>NW_027071870.1:2907671-4209607 GCF_038088225.1 Cyrtonyx montezumae | reverse complement strand
ATCTTTTAATGTAAATGTAGCTTCCATGAAAATGAAGATTTTCCAAGTGCTATGAAACTAGAAAGATATACCTCGGTAGCTCCAAAAGTAATGCCTTCTATTTGTTTCTATGAAAACTACAGCAGATATATAGAGCACAATAATACTACTCGATAGAGTGAATTCTCAGCTACGGATTACTGTTTTTCAGCATAGTCACCACCATTAACTCTGTGTTTTCACTAGCAATGAACAAGAGCCTGCATGCCCTGCTTGTAAAAGTCTGCCCCAGAGGAGGTGACCTGCTGTTGCCACTGCTGAAAAGCATCCCCTACCACTTCTCTGAGTTCAGAGTGTGTTTGGTCTCCAGAAATGTTCAGCAAGCGTTGATGACAGTCAATAGGTGTGGATTTTGGTTTGTTTCTTTTTTTGCATGGAGGAGTTCAGTTTCAAACCTTCACTTCATCTGCTCTCCCATGTCAGATGCCATTCTATCAGTCTGCCCCTCTGTTGCCATTTGTGACATGGCAAAAAGAAAAAAAGGAATGGAATATTGGCAGAAAGGTTCAGCTTCTATGCCACATCACCAACATCTGCCTCTGATGTCATGAGCCAGTATAACAAAGCAGGAGGCAACCCTCAGAAATCTTCATGGTGCTTACCTTTCTGATTGTTTCTGTGTTACTATAATGTAACCTGGGCTAACCAAGTTTTACTTACCCTCCTTAACATGGCAAAATAACCACAATTAAAGGAAATGTGAGGGGAAAAATGGGACAAGAGAGGAAATGTTTAATGCTTTCCCTTGGAAGAAAGCTCAGAATAGGAGAACCTGTCTCTGAAGACTAAGAAGCAAGAGTTATTGGGGAAGACAGCACGTGTCCATTGCCTCCTGGGCTTGTGCAGGATGCCTGAATGAGGGTTACCTTACTTGTTTCTGCTCCAGCAGCATTTATCATCAGCAATTGTACCATGGTATAGCTGTGATGTAATGAGCAGTTTCAAACTTTTCTGATGGCAGATACCATCCTGGATCTTCTGGGGAAGATCTTCACCAGTGTTTGTGAGAACTGTTAGACCTATGTGTTTTATAGACAAAAATATCCTTTAGTGCCAGCCAAAAGAGACAATAGGTTTATTTCAGAAAAAAAAGGATCTTGATTTTTTGGTTTTTTTGTGTTGATATGTCCAAGAGGATGGTATGGTATCTGTCTCTGGCAACCACTTTGTGTGCTTTTAAGAATTTACATTGTCAGCCATCTCCACCTCCAATGGATATATGGTTCAGAATAGTATCTGCAGCACTCAGTAACTCAAATGCAAACAGAAAACTGCTGCATCTTGAAATAATGCTGGCTCAGAGATAGTTTGCTATGTCATTATACAGTTTGCTTAAAATAAATTATTAAAATAATATCTCATGGTTGCATACAATTATTTTTGATTGCTTTCTTAAATGTGTTCATAAAATTTTATAGCGCCCTTTGTACAACACCTACCATTTTTCTGACTGGTTAATGAATGATTCTGAGTTACAGCACCTCCATCTTGTGGTAAACCTGAGAAATAAACCTTTCTTACTGCTATCTGACAAAAAAAAAAAAAAACCTCTGAAAAAATTATGGTAAAGATTTGTCCAGGTTTGAACATGGCTCCAGGAGCTCCAGGGAATTTGTGTGATTTCTCTTCTTCCATTTTGCAGCTATCTGCTAGGACAGCCTTCTTAGGCCAAGCTAAAATCTTCCTCCTTCCAGTCTGGTAGCAGGAGGAACTCCTCTTCCTCCAAGGAGCTTCTTAAGAAGTGAGGGCAAATAGTGTCAGCTAATAACAGTGATTAGGAGTTGAAAATTTTAAAGGTGTACAAATACCTGCCACAGTGGAAGCTGTCAGTAATTCTTCGGCAATTTTGAAGATATGTTTCAAAGGTTAAGCATAAGTTTTCCACTGCCACTGTTGACTAGGAGCTTGAATGCATGTTTGTGCATCTGTATTTTGAGTTTAAAATAAAATTGCATAATATAAAGGCAATTAATCTGAAAAGTTAATATGAAAAGTGAAACCATTTCAAGCTCTAGAAAATGCACTTCAAGAATGGTAGTCTGAATCTAGTCTATGGCTAGTGCCTGTCTGAATGGTTGGCATCTAGAACACACATACTGGGCCTTCTGGTTTTCTGTCACTAGAGATGCTGTGAATACAAGTATTTAGCAGAGAAGCCAAGCTAGGTGCTAACTATGGAGCTGCTCCCAGTTTCTATCCTGATAGCTTACCAAGTTTTTGCTTTCTGAAGAGCCCAAAGTGTCATGCAAAAATGTAGTTTTGCAAGTGAAGAGGGAATAGATTCCATCCATTGATCTCTGGCTAAGGTTGCACTGAGGGACAAGTGTGCTGTTGGCATTTGTTGCCACAGGAGTACACTAATAGTTCAGGTCTGCTTTCTTCTAGGACCTCCTGGTCCTTTTTGGAGTCACAGGAAGTTGACACAAGAAGTTGATTTTGTCACTGTTGAATTTCACAGGATTCCTGTCACCTGATTTCTCTGTTTTATTGAAATCATTGTGAATTGCAGCTCTCTTGAGGATTTAAATAAGTAGCACTTCATCTGGAAAAATAAGTTGTAACTGCACACAATTTAAGCATATACAAACTTCTGTAACAAGATGTCCAATATCCTCTCTCTGGCAGTGGTCAGCAGAGGAAAATAACATAAATCAAGCAAATTCTAACTTATTATTGTTCTCTTATGAACTACTAACTTTGTCAAACCAGTCACTGAGACATCTTTGAATGTGTTTTTGGACCTTTCTCTTCAATAGCAGGAAGGGAAGCCAGTCCATTTGTATTTCCCTGACAATTCTCCCATAGCAATAAAATCATAATCCAGTGATAGATTATACAAAGGAACTGTTTATTTGATTTGAGCTTGCATCCTCACAATATTTTTGTTATATTTAATGCATATTGGGAAGAGTATGAGAAACTGGGAAAGATAATTCCCTTCTCAGCTTGCAAACTATTTCTGCTTCTCCAGTACCAGTTTATTTCACCTTTGCTTTTAGAGCAGAGGTGTTGCATGATTTTCTGTTTTGCTCTTCAGTGCTTTCTGGCACTAGCATTTGACAGGAGTTTTTGGCTGTTACTGAGCAATGTGCTGGCATTTTTTAGATAATCTGCCCAGGAACTTCAAAATGTCTTCTGTGAGTGGCAATGGGTAATTAACCATCATCGAGGATTTATAGTTTGAGTTACTTTTCTCAAATGTGTTATTTTGTGTTTATTGACATTGAGTTTCTTCTGTCACTTTACTGCCATGTAACCTACAAGATTGTTCTGCAGTGTTACGCAGTCTGCCTGACTTTGGTCTACTGAGTAATCTTGTACTGGGAATGGTATGCCATAATAAAGCTTTTATTGGCAGCAACTGGTTTGGCTGAAAATCCCTTCCTTCAAAATCGTAGGCTTGAAAGATGCTATCCTTAAACACAGCCTCTTGCCTGTATTTCTGCAGTTCTTTCTGACTCTGGGGACGTGGGGTTTTTGGAAAGCAAACTGCAGTGTTATTGTAATCTAGACCTTCTTGCTTACCTGAACTCAGCATGATTCCAACTATGTCTGCTGGCTTTGGGCTGCTCCTGTGTCAGCTCTCTTGACATGGCAGCAGCTTCCAGAGCTACCCTCAAGACTTGTGGCTTGTGTAATGTACATCCATGTATCCGTGGCTGCTTCTGCATTCATAGGTGGTTGCTTCCCATTTTCCCCTACAGTTCTACATTCTCTGTGTCACAGAACTGTTGTGCTAAGTTCTAGTCAACTGAACTGATCTGAAATCCAAGTTGTGTTCTCAGAGTGATCTCTAAACCACCACTAGGGTATCTCAAGAAGGCGGTAATGTTTACTAAGTATGAAGTGGTGTGAGATTCAGAAAAAAAATAGAATATTCCACGAAGAGTTTCAAATTCCTAAAATATTCCAAAATGCAAAAGGTTTTCATGGATTAACAATAGAAACTGATGATACACTTGATGTACATCTTGCTGTCTGTGGGTGTATTGTATGTCAGCCATACCGATGGCTTTTTATATATTTTTATATTCAGGCTCTGGGGGAAATGGTTTCAGTATTGTAGCTGGATCAGGATTTTCTGTCTTTCTAAAGTCACAGCAGTATGAGGACTTTTTGGACACGAATTCTCCCCAAGCACTTAGAGATACGAAAAGAAGATTAGAAGAAATTGTTTGTTTACTTTTGGAATTAATGTTTACAGGTTTGCAGAGCGTATTGGCACAGCTTTCAGAATACGCTTCAGCTCTATGCTGAAAGCAAAAGGGAATCATTGTATGAACTTACTGCTGAGTTGTCTACCAGCTGAAGAGCTGCTTCCCTCTAGGAACTCTAGTTCTGTGAATTGCTTTATACACATACATGTAAAAATGTGTATATGCAAACAATCCTTCTCCAAAAAAAAAAAAAAAAGAAAAATGTTCAAAACAAAAAGATGAAAGTGTGTGTGTAATTAGAAGCAAAGGCTCAATTTAGCATTTTGTTTCGACAGGGCATACAGAAAAACAGAACAGAATGGTAAGAACCATTGACTATAAACGTTGATGGTGATACTGTGATGCACTGTGTGTTCTATAAGGATCCCTTTTACATTCAGTACAGCAGTTTTAAAGGATGAAATATAAGCTGCTAATATCTGTAGCTTATTTTATGCCCGTACTACTCTTGAAAATAATTTGATGAATGAAATATTATAATAAAGAAAATTGTGTGTTTGCCTGTAAACACTGAGTGGCCTCCAAATACCGAATCCTGATCTCTGTCCATGTACTTTTACCTACACGTTAGGTCTGCCAATACTGGGGCAAGACAGAGACTTTAATAGTAAAATAAGCAATAATTTCTCTGTCATAATTACTCTCTTTTTAATAGTCAATTTCCCTAAAATCAAGTTGCTGTATACATGAATCCTCAAAGAATTTTGCAATATTTCTGTAAGTGGAAGTAATATTTAAAAAAAAAAATTGTATACCTCATTCAAAACAAATAAACTGTTGCCCATCTGCATGAATTGGGCAAAATGTTTGATCCCTATGCTTTTTCACCTCAGGTTCAATGCTTCATGCATGTTTAATTAAAAAATAAATACAGATATCAGCATTTTAAGAATTACTTAATCTAACACTCTGCATATAAAACGCTTTCTCTTACAGAAGTTAGATTTTACCATGGGGCATTAAAGCATAGCACACAATTTCATGTCTTGAATTAATTCATGCTTAAGCTCTGGGATTGCATAAATTAAATGCAGAAACCATATGACATCAAATCTTGTGAGTGTTAAATATCTGGAATTTATGTGGAGATCAATTGTACTAACGTTTCTGTCTCCTCAAGGGAAGCATCAGGTGACTGGTCTGGAAAACACGTCTCATATTTTAATTCTAGATTTACCTATATATTTGTATCATATTTTGCTTTTTAAATCAGAACGTGTAAAGGGAAGTGTCCTGGTGAGAATTTAGGGAGGAAAAGCAAAAATATTGATTGTTTACTCTTATTCTATTATTAAACAATTTTTTTTCTCTTAAAAGGCAATGCTTTAGGTATTATTCAGCAGTCTTTGGCTCACTTTCCCCTTATAATTATATCTGTTTCTCATTTTAAAAGAATTCCTTATCCCAAGCCAGTCCATTATTTCTAGAATTTGTAGAAAGGTTAGTGAGTCTCTGGAGTTGTGATTACTTTTTCTAGCTGACATTTATTGATCTCATTACCTTCGTGCTCATATTTCAAAAACTTTTTTTACATTTTGTTACCATTTCAAAGATGACAGAAATGCTGCAGTGCTCACTGTATTAGAACTGTATGTAATTAAAATTTGTACTCTGCGTTTCATCAGAACTTCACTGTCAAAACCTCAGCATGTGTTGTTTACAAATTAGACTGTTATAATTAGAACATAATATGACTGCAAAAATAGAGGCTAAATTTAAATTTGAAACAAACATCTACTTTATTTCTGCACAGAAAACAGTGACATTTTTAGCCATAAGCAAGTTGCTATAACCTACCTCAAATGAAATCAGATGAAGATCAATATGCAAGATGTCAGCAAGCCTGTGAACAGCTTCAGCACATCCTAGGAGATGATCTTGGAGGTCTCCTCCAACTCAAGCCATTCTATGACTCAATGATTCTGTGATTACTATGATTCCATAATTCACTCAAAAAACTCTCAGCGTGCTTGTCTGCATTACAGGAAGTATGTTGGTACTTGTCTTAAAATGCACTATTATTTCATAGGCAACTAATGGGAAGGAGTCTTAGCTCAGTAAACAGATGAACTCTGAAGGATATCAGCTGACAAATGCTGCTATCAGTTTGAATTTTTTCCTGTGCCTTTCATATCTTCCTTTGTGAAGTCTTTTTAAAGGTTGTCTATTGAAGTATTACCATGGACAGATGATGAAATGTTGGCAACAGGATACATACAGAGCTAGCAGAGTGATCTTCTTGTGGTGCATAATAAATACTTCCACGGAAACATGTAGATATGAGATAGTACAGAGGTTTAATGGATGTGAATATCTCAGACTTGAGTTCTATACTACTTTGCTGAAGACTGCAAAACTACCTCCCTCTCATCGTTTCCTAACCAAAAATAAATACTGTCATTACACTGAGGGGAAAAAAGTGGGAAAAACAGAGAAAAAGGTAGATGGGAAATAAATCAGGTGCTAATATTTTAAGCATATATATGTATAGATACATTTCTACATCATCCAGGTATCTGTATTAATATATAGACACTAGATGCATATTTATGCATACATTAAAATATAGTATTTGTGTAATAGGTGTGTGTGTATATATACATATAATATACATAAAACAACCTGCATGCTATCTCTGGCATTTCAGCATGCTTCACATTTAATTATTTCTTTTTCTTTTTGTTCTAAAGGGTTACTTTCTCCCAGACACTCTGTATCTAGAGGGGCACAGTGAACTACTATGTTAAGTGATCCTCTCCAGCAGAAACTGTAGTTACTTGCTGCTTCCTTCTGACCAACATGCATAAAGTTCCCAGCACAGTGATCTTTATCCAAGTTTTGTGACATCTCAAGCATTCCTCAGCCCTCTCTGTTACCATACTGAATTCTCTTTACTTTTTATTTCTCTTTACTATGTTTTACAAAGTAATGTGACATCTTCTATTACTAACTTGGCTTGAAAGTTCATTATCCAGAGAAAAAATAATATTTAAGTGCTATTAATACATGGATGTCTTATGGCAAAGCTATTGCAAGACAAAGAGTGTGACATTGACTAATCAAGCTGAATTTGTCCATGGAATTCCTGTATTCCTGTATTCCAGGTGTTGCATGTATTGGTGGACAACCAGTACAGACGTTTAACTGTGTTCTTTGAGGCAATCTGTTTAAATGAGCCTTGGAGATCATACCAAGGGGAAGGAATCCCATCATACTGCCAATGGTTACATAGACACAGTGAAAGTTATATTTGCTCTTCCTTTGCAAGAGGGATCCTCTCCTGTTGCTGGTCTGTTTCATTATAGCCTGCAGAGCACTTCTCAAGGAAAACAAGTATTAGCAAGATGTGGTTATGTTAGTTATTGAAGTTAATCATTCTGTGGCTGAAATATACTCCATCAGCCTCTCTGTCTGTCTGCAGATAACTTGGCTATTGATGGAGAGATTAAACAATATTTTCCTTCTCTTTACATCCTTTTAAAGTGATTTGGGAATAACAGTTCTCTATTTAATATTCAGCTCTAGTTCCTAATAATAAAAAGCAATAACTTTATTCAACTTCTGGATATTAAGGCCACTAGCACATACAGTGCTCAGCCTGGGAGATCAGCCTGATGACCATCAGTGAGCAATGGAAAATGTGCATAAACACTTCTGAGAATGCCCATCAAGTAATTAAAGTTTTGGTGGGATTTAGCAAGTGAGTAAATGTAATAAGATGACATGACTTGGAATGCAAACCATGTTCTTCCTTTAGAAAGAGATTGATGTATTAAATATTTATGCAAGCATAATAAACTGGCAAGTGTATGAAAACACTGTAACACCTTCATCTCTTTCAAGTATCACCTTTCTTCAAAAAAGGATTTGCTACAAAAATAGAATTGGAGTTCTGCTATATAATTTTCATATCAGCAGCTACTTGACTTCATTCCTTCTATGTCCATCCTAAATTATGTAGAGAATGCAGTTAACAGTAGGAAGAAACCACATTATATTATTTCTGAATAGAAAATGAAAGGTGTTTTCACACTATTGGTCAAATTCTGGAACTACTGAGCCTCAGTTAATACAGAATTAAAATCTTATTAATTTAATTAATTTATTAATTTAAGTGAATGACAGATCCATAAACCTGAAAATAATAGATTTCTTGCATTTTTTTTAACTGATTGTGAAATCATCGATCTTCCTCAACGTCTCCTAGTAGGAATTAACATTCATCAAGTAGCACTCCCAGTAACTCTGAGGTAAATATTATATTGTCTCTTTTTAGCAATAGAGAAAGTAATGTAGAAAGGTTGCTGAATGTCACATGAGAGATATATCAAAGAAATGTTAGAGTAAAGATGAATTATTTGAATGAGATTCTTGTTCAACTACACAACTTTCTTAAAATCAGTGGAGCATAGGCTCATACGAAAAGTAGGGCATGATTTACCACTCCTCACTGATGTATACACATGCACTTTGGTTTGCTCATCATGAAGACTGCTTTATTTGCTAGCTATTCAGTTATCAGCAAGGTGTAATATATAAAGTGATTATTCAGTGCTGAGACGTTCCAAAAAGCTCCATCCAAAATAAAATGATGCCATTGATTCTACATGAACTAGAGAGTAGAGTAACTTGGCCATCAGTGCTTTAAGCATATAAAACTTGACAGATTCAAGTTTTGTGTAATAGAAAGCTGCTTACATAAGTGATTCATAAGAGGAATGTAACTACTATTTAGATAAAAAGAGGCAGACTGGGATTAAAAATGTCAGGATGAACAGTATCAGTTTACTTCGAGTCAAATAAAATAAGGAAGGACTAAAAGAATCTAAATGAATTCAAGAAATAAAGACAGATAATGAAGAATTTACCAAAGCTTACTTCAGGAAAACTGTAATTGGTACTATTAAAGATGCAGGAAGAAGAAACAACAAAAGCAGACATTTGAAGATGCCATTTCACTGAAAGCAAAACATAAAAGTTTTATGCAAGATAGCTCACCTTTTTCTTCTGTATTTGCCTGGAACTCTAAATAAGAATCAAACTTTACAAAATGTTCCCCAAACATGAGCTGCAGTGGCAAAAACAAACCAAAGTTTGATACTCAACAAAGATGAGTATCATTCTAATTTACAAAGAATTAGGACACAAACTATATCAGATAATGTCTTCGGGTCGAATAAAAAGACATTTAATGTAACAGAGTTCTCTAGGTTTTAGTAAGAGTTTATTACTGTATTCTAACCTTTAACTAAGTGTTTCTAGCAAAACTGATTCTGATGACTTCAAGAACTGTCATCAGCTTCATCATGAAGGAATCAGATATACTTTTGGACCACTGGAATTGAGATAATAGAATCACAGGATCATACAGTCGTAGAATGATTTGAGTTGTCAGGAACTTAAAGCCCACCCAGATCCAAACTGCTGTGGACAAGGTTGCTGCCCACCAGATCAGGCTGCCCAGGGCCCAGTCCAACCCTGGCTTGAGCACTTCTGGAGCTAACTGAAGACTGACAACTGCAGATTTGTTTCTGGCATGTTGTGTTCACATCGCAGCATGGGATAGAGGAATCGGAGAGAGACAATTATGTAACTTCAGCAATTATAATCCAAAGGTCTTCCTATATTCCCAGGAGTTGATTTATAACTTTAAAATCTCCATTACATTTGAAGAGAATATATGCTGTAAAGCTATCCTAAGACATTGCTGCTAAATGTCAGGAACCTCATTGTGTATTCTTATACCCAGATTGTCTTGCAAAGAAGTTCTCACGTACTCAGGAAGTCTGCTTGAAAAAAACAGGGGGTGTTCTTCCTCTAGGTTCATTTGGGTTCTTCTGTTAAGCTACCTCTGCAAGAACAACCAGACTGTGAAGCAGCATTCAAGCTGTGTGTCTACACACCCTCTTTTCTTGTTTGATTGCTATAGTAAAATTTGCAAAAGTGTGGTGCCAAAAGATATTCTTTGCACTCTTTGAGTTTTCTCATGTTTGGAGGCATGAAGAAGGATGTCTTTGTTCTTTCTAAGCACAATTAGGGGTTGTGAAAAAACGTTTTAGGACTGCAGCTCACAGGCAGGTCTGGTCTGAGAAATGATCGTGTTGACATCAAGCAAATCATGCGAACTGCAGGCTTTACTTGTACAGGAGATAATATCAAAGTAATGGAATTTGCTCACAAGTGGAACTCATATTCAAGCAATCCTTGAAATCAAGTTTAAATGATATTCACAGTGTAGACAGAGTTTTAAGTCTATATCTACAATGTACTGTCTAAAGCCAAAAAGAAACACACGAATTAGCTCAACCACTAGAAGTAATTTGACTACATTAATATCATTCTCTGCTGCCTGATTTTTAGATTATATTTGTATGTCAGAAGCAGCAGCTCTAGAGCTAGACTAGGTATTTCAGTTTGACACCACATTGTGCAATGAAGACAATTCCTACGAAGAGCAATACCAAAAAGCTTACAGAATTATTTTTTTTTATTTTTTTGGGAGGTGCAGTAAATATTAAGTAGTCTTTATTAATGGCAAAAACGTGTGTAAACTGAGGGTATAGATGAACTGGAGAACATTTAATTAGTCTAATAATTTGTTAGTGACAGCTGACCTGCTTCTCCACTTGCTGGTATGAACACTTCTGCAAAGAAATCGTCATTTTCTAAAAGGTAGTATTTTACATCTGCTGTGCTCAGATGAAAATTGCCTTATGAGATCTGAGGCAGTGGAGGATTGAATCCAGCTGAATCTACAAACAGTTCGTTCATATTTCCACATGACCTACAGTGAGAGAGAAGATGGTGCGGCATCTCCAGAGACTTAGGGAGATGCTCAGGGAGTGTTATAATTATTTAATCATTCCATTTGACAACTCTTAATCTCATTTTTCTGAGGCTTGTGTTCTACAGATAGTTTATAAATTAGATTGGTGGTCATAGTAGCTATTTCCCTGAGTTGGCAAAATGGCATGAGCCTAAAATAACTTCTACTTTTCACAGCGGAGTCAATTGAGCACATCATCCTTCTCAGCAGCATAAAATGGGTACCGTGTAGTTTATTCTGGGACAAATCATTCCCCTTTCATACAATCTTAGTAGATGAACTATGTAAGAATCTATGGGTTAAAGGAGTAAAGCACTTTCCTTCAATTACAGTAAAGCTCTTGCAGAGTTTTGGCTTTTGTTAAAGCTTCTCTTCAGGTGATGCTTGCTGGCCAGCCACACTGTGGTGTGGATGCTCTGTAGAAGACGTAGGACAAAAGCAGCTCCATGGAACAGAAGACTTTCTATGTCTCTTCACGACAGAAGAGGAACTGAAGCCTCTTTGCATGTTGTTTGGGTGGGATATAAACTCTTTTTTCTGTTCTGCAGCATATAGAAGCAAAGTTTTGGAAAGTTTGTTGCACTGTCAGAGAGAAAAGATGTTGGTGTGTTCACTTCCAGAACTGCATGCTCACAGAAAATCAAGCTGCAGACCAAAACCAATCTGAAGTTGATACTATAATCTTTAAAAGGATCATGGAGGAGGAATTTCAGGAGGAAACTTGTAGTTAACAAAATCTGTAAATTATATGCCAACAAAGCAGAATTTCAAGCCATTCCCTTGCGGGACTTGTGGGAGGAAATAATCATAACAGCTCATCTCTGCCCCCAAATTAACAGCTGTGAACTTTTTTCAGTCTGGTGGTGTAATTTCTAAGAAGTCACTTCTCATCAAGACTTACTTGAGAACAGTCCTGCACACATCTGCTATGGGCAGGACACTGTTTCTGGGCCGTGGAGCCTGACTGTGCTGAACCATGTGACTATTTTGTCTTCTACCTTCTAGTACGGCCTTCAGCAGTGAGTTCACAGTACAGCTACACATTACCTCCTGTTATTTTGCACCCATTTTCTCAATTTAACCCCTTCACAAAATTGTGGGTTTTTTTTTAATTATTATTATTTTTTATGTTTGAAATCTGTTATATATGATTAATATGGGATGTTCTCAATAAGCTACTCCCACCTTGGGTTATTCTAACTTCATACATATTTTCTTTTTTCTATAACATCATATAGTTACTAATTAAGTGTATAATAATAGGTTTGATTCTTGGCATACATGTACGTATACACACACACTGTGAAATTTTATATAGTATGTGAAGCATTCTATAATAAAGCTGTACAGCACTATTTTACATACACAGCCAAAAGCTGACATTTGATTTGTCATGACCTTTTTATATATACAGTTCAGTGGCTTGTGTGAGATTTTAATTTAAATTTATGTTATGTTTATAGGAAGATAGCTCTTTTGAGGCTAAAATTACTTGCACTCACTAAGTATCTGAAAACACAGGCTGAAATGAAAGATCTGAAATGCTTGTTATCTGCAGTTTCGAGTAATCTACTTGGAAGAAATGAAAGATCTGCAGGTGACTCTGAACGCTGGGTGATTTATCGACTTACTTTTATCGACTTAGTAAGTAACAGAGCAGAGACAATACCTGTGACCTGCTGAAAAGGAGCTGAGCTTGCACTGCACGGCACTGCGCCTCTTGCAGAAGGACGAAGAACAACCTGTTTCAGCACGGAGCGCTGGAGGCATGTCCTACACCCAGTTCCCTGCACATCACTTAGATCACAGAACGCATCGTATACCCGAATGCAGGGGCAGGACGCGGTCCTCTCGGCAGCGGGAAAGTTGGGAGAGGAAAGGGGAGTGAGGAGGACGGTCCCCTCGCCCGTCGGTTCGCGGGGCCCGGGCACCGCTCCCCGGACCCGCCAGCCCCCGGCCGGTCCGACCCCTCCTCCGCCCCCGCCCCGCGCCGCCCCCGCCCGCCGGCGGCGGAGGTGAGTGAGGCGCGGCGCCGGCTGCGGCGCGGCACGGCTCGGGGCTGCAGGCAGCGGGCGGCCGGAGGGAAGAGCCATGGGGAGCCGCCGCCGAGAAACTCCCCGCCGGATCGCGCCTGCCAGCGGCCTGCTCTGAGGAGGAGGAGAAGGAGAAGGAGGAGGAGGAAGAGGGGGGGAAGGGGCTGTAGCAGCGACGGACTGTGCAAGTTGCGCGCTGCCCTTCTCCGCGGGGCCGCCAGCGGAGCAGCATGCGGACTGGCCTCCGCGCTCCCTCGGATGTGCTGTGGCTGCTGCCGCCCTCCGCGCATCGCCCTGCTGCTGGCAGCGCTCGGCCGGCCGCTGGATGAGCCGGCGGCGGGGAGATCGCTGCCGCGGTTCCGCCCGCTCCTTCATGCGGGCTCCCGCTCCGCCGGGGGTAGCGCTGCCGCCGCCGCCGAGGAGCGGGCGGTCCGCCCGGGGCCCCGCATGGCGTGCTACCTGGTCATCAGCTCCCGGCACCTCAGCAACGGGCACTACCGCGGCATCAAAGGCGTCTTCAGGGGACCGCTCTGCAAGAAGGGCGCTCGCTCGCCGGTAACTGCCGCCTCCGCGCTCCCTCCCTCACTTGCCCCCCGCACGGTAGGAGCGGGGCGGGGGCCCCCATGGCCACGCGGGCGGCGGGAGCGCGGCGCGGGGTGGGCGAGCGGCGTGGAAAAGTTTCTCGAGCGGGGAAGTGGCCGCGGGTCCCCGCGGAGGGGCGGGCGTGGGGCTGCGGTGCCGCGCGGAGGGATGGAGGCAAGGAGGGATGGAGGGGAGGAAAGGTCACTGCCGGCGCTCTGCGGGGAAGTTGGGGGCTGCCGCTGGGGGAGGCTCCGGGGTGTCGAGGTTCAGTGCCTGGTCCTGAGTTTTGATGCTGGTTGCGTGCCGGGGAGCCCGAAGCCTGGGCATAGGGTGCGGGAAGTTTGGGAGTTCCGAGAGCGGAGAGCCGCCGGGACGTGGTGCGATGTCCCTGCGGGTCGCGATAGGCGTTCAGGGCCGGGAAGGAGCGGTGCGTCGCGGCCTCTCCTCCTCCGGGCGCTGAGCATCCCAAGCGCTGCCCGGCCGGGGCTGGATGTGCCCCTTCTCTATGGAGCACTTCTGGGTCCGCACAGCCTCGTTCCCGCTATCCGACGGTGCCGGGGTTCCCCCCGCCGCACCGCTCAGCCCTTTGGCTTCGGGCAGTGCCCTACAATGCGCCCGCACCCTAAATGCCTTCAGGATACCTCCCGTGATGATGAAGTCTGTGCTTTCTGTTGCTTGCCTTTCGGTGATGGGGTGAAGCAAAGAGAGAGCAAAGACCAGTATTTCCTTCTCCGTCTGGAATCTCCCCGGTGTCCTACAGCAGCCCGCTGACACAGAGCCTTGCGGGTTCCTCCCTCCCCGCTGCTCCTCGCTGTGCGGTACGGCACCGCACCTCGGTACCGCCAGACCGCGCCGGCTGAGCTGCGTCCGCGCTCCCCACCCCACCCCGTGCGTGGAAACCCCCGAAACGCGGAGAGGTCGCGGTCAGAGCGGGAGAGAGGTTTATCCCCGCAGTTCGAGAGGTGACAAACCTCGAAGGTCTAAAGCGGGAAGAAGGGTGATTGCAAATACTTTGTACCGAGTGTTGTGTTCTGTACGCAGTAGCAGCACCCCTGTTCAAGTCGAGGAGATACTATCCCCGATTATTCCGACTTCTTTGCCTTTCTTCCTACCTACATAGTGTGTGTGTGCAGCTCCCCTCACCCTAAATGCTTCCTGAGATAAATTTAATTATCTGACTTTGTTAACAAATCATCGTGTTTGAGACGGTTCTTTTAACTGATGGGGGAGTATATATTTATTTTTTAGATAAAAATCAGGAAGATTTTTATCAAGATCTTATCAAAAATCAAGACAGGAAATAGTTTCAATTTTTCTTATCAAGGGACAGCATTTACTTTATAAATAAGTAGATTCAAGGGACAGCATTTACTTTATAAATAAGTAGATTTTCCTCAACATTGAAGTATTCTAGTCTGAAGTCAACTTGAGAGTATAGTGGAAAAGTAAAAAAAAAATAAAAATAAAAATAAAAAAAAGGTTGAAAATAAGCTCAGGTCTCTTTCCTTACATAGAAACATTCTTTCCTGTGAGCTGTCCTGAGCCTGAAGCTAGGAGCAGCACCACTTTGTGTGGCTCTTCATGATTACAGAACCTCTTGTTTTTGAGATGACCAGAATTTGGGATGTTTTACATGATTTTCAATCAGAAAATTCAATATAGAAGAGAAACCCAGAATTTTAGTACTTCTTAACTTCATTCTGAATTACTGAGCGAAAACTCTCACTTTTTCATGTACTTTTTAAATTATTATTATTATTTTTTTTGTGGTGGGGGGTCTATTGTTTTAGTGAGTACCCTTTGCAGCCAGCCAGGCTTTTGGGGTGCTGGGCTGAGCTCTGGGTAGTGGTGGGAGTGCAGGTGCATGGTAAACCAGTGTTTTATTGGTGCCGTGTAATTGTAGATCTAGTGCTCTTACTTCTATGTGTTTGGTATTTAGCTTTTACTACTGCTTTTATACATGCTGTTTTCATATTTTTGTAGGAGAGTCCAGGCTTCAGGTGAAAATTAAGGAATGCTTTGTGGCAAGCTAGATAATCATGTAGTTAATCGTGTAGTCTTACATAACAAAAACTGATTTTTCCAGAGTTATTCTATGTGCTTCCAACTTCCAACTTTCCAGACCATATACTTCTTGCTCATCAATGTGTTCAGGACTGGGAACAGTGAACAACAACATGTAGATATATTCTTGTATTATGGAGGTGGGAGTCATCCGTGCTGGAATTTAGTAATAACTGAGGTAATAAAACTGTTCTCAGCATTGGAAAAAAAAATAATAAAAAGAAATAAAAGCAACTGACACACCATACTACTCAAACACACCTTCAAAGTTTTTGTTTTTTCAACAGTAAGCTACAAGTTAGACTTGAGATCACTTCTGTGTCTAAGTCCCAAACAAGTGGCATTTGTTTGTATACCCCGTGCTTTTTGTTTAATTATTTCATTCGATAACTCCTGATTATAACTTTGGATGATGCAGGTTATATCTCACAGCCATTTTTAAAATGCTAACCTCGGAAGTAACCTTGAAAATTTTAAGTTATATTTTCGATCATTATACAATCCTCTGTTTGTATACTATGAACTATCTTATTCATGAGTCTACAAAAGTTTTAATGTATAATGTGTACCTTTCTATATTTAAAGTGTTGTATTAACAGACCACAAAATGTCAGTAGACTTAAGGCTATGCTTTCCAAAATGAGAACAGTGGTGAATATTTTAAATACCTTTATCAAATTTCATGGCTATGTGAGGAAGGATTTTTCAGTGTTGATACTTCTGTAGTATTTATTTAGCATTCTTTGCTATTATTGCATCGGAACCAAATGTGATCCACCTTTCTGGTACAGAGTCTGTGCGCTGGAGCAGTACCAAGAGGAACGAAGATGCATAGGATAGTAAAGGTTGGGATAGACAATTAAGATCACCAAGTCCAACTGTCAACCTATCACTTCAGTAGCACTAAACCACATCCTTTGGTGTCATATGGATGACACAAAGATAATGCACTTTATCTGCACTTGTTGACCTGGAGCAACATTGTCATAAGGTCTCTGAAACTCCACGTTTCCTCTGGCCACTTCTCTGTGTTGGAAAGGCTAGTTAGGAAGTTGTTTTCTGAAGTACGTGGTGATGAGCTGAGGAAGAGTGGAATGAGAAGCGGTCCCCAGTGAGCTGTGTGTCAGAAAAGGGAGCGTTAGGTTTGGGTGGTGCCAGCACTGCTGAAGGGAAAGGGCAGTAAGTAGCAGGAGGGAGTTGCTTGTTGTGGAGAGCTGATTCCATGCTTAAGCATTTTGCTTTTCCCTGGGAAGTTCTGTTCATGACCATGTTACGAGCAAGCAGTAGGAAGTTTTCTCACTCTGAAAATCTCTACTTAGTGAAATGCATTTTGACGCAGCGCTCTTGCATGCATTTCAGACTGTGATACTGTCTGCAGGATTTTTGAACGTGGGGTGGATTGCTGTGCTCGCTGGCTGTGGTTTTGCAGCCGTGGCAGATGTGCTGCAGTGCTCACCTGCAGCCAGGCCTGCCTGGAGGCGTGCTGTCACCTTGCAGCCTGGCAATGCCGGTGCTGGAGGCGACACGGCTGTGCAACTTCCAGGTAAAATTTTGCAAGATACAACAGAAAGCAGTGCTGGGAATTCAGCAGATGGCCCCCTTGTCTATGAATCAAGTCGGAGCCAATGATGCTATTAGGGTGCACAGCTCTGCTTGTAGCTTTGTAAGGTGAGATATAAACAAAGCCTCGTTTACTACTGGTTATTTAAAGATCTCTTTGTAGGATGAAGGAAATAGAAGTCCCAGTGCCTTAGCCAATATCTGACTTGGCTAATTATTTTCCTTCTATTGTTCCCTGCAGCTTCAGTTGAATACAGTATTTTTCACATGCTTTTTTACACCATTTTCTAATCAGTCTGTCAGACAGCTGCTCCACTGCACTTAGGGTTTGCCTAATTTCTTTGGGGCGTTGGAGGTGAGAAGTGCTGCTGTGCTGTCCTTTTCAAAGGCTCAGCCCTCACTCTGAGCTCAAAGGTTCCAATAGCAATAAATAAGACCCTTGCAGCTACTTGGAAACAATGACTGTTTAGTTGATACCAAGCTACAAACATGCTGTTCCAGCACTAAAGCAAGTGTAACCAGTGCTGAGCAGCACATCATTACTCTCTGCAGCAGATAGCAGCACTGGGTATTTGAAACCTTGGAAAATGAAGGGGTGGTGGAGGAATTATGGACCATAAGCAGTGAACTATAGCACAAGTATCTGTTAAAGGGAAAACAACAGTATGGATGAGTCTGGAGCAGATAACACAAGTTTGGCGACCAGCGAAGAGATGTGTGCTAGGCAGAGCTGTGAGAAACCAATTGAGAGTTTACTAGACATGGCATGTGAAATGTGGTCTGTATGGTGGGAGATTGAAAGGAGGGAGCCTCTGTGTGATCAGGTGGAAGACCACAGATCCTGGGGGTCACTGATGTCAATCTTCTTGTCCCTCAGTGCAGTGTGTGTGCCACCAACAGCTCCAAAGGCAGAGGAAGGCTGTACTGTGGGCACTGCTAGAGGAATTGCCTGGAGGAGAAAACAAAGCCTTAAGAGATATAGTTTGAAGTGACCAGTAATGAACCAGAGGCTTCAATAAGCAATGGGGTTTGGGTAGTTCCTATGCAAAGAAGGGTAAACAAAATGAAGCAAAGCAACTGTACTAAAAATAATGTAGGAAAAACAAAAACAAAACAGAGGGAGAGGCTTCCATTCTTGTGTCTGGGGGCTACCAGGTGCAGAGGTAGGCTCCTGCCAGGGGGAACTGTTGCGCTGTGCTGGGAGTGGTGCTGAGATGCTACCGTGTGCACTACACTGAGCACATGGGGAGAGACATAGGTAAGGACATTCGCCTTATTTCTACCTATTTTCTCATCTCACTGCTTCTGGGCATTTCATATTTCAGAGCTAAATGCATTACCTGCCCACCCTAATGCCTCCAGCACACTGGAGAACATAAGCATTCATGCAGCCCATGCTTAACTTTGAGGTGAGCTTAGTTCCTAAATTTGTGGTCTATATTCTGTGCTTTCTGTGAATTTCTGCAATGCAAGAGGGCAAAAATAAACCTTCATAAAATACTTCTGGCATCGCTGCTTATTCCTTTTATTAAACCTTTTCTGTGTTATCTATGACTTTTGAGCATATTTTGTTTCTAATTCAATCAGTGGGCCTCACACTTTGTATATAACATTACAATCAAATTTAATCACCTTCAACCAATTTCATCTGGGGCTATTTCCTACACTCACAATTAGCTGTAATGTAAAACAGGTGCATTATGCTTTTACTGTGTCCTTCCAGCAGTCTAATTTTTTTACTGGTCCCTCAATTGAGTTCTCAAAACTAGATTGATATCTCTCTGACTTTGCATGTGGCAATGATTGTTTGTCTGTTACTTCCAATATGAGACATTGCTGTTATACATCCTCACTCGTGGCTCAACCATGTTTTACTCACCCAGTGTATAGCAATATTTTAATGCGTATACCTTCATTTGAGGTAAGATCTTTTGCTTAAAAACCATCATGGAAAGAATGAAATTCTTGTGAGAGGTTTCTAAATGGAGAAGGAATTGAGTTTTAAAGAATGGCAAAGAAGTTGGTCTTTTTTCCTATTTGGCTTTCTCTGATAGAGCCTCTGGCTACAAGGTGGGTTTCTTTTATTTATTTATTTTTCCTCAGCATTTAACACTTTTCAGGAACATTTGTTAAAGCTTTTTATTACATCTCAACTGATTATTTTAAATGGCTGAAGTCATTGTTACCTGCAAATGTCATTTTTCTCACTAATATTAGGAAACCTGTAGGATGCATTAAGAATTAAGAAGAGCTTGGAAAACTGTTTCCCTAGGGAAAGTGTTGATTTTTCTGAGGGAAAAATAGAAATGCAAAATATTTTTAAGTGCCTAAGTGCCTGCTGAGATACTGGTATTTTAAAATGCACCAGTAGTACATTGTAAGAGATTTAGTTTTGCTGGTTTATTTTTTCATCCGCGTTTATAAGCCTTGCTCCTTGGATGGACATGTTGCCTGTGATGCCCTGCAGGTCTTTACTCTTGAAGCATGAGCATCGTGTTAGTTGCAACATACAGCAGAAGCTGTAATCCTTTTAGAGCTCCAGATCTAGGATATTACTGTGAAAATTTTGTTTACAGGTACAACAGTGGAAAAAAAATCATGTATTAGTGCAATTTATTTAAAAGGTCAAATGAAGTTCATTACTGGAACAATGCAATAGTAAGGATAAGTACAGATGCATAAATGGACCTGTGGGAGCTAGAATTTTCAACCTAACACTCAAGGATACCATTAAGATTCCAGTTTGATCACCCAAGGAATTAAATAATCTTCACTGGGGAGAAACATTTTGCAAACATATATTCATGCAGAACTCCATGCATGCAAATATTTCTGAATAGAAATATTCTAAAACAACTATTTTGCATTCAAGTCAAGAGTCATAAAAATGGTTTTTCAAATTTCAACCAGCTCTGCTGCTAACCTTTGTACCTCCAAAACACTGAATGATCAGTATTCAAATAACTTGGTTTACGATGACAGTTTGCTCAGGTGATGTTGTAGGTAGGCACTGTAATATTAGGCGTAGGTATTCAAAGTTCTGCATTTCAGTATTGTATGTGGGCATGTGTGACTGCTTGTCTTGTGAAGTCAGCAACTGTGGATGGGTAACAAGATTTGTCATGGGGAATTTACGCATGCCTGAAACTGCTGTGCACTGCTCAGAGTGTTATGTACCCAGTTGTAAGATGCTTTAATGACAGTTTGTTGATTGTGGTGTTTTTTTTGTTGTTTATTATTATTATTGTTAATACTAGACTAAATTTATGTGCATACTGGATAAGATGTAAACATCATCATCATAATTTCGTCCCAGTTTCGTCGTTACACATAATGATAATTGGCAAGCTGGTTCAAGTAAAGAAACAGAACTATTGCTGGGAGATTGCATGCAGCTCTGAAACAATTCATACATTAATCAACTCTAGTTGGTACCAATTTTTCAATTGATGCTTTCCCTGGAACACATTCTAAAACAAATTTAATGCATTTGTGTCAATGGAAATATTCCATCTATATTCTACTCAGACTGAACTGGAAAGATGTATTTGATGTTATTGAGAAAATTCTCAGTTGTAATCGGCTGTATATCTGCAGCCTGCGCTTCCAGCTTAGATTGCAATGTGTTAGAAAGGAAGGCATGTGAAACTAGATTGGAAAGCAAAGGCTTCAAGTTCCTGTTCCTAAAAACACCCTTTGATAGTAAAATAATCTGTAGTTGGGATTTTGGTGTTAAAAATCCCATCTCTGTAGGATACGTGTAAATTGAAATTACAAATAAAGACTGCATGACTGCTATGATCTGTGGTCTTCTGGAAATACAAACTCTTATAGTTGTCATATATAGCTGTTCTATGCATTTTTAATGTTGTTTTCAAAGAATAGTTCTCATATTCAGTTTCTCAAAATTTTAATTTTTGTAGGTTTCAGCAGTGATCAGTACAAATGATTTGTCTATACTAATTTTCTTGTTTTCTGTGCTCATCATCAAATCTGAAGAGGAATGATCTTGTGATATGTGAAAAGCTCAGACCACTGATGTTTTCTGTGGGAGTTGTTTTGAGGAGGAAAAGATGTGCAGTCATGCCTTTCTATATTTAACCAGGAAAACTAGGATCAAATATTGATATTTTGTGCCCTTGTATATAGTCACAAGAAGCTTCTACTGATGCATTACAGATAGACAAGGAAGGAATTTGCAGTGATCTCACATTGGTTGCTTGGTGAATATAGTGGTCCAAATGGCAGGTGATCAGTGGACTGGATAATTAAAAGGATTTTTCCACATGGGAAAAGCACTGCTTATTTCCAGGTACTGCTCTGACTTCCCTGCAGTGCTGGAAGCTGTTATGGCTCTGGAGCAGAACCTCTTGAAAGGCCACAACTCTTGTGGCCACAGTTCTATGCCAAAGAGCACCTCAAGACACAGCCATCACTGCTGGGAAGGCACTGTAGACATGGTTCCATGTCACGTGAGCACCAGGTCAGAAATCATCACACAATTATTGAGGACTTGTTTAGAAAATAAAACTAAAAAGCATAGTCACACAGGTCCCCATGCAGCAAAAGACAAGAGTATGCAATATGATGCATATGCAAGTAGTTTGTTCTTATAAAATAATAATTAGGCACCCTGTAAATGCCACTGAATATATATACAGCTTTTCCTAGCTCTCTGAATGTTTAACTGCAGTCCTTACTGGGCTGTACTTTTGTTCTTCCTTGATAAACGTCTAAGGATATTATATTGTATCCATCTGCTTAAATGGGCATTGGCATGTGACTTCTTCAGTGTTAGGTATACATTAATTTTGCTGTAAAGAAAAGATAGCAAAAACCTATGTGGAAAGAAAGATAGTTTAGCAAGCCAAGTCAAGAAAATTTGTCAGGCAGTGCTAGTTCAAAGATTTTAATGCAAAGATTTTGAGTTTTCATTGGAATGATACATATACATTTGGTTATTCAGTATGGCAGAGAGGCAATATAAGGAAGTCTGAGCAGTGATTGAGACAGCAAAAAATAAATAACATGTAGAAAGTTCTGGGAGTGAGTGATAAATGTTTGTTGTTACTAATAATTGATAGAAAAATCACAGATGTGTGCTCTTTGATGCAGAAATTGTATTCATATCTTATAAAATAAAAATGACATTGAAATGAGCCTTGAATATACAAGTGTCTTTTGTTTATATCTTCTGCTGAAGATCTGTTTAACACTGTCATGTATTATACACTATGTGGTACAGGAGTTTTGTAGGAAACATATATTGTGCAATATACATAGGTTGCTCCTAAAGTAATATCTCCTTTTTATTTCTGTAGAAACTACAACCAATACGAAGAACACAATAACAGTATTTGATAGCACAAATTCTCACCTGAAAGTGGCTATTTTTCAACATAGTCACCACTATTAGCTGCACATTTTCACCAGCAATGAACAAGAGCCTGCATGTCGTGCTTGTCAAAGTCTACATCAGTGGAGGTACCCCACTGTTGCTTTCTCCACTGCTGAAATGCACCACCCACTGCCTCACTGTGGTCACATCCACTGTTTGGTCTCTGTAAATGTTCAGCAAGATGGATAAATGCCAGTGGGTGCCATTACTTTCTGCACAGAGGAATTAAATTCCACACCTTTGCTTCATTTACACTCTTATTTAAGACACCAGTCTGTGAGATTTCTCCTCTGCTGCCATCTGTCATGCAGCAACAAAATATAATGAAATATTTGCAGAAAGGTTCAAAGTCTACTGCAATACCACTGACATCTATATCGGATGTCTTGGGACGACATGTTAAAATAGGTGGCATTACTTTCAGAGCAGCCCTCATATGTGTTTTGGAAGTTAAACTATAAAGAATACATAGGCAACATTGTGGTTATTTATCTCAGAAGTTAACTGTGCTCTTAACATAAACAAAGAAAACTACCTCTAAATGTAATCCCTAGAGATTTGAAAATCATGACACTTGGAGGAGAAAAATACATCTCCCATTCTGGCTAGGTTAATAAATCTGTGCAGCACTGGTTTAGATTTCTATTCTTACTGCTGAGGAACAAGTTTTCATTTTGTCAAGTTTTTGGAAAAAGAGTTTATTGACAAAATTGGGTTTTTCATTCTATAAAGTAGATATTTTTTAGGGGATGGCTGAAATAGAGAGTATTCTGTCTACACGTCATCTTATGACTTCTAATGGATAAAGGTTGTATGGAAACTGCTGAGTCACAGCCTGAAGACTGAATGAGCACCTAAAGGAAAGATCTGGTCAGCCCTCGGAGCACAGGCTAAGGTGATTCACCTGTGTGACCAGAAGTGATGGAGCCTGGCTCCACCTCTCTTAGACCTCATTTAAGGGCTGACTGCCTCTGAGAAAGGATCTCTTGTTGGAGATTCCTCTTTTGTGGAGTTCCTTCCCTGCAGACCTAGAGCTTCAAAGATGGGTGAGCACTCATTTTTCTTCTTTTGTAAACACCTCCTTGTTTATGCTGGTCTCTTTGCTTTTTGCTACCTTTGAAAAGGTCTACCAGCTTGGCTATCTATTTGTTCAGGTAATTATTTCATCACCTTAAATAGTCACCGATTGTGTAGGTGACTGAATTTGATGTATGTAGGATGTGTTATCACCCTTTAACAGCGAATCACTAGAAGTTAAAAGAAATTGTTTCCCTGAAAGGAGTTTAGCCAAGTTTACAGAATGACTTAACACTGCTCATATAATCTTCAGAGTCAACAAAACCAAGGGCTGAGGAACATTCTTAAAATCCATAGAAAAAATATTTTGTTTTCACTGTCTATTCTTGAAGACCCACTCTTTAAGCCTCAGTAAGGGAGGCTTATGAGATATTTGCACATAGGGTAAGTGTGTATAGACAATATTTCAGTAGAAAAACTGCTTCTGGTTTTTCAAGCTAGAGTTCATCTGTTAGCTTTAGTAATAAAGACCTTGAAAACCTTTTCCTTCTATCTGGATACTGTTGCTTATCCTGAAATTTTTGGACAAAATATGTTTTATTGCAGTAATATTGTTTTTCTGACACTCCAAATAGCACTGTCTGAGGAATAGAATAATTATTTTATAAAGTACTCAAAATATACGTTGTGGAAGCTATTTATAGCTTCTGCAGTTAATCACTGTAACAAGTATACTGTTATCTTGAATAATTGTAAACAAATGAAAACAAACAAACAAAAAAAACCAAAAACACACACAAAAAAACCCCTCAAACCCACCGAAAGCCCCATGTCCACAATCCTCACCAGAATAATCATTGTTAGAATGGTGGTAAGACCACCACTGCTGTGATGCACTTCTGACACCCTTTCTTTCTGAAAGGTAAAATTTAGATCCTGCCTTTCCGTTTCCCTGATAGCAGTTAGATAGATCCTAATTAGTTTCCTGATTGCATGCAAAGAATAATAACTGATTAAGTGATTGTAGTACCTTACCCTGAAGAGTTTTGAATATGCTAAGCTCCTTTGAACTGTCTCCTTAAAAAAAGGGTACTGCTGCTCATCTTATATATCATAAAAGAAATTATATTTTTTGCTCTTGTTATATACTTAGTTTATGTTTATATTCCAACCTGCGCTTAATAAGGATGGTGAATGAGGCATTAGGCATTCAACAGCCTTAAAAAGATTGATGTTTTTGATTATAGCATGCTGTATGATAAATTGTAGGGTGCAAAACTCTTACAGAGTTATAAAGGATATGTGCTATCTGAAGAAACGTAGAGATATCAATTTTCTACTCGATGGTACTAATATATTTTGATAAGATCTGCATATTAAGAACAGAATGAGCCCGCAAGTACAGTGATTTAGTGCTGCAGTTGTACACCGTGCTTCACAGTGAGGAGATCAAACAATAGGAATGTGAATCCTTGCCTATGCTCTGAAGGACAGGGAACAAAAGCTTTAGATACTTCTGTTGGCAGATGTGGAGGTGGCTTGGTTTCCAGAAGTGACTGGAAAGAGGAAAGCAAGGTGGTATAATAAATGGGAATGGAGAGGTTAATTGCAAAGTAAATGAGTTAATGACAGAAAGCACGGAGACTCAGAACCTCAAAGGCTATATGTGTATTAGTAAATAACACCAAGGGCTGTGTCAAGGACTGGAGCTTAATCATTTAGACTATAAAATTGTGATCACTGTTTTCAATATTCTCATGTTATGGACCTAGCAGCTCTCTCACAAACCTAGTGAAGGTTTGGGAATTAGTTTAGGGTATGGCCGTTACCAGCACAAAGTTTACATGCAACAACTTGCTTCTGGAAGCTAGAAGACTTTCACTGCACTGTTGTGGGCTGCCATGCCCTAATTGTGAGTGAGTAGTCCTAAGAACTTCTGTAGAGAGAGAGATGTATTATGTAGTGTCTACCTCAAGATGAACACCAGATTCCTGCTCCTGATGTTCTTCTGCCCTGTATGGCCAGTCCTGTATACCTGTGGATTCCTCATGCCACCTGAAATCAGGCCCAAACATACATTGTTTCTGTGATATAAGTCCGGAGAAACTCCATGCAGTCTAGAGGACCTCAGGACATTAGGTTCTCATGTGTGAGGTTTGAGTTTGTATTCTTCTGGAAACTATGTATCCACTGTTCCTATTTTTGGGGTATCTGTAGCAGTCACTAACTCTTAGCATATTTACTCTATTTCTTCACCCTGACTTCTTGGTCTTGAACTTTGCTTGGGTTTTGGATGTGTTGGAGTCACCTCACAGTTAGCACTTCAGTCTGCAGCATTTTTGGTCAGAAGTTTTAGTTTCACAGAATTACAGGGGTTGGAAGGGATCTCAAGAGATCATTGAGTCCAGCCCCCCTCTGAAGCAGGTACCCCTACAATAGGTCACGCAGGTAGACATCCAGGCAGGTCTTGAACATCTCTGTAGGAGAAGACTCCACAACTTCTCTGGGCACTCTGTTCCAGTGTTCCATCATCACTGCTGTATAGGAATTCTTTTGCATGTTAGTACAGAATCTCCTGTGTTCAAGTTTTATGCCATTACACCTTGTCCTATCGCTACATGCCACTGAGAAGAGCCTGGCCTTATCCATTTGCCTCTTACCTCCCTTAAGATATTTAACAGAAACTTCAGACCTTCTTTTCTCTTTGTTATAACATCAGATAAAGCAGAAGAAAACTTGTGTAACGTGTAACTGCCTACAGAAGGAAACACACCTACAAATGTGGCAGAACGATTGTGCTGGTGGCTTTGGAGGGCTCTAGGTTATTAAATATATACTGGAATTTAGAATTGCTTATTGTTTAGATGCTATCAAACAGAGGGAGGTACCCTATGAAGGGAAGTCAACTTAAAATATTACTTTCGTTCCTATGTGTCTCTATCAACCTAATTCTCTGTGATACTAACAAATGACTGTGGTGAGCAGTAGGTGGAAGGCCTGTTATGGATTCTCCTTGAAGCCATAAGTTTTGCGTGTCAGTCATTGTAGGACTGCTCTCTGCTTTCCTGCTCTTTGCGCTCCATCATGGGCAGTTTTTAGAAGAAGTTGATGAGGCCTAATAGCACTTCTGCATTTACCACTAATTGTAACTTCTCTAAATAATAAAACAGAGTGGATACTGAGACAAGGATCCTGTCAGAGGAACTCTGATGCCATGACTGGACAGCAAAGGTGGAAGCAACAGAGCCTTGCAAGCAGATGCAGACACGTGCAGTTTTTTCTCACATGGTGACACTCTTTCTTCCACCTTGAAACAAGGGAGCCTTTTCCTAACTGCCTACTGGGAACACTGCCCATACTCTGTTGATCCCCAAACTATAATTGGGCTTTGAGAGAATGGTGGGGACCCCAACCCAAAATTGTGCTGGGAAGCTCTGTGAAAACAAAACAGTTTTAACAGTTGGCACACAAGTGCTTGAGCCATGTTACAGCTCTACTTAGTTACCAGCAAGTGTAGCCTTGGTTCCAGCTCTCTCAAGGGTATGTTGAAGATAGGGCTGTACCTTGGATTGTGCTGTGACATCCAAAGACTGATGAGTAGCATCTGCATCTCCTGACAGCAGGATGGTGGGTGGACAAGATGGAGTGTCTACATGCATTACAAACAGCCTTAGAAGTCTGTCTTGAGCCTCCAATAGACAGAGTACAAGCGTGTGTGACGTGCATGTGCTAATTGAATGGAACACAGCTCAGCTTCACTACTTGGGCAATAAGTTTCAAAGATAAAGAGCGGGTTAGAGAGCATTTATGAATCATAATGAGTTTCTTGGAGTGCTTTACACAGTTCCTTCAAGCATTCTTTAAATGCACGAGCAGCAGAAGTACCCAGAGGCCATTGACTCAGGGGAGGATTTTAGCTTGTGTAAATCAATGCGATTAATTGATTGCAGTTTTCAAGTCTTATTTATGTCAGTGTGGTTCTGGTCCTTACATTTTATTTAGGCCTTGTTTTGTAAGTAGCCTGGCCAAAGTTAGTGAATACCAGTTAACCAGGACCTCCAGGGTTGAAACATCGCTCTAGTCATAGAGTTTAATTTAGAAAGAAAATGCAACAGTAGTTCAGAAATGAGACCTTTCTGTTTTTGCTGGGTTCGGTGCGCTGACTCTTTTCTATACTACTAATCGACAGACAATGCTGGTGAGATACAAACCATACTATATAGCATATATATTCGCATAGTAACCATAACACCTTTCTAGCTGCTTAGCAGCTCTGACTTGCACCCTTCTCTGGAAGCATGTAGTTTGACTCAGAATTTGCTTCCATACTCCTTATCCTCATAGCAGGTTTAGCAGAGCTGGATTTATTCACTTTGAGATAGTGTTATCTATATATTTTAGATACTCATCATGGTAACGTGAGTGCTAAGTGCCTTCAGGATCCAGATTCTTAGCTGGCATAAATCATATCTAAGTAAAAGACACATTTTCCAGCAGAGGAAAAGCTCCACAGAAATCAGTTACAACTTTTGCTAAATTAGGAAAAGAAATATGAAATAATGATCAAAGAATCATAGAAAGGCTTGGGTTGGAAGGGACCTTAAAGATCATTGAGCTCCAATTGCCTGCTGTGGTCAGGGTGAGAACCACTGGATCAGGTTGCACAAGGCTGAATAATATCTTCATATTAGTTAATAAGTATCTTAGTATTAGCTCAATATCTGAATACTAGGCTGGTAACTTGCTCTCTGCTGTTACATTTTTTTGTACAAGTTGGTGACCAGGCTAGCTAACAGCAGCTGTTGACACTGTGATCATTTTCCTATGGGGGACACATGTCGCTTTTATGTTTATTTTGGAATCTAATGCACAATATTTTATTAACAATGTAAAATTGATTTTTCCGGGATTATATATTTAACTGCCCCATGAGGGCTTTGTTTGTTTGTTTTCCTCTTGGACTGCAGTGTTACCATGCTGGTGCTTGTCTCTAACATAATATGTACCAGAAACTTGCCAACAGCCATTATTCATAGGGCTGCTTGAGGAGGAATTGTGCCTTTAGTGACTCCAATGAGACTTTGCTGAAGTAGAAGACAATAAGATATCATCTCTTCACAAGAGTGTAAAGTTACCTTGCTACTGTTTCCGCTGTGCAGATGAGTGCAGAGCAGGCTGCTGTCACAGCTGAGGGACCTGGAAACTTCCAGCACTGTAGCTCAGTACTGGGAAGCAGTTGAGCACAGTGCTTTACACGAAGTTGAGCAATCTTATTCCTTTGTGTTGCTGGTGGTACTATTAGGCAAGCGGGAGATGGAGGTGTCTTACTTTCTTACTCATAGTTAGAACTTCTACTGTGATACTAAGGGACAATCTGTAAGACTGGAAAACTGCATCTGAGGCTCTAAGTGGATGCCAGCGGTTTTGTGAGACTGCTTTGGTTTTTCTAACTCAAGCGTATGCACACACATGCGTGCACACGCACTCTGCTTGTCCTACTGTTGGCATGTCTGATGGCAGCACTATGCTAGGTTCACTGTGATAGTTTATGGTCAATTCTCACAGTCTCCATGAGAACATTCAGTAGGTAAGCTGCTGGAGAACAAGAAAGACAGCTGTGAAGGACTGGGTTGCTCATCTGCCTTTTTGAGATGCGCTGGGTGTCACTGCTGGTTCCATAGGCTGGGGGTAGTGTGGAGAACTGCCTTGGGAAAGTGAAAGGGATAAGAAAATAGGGGAAACTAAATACGCAGAAATAGACACATTTTTTTGCCATTGGTCTGTTCTTTTGCTGATAGCATGCTAGATAAAAAGCATTCAGCTGTGACCAAGGGTCTGCAGCATGACAGTAGATCTAAAATAATTGACACAAGAAAGTAGAAGGTTTGGGAAATGGAATTTTGGCAGTTGTGTGAGGATATTTCTGCTCATTCTGTAGCTGGTTAATGAACTGAGCTACAACTGCAGCTGGAAACAGATTCTGCTGCCTCATTGTGATGTTTATCCTGCAGATGCTTAGTCTTACTTCTACTCTAAACACCTGAGAGACACAGATATGTCTTATATAGGATTTGGAATACTGCATGTGCTGTTAGTCTGGGTATATATGAATTTTAAGTGATGTAATGGAAGAAAGGCTGCTTTCAGTATGCGTATGTGATTTGTTTTAGTGCTGGAAACATGTCCTTATGTGATTGTAATTCCAGCCTTTTTCTAAAGGTGTGTAAACTTTAAACTTGCTCTGTTAGCATGCTGCTGACTGTATTTATCACAAACTAAAATTTTAATGAAGTTCAGCTTTTGTCAGAAGCAAGAGAAGTGTTCCCCTCTTCAGGTACGGTGCTGGGAATGATTTTGTGCAAAGGAGGGGAGGAATCAATAGCTTTTTCAGTTGCAGGAGCACAAGTTTTCATGGTAAATATGTCCCTAGGAAGCGTAGTTTTTAGCCAGACGTGCAATAATTTATGTCTGAACCATTTGTTAGTATTGGCAAAGTGTCACAGGTGCTCTGAGTGCTTGTGGCAGGCTGGGGAAAAGCAGACAGCAGCAGGTTGCTGCTTCATCCCTGCACAGAGGGTTGGCATTTGTACGCAACAAGAGGTTGTAAAGGTACATCACTTTTCCCTGTAACTAGTACAGGAATTAATCTGTGCTTTTTGTGGCAGTTTCAAGGAATTTTACTGAGCTTGGTTCTTATGGTTCTCAGCAAAATGTCATGTAAAAATGTTTATGGGAAATTTCCCATGCAATTACTCTGCCACGCAAAGTGACACATGTCACCTCTGTGAACATTTTTGTGTTCCCAGAGGGATTTAAGAATAAGTACTAATATAAAGTACAAAATTAATGCATCAAATTAATTTTATGCTGTGCACACACAGGGATGTACAATGTGAATTGAAGGCTTGAACTTGCCTGTGCTGAAATTGAAAAGATTTCTTGGTATTGTTTTAGTTTATGAATGGCACATAGGAGGTCTTGATTTTTTTGTTGATGCTATACAACATGATGCTATTAAATAATTATAGACATAGTGAATTAACAATGGTGTCAAAGAGGATTCATTAGGTAATACCAGTTATCCAAGATAATACTAGTTGTCTAACGACATTTTTGTTTTTCATGAAGAAGAAATACATTTTCAGTCCTAAAACCATTTTCTAAAGCAAAAAGACAGATTACATGCAGATCATTGTATGTGGTAATTGGGGATTTGCTTGCTACCATTATTGGCTTAAGTTAATGATAAGTGGTTGTATAGCTGTGTTCATTTTAACTGATCTTTAAGGCTTAGATGATTAAAGGTCTTTAAAATAAGTTAATGCTGCCAGCGTGGTGATCTATTACATGATCAAATCTCCTAGAAAAACAGTAGAAATTGTAATCTGCTGTTTGGAATCATCAGCAGAAAGATATGCTTCTAAACTTCAAAAATGCAAAAAACAAACAAACAAAAAACCCCAACAATAGAAAAACAAAACAAGAAAACCAACCAGATATATAGTCAGGACTGTAATGTTTTAAAAAAAGAAACGTAGTGAAATGTATTAGGGCAAAGGACTGTGCCTAAGATAGGATACCCAACAGCATTTCTTTAAAAACTCATACCTTCATTAAGATTTTGCCTTTTCTCAAAATTAGACACATATAACACATTGTAGAAGTTGGCTGATTAATTTTTTTAGAATTCTTGTGACAGGAGAGTTTCCTGTCAATATTGTCATTTTTTTTCCTGTATTCTCAAAAGAAGAAAGTATCAAAATGATGGCAATGTCAGATGGTTCAAAATTTAGGCCACCATCTTCTGTTGTTTTCCCTTCAAGAGAGGGCACAGCAACTCTGTATTTCCAAAACCAATGTGTTTTACACATGCACAATGACTTCCCATGCTAAATCAGCTTGGATTAAAGGCACTGAATGTTCTCTAGTAGAAGGCTTTGAACCTAAATTTGACTGGAGCCCTTCTCGCTGCAGCCTGAGGATAGCAGGAGGAACAGAGCCGTGTTTTCACAGAATACTGGAAATCTTGTGGACATCTGACTGCCTCTCTTTGCCTCTGTTTTATGCATTAATTTGGTAAAAATACATCCAGCAAGCCTAGAGAAGGAAAAGAGAAGAGAAAAGCAAGGCAGTAATTCTGTATGAAGGAATGCTTGCTTGCTTCCATTATATCCCTCTGGTTGTTCCTAGAAAGATATGTGCTTTGCTCTTAATGCTGTCTGATGGCTCAGTGCAGAGTGCACACATGCTGAACTGCTAAATGAGGAAGGGCAGAGGGGAGGAGGGGGGTATACAAGGAGGCCAAGGCACTGCAGCCCCGTACTGCAGGGAGCAGCCTGTGTGGCAGGGCTGTGAGGTGGCACTGGTGGGGGATGGTCCAACAGATTGAGGTTAAGCAGAAACCCCAATCATAGGATCATAGAATGGTTTGTGTTGGAAGGGACCTTTAAGATCATCTAGTTCCAGACCCCCTGCTATAAGCAGGGATGCTTCCCTCTAGACCAGATCGCTCAAAGCCTCATCTAGCCTGGCCTTGAATGCTTCCAGGTACAGGGCAACCACAACCTCTCTGGGCAACATATTCCGGTGTCTCACCGCTCTCACAGTAAAGAATTTCTTCCTGATATCTAGTCTAAATCTACCCTCTTTCAGTTTAAAGCCATTTCTCCATGTCCTGTTGCTACATGCCCTATAAAAAGTCCCTCCCCAGCTTTTCTGTAGGCCTCCTTTAGGTACTGGAAGGCTGCTGTAAAGTCTCCTCAGAGCCTTCTCCACAGAATCACAGAATTGTAGGGGTTGGAAGGGACCTCTTGACATCACCTAGTCTAACCTCCCTGCCAAAGCAGGCTCCCTAGACCAGGTTGAACTCCAGGCCCAGCTCTCTTAACCTGTCCTTGTAGGGAAGGAGCTCCAGCCCTCTCATCTTCATGGCCCTCCTCTGGACCCACTCCAAGAATCATTTTGTAAAGTACAATATGTAAATGTAGCTACCAATTTTATAAGATATATGGGAAAAGGAAATGATGTTTTCTCTAAAGCTGGGGAAGAAAGGATCTGACATTCTGGTAAAATGTGGTATTCCTATTGGAAAGAGAAGTATGTGGGGAAATTAATGTATAAGCTCAACTGTGTATTATGTTGCTATACATTCATTTTATATGAATGTGTAGGTGTATGGCAAACAGTTTTTCATGTCACTTTGTGAGAAAAGTGTTAGCAATATTCACTTGGGTCCAGTGTTAACACACCTATCTGCTTTACTTGACATCTCTTGGCTCTGATAATTTTAATGAGATTTCAGAATTTTCCAATATGTGAAACTCTGCATGCACCTAAATGTTATCTATCTAGTAGCTGACTTCATGAAAAAAATTACAGTGACCTTGCTAATGAAGGAGAAAACTCTAGCAGAAGGTAGGTGGCATGATCTGTATCAGCTCAGGGTAGTCTAGTAGGCCACTGATATCTTGTGTGCTATTTAAAAACAAATATGCCTGGAAAATCAGTGTGGGCAGTCAGTCCCACATCAGATGCTCTGAGTTTACAAGGTGAAATGTGGGTCCAGGCTGGTGCCCTGTCATCTCCTTCAGCTAGGATTTGTTTGTGCAGGTGAAGTGAACTTAATATTTGAGTTTTTGAACAGCTGAGTGAAGAGGGGTAGCATGCGGTTGTTCCTGGCCATATGGGCATAATTCCATAATTTCTGTAATTTCACACATGCAATACTTTTAAAAGCAATTTTTGCAGAAGAATGAGGAAATTCCTTCTATTTAGAAGTGCCTCTTTCAAGAACAAACTTTAAGTATGGGTAAGAATAATAGAATGTGAATGTTGGTTTCTGGGACCACAAAGAATTCAGAGGCTGTTATTTACAGTTTTTGTAAAAGTTACCCAAATATTTTTTTGATGTGATATAGTCCATTTGTTCACCATTTTTCCATGTGATATAGTCAATACCTGAAAAAACAATGAGAATAAATGTTAATGGGAATTACTACACATAAATGAATTATTCACTAGATAACACCTATCGTAGAAATGAAGGGGAAAGTGTGTGGTGTCCTTAGTTCTGTCATTTATAATGATAAGAAATGTAAAGGCAAATGAAAAGACAGTGAAAACTGCTCGTTGAAGACAGATCATAAAAATGATGTGAGGGCTCATTGGAAAGAATTCCTAGTGGTTGGAGATGACAGAGGATCTCTAACGTGCACTGTCTATTGTCACTTTGTGCCTGCCTCCCTTGGCTAACTGTAGGCAATTCAATTAACCACTGTGAGCCTCTGTTTCACCATCTCTGAAAGGCAGATAATGTTTACCCACCTCTACAGCATCTGAATTTTTGATTTTTGTAAAATGCATTGTGATTCTCAGATGGAAGGCATTGTTACAAGTGACAAGTGTGATGCATTCCTGCAGAGCCTATGTGAAGTAGGTATCTATGTATTTTTAGAGATGAAGAAATTGAGCAACTATTTAGTTTGTCCTGTCTCACAGTGGCACTATGATTAATAAAAAAAGGAAAAACTAAATCCCAAAGTACAATGTTTTCTGTGAAGAATAAAGCATTCATAGGAGGTTGTAGACTGGGTTTTAAGTTTGATCATGCTTAGAGGGACAGAACACAGCTCTCTTGCATTCTGGACAAAGTCATTAAGTGGCGAATTGAGTAAAAGTCTTCTTCCTCTTGCTGGGTTTTTGAATGCAAAATCTAACGATGTCGATGTGTGTTTATCTGGCCAAGTGCTCTGACCAAGCCTGCTCCTCTAGGCATTGTGGTGCCTGGTGCTGGCAAATGGAGGACCTTATCCAGCAGGGAGGTGGTGCTAACGCACAGACATATCTAGGCAGGGTCAGAACTCCTGGGGCTGCTCTGGGACAATCTTTCCTTTCAAACAGTTTTGGTACCTCCAGGTGGATCAGTAGAGGAGATGTGGAATCCTGTCTTGTTTGGAGGGCTTAAAATCTAAGTATTTTAGTTGCCTATGTGTTTGACGGTTTTGTTTTGTGTGTTTATTTTTTAACTTCAGTAAATCTGTCTTTCAATGATATTAGAAAGTTTTTTATTTATCTTTTTTTCCTAACTTCATGCATATCTTAGATATCTGATGTCTTGGAAAACGGGAACTCTAAGTTGCACACCTGTAGCAGAAAAGCTAAGTCAGGGCTTGAACCAGTGATTGAACACCTGGTGGGAAGGCAGGGCCAATCCAGGGGAGCTCAGGTGCAAGCAATGCACCTTCCCAGACCTCATGTAAAGGTTGGATTTGGAAGCAAAGATATCTTGCTGGAGGTCCCTATGTATCTGAGGCTTTCTGAAGGTAAGCAGCTTCTTTCTTTTGTTTCTGTGCCTGTAGCTGTTGCATTTGAGCAAGTCCTTGCTTGCTGTAGCCTAGAACTTTGCTGCTTTGCTGTCATTGCTGTGACTTCCATTGTGTTACACCTACTCATCTTTTTCTGAACGAAGTACACAATAATGAATAGATGTTTACCTGTTGTATGTTGTCTTCTTCAGAGTGGATTCAGGAGCTACAGATCAGTGGAAATGGGGCATCTTTTCCTTCACACATAGGCAGAGATTATATGAACGCATTATATGGGCTCAGGCAGAGTCACAATTTTAATGCACAGAAGATATAACCAGCTAAACTGGAGCCAGCTTACATAGATGTATAATGATTGCATTAATACTCTGTACCAGGTGCTGAAGTATTCTGCTATGTGCAGAGGCCCCTTATAGGCACAAATTAGGGTGTGTGATCTGCTGTACAAAAGCTTTTTCCTGAGGCTTCACAGGAGAGCTGCAGTGCTGCAGTGTGATCATCGGCTTTAGGCCTTCCTTAAGGGTGTCCTGTGGTTCAATGCAACTCCCAGTGGAAAACATCTCCCTTTACCCCTACAGGCACACTCCAGTCACCAGGACTTCTACTAGCAACTGGATGAAGTATAAATTCGTTCTCATCATGCACAGCTTTCAAGAATCTTTTTTTGTGCTATCAAAACCTGAAATCATTTGGAAAATTCCTTATAGGCAACAGTGAGCAAGAAGTCCAGATGCAGCTTGTAATGAGGGCTGTTCCTGATTTGTGTGATTTGGGGAGTAAACTTGGCTTTGAAAACTACAGTTTAGTATGCATTTGTATACAGATTGTGTACAATTCATGTAGCACGTGTGTAAATGACAACAAACTGTGACTCAGCATTTTCTAGTTGAAAGCAGCTCTCCAGCATCATCTCATTTTAAGTGTTGTTTTCCCAGGCTGTCAATAATAACAACCTATGAAACCCAAAAGTGGATGTTTCTTCTCTGTGCCCAAGACACTAACTGTTATCAGTAACACTGGGCTACTGAAGTCAGCTTAAATGGTAAGAATGCTTTTCATGAAAACAGTAATGGGTAAAAACAGACTGAGTTTGAAATTCAATGCAGACATACGCTTCAGGCTAGCCTGGGAGGTTAGGTGTCTAGAGGCCTATGTGTTGTTCATGACGGTGAAAGATTGGAAAATGACTAATTGCAGAGAGGGCTAAATGTGCAACAGGCAGTCTTGTGTTAAATAATAAGATATTCCCTTTGTTTTCTGTGGACTGGAAGTTACAAGGTACCATTGTATTCTTCAGGGAAAAAAATGAGGACTCCACGAATGATAGAATTACCCATAAAAATTGCAATAGAAGTGTAAACCAGGACTATTGTTCTAAAAATTGTACACTAACTACAGCATGATAACAGCTTCTCATCTGTATTTGGTTTTGGGGATGGACTCTAAAATGTGCAGTCAAATTAGTGGAGTTTTGGCTTTTAAGTTCATAGATATTGAAGTTAAAGACAGGAAAAGAAGCCAGAAAGTCTCATGCTCCATATATACTCGCATCTTGTGTCTTCCTCACTTTAGAACCCTCAGAAGAAAGCTCTGTCAACTCGTACTGACACAGAATTTGACTTTCTCCTTCAGAAAAAGGTATTTCGACAGGTGATTTTCGTACCCCATCTATCTCTAGTTCTAGGGCTACTATCTCAACATCTTACTCTACCTTTTGAAAGTGAGATTAAATCTCATGAGCATTAATTGAATGAATAGGATTACCTGCATGAATAAAAGTCAAAGCATTACTTACAAGCATACAGTTAAAGCAAGAAGCCATTAGTATTGATCTAATCCCCATTTCTACTTCAAATGTGCCCATTTCTTTTTCGTTTTTGGACAAAATATTTCTTATCGTTAAATCAGCTATCTATGAAAATGCTTTTTTTTTCTTTAAAGAAACTTCAAAACATCTTTTTGCATTCAGATAAAAATTGCCTGAGTTATACAAGTGTTACAGCAAGTTAAATTTCTCTTTCAAGCTTTTACAAGGAGAGATTTTACAGATGCTGCATATATGGGCATACAGTTTTCAAAGTGTATCATTAAACTACAGAATGCTACGTTTGATATTCCCCTGATACCACGAAAGAGGGTTTAAAACTTTTCAAATTGTCTTTAATGAGCATTAACTTTAAACTTCTGAAGGCAGTTTGATGCATTAGACGATCCCTATTTTATGGAATTAAGTAAAACATGGCTGCTTTGGGACATATTTCTATGGCTGTATTCCTTCATGTTACCCAATGAGGTCAAATTAAATCATGCATTTTGGGGTAATTACTTCAGAAGTTTACACTTTTAAGAAGACTTTGTGCAGGCAAGAATTCAACATATGAGTTTTGGTAATCATTTGAATATTGACCAAGCTACTCTGAACTTTTGATTTTTATGTTGCTTAAGATTTCGTTGCAAATAAAGGTAATTTGACTTGTAGTTAACTTTATCTCTTTAGCTTCACTGGTAATGTATTTGTCTTGTTTTGATAGCATCTGATTGCTTCCTAGGAGAGAAAAAATTGGCTGTGATGTTTGTACCTTTCCAGCAAGGTTCTAAAACAAAAACTCACTTAAAGTAATTGCTAAATGTAGAAGATATTGAACATTATGAATAAAGGATGTTCTTTGTGCCAAATGGCCTAGATTCTGAAATATAGGGTATTTGAGTACTGAGTTTATTAGAAATGAAGAGATGTATGGATAGGAAATACGCGTCCAGAATCTCACCTTTGCTCATCCAGGTTTATACCCATATAGTCCTGTTGATGTCACTGCTGTTTTTCAATAATATCATGACTGTCTTCTCAGTTTGGAGGGAATGCCTTGCACTGTGCTAATATGACTTACATCAGGTCTTTTAATCTGACATATTTAAGCCTGTGTTGCATGTGGAAGTATATGGGGTTTTTGTTGCAGTACGATTCTAGGGGGTATTTTTTTTTTTTATTTTTAAGTGTCTTTAGTTTCAGCATCTGAAATTTGAGATATGGTAATCCATTAATTAGGCTTTTCTTATGGTGTTGCATCTTTGTGCAAGAGAAATGGTACTTAAAATGTGAACTTTCAGTAGTTCTAGTGGATGGTGTAACTATGTAAAATAGATGATTTCTGGGGAGCTATGCTTGGCTTACCTGAGGGTCAGCCCGTATGCTGTTTCCATTATCTGGCCTCTGTCCATCCTACAGTTGTGGTTATACCCTCGACGACAACTAGAAATTCCATCAAGAAGCTTAATTTTTTTTCTACCCATGGCAAAGAATACCTAGCAACCTGAAAACAGCTTCCCAGAACCTGCATCTTGCATGAGGATTTTATGTCAACTGCTGCATTGGACTGTACTCCTGGCTGTAGATACATTTCCTTTGGATGAGTGTAAATCACTTGTACAGTCTTGTAACTGTAAGCAAGCAAGTGCCAGGCAGGAGAAGAGTAGTAAGGAGATATTCCAAAGGGTTTGAGTTGCTCTGGAGCTCAGAAAGGAGACTGCTTCTGCCTGCAGACATCATTCTAGCTCTGTACAACATCCTTTTATTGACTTCAAGTAAGACACAAGACAGGGGTGAAAAATTTAACCTTTAAGACAAAAGATTCCTGGTATGTTACTTTCAAGAGATTCAGCCAGACTGTTCTGCCTGGGAGAGGTGAGAGCTGCTCCTCACACTGGTTATTGTCAAGGGATAACAACAGATATGACTTAAAGTGTTGGTGTCTTCAGTGTGCTGCTTCCGCTATTTGGAAGACAAAATAACCCACCTAAACACTAGAAGGAATAAAGTCATGCATGCAGTCAGGCATTAAAAATTACTTTTTTTGCATTACATATTTTGTTACATTACAGCAAGCAGTTTCTGCCAAGTTTGTCAGCATCTGCTAGATGCTGGCAGTTTACATAAAATAGTTTACTAGTTGAAGATTGAAATCAAACAAAAATCAAATATCAAAAACATGTTTTAAAAAAATTATGTTCTTAAATAATTAGTAATCCTTTGTTTGATTTGTTTCAAAATGATCCACTCTAAGAAATAAACAAATAATAAAAATGCCTTAAGGGTTCAGGAAGTCAGTCCCTCTAATTCCTGATGGATTTTACGGAGTGGCCACATACTCATCTGCTGGTGCTGCTTGCTGCTCGCTGGAGGTAGATGCTTCAATACTAATTCCTCCATGTCAGTAAGGATTCCCAGTCTAATAAGAAGAGATATATTGTTTGATACAGCTCAGGGGAAGTTTTTTCTCACCTCATCCACGGAGAAAATCATGAGAATAGGAGACATGCATTTTTAATTGGAAGTCTATCTAATGCACCAAGAGAAAGATTGGCAAACTCTCAAGCTGGTCTGCAAAGCACTTTTTTCTTCCCAAATGAGATATTAAGTTTTCCTTTAGAAAATCTGTACAAGCTGGGAAATAGCAATGCATATGGAGGCAAGACACTCTTTGTCAGAAAGAGTATGTCATTCTTTATAGTGGTGAGAAGTTAGTGCTTCCTTTGAGAGGGCTCTAGTTTTTCACATGATCCAAAGGCTTCCTCAAGGTAATGTGGCTTCCAGCCCCATACTGTTAGAAATTCTGACCTCTGGCTTAGCTCATCACCAAAGCAGATACTTCTGTACTGATATCTTGACCATAATTTGCACCATTACACTTGCCTCCTGTTCGCTTGATCTCAATTTAGTTTGTGAGATAAAGTCCTAGTTATGCCAGATCCTATCTTCCTCCCCTCTCTTCCATGTCTACCCTCACTTGCTGAATGTTTAATAGTTTATGGTGTGTGAGCCTTCCTACAGACAGAGGAACAGAGATATAAACAGTTTAAGATGCTTAGTTGTGAAGTGGAGAAGTGCTCCAAACTCAGCAGGATAGGGTTTTCAAAGATGTGCGATATAATATGACTCCAAGCCATTAGCTGTTCTAGAAGACATCTATTTAAAAAGTATATTTTACCGTGGAAGAATTCATAATGTGGCTTTGTGATGGTAACAACAAAAAAGCAAAACAAGATTCTTCTTTCCCTGACTTCATATATTTTTCATGTTAAATCTCATGGTCACTAAGTCACATGTTTTTGGTTAGTCATGTTGTTGTTACTTAAGTTTTTAACAAATTCTTTAAATCAACCCTGTTATGTTCTTGTAGATGGAGTTAAGCTCTGTTATTTGTAATCGAACCAAGAAATGGGTTGAAATCAGAATAACATGAGTTCAAAGTTTGTGTTAAAATAAATAGGAAACATTTTTTGTCTATTAGGCTTGTGGAAGAAGTAATATTAAATTCAACCACAGAGTACAGAAGAGCAAGATTAAAACTGTGATGCACTGTGGTTTGTAAGTGGAAAAGAATGATTCCTGCATATGTTTTACAACATCTGAGTGGAAGCACTGATTGTGCAGCATTGGGATAGGAAATATAATCAGTGCAGCTGAAGCCAACATCTATTTATCTTAAATTAATCATTTTCCAAGTAGGCAGTTGATGTCCCAGTGTTGAGTACCATCGTTTTTACATTCATACAGCAGGCATTAAAGCAAAGCATTGCAGGAGCTGAAATATGTGGCAGCACACAGATTGCACATGCTTAAAAATACGCCAACTCTTCCTGTGTTGTTGACAATACAACTGTTAATAGTAATCTTTTCAACAGTTATCTTTTAAAATTCATAATTTTTTAACACTTAGGAATAGATATACGAAATTCTTATGGTTTTCACTAACATAAATATTGTTCTTAAGATACTTAAACGCAGAAGAAGAAAAATACAATATATATGGATTTTTGAGCTAAAATTTGTTGTTTATTTGAGGTTTTAAAATCAATAAAATTTATTTCAGATCTTCTCCAGTATGGAAACAAGCAAAAATCAGAGAGGTATTTCCTTTTGAATATACAGGAAATAAGATATATCAGATATGAACCTCTCACTCTCAGTTGAGTAATATGAAAAGCTATTATTTTTGTATTTTGGTTTGAATATATAAAGTTTAATTTAAGAACAGAGGAATTTGGGAGACAGTAATCCTCAAGCGACAACTGCTTTTAAGGCTTAGTTTCTCCTCAGCATTTGATGTCTTATTTTCTTCTGGGACTAAAGCTGAAGTTTTGTTGAATTTGACCTCAGATGTCATCACAGAAAATGAAATAAAAAATGTAATTTACTGTTTTCTACTGCAGATATAGTAATTGGAAGGAGCTAAAGGGGAGAGTCATTCCTTACAAGAAAGAAAGACTTGACACAGGCAAAAATTTTTCTTAAAGCCATCTGATAGCTGGCAGTAATTGCCCACCAACAAAAGTACTTCTGCTAATGGTGTTTTATTTATTTTAGTTGACTCTCAGATTATTGTTCTTCATCTTCCAGTTATTCATTGCTTATGATTTTAAATCAAAATTACTTAAAAAAAAAAAAAAAGCAAAAACAAAACAGTGGAATTTGGAAATCCTAAATGGCAACTTTGATATACTGTTATAACCTTCAACATTTCAGCAGTATTTGTTTTATCTGTAGGCTAGGATATGTAGGATGTGCATGGACAAATACTAATTTTATAGCAATGTTTTTATTTTGTAGACTCTTAGATTTTGTTTCCATTCTTCATATGCCTTGGTGTGGCAGTTCTGATGGGCTTATCATCCTGAAAGGAGATTCTGAAGAGTAGGTATTGGTCTCTTCTGTGTAACTAGTGAAGTCTAGAGGGGCTGGCTTCAAGTTACACCAACGGAGGTTCAGATTAGATATTAGAAAAAATTTATTCTCTGAAGGAGTGGTCTGGTGCTGGAACGGCCTGCACAGGGTAATGGTTGAGTTACTGTCCCTGAAGGTGTTCAAGATACATTTAGAAGTTTTACTGAGTGCTGTGGTTTAGAGGGAAATTTTGGTGGTTGGCAGATGGTTGGACTGGATGATCTGAGATGTCCTTTCCAGCCTTAATGATTCTATGATTCTATCCACACCTCTAAGCTGGGCTATGAAGCTAATTCTTGTCTGCTGTGATGTGGTTATTTAAACTAAATTGATTTCCTATCTGTACCTGAAGCTTAGATTTGCAGGGTGATAATGTGCACGTGATGGTCCGTAACTCTTAAGTTGCTGGTTCTGGGCAAACTATTTGACCCTAAGGTTCCCCAGGACAGATGCTGTGTCAGTACAGAGCCATAAGGAATTCATATGGGTTTGAAGGGAGTATTAAATCACTTGGAGTCCCTGTAAGGTATTCCATGTGCTAGTCTGGTGTCTGGCATACATTAGAAAAGGATTGGTTGTCACACACTGTGTCTGAGGATGTTGTGGGGTCATTGTGGTTGCTCTAAGCTGCCTGAGGCTTTGTATCTGTGGAAAAGCCCTCATGGTCAAAAGTTGTTAGTTCTGACATCATCACAGTTGAGCTGGGCTCCATCTAGTAGGGCAGGATTTGAAGCTGAGGAGTTTGTTTAGAAAAATATCTACTCAGAACTCACTCAGTGCAATGCAAACATGTGTTTCTAAAATGTGGTGAGTTGGCAGCTACATAAACAATTGTAAAAGCAACCCTAAACATAGAAAACAACACCATTATTTTAAATTAATTATAGCGATCAAAACTTTAGAATTTTCTTCTTTACTTTCTTAAGTCAAGAGACAGGATTTAATTTAATGACCTGATTTTAAAAATGTTTGTAGTATCTAGAGTTTGGAAGCAAGTGCAACTACTATCTTCAAACTACTTGAAAAATATATTTTATGGGTGGTGAAAACCATAATAAAGCCAGTGGAGTGGGTGTCTGTATTCTGACTGCTGCATTCGCATCATAATGATGTTGAAGGAGCAGAATATAGATAAAATGAGTACCTGCCCTTCCTGTTTTACAGGATTAGGTTTCAATGAAGCCACCCCTTGGAGCTGTGCAAGTCCCCTGGGCAAGACAAAAAGGACTAAATGCATGAAGCCACATAAAGCTTGTTATTCTGTTCTTGTTCACTGTGGTATTCCTTTTGATTTGAATGCCACTGTCAGAATGATAGTGAACTGAATCTACTGCTGAATTGTTACCTATATGAAGGTTCCATATAGCTGGCTGAATCAGAACAGAAAAAGTATATATACTGAAGTTATTATTGCAACGGCCAAGTACACTTACAGGGTGATTTTGATATAAGAGGTCTGATTTATAGAGGTCTACGTGCTCATCAGAGAGCAATAATGAAAACGCTAGACTTGAGACTTAAACAGAAATGCTGACATTCTTAACTTTAGCAGTCTGAAGGGACCTACTAATAAATAATGTTTCTGAAGTCCTCAAAGAGTTGGTACTAACTCTGAAAAACCAACCTTTTATTCTTCATCTCAAGGAAATCTCTTATCCATTATAATCAAAATAACTTCATTTTTCATCTTCCTAGAACCGAGCTTTGTCATTGTGATGAAAACATGGATTAAATGTGGCTTGCCTATCATTAACACTTAGACAGTTAGATGTTTAGAAAAATTTTTTTCTGGGAGAAAATAAATTTGATTGCATATCTATTTAAATCTTGCATCATATGTAGTGTACACCTAGGCACTTCTCAGTTCATACAGCATGTAATGTACACAGACAACTGCAGTATGTCAAAGCAAGACAGTTTGGTAAGACCAGGTTACTCACATGCCTTGAGTTAGAGTAACTTTGTGGCCAAAGGCAACTCAGATTTCCAGGGTAGCCACTAATAACATTGTAGCAGGGGTATTATATTAATTGAAGACTTTCTTCCTTTCTCCTTGCAAGTAATTGAACTATAAGTGAAGACCTATTCTATCAACAGATGAAAATGAAATCTCACACAAATTTATTTCCTCAGGTGCTCATTTTGACTGTGATGCACATTTGTAATTTTACACCTGGAGGGGAGTCAAGACAATGACTATTTTGAAAGTATCCTATTTACTTTTTGCCCTCTATTATATGCCTTTTAGACAAGTGCAAGGTAAGGCTTTATACATGCAGGCCAATTTTCAGAACTGGTGAGCACTGTAGATTTCTGTGATAACATCTGGAACTGTATCTCTTTGCACCTCTGAAAAATCAGGCCTTCAGACATTATTGCTTCATTTCCCCAAGCAAATTGTCTCAGTATCTGACAAAATGAATGAGAAATGCAGAGTGCTGCAGTTCAATTTGTACTAACATTTATATCTTTTGAGTATTGGGATGGCTTTTTAAACGTTTCCTCATAAAACTAAGTCCACTGTCAACACTATTCCTTGCTCTGATTAGAGGAAGTACCCTACAGCTTAATAACATTCTAAGCCAAGCAAGTAGCTGCCAGCATTGCAAAAGAGATTCTGTAAAATCAGTTCAGTCTTCCTCTGAGTGAAAGAAAAGATGCAGTGTCTTGCTCTGCAGGTGAGAGCTCTTTTCCCTGTCACCTTGATATGCCAAATAGCGTTTCACAACATGTATAGGTCTTCCCTCTAACCACTCATGGACAGCAAAGGGTAGATGGAGATGCTTCTGTGGGCCATTTTCCTAATTTTTTATAATTTTTCTTCTTTATCATGTCTTCTGACTGATATACTGTGGTGGTTTCTTTTTGTCCAGAGAAAGAGATAATGTTCCTGTAATTTCATGTAAGATTTGGGATTTTTCGGGTGATCAGATTCTTTCCTCTGTGTAAAACACTTCAAGTTGTCCAGCTCTCTATGTGTCTAAAGGTTGTGATTCCCTGAAGCAGTATAAGAAGCTCTGATTTCTGTATTCTGCTCATGCCATCCATGCAGCTATATGTATTTATTTATATAAGCTTTATGTCTTAAGTTTAGAAAATAAAGAAAATTAATGTACAATGTCTGTTTGTGAAAGATTAGGATTTACTTTTTTTTTTTGTAACTTTGCTTGCTTTTACAGTGACTTTACTGCACAAAAAAAAAATTATGATTTTAGGGTGATGTAACCTTTTACTTGCCTGGTGGCTTAACTTTACTCAAAATTTGATGGGGGAGATGATTCTGTGTTGGCAACTCTAAGTATGGATATCATCCCAAGTATTCATAGCCTTTCGTGCAGAGACTTGAATGCTGTGATTTAGCCATGCTCCTAGCCTGGGATGGTCTCACACTGAAACAGTGTGTACTGTGGTTTACTGTCAGTCTGCTATTGCCTGAGTGTATTACAGAAAACAGCTTTTCTTTTTTTCATCAAGTGATTAATTTTATAGCTGTTTCTGCTCTTTCCCATTGTTTCAGGTATGCATTTTCTTTCACACTACCCTTACTTGTCAGAAGTCTCAGCTTTCTCGTTCACCTAGTTACCTCTTCTGCCAGCTCTGAAGCACTCTTAAGAATGTTTCCAGTGCTGCTATCAGTACCAGTAATATTGTCATTGCTTCTGATGTTGCTTCTGCACTGTACTACATTTTTCAAATAGCTCGAGGGTATTCAGAGTATTACATTTAAACAATTTGCAAAGAATCAGGCACACTTTGGTGCTGCACAAATTATCATTCTAGTGGTAAAATGTCACCTTGTTCTCCTAAGCTGCTCTGTTCTTTTATTCCTTTCTGTGAATAACATATTAACTATACACTAAGCAATGTAAAAAGAAAAACCAACAACCTCATGTAATCTGTGACTTTCAATTTGTAATATACATACTGTCAGGCTTGTATCCAGAAATAGATCCCTATGTTTTTATGTATATGTATATATTGTATTTATATACATATACACATATATGGAGAATTATTCTTCCTTTTGGAAGTATAATTTTAAATTAGAACTGCTCAGTTATATGAAAGCCCTATAAATAATGTTTAACTTAGGGGATAAAAGAAGTAAAATCGAGATTCTGTCGGTTGCATCTCATGAGGCTTAATGTTTATTGATTATGGCTTCAGAATGAGTAGCTGCGCAGGAAGATTTGGTCTGATAAAATGGGATTATATTTGAAAGTACCAATAATATTCCTCTGTGCTGATGGCCAAAAGCTTTACCTGGAGTGTTTTTTTTTGTTGTTGTTGTTTTTGTTTTCAGGTACCATTCATGGAATTGAAATGTATACTGCGTACAGCAGCATACTAGAAATGGGAAGAGGGACAGATTACAAACGAGGAATTTAGAAGTATTATCTAAGTACACTGGAAGATTTTAGGAAAGGTGAAGCTCAGCTGGAACGGAACTTGTCAAGGTCAGCAAGTAGACCTTTCTACACTGTACTGATAGTAAAAGACTCAGTGAGGACAGCTACTGGCAGATCCTGAGAACATCCAAATGCTTCAGAAATTGGCACATCTGCCAAGGAAGTTTATATACAAAAAATCTTTGAATTTTGAAATCAACCGCGGTGGACCATACAGAATGTTAGCATTCAGAATGACTTTAGCTTGAATGTTTATTATGACACTGATAAAATGAAAGGGTCATAGGAAGAGAGACAGCTCAGAGTTCACACACTCCTTTGTTATATATTTTCAAATTGTCCAACCAGACAGCAAAAGGAACTTCTTTCTGCGTAAATACCTTTTTCCCATTCTGATCTAGATCCGCAGTATTATCCTTAATACATTCTCCTACTTTGTGTTCAGTCTAATGAGGTGCTCAGTATACGTGTGTTCTTGTTATCTGTGGTGCTTGGAGATGTTCTTGATGTCTTAACGAGTATTAGAATGGCTAACATGTCGGTAGGTCTTTTGGTTGGCTAACTGAATCCAGTCAGGACAAAGGTTGAGAGTTTGTCACAGGCATACCTGTGGAGTTTAGAGAGTTGTGACTTCTGTTCTTTATTGGAGGTCACTGATTCAATCCAGGTTTTGTGATAATGACTTGTAGCTGCAAATACCCAGGAGAATAACTAGAGCCTACAACGTAAATCAAATACAGATGATTCAGCTTAGACACGTATGATGGAAATATAGAGGGTTAAAAACCATTTCACAGAAGTAGTGAGCTCAGAAAAGATTGTTTTGAAAAGACAGATCATTTGCAACGCAAAAGAAAAGCATTTTCAAGTGTAAAAAAAAAAAGAAGTGCTGTGGAAAAAAAAAAGCATTAAAATCACAGCTTAAAGAAGAAATGAGAAAAAGATGCTAGGAGTACATGAAAAAATAGAAAAATAGCAGGAGAAAAGAGATTTTGGGAGGAGAGTTGCTGCAGGAAGCAGTGCAATTAAGAGATTCACCTCATATATGTGTGTATAGTGTTATCTAATTTGGATGAAGAGCTCACTGAGCTTGCTGTTAAAAGAATGAGTTTTCTCCTGAGTTTTCAACAATAAAGGACATTTTTTTTCTGTTGTGAGAATAGTTGAATGGATTAGATCTGTCGTTCAGAAAGTCCTCTGAAAGATGAATGTAGTGGGTTTTTTTTGTTTTTTTTTACATCATTTATGACAATATTTGTGTCCAACAGGGCAAATCTTAGGAAAAAATAGGACCTCTTAGGTTGTTTTTTAGTGTTATTTTTTTTAATGTCCATCGTTTAAAAAAATGCTTAGTTGACTGCATGTTTTTTTTGAAAGAGCCTACTCTTGTGATACTTTTGTAGTTTGCATAGGAGTCATTAATAACTTATGCACTCTATAGCCTTGCTTCTTTGTCTGACACCTATTCAGTAGTAACTATGAAAAATTGCTTAACACACAAAAGCTTTCCATTCCCTGGGAGCACAGACTGAAGTTGAAGCCATTCATTTTTTCAGAAATTTTAAACTGACTTACATGGTCATTACCAGCGGTACTTTGTCAGGAAGGCTTTTTGCATGACAAGTCTCACCATGTTTGTGACTTTTCTGTTTCTAGGGAGCCTTTTAGCACCTTCATTTATGGGTTGATGCTAGAAACTCACAAAAAAGTCTTTCTGATCTTGCTTCATCCTTTATTTCTTATTTGGCAGAGAAAGGTATTTCCATGGTCTAAACGTAATCCTTGTCTTCATTTTCAATGTAAACTATTACAAAAGCTGAAATAGTTTAAAGTGGCATGAACATATGTAATAATTAATTATGTTCAATTCTTTATATCTCTGGCAAAGAGTTGTTTAACATGGGCACTCTGTGACACTCAGACAGAATATTCCTGGGAAGACCTGAAGACCCATTTCTTACTTCAAAATCACTTTTTTCCTAATAAAACCTCTGATAGATAATTTTGACTGCTGCTTTGCAATGCTGGTCAAGAAATAATTTAATTTAGGAGTAGATAGAGAACAGCTGAAGTGTCTTTGGAATATCAAATCTAGGATCATTTCAAAACCTATTGACTGTGGATAATGCCTTAAGAAATGAACAAGATATCTTTTAGGCTTCTTACATTGAGGCCTTGCAGAGGTCTCCAGGAAACTTCTATATTGCTCCACAGCTCAGAATGTATATTAAAAACATATTCTCTATAATAACAATGTTTATATTATCTATTTTACTTTTTCTCCACTCTTTAATATTAGTTTGCATTTGAATGGTTTTCCCACCTTGTTAATTACATTAATGTCTTAGAATAAAAACAAATTTTGCCAAATACTAGTTTTCCAGAACTACTGTTTTAACTTTTCTCACTATTATTATTGTTGCAAAGATCCCTTTGAAAAGTGATTATTTAGTGAACTTTGCAACAATTGCTGATGAGTTTTACTTAGCAAATACTTTGTGGCATATTTTCCCTTAATTTCAAAAACTCTTAAGTCAAAACCAATTTTCAAAAGAGGCTAGAAATAAATTATTTCAGTAATCTAAAAACACAAGTAACTGCTCTATGACAGTTTATTTTGAGTTTTGCTTGAGGAAGCATTGAAAAGCAATGACCCAGTGTGTCTTAACACTGTTGTTCCTCATCATGAAGAACTGTTGTTCTTCATCGTCTGATGAAAAGGATACCAATGTTTGCTTTTTTTTTAAAATTTAATATTTTTCCCTATGCTTTGGCTATTTGAATAAGATATCTTATCCCTAGGTTTTGATTATTGGTACTGAAATTGACATTTTAAAGTTTTAAATGCTAGATCTTGTTTTATTTAATTTTTTTTTTTGTTAAAGGAAAAGCAGTTAGAGATGAGCTCTTTGTGGTACTTTTTTGTTTGTTGCTTTGGTTTTCCTGTTTTTTTGTTTTCTTCTCTTTCAACTCTTATGGCTAAGCATAATATTCTAGACCACTGATCTTCACCAACAGCTTTTTTAACCATGACTTGTGCTTTTTGTAATGCAACCCATGGCACACACTGGATCTTCTGTAGTCAGAGAAACATGCTAGCTGAAGAGCTAAAGGTAGCAAAGCTGTCCTTCTCTTACTGTCCCTTTTAAGGACTTCTCAAATATGTTAAACCAGAAGAGCAGGCTGTGGGAGAAATTGTCTGAAATCACACCAACTAACAGCAAGATATTCTAAAAAAGAAAAAAAAAAAAATATATATATATATAAAAAAAAAAAACTATTGCAATTCTTCACTGTCCTGATGAGAACTGAAGATCTCATGGGCAAGGCAGTCAAAGCATTAAAGAGTTCTGAGAAATCTTTTGCATTACTTCATGTTAGTTCACTGCAAAAGGGAGCCATGATCCAAGAAACTCAGAATGGTCTTAAAACACAGGGGAGAAATCAGATCAATGAATTCTTAAAGTTCTTGCTTTCTCCCTCTAAAAGAAGGAGAAAAAAGTCAGGATTCCTTAGAGATATTTCTGAAGAGTTAGCAAAATACCAAAGTAGATGTTTTCAGTCTACATACATCACTGCTTGATTTTTATCTGTAAGAATGACTTTCATAACTCTTCTCGTATGTAGAAAGTGCACAACAACATAAATGTGTAACATACGAGAATATGAGTTCTCTTTAAGATAAGGAGGAAGGTACACAAATTTTGAAAAAGGCACTTCCAGTGCACGCAATTATTTTTTTTTGTATTGCTGTAATTACTGAGTAATAGCAGAGATTTCTATTTCACTGAAGATCAAACAAGATGTGATTCCAGCCATTCTGAGGAAAATTATGAAAATGATGATTTTCAAAGCTGTCTGACTTTTCATTCATTTACCAATCCTGCAATTTATTCTTTAAAGTTTATTCTAGCAAATGAACACTTTTACATCTCAGTTTAGCACCATCTTCTTAATCTTATTAAATATTTCTCCAGTGGCAATATGTGAAAGAAATAATTACATGAAAACAGTTTCTGCAGTAGTGTTATAAAACATCATGTTAAATATTTTATTAACACAAAGCAACACAGCATAGCCAAGGCTATGAAATAAAAACATTGGACATGCATAAAAAGAAAATATATCTTTGAAAGGTAGTATTTGGTGTGCTAGATTAAGATATCTTGAAAAGTCAATTAGTTTCTTCACGTTCCAACTGGTGCTAACTTAGTGTCTTTTAGGATTGAGGGTGGTGAAGTTAAATGTAATGAGAAGAAGAGAGTGTAGAGGAAGAGTTGCCACTCAACAAATAAAAGCAAAGAAACTAACAGAGAAAGGTTTTATTTGACTTTGTCATTCTAAGGCATATTTCTACTTGTATACAATCTTCTCATTTTGCACCTACTGCTGCAATGGATACTGAAGGATGGAGGATGCTATCCATGCTGAGAAATACTTTTTACTGGGCTTGCTGTGAACTAGAAACCACTTTTCTGTTGATGCATAACATCTTGGTTGAGTTTTTGGATTGTAGGAGCACAGTCTAAGGGTAATAAGAGAGCATGAATTCTTTGGTGCTTCCCATCCCCTTATACACATCGCATGGATGTATTTGTTTACAGGTACCACATGTGCCAAAAGCATTATTGATTTCAGTAATTTGGAAGGACAATTCTTGTAGCATGATGGAGGAACCAGCTCAATTTGATATAACACTTTTACTTTTTATGGGTGTAGAGTCACCTGCCTTTTCTGTTCAGTTCTCAGTGTGGTGCTTGGTGGCAAAATAAATCACTGAGGGCAGAGTTGTACACAGGCACTTCAGTTGTACACAGGGGCACTTCAAAGGCAGATGCTGGTTTTGTGACTGTTGCTTTTGTAACCTTTGGTGACAACATCACCCCTCTGGTGGGAAGTTAATTCTAAATTCTAATTTCAGCTTCTAGATTTTCTTGCATGGCATCTCTATGTCCATGGCAGTGTTCATTTTCATCCTGTTAGTAATTCTGTGGGTGGTATGGCTTCTGTTATGGCAGTACCTATGTACCCTCACTGTGTGTCCTGTCTGTACTAGTTATTATATAAACACTGATTTAGCAATTAGTTTGACACCATTGCTACTGGTCTTGTAAGTTGAAGCATATATGGTAGAAATTGGACAAAAAATAAGAATGTTCTATTTTTCTTGTTAAACTGGGGGCAATTAAAAACAAAGAATATATCCTTTTTGTGTTTTTACTCTGTCCTTTAAGAGGTAATTGTAAAAATACATGTTCCTTGTTCTTTTGTACCTGTTGCACATAGGTATACTTGTAAGTACTTCAGTGTTATTTTTTCCAGTACTAGGTAAGTGGAAGCTTGCTTTCTTTAGCTCTGCCAGCACAGCTGTACTTAATATTATGTAAATTAAACACCAGGGTCTCTAAATTATTATTTTTTTTCATTAATGACATGAAATAATACCAGAACTCTAAGGGGAAAAAAATAATGCAATAAGCTCAATGTTAAAAGGCCACATGAATAAGATAAAACATTAGCTTCTGGCATATGTGGAATTATTTAGTATATTCTTTTGCATTAAAAAATATTGTCAAAGACTATAATTTTTATCATTGGCAAAACACAAAATCTTAAATTTTTACTAGTGAGTCAGAATCATACTTCTAGTCAAAATCTTTGAAGCAAAACAAATAATCTGGAAGTTCAAGCTGTATGAAAAGCTGAAATGTGTTACTAAACATCTCAAAATTGTGAATACAGTTCTGAATAAACTGTTGTGCAAAGACAACTTTGTCAATATTAATGCTTTCAAGACAGTCTGAAATAGTTGTCAGATAAATATCTGGGCTTTGAATCTAACATTACTGAATGAATACATCTTGAGGTTCCTTGCATCATCCTTGTGCTAAGGAGCATGTTCCTTCTTAGTGTATTGTATTGCTTCTAGAGTATGTGGGGGCAAAACTGGGAGGCTGAACTTCCTCTATGATAAAATTACCAACTAATTTTGTATTGTGATAGTTCTTTGAGGTACACTGTTTTCATTATGAGTGTATTTCATTTATGGCAGTGGTCATATACTGCTTACGCTGGAATAGAAGTCTGCAGAAAACCTTTTTCTTTGAACAATTAGGTATTAATTTTTTTTCACAGCTACTCAGCCACTGGTTCCAAGACATGTAGATATTAACATTTATTCTCTTTAGAAAAAGTACTAGCATAAAATATGATCTCCTGCTAACTTTATTCAGCAGAACTTCAATAGTTGTTTGGTTTTCAATTCATAAGAAGGTAGTAGGGTGCTCTCTTGTGTAGTTGATCTTGCTTATAGTATAACACTGTTCACTTGAAATCTGCATCAACACAATGACTGTAAAATATGAAGAAAGTATAAAAAAAACTGATAATTTGCTTCCATCTTTCTGTTGAGCTACTGAGACCATGTACACTTTCAATTCAAATTTCAGTGTAGATACAATAAAAGGTTGCACTTCATAGATGTTGAAATTGTACTGTCTTGGCTTTTTAATTTTTTTGTTGTCTTTAATATATGTTTAAACTCTGAATGATACTTTTCCTGTTCCTTATTCCCTGTCTTTTAGACACTGTCATTGGCTTACTTTGTCCTTCTGTCCATATGTGGTTTAAAAAAAAAAAGTCAACAATCAATTAAAAAAGCATTAAGCTCCTTTAGATTTGTTTTTGCGCAGGTGAGGTAAAAGCATTTTGTGCCTTCATGATTAGCACTCATCCTTGGTCTGATAATAGTGTTGCTGGCATTGAAATCCATTGGATATGTTCATTCAGATTTCAAATTATCATTTATTCATTTTATACTTTCTTGTGCATTGTAATGCCAATAGATTGACATCATTTTACTGTATAATATTTCTCTCCTGGCATAAATTCATATTTCATTAACAGTGCCTTTCCACAATGTTTTTTGTTCCAGTCAGGCTTTCTTTTTGTATTATGCTTATATAAGCTGCCTTTGGTTCTTTATCAGTAATTTTTATATCTCCATTTTGTTTCCTTGATATTTCAGCAGTTCAGTTACTTCCTTTAGGAACTTGTGAATCTAGAATTCCCTAAGATTATATAGGCTAGATTGGCACATTCCTTTCATTATCTGTGTTGATTGCATACTTACAGTTCTCATTAACATTAATATTTTCATTCTCCTTATTGTACTTTCAGATTTCTGTTAATCATTCTTCTATTGTCATATTCTTACCTATTTTCCTGTTCCTGTGTGCTACAGCCATGTGCAAACCTTCATCTGTTTTGAGACCTTCATCAGTTTTCCTTTTTTTTTTATCTCCCCACTGATTAATCAAGTTAGTTTTTATTTTCCACATGGAATATATGAACAAACAGTGAAAGTCTTTTTTAAATTTTTTAATTTTTTATTTTTTTTTCCCTGTAGCTAATTCTTAAGTGTGGTAAATTGCAGAAATCTAAGCCCTTTCTTGGCATTTACCAAACAAGATGCATCTGTTAAATGGGAGTTGTTCTTATTTCACACCCATAGGAAAACTGAGATCACTGAGTGAAGAACTGTTAAAATCAATAAAATGCTAGAGATATTTCACTTAACAATCCTAACATTTTGAAACAGGTGATTTCTAGCAATGTGGCAGACAGTGCAAAAATGCAAAGAAAATAGTATTTATAAAAATGATATTACTGAAAATCTGGAAGGTTAACTTCTCTCTTAAATTTTGTTATAGAAAGAAGTCATTGACTTTCAGGTGTTTTTTGTTGTTGTTTTTTTTTTCCCTTTCTTTTTATTACAGTTGCTTATGTATAGAATGTATAGAAACAGTACCTACGAATTTCAAGAGCTAGAGAAGACCATGTACCGTACACAGCGTATGCCATTATTCATATGTTCTCAGCTGAGGCATTTAAATTTCACTTCGCAAGAAAAATCTTACATTTGATGACTCATTTGAGGTGCTGATTTAGAGGAGGAGCTGCAGCTAATGTAGTATGAGTGTGATGAAGAGATTTTGAAGGAAGATTTTGAGGTTGTTGGCCAAGTTAAAAGAAACGGACTGCAGGATTGATGCTCCCTGATTCCCAATTGTCAGGAAAATTTGCTTCCTTTAAGGTACAGAGAATCTCTGCCATTTCATGCTTGAAATATTGCTTTGGGCTTGTTCTTCTGAAGTGTAATTTTTTTGGACATTTTTATCTGGTTGGCTAGGCAGATAGTGTAACAATCCAGTTTTCAATGGATGAGAGTAATGCCATATGAGTGGAAAGTTCCATCTGTATCATTAGAGGAGTAAGAACTGAAACTGTTATTTTCATCCTTTGGGAGCCACACAGTGTGTGTTTCTGATCCTTGTTTAGGGTCTTGTTCAAGACTCCATCCATACTCCATGGAGAAGGGGTATCATTCAGGATGGAGGGAATGACTGCTTTCAGCAACACTTCTCAAGATCTAGACTTCAGTGAGACATATTATTCAACTTAATGATTATCCATAAACACTCAAATCTACTTTAGAGCATGACAGCTCTGCAATTTCTGCTGTAGACTTCAAAGAGACTTTTGGTGTGTAGATAGTATGCAAATGTGAATAGTCAACAAATTCAACTTAACACAAGCATTCCAAGGTGAAGAAGACAAAGAAATGGCATGATAGGTAGAGGGAGAGATGGTAGAATGGTTTTTATTCAATTTTACATCAAGCAAGTGCACAATAGAAACACAATTATAAACCTTAACTACATTAGCAAACCATCACATTTGTTAAGAATTGGCAAAACATTTTTTTCACCCCACAAAAAGTGATTGTCATCTGCTTATAGAAGGTATCAGACCCTGAACTGGGATTATGATTATGAATATGGTGGTGAGAAAACAGTTTGAATACATATGAGTTCCTCATTATCTGAGAATGATAGGGTGTGGCAGGCAGAGCTGAAAGGGAAGAACTATAAGTGTATGGCTAATGAATGAGTAATGGCAATTTGACAGCAACATACAGAGATTAAATGATGTGAGTACTTGGGATATAGAAAAGTGTGGTTAGATTCTTCTCGTTGACTTGGGAAAGACAGTCTTTAAAATATGTCAGTAAGAATGTAACTGGATTTACTGGGATATAATAAAGAGACAGTTTAGGTCAATAACAAGAACATCTGCTCGCCACTGAAATCTGCGTGATTGTAGAAGAGCACTCTCAAATTTTAAAAACTCCATCTTTGAATTTAAAATTAGACTAGCAGGCAGTGTCTCTGTTGCTTTCTTTTCTAAAGCATCCACAAGTATTGCTGTAATATTTAGGTGCTTCAGGATGGACTAATGGGACTTTTCTCTGTAATTCATATGATTTTCTAGTATTCTCAGACCTCTGGGTAGCCTGAGCACTTTTGTGATATGACCCCTTGATAATGGATTTTTTCCATCTGCATCAACATTTCCTCAATGAATTCTGCCTTGGGAACTGTAACAGCATGTTCTCATCAGTGAATTTTCTTGATAAAATTTATAATTTGTCTTTTTTTACTTGGTTGCCAGATTTATTTTTGTAGACATGTCAATTTTGCACTTAGAAGTCCTGTCAAAAACAGTTAATCTTCATTTTTTTTCCTTCCCTTTATGTGTCTAGCACACGTAACTTAGAAATGTTTACATGTCAGTATGAACTATCTATGAACAGATACTGAATGGTAATCATTGACTGTAGGGGTACTAGTGTAGTTCTATCTTATGAGGACCAGAAACATTCAGAGTTATAGAAAAATACGGAGATAGTTAAATTCTGTTTATTTCCACTGGGATTGTGAAAATGAATTAACCAGTTTGTATCCTGAGACTAATTGGTGTTAACGTATTTTCATATACCTCATATATTCATATATCTTACCTTTCTTTGGGAGTACTGACAATTGAAAATAAAATAAAAAGTCTAATCTCTAGAAAACTTGAAGAAAACCAGCAGCAGACGTGAGGAGGAATTAAATGTAAAGGAACTGGTGATACAGAGGAGGACAATAGTAACGTGAAATGAGGGACTGAGAGAGGAACTAATGAAGCTTCTGGGCAAATTTCCCTTCTATTAATGATACACGCTCAAATCCAGATTGCTTAACTCAAGGATGTTGTTATTGCAAATGAAAATATGGTGCTGTTGTGATTTCTGTAAACACTGGAAACTGAAATATTTAAGCCCAGGTTGGAGCACTCCATCTCGGAAAATAAGGGCAGCATCTGCCCTTGGGCCAGCTTTGTTGCTGACTGTCAGCATGTGATGGAGTAAGCTCCTCCATCCTGGCTCTGAGCTCCTTGTCTGAGCTACCTGCTTGCCCTCCAGCCATGCTCACAGCCTCCTCATGCTTTTCAGAAGTTGAGCAATGTTTCCTTCAAGCCACTCCTGCTCCTTTATCAAGTGGTTATTTCTATAGATTGTCTCTCTACTTGGTCCCTGTCTGTTCAGTCCTTTGAGCCTGCTGAAAAGGGGCAGCAGTTTTGATCTCCTTTTTCTAAGCTGTATAATGGCACTACTCTGTTGTTTCTTAGATCTCACCTGAATATTATTGCAAGAACTATTTATATGCTAGTGGGCCAGTATGCTTTTCAAATGTTCCTTGGAAGATTAGATTACATTATTTAAAATTTTAGTACCTTATATTAAATCTCTGAAGAGAGGTGGAGACAGCTCACTAGTTCATGTACTGATTATAACAAACACAGTGTAGAAAAAAAGGGGATTGACAACATTCAGTTTATTAACTTCTCTTTATGCCTTTGTTGAATAGACAGTTTTGGTTCTTCTTTCTCTCTCTCCTTTCCTTCTTTTTTCTGGAGAGTATTGATTTTTAACTCTATTTTCTTTGTTTCCTATAATTCATAGCTTTCCTTCCAGCGTAGACTTCTAGTTTACTGCTACCTAGAAGAGAAAAATCTGTAATTTCTGAGTCTTAACATTGAGTCTTAATGTTACTCTGCCTGGTCTGAGCAGCATTATTTCTAAAGTGGCAATAATCTTGCTATGATTAGGTAATCAAAGGAATGGAGTATATTTGACATACTATGTTATTACTTTATGCACTAACAGCTCTGTATCTGCTGATTCAGTCCCACTTGTAGAATCCAATTTCACATTATTTATTTTTTTACTTTGTGCGATGATCCAAAGGTCCTAAAATGTTCTGTAGCTTTGTTTCTGTGCGCCTTCCTGCACTTACCATACTTAATTTCCCACTGTGATTTTTGCTGAGTTTAATTTACTTGACTTAGGTTTTGTGTTCTGTCTTCTTTCTCTAAGCTCTCTGGTATGGACCTTTGTAGGTTGCCTTGGATCTGAATGTATTTCTGTTTCAGTAGTATCTGAATATATAGTAATATTTTCATTTTTCTGCTACCGAAATTTACTGTGTTTTATTTCTTCAGAATGTTTAATATGCTAGCCAGGAGGCCAATCTTTGGTCTGCAGGCTTCATTGCATCCTAGAGTGGGATGTATAGGGAAAATCAGGATTTCTTAATTGCTAGCTTTGGCACTATTAAGGCAGAACATTGTTTATTTAGTGTTAATATGGCATGTTATTTTTTTGATTGATAATAAAATATTGATCAAATTAGAAGCACAAACTGAAGAATAAAGTTGAGACTGTAAGACCTTTAATTATAGTGCCAATATTTGCTAAGCTGTAATTAGAAATGAACAGGTTTCTAACTCATGGTAATATATATCAGACCCTGGGCTTGCATGTCGGCTGTATAAGCTTTCTCAAAAGCTGTGTCTTAGAGTACTTTGTTAACTCCAAGGTTTCCTTTCATTTAAAAGCCAAGAGTATACCAACCCATTGGAGTGGCCTTTTGTTCTCCTTCTGTCTAAGAAATCTGAAATATGTCTTGGACCTTTTGGAAGGATTTACTGATCACTATCAATGAAAATTCTGATCTGTTATTCCAGTTAAATATTGCAGTTAAAATTTCATATATATTCCACCATCCAGTATGCAGATTCTGTATTGCACCTCTAAAAAGGCATGGAAAGTATAGTTGAATATTTATCTGCTTTCCTGGTTCTATGATTCATTAAAAAGAAACCTGTGATGTTAAGGGCAAAAGAATAGAACTTCAACTGAAGAAACTGCTTTTTGCTATCTCTTATTTACAAAAAACATTCGTAGCATCATGGTGAGAACCGCTGAATACATTTTATACTATGTATTTTTACTGATTATCAATAGTGCAATACGAGTTACTTTTAAGCTACCACTATACACTAATGTTTCACTATTTTCATGTATTAATGAAACTCAAGCCCATTTATGTTTAATCGTAGGTTCTTCGCTTTCTTTTCTGTTTTCCTGGTTTATTGTTTTTCTGAAAAGAAAGACTGCCACTGTTAACTGGGCATCACTGATCTTGATTATAAAATCTTTCATGGCATAGTCAAAGTTGGAGATGCCTATTGGTTTTACAAGTTTCAGAGTTTCTGTTGGAAAATATGTTTTTTAAAACTTTTTCTTTTTACCTTTTCAAATCAATTTGTTTTAAAGACTAAGATACTTTAAAGTTCAGTTTTTAAAAATATGTAAAATATTTATATTTATATGTTATATGGGTCACCAGCTAAGTACATTTTCTACATATATGATCTAGCCTGAGGTTAACAGGTGCCAAAAAACAGAGTGACGTTTTATAGAGAAGCTGGCAGCCCATGGCTTGGACAGGTGCATTTGCCGTCTAAAGAACTAGCTGGAGGGCCAGGCCAGAGCGTGTTGCTGAATGGAGTTAAACCCAGCTGGTGAGTGGTTGCAAGTAAACTTTTCCAGGAGTCTGTGGTGAGGTCTGTCCTGTTCCATATGATGACCTGGATGAGGGGATTGAATGCACCTTCAGGAAGTTTGCAGATGGCACCAGGTTGAGAGGAAGTGTCAACCTGTCTGAGGGTGGGAAAGCCCTTCAGAGGGATCTGAACAGACTTGGTCACTGGGCTGAGGCCAATGGGATGGAGTTCAACAAAACCAAGTGCCAAGTCCTGCACTTTGGCCACAGCAACCCCAGGAAATGCTACAGATTTGGGGCAGAGTTATTGGAATACTGCATGGAAGAAATGGACCTGGGGGTTTTTGTCAATTTTTGTCAAGGTGGCAAGGAAGGCTAATGGCATCCTGGCTTCAATCAGAAATAGTATACCTAGCAGGAGCAGGGCAGTGATCATCCCTCTGTACTCAGCACTGGCGAGGCCACGCCTCAAATACAGTGTTTTAGGGCCCTTGCTACAAGAAAGACATCGAAGCCCTTGAGCAAGTCAAGAAAAGAGGGACAAAGCTGGTGATGGGGTCTGGAGCACAAGTTTTAGGGGAAATGGCTGAGGGAATTGGTTTTCACCTGTGTATTTTATACACTGATTCTAAAATTGCACTGGTCTGTAGATAGGGCTTCAGTTCTTTTTTTGTCAAACCTGGATGTGTGATTATTTCTGAAAGAATTATCCTAACTTCAGTGGCTGTATTTTACTGCAGATAGAAAATGCAGAATGTGGACCAAAACAACAATTAGAATCGAAATAAATAAAAAAAAAAAGTTTTATTGCAGTGCCATGGAAAGAATGCCATTGGATTTTATTTTAAATTTACATGAAAGTAGTTCAAAAATATAAATGCAACCACTCAAATATAATTAAATGTTATAGAATATAAACTTATTAATTTTAAAATAGTGTTGTAAAATTTTAAAATGCATTAGTAGAAGTAAACTTTCTGGAAGTATTCACAACGGAGAAAAGAGACTAAAATGCAATCTGAAATGTGATACAGGGTTCAGTGCAGCTTATCACTGATAGGAGCTTACTAGTTGTCCATGTCATCTTGGGTTGCCTTTTTGATTGGTAGGAAAGAAGAACAACTTGAAGGGCATAAATCCACCTAATTTGTTTAAACTCTTACACGAAACTTCCTAATAGATGACACGATTGTATCTGTGAGGTCTTTGATGACTGCAAAGGATTCCTTGAGGTCACAGTATACAAGGGATATCTGGGCTGTGTATGTCTACACCTGGTTTGATGGATTCCACCACAATTATCTCTCTGTCTCTCAAATCTGTTTAATACTTCTCCAATCTGTCTCATACTTTGCTGACTCTGTGCTTTATGTATTGTTTATAGAATTTGTTCAAAGCCAACGTAAAGTGCTACTGTTATTACTTGGGCACAGTCTTACCATCTCTAAATTTGAGCAGTATTTGTCTGGGGATCTTTGAAAGTTGGTTGAGGGAGCTGTTAAGGTATATTTGAACTTTTAATCTAGTATCTCTATTCAGAAGGCATACTTATAGAACAGAAATACGTAACAGTCCATATTTGTAAGAACATTTTTCCCTCAAGCCCAAAATCTACTGTCTTGAGTTCAGATCTTCTTGGCGGCTCGAGACTTCTATCTAGGCTAACCCTTATACCCTTACTTTTGAGTTCTCTATCATGGATTTTTTTTTTAAACTGCTTTTCTGTCAACATACCTTAGAACAAGAGAGGGAAACAGCTATTTGAAGACCTCAGAAAAAAACTTCATTTGAGAATTAGTTTAATGAAATGGAAGGGAACAAAAGTCACATTCCTGTAGTTTTGTAGTAAGAAAATATATTGATGAACTTCACTATATGTATATATTATTTACCAGTTTTGTAGTAAGCTTCTAAGTCATTTGTTTCATATATAGCAATTTCTATGCAAAGTAAAAACATTTCATTCAGAGTATTTTTAGTATTTTCCCTGTGAAATTGTCTTGCCTTTGAATTAACAATTATAATTTCCCTGTACTTTTTCATTTGTGAGGTACAACCTGCTTTGTCATGCTGAAAACTTTAAAAATTAGATTTCCACGAGACCCCACTTAACAATTTGCTTTTCCTCCTATAAATAATGATGTTCAATATAAACTGCACACTAATGGATCCAAAACAGGTTTCCATCGGCCTGATTCTTCTCTCATCTGTAACTGAAAAGCTACTATTAAAGTGCAAAGGGAAAAAGGCATGTAAAAGAGAATTTTATAGGCAGAAACTCATGCATCAGTGAAATCATGTCATTTTGAGTTCTAACCTTTGTGGGTAAGGATGTAGGTTTTTGATCATACACTTCCTGAAAAAGTCAACATAGTCAAATCTGAACACAATAAGAAGTACCTCAAGCAGTTACCAGGTCTTGTGGTCAGTGATAATGACTGGAAGCTTATATTTCGATGTTCACTTGTCATTAATACTGTCATACTGAAACCTCTCTTTTCTCCCTCAGCATGTTTCTAATACTGTTAATAAGGACCATATAAATGTTACCTTTCATGTTTGTTGTTGTTGTATTATGTGGTATAGTAATGAAGTAGAATTAAAATGTAGACATTTATTTTCAGATGTAATTGTGCACTAACGTTACAGGTATCATAGCCAGCCATTTCCTATCCTAAACTCGTGAAAACAATATGGCTTTATTTTGTGTGTCACAATTTCGGATAAAAACTTCAGTGTTGTCATTTTATTATGTTTGGAGTTCTACACATATATATGTGTGAAACTGTTTAAATATTCTTTTAAATATCTTTTAAAAGAGCTTATTAGTTTAAGAAGTACTTTATGTATTTTTTTTGAGTCCTTGAATACCAGGTTTCAGCTGAAGGAAGGTTTTTATGGTTAAGTTATAATCTGCTGAAATGGGTAATTGTAATGGAAATGCACAAACATGCTTATCAGTTATGGCCAGAAGATGTGCACACAATTAATTATAGATGAACAAAGAAAAAAGATAACTAACTAAGCTATGACTGATTTGTCTAAGTCTTGCTGTGGTTTGCTAGCTGAGGTGATCGTTTGCTAAACTGACCATATTGTTCCTTTGGTGGTAAATTGTATATATCAGCTGGGGTTGCTGATATAAAAAAAAAATATCTGGAAATGTCATCTTCTGGAAAGCACAGTGAAGATCAGTCTAGGTAGGGGAAGTTAATCCTGAATGTTTCAAAGAGGACTGTAAGATAGTTAATTAAATATCTACCTGTGTAAATTTTTAATCAAAGATGAGTGAAATATGGTTTGAAAATCATTCCTTTTTTAAGTAAAATTTTCTACAATTTTATTTCAATATCTCACAATTTTTGTATTTCAAATAATTACATAAAATCCCTGACTATCGTTTTCACATAATAAATTATATAGAACAAGTACTTGAGAAGCATAAGCTTACTAAGAGACAAATGACAGATCTGTGTAAGAACTGCAAATCCACCTCAAATTTCGAGCGTATAAGAGAAGTGATGACAAGTTGACTTTACTTGAGTTGTCTTTCTCAGTAGGTAGAATTCCTTCCCTCCACTCCTGTTCTTCTCCTTCTTTTATCCCACCACCCCATCACTGCATATTTGTCCTGGATGTAAAGTATGCAAATTTACAGATCCTACAAAAGGCATGAACTTGGGAGTAGTATTTCTGCTTGCTGTTTTTCTTTCTACGTGATTTTCCTCTTGAGCTCTTGGAGTTAATGCCTTGGAGACAAAAGTTAGTCTACACGTGACATTGTGATTCGCATGGTCTTGCCCTACCAGAAGATAGATCACTCTAAACTAACATCTATTATACCTGCTAGTATTGTTTCCAGAGTGCATTCGGGGGTTTTTCTTAAAAGACAAGCTAGTCATTATAGTCCCTTCTTAAAGACTGTTTCTGTTGAAGTCATCTATCACAATGAAATGATGCAGGGAAGATATTTGTTACTGTGGAAAATACAGCATTTTTTCTTGAAATAGACTGTCTGGTTGCATCTTTGAGGAAGTGCTTTGTGTAAGTGACAGGCAAAAAATATCTCTCAATATACTACATTTTGTATCGCCAACTCTTGCAGTATTATATACCAATATTTAGTGTTTCTCCTACAGATACAGCTATGAAATTGAGTTATTTTCTGAGAAGCCAAACTTCATAGAAAAATTCTAATGCTTGCTATTGTGGAAAAACTTGGAAGTATTTGCTGTAAGCTCTTTCTTTAGAAGGTAATGGAGAAAGTTGATTATTATCTTTAAATTACATGGTCATAGGGCAATTTTTTTAAGAGTCAGTGGGGACTTGATAGTATTTTTGAACACAAGGCAATGTCAGTGTATCAGATTCCTGAGGATATCTTGAGATTGCATGACTTGACCTACACAGCTTCAGTGCTTTAGTCTGTGAAATAATCCATGTTGATGTTTGAATTTTGTGTTATATATTGTTACGTTATTGCACAAGAGTTATTTTGTGAAGCTCGCTTTACTCTTGTCTAGTGTATTGTAAAAAATGCAGTTAATTTGAATGTAGGTGGACTAGGAGTGTTCAACATTATACACTATTGTTTGTTTTATTAATCACAGTGTAAATGAGTAACAATGCTTTCAAAAATAACTTCGAAGGAAGCTAGATTACTGTCAATGGTAGTTTTAGAGATGAGATCTTTCTGAGGTTATTGTTTTAACAGATGTCAAAAAATAAGAAAGGAAGTATGGTGTATTTTTCTTTCAGGTGTTTGTAATCCTTTGTTGTTGTTGTTTTCTGTCTGTATTGGCAGAAGAAAAGTACTTTCTACTAAAGGCTAATGCCCCACAAAAGGAATGGTCCGACTAGTTTTTTTTGAACTGTTCAGATGTTACAAGAGAGCCAGCTCTTCTGTTTGCACTGGGTGGATACACGTTATGAAATGTACAGTTCACGCCTTTATACTCTGGGATAAAAACAACTGTTAAAGTCAACTTAACTGTACTTAGAAAGACAAAACTCTTAACAGCGTTATGTTTATGATAAAATTGCTAATAGTGTTAATAATGTAAAGTGCAGATTAGGAGTAAATTAGCAAATTATAGTATGTAACTATTAATTTCTTAATTGGGATAACAAATTTTAAATTTACTTACATTACCCAAAGCAGAAGGATTTGGGAATTGAGTAGGACAGGAGTTGTAGACAGGAAGTTTTGCCAAAACAGTGTTGAAACTTAAATCAACATGATACTGACTTTTCACATCAGTCTCACTGGAGAGTCTGCAGTGGGAACTAACAACGTTTTAAAATGGAATGTTTGAATGCCTCGGCTTTATTTTTGTGGGCTGAAACTTTTACTGCTTTTAATTTTTAGTTTCCTTTCCCCTCTGATTTCCTACAGTCCTTCTGAGGGAGTCGTAGAAGCTTCATGGTTAGGTCATGGGAGAGGCAAGAAGCTTATTATAAATTGACAACACTCTTGTATTTTAAATAGTAGTCATTGCAGTGGCATAGCTGTTTTCATGTTGAGGTTTGTCGTTCTGCTCAATAAGTGCTATGGCAAAATGCCAGCATATCTCCCTAATTTTTTAAAGTGCTGTTGAAGTCAAATTTGTGTTTCTAGAAACTTTGTGACTAACTTCCACAGACTTAATCAGTTTTTATGCTGTTGCTTCCCAGGCCAAGGTTGCAGAGTTCCTAAAATATTGATTTATTTTTTTTTTTCAAGGTTCATACACCTTTCTAGAGATTAGAAGTGGAATGAAGATTGTATTGGACCTAGCTCTGAGTAACTCTTACAGCAATGCCGGGTGTCAGTGAATTAATTTTCCTGCCTAGGTAGATTGGAACTTATGCAACATAACTGTATGTTTTGGAAATTATTCCAAGATTATTATTGTTATACAGTCTACTGGATATTTGAATGTGTACAATTTGTCCATGCATTTTCTGCCAAACCTCATGGAAACTAGAATATTTTATTTCTTTCATATTCAGAATTTTCTTTTTGGCCTTGGAACATTTTCTCCCTTGCAATTCAAGACCATTATAAAAGTGGTTATAAAACTTTAAAGAACGTAAAAAAAAAACTATTAAAGTGTGTGCGGTAGAATTAGAACAGCTGATTGAAGAAGTTATTTTCTTACGTCTTCTACTTCACCATTAACAGCATTACTTGAATGATCTGTTAAAAGTGGACAGAGGTTGTTATGTGTCTTTTAACAGTGGAAAAGAGATTCTGCATCTTACTTATTATAACTTTACCTACTTTCAAGAAGGTAAAGTTTGACTTCAAATCAATGTGTGGGTTCCAGTTAACTAGCTTTCTTCCTTGTCAGAGTGAAGGTAAGTAAATAAAACAGGCTCTAAGAGACAAGAAGCATTTCATATTCCACGTGCTTTGATAGGCTTCTTTATACTTAAAAGTTATATTTAAACGAGCCAAGTAAAATTGAATGCTTAGCAATGGCATTTCTGTTAGACCACACGTTTTTCTTATTTTTCCTGTTCTGGATTTCTTTATCATTTGGCTATTACATAAATCAGATGTGAACTGTCTGTTTTAGAGTCACTTAGAATGAACTCTAGACATCATGTTCTAATATTCTTTTGGAGTACAAATCAGATCTGCATCTCAACTCAATTGTTTCCAGTAGTTACATTTAGACATATCTGTGTACTGTGTACTGCCAGAGCACATTGTGTCATTCAGTCCGACATGATCATTTGATTACAGCATTACAAACTGACATTGGTAAGAAGACAAGTGCATCGAGTCTTTGTTTCTTATGTCTGTGCTTTCGTTTTGTTTTTTAAAGTGTGATTAGAATTTGAGAGTAGAATTTGAGAGGTTTTTTTAGTGTCGATATGAAATTTATGGAAACAAATTACGTAATAAATTAGATTGGAATTAAATAATCTAAAGATCAAGCAGATCAAGACAAAGCCAATTTATCCATGTGGAATAAGTTTTGTGGAATTTACAGTTTTGTGGAATGTACAGTTTTGTAGTTAAAAACGTTGAGAAACACGTATATCGATCCAATGGAAACTACTTTTTTCTTTCCTGTTTGTTTTCTTAATTTCAAATGTGAACCAGAAAAAGCCTTGTTTGCCAATTTCAAATCTGATCCTCTTCTGCTTATTGCAGATAACCCATACTTGAAAGCCCTCTATAACTACTTAATCAACTATGAACCGGAATCTTTTTGTCACTTTTTTGCTTTGTCAAGATTTGCCACTCTACATGAATGAACACTTGCTAGATTTATGGTTTCTAACATTGCAGCAGTGACCAAATGAAATTTCAGTAAATAGACCGTAAAAGTCAGATATCTGAAAAATATCAATGATCCAAAACACAACTATTTGGATAATTTATTAGAAATATCACATGAATTATGTCCTTGTTTTGTTTGTCCATCCAAAGCAAACAAAGCAATATAAAGTTGTGGATTCAAATGTAGAATTTAAATTGGATATGATTTATTTGAAACCATGAACTGATTCTGAGAACTGTTCATTAATTGTAAGGGAAGAAATAAAGTAAAACAGACACAGTTAATTTCGGACCTCTGAAGTCACTGAATTTCATCAATCTACTTGAAAATATCAGTTTTACTTTATTGCTGTATATGACTTGTTATATTGATTTGTTTACCAAATTTGATACAACACCTTATGGGGAATCTGCATTATATTTTTTATAGTTGATGTACATCTTTTTCACAAAGATGCTTGAGATGTTAACTTGTGTTCAACAATACAGGTTTTATGCAAAAGCTCCGAGGTAGTTTGAAAATCAACATGTGCTGATGTTATGTGTCGGTTTCCTCTTAATTTTCATTGTATATATTTGTGGAATTAAGAGCAATTGAACCTGGTTTTGAAAAAAACTAAAAAATAAAGAGGTAAGAGTGGATGGTGACTAGCACTAAGAAAATTGACCAGGCCGTGTGAAGCAAGCTCTTGCCATATGAAATGAGGAGTTATTATGCATCTGAATAAAATCATGAAGTTTTTTTAGGTATGATTAGGAGTTTAACCTGAGCAGTATGATGCAGAGAAAGTTCTCTGATTTTTAAAACAGATGTTGGAAAGGTTTGTCTCATTTAAGTCAACTTTGAATTATCTGTATTTGCATTTTTTATCAATAAATTATGATTAAATATTATAAAAGTACTTGTGTTTGCATCTTGTCATAACTCATTCTATATTTGTGACTGCCTTTATATGAAATGCTTAGAAAGTAACAAAAGAAATCTAGTAAATATTTTCTTGGTTTTACTCTGTGCTTGTGGGTTGCTTAGAAAGCAAATCTCAGGGGAGTAAAGTTACATATTTTGAGTAGAATAGGATTGCTGAAGTAGGTAGCTGGCTTGTGTTCAGATCTTGGTGTTCACTCATGACTTAAAACTAATCTCCTGATGTAATCAATTGCTTTATCAAGCTGTAAATCCTGTAATTACACGCTCTAATCTAGGTTTAATTTCCTAGGATACTTTCTCCTCTTCAATTTGTTGTTTGCTCCTCTGTTCAGACATTCCTCTATTTCACTTCTTTAAATCTTTTAACTTTGTCCACTCTGAGTACATTTTATTCTTTTGTCAAGTCTTCACAAGTATCTTTGTCTAGGAGGACCAGTTCTTGCTGCTCATTCATCCAATACTTTTATACTTACATTGTATATATTAAATGCAAAAATAAATGCAGTTTTGTAATTCATTCTTGGTTAATGTTTCTGGATGATTTAGGCTATATTTCTTACCTGTTTGATATGCAGTAGATTAGCTGGTTACAGACATAAATATTCAAGTGTGTTTTCTCACCCTTTGCAGACCACTGTTGTACTTTTACTATGTCAGTTCATATTACCAACCAAATTTTTTGGTTTATTGAAAATATATTTAAAAAGCAGTAGTCACAATTAAAATTCTCATGAAGTCCACCAAAGAAAAACTAATATATATTATAATTAGAATTCTTTCAAAGTGTGCTATTACTGCAAAGTGTATGAAAGAACTTTATTATTCTTGCAAGGTGATGATATAAATATTAGAGAATTATCCTTTCAGAGTTAAGGAAAAGGATTTATCTGTTCATAAGCTCTGAAATGTTAAGTGTTCTTTCTTCAGTGTGAGTGAATAAAGAAAGCTATCAACTGTCAGGGCTGAGTCTACCTTCTTTACTTTCAAGTTTTAGTGCCTTGTGAAAGAATGCTCTCAGTCCTTGGGTCTGAAAGCCGGCTATAAAGGGACAGAGCAAACCTTTTGCCTCGTGTTTCCATTCTTCCAAATTAAACCAGCTCAAAATGTCAATGCCTCCAAAACAATCCAGTCTTTTCTCGCTTTTTGAAAGAGCATCCTATCTGAGGCATGATCTGTTCACCTGAATCCTGGAGAATAAGAAAATGTTTCAGGAATTTAAATTTAGCATTTAAGGTTTGCACAAAAGCTAGCCATAACAAGCCCCAGAAAATCAGTAATAATGTTAGAAAATTATGCAGTAAACACATAGGTTTTATTAAGATATTTTACTTCCAGAGTACATAAAGCAAACTGTTAAATTCTTGTGGCACTAATGCTAGACTGAATTTTTTTGCATTTGATTTTTTTTTCGTTTGTGTGAATGTATTTGATTTCCTAGAGTGTATAGTATCTGAGCCTGAAATGATTTGTTTGTTCTACTGCTGCTCCTGAATGGCAGAACAATTCCTGAAAGAAAACCTACATTGTTACAGAGTTAGGGAATTTTGATTCAGATATCATTCTGCATGCAGTTTTAGTAAATTATGTATTTTGTGATGTCAAGAGAGTTGATGGAGCAAAATTGGTCTTTAACTCCAGATACCTTAGTTATCTGTGAGGGTTGATTTTACAGTTCATGATATGGGCTGTGCCATTGGGGGTGGTCCTGGGGAAGGAGAATCCTGCTCTCCTTCCAGGCACTTGCAGCTGGAAATCACCCACAGGGCAGCTGCATTTATGCCACAAATCTACACTAAAAGCTTTTCACGTGCAACGTAAGATATCTTCAAATTGTTAATGTACTAAAACTGAGAATCACTGTAGGAACCCTTCACTAGGAGAGAAGTGATAAGGTCACCTTTGATGTGATATGGCTTGTACTTCATTTACCTGAACTATTAACTTAAATTTCTGTAGTACATCTGGTCAGGACCTATAGTCATTTCGAATAGCTTCACTGAATTGGAGTCTAGTTTGTTAATATACAGTCTCCAAGATTTCAGCGTACAATTATATAGTTATAAATACATTAGAATGATAATTAGGGATCTGCTGACATATGATGTTTTTAAATGTATGCACTTCAATTCAGTATCCTTATGCTTATTTATTTATTACCTCTGTGTCTCTTTTTGTGATACTTACAAGAATTTAATATCTTTTCCAACTTTACCACTGAATCAATTTTGTTGAAATGACCACTCTTTTCAAATTAGTTTTTAACACACAAATGGCGATATTGAATATGTAAGTTTGCCTTCTTAGGAAGCCAAGGTAAAAACTTGTATTGAGGGATAACATTGTGAGGAAATCCTTTTCAAACATAATTTTTCAAATGTGTAGAGACGTGTCTATAATTTTCTGTAATTATCTACCTGATATTAATATTTTAATAAAACACTCTTATTCGAGGAAGAAAACATACGTGCAGTATGTTTGTGATTTATTTTTTATACTTCACTGTAGTAATTCCATGTGCATTTTAGCAAAGCATGAAGCATCAACTGTATAGTCAGAAATCATATATTTGCTCTTTAATATTGAATAGCTTTCACAACTTTTGCAAATTCTTAACTGAAAATGGTGAAGCATAAACTGAAAAAAACTTTCTTTTCACTTTTACCTTGTGCGGATTTCACCTCCTTTAAAGAGGTCAAATCATCCCTAGGGAACATTTGAGAATAGCATGAGAAATGCTGTTTATTAGGTGCAGCCTTCTGTCTTTTACGTATGCTGTAAAATGTATTTAAATTTATAACAGTTTTAGGAAAGATTTAAACTTCAAATTAACCTGTTTTATCTCCAGAGTGGACTTTCCTTTTAGCATTGCACACAGAAATCCCAATGGGGATGTGATGAACTCAATTGGTTTAAACACTCAGCACAGAAATTTTAATTTAACTTGTAAATGCTCCAGTTAGCTTGTTTCACTGTCTGTCACCAGTGGAAGTTGAAAACTACTCAGAGGTGTTGTAATGAATTAGAAACATTGATTAAAAATACATTAAAATTGCAAAATGTAATTCCTTTTTGGTGTACTGTTGGCCATTTAAATGACCATTACTATGAGCTCTGACTCTTGCCTAGCCTCTCATTAGATGTTAATGGAGGCCAACTACTATAACTTCTTTCTTTGCATTATGAAATTATCTTTCTATTCACTTAATTACTTCTCTGTCATTAGTTGCTTTTTCTTATCTGCATTTCTGGTAACTGTTGTGGTGTTTGCAGAATTCTTTAGAGAAAGCATAGAGGGTCTCACATGGCCTCAAACAATTTATTAAATGCAACAACTATGAGATCTCTAGCAACTAACATCTTCAGCTGGGTTGTCTCCTGAGAGGGAGACAGTAGGGTTTGGGATTTTCCTGACATTTCTTCTTTCCACCCACTTTTATTATCTTGTTACTTGAAATCATTTTAGAAAATAAAAAAAAAAAAGATCAATTTATGTGTTTTTAGATGACTTGAGTCATCTTGCTTGTGTTTAAGTATCTGGTAGTCTATTGGATTTTCAACATTGGGCCTCCCTTTGTATTCTGTTTCTTCAGTCACTAAGATTTTGTTTTGGTTTTGTTTAGGTATAGTGTGATGCTTCAGTAATTTGGTTCCTTTTGTTTAAATATAACTAACAACAAAAGGTCATTCTGGAAACACAGAGGTTAACTGTATTCCAGGATTAGTTTACTCGTTAGTTGAAAATGATGAATTATCTGGTATCAACACCTGTTAAGTGTTCTACCTTCTTGTGTATTGTATGATTTACAGAACCCTTCAGAATAGGTGGTACAAACAATATTTACAGGAGTTCCAATTCTCAGTTCATTGTTGTGGAAGAAATAGAAATCTTCCTTATGTTGAACTACCTTTAGTACATGCTTCAAAATATAGCCCTACTTCTTTTAGCTGTCACTGTGCATATGCAACATTCAGAAGGAATGACAGACTGATTCTTCAGTTTGCTTTGCCTTGTAAATAACAAGCAAAACTGCACAACATTTTGCCTGCATTGGAATCACTTTGTAAAAAATAAATAAATAAAACCATTTTATTCTGCCTCTGCACAGGATTCACTTGAGCTCTTCTGTTCTGTTCACTTGTCTATCCAAAAGGACCCATATTTGTGCTGTTCATCTGGTACTAATCTTCTCAGTTTAGTGCTCTTGATAATGAGAAAACCTCAGAATTGCAGGGGTTGATGTGGATGAAATAAACAGAGGGTATAATGCCTTAGCCAGAATTTGAAGATTTCTTTAACGTCTCCAATATTGCCTTTCATTCTTTAGCGTTCCCAAATCCATCTAGTGACTTTAAACCTGATGTTGTTCCCCCTTCCTTTCCAGAAAGTTTCTTACCTTTCTCCAAGAGCTTTGATCATCTGGTTACAGAATAGGTTCCTGCCTCTCCTGGAGGCAAGGTGTTCAGGGATCTCTTTTTTCCCTCTGGAGAAAACTTTAGAGGGTAGTTGCTCTTCTGTAACCAGAGGTGACAGTTAACCTGACAGGCCCCTGTAACCCTGACAGCCAGCTGACACAACGTAGCCTTTAATCATTCTTTATATTCTTTTTTAGTTAGTCTTTGAGTCCACATAGTTTTAGAAAGACTCAATTTTGTCATCCTGAGAAAAGGTAAGGAATGTCATACTGGGTAAGTGATTGAACTAATTTTACATTGGATATATTTAGAAACAAATTCACGGTTGGATTCTGTGGCTTGCAGTATGAGAGGCAACAGACAGGATCATTCAGTATCCTGTGTTATTCATTTGGTGTCCTTATTAATCAGAACATCAAGCTAGAATGCCTAAGAATTCATTCTGTATTTAAAGAGAAAGACAAAAGTAATTTCTAGTCCTACAGGAAATATAAAACACTGTTTTGGACACACTTCAAACCATACTGCTTTGGTCTATGCTTCTGCAGTGCCACTGCAGTGGAAGATGGTGTAGTCCAAGAGGAAAAGTTTCACCTTCTGTTCATTGCCTTATAATTCAATTGTAATTCAGTCTCCACCCTCTGTATGTGGTTTCTGTCAAGTTTAATACATGAATGCCTCATGCGCTACATTGGCATTCTAGAAATTAAACAGTCCTTGTTAGGTTTTTGAGCTAAGCTCTTGCAGTAGTGCTCTTTTTATGTCAACAGGGCAGTGGATTTAGTATGAAATTCTGGCACTTTGACTAATTCATTTTTTTTTTCCATTTCTTTCTGCTAGTTTAATGAAGACAACCATCACAGCCTTTTAGGAAACATGTTCAGCCTTAGTTGACCTTAAAGGTATGAATGCGTTGTCAAACATTAAACCAGAAGGAGAGAAGGACTGTATGCTTGACTTGCACATCATAAAGGCTGGATAGTGACAGTGCTTTGAATAAGTATGCAGAATATCTGTGCAACAAAGAAGTGGGCGAGCAGGAAAAAAGGTCAGTATCTGCTCAAAATTGTGTCCATCTTTCATGATTGAAGGCAGTAGAGAACTAGGATAGCAAAGATGTCTAACACAGCTTGAGATTTCCTTTTGAGGCAGGCAGGGAAGAGCCCAGTTTCCTATCCAACACCTACAGTCCTGAGCATTGATTATGGTTCATTTAGTTCCTTTGAATCTCAGGAACTCTTTTTCTATATGTGACCTGTTTCCTACAAAAAATCTGTTCTCAAGGACGTAGGATAAGGTAGGATTATATAGTCATTTAGAAGAAAAACACGTTGTAGAGCAGAGTACTATCTCTGAATGGAGTGTAGGGCTGTGCTAATGGCCACACAGTGGTGGATAATACTCTACCAAATGGACACATGCACATATGGAATTAATATTAAATTACAAGTTTTTTTTTAAGAAGTCTAGTTTCTTCTTGTGATCTAGATGGCAAAACAGTAGTTTTGCATTTTGCTATGAGGGAAAAATCATAGAGAAATGTAATTACTAAATAAAACAGTTTAAAAAAATAGATTCCAAATATCAAGATAACAAATTCCTTTGCTATCACTTCTAACATTGGCTGCCTGCTGTGTGTTAGTATGTTCTGCATGGAGGCATATACTTTCTATTAAGTAGATTGTTGCTCGAAGAAAGTGCTGCCTTCGGGGGCTATGTTGAATCACTCACAAGTGCACTTAAATGATGTAGTTCCAGGAAGTTGTTCATGCATTGTAGCCTGCATGTTACCATCCATTCTCTACTTCCAGCTCAGTTCTATCCTTTTTTTTTTTTTGTGTGTGTGTGCACAAATGTTTATATGTCCAAGGGATCAAGGTGTTGGTTCATGTTAGAAGTAACAGTTTTTTGGCCAGATCAAACTTGACCAAGATCTGCTCCTAGATCCTCCTCACACCATAGCTTCACAAGCAATTGCACCAACAGAAAAGAAAAGAGGATCTAATGTGTGAGAGCCTTCTGGGAGCTGTTGCTGCCATTTACTTTGTGGAGTTATTGTAACTGTCATGACTTCTTGACGTTGCTCTCTTGTAAATTTTAAGTTAGAAATGACTGGAGTAACTGCTTACTGGGCCTACTTGTGACTATGACCATGGATTTGTCCAGGTCTCATGTGGGAATGGAAAGTTCTTCCATTTCAAGGGATTTCTTAGACATTAATTTCATGAAGATGTTCCATATTCTCTCATTTTGTAAAATCAAGTGAGAGAATTCATTCTGCCCAGCTCTGAAAGCTCTGAATGCCACCTAACTGCCTACTTCAGTCTAGAGGGTATTATGTGTTATCTCTCAAAGCATCATTTATAGAGGGCTAACAGCATTGCAAACGTCATACAACAGGTGTTCACAACACTATTGTTACCATAATGCAGCCATACATCAGAACAGAATATAGATTGTATTAAACTTTAATTTTGGCATTTTTCTGACTGTGGAATTTAACTGTTTATTCAATGATGGAAAGCTCTGCAATACTTGGTGTGCTCTCATATGACTCTTCAGTCTGTACTAATACAGAGGAGAAATTATCAAGCTGGTTTTTATTTTAATGTCTATTGAAAATTTTCTGGAAAAATTTAATTTACAAATTTAAAAATTCAATTTACAAATACATGAAGGTTCACTACTTTCATTTTAATAAACCATTTTTCATTAGAATTTATACTGTCAAGAAGCTAGTGTTATACATTCCTGGGTATTTTTTCCAATACCAGGTAGTATGGCATGTATTTAAAATAACTGGTTTTCCATTATTTATCTTTGGAAGTGTAAAGCAAATATTAAACATAATTATGCTAATTTGTGTAATTAAACTCTTTAAATTTCTAATTATATAACTGTAGAGTAGTAATGGGGAAAAAAGTCAATATAAAACTTTTATTATTGAGCTATAGTTATGCAGTAACAGTATGGTAGCTCTTATGCTGAATCGTTGCTTAAACCTTTCAGATAACTGAGTTTGTAACAGCATTATCTATTTATAATTTGACCTCATATTGCTCTAAAGTTTTGAATTCATAGCATTTATTTTCATAAAATCATTAAAGTTGGAAAAGTTCACTAAGATCAACTAATCCAACCATCAACCCATCCCCACCATGACCACTAACCACGTCCCCCACTGCCACATCTACATGAATGCTGTACAAACTTTTTCCTTCCTGATTAAAATATCTGTTGAATGAATAACGATCTTAAGTGGTAGATAATAGGTAGATAAATTTGATTATCTAAGGTATTTTAAAACACCGCTTTTTTTTTCTGCTACAGACAGAAATTCTTAGATCTTAAATTTTGCAACACAGAAATGCATAAGCCATTTAGGAAGTATCAAAAGAAAAAAAAGTGGTGTTGTATGGAATAGTTTACATTCTAATTAATTTTTCAAACATACATATGCGAGAAGAATGAGGAAGCCTCCCATGTAACGGATATATGTGTATGCAATTAACCAAACTCAGACTCTAGTTCAGGAACTTATGTAGGCCCATGTTTATCTCTAGTAGGTACTTAAATTCATAGTTTTGCAGAGCACGTAAATACTTAAAGGTATGTTTGTGTATAGCATTTCCTGTGAAGACTGAAATACCATCCTAAAGTACAACTTCTGGAAGAGTAGCAGTGGATATATTGGAGCAAAATAAGATAGCCAAAAATGTCATCGTATGAAATTATAAATATAACTTGAAAAAATCATTAAAAAATTTCTTATTATGAATCCTCTTAGGGCTCATAGTTAGAAGAAAATGTTACAATGTGACAGTATTTCTGGTGGCTGAATGGGAAAAATCTATTTTGAAGAAAACAGAATAAAAGGAGAGCATGAGATAAAAGAATATGAAAGAGAATGAAAGTAAGTGGAAGTGTTTAAAGCACTACAAATTTTACTCAGATGTCAATTTTATGTGATACTGATAGTTTGGTGAAAATCAATTCACCTTGTGTTTGACAGTTTGCGCACTGGAAATACTTAGTGACCTCCTTGGTACATGACTTGTTAATAATAAATAAATAATTAGACATTTTTTTTAAAAGAAATTCTATCATGAGTATAAAGTGAATGATGGAGCATTAAGCCTATAGGAGGTAGAGGAGTTATAGAAATAGAGAACTGATGTGTGATAGACATGGAGAGGCGAAAGAAGAGAGAAAAAGTGACAAAAATAGATTGAGATAAGAAAAACGGGAAAATAGAAACAGGTGAAAGATGCAGAAGAGGCTGAGCAGGGATAACAAGAAAAAGAAGGAACAGGGAAAAGGCAGTCTGCATCTTTCTGCTTGGTGTGCATTACGTAGACTACTCACGGTTGCTTCAGTAACTTCCTATGCAGCTTCCAAGGAGTGACATCTTGTAGTCTAGTTTTTCTAGCAGCTTTTCCTTTCATTCTTTCCATAGAAAAGCTTCTATTAATGCCTCACCTCTAAATATCCAGTGCTCTGAGGGCTGGCCTTGTTCTCTTAAACATGCTGTGAGACCACAATTGAGTAATGCTGTAGAGATCAGTGCTCACCCCTGTGGCCTGCTTAGAATGTTTTAGCCTGTAAAATTTGCATATAACACTGAATCTGTGAGAATTTAATGTTTTCCTATTATATAGAAGAATTTTCAAGAAGAAAAAGAATCATTAGATTCTGTGAAAATCACAGTTTTTTCTCCAAGGACAATTGTAGGTCTCTCAAGAAAGATTCCCCACTAATAAGAATATCTCTCTGTGTTTTCACTAATTTAAGATTCATGTCTGTTGATGAGTTTACCCAGTGGCATTTACACTCTTAAATATGTAGAGGTGTTGCACCCTCCACAGCCTCCCACTGATGCTGTCACTTACTCGTTGCACAGTCGGCACTTTCAGTCTTTCTTTGTAAATGAATCCTGCCAGCTTTGTCAGGTCTTCTGTGTGTCCATGTTTATCAACAGCTTTCTTGTAAAATTATGTTAGTTCCTCATCCCATAGATTCATCTCCTCTGTTTTCATATTTTATCATCTCTTTAAGTTTAAATATTTTAGATTTAAATCTGAATCAGATGGATACATTTTGATCTGAGTATTGCATAATTGCTTTTGTCACTGTCCCCTGTACTTGTCACTTTTCATTTCCTTCAAGAAATCTTTAACTTTCTGTTATTAGAATAGATTTTTGGAATCACTACATTTGTTAGGTTGTATTTGGTGGTGGTGTTTTTCTTCTTTCATATATATATATATATATATATATTGCTGTTGTTTGTTTTTCCTGTAGTACTGCTCTTTTGCTTCTGTTTGGCCTCTCATCTTTAGATATTATTTTTTTCTTTTTTTTTCTTTTTACTGAATCATAATTTTTGTTTGTCAGTCACAAGACTAACAATGCTACCTTCCTTGTGTCACATATATCATGCACCTCATATCTGGGTATTGAAATTTCAGAAAAATTCAGCTTTATATATATTTTAATGTATTGCTTTTAATTTGTGTGTTGTGCTAGCATACAATGAGTTAAATAGAGTCTCATCCACTGTGTAATTCATTAAGGTTCTACACATGTAATTTGAATATTCCACTGCTAGAGCTTTTCATTGGGTACAAATATCACATACTTCTCCCTCTTGAATCCTCAGTGTATCTTCATTGTAGCATTCAAATCCAAGGAGTTTCTTTTATGTTTAAGCAGCCAGGCCAAGCAACTGAGTGCTGGGAACAATCTTGCTGCTGCTTCCAGCCACTGCTGTTCTGCTTAGCACTCAGGTGGCTTTTCTGCCTCTGCTGCAGAGCCAGCTGTGCATCTCCAGTACATTGCATTGCTGCTACCCCACATAGCCCGGTGTGTATGATCATAGAAGTGGGCCAAGGAGTAGCTCAAAAAAAAAAAAAAAAGGTATACTAATTACCATTGCCTCCTGCTATAACTATGTCCAAGTAAGTAAGCAATCACACACAAACCTTTCAGGCAAGTGAGAACAACCTGGATAGTTTTGGGCTATTTGATGCTTCTTTGTAAAGGCTTACGCTGGTAAAAGCAAACAAATAAACAAAAACAAACAAAAAAAACAAAACAAAAAAAATACCCACCTGATTTTCTTGTGCATAATCAGCATCTATCTGTAAAGCTGCAGTCACTCACAGTTGCATACATGGGATAAAAGTCTTACTAAAAGTACGAAATCTAAATACATTAAAGAGGAAGTTTCACTGAAACTGAATTTTCTTCAGGCAAAGTGCTTTGAAGGATACTTGATGCAAATAAGACACAATTGTATCACATTTTTTTAAGAAGGTTTTACTGCTAAAAGACCATGAAAACAGGTGCATTGTATAGCTAATTGTATTTCTTAAAAAAAAATCAAAATAACAGAAGAGAATGTACCCAACATTGGGACCTTGCTGGTTTATGAGGCTGGAAGAAATGATTTTCAGATATCTCTTCAAGGTTTGTTACCTCTAGATGTGTGGATGTGTACGCATTGCACAAATGTAAAAATATGTGCCTGATATTCTTAAGTACCAACATCTTAGCAGCCAGTTGAACAATACCCAATCATATAAACACTGTCCTACACAAATACTTCATGAAGTTACATCTTTTTTTCTCTCTTTCACCTACAAATTTAATTTTTTTGCCTGAAACCTATAATCATGTTATGATTCTCTATTTACAAATGGGGGGTGGGGTGGTGGTGAGTATGATCTGAGATTTGTATTGTAAAGAGCACCTTTTTTCTTCCAAATCTGAAATTTTTCATCATTCTAATTAGAGGTTGTATGTTATATGAATAACTGCTTATTTTATTCACAAAATCACATGTTCTGTCTAACTGAAATGCATATTTTTGGGAGAGTAACCCCACATCTATAACAGAATGGCAATTTTTGCATATTAAATAACCTGGTTTTCATGTTGTATTTCTGATTCTCCTTGCAAACTACTCAGGTAGTATATATGCAGAAGCTTTTAGTGGAGTGTGAGACATCTTTTAGTAACTGTGTGGAAGATATGAAAGCTGTATTCCTTGAAAGAAGAGCTGTACTTTTAATATTATATTTTGAGCTATAAATAGAAGTCAGAAAAGATTTCCTTTCTAAAGCTTCATCTAACATTGTTGCAGCTCTTTGAGATTTCCATTGGTTCTTCAGATCAACAAGGTTCAGGTTTTAAAATAAAAAATCAGAGCAACAAGATTAGCCTGAAAATTTGCTTTAGGTTTAGAGCAGTAGTTTTCTCTTTGATCTTTTCTAAGTATGTGAAACTCGGTGTATGAGGGAACACAGACACTACTTGCGTATATTTGAACTGAAATAGCTACTGGGTTTGAGATAGGACCATGTTGTGGCATCAGAATTTACAATGTAATATACATTTAAGTAAATTGTGAGCTAGATTTGACAGGGAGAGGCAACATTTATCAAATTACTTTTTCTTAATCTTGGCTAGTTTAGAAAAATGAAACATTGCATGGCTTTCATGAAAGAGCAGTGAAGGAAAAAGCACTTGTATTTCCTAGGAACATAGTTGCAAATAATTCTATTTATTTGTGATATATTTATATAACATTCTTTGGAGAAATTCAGGCTCTCTTTGATCTGACCTGAAGTTGGACAGGTTTCAAGATTATTCTAATAACTAATGCCCAATGATTTTGCTATGGTTTGTTAGCTTGAGTGTAGTATTTCACAGCAGTATCTGCCCTTACTTTTCTTCTTCTTTTTTAATTAGAACAAATTGAGATATGGTAGTGACCCCCACAGTGAATAATGATGACAGAGGTTTGTGCTTGAAAGTGCATATTTGCATCAAGAAACATTTCAAGTCTTTATCATACTCACATGTTCTGCAGAAAAACAGGGTCAACTTTCATTACTGGCATGTCTGAATGCTCTTGTTGAAGTATGCACAATCAGATGAATATATAACATCATAAAGAAACCTGATCATAAATGCAGTCTCCCTTCTTAAGGATTTTATGCATCACTACAGGTAGCAGTGAGGTAGGAGCTGTACTGGATGACATTGAGCGAGCCTCTACTTGAGCCCTGGGTCTCTGACAGTCCAGAACTCAGCACTGCCTTTGTGGAGACACTAGATATACCTACTCTGTGAGGTACAGAAATACCTCTGTATCGATTATCATTATATCTCTCTAATTTGTAAGCATGACTTGTTAAAGCTCTGTTTTGATTGAACATTATAAACCTCAGCTTTTAAGAAATACTGATCAGAAGTGGCTTAGGTCAAAATTTTGTCAAGATCGTAAGGAAAAGCATCGCAATTCTCCAAATGACAACTACTAGAACTTATCTAGCAATTTCTACCCGAGTTTACCATATCTAATTTTGCATATGAAATTGACAGAATTAATAGGTTCGGGCAATAAATGTTATTAAAATATTACACTAAATGTACTGACAATTGGTGCTTATTTAGTACTGAATAAATGCAGGAACATAATGGGATAAAAATGAAAAATAATTATGATAGTTCTCATTCATATGATCTCATTCCTTTTCTTTCATGCTGGGCACTTGAGAATGATATGGCAAGTCTCACAATTAGCCCAACCCAGAAATTCTGTTAGAATGTTATCTGATTCTAACTTAACCTTAGTCCCTTTTTAAGAGAGTTGAGGCCCCTACCACTGAGGGTATAATACAATATGTCACATAACATTCTGCCATTGTTTCCTGCGGCTTTTCTCTTAGAATTCCAGGTTCATGGTGACAGGTTAGATGTATTTTTCTTCTATGTTATGTCTTATGAATAATAAAAATATCTATACTAATGTACTGCTCTCACTAATAGTCTCTTTCAGCAGATTAAAATGAATCACTAACTTTTATATACTGGACATCAGTAGAAATCAGTTTATATGATTGATCATCTGTCTTTCAAGTAAAAATCAATCTTGCCAGAAATACAGTCCATGCTTTTATCCATGTTGGCAAATATGACAGAAATGGCAGAAATAATACGGGTTCCCATAAGATTTTTATGATGTAGCTGTATCTTATCTTTAGACTTTCTAGAGTAATTTTATCTTGTATTCAAATCAAGTTTTACTGTCTACTAAATGTCTTCACCTGCCTGGCTTCAGTCCCTAAAGTCCAAGAGTAGATGCCAGAATCACAGACAAATTAAGCAAAATCCTAAAGTTAATGGTAAAATTGCATCTGGCTTTTCCCAAGGCGTAGAACATCAGCTCCTATGGGTGGAAGTGCTACCTAGCCCATGAAATTAATTGTAAATGAGTTCTTTCTAAAATAAATGCTGAGGTGTGCCTACAGCTATCCTGTAGCTTCAAGGTTTTGTTCAAGCTTTGCATGCCATACTTGCCTAAGTTACATTTCCCTCTTTATTGTGAATTTAACTCAACAATATCTCTGGATGAGATCACAGGAAAACAAACAAACAAAAACAAAAAAAAACATCCTTTAGCATTCAGAATTCCCTGGTAAGATGCTGAGATACCCTCCCTGACACAGTGGTGTAGGAATCAGCGGGGAACAGACCTGTATGTAGCAGTGGTGGAATAACTAATGTCAGGTATTATTTTATGATCACATAATTGAGGTATAGAAAGGGATCCCTTAAGCCTGAATTCAACCTACCTATTTTACCTGCGTTGTAGGGGGCATGGCCTGCATTCCATTTCAAGAGGTAATCTAGAGATAAGCTGGAACAGAGCATCAATAACAACAACTATTCATCCTTAAGACAGAGGAATTAAAAAACTAAACCTTGTAAGGTAAAGGCCAAAAGAAGTAGTTAAAATACTGGAACAAACAATGAGGTGTACAGTCTGTATTAATCTCATTTAAAATCTTTCAGAAAGGCGGTAAGGATTCATAAAATTAAATTATGTCAAGTTATCTTGGTTTCTGCCTTTGATGAGATAATAAGCTTCATAGAAATAGGAAATAAAGGGGACATATCTCTTGGCTTCAGGAAAGCATTTGACATTACTCCACATCACAAAAAAAGTGGTATGGTTAATGCTTTTGAAACTGTTAGACAGATGGCTGACTAACTACAATTGAAGAGTAATTATTAATGCAGCTCAGGCAAACTGCAAAGTGCACTCACATCATAGAAGAAATGGTGCTTTATCTAGCATTAAACAGACACAGATATTCACCATAACCTCACAAAAATGACTGCAGAGATTTTATGTTACATTTTATGTCCAGTCCACTCTGTGCCACTGCAAACTGCTTGACATGACTGAGTACAGCAGAGGCAGTGGAGGGCAGGTTAGTGAAAAGAGCTAATTAATTGCTAACATAATTAGTGATTAAGCCTTCATAAATTGCAGGAGATTCTGCCACAAATTACTATAGGTTGCCTTAGAAGCAGTCATAAATCAGCCTTCTGATTGCATATCAACATCCTTTCATCTGCTATTCTGACATATCCTTTATCTGAGATGCGCAATGAGTTTCTATGAATTCCTCTCTTTTTTCTTGTTGTATTCTTACATACTGTATGTTCCTTCATAGTTTTTCAGTAACCTACTGTTTTATTCTGTGCTGACTTTGCACTTGGTCCATCCAAAATTCTCCTTTCCTATGAATTCGTGCAGTCAGCAGGATGCAAGCTTTGTGGAGCTCGTTCAGGGGGTCCATAAAGCTCCAGGAAGAACAGGATTCAGCTTTACCATCATACTCTGCTTCAAGTTAGACAGATAGTTGCTAGGATGTGCTATTCTGCTTGTTCTTCTTGTAGCATCTCTCAACCAAAACTGGTCCATGGCTTTGAGAATGTTTTTGCCAGGTAAAGGAAATGTAAAAAGAATGGATACTTTATGATATCATTTTGTATTTATGAGTATTTCAGTGGTTACAAACATGCTTTCCATATGACTAAAATATGGGCCAGTGCCTTACACTTTCCAGTAATGTTTCTTACAGTTGCCTATGTAATCACTTTAGAAGATGGTCCCCAAGTTGTAAGTTGTAGGAACAAGGTGGCTGTTCCTATTGTGCACCATGAATTTGTTACCTGCTCCTTAAAATGCAACCTCCCCTGCTAAAGTAAGTTACTTAGGAAATTCTCCAGGCAGGTTTTTAGTATCTTCAGAGAAAGAGAATCCACAACCTCTCTGGTCAGCCTGTTCCAGTTCTCTGCCACTCTCAGAGCAAAGAAGTTTCCCCATGTGTTCCTGTGACCACACATAAATCTCTTCCTGTTTATTTCTAGTTCTGCATTCATTGATATACAGGCACTTTAGAGAACAGAAGGGAGCAAAGGATGCAGGTTTCGAAACCTAGGGAGGATGCAAGATGATTCCAGTAGCTACAGACAACATTGAGGGGGCTGGCTTTCTGGCTCATGTCATGGGAAGCAGATAAGGAACATTTGTCACTGTTCTGGTTGGCCTGCCTTATTCCCCAGTCAGTTGCAATGGCGTGAGCGTTGACATTTTGGACTCCATCCCCAAAATCCTTGGGTTCAAAGCCTGCCTCACTAGGTTGGCTGGTCTGCTACCTGCCCTGCCTCTACTAGACAGTTGGATCTCATCCCTTCTTAAGTGGTAATAATCTTCATAGCAAGTCCCATTGTCATAAAAACCAAAGCCTTCACACTGGCATCAGCCACGTAACCAGGAATTTACATCCATTATACACCCCTCTTTCATCCAACTGGTAAAATTATAATTAAATATATTTCCTTATTAATAAAGCACTACAATAATGTTATACATTTTACATTTCCCCTCACTGATTGTCATTTCCTTCATTAAAATTACTGGATATACAGTGATACAATTTTTTGCTTTTTTCCCCTCAAGTAGGGTCTTTCATGTCATTGCTCTCCTGAAGATTTAATTTACATACTTATGCTACAGAATTTGATTTTGATTGAAATGATTGATTCACATGTATTCCAAGATAGCAAAAAGTGAAAGAGTTGAAGGGAAAGACACTGAAGAAGTCAACTTTAATTAAATTCTCTTTACCTTTGTAACATATGCAGATAACAGAAAATGAGATGTGTGCAGAAACAATGTGACGTTCAGCAGATGCAGCTCTCCTGCAGCCAAGAAGGGGGTAAATATTTCCTATGTGTCTATGAAAAAAAAAAAAAACCTCATAAGAAATAAAGAGAAAACTGTAATGGCTTTTCCTTGATGATTATTTGTAAGTATTCCTAGTATCCTGTTTTCAATATATTGGAGATTTCAATGTGATTTATCTATAACCTTCAATTTTTTTTTTAAGTCAACTTGTTGACCCTTCTACCTAAAATACACTTGAGATTTAGCTCTCTGAAAAGGATTTATGATATTATATGAAATGATATGAAATTATATAACTTGATCTGTGCATTAGCTAGTTTAACCTAGTTTGGGCTGAACTGCAGGATTAAGAAAGGCCAGAGTTTTGTGGAATATTATGTCAATTCTATTCTTACCCATTTTTCCAGAACTCATGAGCCTGTATTCTCTTGCCTGAAGTGTGCTTATTATTTCTTATCTATCTTAAATATGAGGCTTTTAGTGTATCACATTTTATAGGATACTCTTAAAGAAAAATACTTGGTAGAGAAGAGCACTGCATTGAGCTCCTAACAGTTTTTGTCTTCAGTGTAGAAGTTTTCTCCAAAAGAAGGCAATCATTTTAAAGTTGAGTGCATAATATTCCACCAACAACCGAAGAGGGCTTTTGTTGTCTGAAAAAAAATTCAGCTTACTAGATGAAGTACTGTAGTAAATGATTGCTTCTTGGTATATTAATTGATTGCCACTTTGACAATTTTTCAGTTGTCAAAGTATCTTGATTGACAGACCAGACATTTGAACAGCTCTTAAACATCCTATGTTCAAAGTTGCATAATTCTCACATATCTAGCTGCTGTATCCCAAAGTAAAAATTTGTTTTCACTTTGTACATAGCATCATATTATTGATTTATGTTATTATTTCTCTCTGACCATCTAACTGCAAATGAGAAATGGGAATTTCATGGAATCAGAGAGTCTTAGGGTAATCAAGGTTAGAAAAGACATCCAAGATGATCCAATCCAACCACCAAATTACCACCAATATTTCCTCACTAAATCATGTCCCTTAGTACCCATGTACACCTTTCTATTCAAACACCTCCAGATATGGTGACTCAACCACATCCCTTGGCAGCCCACTTCATTTCCTGACGACTCTTTCAGAAAATAATTTTTTTTTAAACATTTGACCTGAATCTCACCTGGCACAACTTGAGGCCATTCCATCTAGTCCTATTACTAGTTATGTGGGATGAGAGGCCAACACCCCACCTTTCAAACTGTGAGGTTTCTCCTGGGCCTTCAGTTCTGTAGACTGAAAAGCCCAGTTCCTTCAGCAGGTCCTCAGAAGACTTGTGCTCCAGACTCCTCACCAGCTTCCTTGCCCTACTCTGGATAAACTCCAGTGCCTCAGTCTCTTTCTTGTAGTGAGAGAACCATTTCAATGCAGTAAAATCTGCATTTTAAAGCTCTCTGAATTCATCTAAATTCAAACACACCACTGGAAGGTCTGAAAATGCTCAGGTCTTGTAATTAGATTGAACTGCTATTCATGTGATGCTACATGTCTCCAAACCAGTTTCTGCCATGAAACAAGCAGCCACTGACATGAACAAAATTATTTTGTGAGGAAACCACCATTTCAGAATTATCAAGGCAAATACAGTATATTTCATAAATTATATCATTTCAAAGATGCAAGACAGAAGTAGCAGTAAAAGTCAGTTTTTTTTTTTTCCATGGCTATTAACTACACTCTATATCATCTAATTGTTGCTGTTCAGTGCTGGCTGGTGACTGCTGTTTTTTCATCTTAGTCTCATTACCTGCGCTATCATTTGTTTTTGCACTTAATATTTTTTCATAGAATGAGGTATGTGGATGATGTTGTTTTGATATGGAATAGGAACACTGCAGTCCCTGTTCAACCAACAAGCAGCTTGTTCCCTTGTTCCCTTTATTTGAAGAAATGTAAGAGACTTAATGCCAACAGAAGTGTTTGATAACTTATTTTCCATCTGTACATACCATTAAAAAAATCTGGTGTCTTTACAATTGCATTTTTTTATTTATGTTCAGCAATTCATTTCTAGAAGCATGTACTACGATCACAGGCAGAGATGGACCCATTTTAGTTTAACCTTTCTTCTAACTATGCATTGTCTTAGGCAGGAAAAAATTAGTTCAGTACAGCTCTTCGTAAAACCATGCAGAAACAAGATACTCGTTTTATGCTTCTGGGTTCTGCACTATGCTCAGGGCATATAGTGTTACAGTTATAACTATAGTCAGCACTATGAAAATAAGGAATCAGGGGCAAATGTTCTTTTTTCTCCCTTTTTTTTTTTTTTTTCTCTGCAACATAGTCCAACGCACATACTTTGGGAAAAAAAGCTGAAAATACATCATCATATAATTTAAGTCTCAGTCTGAGTATCTCCTTCCATAGAAGCATTAGTTTCCAGAAATGTCTTGTTAAGGCTGTCTCTTTGTAGAATGCAACTGACATTGGAGAAAAAGCACAGAAGATGGAAATATTACATCTTGGAGGTTTGAGAGCCAAATCAAACTGCCCAAAGGCAGAGACTACCTTCATTTTTATTTGTAAAGATGATCATTGTTTTCCAACAGCTCCTTAGTTTTATTTGGGAGTCAAGGGTCTAAGCCAACCTTTGCACAGCCATATGCTGTGTCCATGTTAGCAAGTAGTAAAAACCAATGGGAGTGGAACTGTACAGCAAAGCTGTTGGTACAAAGGGCACAATCACCAAGTTTTATGTATTTCAGATATTTTACTGCAAACAAGACTCATAGTCTGACCTAGTAGACTGTTGTTTGCCCACTGCAGGTTTGCGTACTATAGAGGCACTCCTGGAGAATGTCTTCAAGTCCGTGTGCTTTGAGGCTAAGAACAAATCTCATTAAGTAACCAGGAGATTCCTTTGAAAATGACGCTCCTGATCACAATGAAAACTCTAATGCAGATGCACAGTATGAATTATTCTACCAGGTTTGAGCCTCCTAAAGCTTGAGGGCAAGTTAAATCTCAGGATTTGGTGTGTGAAGGAATAGTCTATAATATAGAGGAGATTGAGAATATACCTTAAATGATGCCACCTCTTGGATTTCAAGAGAACTTTAAAAGCTGTATAGTTCATAAAATGTATTTTGTATTGTGCTATATTTTAAGGCGTATCCATTTCTCCATGGGTAATTTTTAAGCAGGCAGAGTAATTATGCTAAAGTGCTAGTAGTATTTGAATCACACAGTTGACATTTTCATGTTTTTATGCAAATACAGATCTCTGCTTATCTCTATAATTTAGAAAACTGTTTTCTTTGCCAAAGCAGTTTAGAAATCTGTGACTCCTAATGGTACACTTTGTTTGTAATTTGCACTAGGTGCACATTACATTTTTGAGTTGAAGAAAGAAGCAAGCACAATGCTGAGAGCCATCTGAAAACCAGCTTATTTGTGCATTTATTCATATCAGAAGCATGCTCACCTCCTTTTCCTGGTAGGTGAAGTCATACAGCTCATTCCTCTAATCTGGGAACTAACACCTTTATGGTTCTCATATTTTCTTGCTTAGAGTATAAATGGATTGTATTTATAGGAAATCTCTTAACAGCAGTTTGAACCAAACAGTTCCAATTTCTTAAGTTCTCTGAGCCAACTGGTAGGCAGCTACCTCTCCTTCCCTTAAACTCTCTCAGACAGTGTTTGGATTTTCTCTTATTCATGCGATAGGGACTGTCATCAAGCTCTGTCATAGTAAGATGTGAAATTCACACTGAAAGGCAGGAGCAAGATGTGGGGGAACATGGGCTTTCTGAATCTATAAGGTATACGGAGAGAATGCATTGGTTCATGTTTTTAGGAGCTACCGTTTTCTGATTAATTGCAGTGTTGGATGAGAGAGTTGGCAGCATTATTCTCTATTTCCTCTTCTCTCAGTCCAAAGCTCTTTAACATCTATTTGAGCAGGACAATAGAGGTCCATTCCACATTTCATATTTGATTACGGGCATTTGCACTTAGGATGAAATTTGTGGTATGATCCTTTATATTTAAACCTCTATGTCTTTGATGAAAACACTTTCTGCCTTACAGTTAGGATTCTTGTCTATTCAGATACACACTGCTGTGCTAATTTCCTTGCCTTGCCTTGCTTTGCCATTTTCCATGCCTTGTCTCATCTCCTTTCCCCACTCTTCCCTTCCCTTTCTTTCCCCTTCCATCCCTAACTCCTTCCCTTCTTCATGCCTTCTTCCCTTCTTCCTCACCTCCCTTCCCTTCCCCTCCTCCCCTTGCTTTTTTTCTCCTTCTTTAATATATATAAATATAAATATATATAAATATAAATATATATAAATATATAAATATTTAATAACATGAGTTTTTGTTTTGGAAATATTAGTACTTCACAATTCAATCCAGTAACATTAAACTAGGCATCATGAGATCTGGAAACTTCAGTGTCTTGATTGCTTTAAAAATTCAGATCCTCAAACCTCCAAAGCTGTGTTTTGTTTTGTTTTGTTATGTTTTGTTTTGTTTTGTTTTTCTTTCCACCCATGACTTTCACGTTCTAAAGGAAGTTGTATTTTTTTCTTGCAGTTAGAAGAAGGTTATTTGGAAAGTATCAGTTTTGAAGTTTTTCATGCCATGCTACTATCTTGAATTTGATATACTGTCCACATTGATCAATATGTCTGTTTATTTCCAGTGTTCTTTGTTATGGTAGTGGATGCAAGCTTGTTTGATACATTTTTTCTTGCTTTGTGTGTGTGTGAGCTGTCAAAGTTTCTCATGTAGCTTTAACTTCTTATTTTCAAACTGGTGTCTCAGTCTTCTGTATTGTATTGGTCGATTTCATGTATCTTTACTAGTATAAAGCTTTTCAAACCACTTCAGGAACAGAACAAATAAAACCAGACTTGGTAATTTTTCATGTGCCTTTACTGAAAAGATTTTGATTTTGCATGGTGGTACTCTATGGATTGCATGCACTAATTTTTATGTTGTTCAACTATGGAAATCAAATTAAGGCTTCATAAGATGTATATAAACATGTCATACACTACTAAATTGTTAGGGTAAAGCCTTTGGTCTGCAAGGCAAAACTTCTTTTCTTAAAGTTACTGCTGAAGCAGTGCCATGTTCTTTTGCAGCGTGGTATTGCAAAACATGTTTTTCAGCTTCTAAGGTTATAATTTTATAACTAAAAAGTTATAGAATTAATATAGTTCCAAAGAACCTCTTTTATCTAGGGAATGCACGACAGATCTTCCTTGAAGATGATTTTTCTTCTGCTTTTAGTTGTGTCAAACATTAAAATCAATCAGCCTTATTGCTACCAAAATCAATGAATGCTGGCCTTCATGTTTTGTGAGACCCCAATGTCAGTGCTGGTATCGCTACCCTTGTGACTTCAGGAATTCTACCAGCAGTCTATTGACTGCCCCATGTGAATGGCAGAACTTTCCCAATTAGAACTGGAAATGTATTTTGTTCTGTTTATTTAAAATACACACACACATACATTCCTTTTTACTAAAACTTCAGCAAACACTTTCATCACTCCCTTCCTCTAGAATTTTCCATTGTAAGTGGCACTATTACTTTTAAAGTTTTCATTAAATAAAGCAGAATTCATATATTTGAAGTAAAGATTTCAGTTTCATAATCACTTATTTTTATCTTTGTCCTTCTTTGTTTAAACAAATTTTATTTTACATGCTGTTACATCCTGAAATTCTCAAAACAGAAAACCTCTTAAAAGTTGATAATACAGCAGAGGAGGGAATTAGCTGGGTCAGTAAGTGCATTCCCTGTCAATCACAGGCAACTAACTGTGCAAGAAGAATCTGCAGGGCATCATGTGATGCCACCTACACTGTGATCCGTGCACACTATAATGAAAGTAAAAGGAAGGAATGATGATGAAATTATCCTTTAAGCACACTGGCAAACTGTTTAGGTCATTCATTTACAGGGAATGTTAGGAAAGTGCAGTTTCAGTGAAAAAAAGGAAAAATAAATTTGAGATATATTTTGAGTAAATATGAAAGACTGATTCTTTTTCCTGGTTTTATACTTAAAAGTTAGAGGGAAGTTCAAGATTTGCCACCATTTCTTTCAGCTTGGTCTTCCTTCCCATCTGGCTTTAGAACAAGAGAACTGTGCAAGATGGGCAGGGTTAAAACCCTTTGAGACTCATGTATGGGGCTTTTCCATGTTTATCATACTGACATGTGATCTGGATAACAGATGGATTAGTTGGACAGTGAGGACTGCACAGCACTTCCAATCCTTCTGCGTCTGAGTAATAATAGCAGGAAAGAAAATAAGGATCCTGACCCATTAGTCACAAGGCAGAAGTCTTGGGGTGAACTATCACTGCAAAGAAAAAGCGTATGCTTGTAATGTGGAGTGTGAAGCTTGTATCCCACTGGAAAATGTGAATGCTATTACATTGTTACCCTCTATACAAAATACATAAATAAATAGATTAGCTTAATAGTTTATCTTTCAACGACTTTTTTTCACCTGGCAGAATGGAAATGTGATCAAAGAGTTGACAAGCATAACAAAATCTGTGCTATGCTTTTTTAATTAAATATTTTGGTCACTGGAAAATTTCAGAATATTGAATATACATTTTTTTTTCTTAATAACAATCAAGAGAAAAGCAAATGATAAATGATGTTGTTATCCATGTCTTGATTCAGTCTGAGAGTCTTAGATGGAATTAATGCTAACACCTATTTCTTTTTGATCTTTCTAGGATTGTTGCTATGATTTTACCACTGTGTTGGTAAAGGTAGAAGGTGTAAGACACAATCAGTAGCAGAATACAAAAATAAAAATGCTTACTTTTTCTTGTTTGTTTACTGATGGTTTTGGTTCCTCTTTTTCATTTGCCCTCCCTCTGCATAACTCAAATTAGTCAATCTAATGGGACTTCTAATGGGATAGCTGGGAATCTAAAAATTTTGAACCCAAACTAACAGATGGTGATCTGTAGCATATGTGGTCTCATTGTGTCAAACGAATAATGGCTTTGCTATTTAATATGAAGGTTTCAACCAGAGTTAAAATCTAGAGAGTATTTTTTGTTCATTTCTTCTTCATGACAGTGACTTTGCTAATATACTCTGTGGTATGCAATATCCTATAACTGTCTTGGATTGTATAAATAATGGAAGACATTTGCATGCTGACCTGCAGTTATGTCTGTTCAGAGCAGACAGTAAACTTGTTTGCTTGGCTTGTTAATATTCTATCTCCTTAGCAATCAATCTGCTTTGATATTTATGTGACTCAGTAATGTGCATTTTTCTTGGGTTTTAAATTATGTTGTTTCATCTCCCTTTATATATCTAAAAGTCAGCCTGGCTTGATTGCCATTTTCATAACAATTTGTGGACAGCCTTCACCTAGCCTAGCTAATAACTTGGCTGTACAGGCAGGGAGGGCTTACCCTGTACTCCCAGGCACTGCAGAGCTCCCTGGTCTTTCAAAATAGCATTCTATGGTCCTCTGTGCATCCTTTGGATATCTCATTCTCAGGACGCTTTTCCCTTACTGGTATTTATATAAATTAATTAAAATTATTTATATAAATTAATCTTCATAAAGCTGAGTTCCTACATACAGAAATTAATGTTTTGATATATAAAAGCTGCAGTTATATACAAATATCACAACTATAAAACAAAGATAAAAAGAATAAACATACTGAGTCAATGGAAGCTGATGAAGTGCAGACACTGCCTTGGGCCATCTCTGCAGAGTGCAGACTTAACATACACATCATCTTTATCTCCCTTTTCTTTCCTTCTGTTTGGTTTTAACAAGGTCACTAAAAACATTCTCTATTTCTAAAAGTAATTTTTGGTCACCAGTGATAAGCAGAGTATTTTTTTTTCAATATTTCTAGTAGCTTGGGACTTAAACTTCCAAGTCAAGTGCTGTGGTAATGTGAAGGGAAGAGACTACTGATAATGAACAGCCACCTGCATAAAAAGCAGGCAAGGAGGATCCCTTTCCAGAGCTTGTACTTTTAATAGTTCTGGGAGATGCTCGAAAAAATGTCTTCCTATCTTTAGATGAGATAAACACTGTGTTTATCTCACTGAAATGTCAGTAATGCATATTTAAATGTGCTGACAGCTCCAAAGAATAGTTGGAGATATGTACTACTGTGATGTAAAAAGCATTTCTGTCAGGTACCAGAATATCTTATTAAGTGTTTCAGAACAAGCCAATGAGTTCACAGCCTCCCCTTGGCCAGTCTGAGGCTTGTATTCTGCTGTTGCACTTCCTCTGCAGTCACAGTCTCAGCCATCCCTGGGATGCTTGAGTCTGTCATTCCTGGGCTTTGAATGAAATCCTGGGGTTGATCCAGTTTCCTCTCTTCAGTGTCCTCCCAGCCTATGCTGTGCCTCTCTCTGTCATTCCAACTGTGTGTCTTCAGCAGGAAGGCAATTCACCGCAGTCTTTCTAGGTCTCACTTCCCGCTTTTCTAGGTTTGTAATGTGGATAATAGAAAAGACATGGGTGGACTGTTGCTGTCTTAATTTATAAACCAGAATTTCCTGAATGTTGTTTTGAGCAATTTGGGACAACTTCAGGAGAATTTATTTTTCCTTTCATACCCATCCAGAGTTATCTGTAGTATCTTCTCAAAGATTTTCTGCTTCCCATTTATTTTATAAAACTTTTTTTAGCTATTGACTACTTGAACTTCAGTTTGCTACAGCAGGGTACAGTCCTTAGCATCTATTCAAAGCCCACAGAAACCACCAAAGTCAGTAAGAAGTCTCCTACTGGTATGTCTTAGCTCCTAAACTTCTGGAGATGAATGACAGGACACTTAGTCAACACGTATACGTATGTAGCCTGTGAGGAAAGAAAATGCCATTGCATTACAGTTTCCTATATGCAGACTCATTAATTTGCTAAACCAGATGTTTCTGAGCTTGTCAGATATATTAATCTGTATATTTTCCAGTTTGCCAAACATTAAATTAGCAGAAAAGTAAATGGAAACTCTCATTTACTTCTAGTGCTTACAATCTCCTAACACAATCTAAAAGTGCTTCAAGCAAGACAGAAAAGGAAATAACCAATAACCAAAACCTACATCATCTCTGAGTTTCTGTTCATCTCCCCATATGGGAGCAGGCTTTTTCTTCTGGAGAAGCCCTGTGCATACACATTAGAGTAATTTCCTCTGACAGTTCTCCTGATAGAGTGTACCTCCAGTCATTCTATCTACAGATACAGCCCTGCCTAGGAGAGTCATGTTAATGAGCTTAAAATATTTCAGTCAAGGAAATGAAAAATGTAGCGAGAATATTGCAGTGCAGAATTATTTCATTGTTGGGTTGTGTCCTCATGTGGGCTATTGACTCATCAGTGTTTAACTTCTCTCAGCCTTTGACTTGACCTTTCACTTGTCTCCCTCCCTTGTCATTTTCCTGCTATGAAAAATTTTAGCCTTTCATTTGACCTGTGTGAACTCATAAATTCTGGTTGTTCACATGTAGACACAGAGCAAACAAAGCAGCTGAAAAAAGCTCCTGCCAAAGAAACTACACAAGGATGTTATGATGCAGCCAGAGGAGACCATGCACCATCCTGCTTTTCAGGGGCCAGCTGCCGCTTCTCTCCCAAATATCATTCAGTGCATAACTTCAAATAGGCCATTAGTTCCAAGTCAATATGTATTTCCTCAGTTTGTCATTTTACACTGAAGTATCTCTGAAGAACTGATGGGAATTCAGTCATCCTTGTGGGTACTGTTTGACACTCAGCCCAGAAAAACCCAGGAACATAATCACTTAAGAAGATATTAGTGTGCTTAGTTCTGTCTTATTACTAAAAATAGTAGGGTATCTTATTATTCTGAAGTCATTATTTCAACCTAGTGACATTTTACACATCAAGAGTATTATTTTTACATCAAGGTTTCCCAAAAGTTCATACACCCCTGTTAGAAAAGCTGTTCAGAGTTTTCCTGGTCAGAAAATTCAGCTTGGCTATACTGGAAAGTGCTGTTTCAGTCATGTTGGCAGGAAAGTATTTCTAGGTTCCAAAAATGGATTTATAGAGAAATGTGTCATTCTCATAGTATATTACACTCCTAAGTACCATCTTATGTTGTGAGTAGCTTTACTACTGATCTTTCCTCTAAAATAAAATGGTAACTTCTCAGTCTTCCAGATTTTTCAGCTATGTCTCAAAATTATCCCTGCAATTAACATTTTAAAATATCAGCAGAAGATTGCTCTCTCCTCCTAAAGGTGACACATTCTCCTCATGGCGATAATTTGCCCTATTTCTGTATTACATTTATGCATTGCATTTATGTAGGCATTGCACATTTTCAAACATGTAGAAAGGTCTAAAAGTCAAGACTGTCACTGTAATACTTTTATGACCACTGAATTTATTGAAAATGTACAGGTGAAAAGAGGTTCCAAGAAGTATTTGTGGCTATCCATTTAACTTATAGCATTTTTATGACCCCTTAGTTGACAGTCTGAAATTTTTGTTATTTTTTCACCTACGAAATTGATTTTCTTTTGAAAATATTATTTCAGATATATAAATGGAAGGGCTGGTATATTCAGTCTGTAAAAATTTCCTTATCATAAATAAAAACTTGACAGTCTTTTCTGTTAAAACAGAAATGGAAAAAAAGTTGCTAACTAAGATACTCTTCATTCTTGCATCCCCGCTGCCCAAAGTAATGACTGAAATTAGACCAAGCTTTGCGTATTGTTTATCCTGGTCATGGTTGGTAAGGATGAAAACTTTGGACTCATATAACAAGAAAACTGATTCTAGGTCCATCTTTTGAATTATGTTGTTGATGTTCATTCTGTAAAATCACCAGTTTCATGGACAGTGTGATGCTGGTCTGAAAAATTATGCCTTGAATACCTAGCAGATGTGAAGTGAGGATACTGAGAAATCGAGTTTGGTATAAGCACCATACTCCTTTTCTGAATTGGACTACAATTAATTTTTCAGCTGTTGCTCTATAAAATATATGGATGCTAAACCTAAATTTCCAATGGACATTGCTGGTTAATTAAGGTGTTTCATCGATTTGTTCTTAGCAAAGAATGATTAGCCAATGCTCAGTGCTAAGGAAATATTGAAATCAGATATAGAATGGCTGAGAAGAAATATTTTTGTTCCTTGAAATAACTTTCCTGCATGATTTTCAAAATTGGAGTTATATCTCTTCCATTTTAAAATTATTATAATTACTGAATTATTGTAATCTTGAAATAAATGCCATTTTATAGCAAAAATATTAATTAACTTATTTAATAAATAATTATAATTATGTTAAGCATTACTAAGATTTGAGACTAAGAGAGAAGTTCAAAGATGAGAGTTTGATAGGTTTGGATCTTGTCTGAGGAATTATTTTGAAAGCAAATCTTAGCACATATTTGATACTGCCATTAAATTTATACTTATAAATCAGCTACTGGTGGCAACGATTTCCAGTTCTCATTGTAAGAGTGCAAGCCTTGGAACCCTAATCCTCATAATGTAATGATTCAGAAATGGAAACTGTGCTATTTATACTACCTATTTGGATATGCATGAAAAGATATTGAACAAAAGGCTTGTGTAGAAATCTCCTTCACATTTTCTTAGCAAATAATGAGCATACATTAAGAACAAATTACATGTATCTGAACTTAATGAGTGAGGTGTCCCAGGCTTCTGCAAATGAATACTAATGCAATGAAACTCTAATATATATTGAGCATTTAATTAACTTTTGGAGCAAGACTGTCAATGCACTACATGGAGGTAGCACATGTAAGAAAAGCAAACAAACAAGAAACCTCCAACCTGTATTAAGAATTATCATTCCAGAATGGAAGTACTTCAGCAGTAATTTTTCTATAGACAAATCCTAGTGCTTCCATGCTGTAAGGGCTCATTCTTACACAGTCTTTTCTCCCTCCTGGAAAAAATCCAAATAGCAGAGACCAAATTCAGCCATCAGAGTCTATTTTTGGTCCCAGCTTGTGTGGCTTTCTGTTCTCTTGCTCTGTTTGAGTGGGCTGTGATGGAAGTGCCCATGTGTGCTAATGTCAGGAACAAGAGTCTGTGATGTGCCAGACAATTTACCTTGATTCAGTTCTCTGTGTACATGCATGTATGAGAGCATGTGGGACTGGAGCAAACCTTTTCACAGTGGTCTGAAATTGTGTAAATCTGCACTGACTATTGACATGTGGTATTTTCATCCTGCATGAGATGGTATCTCTGTTAAACAGTAAGGAACCACGGAATTTGGTATTTGTAGTTCTTTAAAGCTCAAAATCACCCCAAATACATTACATCATCATTTATAATATATACGAAATGCAACTCTAGAAGAATCATACATTTTTTATCTAAAAGAAAGCAGAGATAACAGCAGGAAGTAATCAGCAAGTGTATTTTCTCATCAGCTAGGATAGTTCCTCATCATACAAGCATTTCCTAGCAATGAAAACTATAACAGCATATGACAATTCAATACAATAAATTTCATTGAGCTGTCAACAGCATGTGAAGATGTAGTATATATGTAGTGACACTAATAAGTCTTGTAGTCTGAACTAGGATGCTGGTAAAACACTTTTTAGTTGATTATGTACACAGTAGAGAAGGTACTGGTACTGTGTTCTTACTAACAATATATCTGTAACACTCCATGCTGTGTTCAGCTTAACTTTTGGGTTCATTGGGGCAGTCCGAAGGTAATACCATGTGTTCCTAAGGAAATGTGAGGAGATGAAACCACTCAGAGACTCAATAGGCCGATTACTATCAGTATCAAAGCTAATCCTCTTGTGTTTAGTGGTTTAGAGATGGGAGCTGATCAACTGTGGAAATGCAAACAAATGATAAATAGTAGCAATTTCTGGGAATTACATTTCCTCTCTACATTGAATGTTGTGAAGAGGATTGCATTTGCAATGAGTGGTGGTCAATCCCATCTTGGTTTATTTTGTTACCTTGGGAAACTCTGATTTGAGTTTTGGGAGAACGGTTCCATTTTGTCGAGCTGTTCTGAGTGTACAGATTTCTCATACACAGTTTTACCTTTGAATGGAGGATATAATTCCAATGAAGTGTAAAGGCAGTTTTTGTCAGTGTTGCTCAAAGAGATTTTTTGGCAGAGATTTATTTCCATCATCAGCACACTCCTGGGCTGTGGTGACTCTGGTTAACTGTTAATTCATCAGGAATCCTACATCTTGCCCAGTGACATCCAGCTTCATGACACTTGGCTTCACTCAGTGTTGTGAAGTATCTGTGGTGTTGTGTAACAGGGAGGCATACCAAGGCTCACCAGCCTCAGGGATCTTGTGTGCTCTGTGTCTTCCAGTACTTCAAGCAGCTGCAGATTTGGGATGTCCATCCCTTTTCTCTGCTGGGGCTGAGGAGAGGCAATTCTGGCTTTCTGCACTACTCCCACTTTGCAAACACAAGCACAAAAGCAGATAGGCACAATCAGACACGTCTGCTGTTGCCAGTTGCTGCATAAATATTAATTTCATAATGGAAAAAATTGCTTATAACAATCAACTTTTTGATTAGTATATAACATATGTAGCCCTCTTTCTTGACCAAATTGCAGATGACTGGATTCACTTTGTTGTATCTGGAGCTAGGGCAATCTTCATATTTGCCATTTCCATACTCTAGATATAGTGGATGCTACACTGTGGGAAGCAACTTCCTCAGCTAGATTCATAGAAAGCAAAGAGAATGTTGCAGTCTAAGATGATTACAGTCTCACCACCCAGAATGTGAATTAAATCTCATCAAACTGGCAGAAAAGACTGCAGGTTATAAGTTGCATCCCGTGTTATTTAGCTGGCAGGCAATTAACAGTGGTCAACCTGCTGCCTCTTATCACTCAAATTCTGCAAGATCTGTAGCTTGACTGCCTTTTATTACCTGCTGGCTTTTCTGCTGATTTCATGAAATGCGACTTTAAATCTTGCATAACCTCCTTAATTCATCTTGCAGTGTCTGTGTGTTTCAGGGACTTCACTATGTATATGTGATCTAACTTGATCAAATACAATGGGCTGTAGATACTGTGGCACTTGTGAAGTGTGTAGAAAAACAAATATTGAATGCAAAAAAGAAAGTAAATCAAGAAGTATCTGCTAACGTGACGAGTACTGAAAGATTAAAGTAGAAAAACATTAAAAGGTAATTTAAAGTTCAAAACTAACATTTATAATGTCACGGAGGCCAAGAGAGTGAATGTATTGATGTGCTAAAATACATACAAAATTACAGTGGGTGACAGAATGACAGAATGGTTTGACCCATGGGTAGGGATACCTTCTGCTGTAGCAGGTTGCTCAAGCTCCTATTCAGTTTGGCCTTGGAAACTTCTAGAGAGATGACATCAACAATTATATGCTTTAGATGATCTTGTATGTGTTACAGTGGCCAATATACTGTTGGAAGATGATTTCTATAACAGTGAATCTTCCACAGTACCTGGCTGATCCTGGAAGCTGGGAGAGGCTCGACCTGGCAAGCTGCTGAAAATGCCACTGAAAATGCTGAGGAGTGGAGGCTGAAGGACCAAAATAAGCCCAAGGTTACACTGAGGGTACTCTCGTTGTCTTTGCTGTGAATTAAGCTTTGCTGCTAGATTTGATTTAGTAAAGGCTGGATTTTTTCTCTCATAAAAATGAATATTTTCCATCTACAGACAAGAAAGATATTGGCTTACAAATGTTTTCACTCAGAAAAACCATAGGATAGATTACAGGAGAAAGCATAACAGTCTCAAGGGAGAAGAAAGATGAAATAAATGTTTTTTTTCTGTGTTCCAAAAGCTATTTTTTTCTTCCAGTTTAACTCAGTTATACTACGATTGGGTGCTTTTGTTTTTTTCACTCTGAATGTAGAATTCAGTCATCTTTCTTGTTTAGATAGAAAAAAAAACATCCATTAAGATAAATTTCAGTGTGACTTGTGACTACCATGGGACATCCCTAATTACATAATGTCATCAAGGATATTTTTTCACAAAGAATTTGCCTAGAACAGTTATCCTAGAAACATTAAGAAATTTTCTTATCATTACAGTTGAAATACTAAAACAAAACTAATAATATAAAATCTAGCTAATATTTACCTTCTTTTATCAAATCCTTTGATGTAATATAATTGCACTCTTTGTTGATTTTTCATAATCAATACATTTTGATAGCAAACCTATGTATAAACACAAAAAGGACCACACACAGATTACTCTTGTCCCTCATTTCACATTGATTTTATTTTATTTTATTTTTTTGCTGATTCTTATTTATTTTGCAAAAGCTTGGCCTCAAATGACTGGAAATGGTAGCATTGATCAGGTTATATTTTACATATTTTAAGCCTTTTCTCTACTGTGATAATAAAATATCATAGCCACTCAGAGATCTGTTGTGGTGTAATGAACAGTTTCAGAAAACAAGTATCTATTTCCAGACATAGATTGGGGCAGAAGCCTGGCTAAATGAAAGCTTTTCCATGCAGAACAGTCAGGAGAAAACCACTGCTCTCTTTGATGAGATCCTGTCTGTGGTATGGAGTTTTTAATAGCACACTACTCATGCACTGACAGTCACTTATAAATCACAGAAATAATGATTGATGGGACATCATTGAAACAAGCTCCACAACAGTGAACCACAGGTTGGAAGTTATGAGCATTACTCAGAAGGGCTGCAAATCACCAGCACTAGGGTGGCTTTGTACTCTGGACCTAAGGGATCCCACCGTGTTCGAACTGCTGCCCTTTTCAGTGGCTGATGGTCCACCTAAGACTATGAAGGTGGTTGTCGTAAAGACATACACCTTGTCCCTGTGTACACTGTAGGTTTCCAATAGTTGATTTGAAAAGAAGTTGTGTAATTCCAACCTTAAAATGAAGCTTTATTCTCTGTTTTAATACTGTACACAGTACAGTACCACAGTATTGTAAGAGTTGTAATCTATAACCAATGAAGACATGGTTCTCAGAAGTACTTGTTTCTCTGTAACTATAGAAATCAATATACATTTAATGTTTTCAGTAAACTCTGAGTGTGGAGTTAAGCTAGACCTGATCATTTTTGACAATCTCAGACATTTTTGTGAGGCCACATATCCAGAACTTATACCTTTGGTTAGACTCAGAAGTAACTAAACAAATCTTGCTTGACTTTTCTGAGGCATTGCAAACCCATTATGTCTATTCAGTGTAAGAGTTTTGTACCCCTGGAAGGCAGAGGTATGTAAAAATAGAAGCCTGGATTTGTACAACTGGGTCTCAAGACTTTTGTCTGATATTTGTGCAATAAAACATATAAATTTTTCTACCAGTAATCTCTGACAAATGTCAGCTTTGATATAGAACAGACTATATTTCATAAATATGGCAATAATATAATGCCAAATAACTTTGTCCTATAGGTTAAATTCTGCACAGTACATAAAACTGAATGGACTATAATTCAATAAAATGGTTCAGAAGGAAGATAATTTCTTCTTTCTCAATTAAAAGAGGCTATTATTTGGAAAGACGGGCTAATTTTCTGGTTACCTAACTGTAATTTCCAAGTCTTCTGGCAGATCATGTCTTTTCTGTGTTGCATTTTTAACAAAGCAGGTTGCTACTGGACAGTTAATGAAATAGCAAGGAGCTGCAAGGTACTCCATGGTATTGCTAAGTTTTTCATTTGGTCAGAAAATCATTCTTACATTCAAAATGCTGATCTGTAATGTTTTACATCTGTCACAGTGTACCAAATTTGGAGTGTTCCTCATAAAAAACACTCTGCTCTCTAACAAACTATCGTTGTTTTGATGAATTCACTTTTACTTGCTTCTATTTCTGTGTGAAGAGGAAGGTGCCAAAATGCTTCAAGTTAGATGGCAAAAATATCTTTCCTACTCTACTGCTCAATAACCTCCATTCACCTGGTCTCCATGGTGCTGTAGGATGCAGAGGCCAAGGGGCTGGAAACTTTAGTTATTCTCTTGGGCATGCTTCCCTGTGTGGAGATGGGACAGATGGAGGTTAACAAGCAAAATTTGTCCTGTAAACTAGCAGCATCTCCTCTAATATGACTTTATTCTCAGGAACAACTGAAGAAAAATAAGTAAAAAAACAGCAAAAATTCCAGAGGCCTTGCTGGTCACTTGCAAAGAAGGGAAAAGAATCTGTGCATTTCACTTTGCAAAACTTCCATTTAAATAATCAAGACTCAGAAATTTCCTCTGTTTTTGTCTATAGATTAATTGGAAGAAAAAGAGAAGAGGAGGTTCCTGTGCTTTTTTCTCGTGTTGCAGATAACACATTGAGTGCACTGCATGTAACGCATTGAGTACATGCTCCTGCATCAGATACTGTGACCACGGAGCCTTTCCCCTCATATACATTTCTTTTGTCTTAGGGTCTATTTCAGTCAACTATTTCAGGAGCTGCTGGAAGATCAAGTGAAGCCAGTGGACCCCTTGGATGAATTTATCTCAACCAGGGTTGTTTTACATGGCAATAAATGCTCAAAACAGAGCTGTTGTCTTGCCATATGTTAGACTCCCCCACTTTCAAACCTTACATCTACTCACAGTGCCCATGTGAAGGCAAGAATTGCAGGAGCTTTTCTTGAATGAGTAGAAACTCCATCATGGGTCTGGGCCAGACTAGTCCCACATTGCAGCGTTCAACAGCTGCCTTGCTTAATGGGCTTGCTCGTGTGACAGTTTGAACATTACATTTATTTGCTTCCCGGCTACTTTTATTTTATTCAGTTGTACTTTATTTTTCAGCTCAGATTTATTTATTTTTTTTAAGACACTATTAACCTGTTGTCAATCTAAAACAAAACTAATATTTACAGTTCTAGGGGGAAGCAGCCAGGGTATACATGGAAGTCATTATTCGCCAGAGATGCTGGTGTCAACAGCTTATGCTGTGTCCCTGTTTCTAGCACCATGGTGCAGGCTCAGATGGGTCAGAGAGTGCTGCAGAAACATTTGCCCTGCACAACAACCATCTGCATATTACTCCATCAGACATTCCCAAGCTGCTCAGCTGCTTATTCTGGGTTGAGTGAAACACATATTTTTTCCCCAAAGCATTTAAGTTGAGGGCATTTTAATAAAAGTTCAGGAAATGCAGACACGTTCTTCGTTTTGAAAAAAGGCTGATGAATTTTTAAGTGTCAGTACTTTGTTTTAGGTGGACATTGATTGTTATTCAAATGAGAAGGAGCCTTGTTCCTGTCTTGAACTGAACACATGAGAAGCCACCAGCAGACATAATTCAAATCTGCTGTCAGTGCATGACTGTATATCTATACCCTGAAAAAAAAATTCCGAACCCACTAGATTTCCTTCTCACAAAAAAGGGCTAAGGAGTTGATTAGAAATACGAAGAGAAATACTGATGATTTTATCAGCATTATCTCCAGTGCAGAACTGCAGGTAGAAAAGAAGTGGCCTTGATGTAGGATGTGATGTGGTGAAGAGCATCCCTGCTCTCTTTGCAAGAAAATCTGATTTCTGCTTGTGCAGACAGTATTTATACAGTGTCCCAACTGCCAGCAGGAGATTTACCACAATGTTGTTATTGCTACAGGTTAAAGCATTGCTTGCCTTGAATCCATGTCTTTTGTCATATTTGCACAAATCCCAAATCACCAAGGAGGGAAGAATACAGGATGAGTTCATTAACACAGGCGCTAGCCACCGACTTACTTCCCAGATATGGTCAGTGGTTGGGAACTCAACCGTGACATTCATCATTCAGTAGTCTCTTCTCTTGCCTGTTTAACCAGGACATGAGCCAGATATAACTGACACGTTTTCAGTAAGTCAGCTCCCTTTATTCTGTAAACTATGTGTATGGTACATAGAATTCCCAACAGAAGCTGTTTTCTGTATTGCATGGATTATGCTTCCAAGTTATTTCTGCATTCTCAAATTAAACAGTAGGGTTGTATGGCCTTTTAAAGAAGAGTAGAGCAAATATAATTCTGTTTCGTGTGGGTGGATTTCCATGGAAGTCAGTTAACTCTGCACTGACCTGTGTTTGGCAGCATGTCAAAGTCTGCGTGGGGAAAGTGGCGTGTATTACCTTTTTATTCACCAAATCTCATTTAAAAAGAAAAAGACAAGCCTAAAATTTCCTTAAAAATACCAAGCCAGTCAGTAGACTGGAGCATAGAGACAGCGTGTTTCATTTTAGAGAACGTTCTGCTAGAAACTCCCATTCCAGTTTGGGTTGACATAGCATTATGTTTGTGCCACATGTTCTCATGTTAAGCAGCTTAGGGAAAAACAAACAACATCCAGCTAGAGGAACCTATTGGCTATATATTCCTGGGCCAAAAATTCAGATGGTGAATTCTGTCTCTCAAATCATCAAGCAAATCTAGTCAGCAAAGAAAAAGAAAATAATATTTTTATTTAACTTGAATATAGCCACAGATGGTGCGTGTTGTTTCTGAAGGAGATAAACCATTTGAAGAACAGGTCGACAAATTACTTTTTTTATTTTTTATTTTTTTAGTGCACACTGAAAATGTGTTTTACACCTTCACTATGTTTTTTTTTTTTGTTTTTTTTTTTTTGAATGCATAGTACTACACATAACCAAAAATGGGGAAAAACAACACGGTATATATCACCTGCCCAAAGTAAATAATTTGCATCAATATTCAGTAATGGAACTATAATGACAAAAGGAAGATTTATTGAATCCAACTGTTGTAATAAATCTCAATGATTTATGAGAAAAGTAATGCTTTTGGCCTGACTTCTGCCTCTCCATACACAGTACAACATTGTCATTGCTTTTGGAGGGAAAGATTATCTGAGAACACAGAATCATGAAAATGTGAGGATGTTTCTTATTTCCATTTTCATACAGCTTTTAGAAGGGTGCAAAATCACTGAAACTCTGGGGCTTTAAGTTAGATGCAGGCAAAGGAAATGTGATCCTTCTGCTGACTGTCAGGCTACTTTGTGCTGAAAGCACTGCCTCCAAGTACTGCTCCTCCCTCTGTGCAACCCACACATGGCACAGTGAAGAACAGGGAAGGCATGGTCCAAGCCCCCCCATCTGGACGAGATCCCACTGTATGGTTAATTGAATAATTTACTCCTAAAACTTTAAATCCTAGGGATTTGCCTTCATTCCTGTCTGACTTTTACCCCTGTTCTGTCCAGCAGGGAGAGATATGGAAGGAAACCTGCACATTTTGAACAAGCCATAGAGTCATAGAATCACAGAATGGCTTTGGATGGAGGAGACCTTAAAGCACAACCAGTTCTGCCCCCCACCAGCTTAGGCTGTCCACAGCCTATCCAACTGGAATTGAGTGCCTCCAGGGATGGAGCACTCACAGCTCTGGGCAGCAGTGCCAGTACCTCGCTGCCTTCTGAATAAGGAATTTCTTCCTAGCTTCTAACCTAATTCTTCCCTCTTTTAATTTAAAGCTATTCCCCCTTGTCCTATAACTATCAGATCATATAAAATGTTGATCCAGTAGGACGCTGCAGTGCATTTCCTTACTGTGCACTGGCTCTGGAAATCTGCTGGTGAAAGAAGCTGATTCTCTTTAAGCTGATACTCATTTTACCCTTGTACTAACTTATGATTGGTACACTTGACAAATTTGAGGGAAAACATCACTCATTAATTTTCTTTAGAAATAAGAAAAGACTTTACACATGCAAACTGTAAAATTTCCTGTGAAAGCATTCAGTTGAGAAATGTCCTGAGAAACACAGGGGTTTTGCAACTACACCCACCTTTGATCTACAGGTGGGCCTCCTGGCCAGACCACTGTATCCCATGTATCACTTGCTTTTGCTTGGTGAGCTGCTAGGGCTGCTCCTTGTAGAAGTCATTCTGCTAGCCCTTAGCAGGATCAAAAGGTGGCTGAATGTGTCTTCATTAGTGTAAGGCTACATTTCCAACATGAAGCTTTTGCATTTTTATTCTGATACTATTCATGAAAAACAATTGAAAAATTCACACCTATAATTTTCCATCAGCTGAGACAAATCCTGATGAATTGCACTGATCTACAGAACCCATCCTTGTGAAGATGTGCAGTGCTCTCAAGGACACTGAATGAATACAGAAGTACAAGGGCCTTTGGACATTGTGTGTTTTGTTTTTTTTAATGTCACTTATATCTTGCCTTGCTACTGGAGTGAGTGGTGGAAATAGCATCTCTGTTTGCTAGTCAGGTTGCTGACGAATGTTTTTTAGAGCAGGAAAATAGAGCAGTGTTGGTGCAGTGGGATTTGTGGCTGTGGAAACAGAGGACAGATTCTTGCAGAAGGACTTCTGCTGAACTCAGATTAGCTTTTCAGTCAGAGTAGTTTTACCACCAAATTCTCAGCATCCCACTTTAACATTATTCACATTGCATTAGCATCAAGAAGCTGCATCTGTAGAAAATACAGAGAATTAGGTTTTAGCTAGGAAAACACCAAGCTTCAAAGCAGGTGCTTAAATGCTACACAGTATTGGAAACCTATACATAATACATACATATATATGTGTGTGTGTGTGTGTGTGTGTGTGTATCTATATATACACATGCATATAGAAAGTGTATATTTATATGGAATGTGTATATATATTTATATATTTATACGGAATATATATAATTTTAGAACTGAAAGCTTAGTCTGGCTTGTAATTGGCATTATCACTAATTAACTACAATTACTTACACCTTTATTTCAGAAACACAAATAAATATAAGCCATAAAAAATTGGACTATCTACCCTCTTGTCAGACTGTTTCAAATAATATTAGCTGTTCTTATTAATGGAAAAAAAAAGTAATAATTAGTGACTCAGAGAAAATTGTGGGAAAAAATGTCAGTTACTCAGAGCATTAGTAGGGAAAGAATAAAGCTGTAAGATGGGCAAATTGGGTTTGATGAATGTGACGTGCAGTACTTTTCAATACACTATCACTGGGCTAATAGCCATAAATGAGGCACTGAGCTCAGTGAGCGGTGTCAGGCACTCTTCTAATAACTGTAATTCCTAAATAGTAGGTGAGTATGCACTTAGAAATGAAAAAAGGAAATCAAAATACTGTCTCTGTCTCAGTCTTGCTGAAAGAAGCTTTCAACTTCTTGTAATTTCTAAAAATATACCATCCTGAATTGTACAGCTTTTTGCTGTTTTATTTTACCATCCCAGAAATGTGATATATTTAAAAACAAGTTTTGGAGGTCCGTTAACTTTGACCCAAATATGACAGAGAAGTTAAAGGTCAAATATTACCAAGGGAGGCCAAAACTATGGTAGAAAGACCAAGATCTACCATTCCTCGATGAGGAACAGACAGGCTGTGATTGTCCGTGTAATCTCTTGTTCCCAACTTTCCATTTGTATGAGCCAGTAGAAGTTTTTTGTTTTTTTTTGTAGAGAGGCTGGGAGGATGACCAAGGTAGTACCTCTGTGAGTGGTGGAGACTATTAAAAGCATCAGGAGCATTTAGCAGTCATCAGCAATGGTCTGCCTCTCAGGAGTGCAGTTATGTGCTATCTACAGTTTCTTAAACAGTTTTGGGGGAAACGGCTACCAAAACCCCACCTCGGGATTTGCAACCACATTATTGTAATTTCATAATTCCCTTGATTTTTATGTTACATTTCTGCCATTACACCACAACTAATTTATTGGAATCTGTTGCAAGGGTGGTAGGAATATATGGAAGATAGCAACACATTTTATCTAGCAATATGGTAAATACCTTGGCTGCTTTTAAATACCATATATGAACACACTTCCTGTTAAAATGCATAGTTATTTGAATTGATGAGTATAAAATCTATTCTGCTAGTGAAGGTAAACTTTCATCTAGCTGAATAAGTTTGTTGGCGTTGTCACATTTATGAAACAGACAAAGTGATTAATAGCTGGGGGTTGATGCAGTGGGAACTACTTGCAACTGCTGCAAAGGGCTGCCCAGACTCACCTTGCCAATAGGAGGGAGTTGTTATTTAGATCATCTGCTTTCACAATCTGATTACCCCAGATTAGAATGATTAAATCATAGAATGGCTAGGGTAGGAAGGGATGTTAAAGATCATCTAGTTCCAACACTCCCTGCCATGGGCAGGATTTACAACCACTAAATCAGACACTAGATCAGGTTGCCCAGGGCCTCATGGAACACCTCCAAAGATGGGGCATCGGCAACACCATTGAGCAGCCTGTTCCAATACCTCACTACCTTCATAATAAAAATATTTCCCCTTAACATCTAACCTAAATCTTTTCTCTCTTAGTTTAAAAACATTCCCCTTTGTCTTCTAAATAGCTACTTCCTTTAAGTATTGGATGGCTACAATGATGTCTCCCTGATGCCTTCTGTTTTCCAAGCTGAACAGGCCCAACTCCCTCCACCTTTCTTTGTAGGAGAGGTGCTCCAGCCCTCTGAGCATCTTTGTGGCCCTCCTCTAAATCACAGAATCATAGAATTGTAGAGGTTGGAAGGGACTTCTAGAGATCATCTAGTCCAACCCCCTGCCAAAATAGCTCCCTAGCCCAGGTTGCACAGGTTAGGCGTCCAGGCAGGTAATGAACATCTCCAGGGACGGAGACTCCACCACCTCCCTGAGCAGCCTGTGTCAGTGCTCTGTCACCCTTACCATGAAGAAGTTCTTACATCCATTTGTGCAGAACTTCCTATGCTTCAGTTTGTGGCCATTTCCTCTCACCACACCATTGAGAAGAGTCCAACCTTGTCCCTTTCTTCCCACACCTTAGATATTTATAGACATTGACCAGATCCCCTCTGAGTCTTCTTTTCTCAAGGCTGAACAGACCCAGATTGCTCAGTCTTTCCTCATAATAGAGGTACTACAGGCATTTTATTATATTTGTGGCTCTCTGCTAGACTCTTTTGAGGCCATCCCTGTCTTTTTTTTGTACTGGAGAGCCCAGAATTGGACACAATACTCCAGGTGAGGCCTCACCAGGGCAGAGTAGAGGGAGGGGATCACCTCCCTCAATCTGCTGGCCGCACTCTTTTTAATGCATCCAGGATGCCATTGGCCTTCTTGGGCACCAGGGCACACTGCTGGCCCATGGCCAACCTGTTGTCCACTAGGACCCTAAGGTCCCTTTCCTCAGAGCTCATCTCCAGCAGGTCATCCCTCAGTCTCTACCAGTGTATGCAGTTATTCCTTTGTGCCCATTTGAAAATCTCCACAACTTTCCTGAGCTTGGGACCCCAGGTCTGAATGCGGTACTCCAGATTGGGCCTCATGAGCGCAGAGTAGAGAGGGACGATCACTTCCATCTTCCTGCTGTTCACTCTACTTTTGATGCTGCCCAGGATATCATTGGCCTTCCAAGCTCCAAGCATACACTGCTGGCTCACATCCAGCTTTTCATCTATAAGGAACTCCAATTTCTTCTCCACAGGGCTGCCCTCAATGGGTTCTTCCAGTCTGTATGCATATCTGGGATTGCCCTAACCCAAGTGCAACACCTTACACTTGGCTTTTTTGAAGCTCATCAAGTTCACAGGGGTCCATCTTATGAGCTTGTCCAGATCCCTTTGGTTGTCATCCCTTACTTATATTGTATCCATTGTACTGCTCAGCTTAATGTCATCCACAAATCTGCTTCCTCAATCCTATCATCTACATCATTGGCAAAGATATTGAACAGTAACATTCCCAAGGTGGAACCATGAGGGGCATCACACATCAGCAGAGCCACAGTCCTCTGTCTATGACCTTCTAACTCATTCCTTATCAACTGGAGAGCTCACTCTTTGAACCCATATCTATTCAATTTAGAAATAAAGATGTCATGTGATAGGATACCAAAGTTTCATATGATTCCAGCAAGCTCACCACTTCCTGTGAGGTTAGAGCATTGCTCCAGTTCTAAGCTCTAGGCTCACCTGGGATTTATTACCTGATTCCTCTAATACTGCTCCCCTGGGGGTGTGATGCTGTTCCCACTTGGTGCCATTTGGACTAACTCGTTTTCTACTGTCTAGGTGCCTACAGGAGCTGTGCATGTGCCCCCCACTTACTGTACTGACTTTTTTTTGTTTGTTTGTTTACTGCATTGTCCTCTGATTGTTTAAAGCATGCTGTTATTGTCTTTGTCAGAATTAATTTGTTTCTTTGGAAAACTAATTGCACTGTATTTAGATGACACTTTTTAAATGTATTATTTCTCCAAATGTTTGAAAATTATACTTTATATAGCCATAGTGGAATGGCAAATGTAGATACAGAAAACAGCCTGCAGGCACTTGCCATCTGCATTTACTGTAATATAAATGCCAATTAATGCAAATGTTGACAATTAGTTAGATCTTTAATACCTGCCTGAACAACAACCCAAAAAGTCAGGTGGAACTTTATTAAAAACTCTTCGAAAGCTAAAATATAATAGTTCAACTCCTTTAGTTCAGATGGGAGGAAGGATTTCCCTTCAACAACTTGGCTGTCCTCCAGGTTACAGTTTAGTGGCCTTTGCAATTACATCTGGTGGCTGTGAAGGACTGACAGCAGGCACCAAATGCAGAATTGTCAAAGGTGAGAGATATTGGCAGTTATTTCCATCTTGTCCCTCCTGAGATACAACATAGTTTTATAAATACGTGGTTGGTGGTGGAAGGAAGAAGAATATGTGGCTACAGAACTGATATTTTTGGTTGGAGCAGATGGTCTTTCTTTCTCTCTCTGCAGTCACTTCATTCATTGCTTCTCCCTACAGAAGACCACTGCTGACCCTGAAGCTTGAAAATCACTCAGGATATCTAGGACTGGGCTGCTGCAGAATCCTTTGGAAAGATATCTGTGTTGGGTACCTATGTAGCTCAGCACTTCCTGACAATGTCAGAAGGTGCTGCCTCAACTGGGAGTTGCTGTCACCTGGAAGCATGGGCCTGTGTGGCAAGCTGAGAGTGCTCTGTCTAAAATGCTATGTCTGGTACCATTTGCATCACTTGTTCAGTTAACAAGGTAATTTAGGAAAATGGCAAAAAAATGAGAAATCTATGTTTCTGTGCTCTCAAAGATGTTTTATGTGTAATCTGGATACTCTGGATATACAATATTTTCTCAGATACAGAGGAGGAACAGGTAATTGAAATTACCAGAAAGAACAGTGAGTGTATTGAATTCATTTATTTGTCCCACATAGGTCATATAGACACTGCCACAGCTGTTTCACCTTCAAGCTCCTAGCCCCTGGCTCCATGTTTGAGCACAACTATCCTTGTCTGCTTACAGATCCTTTGCTTAAACACTCACTCACTTCAAATCTGAAGTAGAGTGTCAGACATGAGCATCTTATTCTAGCAGTGTTTGGGGCACATCCTGTCACACTCCATTCTTGCTGGCAAACATGGCATGAAGCTGAGCCTTTTTTCAGCTCAAAGAAGGAAAAGCAGCAGATATTTTTTCCTCTAAAATAAGAATTTTTTTGTTCTTTTTTTCTTGTCTTTTGAGAACTGTGGCCATTACTGACAACTGTACACAGTGCAGAAGTGTTTGTCAGCTTATTAACTCCAAAAGCATCAGAACTTGCTAATTTAAGGACCTGGATTTAATTGCATCCCAAGCGCGTTCAGAAGTGAGTGCTGTCTGCAGCCCATGCTGCGGTGCCACACTGCGAGCGACTGCTCTGCTCAGTGGTCTGGTGGCATCGGGCAGAGCTCCCTGGCTCCCTAGTGCTCACCTGCTTATGGCAGGATGAAAAGCACATTCCATTGTTTTATCTGGAGTCTGGGGAGAGGATGTGCAAGATCAAAATATCACCTTGAAGTTGTACTTTCCTTGAAGTTTTCCCTCCCTTGCAGCTGAAGTTGCTCTTCCTACAGGGGAGTTTTAGAAAAGGGGACTGACATCTACCTGCCTTTGCAATAGTGAGACAACATGCTAATGACATCCACGTGTTCTTGGTGCCAAGGCATAGGCAAAACTACCCTTTTTTTTGCTCACTTTTCCGAGTGTTAGCCTTGGGGACCACTGCCACCAGGGATGGGGAGAGTTGCTGCTCCAAGGCTGGTCTTGGAAGCAGTGACATGCTTCATGAAAAAGGCAGTGGGTTTGGGCATTTGCTTTACCTACCTGGACGTGGCATAGACAATTATAAATGAAAACCTTGCATCCAGTCTCTTAAGAGTTTAATAACCTATTTTTAGGTTCTGAAAGAAATTAATGTACAGAAAAAAAGCAATAATTTATTACAATAAAAACTGAGCAGTGAGTTTCTATAAAATACTTTTTATCAGGTACTACATACTATGTGCATGTGTCTATTTACTTATTTTGTTTTGTAACTAATCTGTTTTGGAGAAAGCACATATAAAGTGTCTTCCTATTACCACGACACATTGAGATTTTTTTTTTTTGCAAAAATTGCCAGAAAAAGATTAAAACACTAATGACTAAGATTTGCTTGTTGTTTTTCTGAAGTTCGTATTTGATATCACTTCTTGACACCAAAGCAAAAATTCTCACTGTGATGCATTAATAAATATTTCATATACTTGCATGGAAGAAATCTGTGAGTTAACAATAGTGAAATAGGTTTACTTATGAGACTACGGTCCTTAATTACTATAAACCAAAGGTAGGAAAAAGAGTGGGAGTATTTTTATGAGTCCTTCCTCAGATAGGTGAATATTTAATTCTTCTGCATTGTAAGGAGAAAACTGACATCTGAATATTTAGATAACATATATGCATAAAAGTATTCCATAGCAATTCTGTACTGAGCCTATAAAAACAATTACCAATTATTTATAAAGGGAATCCTGGAGAAATGCTCTGATTATAATTTTCTGGTTTTTATATTACCTATATTTTGTTAAATAGCACAATTATCATAGTTTAAAGATAAAACCAGTCCCTCCTTCTCTGTAACACAAACATACACAGAGAGGTAGATTTACCTTTTCAATGGATAATTGAAAATTTTAATATAGCAAGCAGCATAAAATGAACCAATGACTGGAAGCTCTGGTTAGCAAATCAAACTTTAAAAGGTATTTTTAGCACTTTTAAAGAACAAAGATAAATACTGGAGCAGCTTGCTCAGAGAAGTGCTAGTTTTTCTGCTGAAGATATGGTCTCAATACAAAGAAATGTAATTACTAGTGTTATACTTTTTGTAGGATTTATGGAGGAATCGGCAAGATTCTCTATTATTACGGTGTTATGCCTAGTGCATAAGGTTATGCAAACAGAGCAGGTGACAAATTACAGTCGCTACTTCTTTTGCATTCAAATCTGTTAATCTATTCTGAGTACCCAAAGTGCCACAAAATTCTCCTGTTTTCAGTTCTGCTCTGTATTCTTCCTTTGTTCCAGCTCTCTCAAATTGTTACTTGGGCTTCTTGAATTTTCCAGGATGCAGTGGACTATACAATATCCCCAGCAGAGCAATGGTCAACCTAAGGAATAGTGCAAGGCAGCTGCTCTTCAACAACCAGTTGGTCTTTTTGGTTTACAACTTAATGTTCCTTTTTAATGTTCCATAGGAATAATTCTACTCAAAGTTAAAGAACTACTAGTTGTTTTTCTTCAAAGAAGTCTAAATACCATTCTCTGGTGTGAGCAGTAGTGGTCCAAGTGTCTCTGATGTGCTGCATTGGGAACAGCAAGGCAAGAGAACCAGAGTCAACTTCTTGTCTACTTTTGACTTAAAAGGAATAATACAAGGGAAAACCAACAAGTGCTGGTTGAGCAACTAGGAGATTTAATATCTGGTTTGAAATACTATGTTCATTAAACTTCTAAATGTCTAATGGTGTGAGATGGTAAATGGTATGCTTTCTCTCTTTTTTTTTTTCCCCAGAATTTGAAGTTCTATCACATACGTTATAACAGGAAAGTATACAAGTCATTAACAAATAACCACTAACTACAAAGAATAAAGAATCACAAATATAATATAACTTTAAAAATAAAAGGCATTTTTGTCCCTTAATTAGACACTGAATTTGGTTACTCCTGTGTGATCCCAGAGAATAGCTGATTGCTCTTGAAGAGTTTGAGAATTCCTAAACATTGCCTTGCTGAGAAGTAAAGTACTCTGAGTATACGAACAAAAGCTAAGGTCAAATGTTCTAAAGTTTATTCTTTTATCTACTGTAAATCTAGTTCTATTTCTAGTTAGTAAATAATGTGGAAGTGGTGGGAAACTATGTAAGTTGCTGACACTGTAGGATGGCCCAGATGTGACAGTCTTACATCAGGAAGAGGCAGATTCTCTGACCTGACACTGCGTCTCTTACTACAACTGAGTTATGTGGTTCTGTCTTTTTGAGAGTTAGATGAAATCAGCTGGAAATTAGCATCTTGAGAATTAGATGAAAATCAGAAAGTTTTCTAAGCCAGCTCATCTTTCTTCAGTTACACAAAAGTAAGCAGGTCTAAGGCATTTTCTCCTGATATTATTATTCAGTATTTTAAGGCATCCCACTGTCAGCAGCCCTGAATGTAGCAGTGACTCTTACTGCTTTGAGAATGAAGCATCTCTTAAGCTGTGAGGCTTTTTGAAAGAAGTACAGAGCTGAAATTAAATTCCCTAAGCACAAGCAGAGTCTCCTGTGTTCTGTTGCACTGCTTTCCATTTTAGGCACAAAATAAAAGGTATATCTTAGTTGTGTATAATTAATGTCATGGAACTGTGATCCTGGCATGACACAGGCTGTATCGCTGAGAGCAGAAGGTAAGAAGAAATCATGATTGCTCAGCAGTTTGCACAGGAGGATGAAGGGGAAAGGCATTTTAAATTAATGGTTCTAAGGCCTTGATGTTGCCCTGCCACATTTCATAAATCTTTTCTGAGCAGTATCTCCTGTGAAAGGGTACTTCACTGTTGCCTAGGGAATACCAAGCAGGTACCTTTTCCCAAGAGGAAACTGTTTTTACATTTTGCTTCGGAATGCTCCCCATAGAGGGAACTAGCATTTTCAGCTTATAGGGCAGCACTTAATGTCTACTGACTGCGACGAAGAGACCTTCTTCTCAAAGTCATTTATCTTCAGAAAACACCTGTCCCTTTTGATAAAAGGCTGAACTCTTCCCACTGCACCTCAGTGCTGCACTGCAGGGGTGCCTGCGGGCACTCAGCAAGGTAGAGATGTCCCTCACCACCATCACGCAGCTGTGGGGCAGCCGCTGCTCCCCCTGACCCTCAGCTCAGGGTGGGTTTTGATTTGCAAAGAGCTTTGTGTCCCATTCCAGCCTGTGAAAGCAAGCTGCACTTTAAGGCAAGCTGAGGAATGAGCCAGGGCACCTGTAAAGATTTGGGAATACAGCAAAGGTGGGATGGGAAAACTTGATGCACATGGGATTTGCAGCACCTACCTTGATTTAGAGTGCTTCCGGAAAAAGGCTGTGCATTTCCACAGCATTCTCCCCTCAGAAAATGCTCTGCACCTTTTGGTAGAGTTGGCAGTACGTGTCATCCAAACACCTGCCATAGGCAGTGGTAACCTTGGATGTGGTGTGTGTGCCTCTCGCACTGAGGTAGCAGATCAGTCTTCATGTGAGCTGATTGCATTAATTGGCATTTATAACAGGATTTTTAGTATATAGTGAGAAAAGAACGAATGACCTGCCTTAATATATTCAGTAGCAATTTATGTTCCTCATAGTGCCACTTCCAACACACAAAAAGCTTTTACCTTACATTGCCTGCTCCTGGGTACTAAAGACACTTGAGTGATAGTGCAGGTGACTCCCTTCTGACAGTTATTTCCCAAAAATAATTCCTTATGCCTCCCTCATGACTCTCATTTGCTACAAAATCGTTTCTACAGAGCCATTAATGCATTTTGTGACTATAAGCAGCCACTGCTTAGCGCTGGAATCCTAAACAGATCGCAGTGGAAAAACAAACAGGGAAATACTGCATCTTGTGTCTGCAGGAGAAGATGTAGGGAAGGGATTGGTGGTGGAAGGTTATCTTTGCCTTGAGCTAGAAGGATTCAGAAGGCCATGGTGCAAAGATGAGGCATCTCTATGCTCTGTAGTGGCACTCAGGGACATGATATAGTGATGGGACTTGGTAGGTCAGGTTAACAGTTGGACATGATGAACCTGAAGATCATTTATTTCCAACCTAAGCAATTCTGTGAGTTGATCAGGAAGCAGTTCAATAATTCTTCTATGGGCACATCCAGCCACAGTGTCTGCAGCTCCTCGAGGTCAAATGCAGGAGGAGCAAGAGGGTGCCCAGGAAGGAAAGGGAGAGGGATGCTGAGAGGTTTAGTTCACACTGACCAGCTAAGTGATGCCATTGTGCTAGCACTGCCACAGCCAAATGTTCCATTTGTGGAAGCACTGATTGGCTGAGTTTGATTGATTAGTTTGATTGAGCTTGATTGATTGGCTTTATTTTTTAATGAATAGACAAAATTTTCTAGAGGACACTGAGAAGGTGCTGCATTCAAACTTTTACATGGGCACAGACACAGTGATCACTCGGGAAATTGCCCATTAAGCAAAACTCTGAAAAAAAAAAACCTGCTGCTTGTTTCTCACAATCCTAGAGTTTATCATGTTATAGGACATTATCATGCCAAAACAGACTGAAATGTAGTCTGCTGTACATACGACAGACTCTTTCTGTCCTAGAGAACTTAACAACATGGCTTGGGAAGAAAGACAGAAAGAACTGGATTTTAGCCTAAAAAAGAGAAGAGACACAAAACCTCACACAAACAGTTACAGAAAAAGCCTTTCTAATCAAAGCAAGAAATAATTTGGTGCCCAAGTTAATGTTGGATAGACAAGATGTAAATCTTAAAATCGCACTGTGACTAGGGAGAGGTACCAGAAAAATTGAAAATATACAGTGAATATTGAAAATCTTCATATTCATCACTGATGATCTTTACTAATATGTTATGAGGATGCACTAGACTGATGTAAGTGGGATTGATCTTGCCCTGGGACAGATGATAGATCATACCGAATCTTCGAGTCCCTTCCATCTATAGGACTCTAAAGGTGTTTGCAGATACAGTAGATTGTGATTAATTATCACTTTATTTAATTGCAGATAAATAAAGCATTTTTTTTAATTGTAGTCAATTTGCTCAGTGAATGTTCAGTGTTTTATATTTGATTGAGTCTACTTAGTGTTTAATACCCCCTGTTTCTGTTCTTGCCAGATAGCTTTCATCAGTGGCTAGCAATCTCTGGATTTCAGCAAACCACATAAGAGCAGTTTTACGTAGAGTGATCTGTTACCTAATGTTGTACTTATTATGGGTGGAAAATAAGCTTTTTTTAGAAATCTGAAATACATTAAATAAAATGAAGTCCAAATGAGATTTGATCTATATGTTAAAAAATATATATTAAAAAATTGGAATTTAAAATGATCTAGGGATAGTAAAAGTTTGGAACCGAAAGCATGACTTACAAACATATGACAACAGTAGTGCTAATTCACTGATTGGGAAATTGACTGACTGGGAAAGTACTTATGTCTGGAGGAAAATAATGCAAGAAAAAACACAAATGCAGGGAATCCCAGGAAACCTTTTTTTGTTTTGCTTAAATGCATGGGACATTTGAGCTTACATTGTCTCTAGCAATAACTTCAGTGACAGCAGCTAAATATAGGCATGATGCAAACACAATGGAATTCACTGGTGTGAGAAGGCATTTGACTACAGCATGGTCTGTAAATTGAGATTCTGATCTGCTAAGAAAATAACCCTGCTCTGCTTTTAAAAGTGCTGTCCCATGATGTAAAATTCGAATAGCACCAGGGGGCCAGTCACTGCCTCTTCCTGAGCCTTAATAAAAATGGCCTTAACAATAAAAGGTCTACAAGGCTGTATCATAAAACTGTAAGACCTTGCACTGAATATGGGAGACTTTTCCGTCGGTGCAGAGTTTAAACTTAAAAATAACCATTTTTAAAAAGATTTGAAATTGAACATGATTTGGGGATAGTACAAATGTGGAACAAGAAACATCTTATGGGAAATACTGTCTAAAATCATAAGCATCTAGCTGAGAAAAGGTGAATGTGCTAAGATTATCATGTGATGGAATTTTTGCAAAGGAAAATCTTTTACTGAATCACAATGAATCTGCTGAAGAGCCAACATGGGCAGTACTGCAGAAGTTGCTTTTGAGGGCTAAATCCACATGAGAAAATAGACTTAGCTTCAAACTTAGATGGCATTAGAGCCCCTCACATTCTAGCACTTAGTTTTGGCATTCAGGATTCCTCTTCTGATGGCTTCTTGGGTTAATCAGGGCTTCACATGAAGCAAGGTGCTTCAGGTGTGCCTGTTGTATCTGGTTACAGGAGTGCTTGTGTTTGCAAGTCTAACCAGTGGGTCTAGTAAAGATATAGATACTGAAAAATAAAGTTATAGATACTGAACTGGAATAGAGAGGGTTGTTTTATAAAACATGGCCTTCAGAGGATGCAGTATTTAGAGGATTTTTTTTCTCCCAATGTTTAATTTCAAGAAGACATTTTATTTGTTGGTAACTTCAGCTTCTGGGGAAGAAGGTAAACGGGATCTTAGAAAATTGTTATAAACCATTAATATGGCAAAATGGGAAAATAAAATCCCACAAAGGCATTTTATTAACAATTAGGAGAAACTAGCTTGAGTCTTTAGATCCACAGTCACATTATGTAAGAAGCTGAAAATGGTCAATATTTAAAAGTTGTTCTTTGATCTTCAGTTTACCATCTTTAAAATGGAGATAATGTGTCTGTCCACTCACTCTAAGTTAAGGCTTTCTTTATTACCTCTGCAGAAGAACTATGCTTCTTAACTGTTTACTTGTAAAAAGAAGAACAGAAGCTCTCAGCACTCTGATAAAATCATTTATTATAATTATATATTAGCTGCTTACTAACTTGAATAAATCTAGTATATTGTAAAATGAAAATAATGCTGAAAGCAAGTCTGCAAAAAGAGCAGGCTGAATAATTCATACCTAAATTGAACATGATAAATTTTGCTCCTTCTCTCCATTGACAGAAAGCCTATATACAGATGACTGTTTCTGCAGATTTGTGCTGTTGTTCTATGATTCATGTACTCTACAGATCTCTTTTGGAGTATTGTCTGCATTGCTTAACTGTGACGGGTTGCACGAGGCACACAAGTGTTATTTCTGCTTCCTGATGGCATAGTGCTAATGCTACAACCAGGATTCTGATACTGATGTTTATGGAAAACAAATATAAAATTCACTTTCTATAAATATTTGAGCATAAAAACTTAGCTCTTGCTGTACATAAATATTGAAAATAGTAGAACATGGTGCTAGAAGTTTTCCAGATGTTCATGGGAAGTCAAACAAGGTCAAAGGCAGACAGCTGAATACTCATGCTGTTTTTTCCTGGTTTCAGAGCTCTGGTACAACTCTAAGATATGCAGTTGCCAAAAACAACTTTATCTTCCTTACTTACTTTTTGTGTCTTGTGTGAGAATCTTGACATGGGTTTTACAGAAGGAAAGTTCTTCTTGGTAGCTCAGTCAGAGATACATTCTCTGTCACCACACAGTGCAGGTGGAAAGGAGAAGGCAGTACCTCTAGTTCAGTGCTGTGGATACATTTGTCCCTATCCTATGATCCCTATGTCTTGAATGATCTGCTTCTCATATATCAATGTTGTATTAGACTCTTATCTTCAGAACTCAAATCAGAGCTTGGTTTAAGGACATGTGTGAAGTCCCCAGTGGCAAGCATGCATGATCTCAACATGAAAGTCTGCTTGGTACTGCGTCAACTGCAAGGATACAGCCCCACAGTCTTATTCATTTTGTAGGCCAACCAGTAGACTACCTGCAGTGAGTCACTAGAAAGGAGATGTATGTGTCCAGTTCACTCTGTTTGTCAGAATGCCAGGAAGACCTAGATAAGTTGTTTTTAAGATGCCACCATAGAACCGGATTTTTTAAGTCCCCAAGAAGCAAAGCAATTTCAAGAATACAGCAAGATAAACAAGGAGAAAAAATATGAAAGAAAAGCAGTAACTTCAGGCTGAGAATTCTCTTGAAACATCAAGTGTTAATCACAGTCTGCAGCAAGGAAAGGGGAACATGGAAAAAATATTGACTGGTGACATTTTGTAGTCATAAATGCTACGATGAGTGCTAATAACCTCCATCATATTCGGAAACCTTAGAAACACTGTGAATGATGCTTGAGAAAAAGGAAACTTAGCCTGTATTTGTCAAAGACAGTTCATTTTCCTCTTGGAACTCAGCTTCTACACAAAGAGGCTGGTGGCAGAGCAGGCGATGCCTTTAGTGATTGTATTTTAGCTCCTGTATTGCTGATATGGAGCAGCACAGTCCAGCTGGCAGCTTGTGGGCTTAGTGTCTCATGCAGGACTCTTCTTTTTTGTCAGTGTGTGCGGGGCTGGCACTTCAGCTGTCTTAACAGCTGCCCCATTGTTTGTGCCCTCTGCTGCAAGCAAGCTGCATGCAGAGAGGCTGACCTGCTGTCTCTGTGGCTGTGTGTGCATGTTTGTGTGTGGCAGAGAGCACAGGTGCTTGACTCAATGGACTAAAAATAAAATTAAGCAGACGTTTTACGTTTTGTTTTGTGACCTATATTATTGGATTAGTGCTTTTTTAGAGAGGCTGTTTGCTAAAACAGAAGTAGAAAATGGAGAATCTGACATTTCAAGGATGTCTTTTATACTTTAGAGAAATCAAGTTTAAATACATTTTGTATTCAGTATTTGTATGTTTATAATAAAATATCTTTCTGATAGAAATGCAAAGACATGAGACATATGGATTTTATTGGTGAAGAGCAGGTGCTTTTCACTGGTAAAATTCCTACAGCTTCATTCGTATTGAATTATTTTCTTAAGTTCCTGTGGAGAAGCAATAGTTATTTTTATGAGCATTCTATTTTCATGAAATAATTCCATGCTAACAATGGCAGAGTTAACATCTCCCTTCTGTAATTGCAGAATCTCTTCATTAAAGCTAGGTGCTTTCCTAGTTGACATTAACATATTAATCTAATTATAATAGCCTTAGATAAATGGGCAAAACAAATTTCATTCTACCCTGCCACATAGTCACAACTTTTCACTTCCTATAGCTTTGTATTCCAGGTCATATATCATAAACTTTTATGCTCTCTGCAGTGTCATCAGATTCTTTTTCCACTTTTATGGTATTACAAATATACCATTCTGTTGTTAGCATTGAACATCCCTGTGAAATCTTTGTTGACTTCTTATTACAGTAATATGTAGTTTATAAAACATGTTTTATTTTCATTTTTTACATTATTATATATCAAGTTGCCTTTACTTTGCCTTGCATAAGAAACTGCTGAATATGCAGGAGAAGGGCAATGCAATGGGCAAAATAAATCATTTTCAAATGTCAACTGATAGCTTTAATAATTGGGCAAGTCTCATCATAGTTTTCTGAGACTAATTTTACAGCAAGCCTAAGGTCAAGAAATAATTACTTTAAAGTAGTGTTTGTCTTTATCTCCCATTTTAAGACTATATGGGGACTGCTAAGTCACAGCCTGAAACACTGATTGAGCACCAGAAGGAAAGACCCAGACAGCACTGGGAGAACAGGTGAAGGCAATTCACCTGTGTGATTGGAAGGGGTGAAGCCAGGCTCCACCCCTCTTAGACCTCATTTAAGGGCTGACTGCCACTGAGAGAGGATTGTTTGTTGGGGATATTTCCTTCTGGAGTTCTTTCCCTACAAGCCTGAGTTCCCTGGAGATGGGTGAGCATTCCTTTTCCTTCCCTTTGTGATATTGCTTTGTTTGTCCTGGTCCCTTTGGCTTTACAGAGACATGTCAAGTGCAAGATAAAATGTTAATGCTATATTTCTGAGTATGTGAGTTACGTTCATTTTATTCACGTAGCTTGAGAGGTCAAGGATGCTGCTGTTGGATGCTTGTGTAAGTGAATTTATTTACATTTGTTCTTATCTGTTTCATTAGAGTCATAGCTGCCAGTGTTCCTACCTGGGAACTCAAAATGAGCTCCTTGTACACAGCAAGGTACAATTAAGTCACAGTTCTTGGTCCATCAAGATGCTTTCAAGTCATTGGCTCTTCCTCCTGATGACCATAGTCACCTGTCAGGCTGTAGTCTATGGATGCAGAGAAAATGAATTAATCCAGAACAAAATCAGTGAAGGTGTAGGAGGTATTGATTTTATCCTGAGACCTGTCTCTTTTCACACCATCAAGGTCTCTGGCCCAAATACTGAGTCTTCTCACTTTAATGGCTCTGCAACTTAGTCTTAATTTTCTACCAAAATAGCTTTTCAAAGCTGAATAATGCATAAACAGAAACATGCACAGAGCTATTTCAGAATCCCCAAGCTGGCATGCCTTCATTCAGATGATAAGCATCTAGCTGTGTCTGTGAAGCTAGGCACATCAAAATGTCCTTGTGCTGTCATAAATTCTTCTCTTCAGACTAAGAGATTTCAAATATTTTATTCCAGAATTCAAAAGCCTGGCTTCAGTTTATTGTCTATTTGTGTGCCGTATCATATGACATACTTCGGATAGGCAGAAGTTCATTCTGTTTGTTGCAGATATCCAAAATAATGTATGGCTGTGGGCTAGAACTTTCTTTCAATCTTGATATTTGGATGAATAATCTATACAGGAATGTTCTTAGTACATATACATTTCCTTGCACCAGTGAAGGACCTCACTTCTTGCAAGAAATTTATCTTGGCATATACCAAGTATTGAAATCTATTACTACTGGACAAAGTCATTGCATGTTTTCTTTTTATTTAAAGGGTTCCATAGATGATGACCACTGATGTTCTTTGGGAGAGCTTGCAGAGTATTTCATTCTTACTATCATAACCTAGTTTGCCATCTGAATATCCTTATAGTCTAAAATCAAACTGCAGAGCTACTAATTAAGACCATAGAAAAAGCTAAAGGTATACAAATTAAAAGTAGTAGAACTTCTGATCTTGAAAGCATGAAGAAGAACAGCATTCTAAGTAGAAGAATCAAAATAAAAATGAGATTAATACAAGGCACCGATCAAAACTGACCTGGAATTAACCATGTCCTGGTGAGAAGCATAATAGTATCTCTGTTGCTGTTGATAAGCATTTCCTGCAGTAGGAAAATATCTACAGTTCTGACAGGAGAATGATAGAATCAGGATCATCTACTTCAAGAAATTTGCACAGTATTTTAAACAGGAAAGCAGTAAATATTAAGGAATTCATAACCTATATACTTAGTATCTGTACAATCTCAGCAAGTTGCTACCATTTCAAGGATGTTGGCCTGTGTAGATTGAACCAATATTAGGAAAAATGGTATAATTTGAGTTAAAGTAGCATTGCAACAAAGTAAAAATAGCTGTCTTCTGTCATTGGTGGATAGAGCGTAGTATTTGCACTTGATCTGTGGAGAGCTGCATTTTTATGTAATTGCTCATGTAAGGTAATTACTAACCTTTAAAACCATCCAACAAATTAGGCTGTTCCATTAATACCACTTCTTTTTGTTTGTTTTTTGGCTAAACAAGTACAAGTCACCCTAACTTCAAATGGCTCTCACACATGCAACATTATTACTTCTCAGACTGGCCTTCTGAGAAGTATTCTCAGAAGTAATTCTTTTTACAATTAAAAGAAAATCAAGAGCTCTTTTTTCTTATTAATCATGAACCATTCTGACTATGGTAAGTAAAGCTGATAGAAATGTTGAGAGATGGCAACTTCATCAATTTTCTGGTGCTGCCTGCTTATTGCCCTGATGTACTACCTCTTGCCCTCTCCCTGCACTGCTTCCCTGACACATACAGTGACTGGAAGTTTCAGGATCTGATTTGTTGGAGGCTCAGGCATCAGATTTCTACTTTATTGGTAATATGGTAGTGAAAACGTTACTCTGGCTTCATGACAGTTAGAAGTTCTTTAAGACAAACGCACTACAAAATTGAACTGATTTGTGGTCCTTTCTGTAGTTTCATTAATGCTTAAAGCTCATATGGGAGATGAATAGTTGTAGTGCTTGTCTTTGGTGAGATCATTACTGGAATAAAGCATTATGGTTTGGTGTCTATGCTTCAGTGAAAATGTTAAAACTTCTGGAGAAAATTCAGAGGTAAGCTGCAAAATTTATCTGGAATCCAGAAATTACTACTGAGTGGGAGAAAGTTAACAAACTGCATCAGCATCATTGCAGACTTAGAATTGTTTCCTGTGTCACTGCAAGTGACAAATGAGGCTTTGGTCAGACTGTGAGGAATAAATTTAGATGTGCTTTGGTCTCTTGCTGGTCCCTTTGCCCATCTGGTAGGTGTTCTAGGAGCTCCTTCTCTGAGGTTTCCAGAGCTCCTTCTTCTGCTCAGTCAGCTACAGCAGCAGCCACAGATCAGGGTCCCCAGTGGCCCCAGGCAAGCTCTCACCCTTGTTTTCATGTTCAAAATCTTGTTTATAGGCAAAAAAAAAAAAAAGCCTAAGCATATTAAATTATTGGCTATGTATAAAATGATGATATTACTATTGGAATCTGAAAAGTCTAATCATAAGTCCAGATCTAATGATTATGAAGAGTAATTAGCTAAAATGATTCTACACAAAAAAGCCTCAGTAGTAGTAGTAGCACTGCAGTTAAAATGTTTTACACATCCTTCTTTTTTCCCAATTTTTTCTTGGAGCTGCATTCACCCCTATGCTCATCTGGGTCCTGGAGTTGGTAGTTGCTTTCTATGAGTTATCAGCATCTGGAGTCCTTCATCAGGATGAATATTAGTTTCATGCTCGTGGGTTTTTCTTCCTGTCTGTAGACTGGGTATATTTTTATATACTTATGGCCCATTGCTATCAGTGGCAATATTGTACCATAGGACCACAGAGGAGATGTAGCCACAGCTTGAGTCCATACACAGAGTGTTTGTCAGTTCTGCCAGAAATTACCATGACACAGATATAAAATGTGTCCAGCATTATGCCACGCTAAAGAGAGCCAAAAAGACAATTCTGACAAAGGCCAGAAAGTGCCTTATAAAAGAAACCATGGTGATATAAGGCAGCATTTGTAATCCAGTAAACAAAATCATAAAATGTTCCAAAGGGTTGAGAGTAGAGTGTGAGATATTTAATTACAGTGAATTTTTAAAGCAAGGTTGTTTAACTTTGGAGAATGATTGCCAAGAAGGGATTTTCACTGTTCATCAGCTCTCTACCTATGCTTTATTTAACTCACGGCGACAGAACTTAATGTGGGAGTTACTGACTGGGCTTCTCTGACACTGACTATGCAGCAGATCATGTTAGATGATAATTGTATCACTTCTTTGGCCTTCAAATCTGAAAGATCAAGAAAATGTATTTAACTATGCTGAAGAAATGTCTGGAACAGTACTAATATGTAGCTTTAATGATTACAGTTTTTTCCACATGTTTCTTCAATTTAATTTTGAATAGGCCCTACCACAGCTGTGTAACTACACTTCTAGGAGGATGAATCCAGTATTTAGATAATTAAAAGTCACAAGTGGCTGAAATGTGTGAAGTTCTATAAGTCTTTACACAAACCACACAGTAAAACACTGCTCTGAAAGCAGTTGTATCCCTATGAATGTTGCAATGCACTTGAACTAACTGTACTGCAGGAGTTTCAGAGCTGACTTTGTCAAAATCATACTTTTCAAGTATTTGTGGATTGTTTCTATCACAAATACTCATTAAATAAGATTTAATTTTCAGTGATTTGGCCCTGCAGATGTCTGACTAAAGCTGAGAAAGTTTAGAGGTGACTTAGAATATTGGTTCTTATTTTTTCTTTCAGATACTGCTGTTTCTGTGTTTATAATCACAGCATTCACAATAAACATCATCCAGGCCCATTTGTAAATTCTCAGATTTACTTTTTTTGTTAGGCTTTCAAAGGACAGATCTGAGCAATGGAAACATGAAAAATCTTGTAATAAGAGAAACTGTTTTTTCCATTTAGCCCAAGTCAGTAGTTGAGAGCTATTAAAATGTTTACATATTCACAGATATTCTGTCTTTGGGTAAACAGAGAAATCTGGTGCCTATTTACAATAAGTTTAGAAGTTCAGTAATTATTGCTAGAAGTCACCATTAAGCCTCCAGACAAACAATGAAAAGTCACTTGGTTTGCCAAGGTTGTAAGATTAATTTCTACTAATTATTACTGTGATAAATTTAGCTCATTATCTTTTACTGGAGGAAAAGTAAAATGAAAAATCAGTATTTCAGTTTTGCTTTTTTTAATCATCTGGGAATGTCATGTATATCTACTCTATGTTTTGCATGGTAATCATAGGAACCAGAAGGAAGCCAGGGAGACCAAAGACTTAACTCTAAGTGCAGCTATTGTCAGAATTCAAGGGACTGTTGATTTACAGAAAAGTTCTGTATTTAATAGCTTTTTTTCTGAAAATCATCCCATTGATTCATTTGAATAAATTATCTAGATCAATTTCTGTGCTGATTCAGCATCACTTGCATATATTTGCAGGTGTCACCATGTTGGAAGGAAGAGTTGATCTGCTGGAGGGTAGAAATGCTCTACAAAGGACCTGGATAGCCTGGACCAATGGTTCAAGGCTAATTGTATGAGTTTCAATCGGGCCAAGTGTTGGGTCCTGCATTTTGGTCACAACAACCCCAGGCAATCCTTCAGGCCTGGGAAGGAGTGGCTGGAAAGCTGCCTGACAGAAGGGGTCCTTGGTGTGCTGAATATGAGCTAGCAGTGTGCCCAGGTGGCCAAGAAGGCTAATGGCATCCTGGCCTGTATCAGGAATGGTGTGGTGAACAGGGTTAGGAAAGTAGTCCTCCCCCTGTACTTAGCACTGCTGATGCCCCACCTTGAGTACTATGTACAGTTTTGGGCACCTCAGTACAGAATGGACATTGACAGCTGGAGCAAATCTAAGGAGGGGGCAGAAAGGCTTGTGAAGGGCTTGGAGATGCCCTTTGAGGAGCAACTGAAGGAACAGGGCTGTTTAGTCTGAGGAGGAGTAGGCTTATTGCTACTGAGGGGAGACCTTATTGCTTTCTTCAAATACTTGAAAAGTGATGGCAGCAAGAGCAGGTTTGGTCTCCTCTCACTGGTGACAGGACATGAGGCTATTTCCCCCAGTTGCACTGGTGGGGGTGGGAGTAAGTTGGATATAAGTAAAAACTTCCTTACAGAAAGGGTTGTCAAGCACCTCCCCAGGTAGGTGATTGAGTTACCATCTCTGAATGTGTTTAAAAACTATCTGGATGTGATGCTCAGGGATATGATTTAGTGGTGGGTTGTTAGAGTAGTATGGTTAGGTTGTTGTTGGACTTATTGATCTTAAAGGTCTTCTCCAAGCTTAGCAATTCTATGAGTCTGTCCTTTACCAGGACCAGATGACCCTTCAAGGTTTCTTCCAACTCAAACAATTATTGTATAATATAGAAATGAAACTACAATGTTTATATGTCACTTTTACTGTACTGTTTTAGTTCCTCACAAAATTTACAGTAGCTCCACTTGTGTAGGAAAAGGAGAACCCCTTAAATGAATTGACTCAAACTCATGAGTGACTCACCATATGTGTCAGAATAGTGCCAGACAATCAGGTCTACCCACCTTTGGGTTGTCAACAAAAAGCTCCTCCATCTCCACTCCCAGTGGGAAAGAATACAGCTGCATGCGGCCTAAAATTGTAAAGTAACTTGACAGAGAACTGTAATGGAGGTAAAAGAATCAGTAAATTCAAAAATCAAGGTTGTATCTGGACTGAAAATCTTTATGACAGCAAAGAAAATAGCTGGTTACAAGAGGCTAAAGGACGTTCTGCAGTTTCAAATACTTATACTGCTCCAATCTCTATTTCCAAGATTGTTTACTCTTATGGCACTGTGGTTTGTGATATCAAGTCAGCTCATATAATGCTGCTGACATTTCAATGTATGACAGATGTTTTTGTGCTGCAGGAAAACATGAGATTTTTAAAGAACATATGCTTCAATATATTCTATTGTATTTCAAACATCCCGCAAGAGCAGCTCTGGAAATATGTCTTCAATGGCCTTCAAAAACAGAAGGCTGAATTCCATGGTTACATTCCAGTATCTGCAGAATATTCTCTACAACCGTGCAAAACTGGAAACAGCATTTTAAAGCATTTGCACTTAATTGGGATATTGTGAGGGTTAAGGTCTTTTTATAGGAGGATATAGAATCTTGAATGTCTGTAGCTGACTTTGATTGGAAAAAATGTCTGGATAGCAAGAAAAGCATATGCGTAGCTAGTATTATTAGTTTTGTACTTTTCTTTAGTGCTCATGTACTTGGTTACAATTTATATATTATATAACAAAAGAAAATGTACAAATGGCCTGTAGTCCATTTAACTTTCTTTAGGTATTGATAATCAGGTAAAACAAATTGAATTTTCAATTTTTCCCCTAGAAACTTTGAAGTAGAAATCTGGGTAAGGAAGATTTTGCCTTTTTAAAACCGATATCTAAAAGAATAATTTTAGACAAAAATGTCATCTTTTGTTGTAATAGTGCTGGAAGATCTTTATTTTCAAGTATCCGAATCATTTCCAATAGCAGCATTCAGGAAAATGTGCAGAATGTGAAATAACATAAGGTCCCAAAGTACATGTGGTACATACTTTATTTCAGAACATCAATTACACTTCTGAAGTAGAATACTGAAATTGCCACCTTATCAGACAGTTATGCATAATTCACAATTTCTGGTGATTTTTAGGTGTCTCAGACTCTCTAGTTAGTTGTTTAGTGACTACATTTTTAGATCACTGCCCTAACTTTGATTCCTAGTTTTGGCGCAAAATCTCAAGAGGCGTAAATGTTTACCAAAGTTTTGTGAAATGTGCTGAACTGCTCAAGATAGCCACTATGAAATGTTACATGCAAAGGTAGTCTGAAGCTGTCCTTCAGTACTTATAACTTTAGTCCCAGTGGGACTCATTGCACTGAGGCTCTACTCTAAAAGATGCTATTATTCATTTCTCACAAAATGCATCTGGAGAAGACAATGATGGTCCTTCCATAACCTTTTATCCAATAACTCATGATTAAAGTACTCACCCAGGCTGCAGGAGAGGCTTAATGGGATTCAAACCCCCTACATGTCCCAGAAGAGTATCATAATGACTAGACTATAGGCTATTTTGAGTAAAGGCTTTCTTGGTCCCATGAAAGCTGTTTCATGCTGTCTGAAATAATTGAAACTAGTGGTAGTGCTCTTGTAGCTGTGATGGTCTAAGAATAATAAGAGAAGAAAAACTTGGTGGGAAAAGGTAACATCTTCTGTAAGAACATCTGATGTAGCTGAAAGAAAAGGACAAGCTCAGGGTCATCTGAGACATTCTCCAGATCTGCAGTAGAAATTTAATTTGGCAATAATACATTTAGTGTAAAAGATATAGGGCCAAAGAGAGAATGATTACGGCACTTGGGAATGCAGACTTCATCCCTACTTGGTTGAGTACTTTATATATTACTTATTCATAAGATGAGGAAATGACATTTAAGTAACCAAGTTAGATAGATCCAGCTCCGTTGTTGTTTCAGCTATATACCATGTAAGAATACAGGATATGCAGCTGGAAGTTGTAAACTGATTTTTTTTTTTAAGGAATGTTTTTAATGCTATTCATCTTTGTCAGTGCATTTAATGGACCTTAGGAAAAAATGTTCTCATCAAAGAAAATATCTAATGTAACACACACAAGAGTTACAAGGTCATCCTACCTCAGTGAATCAGTGAAACACTAATTCTTTCATGAAATTTCTCACATCAACTGCCCACTTCTCACAGGAAGACTATTTATTTTCATCTCAGCTGCAAGAAAATTGTTTTCTTCTTTGGCAGCTGTATTTATAATCCTCCCTTCTGCAGTGGGTGCCCAAAGGGTTCTGTGCAGGGATGCATGCAGGCTGGGCACAAGCAGGGGCTGCCAACATGCTACAGGTGGTGCTCATGCCATCATCCAACAGTTTGGCTCTGACTTCAAAGTGGCAGCTCTTACCTTACCTTCATCTTAGCTTTTTCCTCTATTATTTGTTTTCACAGGAACTTTATATAATCTTTCAGGTGTCTGATACAGTTTCTAAGAAAGAACCAGGAGGTGTTAGGTACAGTTTGAAGAATGCAATTTGCAAATTGTATGTTCCCAGTTACATAGAGAATGCCAATTAGAAAGTGTCCACCAGCCAGAATAGCATTTTAGAGGTCTATGAATACAGCTGTAGTATTTTTGAGACCACCAATCCCTCAATTACTGTTAACAATCTTGTGAACTTTTGTTTTAAAACTATGAACACTTTCATTTATCTTTCAGAAATGAATACAGGTGGCTGTACTTAGACAATGAAGTAATACATAAATTTTTTTTATTTTGTCTAGGATTCTCTTCCATTTCATTTTTAATTTGGTAATTTGAGATGCAGTTGAATAATATTTTTTCCTTCCCTTCATGACACTTATTCCTGCCTAGACACAGCCAAACTATAGGAAAAACATTAGGTGGAGGGAATAAAATAGTGTCTTTATCTTTTGCCTTGTTCCTTTATCCTAATTCAGACTCACTGGGCTAATCAGGCACAAGATATCAGTCAAGCATTAGGTTCATATAGTGAGTCTTTGACTGGAGAGATTTCATATTGTAAGCTTTAGTTATATGTAGAAAGCACAATATTGAAACACTTCAAAGCTTTAATCTAATTTGAAGAAGTGTAAACATTGAGGTTCTCAATTTTCTGGTCAATTATTTAATTAATACTATTGCATAAATATTTTTCCATCAATAGGAAGCATTAAAATCATAGAGGTTCTCTATAGTTAGTTTTAAAGTCAGGTTAGATAAATGTGGTCACATTAAGTTGAAAAAAGCAGAGTGCACTTTCTCTTGTTCTTCCAGTGTCATAAGCAAAGGCAAAACTTTGCAGAGTCCTAATACTGCTCCTACAGGATGACTCTAAAGGAAGGGCTTGAACTGCATTTAGCACTTTCTCATCAGAAATGCTTTTAGGGCAATGGAAGACTTGTACTACTCCCATCACAGAATTATGTTGTTTCATATGTAGAGTGTGATCTTCTACTTAGAGGAATGGCAGATGGAAACGTACTGGAGCAGCTTGTGGAAGCTGGTAGAGTTTAAGCATACACCAAGTCAAAATTTCATTGAGACAGCATCATTTCCAAAGACTATTTGGGGAGATAGGACAACAGCTACAACCCATGTGAAAGGGGGTCACTTTTGAGCTATAGCCAGAAGGAAAATGAAGATGCTTTAAAAGTCATACAAAGGTCTAAACTTGTAAACAAGACTGTACTTTGACTTTTTTGAGGATTTTTAATTTTCATAAAATTTTCAAGCATTGAAATAATTGTTTTTTGTTATTACATCTTTTAAAGAAGAACATTTTGCTATGACAAGATTTGCTATGACAAGTAAAAGCTTAGCAACTAGAATAATACCAAGTTACATCAGAAATGCTACTTACTTACATGGAACTGTTTTCACATTGTCATATTGTTCATGACTGCTAATTTATATTTTAATGGTTTATATTTTTTCAAAACATTGAAATGAAGTGCTTTTAACTTCCTGAGACAACATATTTTGACATTGCCAAAGCATGACAATTTGACATTATCCAGACAAACAATTGAATGTTTCTGAATCTACATTTTGTGGAGCTTCCATTCTGTAGAAATGTCAAAAACGTCAGCAGTTTCTCTCAGATTTAGAATGAAAACGCATTTTGATTTGAAGTAATTTTTCATTTAAAGAAATCTCCATTTACTGACTAAGTTCTGTTGTATGACTGATACTGTGGAGAGGCAGTTAGCCATAATGTAGGAGCAACAAGAGACATAACAGGAGACACTGGATTCACCCACTTCTATTGTGGGTGTTTCCCTGCACTGTGTGGAATGTGTTTAGGCATCCATCCAGTTTAGTCTTAAGATAACAATTTAGGTGTCTGATGTGGGACAGGAGTGTTGTCCAGCAGATACGCAATTCTAGAGATAATTTACCTATTAGAGCTGCAAGTGAGGGACTCTAAATAATTACAGCTAAAGCAGTACTAGTAGGATAAATTTAGGAATGAATGGAAGGTGGAATGGAAGGGCTGTTTTAATTTATGCTGTTTCATAGCGTTCCACTAATTGTGTTTGTTTCTTTTTTTTTCCCTCTTCTTTCTTGCTATATTCCTTCTGTTCTTCTCTTGGCCTAAAAGTTTTAATCTGCAAACTGTCTCCCTTGAATCAATTTTTTTGCATCACTTCTGAGTTTGACCTGACTAATGACTTTAGCCACAGGAGTCAACTAACAGCTAAAATCCATTCAATTGCATGTCCTGTAGCAGACACAGAGTAGAGAATTCTGATTACCTGGCAAGGATGTTGTTTTTCCCGCCTGCTGGAAACTCTCTAAGAGTGGATTATATTCTGAAAAATAAATAAAGTTATGGGGAGATTAAGGTTTGGAAAAACACACTTACTCCCTTGCCAAAACCCATGTGTGATAGATGTTTTTTCTTGAGCTGTGAAAACTAAGTGCCCACAGCCTTGTTCTGTCGTTTCCTTTGACTCCATTCAGGAAACTGTGCTCTCAGAGATTACCATGTTGTACTCCAAAGAGTTGCAAGAAGAAACAATTTTGTGATTTGAGCTCTTCTACACACCATGCAGTGTGATCACCGAGACAACAGAAGATGGGACTTTTACTGGTTGTTTTTTCCTTCTGTTAAGGCTCTTGAGAATGGTTTGAGCTTTGCTGAATTAAATAAGATATTTCTGCTGGTGAGGGTGACTCAGTTCGTAGACAACAGTCCATCCTACCTTCTTCACGTGAATGAAGGAGCACAGCTCCATGTATCAGAGACTTCTGCACACCTACTTTAGGACAACCCTAAGGTATTGTTCCTTGCTCAGCCATACCCTCAGCTGTCTGTGCCCCAGGACAAGAATATATCCAAGGTTTCAGATATCTTGCTTCAGAACACAGTGGGAAGAATGTCTTTTACATAAAACTTCACCTGTGTAAACAGAAACCTAGAAAAGCTCAAGGCCTATAGGATGAAAAGAGAAATACAGTCACCTTACTACAAACTCAGCCTTGAGCCAGCCAAGGTCTTGAAGTCATACAGATGATTTAAGCAGCCTGGAGCCAGCAGCAGAGCCCAGCTGAAAGGTGCACATGTCTGATATTTGGCTGATTTCTTCACTTGTGTTGCACCTGTATTATGGCTTTCAAGCACAAAAGATTACAGAAAAATGCCTTATCGACTGTCCCTGGGTTTGCGGTATTCCCACCTGGGATTTCCTGATTACCTAGGCAGCCTGTGAAGGGTTAGGGACTCAAGCAAAATCCTTGTGCTTTACAAGGTACTATGTGTCTGTATAAATCTACTGAAAGCCTAGAGATTACTTTTTTTAATTTTTCTTCATCACATATTTCTGAAAAATGTCCCATGCAAGAGGTATTCCATAATTGTTCTGATTAATTATGTAAGGTAATGAAGAATCAATAATGTCAGAAGTTAGATAAAGCTTATAGGAATTATGTGGTCCACTAAAGAGCTACTGAAGTCACTGTGGTTATCACATTAAATATGTGGTACTTGAACAGTTCCGTATGGACTAATGGTAGCAAATACAGCACCTCTCATTAGTGGACTTGTTTGATGTGAAAACAGTTGTGATGTTTCTCCATTAGTTTGACTGCTCATCTACTGTTCTCATAAAAATTTGTTATTTTTTACCTTAAGCAACCAATTTACTTACTCTGCTTCCCAAGATGCATTTCTAAGCCCATGGGTGTACCTGCAGAACTCTGCATCTCTTTGGGGAGCATGAGTTTCAGTGTGGCACCAGATGCCACGTTGATTTGAAGAGCTGCAGAGCTTTGCCTTTGCTTGTGTTTACCTCAGAGGTATGCATTATGTGTGTCTATAGTTGAGCTTTTCACTGCAGTAGATTGTAGGATCAATGTGTTGTGATGGTGTTTGTGTAACCATGGCTACTGCCATTTTTCAGTCCACTTTTCCTTGTACGTAGCTCCAGTCACACTTCTGGGGTTACTTTATTTTTGCCTCATTTTTGAACAGCAGCCTTTGAAATAGAAGCGTTCCCTGATACAGAGTTGCTCACTGGCGCTGGTCTTTCAGACTCTGTGAAACGAGTGAAATTCTGTGACTTATAATTTGACTGATTCTAATTTGACAGTTTAAAGCTGATCACTTCTAGGCAAGCCTGCAAGTTCACATTTGCTATTGACAGGGAGAGCTCGTGTTTGTGACACCCTTCAGGGAAAGCATCTTGCGATAAAGCCCAACAAAGCAAACTGCACGCCTTTCGTCATAGTACACTGTGGGAGCTAAATTCTACTGCCATCAGTTGAAGCCTTCCATTTACTTCAGTGTTATTGTTTGGGCCTTATGGTAGAGGCAATCTTTTCCATCGCTGAGCAGAAGGATCTGAGATGTGGTAATGTCAGGGGATGGGGACACAATGAGTGCAGTGAGGTTCATTTGAACATTCGGAGGTGAGGTACCTTAAAACCTGTTTTTCTGCTTTAGATGTAAAAGAATGACCATTTCTCAAAAAAAATGAGGATTTTAAATAAGCTCAGTTTTTGCTACTCAGCCGAACAACAGAACTCGACCTCTGACATAAAAATACTGATAGCACTAAGGGAAGCTCTGTCTGTTTGACTGCTGCCCCCATTTCCTTCAGATCATTTAAATCAGACTACATGTAAACACAATTGGAAACAGTAGAAGTTTATAGAAGTCAGTAGCGCTTGTCCAACTGCAAATCTGGCCCCCAAGGCACACTTTGAAACAAAGCAATAGCTAATTTTGTTCAGGCTGGCTATTAAGAACAATCCATGACAACGATGGCTAATGGAAACAGCCAGCTCCAAATGTGGAGCTAATGCATTGCCTTCAAAACAGAGTTAATCAGTTGTTACCACTGTCTGCCCTGCTTCGGCAGAGCTTCTGATGGAATGTGCTGTCTGGTTTGTTTCACACAATGTATCCTGAAGACCAGAGTGCTAAGTAGATTTTAACACCAGTTTTCATCCTGTTGTCAGAGGTTTACTGTTGAATTTATATATATACGCACACATTTTTTACTGCTCCTTGCATTTCACACAACAGACAGTTAAAAAAATAAAATTAAAAAGCATTGAAGTATTGGACCAGAATTTGAGGTGAGGTGATAATGTAGCTTATATTGCCTGGTTGATATACCAGCTTCCTGGAGAGGCAGTTGGAAGGATTTGTTGAAGAATAATAATTCTAAATTTGCCATACTCATGAGTACAATTAACTGAGAACAGACTTCAGGGAATAAGGAGCCTGCTGCTGCTGGCTAAAAAGTGATTAGTAACTTGCATAAAACTTCACTGTTAGGGTAAATACAAAAATGAGACATTAAATATGCTAGAACTATCTAAACTCTCCTTATCACTGCTTATGACTGCTGACAACAGGAATGTTTGTGATATGACATGAAGCCAGAATCAGTTTTATGTATGGAATTTTCTATTCTGCTCACACTCTGTGGAGACAGTATTGCTGTCTGAGTGATTGGCTATGAGTACAGCTCTTTGCTTTGATGCACTCTTCTCAAGTCACATTGGCTTTTCACAGTCTGTTTTCTCACTGTTCGTGCTACCCTCATTAGTATTTTAATCAATGCTACAAAGAAGTGTGGAGAAAATTTCTGGTGAACTAAAGCTCATCTTCAAACCTCAAAACTCTGGAGCGTTGGTGGCTGTTCTCCTGCTCATTCCTGAGAGCTGCTCCCAGCTGTACAGAGAGCAGCCCAGCTTCTGGGCCCTGCAGAGAAGGGTGCCACTGTGCCTGGTGCTCCGTGAGTACACGTACACCCCACACCTCACCAAACATGCCCCAGGTGTTTTCTAAAGCAGTCTGTGATCCAGTTGTGGAGATGGAGGTGTAGGAGCATGCTAATCCCATCCTTCCTCTCCATGTTGCTATTTAGCAATGCTGCAGATATAGACAGGAAATCTACCCTACGTATCTGCAGCTCTCATCAATCACAGTCAAACCAATCCCTTCTCTTATGCCTAATTTCAGCCATGGAATGGCACCACCCAATCAACTTATCTGTTGTTTTTTGTGTATATTACTGAGCATCTTGTTCTAGTTCCAGCTTTCATTAACTTCCGGTTGTGAACCTTTGAACCATAATCCTTACTTATCTCCATCTCTTTGAGTATCCCATTCTTGATTCTTCATTCATAGATATGTGTTTCATATATATACATAAGACTATTCAATGTTTCCCTCTTTCTTCTGACAAGATATTCTTGACTTTCCAGTCCTGACAGCAAAATCAGCTCCAGACCTTCTCATATCAATATGATCCCTCATGTCCACTAGGCTGTAGACAGCAGTACTCCACCCGTGGCACAGTGCCTGCACATTATGCCTGGGATCCAGGAAGAAACACGATCTGGAGGAATGAACAGAATCATGGAGCAGATGTGTGTTCATCCCTGTCACTGACAGAGCACCACTGGTAGCTCATAGGTTTAAAGATACGTAAGTAAGATACTAAGTAAGACTTTAGCTGCCTTTGCATGCTAATTTATTCAGCTTAGAAAGAGATAATAGCTATGGTTCAAATGAGAAAATGATATCCTCCCATGTCTTGAAAGAAGACACTTTTGCAATCTATCACCTTTTAATTCTTATGTTCATTTTGGATGTGACACTGAAGACAGCTTCTCCTTGCCGTTGTTTTAGTTGATAGCCATTTTTAAGAATATGACCCAGCATGGAATACAGCATCAAGTTATGACTTTTATAACTAATGCTAGTTTAGGCAACCAAAAGTCAAAGAGTAATCATCTAAAGTGGTTTTTCAGTTAGTCCTCCTCCGTAAACAAATACATTGTTTTCTTCTTATACCACATACTACCAATGAGGGATTATTCTGAAGAAATGCTTTACAGCTTCTGACAGGCAGACCTCTGAGACTATTTCTAAATATTCTGTGGAAGACATAAAAAAGAAACAAACCTATTATTATTAGTCTTAAGTTCTCTATTAGAATCTTCTTGGAAATGTGTATCAAAAAGTTGTAAGATAATTATTAGTATTGGTATGGGTTATTTCAAGCCAGGTGGTTTCAGAGAACGTTCTTAAACACGGAATACATAAGTCATACTTGAACAGATGTGTCTCTCTACCCCAATAGGGAAGGGAAGGGATCACTCCTGGTGTATTGTATATTTCTCTTTATTTTAAAGTGTTCATTGAATTCTCTGGGTAAATGCAGAAAATTTTGGACCTTTTTTGCACTATTTCTGAAAGTTGTGTCACTTCTCAGATTTTGTTTTACTGGTGGGAACTCCATTCCACAAACCTCCCTAAAAAGTGAAAAACCAGGTCCTCTCTGGCCTAAAAATTTCTTTAATACTTTCGTACCTCCTAGGAGAGACTTAGAGCTCCTAGCTGTTCTTTCCCATCTGCATATATCAAATGATTACTGACTTCCTCTTGTCATGTTATGCAAAGTGTTTTTAAAATCCATGTGCCACACTGATAACAATAGTATCTTTGTATTAGGAGAATTGCTTTGGCTGTCACAATCTCAAAATATAAAGAAAAGGGCATGTTTTGCAGGAAATAATCTTTTTTAATATGAAATTGGAAAAAACAGATAAGCTTTTGGATGTATGAGACCTTCTTCAGGTATCTTTTATGCTTATACAGATAACATATTAATAAGTCAACTTTCAAGAAAAAGGGCACGTTATTCTGCTTGTATTAGAAAAGCATTTCTTATCTCACAGAAGTGAACACAATATGTGATGATTGGTAACCATGTACTCTGTCATAAATTGTTATTATTAATTACTTCTGTGGTGCCATAGGTGTGTATAACTGACAGTTCCATACCTCGAGGAGCATGCAAACAAAATTGCATGTTACAGAGCCACCAATAACAGTAAACAAAAAGAGCAGCTGTAAAAGCCAAAACTTCCACGATTGTGAGAGATGCATTTCATTTGAAACAAATACTTGTATGTCATTAAAATGAGTGTTCAGGACACAGAAAAATATATTAATTGTGTCTGGAATGACAGTACATAGATGTTTTTGTTTGTGCTGGAGGTGATATGAGTTGGTCCTTTTTACTAGAAAGAGCGGATAATTTCTGTCCAGGATGATCTAAGCTGCTCACTGGAGAGCAGTGCTCTATGTGAACTTGTACAAATGCAACACCATTTACATAGGGCTTCTTATCATATGCTTCAGTTAAGAAGTTGTTCTGGTGCTGAGGGACAGGTATAGTCCATGCAAGCACAGAAACAAAGTGAAAGGGAGCCTGCAGGTTTAAATAATCATAGAATCATAGAACACCTAAAGTAGGAAGGGACCTTGAAAGATCATCAGGCCCTAACTTTCATGAGGAAAAAGGAGCCTAAATCTTTCACATCTTGTAAACCTTCAGCAGTGGGGATTCTACTTCAACATCATATATTAACACAAAGCCTCACGATGCAGCTTGTACACATCATCCCTTGCTTCACCACATAGCTTCTTGTGAAAAGAGCCTCCGTCCTCCTTCTAGCTACCTGTTGACTATTGAAATATTGTGACTGGGGTCCCTCTGAGCCTCCTCTTCTCCAGGACAAACAGACCTAATTCCTGTAGGCTTTCTTAGTCCCTTACAGGCCCAGTTCTTCAGTATGTATTGAAGCAAGTATACTGAAGGGCTACAAAAGTGATTAAAAGAATAAAAAAAAACTGTGACATATGAGGAGAGCCTGAGCATTCTGGAACTATTCAGACTGGAGAAGAGAAGACTCAAAGGGATCTCATCCATGCATATAAACTCCTGAAGAGAAGGTATAAGTTAGAACCAGGCTTTTCTCAGTGTTGCGTAGTGTAGTAGGTATCTATGGAAAGGTGTTGGTAGTTTGTGGGTACATCTTTTTGAAAAGACAGATGCTGAGTGCACTAGATACAGCCTGTTTCAGCTGGTACCAAAATAGGCCCACTGTAGGATGCAGCTGAGCATGTTACCCACTATGATGGCAACTCTGTGAGAACATATTTAAGAAGTGGCAGAAAACATTGGTCAGCTGGAGAGAAATGGAGAGAAATCACTCAGTTCTGATCACAGCTGCCTCTGTTTGTATTGAAATACATAGAGTTCTTTTTAAAGATAAGATAAAGTTGTGTTCTTTACTCAAGGGTGATGAAACACTGGCACAGGTTGCTCGGAGATATTGTGGGATTTGTTTGTCTGGAGATACCAAAAAGCCACCTGGATGCAGCCCTGAGTGTCTTGCTTCAGCTTACCATACTCACAGCAGCATCCTGGACTAGAAGATCTTCAAAAATCTTCTTGGTATCACTCTGTTACAGATCAGGCCATCACAACTAAGAGCCTGGCCACTTGTGCTGGGTTACTCTTTGCATTTAGAAGATTGAATCTTGGGTTTCAGTAACTTCTTTGTTTTCATGCAGATGAAATCGTAAAGCTTTTACTTGACACCGCTTTTGGAAAAATATTCACCTGTGTGAAAGTAACTCCAAAAGTATGATTACTGTTGTAATTACCCATTGAGATAAGATATTATGTTATTTGCATAATTAATTTTATGTACAGATGCATCAAAGGCAATTTAGTATAAAACATTTTATTAAGTTCTGTCAATAACGATGAAGAGAGTTTTATTTCATTTTGCTGTAGTTCAAAAATACTCCTAAGGGTGCTGTTTCTAATTTCCTGTTTGGGAAGCCAAATATGCTATTAGCAAAACAGAGCTCACTACTGTTTTGAGCAGCAATATTCAGTTTTTATAATGATTATTTCCTGGGAGATATGTGCAGAATTTGAAATGGAAGAGATAAGTCAAGTGACATACAGATCATTAGAATTAAAGCCAGAAAGCACATTCAGTGTCATGTTTGCTATGACACACAGTTCATTGGTGTTCCTAACCTTACAAAACCCTTTCAGTAATATTTATAATAACCTGTGATTGCTTCCACGTTTATAGCAGCATTTTATTTAGAAAGCATGCAATCCAAATAGCATTTTCTTGGAAAAACAGATCTTCTATCAATATAGAGTAGTACTGATTGCATATACAGAGCAATTATTTTTGTTAATGAAATGCTGAGGTTGAAAGTTAAAACATGGAGAATGGTGGACACTTTCTCAAGACTGGTACGTCGCTTGGGCCACAAAAGAATGGAGTTGAATCCACCATTTCATCAAAGTAGAAGGTTTTTTCCTTCTGTATTTTCTATTGTGTAAATTAAATGAATGTACTTAAATAGCACATTAACATTTGCATGCAAAGTAAACAGGATATATATGTATCATGTAGACAGTTTAACAGTGCAGTACACACATACTTGATAGTTATCTGATTAGATATTTAAATAATGTTTATTTTTATTTCTAGAATAGTTCTTCTTGGGAGTTAAGTGCACTCAATTGAAGTTTATTTGCTGCTTGAATCTCTCTAAAGAGAATAATTTCTCAGAGAGTGCCTATGAGCTAACCATGCAAAACAGAAACATTACTCAGTGTCAGAAAATATTACACAGTAGAGTGTTATTTGCCTAACAACTATGTTGGTGTTTATTTTGGGTGTGTTGTTTCTATTTAGCTTATGTTTTGGGTTTATTATGATTTTTGTCCTCATGACTGTTTTGCTTTATAATCTGTTCAGGTAGGATCTTTTCAAAGATTACAAAGCAACCATTATAAAGCTATGAGTTTACTGCAGTGCCATTTTATTGATTAGAACTTCTCATTCTATGATGATGCTTGACAGTCTTCTGAATATGACAAACTTTTTATTGACCTTATGATAATTAAAAATGTGTATACCTTCATTTTTGCCATAGTAGCTTTTAAAAATACCCTTTTAAATGGAAAGGCTGTGAACAGCTTTTCATTCTCACCTGTCTTTTGCCTCTTTTATTATTCCACTCTGACCTTTCAGGATAGCAATGAAACACATATTTAAACATGAGTATGTGCCAGAGTCCGATGGAATCTGTTAGTTGTTTGTATTTGAATGCTTGTCTAAAGCACAGTTAATGTAAGCCAGGTTAACAAAAGGCGTCTAAAACTAGTTTTACAAAAAGTCTTCTTTAAACTGATTGATAAATAGTCAACATTTGTGTACTCTCCTTTATACATCCTCCTAATGGAATGATGTTCTTGCTGCACTTGCTGCACTAGCTAGCTGGCAGATGTGAACACATGGTACAGAATCATCTCAGAAAAGAACTCATATTTGTTCTTCCCAATGTTTCTTATTGGAGATATTTTTCCAAAGGAAAAGTTTCCTCATAAATGATTATGTTTAAGGCTTGTGGAATTGAATCATGAAAGACATGTTTGGCACAAGCAGAAGTAAATAATGCAGCTGTGTTCAAATCAAATTCATTAGAACTTTCACAAAAATTCACATGATGTGATTTTTTATGAAATGCCCAGCCTCCAAGCATTTTAAAAAAGGAGAGAATGAAGTGAGGAATATTCCCTACCAACTCTGATAAATAAAGGCAGAGTAGGGAATACTGTTCTCAAAGTTTCCTGTGTTCTAAGTTCTGGTTTGATAGACATGAAAGATTCTTAATATCAATACATAAAAACAGTTTCAAAGGGGTAATAACAGGCCTGAAGACCAAAGACAAGAGACAAGGCTAGAAACAATAATCTTGAGGTAAGTGTCTTCTTGTAAGATACTGAGGCTGTTCAGTTCTGGAGGAAGACTAGGCAGATTTTCAGTTCATGGATGTTGAAAGATTTTTCCTGTTAGGAGAACTCAGAAAAACAACCCAAATAAACTTTTTTATTTTATATCCCAGAATTGGAGCTCACAAATCCAAACTCCCAGGCACACAGGCACAAGAAGATAGAAGAACTAGTAGAAATGGGAGTAATTGAGCAAAAGAGATGTGATCTCTCCCGGCTCATTTAGAAAAACGAATTATTTTAATTGCAATTCTGACACATCTTTATAGAGTGCGTGAAAATATAGGCCTGGAGACTCTTTTTTAATGTTGGCCTACAGGGGTTCATTCAAATCTTTACTGAACAGCTCAGTGAAGCTCTAATTGAAACATTTAATTTGGTACTCCATAAAAATACCTTGAAATACATTTTATCACTGTACCAGCAAATATTAAATGTTACTTATTACACGTAGGGAAAAGATGATCCTGTGAAAAATTGATTCTTGCTTCAGAGGCACTAGAAAGAAGCTAATTAACAAAATGCATTGCACAGTGTGTGCATGAAGTAAGTCAGTTTTGATTATACAGAGATTTTCAGTGTGAAAGGACAGCATATTTGTCATTGTTTTTAATTCTCTTTTAAGTATCATGTGAGAGAATCTGTACATATCTACATGTACATACTACTGTTCACCCTCCTCATAGAAAATTCATTTGAAACTCCAATAAGGGAATCAAGGACAACTGTACCATAAATGAAGGACAGACTAGAGAAAAGTGAAGCTATACAATGTCTTTTTTTTCTTCTTTTTTATTAAAATGGCTTTGAAGAAATTCTTGGTTATGTCTGACATTTCTACTGATAAATGCTGATTTTCACTGGAGCATACTAATAGAGAAAACAAGGAACAGTTGAATGTCTTGAAGTAAAATGAGGGTCATTTTAAAGATATGCATAGAAGAGTCTTACCCACTAATATATGCATCCTGTGTAATCCAGTGTTGATAAGAAGATGAAGTGCCATATGTCTGTGAAAGAAGATTCTGCAGAAGTTAAACTCTGCTCCTGCATAAAAATTTCTGGTTGTGTTTTCTTTCCCCCAAGATTGCCACAAAGTCAAGCACTGTTCTTTCTCAAAAGGGATTCTGCGCTGCTTGCTATGAGTCCAAGAGAGAAACTAAAACAACGCATGAGTCCTGAAAACAAAGTGGGAGCATAGAGCACCATGAACAAATGGGTCACCTCTTCCAGGTGGTCCACAGGGCAGTCAGCATTAAATAAGATGTCAAGAAGATGGACTGAAGATGAGTCAGGAGGAATGAATGCAACTCACTCAGCAGCTTAATCCATCAAACCACTATATTGGCAGAGTTATCCTGTGGTGGCCCAGTTATTCTTGATGAAAATAGTTTTTCATTCTTCTTTATTTTAGCAAAATATTTGTTATCCATATTTTTCAGTAGTTTCTGTAATCAGCACCAAAGGAATGAAAGTGCTTTTGGGTAAGCGAATCGTAGAAGAAGGCTAATAGGTAAAGATACTGAAATAAGTGAAAATATGAGAGTTAAATTATTTCTTAAATGTGATGCTAATATGTGTTACATTGCTAAGTAATCCAGCCTTGAAAAAGTTGAGAATACTGACATAGATCCCAAAATTCATGCAGCAAAAGGTAACAGTAAAATCATACTCCTATAAGGCAGGTGAAGAAGTGAAAATTGACTTTTAAGATCTCAAGGATAGGGCTATTTTTAACAAAACAGAAGGTCATTCAGTGTTGAAGAAGCTGTAGAGAGAAAGGAAAGAAGTGCAACTACCTCACCTTGGTCAGATCACATCCTGACCTTGGTTAGGTCTAACTGTCCAATCTTTTGTGTCCAGTTCACATGGTGAAAATACATCAAGTTAAAGGCAACTGAATTTTTAAGATGTTCTTTTTAGAAGTACTGTTACCTTTGAAGAGCTCAAGTAAAATGATAGAAAGAAAAATATCTACTGTAAAAGGAAATAATTATTTTCGTAGTTGATATTAAGACCCTTAAATGAGGCTGTTTTTACTAGGAAATATTAACTTAAACAAACAAACAAATCACCAAAAAACAGCAACAAAACATTGTACTTTATATTTGTTAGTATCATAAGTAAGCAACTTTCAAATGAGCTTAACTTTTCATTTTAACTTAACTTTTCATTTTGAACTTACAAAAAGAAAAGATGTATAAAGGACATTGAACAGAATGAGCAAGAAAAAAAAAAGTGTGCCTTAGTAAGTCAATAAAAGAAACTCTGGAAAAATAAGTCAAGATTGCTTAAAGGTTTCTTGAAAAAAAAATCTCATGCTGTTAATACATTATATTACATAAATAAAACAGAACTCAGTAATGTGGAATTTTGGACTAGAATCTGTCAAAATGATATTGGAGCCCACAGGCAACAAAATATTTTTCTGGGTTATTCTGAATAATGCTCTTAATTGAGTTCTTCTGCTGAATATCTCTGTGCTCTTTAATTTAAAAGCAAGTAACTTGCTTTCTGTCTGCAGTAAGTTGATGGGATGTTTGGAATGAAATAGGAGTGCTCATCTATAGTAAGAGTTATGGGAGCTCTGCATGAATTAAAAACTGGAAACTATTTTATTTCTTTTTGTCTGTAGACAAGAAGACCGATAACATTCTTTAAATATTTTAAAGAGATGGAAAACTTTTTAAAGGTTGCCCTCAAAATGGAAGTAAATAGCTATATGGTTGCATTTCTACGTAAAATGAGTTTGTTGTAGGTGAAATACTAGGAGAATGCTGTGCTAAAATAAGAAAGCACAGGAATAAGCTTGGTAAAAGAAGTGGAAGCCGCAACATGGAAGCTTTTAAGTGCATTAGAAAAATATTTCAAATGTTGCTGGCCTTATCTTGAAAAGCAGAGGTAGACAAGTTCTTCATTCCATGTTGAACTGTTTTTTGACTTTTTTTTTTTGGACATCTGATGTATTAAGAAGTTCTGGAGTAATTCAAGAATGCATTTACTAATAGTCCCTTTCACCAAAGGCAAAATTTTTCAACAATATTACTGAGTTTTGGTTTGTTCTTTTAAATCAAGCGTGACAGTGTACTTCTGCTAACAGTAATGTCAAAGCTCTTTGAGATCTGAAAACTAAAACTTCCAACATTAACACAAAAAATATATTATTACTTTATTCCCTTTCATTACATAATTTTTTAGGTTAGGTCACTTAAAATCTATGGACAAGTAGTATGCCATTTGTAACACTACAAACAGATTCTAATGTTTCTGTTTTTTCAAATACTACAAAAACTCAAACAAAAAAGCTTCAAAATATGAAATTGTTAGTGTGCTAACACTGTTACGTAAATACCATATGTCACCTACACTGATTTAAGGATATGAAAACTGAAATAAAAATCTACATATCTGATGTCTGGGTTTTTGGGTTTTTTTTTGTTTGTTTGTTTGTTTTTTGTTTTTTCAGAGGAAATGTAATTCTTCCTGACTCTCACCTAAATACTGGATAGGAAAGGTTCTCTTAACCAGTGTAACTGTTAAAACTTTATGCTATAGAATGTTACGGAAAGAATGATTTAGATTCCAGACCTAGTTTTAGATGTACAAAAAAAGGTGAGGTGCATTCTTCACTTAATCTTCAACACTGAAGTTTTTCAGAGTATTTAGCTCAGTTTCGGTCTTATAGACTGCCTTTGGTAATTTGTTGAATGATAATCAGTATCTTTACAAACTAGATTTGGACATAAACCTTCACTTGGAGGCCTTATCAGCACGGTGGGCAAAGCATCATTACTTTCTTATTTCTACCTCTTCTCACCTTTCTTAAATCCAAAGATTTCTCCAATGTGTTTCTGACAGCATCTGAAGAAGTGATTGTGCACAGTTGCCCAGTTGCTTGGATTGGCATAGAACTGGCTGAACCTTCTGGAACACTGGGTCCATTTTTCCCAGAGCCTGTGCTGTTGTTGTGTAACTCAGCCTTTAAAGCATTCCAGCTTAAAAAATAATTGAGTTTTGTTCCTCCCACTGCTGTTTCTTGATTGCTCCATCATTTTACTATTCTGAAATAAGGTTTCCTACCCTCAGTATCTAAATTAATTTTTTTCAAATTGATTTTTTTCACAATCAATTTATGCATTTTATAGCATTTTTTCTAACATTGTCCTTAAGTTCAAGTAGCTCTTACTTTCACTGGTGATTTTCTCTGAGAATAGAAATAGAAAAAAAGTCACAATGACCGTCAGCTATCACATTGACTACAATGATAACTACTTCATTTTCTTCTTTGTCACAACTGAAATGACAAACCTTAATTGTGTCATTCCAGTGAGATGCCTCAAGCCAGGCATAGCCTGTCTTCAGATTCAGGTGAAATTTGAATGAACTTACCAATTTACAGTGATATAATACTTGACTAGGTCAGCTGAAAATGTTTTGTCCATTCCATTTTCATTTATGTTATCATAACTAAACCAGTGACTCAAATATAATTCGAGTGTTATGAAACTCAGGTCATTTTCTGCACTAGTTCCAAACTTCAGGCTTATAAAAGAGCAATTCTGTTTCTTGTCCTCTTTTTAGTCCTCCCAACCTCAGAATGGACTGACTGTAGCTTTTGGACATTCAAGCTTCCCCAACACATTATTACCTTTAGTGAAAATGTCTAAAAAGATTAGGTACGCAACTGGTCTTATCTATCTGAACCCTGAGAACATGATCAGGCCCTGCCTGGCCTCCCTCAGGGCTCCCCAACCTAGACCAAGGCCCAGGACCTTATTTCAGCTCCTAGGACAGTCAGTCCCAGTGAGGCTGAAGCTGTGCTGGGCAACATCTCCCCACAGCCCACCCCTGTGCAGTCTTGGACCCAAGTGATCTGAGTCCATCCAAAGGCTGATAACCCAGCCAGGCCTCAGCTCATCCCCATGCCCATGAAGGTGTCTGATGCCTGGCGTTGGGGTGGTCTCAGTTCCCCCTTGGCTGCTTTAATCTTGTCTGGAGAGGTGGATGGCTGGAGGGACTGGCAGCTCTGCCCACATACACATCCCCCAGGGACCCTGGTCCCCAAGTAGTTTCCAGCCCGTGTGTCAATCTAACACCTTTCTAATGCAGTCAGTTCCCTAATGACCTGAAACCAGGTCATTGCTTTAAGCACAACAGTAATGGCTAGTTTTCTACCCACTCATCTCTTTAGGCAATAGATTCAATCCGAATCTTGCAAAGGTATGATTTTTATAAAGAAGTTTGCTTTGAGGTTTACTTTGGTAGAACATATTGTGCTGCCATTCCCTCCTCATCCCTCTATCGTTTTTATCATGGATAGCTCCTAACCACAGAGAAGGAGCTGCTGCATTTGAACTTTCAGGAAGAAATTGGGTCTAAAGCTTTTTATATAAAAAAGCTGTCAGAATCTTTTCTTGTCAACAAAACAATCAGGCAACGTTAACATTAGTCAAAAATATGCTCTTGATGCGTTTAACTCCTGAGTCTCTTTAGAAGTACTGTTCAAAATTGCTGAAGTGATTGGCATTTGACAAGCCATTGCTGAACCTTTTGTTATTTCTTGTCATCCTTTTCTGAATTGTACTACAGATCCCAGAGAGAACTGAGAGCATTAAGCACTTTACTATCAAGTACCATTTGATATTGGATATCCAGGAAGAATATTGAGGGTTTGTACATTCCAGGGACTTCAAAGTAATTATATGCACAACAGAAAAAAGGCAGGAAGAGACATGAAAGTTGTTGTTGGCATATGCACACTTAATAGTGGTTATTCCAGACAGAAAACATTCGTTGTTTTAAAAGTTGGTAATATCTTTATGATAAAGTTCAGAGACACACAGTTCAATAAGTGCTGTCAAGTCAGTAGAAAAATGATTTGTGAAAGGCCAGCAAATTGGAGCTACAATAGTATGAATATGTTTTCTGACAGTTTAAAAATGATTTCCTCTTTCCAATATGTTCTTTCACCAGTACACTTGAAGTAATTCATGGGCCATCAAAAAGTGTTAGGCAGCATAATTTTATTGATAACATTCAAATGTGAGGTGAATGTGCTTTCAGAGCAAGGTCCTTGTCTTGATGTTCATATAGTCATTAAAGGGAGGATTTATTTCATCTGGCCCTAGCCATTTAAAAATTTGCTTTAAGTGTCTCATCTAACATAACTATATTTAATGGTGAGATAGCACTCAACTGTTTTTCCCAATCACATTAAAAATCAGTCTTACCTCTAACTTGGCTGGGTTTTTTTGATAACTGTGAAATGAGCCTAAATAAATCATAGCCTGGGTATCTACGCATTTTTGTAGTAATATTAATGCAGAAAAATCATGCATCTTGCAAAACATGGAGTCTTTCTTTATTGCTTGTTCTTCATGGAACCTTTTTTCACTTTCAAGGTTTATCTGAGGCTATAGTGGTGACACTAACTGTGTTTTATGGAAAGTAACAAAGAAAGGTTGAACCACACAAAATGTAGAACAAAGACATGCAGACCTTTAACAATGTATGACAGAACTGAACAGGGGTTCAAAACATTTCATTTTCTTGAGAACGACTTATCTTTCCAAAGACTGCACCATAAGATAGGAAAAATCACAACCCCAAGCTATATGCTGCAAAGTTTGAGCTATCACAAAATGTTATGGGCCATATATATGAAACTGTTACTGTGTTTGGGACTTCACTTACCTCGTTCTCAGCAGGCTTTTTGCAGCTTTAGGTTTCAGCAAGATATCTGAATGTACCAAGGTGTTTTTCTCTCTACAGGCACAAGACCAAATTAAGGACTTTTTAACATACATTACACTGATGCTTTTAGGCAGACAATATTTCTTACTGCCAGGATGAAAAATAATCAATAGTAGTTTTGCCTATGTCTGTGTGTAATTTCTTGTCTCGTGTTTGAGATGTGGGAGGCTGTGTTTCAACATTAGCTTTCAGGAGGTTCTTAGTGCATTTGAAGGGTCATAAGCACTGTAGAAATATTAACAGTATATAGTAGCAAAGGAAGTAAGAGCAGATCACACTTCAATTTCTCCAAAAAAAAAAAAAATTAAGATTATCATCACTCACAGATTTTTGCTCTTTAATATGAAGGTTAGAACATTTATACGTATTAGAGGCACACTTAAGTGACCTAGCTTTATGGCATAGATCTGAAGCCTTTAAAGACACTTTCTTCTCTATCAGGTATATGTGGAACTTAGGCACTTACTATAGATCTGAATCATTAAACACAAAGAATTGTTTGCTGCATGTCTAAATCAGGCAGATCTGAGGTCTCTTTAGTTTTTTTTTCTTATAGTTTTATTTATTTATTTATTTTTGCTCATCTCCCAACATTTCCACAATTTTATCCTGGAGATTTCAATGAAAAATTTAATTTTGGAAAAAAAGAAGGGATTTGTTCCAACAGCTTGACTGCATTACAGCAAAGTACATCTAATTTTCTGTTGTTCAGAGTAACAGGGAGATAAGTGAAATACACTGGACAGTGGGAAAGGCAGGTAATACTGGAGGTATTAGCTAGGCTCTACAACTGGCAGCTTGACCACTGGAGCAAAGAGAGCTCAGGGCAGAGAAAAGTAAATAGCTCCACATGAATCAAATAATGCACAGAAAGGTGACAGTTTGCAGGCTTTGCTGGACTTCAGTACAGTACATATCAGGTTACTTTGATGCCTGTATGAATGGGCTTCTTATTATTTCCCTTACAGGAGTGTTCACAACGTCTACATAAAAACATCCACGTGGACTCCACGCTGCTAAAAATCAGACATACTCTTCCCAACCCAGAGCTGGATCTAGAATCAGTATAGCAATGTTTTTGCAGTGCTCCACCTGAACGGTGCATGATCTGGCAGATCACATATATATATGAAGCTATCTCCAATATGTCTCTGTGTAGTGAAGTTGCCCTTCCACATGTAAATGTTAGTTGCAGCCAATAACTGAAAGCTGGTTGTGGGAACCTGATGTGTGTCTGTATTGACTACCTAGCTACATTTTAAGTTTTTCTGTATCATAAACAAGAAAAACTATAGTAACATTCCCCTCAGACTTACATAGTTGCCTACTGCTAAGAAAATTGCATTCCTTGTTATTTTGACAATGCAACCAATTGAATTCCATTTTACAGTGCTTCCTATCCTGGAGATATAACAAGTATAGAAGTTATTTCAAAGACACTAACAACACCTCAGCCTCACCAATAAGATTTTAGATTCGCAACAGTGATTGTTATTTCACCATCAACTATTTAAAGATATGTTTAGTTTAATATGCTCCACTTGGAATTTGTGGGAAAACAATAGAAGAAAATTCTCAAAGAAATTTTCCAGAAGACAAGCATAGATTTGCTTTTTCTTCTTTTGTCCAGCAAACTGACAGTTTTTGAGCAGTGAATGACAATTATCTTTGTATAATATTATTTGGCAGAAGGCAAGGGAAGTCTCTCTAAGCAAAAGGTCTCAGTCTGACATTCAGGCAGTCCAATCATTCACCAAAAGCTTCATCTGTTTAAGGGAAGGCTGTCTACAGGGTGTTAGAAAGAGGCTGACTCTGCAGCAAATTTGCCTGGTCTGCCAGAACCATACAATATCTTGACTTCTGCCTGTGATTATTGATGATGTCCCAGCTTCTTCCTAAATGGCAAGAGGGTGTTAAGAGCGAAATTCCTGTTCTTGAAGTCCTACTTCATAACTCAAAATATTTCTTACATACGTAAACATATCATGAGTGGTGTTCCCCAGCAGTCAGCACTGAGGCCTGTCCTCTTCCAATATCTTTATTAATGATCAGGATCAGGGCATTGAGTGCATCCTCAGTAAGTTTGCAGATAACACCAAGTTGGCTGGAAGTGTCAATCTGCATGGGGGTGACAAGACCCTACAGAGGGTTCTGGACAGGCTGGATAGCCAATGAGATGAGGTTCAACAAGACCAAGTGCTGGATCCTACACTTTGGCTGCAAAAACCGCATGCAATGCTACAGGTTTGGGACAGAGTGCCTGGAAGACTGTGCAGAGGAAATGAACCTGAGGTTACTGGTTGATGTTCAGCTGAATGTGAACCAGCAGTGTGCCTATGTGGCCAAGGAGACCAATGGCATCTTGTCTTATAACAGAAATAGCATTGCCAGCCTTGCTGTACTTCGCACTGGTGAGGCTGCATCTTGAGCACGGTGCTCAGTTTCAGGCCTCACACTGCAAGAAAGACATCAAGGCCCTGGAGCATGTCCAGAGAAGGGCAATGAAAGTGGTGAGGGATCTGGAGCACAGGCCTTATGAGGAATGGCTGAGGGAGCTGGGATTATTCACTCTGGAAAAGAAAAGGTTCAAGGAAAACCTTATTGCTCTCTGTAACTACCCACAGGGAGGTTGTAGTGAGCTGGGCGCAAGCCTCTTCTCTCATGTAACTAGTGATAGGACTAGAGAGACTGGCTTCAAATTGAACCAGGGGAAGATTCAGGCTGGACATTAGAAAATATTCATTTTCTGAAAGAGTGGTCAGGCTCTGGAATAGGCTGCCCAGGGAGGTGGTAGAGTCACCGATCCTGTGAGCATTCAAGGAACATTTAGATGTTGTGTTGAGGAACATGGTTTAATGAGAACTATTAGTGATAAATAGTGTGTTGGATTGGATGATGTAGGTCTTTTCCAACCTTGATGATTCTATGATATAGAGCTGTTATAATCTGTTTATTTCTTATTCAAGCTGAACTTATTTCAGTAGTTTACACAAAGCTTGCTATCCCATGGGTTGGTTTGTGGAGTAGAAAAAAGTTTGTCTTTGTACTTCAAATATGTTGAAACTGCAGAAACAGGATCATTTAGATATTTTTCATGTAGTTTTAAAATCTATAAGGAATGGACAGTCACAAATGGATAAATAATTATTAATCCAGATTTTCAGTCTAAATGTGCTTGTTTATATTTATACACAATCAGTTAAATGTTGCATTTTACACTCTCTGCTGTTGCATGCTCTCAGCTTTTCCTGTTTCATGCAATTAAAATATGTTGAAATATACCAAGAAAGACCATTCAATAGTGTGTGCAGACATTTGTGTTGCATTGATCCCTGCTGTATCCTTAAGAGACAAGGTTTCTTGAAGAGTTCACTTAGGGTCAAATATATATCTACACTATTGGATAGCACACAAGATCATGACTAAAATGAACACTTAATTCTTCTAATGTAAAACAAAGAGAGAGGGCACGCTTTTTTGAAAGCAGCTGACACAATAGAACTGTAATGATCTCTTGCTGACTAGAGGAAAAATGCCATGCAACTCTATTGGAACAACAAAATTTAGGTGCACAAAAACTGAAACTTAAGAAATCCATCTGCATTGGGTGTAGACTACTATGAACATTAAAAAAAACAAAAACAAACAAACAAACAAAACAAAACAAAACAAAAAAACAAGAAAAGCTAAAACCACCCAGAACCATTCCAGACATGTCCAAATCAATTCTTGTTCCTTGAACTCTATAATGGGTTCTATAAGTGCCATCTGAAGTCATTCCCATTTTTTGAGATTTTGAAAGGAACAGTTTATTCATCAACTAGTTCAGCAAGGTGTGATAAATGATCAATAACCATCTCAGAGGTGATGCTTACTATACTACTAGCAGAAAATCTGGCTTCTCTTTGAAGAGCAGAACATTAATAAACTCCAATTCTAGATCTGTTTTCTTATTGGAGTTTCATCTTGCATACTCTTCATTCAGAAAGGTGGTGAATATCACCTTCTGAAATGCCCCTCTCTATCCATGCTATAGAGAAAATTTAGAAGATTCTGCACAGCTAAACTTTGATCACGTGAACGCTACAGTATGTGGTAATGTAAAACAGCATGACAATTTACTTTATTAAATGTTAGTATGTATTAAATTGCTTTACATATAGTATGCTACTTCAGCAAGCAATGCAAGACATCATCACTGCTTCAGCTAGTACTCATAAGACATTAGGTGATGCTGACAATACAATTAAAACACATTTAATAATAGCAGCAGAATAAACCCATAGTCTAGCTTTGAAATGAGAATTACTGTGTGCAACAATATAATGTGATAAAAAGTACAGTGATAATAGCAGGATGGCAAAGTCTTCGGCTGCAGCAAACAAGGATAAACTCAAATACAGCAACATCATGGATGCAGAAATGAAGAAAAAGAGCTGCTTATCTTTGGAAATCCTCAGTAAGGCAAGGATCCAAGGATCTCCAGCAAGATACCCTTGCCTCCACTGCCAACCCTTAAATGAGGTCTGTGAAGGGGTGGGTCCTGGCACCATCCCTTCCAGTTACTCAGGTGCATTGCACAGATCTGAGCTCATCTGGATTGGCCCTGCCTTCCCACCAGGTGCTCAATCACTAGTTCAGGCCATGACTTATCATTTCCACTATACCATGATCACAGAAAGTGATGCAAACATATATCCTTATCTTGTTGTCAACATGATCACTGAAAATAACTCACAAATATGTTGTTACTCTCCATCATATTTGAAATGTCATTGCTGTCAAGCAAAGTCCCTGGTGACTGGACGAAAGGAAGCATCATTCCCCTTTATAAGAAAGGACCAAGGAAGGGCAACTGACGTCACCTATGTACCTAGACTTGTGCAGGACCTTTGACATGGTCTCACACCACAACTTTACATTAAAGAGAGATTTATTTCAAGACTGGATTATTCAGTGGATAAATAATTGGTTGGATGGTCACAGCAAGAGGGTTATGCTCAGTGGCTGGTGATAACAGATGTCCCAGAGGTGTCCATCTTGGGATCAGTGCTCTTCAACATTCTTATCAAATATATAGGCAGTGGGATTGAGTGTGCCTTCAGTAAGTTTGCTGATTGCACCAAAATGAATGGTGCAGTTGACATAATAGAAGGAAGGATTGCGATCCAAGGCAACATGAAGAGGCCTAAAAGAAGCACTTAAGGGTCTTGATGGAAGAATAGTTTAACATGAGCCAGCACTGCATGCCTGTTTCAGCCTAGAAGACCAATGGTATCCTGAACAGCTGTATCCTTCATCAAAAGAGGAGTGGCCGACAGGGCAAAGGAGTTGATTGTCACCCTTTGAGGCCTCATCTGGAGTGCTGCATCCAGGCCTGGGGTCCTCAACACAAGAAAAATGTGGAGCTCTTGGAGCAGGTCCAGAGGAGGGCCATGAAGATGATCAAAGGGCTAGAGCATCTCTTCTACAAAGACAGGCTGAATAAGCTGGGTTTACTCTGCTTGGAGAAGAGAAGGCTCTGAGGAGACCTGGCAATCTTTCAGTACATGCAAGGAGCTTATACACATGAGAGGGTCTGACTTTTTACATGATCTGGTAGTGACAGCATGAGGGAGAAAGGCTTTATACCAAAAGAGGGGAAATTTAGGTTAGATGCCAGCAAGAAATTATTTACTCATAGGGTGGTTAGGCACTGGAACATGTAGCCCAAAAAGTTTTGGATGCCTCATTTCCAGATGCATTTAAGACCAGGTTGGATCTGGCCCTGGGAAGACTGATCTGGTGGTTGGTAACTCTGCCCATGGCAGGGAGTTGAAACTGGGTGGGCTTCAACCTATGCCATTCTGTGATTCTATGATTAGATCTTAATGTTGTTAAAATTGTGACAAAAGACCCAATAACTTCCATCACTGGTAGACTGGAGCTACAAGTCCTGTCTGACTTTAGTTTTTGTGATGGTGTTATTTCAGAAAGTTTCCTATTATTTCTATTGGAAATACCATTGTTAAAGTAATATATAAGAATAAATGTAATTTGCAAAAATCTTAAAGACTTGCAGTGCATTTTAAAATGAACTTCTGAGGTAAAGTATTGGTTATTAACTTGATTTTCTGCTCATAATTATTTTTATCAGTTTTATTCCCTTGCAGCTTTTTAATTGTTTTAAAGATCATAAAACATACCATTGTCTATTAGAAAAAAGGGAGCAGCAGCAGATGTTTTACAGCACAACATAATTTTACTGTTGCTGTTATTAACATAAAAGGATATACTGAAACATTTTTAAAAACTGTTACAATATTTAATTATTGTAATCAAATTTTATATTTATTTAATGCAACAGTTTTCCATCTCTCTTTTGTTACATCATCTATCCTTTTAACAAAGGGAGAAAAAATCATTGTCTTTTTTAGAATTTTTCTTCACAGATTCTTATTTATAAGGAACCTTGTCATGTGCCTAATTTTTACATGTGAGTAGGAATCTGAAGAAAAGATTTCAGTGGTAGAAAAGTCTAAAAGAAAAGTTGCATTTCCAAAAGTTACTCTGGATGTGAGATGTTTAAGAGGCCTGATCATTTTTGCTAAAAATATACACTTAGCACCTCCTTTAAACTATCCCCTATCACAAACTGCAAATTCAGATGGAACTTTCAGAGAAACTACACAAGCAAGATATGTCATGGTCTAACTTGAAGCTCAACCACACACATCACCTACTATTAGATACACATGATGTGACTAAGGTGAAAATAAAAAACAGAACTCCCTCAGGAATCTTTCTTGAAGATCTACCATTCCTTCACTCCCTTTTCTGCTAAGTGAAGTGAGAGAAAATAATAATTCATAAAAATGCTAATTTTTAATTTTTTTTTTTCCTTGAGGAAAAGAGATACTTGGTACCTTCTAAAAGTAACTCAAGTATCTCACATTGGAACATGAACATCTCACATTTCAGCTTTTTCATGCCAGACTGGTGGCTGATAAGATCCTGAGAAAGACTTTGTGAAATAATAATTTTTTTTCTTAACAGACAGTCCAGCTAGGGAAGCCCACACATGGAGCTTCTGGTGTGGTTTCACAGTCAACAGGAAAAAATTCAAATAATTTCTAGATGAACCTGAAGACTTTTTGTTTGGTTTTTGATAGTGATGGGTATTTAGTTCAATTTCTAGAAGTGTTAAAACTACAATATTTGTTAGGGAAAAGGGAGTTACTGTGATCGTTGAAGTAAGTAAAAACTAAATATCTGTTTTTCAACCAAAGTGGCAACACACACGTGCTCAGTAATGGGATACTCTAGTCTTTCATGAATTGCTTTCTATATTTATGCCTTTGATGGCCCATTCATCTATTTTATGCTTTCAAATATCTGACAAATTGATGCATTCTTCATAAACATCTATTATTTTTAGAATTGGTGAATGGAACCAAACATCTGCATTCGAACCAGGGCTGCTAAGACATCTCTGAAGTCTTTCTCAGTATACCTTGGAATGAAGATGATAACAACCAGAACAACGATGTTTATTTAGATAGCACAGATGTATTTTGGGGTTATGTTTTGTTCATCATTGCTCTTGTTTTAACTGGATAGATTGAAATGGATGCACTAGATGTTACTTGTCTGAAATTTCTCTTAGTATCTACAGAATAGAATGAAGTATTTTTTCTTCTTTCAGGAATGCAGCATTAATAGAAGTTTAATCAGCCCAGCTGCTCATGTAGTTTTATTTGTGGTTGAACAAACCTGAAGTAATAACTAAATATTTAAACTTTACCAGTGGAAATATTTTGTCTGTGAATAAGACATGGGCATGTAAGCATGGAGTTATGACACATATTTTCTCAAGTACTTAGAGAAGCTTAGAATCACAGAGTAAAAACAGGATGATAAAGAAAATGGAAACAATATAGATGATTGTCACATATTATAAATACAAAGAAAAAGAAAGCTTTTTACTATAAACTCATATGGTTTCATCTTGTAGAATTATTTGCATTATTGTCTAATATTGATTGTGAACAGCTTTGTAATGCAATGTTCTGTTCATGCAAATCAATCATACCCATGTACTCCACTTTTTCCTTTTGCCAAACAAAGGCACAAGTTTAAGAAGTTTTATTTTCTTTCTGTGTTTTTTTTTTCTTTTTTTCTTTTTTCTACAGTTAATTAATTGAAATGTCAATGAACTGGAAACTAATTTGCCTTTGAAATTCCTAAAATCAAGCCTTGCTGGAATCACCTGTTTTGTAAAATATTGTGGCATATGTATAGGTAAAGTGATAGCAACAAGTGATAAACACATAGATAATTTCTACATCTGTAGTGTTTCTAATGTTAAGACAAGTAAAATGAATTGATTAGTAAATTTGCAATTGATTCCATTTGTAATTACTGTCTTTCTCTTGTAAGAGTTGTACAGAGAATAATAGCACAGAACACAGTGGTTAACTGTGTGTGGTATGGCTTCTGAAATAGAGTACATGATTTGGAGGTCTTGCAATGTACATGCACAAACGAAATAAATTAAAAATAAAGACCTGTTATTAATAACAATTTTTTTTGACACTTGGCATAGTCTTTTGAGTTGTGTGAAAAAAAATAGACACACAGCTGTTAATTGACAAGGTAAGTAATAATCCTTTGATTATAGTAGCTAAAGACTGTCCTTTAATGGATTTTACTTGTCACTTTTAATTCTTTTTAATCTTTGTCTGCATTTCATTAGAACGGTTTTATCATTCTGATGGCCCTCCTGTCATTATTCTGATTGAGTTAATGGGCTGTCGTCATGCCACAGAGTGCCAGTATAAAATATAATTGTGTTATATTTATAGTCTTCAGGGACCTTTTTAAGATGATTGCTTTGCCAATCAGCTTTTCTGGTTTTACATGGAACATTATTGTAAGTGGAACACTGCATTTTCCTTTCTCTTGCCTGGTGGGTACTCTGAGCAAAGCTTCTGTTTTAATCTTCCATGAGTTAATCTACCTAGAAAATTCAACAGCCAGTTGGTGAGAGACCTAGAAAAGGGCTGATATCATTTTCCGTGCTGTTCGTCAGCAGTGATTTTGATTTTCTGTTAAATAACAACATGCCTGCACTGCAGTTTTCCTAACAGATGATACAGGTACTTGAATGTTATTCAAAAACTTACTTTGGTATCATAGTGATGCTGTTAAAGTGGATTTGTTACTATTGTACATTCTCAGCTAAAGCTGTATATCTGAAGGATGCACAATACTTAGTCCTTTATATTTAATTTACTTATCTTTGGAAAAAAAATGAGTGTTTAAGCTACTGTATTTTTCCTGCATATTACTGAGGAATTTAATAAGTTGCTAATAATTTTAAAGATAATGCCATTTAATAGAAGAAAGTCTTGTGGAATAATTGTGGAAAGTGTCACACAGCTCATGATTACTACTTCAATTATATTCTGTAAAAATTACCCTGGTTACAAAATGTATAATGTTTGGGTGGAAAAGAACATTCATCTTTCCATGCTCGGAGGAGTAAAATACTACTATACAGTATTGGTGATTATATCTGTTTTACAAGTCTAGCTCTGATTCTGCAGAACAGATATCAGTTATAACGGGCGTATTTTATGATATGTTTTCTATATGCTTGCTAGAGCATCATTTACATGTTTATAACAATGTTTTAACATTGCCTACAAGCTAGGAAATGAGAAAGATATGAAAAAATAACTGTCTACATTAATACATTTTAATTTTTAAAATAATTTTGGCTTAATAGCTTCATTTATCTCTTGTTGTAGTTTTCAAAGAACTTTACTGCTTTTATATTTAATTTACTTGTCTGATGGAAGCTGCTTCAGAATAGTAGACTTAATAGCTTGCTTAAAGATTGATACAAAAATCTGTTTTGATTCATATTTCTTTCTCGCCTCTATGCGGTACTATGAATTTTCATTTATCTATGTTGCCAATCAAACTTAGTAAATTAATTATGGGATTTTTTCTAGTCTGAATTAAAGATGATACTTTTTTGTAAAATACAGTTGTCACAGATCTGTAAACATTTTCCAGTAACTTCAAAGGAGACAAAATGGCTCCTAGAAATGTTTTAATATAGATCTACTCCACTGGTCTGAATCAGCAGAGAGAAATTAATAATTTTAGAACCATTTCATGATGGAACCATTCATGCTTTAGAAGTTTGCTGCTATCTTTATTCAGTAAGTAAGGGCTGATTGACAGAGGTAAATGAGTGGCAAAATACAAAAGACACATAAAATACATAATGGACATTTAGAAAATAGTAGAAAAAGGAGAAGCAAAAAAATGGTAAAAAGCAGGGAGAAAAGGCTAGAGAACAAGAAAGGAGTTAAAACAAAAGAACTTACAAGAAAGGATAAGAAAGAATGCATGTGAGTTGCAAACACCAGACTTTTAATTTTAGCTTAGACTGATGATATTTCATGCCTTTAGATATCCTAGCAATAGCTAGATTATCATTTTCATCTTCTTTGTTACAGAACATGTGTATATGGGTTATAATGAAAGCTGGTCTATGATAACAACAAAATTTAATAAATTATTCATTGGAAACTGACAACATTTTCCAAATAATGCATTCAATGAATAGCATTCAACTTAAATAAGTAAAATATACACCGTGTTCTGTGCTTACTCATAGGTGGTCCTTGGCCCACATTTTATTATATCTGGTTGATTGATTTATTTTCTTTTTAGTAGAGGAAAAGCAAGAAATACTACTTATATTTCTAGCCTAAGAAGACAAGGTAGTTGAGTGCTTTGCACTTCCACCATTTAAAAGTTTGTTTTGGCAAAGTGCTCTAATAAGATTAATTAATTCCCTCACTAGAACTTCTCGGCCTACAGCTCAGTGATAATGGTTATGCTCATTATGCAAAAATTATGCAATATTGTTCCAACAAGCAAAATGCAAAAAGTGCTTCAGAAGAGTTAATTTTCAGCCACTCCCTCTTCTCCTCCTCCCTCTACAAAAAAAAAAAAAAAAAGAAGAAAATTATGACTAATGCAAAAAACAATATTTTAATTGGAATTTGATATGAGAACAGATTAAGCAAATAGCTAGAAAGACACATCGTCTCACTGAAAATAACATATTTTCCTAAAACTTTCACATTTCAAAATAAAGGACAGAAACTGTTGATGAAAAGCAATGAGAAGGGAGTGTTGTTAACCAATTATAGGTATATAAAATATGAAATATTTGAAAGAACTAAAAATATCCAAGGTAACACATGTTCAGTTGACCTCAAACCTATAAGCTTCAAAAATACATTGTCAATGACATACATTTTGTCAAAGTTATGCATTCTATAAGCATCAGAAATCACATTTGAAAACATTTGAAGTTAGTACCTGTATTTAACATAGCAGCAAATAAACCATATTTAATCATTTAATTGTTTAACAAAAAATGATACACTTAAATCTAATGAACTTAAGATGAGAAAGTGCTGTTAAGATTAGCAAACATTAATCTAAACACTGTACTGTAATCTAACATATAAATGTGTCTTCTTTTAAATCTCCAGATTTGGTGATAAAGTCTTTGGCTTTGGCTGGACCTATGAAATATCTAAATACATGTTGGGTGATGAGAAACATTCTACAAAGCTTCAGCTTTCTGAAGCTATGCTGTTACTAAGCTAGGCAAGTAGGATGTTTCACAGAACTATAATACCACTTTACTTAGGCAAGTAGGATGTTTCACAGAACTTAAATACCACTTCTATAATACCACTTTATAAAAGACACTGTGAGATGAGCAATGTCAAGACATGCCACCTGCATCCACTTATTGTCTTTGTTCATCTCCTTTCATGAGTAAATGTTACAAACCCTCCTATGGCTTAATCTCTCATGACAAACAAGATACCTTTCATGGTTACTGGTGTAGAGGAAAAAGGACTGGTGTAAAATATTTTTCTCTTAGTGCTATCATCAACAGGAAGCTTGTGGTGGAAATTCTTCGCAATAGCTCTAGTGGAAGCAAACAATAAATTTAATATAGTGGCTTGCTTAATTATTGTGATTATTATATATATATATTTTTTTTTTTGAGATTATTAGGAATGCATGAATTGATAACCAAACATTTCTAGGACAAAAGCAATTTTTAAACATGTAAATGTGGAAAATATATAGTGAAGAAGAATTTACTCCTTCTTAATAGTGTCCTCATTTTAATGCTTAAAAAAATGCATTCTTTGTCACATAGACGTGGAAGTTCAGATTGAGCTATTTGTCAGTTCTGAACCTTCAGTGTAATGTAGTTGAAATACTAGTGTATGTGATTATGGTTGATTAAGCAAATATATCTATACACGTATGTAATATGTTTAAAACCACTGTCAAAGCGATCTTGCTAAAAATTAAGATGATAAAGGGAGCGTTATTGACAGAAGACTGAATTTTATTGTCACTGGGGATAACTTGAATAAACTGTTTCTTGCTTTATTACACTATTTCGTGCAGAAGTAGTTATCAACTCACTTGTCAGGACTTTCTAAAATAAAAGCTATTGAATATAAGGCACTTGCAATATAAAGGAAAATATCTGTGTTTTGGCTACTTAACACTGTTCTTGTTAGAGTATCTGAAAAAAATCACATTATTCAGAAGTGTATTGTTCAACCACAATTACTGTAATCCGCATTCATTATCATGCTGTACAGTGTCTGTCTTTGAAAGCTGAAGTAAGCAATTTTTTAGTGCTCTTTTTTAGTAGACTCCCCTCTACCAATCTCATATGCTTTACTGTTGAGACAGATATACCTATATAACTATAGAAGAACTTCAGATTTGTACCACATATATCATGGATATCATGATGTGTATTGACAAAACATTATTCGCTATTAAGATAATGATTAGAACAACACATACTGCAATAACTTTTTGCTTAGCCTTTGGAATAATTTAAATGCAAAAGTTAAAATATCTGTTTTAAATCTAGAGGAAAAAAGTGATATAGTAATGTCATTTAAAATGTCATTTAAAATACATACCAATTATTATATAAAAACAATAATTTAAATATCTAAAATTCAGTGTATGCAAACATATAGCTATGACACTCCAACAAATGTAAAAGTATATGCATTATATTATATGCAGCCCATGCTTGTGTTATAAACTTTCTTTTGCTTATCCATATGTCTATCTAATGGTACTTGTTCCTTTTTTGTAAATCATTGTCATTGAAGTTTAATTATCTTTTGTATTTAGAATAATGTTTAATTGAATATGTAAAAATCTCAGATAACAATTGTGTCAGCATAATACATCTGCTCAGTGCCACAGCTGTGTTAAGCAAAGAAGCAAATCCTAAGATGCCCTGAAGTGGCAGTTAAGCAAGCCTCTACGTAGTATGTAGGATCTAAGTATTTAAATGAGAATTGAGGAGTTTTATATCTGATGAATTTCTTATTGATTCCAACTTAGGCATATGAAGGATGATACCACAGGCACAAAGAAACATAGGACAATTAAGGTTAGAAAAGACCTCAATAGGTCTCTAGTCCAACCTCCTGCTCAAGGAGGGTTAACCATGGGATCAGACTAGGTTGTTCAGGGCTTATTCCTTTCTGGTCTTGAAAGTCTCTAAGGTAGAAATCATACAAACTCTCTAGGTGTATACCACTGTCTGGATTCTGATTGTCTTCATCAAGAAAACGTTTTATTCTATATTCAGACCAAACCTTCCTTTATTCACCTTATTCCCATCGTCTCTCATCCCACTATGAACACTATGCATCTTCTTAGTAGCCCTTGGAAGTACTGCTGTTATTTCTCTGCAAAGCTATCCCTTTCCCATGGTAACCGAGCCATGGTTCTTCATTCTGTCCTCTCAGAGGAGATGCTCCAATCCAGCCATCCTGGAGTTCCCCATTTGACAAGGAAATCTATTTTAAGAAGGTAGTGTAAATCTCCCAAATATGTAGGTAGAGCAGTCAATTCCTGATGCTTTAATACTTTAGCTTTATCATAAAAAGAACAGAACACTAGCAGCTAGCAGTTCTTCCTTTCCTTTAGGTTTGTTTTTCAGTTTCTTCCCAGGGGGTGGACTACCTGTGATCATATTTATCACTTTAAAAAATTAACATTCAAACCTAAAAAGAAATGCGGTGTTGGTTTCATCAATAACTGGAAAAAGAACTGAAGAAAAAGATCTGAAGAAATTCTCAGTTCACACTCTGTTAGAGAAATTACTAGAGAACTTACGAATTCTGTAGAGATATCAAGATGTAATGGTTGCATCTGTTTATTAAAGAGTACATATTTATTTTAAGTGTAATGTATAAATGATACTGATTTTCTTAGTGCATTCTGTCCACTAATCCATCTTTGAACAAAATTTTGTTAGTGAAAAATTTAATATAGATATTTTTATGCTTAAAAATTCTCAGTTAAGAAAAGATTGTCCTTCTGTTATAGTTTTTTTCCCACTTCTTCATATTTGTTCATGTAAATAGCTATTTATTATTTTGTTATACAGTCAAACACGAAGAAATTATAACTTTTTAAAAATAATTACAGTAATATTACATTGTCAGGTATTAATTCTCCAGTAGGCAGATAGGCAAATTAATGCATTTAATATTTACTGACAATTTAAAATAGATGTTTTCTTTCTAAGAGTATCATCAAATAAGAGTTTGACTCCTTTTACATATTTCTTTTCCAGCTCCATATGCTTTGATCCTTCACTAATCTATTTTGGTCACTCTTCATATAATTCTGAAGGCTACTTTTATTTCTTTTAATGTATATGTATTCATCAGACTGCTTGCAAAATTATTAGAAACTGAGTATTGTACTCACTCAAAAATATTATTCTAAATGAAAGAAATGAACATTTCCTATATGTCTTAAGCCTGAACTCTAGCTTTATATTAAAGTGGTAATTAGTTAAGATTGTTGCTTATAGCTTAACAATGCTAGTTTCCTAGCTAGATAGTTGAGATGAAGTCATCTTTTTCACTTTAACTTAGAAAAGAACGCAATGAACGTGGCTTTGTGAAATACTGATAAGTTGCATTAAAAAAATAATAATAATAAAAGAAAGTTAAATTGTCTACTGGATGCAGTCTTAGTCTGTGGCTAAAAAGTTGAAACAGAATGTGTATCTCTTCCTTAGGAAGGACTGTGTAAAATTACTGGTAAGGTTCTTTTTTCAAAGAATCTTCATAATGTTTTGGCCAATATTTTAACATGGTCTTACTCAGAAACAGCAAATTCTAATTATCACAGGAAATAATTAAATACATCGTTTTTATTTTAGAACAACTTATAATATGTTTCTCACAGTACTTTTCACATAAACTTACTCTATGCATATATAAAATTAATCTTTACTTATTTATCCTTTAAAAAAAATCTGCCTGAACAAACAGGAGGTTTTCCATCTGTCACAGAATCCAGATTTTTTAATCTTTCTAATTTAGCCCTGACATTTGCTGTAACTTCAATGCTAGACAAGCCAAAAGTAGTCTTTGCAAAATGAATATGGAAGACTGGACTCTGGCTAACTGCATTTTGACACACATTTGTGACTGAAAAAAGCACTAGAAAGGCATTCAATTTCTCAGAATCTCATGAGTTGCAGCACGTTTCTGTAGTCATTGTTGTCTTTTCACAAAATTTATCTGAGCTTTCCTCTTCATCTGCATTTATATCAGATTTCCATTAGGACTTTTGGGTATTGCTGTGACAAAAATAATTAATAATTGCAATTATGATAATGGTAGAAGGTTTGAATGCATAGGAATAGGAACATGGATAAACAATTTACTGGTGATATGCTTAGCAATCATACTTGCTGGAAACAATGGTCTAATGATAACTAAAATCAATGTCAATTTTTTGGCAAAAGAGTCTGGTTTTTCATAATTCACATCCTTATTTGCAGTAAATAAATAAAAATATTTAAATAACTCCTTATAAGGCCACATTTTCTTCTTAATATGACAGCTTCATGCAGGATGAGCGAGGAGTGAGTGATGTAATGAAAAGCTGACAGCACAAACTGACAAAAATGTCTATTTTTATTTACTTATTTACTATTTGATTTATTCTTCAATGTGCCATTTAGTACTTACAAACAAAATACTTGTTCATCTAATTTGATTTGACAGTTGCATACAGTGCAGCTTATATAAGGAACTGGAAGCTTAGACTGTTACTGGTTTTGTAAATACTTTTCCTGAGACATTTAAAAACCCTAACAAAGTAAAGAAGCTCAAAAAGCTATTAAAATGAACCACAGAATTAAAACATCAGGGTATGGCTAGAGACAGCCTACATGTGATAATAAGTAAGAGAATCAATGTAGTATTTTTTCCTGTTGAGAATTCTTACCTAGACAAAATATCTGAAGTTATTGACATGGATTAAATTTTTATTTAAAACAATATCTTGGAGTTAGTTACTTTAGAGACTAATTCTAAATAATAAATTTTGAATAATAAATTTTCCTGAAAGCACTAGGAGCAGTGAGCTGTTACAAAACTGTTAACAGTGGATTTTAGTAAGTTTCAGAGAGGATATTAATCCTGCTAGAGATTGTATTGCTTTGGTAACATATTAAAGCTATGTTTTCAGCAAACCTGCTCAAAAATTTCTAAGCTTTCAAGTGCTTTGTTTTTAAATATGGAAACATTTATTGAAATTTTGAAGGGGAAACAAGCATTTACATATAATTGGGGCAGAATACCCTGATGACAACCTTATTACTGTGAATTGCTACTGGAAATAAACATACCTGGAATTGTAGAGGTTACAAATGATTTTGGCACTGTATTCAGTTTCCATATGCTCAAGCATAATAAATGATGATCAGTCAGTCAGTTATGAAGAACTTCAAGGAAATCAGAAAATAATGTATATAAGTCTCTAATTATTAAAAATTTTCTTCCCTAAATACAGACTATTTTAGGGAATATCTTTGGTATACAACTGCAGTTTAGTAGTGTTTAACCAAGGTTATTCACTAGAATCAGTGCTCATAAACATATCCTTCAAACATGACTCATTCTTTCAAATTAATTTTACAACAATTTTATTCTCAGGCAAGTGAAATTCTCTAATATGGGATGGTGTATGTACATTCTGCCTAACATCTAGTTCCAAAGCCATATGGTTTTTTCTTCCTTGCTTAGTATTACAAGCCAAGATCTCAATTGTTATGCCACTGGCAATATAACAGAATAAACAGGGATGTTCAGCATGCTTTGTCTCAGTCTCTATCTACCAAGGCCAATATATTTCCAAATGGTGTGTTTAAATTTGTTACCCCTGAGTAAAGATGTATTAAATTATTTTCCATTACAGGCCTTTTTACACTTACGATATTCAGCATTTGTCTATTTTAGAGCATGGACAGAAATGCTGGGGATGACCTATGTTTTAAAATGCAACCATTCAGAAAGTTTAGTAAAAACTTTGGGGAAAAATACAGCTGTTTTCACATAGAAATAAGGCTATATATCCCCCTATAGAGGATCAAAACTAAATACATTTCAGGTTGTCTAGCTGACTGTAAGAGTATTAGGAATATAAAGGTTTGCAGAGCTCTAGGGATGAGATATAATTAGAAGACTCTGCCAGGATTAAAAAAATAAAATAAGATGGCTGTGAAGGCAAGTTTGATAACCATCTATAATGTCTAGCCATGGAGTGGTAAACAAAAGTCATAATCTCCCCACAGGCCACGCTCACAACGTGGCATTCAGGAGCAATATTGAAATACTGGCACATAATCTTCTTCATCTTCAGTGGAGAGAAAAAGCATGACAAAAATAATCCCAGAAATGATTAATCTAATTTAAATTTGTCATATAAATGTCAAGTGTCTATTTCTTTTTCATCACAAGCTGCCTACACAAGCACTTTGTCTCACCTGTTTTAGGACTTCTATTTTACAGGGGTCATTGTTCAGGAGAGAATTATTTCTCTTTTAGTTTTTAAGGAAGTCTAAAATGCGTAGCCCTGTCTGAGACCAAATCTAAGTTTTATATAGATGAAGCAAGTTATGAAAATGTATTTATGTAGGATTAACAACAATTCACTTATGGCAAAGCAATATGCTGAATGAGATTTCACCATGGCTATAGAGATGCAAAATTTCAGGACTCAGCACTTTCCAATCAGATTTTCAAGTGATAGAGTTATATCTGTGTAGAGAGTTATCATACTACAGTAGATAAATGTCTGCAGTGGTGCAGAAACTGAGTAACAAATTCCAGTAACACTTGAGGCTCAGAAAACATGTGTGTGTTTATCTGTGTATGTGCCCAAGTGTATATGTTAATTTGCAGATTGCTACCACTGTCTGTCACTCATTATGAGAACTGTAGATTCTAGAAAGGACGTACATATGTTGTAGAGCCCTTGTCACCTCAGAGCATCTGTCTTCACAAAACAGCCTGAATAGTGCCAGGAAAGAGGAGTGCTTCCTGAATGTGGGGGTCAGGGCTGAAGCTTTGGGGAATTATGAGATTATCTTTACTGCTTGTATTACAGTACCATCTGGGAATACTAGGCTAGGAGCTAGAGCCTTCTGTGGCAAAGTGTGTAAACAGCCTGGAGGTATCCGCCCTCGATTTGTTATAATTTGCATTAAAATATAAAGGATAGGAGATGTGTATAGAAAGAATTCAGAGAAAAATACACACAGGCACACACACACACACACAAATCACAAAAGAAACACCAACAAACAAAAAAATAAACATAACAAAAACAAGAACAATGAGAAAATACTGAGTTAATAGCCAAAAAACTGCCTAGTTTTGTACCACAGCAAAGGAAAGCAATATGAAGGAGGGTAACACTGTGACTATGATGTTTATAGGTAACTGTCCCTAAACATATAGGAGATCCTGAAAAAAAGAACCTGTGAAGATATAGGAATATACAAAAAGCACTGATGAACCAAGAATACCAGTTTAAATCAAGAAAGCATGAAGATAGTCTGTGTTGGATTATGATAGTAACTCTATGAAGTTCACTTAATTGAACAGAAACAAAGTATGTAACCAGCAGCCAACCAACTATGTTCCTTGCCATAAAAAAACCAATCATAATTATTTCTTACCTTTGAATTACAAAAGGAAAATCTTTTTTCACAATTGTTAACATGCAACGAAAGTAGATTTATAAAACACAAACAGACAAACAGACAAACAAGAACATTTTAAAGCAATTGAGTTTTTACCTGACTAGTAAAATCACAGTCTGAACATCATGATTCAAAGATAATTAACCTGGGCCACTCCAACAGCTTCATTTCAAAACAAGATTGAAAATATTAAATCTGTTTCAAAACTTACTGAATACTTTTTCTCATTTTCAGTTCTTTTAGAAAGCCTGACAGTCTAAGAATCCATTTTAATGACCTTGAATTTGAAGGATTCAGTTGCTCCATCACTGCTAGACTGTATGGCATTTAATCAGTTATATCCTCAAGAACATCCTGTAACACAAGTGACACAAGGTAATTTAAAGCTGATAGATAAGGGGACCTAAGGCTTTAAAAGTTTGGGACTGAATTTTAAAACATGCTTCTCCTATGTGCTTTGGCAATTTTGACACATACAAGTATGTACTTAATAAAAAAGAACACACTAGAGACCCTTCAGGAAACTAACTTGAAGCATTTTTCCTGAGCATTGAGTTTGTGATGTAAGCATTGTAGATAAAGCAAAAGACTGAAATAAAATTTCTAGTATCAAATATAATAGCAATTAACTGGTCCACTGTCACTGCCTTTGGTACAACTGAGATATCTGCAGCAGTTAGATCATAAACAGAAATTACCTCCTTTGTCTTTTTCTCTTATATTTGCTTCTAGATTCTTCAGTGGTTATTAATGGGGCCAGGTGAGAAATTAATAAGATTAGACAGCTTTAATATTTTAAAACGAAGCGAAATCAGTTTTTTTGTTCAAAATTTTCATTGATAAAACTGTGAAGAAACATAAACTGAGCAGCAGTGGCTGAACAAGCAGTGTCTGTTCTGCATACTGCTATTCTCACATTCTCATCTTCCATTGCTATGAAGAGCACCAACAAATTCAAAGTGTATTATCTGCAGCTTCAACCCGTTCAGGCCAGTTCATGCCACAGCTGCATCTCGTATCTTTTACTTGATTGGAAAGAAGGCTTTTCAACTCTGTTGCTTCAATTTTCTACTAAACTGCTGTAGCTTTGTGCAGTGTTCTGCAGTTTTTTGGTGTGTATAAACTTCCCCTGTGACTTTTTGATTGTATTGATATGGTCAAGGTGCACACAGCTGCCTCTGCAGCAGATGGTGGAGTGACATTTGTCCAGGAGCAAGTGTTTGTATTGGATCAGACTTCAGAGTTCTTAAATATCCCTTTCTTTTAGATGGTAGAGATGATCACTAAACTGTGTTCACTTCCTTGAGCCTACAGAAATAGTGAACGTTCATGTGCCAGAAGTACAGGAGGAACGCTCTGAGTATGTATGTGTGCCAACCCATATGTTTTCTCAAGGGCATGTTCAAAAACAGTTCTTGCAGTACACCATCGGCAGTTGGATGCAGTGCTGGTGTTTAGGTCACATTTTAGATTTGGAAATCACTTTCTTCTTCATGCTCTCAACACTGGTTTTTCTTCTAGTCTCAGATTTGCGCCTTATTGAAGTTTGGTAAGAACTGTGGAACAAACAAAAAATACCCCATGATTTAGCATTGTATTCTTCTGAAGGTAAATGCAGCTCGTGAAAAAAATATAATACAGTTAGGAAATTCTGGAATTTTTGCAAGCTTTACTGGCTCAAAACCAGATGATACAGAGTGTCATGAAACAAGTACTTCAGTGCCTTTGTATGTGTTCTGATTCCAGCAATTTCAGTACTTTCTGAAGTTTTAGATGTACAATAGTGATTACTAGGTACTTTAATGAATTATATGCTAAAACCAGAAGAGAGGTGCTGGTGTACAACAAAGATAGTTCTATTTTAGACGATGTAACACAGAGAATCATTTGGTTTATTGATTCTGTCTCTTAATTTGCTCTGGTCTCATCTGTCTTCTTTCCCAGCATCATAAGCAATGAAGCAGCTAAAGACACGGTGCTGGTAGCATTCATGGGTACTCTGAAACCAAATCCTATGCAACAGAAAATCTATTGTAAGTCACAAACACATATATATTTTTATCTAAAATAAAAGGTGCTGTAATAGCTGTGTTTAGATCATGTTGATCTTCATGTAATTGTGCAATAGCAAATACATTCCTCCAAGTTCAAAGGCTTTACCAGAAACATCAATGAGTCTTTCCTTCTCCTTAACCTCCCCACAGTGTAATGCTCAATCCATTGATGCAGGAGATATAGAAAGCACACAGTCATCAGCACTGATGAATTATGTTTTGTCATTCACACTTACCATTAAGTCTACTGGATTTGTGAACTAGAAGGTGGGGTAGGTTCTTCTTTTCAGTTACATATAGTTTTGCAGGCTGCAGTTGAAAATGTGCTGCCATGCACATAAAATTAGCCCAGTTTGACTTAAAAGAGCTGTGAAGTATTAAGAAAATATAAAATCAGGGCAAAACAGTGAAAAAATACTCTAGAGAAACATCTGAAGATGAACTGCCCCAGTCACAAAGAAGTGGTTGAATGTTATTGTATTGGCAGCATCCTGGGGGAAAATAAAATCTCATGAGAGAAGTAGAAAAATTCTTGCTTGAAAGTGCCAAGATCACAAAGGATTAAATTAAAAGGCGTGAAAACATTCAGAAGTTTAATGAAATGACTGAGTCACTAACAGTCCATTTCTTTGGTCCTTCCGGCACATTTAACTCACTTCCTTTTTAAAATTAGATTATTTGTATTCTCTCCAGATTCAGTAATTCTCTAGCTATTTTATCATTTTATTACATTATGTTACCTAACTGTACCTTTTTCTCTCCAGGATGTGGCAGTTGCCCTTTATCTTTCCCCCAACAGAGCTTTTTACATCGATATTTTGTTCTTTCCTCTTGGTATTCACTTGTGGTGTTTTACATAATCTTTCTCATGTTCTACAAATGTGTGTATGTAGTATTTTTATAGCTACTAAAAATGAGTCTCAGACCCAGAAAATTATCACAGCTAATGAAGAACTGTAAAACTAGGAAGAATGGTATTTCCCATAGACCACGGAGTGGCTCAGATGGAAGGATTTGTCTGTGTTTAGTGCCTTTTGGGAAACTGATTCTGTGAGTGCTGAAACCAGTATTGCCTCACAAGATGTAAGCCTGGGTTCTTAAATTAGGCCCACACTGAAACTGCAGGACAAAGGCATCTTCAGCTTTTCTTTTTCTTGACTCTATGGAACAGAATTCTAAGAAAGGAGCAATCTCCTAGGAAGGACAGGTTGCTTTTATTCTCATTGTATCTGTATGAGATGAGGGAGCACTGGAGGAAGCACCTCTATTAATGGTATCTGTAGTATTGGAGGAAACTTTATTATCTTAATATTTTGCATTTTAAAATGGAGACTACTCCTTATTGTCCATTAGACTGCATGTTAAAATGAAAGAAAATAAAAAAACACAATCCACCTTCTTTTGGAATTTATTTGAAAATACATTCTTACACTATTTGAGTGTGAACAAAATCTGGGCAAAGCATTTTTTTCTTATTAAAAGAAATTTGATAACTTGTTTTTGAACAGTCTCACAGTTGAGCTAGAGATTTCTGTGGCCCATCTAGACTTCTTAAAGTGTAATGCATATGAAACTGATTTTATCCAGGCTATTGTATATGTGACTTAAAATTGCCTATTTGAAGTGCGATCACAGTTTTCATTTCTGCAGTGCTTGCAAGTATGTGTAGGAAAAATTACAGGTATACTATGTGATTATATCACACACACTGAACTCTGGCATCCCCCAGATGTTCCAGCAGAGTTTATAAAATATCAGCAAAAACTATAATTTGTTAAAAGTCCATTATCTGCTTTTATCTGAAATACCCCATGTCTGGAGTGTAGCTATGCACACAAATTTATCTTTACAAACAAAACAAAACAAAACAAAAAAAATAAAAAAACGTTTCTTTCTAATATTTCTGATATCATTTTACTGTGATAGGACTGCAAACCTTGACACCCTTCTATTCACTGTATTATATAATCATTTATGGTGAAAAAATAATTTGCAGAAGGAGATTTGCATGTTGTATTAACACCGATAGAGGTCACTCTGTTCACTCTCCTTTTAATCTAATGTAAAAGAGAATGTCATATGGTAGACCAGTTTCATGGTGTCATACCTCAGTCATTGTTCAGTTGACAGTTCCATTGCCCATAGGGAGTAGAGCTGTCAAGGTACATCCCAGCTGTGAAGAAACATTTGGTCTCTACAGATCCTGGTGAATTCAAAGTAACAAATGAATTGAAAATCATAATTTTTAAAGAAGTCCTTCTGCTCAATAAATAGTCAATAAAGTTAATGGGACAGTGTGAGAACAAGTTTTTACTAACTTTATTACCAACACAAGCTGTACCATCCTAAACGAGAACAGATTTTAAAGTTATTAACGTATGAGAATCAAAAAAACATGCGTCTCCAAATTCACATCCTAATTTGACATGGTTGACCTCTTTCCCTTTTCAGCTACTTCTGTCAGCAGAATGATTTGAAAAGGTTTCAGTTCTTCCCTGAGCTGTGAATAAGTAATCACCATTCCAAGACAAGATTCAACTCCAGGCTGAAACACCTAAGTTTAAGTGCCTACATGTGGGCTAAGGTCAGGGCCAACAAGGAGTTGCCTTCATCAGCATTTGGAGTATAAACAGCCACATGGGTGGGAGATAATGTGTAGGATCTAAAGCAGACCAATATTATTACAGAGCAGTACTTAAGGCATGTCAGATAGCACTGCACACGTGAGTAACTAGATCAAAACCCAGTCCTCAATTGACAGGGATACAAGAGTCCAGACAGCACACATTTAGACACTTACACTTAGGTGTTTTAGTCTTGAAAAGAATACCTTTCTGAATGCCCGCACTAATGACTGCAAGGCTTTGTTCTCGGAATGACTATAATGTTAAAGCCTTCTTCTGTTACTCAGCTGCATGTAATACGTTGGCAGTCCATGGGAGCGAGCATCATTACAGAGCCTTCTGCCTCACTGCTCTTAGGAAAACTTTTCTTGCAGCTGATAATGAGAATGCCCTCCAGGATAATGGAAGGCAGAGTGTAGAATTGCTCAGTGGGTGCTGAAGGTCAGCATCTGTTTCCTAGTTTTCCTTGCCCTGGTATTGAATCAGTAGTTGGATCTTTTTGTGCCTAAACTGAGCAAGCTAATGGAACTGTGCAAGCTTATTACTGTGCACTCTTAGTAGATGACTGAAGCCTGATAATGCACTACAGTAGGAGAAATTGCATCTTGGTGGCTTCAGATAAATCTGAGGATACAATTCAAAGCTGATGAGGACATTTTTTTAGGTATAAATTTTTATAGATAGATGTGTGTGGTGTGCATGGTACATCTCCAAATTATTTTGAATTTAATCTATGCCAAATTATAGCTACTGAAATTCCACTGCTACAACTAGGGTAAAATTAATGCTATACTGGCAATTAAATGACTACTACAGCACTATCCTAAGGAAAAAATAATTTCAAGGATGGATAGAAAGCTGAAAAAAAATCCTTACTGTACTACAGTTTAGTGTTGCATATAGTGTTCTTTGAGCATATACTGTATGTACTGTAGAGTGAATGAGGAGAACTGAAAGTACAATATTGTTAATGAGGATCCAGTTAAAAAGAATTCTGCTTCCAACCATTCTTTGTCTTGTATCACTTCAGAATCCACTTGGCAAGATGACTTTCCTGACTGCCTCCAAGCCAGACTGCCAGCTTATGTCTGCTGGCTGGTGCCTGCCCATACTGAGACAAAGTGTGCTCCTCCATATAGACATAGAATCATCATAGAATCATAGGGATTGGAAGGGACCTCAAGAGATCATCGAGTCCAACCCCCTGCCAAAGCAGGTTCCCTACACCAGGTCGCACAGGTAGGCATCCAGGTGGGTCTTGAATATCTCCAGAGAAGGAGACTCCACCACCCCCCTGTGCAGCTGTGCCAGTGCTCCATCACCCTCACCGTAAATAAGTTCTTGCACACATTCGTGCGGAACCTCCTGTGCTGCAGTTTCTATCCGTTCCCCCTTGTCCTGTCTCCACACACTGCTGAAAAGGGTCTGGCCTCATCATTTTGTCCCCCACACCTCAGATATTTATAAACCTGGATCAGGTCCCCTCTCAGTCTTCTTTTCTCAAGGCTAAAGAGATCCAGTTCACTTAGCCTTTCTTCATAGGGGAGATCCTCCAGGCCCTTCACCATCTCTGTGGCCCTGTGCTGGACTCTTTCCAAGAGATCCCTGTCTTTTTTATACTGGGGAGCCCAGAACTGGACACAGTACTCCAGGCCTCACCAGGGCAGAGTAGAGGGGGAGGATCACCTCCCTTGACCTGCTGGCCATGTTCTTTTTAATGCAACCCAGAATGCCATTGGCCCTCTTGGCCACAAGAGCACACTGCTGGCTCATGGTCAACCTGTTGTCCACCAGGACACCCAGATCCCTCTCTACAAAGCTCCTCTCCAGCAGGTCATCCCCCACTGGTGCATGCAATTATTCCTCCCTAAGACATCCTGTGCTGGAGAGATTGAACCTCAAACAAGGACATTTCTAACAGTTTCTTCTTACTCTTTTCTGCCTAAAAACAACTACTAATATCTACCCTATGTAAACACTCCGATGTCAGTACCACTGGCAACTCATCTGTCTTGAGACTGAAAAAACACCAAATAAAACCAATAAAATGAGCGGAGGAGCAGAAAAGAGGTTAATGTTCCACTACACTTCAGGCGCCTTAGCATGTGACTTTCATGCAGTTACAGGGAGATGGACAAGATGACTTAGACTACGTGCCTTTTCTTCTCTATCAAAAATTGTTATGGTTCTATAATTAGATCAAACGAAGTCATGCTTTCCTCAGCCTGCAAGTGGTGCCAAGTGTTATCGGTATGGAAAGGCAGGACATTTAAACCACTCAGGCAGGTGAAGTCACTGTCACTGATATTATTTTCCTGAGTGCTGATAACAGCTGTTCAGCTAATCCAGTTCATAGGCTGCTTTGCCGTAGCATAATATTTGCACCTCTGGAAGACAGCCACACTCTATTGAAATGATGCCTGATAATGTTTCTGTACTAGTTCTGCTTCAATTGACCTGACTGCAGCGTTATCAAAATGTTCCGTTTATAGAACCCAAACTCTATTTGGTGTCTCCTTGACAGAAAAATCAGTCTTTGAACACTGTCCCCTTAACACATTACTTACAGACAATACTTTTCTTGAATGCAAGAGGAGTAATTGCACTTTGTGGGCTTCCTTCTTCTTTTTTTTTTCCTTCTTTTTTTTTTTTTCACTACTATTTTAGAGCTACAGGTGCCTGGTGGACTACCCTTCACTTCTGCACAGAGCAGCCCTGTATTTGACTCCATCTTTAAGGTAGCAGGCCAAGCACAGACTGATGGATGGGCTGTGATGTGAGTTTGTATTAACATAATTCAAAAAGCAACAGTTCCCTCTTTTAATATAAAAATCTCAAATCCAGAAATGTATATGGTAGCCCAACAATCCAACTGTCTCCTGAGGAAGTTCTATGTAATAGAATATGCTGACAAATCCCATACCTGTGGGTAGGAATAACTTTGTGTTAGTTCCAGTGAATCAGAACCAAATTTGGAAGAACAGTTTCAAATAGAGGTTTCTACTGTTTCTGGTAGCATATAGCCAGGTCCTGTCTAGATTAGCATATAATTAGGTATTGTAGGACTGGATTTCTGAGTTGAAGAAATTAGATTTGAGATGGTCACATCAATCCTGTTTACCAAAGCAAAACATCTGAATTAGGCTGCTAGTTTGAACCAGTTGTCTCCACCACACATGTTCAAAAGTGTCTGCAGGATAAAACATTTCTGATAGTATCTGAAGAGCATTTGTCATGCTGCGGGGTCAGGTCTTTCCCTGTAGTTTCACTTGCAAGCAAACCAACTGCATGAACCAAACTAACATATGTGAAGTAGAGAAAGCTTGAAGATTTGCTTCAAAAGTTCACTCCTGCTCAGATTCAGAACGGTAATGCTGACACAGCCACAATCTCTGAAGAACCCCTGTTTCACAACCAATTATAATTTATACTATAAATAAAGAAAGCATTACATTAAACACATAACTCAGACTTAACTGTTTTAAGTTTCTTATCTCTGTGCTACTGTTTATCTCATTCTGCCTTCCAATTCTTGGTCTTTTGTATGAGGTGCCCTAGCTGAAACTATTTGTCTGCAGACACAGGGCAATAATATACCATCCTTTAACAGAAGGTTCCAGCTTTTGGTAATAGCTTGTCAGCAGCTTTTAGGGTCCAAGTCCAACCATCTCTATTAGCCCCTGACAATTCAGGACCGTACACACCCTTTTCCCTTCCTCCAGTAACTTCAAAAACCTTTTCCATATTCTGCAGACAGACGCTGTAAATGGAAATCACCCCAGTGCAGAAAACTAGTCAAGTTCCTAATTTTTTGCCCAAGGGAGCACAGAGAATCACAGGCAGGTTTTCTATGCAGGGCTGAATATTATCCCAAATTAGATGTCAGTATCACATTATTATATTTCAGGGCAATAGAGATAATTAACAAATTCACAATTTGTGGAGAAATGAGATGGAATCAGAAGATGTTTTGATGAACGATTATCTTATAAAATAAAAGATTTTTTTTCTTGATCATATAAGTTTGTGGGCAGGAGAGAAATTTCTGTATAAAATAATGTGAATATGAAATGGTCTGGGTTTGTTCCTGCTGTATGAATATCTAGTTAGCTTTGTCACTTTAGTTTTTCATTATTTTATTGTATCCTTCCTCCTTTTTGTTTGCTGAAAATTTAAGCATGACATTAATTTCATTATCCTATTCTGCATGCAAGCATGTATTACATTTGCAAATGAACAAGTGGTAAGGAGAAGCAAATTCAGAAAGAGAGACAGTTTATTACGCATGCATAACCAAGCAACTGCTTGTTTTAGAACAGTTCATCTTGAACAGTTGCGATAAGGATTGCTGGGATTTAACTGTGAGTTTTGTGAATAGATTTTTTTTTAAAGTAACAACTACAGAAATTACTTCAGTTCATTGTACTTTGCCATAGCACCACAAATTGTGATACTCATTGTTAGACTGTGTTGGAATCTGAAACAGAGAAACAATGGATAAATGTGGGTATTATTAAAATACATAACTTGCCATAAACTCTCATTATTGTAAGTAGATTTCTCTTCTATGACATCTTAAATACAAAGTGAACTGCAAAAAAAAATGTTTTGCAGCTCTAATCATAAAAAGAAAAATCTTTACAAGAAGTTTTTTTATTCAAACTAATCTAAGTTTCTTATTCCCATAAAATCTGTACTTTGCTGTAAATTTCAGGATATTAATACTATGCATGAAGTGAAGAAACCATAGGTTTACCTGTGAAAATGCAACTAATTAGTGGAGCCAAGTTGATAGATGAGGTACTAGTAACAGTATTTCTCATTAAATCAAAGTATGATGCTGCAACATCATTTAGATTTAATGATATCACCTTCTGCATTTTCCAAAGTCACAAATATCTGAGCTCAGGTTTCAGTTGATAGTGCATATGACCTAGCATCAATGCTACATGAGCACTGCTAAATTAACTGTAAAATTCTTATCACAGACTAGGATGTATAATGGAATATTGTGACTTAAAATAGTTCTATCAGTTTCACACAACGCTTCTATGGTATATCACAGTTATATATAAAGGCTGCTCCAAAACTAATGTCTCCTATTTTTAATATTGCCACATGAGATCAGAGGCAGATGTTGGTAGGATGGCACTAGAGGTTGAGCCTTCCCACTAATATTGCATTAAATTTTGTTGCTATGTGACGGATGGCAGCACAAGTGACACATTCTGACAGAATGGTGTCTTACGTGGAAGTGCCTATGGAGTAAAGGGATGAAGTAGAATTCCTCCATGCAGAAAAAATTGCACCCATTGACATCCATTGCTGCTTGCAGAACACTTCTGGAGGCCAAACAATGGATGTGAGAGCAGTGAGGCAGTGAGTAGTGCATTTCAGCAGTAACAACAGCAACAGTGGGTTGCCTCTGATGATATAGACTGTTCTCTAAGTGCAGCATATAGGGTCTTGTTCATTGCTGGTGAAAATGCATAGCTAATGGTGTTGACTATGTTGAAAACCAGTGTTCTGTAGCAGCAAATTTCCGCTACCACCTGGTATTATTGTGTTCTTTGTATCTGTTTCAGTGTCCATGGAAATAAATGAGGCATTACTTTTAGAGAAACGTGTATTTACAACATTGATAATATTATATTGATAATATGAGTATGATTTTACATTATGTTACATTATGTTCTTATCTTATATACTAAAAATGTAACTGTAAAATATGATTTTTATAATAATGGCATTATGCCATATAACTATACTATGACTTCATAGTTATTGTGCATATACTATATTACAAAAACTATATATACCATGTAAGTTAAACAAATAGACAGAAGAACTAAAGTATGTGTATGAATATATTGCCTTTTCATCTCCTAGGTAATTTGTAAAAAGCTTTTCTTCCATTTTTTTTTCCATTCATCCTGTACACACTTTCTCCTTCCTCATTTTACCTTATGTCTTGACATCTCTTCATTTTGCAACAATTTGCATTTGATTTGTCATTTTTGTTTCTGCTTTCTGAATATCTTCTCACACAAAAATCATTGAAGACATAGTCATGCAGTTCACTGGGCTCAGATTGGAACATGGGATGCTATTTCTGGTATAACAGCAAACCTTCATGAAAATCTTATTCATTACCATCTCGCTGCTTGCTCCCACTCTTTCTATAGCACTAAAAACATTTTCTTTAGTACTGAGCTCTTGTGTTCTCCCTGAGATTAGAAAAAGGCTGTGAATAAATACGGCACTATGCTCCCAACAAGATCAGAAAGTTCACCTTGTGAGGGCAGGACATTGGGGGGGGGCTAATAACTTTGTGAGGAATTGCTTAGCTATTGGAAGACATGGAAAACCCTGAAGGAAGCACAAAGCTCCAGGTTTTTATTTTTGGTCAGTGTTTACTAACAGCATTTCGTTCAACAGGCTTAGTGCTGCTCTACAGGCTACTATACGCAGTGGGATTTATACAGAACATACAAAATGTCTTCTACCTTGCTGTTAGCTGGAATTTACTGTATATAGGTCACTAAATATGGCTGAGTGTCCAGTATTTAGGAGGTGTTGCTCTCAAAAGGAGAACAAGAAAATTTGCAGGACAGCAACTAATTCTAAGAAGAAGTTTGACTCTCATTTGATCTTCCTTGTGCTGATAAAAATGAAGGCCTCATTGTTTTTAAATTGCTCTAGATTTCCTTCCAGAATTATCTCATCGTAACTTTACTGAATCAAGTCGGCACTTCTGCTATAATAATTTCATACACTGTATTACTTGTTTTAAAAAGAGAGAATATCCATAAATAGAGAAAAATGAGATCTGAAAAAAAAAAAAGAAAAAGCTTCCCTGAATGTTTCTGCTGTGTACCTTCCTTATTTCCCACAGCACTGAGAGATAGGTGAGAGCATTTGTATAGCAAGAGCACAACATCCTGTCAGACAGCCATTGATATGAACATGAACCAGCTTGGAAGAATCCAACTTCACATTAAGGCATCAAATATTGTAATTGACAATTTTCTTTTGTATTTTACTGACAGTAAGGGAAGGATGACTAGAGATGAAAGTTACCCAGTAACTTTCAAAGTAGACCAAAATCATCACTGATGGAAATGTGCTGAAATAACTTGATTTCATACTGTCATAGAATCGTAGATTTGCTCACGCTGTTGAAGACCTTCAAGATCATCAAGTTCAACTGCAAAATAACCATACAACCCTAATTGTAACAACCCTCCACTAAATCATATCCTTGAGCATCACTTCAGTCGCTCCTCATAGGGCATATTCTCCAAGCCCTTCACCAGCCTTGTTGCCCTTCTTTGGACCCACTCCAGCACCTCAATGTCCTTTCTGTATTGAGGTGCCCAAAACTGAACACAGTATTTGAGATAGGGATTCACCAATGTCAAGTACAGGGGGAGGATTACTTTCCTAGTCCTGCTCATCACACCATTCCTGACACAAGCTAGGATGCCGATGGCCTTCTTGGCCACCAAGGTAGGTCTCTTTCTGTCAGGCAGCTTTCCAGCCACTCCTCCCCAAGCCTGAAGGGTTTCCTGGAGTTGTTATGACCAAAATGCAGGACCTGACACTTGGCCCTATTGAAACTCATAGAATTTACTTTGGCCCATTGATACAGTCTATCCGGTCTTTTGAGGATTCTCTGTAGTGCCTTTCTACCCTTCAGCAGATCATCAATCCCTTCCAACGTGGTGTCTTCTGCAAACTTACTGAGGGTGCACTTGATCCTCTCATCTTTATCACTGATAAAGATGTGGAAGAGGAGTGCCCCAGTAAAGAGCCCCAGGGGCACCTCCCATGACTGGCCATCAATTGGATTTAACTCCATTAACTCTTTGCGCACAGCCATCCAGCCAGTGTTTCACCCAGCATATGCCCATCCAAACTGTGGGCAGCCAGCTTTTCTGTGAGGATGTTGTTGTGGACAGGGTCAAAGGCATTACTGAAGTCCAGGTAGGCCACATGGACAGCCTTACATTCATTCACTGAGCAGGTTACTTTGTCACAGAATGCGAGGAAAGAAATGTAAATGGGATGTCTACAGAATGATGACTTATAGAGGCTGAGACAGTGCAGAATTTGTGCAGAAGGGAAGAAATAAGTTTATTAAAAATACTTTCCCTATTCTTATTAATATACTTTTTTTTTTGCAAATTTTTAACTCTTCGTTAAACTACTCATACACATTATAAGTACCAACTCAGTCTGAAATATTTAATAGTTTGTAAATTACATGATTACAGGCAAGTGATATACCTTATAGAAAGCACTGGCCTCTCTCAGGCTGTAGCCATTCAGTGAAGTCTCAGATCTCTAGAGGGCTATATTGCTGCTAGAAGTTACTGTTAGCTTGATTCTGCCTATATATATACTGCTATGTAGCCAAAAATTATTCAGTAGTTTTTTTCTTTGTTGTATTTTAATCAAGAATAGATCATTTCCTATGTGGAGTTTAAATACTAGGAGGAAATGTCACCCACTCATTGTTAATTTATTGAGTCATCTATCTTAATTAGATCAAGAGTTAGAGTGATCACACACCAATATTTATATTAATTACAGAAACATACTGTCAAGCCTGTTATCTAATAACATTGTGCACTGATTCATAACACAGGTGGTTTCTGAAGGTTTTATTATGAGCAGATGATCTAAAATCAAAGCTATGAAGTAATTCTGTTAACTTTTAAAAAGAAAAAAACTATGAAATGTGAAATAGTAAAGAGAGAAATTTAATGGTTGCACTCAAGGAGTTGAGAACTCAACATTTCTGTTTGCAATAGATGATGGAAAAGCTAGTAGTCTTTCAAGTTAAGAGACAGCCCAGCTCATTTTTCTGAAATCAAGAACCTCTAGCGTTGTGTTCACTGAGTTCATGAGATTAACTGACACCCCAGGAGGTCTCATGAAACAGCATCAAACTGTAATCAGCCACTTGAGTAGATGTCTCAGGAAGCCTCAGGTCTCCACAGCAGCAGTAGAAGTGTTCTTTATGTCTGGATAATGCATTCCCATCCAAACACTTGTGACAGAATTTGCTCTATGGTATACAGTTTATTCATCTGAAGGCAGATGAACATAGATCATCTTTTATTTGTTCAACGCAGTATTTATTTAAGATCTTTCATGCCCCAGATGCTGACATTTTTTTTTTAACAACATGTTGTACTCTACGATGCTGCTCCTAATGCCAACTACTATGTATGGTGAATTCAAGAGCAGAACAAGCATTTGCTATCAATTTGGTATCATATTAATTTAATACTGATAAATATTTTAAAAATCTAGTTTTTGATTACAAAGTTGGCATTTTCCTTTTCCATATCTTGCTTTTTTTTTTCCCCAAAATATTCTTCTTCAGCATATACTTAGCCACCCTTTTAATAATTTAATAATCACAGGAAATTTCCCTGGATTTGCATTTCATCTTTTCTTTTGATTGTTTTGTTTTCTTATACTTATTAGAGCTGACTTTCAAGCTCCCTTATAAACTAATAGCAGAACTTCCATTGGCTCCAGTCATGGTGAACTGGGATGGAGATGGAGATTGCTGCACCTTGGGTTTGTTGTGACCTAGTTCTTGGAGGGGGACCTTGCCTAGACAGATACTGTGTGAAGCACTCAAGGCAAACATTTTCTAAGGAAGGCCTTCATACTCTTTTGCAATATATCCTTATTCCAGGAAAAGAAGAAGAAAGTTGTCTAAGTGGCACAGAGATGTCTCTAAATCATGAGCACAAGGGTCTCCCCACGCTTTTGCAAAATCACAAACATTGCAGACTCGCAGCTGACACATTAACATCACTACTGATTATACTGCCCAACAAAGACAGAAAATGGTAGATAGAACCAGGTTTTTGTCACCTCCGTGGGTAGTAACTTGTTGGAAAGTAAGGACCAAGAAAACACTAAGAGGGAAGCAAACAAAGGCACATAATCATGCAGGATAAGCTGCAAGTCAAGTAGCATATGATGGACTAAAAGGATTCTGGAACTGTGATACACCAACTGTGGAAACCACTAATAAGTCTGTAAGGTGGTTTGTTGCTACCGATGTGCTGCTTCTTATGTATCTCTGCTTGTTTCAGTTGAGCATTCAGTCTCTCCTGCTGAGGAGACTTCCTCATGCTAAGACAAAAACCTGGCACTTCATCTCAACTCCTAGAGATTAGAACAGAGAACATGATGCAAAGATATAGGCAATGCCCAGAGTATTTAGATTTAAGGTGTATTCTTGATTTAAGGTGAATTCAGTGTTAAGTCTGGAGATGCTGGATAGAGTCTTGAATTAATTTTTTCAGTAAACTGTTGTTTTCTATAGTCAGAAATCATGTCTTCCAATTCATTTATTTCATCTGTTTGTTAGTAACTACTGTCTTTTACTTGTGGACATGCTCCTAAGTCTTGCATTCATCACACAAAAGTAATTTTGGAAAGAAACTGTTTTCCCTCAGGCACAGAGGGGATACTACTGAGCAATTATTCCCATCTTTAGTATGTGATGCCAGAGTTTTACTTTGGATATTGCCACAGTAGCACCATAAACCTGTGATTCGAATTTTCATTTGTCTTGATAATTTAAATGACTTTTAATTGCCTGATATGCTGCAGGGTGGGTTTCAGACTAGAAACATTTTTCTAAAAAAGAGCTAGAAAAAGTATTAATTCCCTATCCTTACTTCTATTATTTCTTCCTTACTTCCTCCCTGCCACCTTCTCTCCTTTCCATGCATATCTTTTTTTTTTTTTTTTTTTCAGACACAGTGCAAACATTATAATTCATTTGGAAGAGGAATGGAAGGCATTTTTTTGCTCTAGCTTGGATGAGCAGAACTGTGACATGTATAAAAATTCAAAGTTGATAAAAATGTACATAGAGTCTTGAAACTAAGATCAGTGAAAGAGTGTTATATGTGTGTGTGAGTAACCTTCCTTTTTCCATTTGAACTTTACAGAGCACTTTGAAAGGAACCAATGTCTTGAGTTTCTGTTGAAAAAATATCCAAAAAAAAAAAAAAAGCTTGAAAAGCTAATGTACATACATATTCTGCAAAAGAAAACATTTTGTGCTATATAATGTAATGATGAGTACAATTAAATGAATGGATCATTAATGCTTTGTAAGATATTTTTCTGAAGTAGATTTCAAGTACACATAGTACAAAATAAAAAGTTAAAATTGACCAATTTGTATTTCATAAATGTTTATTAATATTTTGTCATAAATTTAGCATTTATCCTCTGTTGCTATGGCTTTAACATTATGGTATCTGAAAAGAAAAAGTCAAATACTATTAAATAAGAGGATGTAAATATTTAATGTTATTGTTATTAAAGACTATAAAAAGCTATCCGACATGATTAGTCTTTATCACAAGAAAATATCACTTACTTAGAAAAGGTTTTGACAGGCAAGGATGAGTTGTGTGATAAATATTTCTGTGCCCACAACAAATGCTTTATTTTCCTACACAGTTACTGCATGATCAATATCCTTTTTGTAAAGGGCTTTGACCTAACTTGAATAAGAAAGACACCAAACATAAGTTAGATTCTGTAGTATTGTATAGAAAAAGGTCAAAATGTACAAGGATCTTAAGTTATGTCAAGTAGGTTTCATCTGAACACAGATGTCAGGAAAAAAAAAAGACATTGCATAATCTAATAAATGCAGTGCTGGAACACACATTGTTCTCTAAAAATTGCAATTGAAAAAGTGAGAATGGTAAGAGATAAATGGAGGACTCACTCTTCAGATTAATTTATAGCACCTCACTCAACATGAGATAGGTTAAAAAAACAAACATTTGAAAGGAAAAGAGAGAAAGTAGAATGAAAGAGTGAATAAATTGAAGGGGTTGACTTTCAATGGAAGGCAGACAATAATGCCAAAATTCGATTCACTGAAGGACTCACATTTGTGCAGAAAAACAGGACTACAAAGAAAAAGTGAGTGGTGCATTTATTTCTTCTGCATCACAGGAACAGTTCTTCTGACCAGGTTAGAAGATGCATTTCTGTTCTATCTACGCTATAAGTTAGTCATATAGAACTATAACTTCAGTGAAGCCTTAGTGGGGAGTCTTGATTGATGCTAGTTACCAAAGGTATACAAATCAGCTGGAAATGTTCTGAGATACTTCAGGATTTTCTGTCTTTTGAGTCTTTTAGTATTTGCTTTTAACTGCCTAACATATTATCCTAGCAGTAATAAAACCATGTTCTTTTCCACTGTTAAGCCAGAAATTGTTTCAGCTTCTACTGTCATGTACCAACTCTGATGGTTGTGACAACCTTTGTGTTCTTGTGTTGTATCCATCATTGGGGGGCTGTTGCTCTAAGTACAGAATTGCTACTGAAGTTACCTTTTCTTCACAGTATAATTAATTATACTTATTATTATAAATAATTAATGTATCTGGAAATTTAATTATTTCATAGAAAATAGAGAAGATATTAAAAATATATGTTAAGTATACTTAAACGGAACATAAATTAACAGCAAAGATCTGAATGGCCCTCTGGTGCCTTTCTTCAAATTCCTATTTTCTATAAGACTGATTCCAACCAAAATTCCTTATTTTGATATTAAATGAGTTAGGAATATGTTTATGACTACTTAAAGTTACAGGTTTTAGATGGATCTGGCACATTAGTTCTAGCAGCTTTATACTTAGAGAGCAATATCAAACCTTCTTAAAAGCATTGCACTTACGTGTCTCAGTATTCTATTGGCAAATGAAATTGTATATAACTAAAAATGCTGCAGGAATAAACTGAGTGTGTAAAACTATTAAAACCTTCATTTGCCAAAGTTAGTAGGTGCCCTCTATAAGTTAACTGAGTATAACAGTACTACTGCTTTTGAAGAAAAATATATTCCCTTGCAATAGATAATTCTGAAACTCCTCAAAGTACATCACTCATTGACATAAACTATAACTAGAATATTCAAAGTGGAGGATGGCAGAACTTGAGCAGAGTAAATTAATTCCAGATAGGTATGGGTTGAATTCCCTAGCAGACCCTACAGAGGTGAGCTCTATTTATGTGAACCAAAATGTTACCAACCAGCAAACATATGTGATTTTGGCACGCTATCCATTCAAGTTCTTAGAAGACCATTCACACCTACTGTGAGTGAATATCTATTGCAGCTGAAGAAAGTTATTTGCTTTTCATTCTATCTCCACAGGAAAACTTCCCAGCAAATTTTTCAGTTAGTAGAACAGAGCTGTGTTCAGGTGAAAAAGAACATTCGGGGAAAAGCTGAACTATGCTGATGTTCAGTTTTGCATTCTAATTTTGGGACACTTGTATGATCTTCGGGTTTCTCACTGCACACATGTACTTTGATTAGTTCCTTTTTTCTATTGCTTATCCGCTGAGTTTTATAGATATTTAAAAAAAATACAATGCTTAGCTGCAGGAAAAAAAATAAAAAGAGCAAATAAATCCTATACATTTATCTCAGGAGGTGATGGATGAGTTAGAAGTGATTAATGAGCACTCAAAACAAAAGTTCAATAACTGCTGTCCCTACTCATCTACATACATAGTCCTCAACATTCAGAGATGTGCCACACAAGCCCAAGCAGTTTTACAATTTCACCCCCCAAAATTATTTACAAATGCTCACATGAACTTTAGAATGAAATAATAATTTACAATTTGAAATGCACTTTCCCTAGTTTAACCAGGTAACTCACTAGTCCTTAAATATCTTATGATTACTGTCCTGCTCAAGGGTTTCTTGCATATATCCAGATCTTTCTCAAATTATGAGGGACAATACTGTCTCAAAGTACTCTGTTTAATTGTCTAGTTGTGTTTGCTCTAAAAGTAAGGCCTAATCTCTCAGATCCAGCAATGTAGAAATTACTGTCAGACACAGTGCATCCCAAGGAAAAGTGGGTATGTCCATACCTGGCTTAAGTCTCCTCAAGTCAAAGTGGTACTCTTGGATATATTATTTGTATTTATCTCAGTCTGTATAAAAAAATGTGAAGAAATACTGCACGCATTTTAATGGCATGCAAATATTGCATATCTTGGGAAAGGCTGTGACATAGAGATGCCTTAGAATGTATGCGTTGATAATTGTTAGATGACTATGTAGGGCAGAGAGAGTCTGGTGAAGTTGCATTCTTGCTTCCTGTAGAGTATAGTCCTTGAGTTGACTGCTATTCCAGGACTGCACTCAGCTCTGTATCCAAAGGAACTAGCAAGTTCACTCTGGAATGAAAGCCTGAGAATGAAGTATAATACAGAGTGGGGATGATGGAGGACCAGGTTCCAGGATGGAAGTTATTTGCTGGTATAGATGTACCCACTAGTATTTTACAGCTGACGTTTCACCAATACTGAATCAAGTAGAATGATTACCCACAGCATCTTACATATAACACTACTATTAACATGTCAGAATGTGGTTTGCCTTGACTTTCACTGTTAACTTTCATTTCATTTCTTTTCTCCGTTTCTAACCTCCTGTACCTCTGTCATTGTATTTGCATTTACTCAGTTATCCAGTCTAGTATTGGTGGATGTAACATACAGCATTTTGCACCATCTTATTATTATGTTATCTTGCTGATTTTAGCCCATATCTCATAAATACTACAGTCATTTTTAATCTTGGTCCTGGTCTCTAAAGCATTTATAATCCTGCATTATTAATTAATATATTTCATACATAAACATGGTTCATTTTGTCATCTAAGTTGCTAATGAAAATGCATTTAAAATGCTCTGATGTAGAATATAATCCCATATCTTCTTCATATATTTTCTTATGTAGGTCCCACTTGTCCTTTAGCCTCTAGGCTGACAGGCCCTGAGAAAAGATGCACCTTAGTAATAGCAGCAGTATTTAATACTAACACTCATTATCTAACCTGAGTCACAGAATTGTATGTGAGATATAAAACTCTACAACTCTGATTACTAAGGTATTCAAAGAAGGAGTTGTCTGTTACTAGTTGAGTTCAACATCCATGTAACAGTTAGATGTTCTAACTAACTAGATATTTCCATTCTGATCTAGAAATAGGTGACTAAGAATGGGTTAATGATACCACATTTTTTCACATATTATATTTTGAAGCACTATGGATTTCATCCACAGTGTGTGTAGATATCCATGGGTTTATACAAAACTATCTCTGAAAGTTTTACTGTGACATGACCTACATTTCACCTTAGTCTATTTGAACACAGCAGATATGTTTACTATCAATTCATGAAGCAAGCAGTGTAGTATTGCTTTGTCTGGATCAGCATACTTTAATGGCCATGCAGTCTGTGAAATATCTTTTACAGACTCTGCATTTAATAAATGATTTCTAATTGAGTAGTTGTCAGTTGCAACATTCTAGAAAACTCAGTTACATGGGATTTTTCATTGATTTTCCCTATATTAGAAAATGAAACGTCAGATACCATTAATTGCATTTTCACAATGGGAAGCATGCTGCAAAAGTAACTGCTAAGTGAAAGCACTTCCAGGCTAATGTGTGATAGAGGTATTCTTGTTAAATGAATCCAATATATAAACATTTACTGTAGTTATGTGCCTCTGTGTGCCAAATTGATGTGAATGTAATTATAATCTATAATATGAAGCCATTTTGCACGTTTCTAGGAAAAAAGATGCTTTCAGGTGTATTCTGCACTCATTTATCATTAAATAGCATATTATCTGCACCCAGCAATGGTAAGTGGTTTACCCATGTTTTTTAGGAGCTCTTACCTATATAATGCCTGAATCATCCCAGAGATCAACTTGTGCTTACTGTTAGCTTCTCATGCCTCAAAGACAGAGCTGCTAATTTACACTATCTTACAACTTCACTCATGTTTACACAGGTTACATGGCAGTACTAAGTGGTGTATAATCTTAATTAAAATCTAAGAGACTGTGGTATACATATTCACTGTCATTGGTGCTCCCCAGTCTGAAACATTTGTGCATCTTTCCAGTTTTCTGTGGCTACATTAGTGTAGTAAGGCTTTTAAGATCACATATGCTTTCTACACATGTACTTACATGTCTCTTTCATGTTATCATATTTGTTGTGCCAAAATTGCCCAGCAGTCTCTATACTCAGAGGGAAATGATACTAAGTCTGTATGTAAAAATTCATTTGACTGTGCACAATTTACCATACTGCAAGAAGTTCTTATATCTTTGCAGGGAAAGAAAAATCCATGACCTTTCTAAAGTATGTGATGTAGCATTCAATTTCCCTGCATCTGATCGATAAGCAAGCAGGAAATTATATCTTTTGCCATGGTAGACAAGCATAATTAAGCAATAAGGCAATGGAGGTAGTTGTGATTATCTTAGGATGCACCTGGGAGCTGCCTTGTTGCTATTTTAAAACATCTTTATGCTAGGGGAACTGTATTAATTTCTGCTGAGAAAGATAAAGTTGGCAGTTTGGAATGCTCATGAACAGCAGTTTCAGTTGTGCTTCACAGAGAGTAATGTGATGTGTTCACCCCAAACAATTAGGCTTCTCCTTCAACAGAAGCAAAGATGGAGCAGGCTGTAAACACTTAATTGACAGTTCAGAAACAGTAAAGAAAAACAAAACAATTATGCTTTGGCTGGTTGCCAGTAAGTGCAAAACTTACGTTTTTACCAGTTTAGAATAAAAATGCATTGCCTCCAATACTTGACTTCCAAGGACAGCATCACTGCATAATTAATGCTATTGCATCCACATCCTAATTTATGCATTTTAATTATACCAAAGGCCCAGTGAATAATTAATGTTAGCTAAACAATGGGTTGGAAGCATAAGCTGAAAAGTATCACTTTTTAATGGGCTTTATGGATTTAAATAACTAATGGAAGCTATTTAACTGTTTAATTACAAGAACATTTTCCACTAATACAATCGATTATTAGCTACTATGACTGAGTAGTCTCTCAGGTGGAGAAGTGAGTTAGCTCAGGCTATTTGCTTTTTGAAACAATCAATCTGAGTACATTACAGTAAACTAATCCACCTGGGCCATATGAATACAGGGAAAAAAGTTATTTGGATGTTGCCCAGTGGGAGAAACTGGCATGTTGTTGGCAGCATCTGTAAGATGTAAAATCAAAATTCCAGGCACAAATTCTTCTTTGACCTCTTGGCTTCAAGATGGTCAGTTCATACAAGTTTTGTGGGGAGATTTAGAATTGAATGTAAAAGGATACGATATGGAACTCATTATCCCTGAGTTCAGCAATCTAAAATTAAGGATGCAGTCCAGATTGGTAACTTAGAGTCTTGCAGTGGTTGATAGAGAGAGATAGCACTTCTGGAGAGAGTTTCATCTCACCCTAAAATAGGTTTTTGAAGTAGATAGAATTAATCATTATCTGGCAGTGACTATCATTTTTCTGTTTCTTATAGAGGAAGCTTAGGGTAGTGCCTTAGATGTATGGTCCTACTCATAGCTCTCAGGCAGGCTAATTTAGGTGAAGTTCCCTTCACTAGCAATCCCACACAGGAAAGACGTACTGACTGATACCATGTAGACCAGGGCAAAGCTGCAAGGCTCACAGCATGGATTTCTCCAAAGCTTTCATGTACCACGTTTACAGCCAACATCTCTGCTGCTTGCACAAGTCCCAGCCTGAAAATTTATCATTTCATTAAGAAAGCCCTTCCCTTCTGAAAGGCTCATGTTCTGTTCTGCCCTAAAGCTTTCCCCCTGGTGCCTGGACCACTCTCAGTCGGTGTGATGCAGGGGTGTCCCAGCTACGTGGTGTGTCCCAACTCAGGCCTACTTCTGATTTGCTTCAGGCAGGATGGTGAAACCAGACAGTTCCAGCTGCATAGTGTGGAAAGTCTGGTGGTTAAATGCACATATGTCTTACAGTGAGTGAACTGATACAGCAAATGATGAATTACTGCAATCCCTGGCAACAGATTCCATACACTCAAGTAGTACCAACTTGTCAGTGTGAATATAAAATTAATTGCTGTCACCAATATTTTTCAGTAATTCTTTCCATGTCAGACAGATACAAGTTTGCTATTTAAACTCTGAAGTAAAAGATTCAAGTATAATAATAATAATAATAATAAAGTAATATAATGAAGGACTTGTAAAAAATATAAGATTGTGAAAGGCTGCTTCCAATTTAGAATAATGAGCCCTTTTACCTAAGTGTATTATTTGTAGTTTAGTAACTAATGGTTCCTGTGTTTTAAGCTTTCTTTGTGTACTGGATATATATTGAAAGTACTTGTCTCTTCAGTGCAGCTGCCCTTATCATTGGAGAGACACGGAGGGAGAAATCACTTATGTTTTCCCCTTCTTTCAGTTGTGTTTGCCTCACCCTGGCCCTATGCCTGCATTTGGGCAGTGTGAGAGGTGTGCCAGCTCACATCAGTGGTTGTGCCTGTGTCTGCCAGGTCATGACTGCACTCAGCAGGGCTGTTTGAGTGGGATGGTACATCCCCTAATGTGGTCCCAAGGGAAGGGACATGGCAGCGTGGTGGCACCATTCCCAGGGAGTCTCAGCTGGCCGTAGCCAGCTGCTGCCTGGCCCTGCTGAATATTTGATGTGAGGTAGAAAGCAGTACACAAAAGAAAATCTGTCTTGGTAGCAGGCTAAATCTAGCTGCTCTCTTCTGAGCAATGGCATCTCAAAGAGCAGAGATAAAGCAGAGGTGCCAATTGCTGTAGCACTCAACTCATCCTCACTGCTCAGCTCTTTCATCCAAAAGCCAGGACATGTCCTGGTGGTATTCCTTTGTGTCTTAATTCTCTGTGTTTTGCTTATTACAGTACCTAAAGGAAGTGCTAAGAATAATTATTCAAGTAATACAACTATTAATTAAATCGAACTTGAGAAAAAACATTTTTTAGTATACTTTGATACAAAGATGGAGCCCAGTGAGCTAGCAGCTCCAGTTTCTGGTGTTTTTAATGTGGACGACATAAACAGTGTGAGCTCATGATCTGTATCTCCCTTTGCTTCTGCCTTTCAGGACTACGCTGAGAAGGAGAATGCTGCAGCTAAGGCTCTGGAGGATGTGAAGGCTAACTTCTACTGTGAACTGTGTGACAAGCAGTACCACAAACACCAGGAATTTGACAACCACATCAATTCTTATGACCATGCTCACAAACAGGTAAACCTGATACTTGTGCATCCATGTTACAGCAGTCCATCTTCTATCCTTCCTGATTTGGGGGGATTTCTAAATTCACTCAAGTAAAGAACAATTTAACATGAGATGCTAATGTTATTTTTCATCAAAATCAAATGTAAAATATTTATCATCTTAATCTCCAACACCACCTGTGTCCCTTTCAAGGATCGCTGTCCATAGGTTTAGATAGTTGCTCAATAGAAATAGATTTAAATGCGGACTTACTTATAAACTGTTTGGGTTGTGTGTGAAGAAACATCTCAAATATCGAGGTCCCTCTTTTGGACTCAGGAGGCATATGATCATGCTGTAAGTATATAAGTCAACATGATCCTTCAATCTGATCATACTGTTCCAAGGGCAGAAAAACAGGTGTTTTGGGGTTTTTTTTTTGTTTGTTTGTTTATTTGGTTGGTTTGGTTTGGTTTTTGTTTTTGAAACATATGTTGAACTGAAGTTAAATTCTGTGTTTCATAAAAGTTTCTCAGGGTGGAATATATTTTGCCTTGCATGCAGAACAAAATAACTGAGACTCTAGGAAAATATATATATATATTGGGAAAATATATATATTAGTTGTTTGTCATCACTTTTGAACCTACCTAATCAGGTCTGTATGTAGCAGGTGTGCCATACCAATGTATGCCTACTATCATTCTATGTTTGCTGCCTGCATCCCAGTTTTCCTCTGTTTTTAGCAAAACACATATTCTAGTTGACACTGTGGAAGAAAAATTCAATTAATTCTTGCAAGCATTTCAGAACTCTACAGAACTCATTTGAAAAGTTCAGGAAAGAACTGAACCTCTCATGTAACTTACCATATGTTATGAAGTAGCATGCAAGAAGTTAGAAGCATAGCAGGTTTCCATAAATGCACCTTATTTGACTGTTTTTCTCCTTATTCTTACATGTGTTTCACAGTTCAAGTTCTTACGCATTTGTGCACATTGAAGTTAGTAGGGCATTAATGTCTCCTGGGTGATCACACCTCTGGGTACATGGAGGTCACAGACTACCCCTGCAAATCGATGAACCATTTATAATCTGCAGGTATTTCTACCAGAGAATGAGAAATAATAAATGCTGAGGACAACAAACAGCGCTAAAGGCAGAATTCCTTGCTCTCACTATAAGCAATCTTATTGTTCTTTGTAGCATTATAGAAGATGAAAATCATCCTGGCATTTTCTGCAAACGCCTATCACAGCACTAAAGGAATAAACTGCCCACGCACCATGACAAACCTTCCCACCGAATCCAACTGCCCCAGATTTGGCTGTCCATAGGACTCTTCTGGCCCATCACTCTCAAACCACAGATAGATTCACCTAATGTATTTATTTATTAAACTCAAACCAATTCCTACATCACAACTCCATTAATTATTCTGTAAAAATGGTTCTTATAATACAAAACATTTCCAGATCCTAAGCATGTGACTCTAATCCATATAAATCCCCATTTGCTACACAAATAATTTTTCACCCTTCAGCCAATTTTCTAGTTGTCAGAGATGCATCTGAATTCAAATGAATCAATCTTTGCCCCTCCCTCCTCTCTACACCCTCTGCAAAGAACAGCTTATGCAAAATAAAACAGCTTTCTTGATGCACCATCTATGTTTTGTTTGTTGCAGCAGCAATTTTGAAATCTTCCACTATAAAACAGAATGTTTAAGCAATCAAACTTGATTTAATTTGTAGGTAAATTCAGTACTTTTAAACCTGCCAGACTGATGGTACTGCGATCTCAGAGTCTCATGGAAATGCATGACACATACAGAATATCAACTGACAGTACAAGCTCACCCCATCCTGCCCTTTCAGATGTAGTTCAGCAGCTCAAGCTAGCGTAGGATTAGCTAGCTATCCCGCTGATGTGACAGGGTAATTCAGCCTCATCTCCCTTCTCACTTCATGGCTGCTCGGCCAAGTTTTGGAACCTTGCCTCTGGGAATTAACATGGATGCATTTAATCTGACTTTCATGGTTAGTCATGGAAAAATCTATATTATTCTTACTTTATCAAGGTAATCTTCAGAGAAGAGTTAATTTAAGGTTTCATGTGATTTTAATTATCTCAACTTCAAAATTTTTGTTCTGAGAAGTGTAGTAGCCACCAGAAAACTTTCATTCTCCTTTCTGTTTCCCAGCAGAAATTTGAGGGTACCATTACCTATCTACACGGATAAGTTCTGAGCTAAATTTTTCTAATAGAGATTAAGTAAAATGAGAGACTTTTTATAGCTCAGTAACAATACAATATAGTCCCATCCCCCCTCATAATTTTCCTTCTAAATGCTGCTACTTAGAAATCTGTATTAAACTGTTTAGAGAAGATATAATAACAGAAAAAAGGATATTACACTAAGTACTTGTCATAAGACTTTTGTTTCTCTTCCAGATGAAACAGATTTTATTCAAAGATGTATGACTTTAATCTCCCAATATCATGACTTTATTAATTTTGTAATTTATTTTTTAGCAGTGACTGCAAACAGTTCTATATAAGAAAGCAGTGAATTTTGGATCTCTCATTTATACAATAGCCATTGCCTTCTCTGGCCTCAGAAGACTGTAAAACAATTTGGCCTTGTTTGTGCAACCAGGCTTCTGCTGGGTTAGGTTATTCACATGCAGTACTCCCAGATACTTTCTCTCTCTACACACTACTGCATGCAAATATATGCAAATATTGCATATGTGTGTGCAAACGTATACACATGTACGCAGAAAAATTTCTGAATCAGGATTCAAGATTATCTGTGTCTCTAGTTTCATTGTCTTCTAGCACTAAAATAACCCTGGAGAGGTATAATATGATTTAAATATAATTTATCAATTTCGACTGAGCATTAAACAGCTCTCATTTCTTTGTCTGTCTTGACAGCATTAGTCTTAGATAGTGTTGTCAGCATCTTTCCTGCTGTATTACTTTGTAATCATTTCTCACGGATATTACTTATTATTGGAAAATAATTTCCCTCAGTGCAAGGCTGGATAAAGTCATCCCAGAATCTCTGTGTAAGTGGAAGGCTGCACTCCCACCCTGCTTTACTTGAGCTCTCTATCATTGAGTTTGATGCTCTCCAAAATCTGGGGCATGAATGAGGGTTCCCTCAGAAGCACCCCTCCTTCTCACATCAACATACAACCCTGTGTATGCATGTCTCACTAGCTCAGCACATAAATAGCTTTCTTCCTTTGTGACTTTTCTTTATTATGAAATCTACTACTTTATAAACTCCTGAGCAGCTGTTATGGGCAGTAGCACATTTGGCAAATCTGCAGTATCTTCTCATTCAAACTTCATAGCACCTGCAACAATACCTGTTCTCACTTGTTCATGTTCTCCCCAAGAGAAGTTGACTGCATCAGAACTGATTACCTTGGTTCTATGTAAACTGTTTGAACACAGGAAAAGACAATAGTCCTGGTGTGAATTAGCTCAAAGTTATAGTGTAGATATCAAACGTAGTCTGCTTCTTGTAAATATAATACCTATATTCAAATTTATGTTTCACATTGAGTCACAAATAATAGGTAAGTACAGGTTTTTTTCTTAACAGTGTTGTTAAGTCTCTCGCTTCTGTAAAAAGAAACCAAACTTGAGCAGAGATATCTATTTAGTTAATGTAATTAAATGCAATCTTTTAGCACCCCCAGGTCATTCATAGCATTCATTCATTCACTTAATGTCAAAGTACTGGGAACTTTCTATTTCTGCACAAATAATCCTCCGTAATCAGCAAAGATTTCTGATGTGAGCAGAGGAGAAAATCACAGATCTGTTCCATGCACTGCAATACAATAATTATGATAATAATAACAGTAGAAATAAGTAGCAAAGAAAAACAAGGCTGTATTGCCATCTTGGGGTTTCTGATGACAAAACAGGTCTTTCAGTTTTCTGTCAAAGTTTAGACATACAGATTATCACTTTCACATGGATGAAAAAAACATCTGAATTTTATAGTACTGTAAAATAAATGAACAGAAGTTAAAATTTACTCCAGTTCAAATGCACATATCTTTATATTAGTATTTCAATCCATGCATACTAGCACTTGGGTGTATTTTTTGCATAAAGGTCTGATTTAGTGTGTACAGCTGTAGGCACTTGCCAGTACACCTTTATTGTACTTGTGGATTTAAACTCTAATTCAGACAGAGATTTAGCTACTGTCAAGCATCAAAGCTAGTAAATATGCTTACATTTTAGCTATCTAACTTCTAACACCTATAAAATGCACAGATAAGTAAACACAGAGAAAGCTCCAGGAATTAGTGTAATACTGAGATTTTGTTCATTCATCTTTAGGGTATTTTTGTGGGGTGGGTTTTTTGTTTGTTTGTTTTGTATTGTTTTTCCTGAGGATGTACACGTTTATTGGAGGAAAACCTCATATTTTGGCTCTTGGGTACATATCCCTTATTAACCGAACAATTCTCATCTGAAGCAAAGATTGGTTTGGAAGTAGCTCAGAGCTTTCACCTTGGGATCTGGAAGCAAAGGCAAAACACAGCAACGTCCATAAACCTTTCTTCAGACAAAGTACCATATATTTAGTTGTCAGAATATACTAACCAAAAGAGAAAGATCTGCCTCAGCTTGAAAGCACGTATGTGTGTATGTGTAATCTCTGACTTTTTTCCTTCATATATTGGTTGGCCAATTGCTCATCTTGTACTCCAGTTTTAAGGCCAGATTGTGCACCTGAAGTCTGCACTCACCATTTTCCCAGAACATAACCATTATTATTCTTTTTCCTCAGAAAATAACCTCTAAATTTGCCAACAAATCAGCTTAGATTGATACTTGTATATTTTAAATCAAACTTTCACATTTGTCACAGCACTATTAAGAAACACAGAACCATATTTGCATTAAAGGTTGATGATCTCGAGCGAACAAATAGAGATATGATGTTAGATTCACCCAGACAGTATATAAGTAGACTTGAAATGAGAAAGGGATTTTGTATATATGGTAGTTTCTATCCTCTTTTTCTTAGGTACCAGTAAATTGCCATGATCAAAAGGAGCCATAACAAACAAGCAATTTTGTGTGTGTAATTTGGAAAGTGCAAAATTAGGCCCAGTCCTAAAAATAACAGTAAATATTCTTAAATATATTAAAATGCATGAAATGAAGCAAAATTAGATGTTTTATGAGAGGTTTTAGAGTTGAAAGTTATTACTTCTTTTTTCTATCTTCAGAGTATTCACCGTAACTATATCAGATGCTTCTGAAATCAAATGCTTGTATGATTCAATGTGATCAACAGATTTTCCCACACTTTATTCTTTAATTTCAGTGAAATGCCGATTTATTTTTAGAGCTCAGCAAGCATATTTCCAGTTTATGTTTTAACTATCTCCAATAGAAACATACTTAGAATGATCATCAAAATATACATTTTGTCTGGCACTTTTTTCATCATAATATTTATTTTATCATTAATCCTTTGCTTTTGAAGCAGAAGAATTCCTAAGTATCTAACTGTAATTTTATTCACTGATCTACTATGCACACATTGTACATTTCCGTTGTCTTGTTTTTTGTCATATGAAAACAAAAGCTGAAAGGAAATAATTCATTTCTATAGTCTACTGTATCATTTCAGTATCTTTCCGCCTTAGAGAAACACTGTTCTCTTGCTCATTCTGAAACCAGTGATTTTTGCTTTAATTCTGATGTAGCTTCACACATTCATAGCTTTTCATCATACATTGATTTTCCATTGTGTGCTCTTGTTCATCCTCCCCAAAATGACTTCACTCCTGTAACTTCTTGAAGAGAGAGATTTTGATAATTTCTTGCTGAGTAGTTCTCATTGTCTTAGCATGTTCATCTCATTCTTTCAGAATTTATTGCTGTGAGTTAAATCCTTTTAAACTTTTCTTCTTAAATTAGTTTTGATTATGAACTGGATTACCCTATAGTCTTTATTGGATAGTTAAATACAGAACTGGCTGTGATTCCTGTTTTTAAAATTTCCAAACACTTTGTATTTTAAGACCTAACTGCTGTTGCTTTAGAGCTTGGGCTGAAATTTTCTTTCTGGACTCCTGGCTTTAATAAATTAGAACATAAATGTATATACTATTTTAAAGAAAGCATAGAGAAGCGCCAGGACACCAGAATCAATACTGTGTGGTTGACCTTATTTGATACTTTTATGCAAATGCTCTTTAATACAATCTTTATTCATGGAATGTCATGTTGTTTTCCTTAAGGAAAGCTCTCTCACTCAGTGCTAAAGATGGGCTATACTGAAAGAATTAATCTATCTTGTATAAGGGACAAAGCTGTTGAACATGAAGTTTAAGTTTAGGAAGTAAGTATGGGAATAGATGCGGTGGATGAAGAGAGAATGTAATGGCATGGAAGTATGGTTCTGGAACTGGAAGATAAAGTGAAAGGATTGTCCAAAAAAAGAAAGAGGGGAGGGGTGTGTGTGTGTGTGGAAGAAAATAGCATAAATACCTGGAGAAGTAATCCATCAATAAAGGGGAATAACAGGGTAAAGCACAAAATGAGATGTTCAAGGTCAGCCACTGACACTGAAGCCATTCCAGTTAAAGCAGAGGAACTGAGCGAATCAACTAGGTAAGATATAAGAAAATTAGCTAGTACTTTGAAAGGTACCTCCTTTAACAAAAATAACACAAATGTCGTATTGGCACAAAATCTTACTTTATATGTTCAAAATAATACAAAAGTCTAATATGACATCAAATATCACTGGGGTCTGAAAAAATAAAATAAAATGTATAATGATGTCACCCTAATACAATTCCATCTTGTATCACTGATAGATAATATAAGACCAAAATATTCTATTTTATTGGCCTGTATATTTCTTTCTGTTATTCAGAAATAGAGAAATGCTGCCTTTCTAAAAGCATGTTTACATCATGTCTGTTTTGCTTCAAAGCACTTGCAATCCAGGATGTTTGAAATGCTGAAGCTGTGATGAAGTGAAACAGGCAATCAGGTTGTGTCACATTGCAGAAGCTGATGTAAATAAAGGCAGCATAAAGCAACACAGGATGACATCGGAATTTAAGCAGAGGTTAATGTACAGCATATGAGCAAAAGTAGGATGTAAGGATGCATTTATTTTACCAGTTTGGGGTGATCTTAGAATGAATGCTTAATTCATGATATCATGCATTGTTTTCTTAAATGTTATGTGAGGAGGCTTGAATTTTTAGCTATGCTGCATGGAGATGCTTCAAGTGCACACTACAGGAAGTGCGTGTACCAGAGCAGCTCCAGAGCAGGAGAAGCAGCATTATCAAAATACCACTGAGCACGCTTTGGCAACTGGGGGTTACTTCAGGCAACGGATTCCAAAGAAATGTCACCAGAAACTACTACAAATAACACAGAGTTGCTTTCAAATTTAACATCTAGATAAGCTAAATTGCTAAATGCTAGATGCTGTGGAATTACATTTGGTGTTCTTTAGAATAAATGCTAATTAGCATGTAAATTAGCAATTTAACCCTCTTTAAATTGGAAAAGAACCCATGGGACACTTAATTTCATAGTTGTTAATGATGGTCCAATGACTGTAAGATATTTCTTAAGTATTTCATTATATAAGGAATTACAGAAGTTTATTATCAGATTTTGGCATTTAAGGAATAGCTATAACCAAGAATGCTGGGTAGAGAATGTTAGGCGTCCTTTCCATACCTCTCAGAGGGTACACTTTTTAATTGCTCAAGTTTTATAACTAGATCTTCAGGCAGGAGGAATGGTTGATGCAGTATAACCAAAATGAACAAGGAATCTGAAGGATAAGATTTGTTAAGGGGGAAAAAAAACATGACTCCACACTAAATCGTCAGAGCCGTTTTTGGGGAACAATTTTTTTAACATTTTGAGGTTGGAACTTGAAGATCCTGAGTGTCTTCTCCAACCCGAGCAATTCCATAAATGTCAATTCACTGCTGATGATTAAGCAAGTCTGGGGACACAAATTGACAGTATATTTTCTGTGCCAGGTTCAAAAGGCTGATGAACAGTTGGTAATGTTGTTTGTAGACCACATACTTTGCAGATTTTACATATGCGTGCATGTGTGCATGCACACCTGTGAAATCAGTGGATCTGGAATAACTAGCATTATTTAAGGCCAGGATCTGGAAGCTGCTTTTAAGTGATAGAAAGGAAGAACTACCAGATGCTATGATTGTGTTCCATTGTTGTCTATTCATGAGTACTTAAATTTATATTTGTGTAGTGACTTGTAGAATGGCAAAGTATTTAACTTGTGCAGGTTACAACAAATCCTCACAAATCCTGGGCCAATTTTCTGCCATGGTCAGACTTTTGAAAACATTAGGCAATTAAACAGTTTTATCATCAGATATTTGCAGAAGAATCATTTTTACCTTCTGTATAACTTTTAAACAGTGCTTTCTTATTGACATCTTTCTAGAGAAAGAATTTTTTCTTCTAATCCTACTGGTGACCACAAAGGTATATGTGGCCCTATGAACATCTGTTTAGGATCTGTATCCATTATATTTATGCTCATTTTTGACCATCTGTACCTTCCATGCAGTAATTAATGTGCAAGAATTTAGCTGTGTAATTGATTCCTGTGGAGCATTAAAGTCATGCTAATCAACAATGTTTTTGTTTGAGGAAATCCACTATGCACCTTGTATGTCTTTAAGGGGAATTTATAACAGAAAGAAATATATAAAAGTAAACCAGAAATATTTCTGTGTATCAGCAAGATAGCAATAAGGATGGTAGGATAAGTAATTTATTATCATTTCTTAGTTAAAAGCATTAATTAACATCTTTTAATGTGTCTCCAAGGGAAAAATAAAGAAGGTAACCCAGAGCAATTATCGTTTCACTGCTTTAGCGATTTTGTAATAATTAGGCTCCACTAGGAGCCATTAAAAAGATGAGGGCACTTTAAACACCTTCTTAAATTAAATTTCAGGAGAATATCTAGAGAAATACAGATTATATTCACATGAATATCAAATAAATATATTATCATAGGTGATGTGGCCTCAAAAAAGGAATGATTCCAAATGCAAAGTTACCTAAAAAACAGTCTTTCCATCAGAAAACACTATTTTTAAAGCAGAATGTTTTTGTGGGAATGTGAGATATTCAGAAATATTTTTCTCTGGAAATATTTACATCCATCAAGTTTCAAACAGAAAGATTGAAATACACTGTTTCAACAGTGCAACTTTCAAAATGTTTTAAAATACTAATTGTAACACAAGCACACATTACATTTACTATTCCTGAGTCAAAATCCACATGATCAAACATGTAACTTTAAAGCTCCACATGTCATTGATATTTAGATGAATTGACATTATTACTTGGAAACACTCAAAACTTTCATTTTTTAATAAGTTTTCAAAACTGTACGTCTCTCATAAGACAAAAAGGTAAAGAAATTCCAAGTGTTAAATTTTTCTGCAAAAGAAATTCTGCTTCTTAAAACAAATGCATAAATATGAAGCAATTGAAATAAGCCCCTTGGAATCCTGTAGGAGTTATTCTATGTATGTTTCCCTGCTTGTTTAGAGGATGTTAGTATGTTAAAGGATTCTTGGCTTTTCTTCCTTCAAAACAAAAACTTCTAAATACTGAAAACATAAGTGCAAGAAATGCAACATTCCATTGTTTTGGATTACACGTTCCCTTTAGGATCTGTGAGATTCTGCAAGGTAATTGATCACATCCAGAAGAAGTAGTATAAATTATCATGTTTATTGTGAGTCTGGATTGGATCTCCAGACTAAGATAAGAATCAGATTATGTGCAGGAACAAGTCACAATTAGCAGAGGAATTACTGGGTAAAGTAACATGTTTAAAGGTAAAAGAAAACAATTTATTAAATCACAGTTATCAATATTTTTCACTGATGCTGTGAATGCCCCCTCCCTGGGAGCATTCAAAGCCAGTCCAGATGGGACTGTGAGCAACCTGGTCTAGTGAGAAGTGTCCCTGCCTGTAGTAGAGGATTGGAACTGGATGATCTTAAAGGTCCCTTCCAACCCAAACCATTCTATGATTCTATGTAATGATGGATCTCAATAGCCAAGATTAGATTTTTATTTCATCCTATTTTGGAATTTAGCACAGCATAATGTCCCTGTGCTTGGTTAAAGCAGGAAATGAAGCCTATGATTTGAAAACATGCATGCATGCAAAACATAGGCCAATAAATCTAAACTTGAAGCACGTAAGAAGTGTACAGTAATTACTGTAGTGATTTTCTGTTATTTCTAGGAAATTAAAATCATTTTTTATATAATTCCCTATTTATTTGTAGATTTCATCAAGCTGAACGTCTTTAAAAAAAAAAAAAAAAAAAAAAAAACCTGAACTGCTAATACCTGGAAAAACAATAGAATTATTTCCAAAAACTAAAATAAAATAGTAGTAGTTTCCCTACTTCTTGTCTGCATTTGAGTCACCTACGATGAAGAGTATACAGTTCCTATCGCTGTGTTTTGTCTGAGATGGTGCATATTTAAAGAGAATTGTTCTGTTTGAGTACACAAACTTACAATCATACTTTTATAAAAGAAATAAATTCAGAGCTGTAGTAGAGTACTAGAATAAAAAGCAATGATGTAAATAAAAGCTCAGCATCACATTTTAGAGCAATAAAACTTTGCTGAGAGCAAATAATAAAATAAAGCTTGCTCAAAAAATTGTTTATGTCAAGTGACAGAGAATTTGAGAAGAGGCATAACGTAATTTCGAAGCAGTGAGTGATAATTCAGCTTTATCATATTAAAAAGTTTCCATGTCTACATGAAAAAGTGTTTATTTACAGCATTATTTAATTTAAGAGTGAATACAATGAGATGTAGACTAGAGAGCAGGTAAGAAAAAGAGGGACATTAAATACTGTCTTCCATTAGCTCCAAAATATGCAAGGTGCTCATTTCCACTCACTTTCAAGGGATCATTTTCTAGAGCAGTGTTAAATTAACTTTAAATTATGGAATCAAAATGGAAGTGCGTCAAGTTGCAGCTCAGTGATCTGTTACACATCAGTGGGCTGAGACACACACTTGACTGTGTGCATGTTTTTAGCTCCCTGTCCTAGTGAAAGACCCGGACAATGCAGGCCGCAACAGCAGTTTGTTCAAGGGGACCAAATACAAATAACAGATTTAAAATAAATAATATTTTAAGTAAGTGGCAATAAAAACTGTGCTAGATAGACTAAAATATCATTGCCTTTACAATATTTAAAATTAGGGGACCACTTACTTTGCACAGTTTGGTCATTTTTCTCCTTGAGACACTCAATTTGCTTAGGAAGCACCTTATTACTTTTGTGGTTTTTGTGGGAAATGTTGATGAACTGGGAAGTGAGATGGATAGGTCATGGAGAGGGACGAAAGAGCACTAAAATTAAAGGACACAACACAATAATTATGTGAGACAGAATTGGAAAAGAAATATCAGAATATCCAATTTTTAATCGGTAAATTTCATAATTTACTGAGATGTGTTCTCAGAAGATTATCTCAGATAATCAAAGGCTAAACTAGGCTGTGGCAGGAGTGAATTAACCTTGAAAACAAATAGGACATCTGTTTATCTCCTGTTGTAAATAAACCAAAGACTGGAACGTAAAGTGCTACTCCAGACCCACGCACGAGGAAATTAAAATTAACAGATAATTCCTTTTGAATTTTTTGCCTCTGTGGGCATCCCTTTTCCCAAGAGTAGCACAAAAAATGTTTTAAATTGAAACTGAATTCATCCACATTATGAGACTCTATAAAGGAGATCTTTAACACACATATAATTAGTATCATGATGATCAACACATGCATATAGGAAAAATTGATCAGGCTGTATTTAGTAACATAAACTTTTTTAAGTAAGATAGTTTAATGAGAGTGAAAAGTATGATCTAATATGTTTGAAGGAGGAATGAAAATGGAAAGATGTGAGAGAGACTTAGGAAATTTTAAAGAGTGTTTGGCAGATGGTTTAAGAATCAAAAACCCACAACTGAAAAAAGACTAAATAGGTTATAAACAGCTAATCTTGTTTAGAAGGAAAGTCAATTCTCTGTGGCTTAAATTTATAATAAAGGAGAGAAAGGAAAAATGGATAGTAAAGATAATAAATCAGGAGTGAAGAAATTGGAAAAAAGTGTTAGAGGAAGTAAAAAGAGCAAAAGGAAAATTTGTAGTCATCAGAGGTGAGGGCAAGAAGGTTTCTGAAAGCATATTGAAGACATAAAGAATCTTCTGATCCAAAAAGAAATGAGTTACTTGTCAGCAGTGATGTAAAAAAAGACTATTTAATACGGTTTTCTGCTCTATACTTGGGGCAAAGCCAGATGATTTAGTCACATTTATGATGTTTATGATGATTGCAAAGTACCGCTCTAGCAGCAGCTAGGAAGAATATTAAACAGCATGATATAAACCTAAATATTTTTATATCAGCAGATTCAGGTAACCTACATTTAATGTTAGGAAAGAGATGGCCGTAAACTCTCCTGTTCATTAATGTTGATTCCTAATAAGTCTCAGAGCATTAGAGGAAGTTACATCAAGCTGGAAACCATGTTAGTATTTAAAGAGAATAAATAAGAAAATTAGTCATACTGAGTTCAGTGCCAGGGAAAATGCTGGCTGGACTGATACAGCACTCCATAAAGAAGTATGTATTAAATTATTAAAGAATCATTTTATAATTAATTTCATATGATTTGTTTTACGTAAAATAGATTTTTTCAATTTATATATTAAAAAGTAGGAAATGAGGATTTCCACACTTCTGTGTTATTGAGAGGTTTCAGTCAGATGATTATGAAAGTCATTTGCTGTCTTTTTTATTGACAAATATTACATGCAGACGCCATTTATTAAGCCTCCTTTTCTCTGATCAGACATTTTGTTATAATAATCTAGCCAGGTTTCTGGTTACCTTTAACTCTCCTACTCCAGAAGAGATCTGTCTTCTTCAAGTAAGCAGAAGATAAAGAATGTTTTGCATTTGATTTAACAAGTAAAACAACCTAAAAGTCTTTTTATGGATGGATACTACTTTCTATTAGAAAAAGCAATATTCTACTTCCTCGAAACATTTGATGATGTTTCTGCCTATATCTAGTTTTAATATCCTTCATGCATATAGGATTTTTCACCCCTTGCCCTGACCAAATTAATTATCATCTGAAGTGCAGTGAAAGGTTCCTATCACAAACACTATATTTATCTCAAGTACATATTAGAGTGATCTTTTAGTGATGAGTTTTTTCCCTAGCAGAGCAGTCCAGAGCCACTATGTAGTGACCTACTGATTTGACTTTCCTTTAGGTAAACTATGGACATAGCAAAATGTTTTGTAATGGACTTCTTTCATGCTTTATCATAGTTTCCTCATCACTATCACAGTATCAAAGAATCAACAGATGATAAAGGTAAATCAAATTTAGGTTTAATTTAGATGCTATCTCTCCTCTTGCTTCAATGAGCTTGTAACGAGTGAGGCGTGCTAATTAAATGCACATTTGTAGGTGCTGATTTGTCCTCTTCCTTGTTCTTCTCATAAATTACTCCATCTCTCTTTACCTTCATTTCTTTATTTGGAAAAGGTTATCATGGTAAATGGATGTGTTTCATTTGATATCTGAGATTTTTGTAACTCTGTAAGTCTGATGACCACACTGAAGAAATAAAGAGGCCATTCATTAGAACTGCCTTTTGAATTCTGGAACAACTGAAACTTAAATATATGTGATTTTGCATTTCACTGATACAACTAAAATGAAGAAAATTTAAACTGTGAGGTAGGCTTCAAAAAGATGTGGAGAAGGCTGAAGCATTTTTACAGTAAGATTACAAGAACTACGTAAAGTTTCGAAAGGAGAAAGTGTTGCATGGTATCTGTAATACCAGGTTTGTTTGTTTGCTTTTGGTGTTGTAGTTTTTTTTCCTATTTCAGATGTTTACATGAGAAAGAAAAAGAAACAAAATATATAAACTGCTGCTTTTCTATGGCTAAGAATCAGCACCAGAGGCACTGATGAGACAGGTTGTACATGAACATGCAGTGAAGAAGTAGGCTTGCCCCAAGATTCTTGTCTTCCTAGCATGTTACTTGTACTAGGTAAATTACTCTTTGCTCCAAAATGGTACTGAATGTCTAATCAAATTTTACTGTGCACAGCCAGCATGCTGGAGCATATGACAACAAATTCACTGGAAATGATATAAATGTGGGTGGTCAAGCAGAGCATATGCTGAACCCACAAATAGCTGAAGCCTTCAAATGAGTGAATTGTTACCACAAAGTTCCTGTTCTGTCCTCTCGCATGCAGAAATGACCTCCTGAAATCCATCTGTTTTAGCTGTACTTAGTAATTTCTCATGTGCCACACAAATGTACCCTGAATTACATTAGCTCAAACTCATAATTTGGCCAGTGGGTGAAATCAGAATAATTAGCAAGAATATTTACAGATATAACAGAACAGTAAGAAGCTCACACAAACACACACACATACGCACAAAAGACACAAAACCAGTAGATCTTGTTGCTTTCTGGCACCATGATCCCTTGCACAGTATCAGATCTTATAACAAATCATAACATAAATAAAGATGTAGGGACAGATTCTATGAAGAAACATGAAAATAAGTCCTCCAGTTGTAATTGTAATTTATCCTTTTAATTGGACCTGTGATCAAAAACATTCATTGACAGTTTGATTCAGTAGGGCATGTCTAGGGACTGACATTTTTTCCCTCATACTATTGTTTCCTCCCTTTCACTTGGAGACTAATACTGTAAGCATCAGCCATTAACTTTATCATTCTGATGTTATGGTTTGCAGTGCAAATTCAATTTATAAATAACGTACTTGGTTCCAATATTAGGGTTACAAACAAGACAATAATTACTGAAAATCATATTCTATCCTTTTTCTCTTTTGACCCTTCTGTGATGAATTTGATTAGAACTCAAGGTGCTTTTCAGAAAAGTGAAGCCAATCATGCTCTCAAACACATACATTAGATAATAGACTAAGATTCAGAAAATGCTATTTGTATATGACAGGCCACATATACCCGATGCTGACTGAAGTAAGCAGAAGGGCATACTGCATTTTTATCTCGGACTGCAGTGCTTTAAAGTAAAGAATATTTTGTGAGATGCATTGAGTGTGAATGATATTTTGAAAAAACTGAATGTAAGTGGAAAATATCATTTAACTCACACTGACCTGTTTTCTGATTTAATGAGTGAAATTGTAATAAATTTCTTCCAAAGCTGCCTTCTATTTAAATCAAAGTAGTTACTCCATTGTGAAGAACAGAATTTCTTCTAAATGTACATGCAGCAACACCTATTTACTCCAGTAACCGTAGTAGAGGTATTCTGAGAATTCTATGTAGACCTCTATAAGAAGTTGAACATGACCACTAGAAGAATTCTGAAAAGGAGAAGTTCTCCACCAATGTATTCCCTCTGGTCCTCAAATTGTGAGAAAGTGTGTGAAAGAAATGTAGACAAAGGCTTTTGAAGCCAAAGACCTCTTTGAGAAAGAGCGTGAAAAATCTTGCAAGGAAATGACCAAGACATCAGGAATGAGAGAACCATTCACATCTTCATGCTTCTCAATGTATTTGTGCTTTTCAATGAGCACCTTCTCTTCACTTTTTTTTTTATATATACTCCATCAAATCAATCACTTTGAAAAGCAGCCAATGGTTTATACTGAAGTTTCAAATGTTTTCCTTGACTTTCTTTTACATATGCCACAAGTACATTAATAAAAAGTAGTCACTTACTGAACTTGTAGAAATGAATACTGTCTGCAGCAATGACAATGTACCAACAGCACGCTCTTCCTCTGTCCATCAAAAGCTGTCCATCTGAGGTAGTCACCATTAATGCCATCTGCATCCACTGAAAAGGAAGAGTTACTTTTACATCTCACTTTATTCCACTTGTTTTAGACAGGTGCTTTAAGATGCGGCATTTATGTCCCTAAAGGGCTTATTTTTCCTCAGCAGCAGTTAGAAAATCAAAAAACTGCCACAGGCATCTGAATTTAATCAGATGAATGGTAATCCATAAAAATTCTCCCCTTCACATGGAGGAAGAACAAACAGGGTCAGAACTCTGGAAATAAAGTACACTCAGTGTACCACAATTGCAGCCAGTGATAAGTATGCTACAGGTGTACCGGCCACAATGAAAAAATAAATAATTAGGCAAATTAGAAATTTGCAGTAATTGCTGAAGTACGGGTAGAAGTATTTGGTTAGCAATGTATATAGCAGAGGTAGGTAGAGAAGATGGAATTCCATTGACTATTTTGAATCTGCTGATGAATCATACTGGAGTTTAGGAGGAAAAAACATATTCAGCAATTTTTGAGTGGGACTTACATAGATGAGCTAACGTGACTCAAACCCAGTTATGTAAGTAAGTCACTCTCTAACAGTGAATGTTACATTATGGTCTTTTAATATTCTGTGTGGGTTAAAAAAAAAAAAAAAACAACCACAGATGGGTTACTTTTAGATATAGCAGTGTCCACATGCTCATTTACATGCAAAACAGAGAAAGAATAGAACATGAGTCTAAAAATGAAATATAATTCCACAGCAACAAAATATGTAGCAGGTGAAGGACAGAACACACAGTTGCAATTAAATAAATCATATTTTATGACACATGCCTGTATTTGGATGCCCAGTTAAGTACCCTATTACATGGAAAATGCAATTACCGTGTAAAGCTATGTTAATTTTCAGGCACACCTGCTGAGCTCAAGGGTTGTCATTCAGATACCAGCTCAGTTGCACACTTTTGTTCATCACCTGTGAAAGATATTTGTGTGCCTGTCAGAAGGGTAGGACAGGTTATTAGTGAGGAAAACTGTGGCTTTTGCAAGTTCAAGTGGGCAGTCCCATGCTCTATCCAACAGAATGACAAATTTCATTACAGTTCCTAACTGGAGTTCTGGCAGAGAAGCTTCTTTATTTTGATGAGGGCATGTGCAGGGAGAGACCTTTCTCTGCTCAGACTGAAAATGCTTTTGATTTCTTGGATTTCATCAACAACTGATGAGTTCTTGGCTATGCTTACCTATGTTTTTTTGTACTCTTTTCTCTTCTTCTTTGACACATGCTATATGCCATTAGAGAGCAAAAAATACCGCTAGGACTTCTATTCTCAGTGTTGGCCCATTTGCTTTGTTGATTATCATCCTAACTGTCAAAGAAGTGAAATGGTATTGCTTTGCAATACCCACACACCATGGTACTAGCTTTCACATTGTTCTGTTTCCTTGACAGGTAGTAACTGTTTTTGTTTTTCCTCATGAATGCTTTATGTGTGATACAGAAGAGCTCATGGTGACAGCTAAAACACAGCAAGCAGCAGTAACAGACATTTCTTAAATGTAATTCTTTGCCCTTTCTCCCTTTCTTCACGTGAAAGATGCTAATAAGGCTCAAGCTTTCCTTTCCTTTCCTTTCCTTTTTCCTTCCTTTTTCCTTTCCTTTTTCCTTTCCTTTTTCCTTTCCTTTTCCTTTTCCTTTTTCCTTTTTCCTTTTTCCTTTTTCCTTTTTCCTTTTTCCTTTTTCCTTTCCTTCCTTTTTCCTTTCCTTTTCCTTTCTTTTCCTTTTTCCTTTCCTTTTTTCCTTTCCTTTTTCCTTTCCTTTTCTTTCTTTCCTTCTTTTTCCTTCCTTTTCCTTTTCCTTTCTTTCCTTTCCTTTCCTTTCCTTTCCTTTCCTTTCCTTTCCTCTTTCCTTTCCTTTCCTTTCCTTTCTCCTTTCCTTTCTCCTTTTCCTTCCTTTCCTTTCCTTTCCTTTCCTTTCCTTTCTCCTTTCCTTTCTCCTTTCCTTTCTCCTTTCCTTTCTCCTTTCCTTTCTCCTTTCCTTTCTCCTTTCCTTTCTCCTTTCCTTTCTCCTTTCCTTTCCTCCTTTCCTTTCTCCTTTCCTTTCTCCTTTCCTTTCTCCTTTCCTTTCTCCTTTCCTTTCTCCTTTCCTTTCTCCTTTCCTTTCTCCTTTCCTTCTCCTTCCTTCTCCTTTCCTTTCTCCTTTCCTTTCTCCTTTCCTTTCTCTCCTTTCCTTTCTCCTTTCCTTTCTTCCTTTCCTTTCTCCTTTCCTTTCTCCTTTCCTTTCTCCTTTCCTTTCTCCTTTCCTTCTTCTCCTTTCCTTTCTCCTTCCTTTCTCCTTTCCTTTCTCCTTTCCTTTCCTTTCCTTTCTCTTTCCTTTCCTTTCTCCTTTCTTTCTCCTTTTCCTTTTCCTTTTCCTTTCTCCTTTCCTTTCTCCTTTCCTTCTCCTTTCCTTTCTTCCTTTCCTTTCTCCTTTCCTTTCCTTTCCTTTCCTTTCCTTTCCTTTCCTTTCCTTTTCCTTTCCTTTTCCTTTTCCTTTCCTTTCCTTTCCTTTCTTTCCTTTCCTTTTCCTTTCCTTTCCTTTCTTTCCTTTCCTTTCCTTTCCTTTCCTTCTTCCTTTCCTTTCTTTCCTTTCCTTTCCTTTTCCTTTCTTTCCTTTTCCTTCCTTTCCTTTCCTCCTTTCCTTTCCTTTCCTTTTCCTTTTCCTTTCCTTTCCTTTCCTTTCCTTTCCTTTCCTTTTCCTTTCCTTTCTTTCCTTTTCCTTTCCTTTCCTTTCCTTTCCTTTCCTTTTCCTTTCCTTTCTTTCCTTTCCTTTTCCTTTCCTTTTCCTTTCCTTTCCTTTTCTTTCCTTTCCTTTTCCTTTCCTTTTCCTTTTCCTTTTTTTCCTTTCCTTTCCTTTCCTTTCCTTTCCTTTCCTTTCCTTTCCTTTCCTTTCCTTTCCTTTCCTTTCCTTTCCTTTCCTTTCCTTTTCCTTTCCTTTCCTTTCCTTTCCTTTCCTTTCCTTTTCCTTTTCCTTTCCTTTTCCCTTTCCTTTCCTTTCCTTTTCCTTTCCTTCTTCCTTTTCCTTTTCTTTTTTTCCTTTTCCTTTCCTTTTCCTTTTCCTTTTCCTTTTCCTTTTCCTTTTCCCTTTTCCCTTTTCCTTTCCCTTTCCCTTTCCTTTCCTTTCCTTTCTTCCTTTTCCTTTTCCTTTTTTTTTCCTTTTCCTTTTCCTTTTCCTTTTCCTTTCCTTTTCCTTTTCCTTTCCTTTCCTTTTCCTTTCACAGAGATTAGAATCTTTACTCCTTAAATATCTTAAAACTCATGTAGATATGAAAGGAGACAGAAAGTGTGGATACCTTCCAGAAAGATTCTCTGATTTACTTTATATCTTTGGCTTTAACATATTACTAAAACCAAATTTCTTGCTTGGACCAAAAACTAACGTTGTCTCACATTTTTTATCTATCGTAAACTGAAGGCAATGCAGTTGAGGGAACTGAATGTTGTGTGACTGACTGGACAAATGTCAAATGGACAGAGAGGGGAAAGGAAAAAGCTGCAAATGGTGGAGCAATCATTTCCTTCCAAGTCCATCAGTCCAGCCTATCCAGATCCCACTGCAGGGCCTTGCTACCCTCAGGGCTTCACATCTCTGTCCTGGTCTTCAAGGGTTCTAGTTAAGAGAAGTGGCTGAATGCACAAGTGCTCACTTCTGTCATAGAAACCTTCCTTCCCTGAGCACTACAGCACAGGAGGTCATGAGTGAAGCAAAGAACTTTGGCTACGGGGCATTTGAAAACATGGATCTTAACAGGAATTGCATGTTCCAGAGTGATAAGATTGTGTACAGTTCAAGCTCACTGAGTCCCTGGAGAGCACAGTGAACTTAAAGCCAAGATAGCAACCACTTTTTTGAAGAGGATATTTTTTGACACTTTTTGTTTTGTGCCTTCTTTACTTTGTCTTATTCTATCAGTACCAGAAAACCATGTAATAAATAAACAGTCAAATCATCTTTCTCCAATAGAAATAGAAATTATCATCTGATCCATAGATGTACAAGATAATACAGATAAATTCTGAGTTTCCTAACGAAATCTTTTGGACAGTAGTTCTCTCCTTTGAAAAACAAATGTCTTTGTAAGCTACAAAACCAACACACAGACACACACATCCATGTGTGCAAGTATATATGTGCAAGTATAGAGATCTATATGATTCATTACACTCGAGAGCTCACCTTTATTCTAGTATATGGATTAAATTGCTCTGACTGCATTTGACAGGAAAATTCTAAATGAGTTAAATGGAGGCTGGTTTTATCTATGTATTTCTACGTAACAGAAAATGTATGTATGCATGCATAAGACAAATTTATTTCAGTATTAAATTCTGTATCAAGAAATTCTTCATTTTTATAAGGTTATGAATGAGCTGAGTAGTGATGGCCAAATCATATTATTTTGTTAAGCAAAGAATATCATTTCCAATCCCTTCATAGGATTATAACATTTTAAGTATAATCTTAATGATCATTTGTATACTAACTTCACCAAAAGCAAATTGAGTATGAGGTAATGCACCCACTGTTTACATCTTTAATCCCTTCTCTTTTTACTCTTTTCAAACAGAGATTGAAAGATTTAAAACAAAGGGAATTTGCTCGAAATGTGGCTTCAAAGTCATGGAAAGATGAAAAGAAACAGGAAAAAGCACTCAAGCGGCTCCACCAGCTCGCAGAGTTACGAAAACAGTCAGAATGGCAAGTATTTAAAATTTATATTACATTTTAATAGCCACTTTCCTCAATCCCAGAAGAAATCTTTAGATTTTTACCTCTATACTCTGTAATGGACAGACACTGCACTTATTGTAACCTGTTTTCAGCTATCCCCAACTCCTAATGTTCCTGTTCCACAAACCATAAAATTGAAAGTCCCTGAATTAATTACTTGCAATTTGAAGACTTGCGTTTTACCCTCCTGTAACCAGTTAATCTAATCTCTTCTGAACTGAGTGGCTTGAAAATAATTTTATATTGCCATTTTATTTAAAATGACCTATTTATAAAACTGACCTGAGTAGATAAGTATTACTGTCTTATCATTTTATAGTAATTTAATGTGAGAGGAAAAACACTTTTTAGACTTAGTCTGTGAATCATTTTCATTACTTTCAGTATACTGAGATTATTATCACTGTATTTTTTCTGTAAACTAATGGAAGTATCATTATACAAATGAAAAACAAGTAATTAACTTAGTTAATTTACCCAGTAGTGTTAATTCTATTGATGAATACCAAGATACAGTATGAAGTTTACACTAATAAAGCTTCACATTTGAGAAATCACCTTTGTTTAATGACACTGAATGCTTCAGTAGATTTCTACCAGACCAATTACTTATGTTAATCTATGACCATAATGGGTTAAGTAGATAATTAAACTAGCTTCCTTTTAAATTCATATAAAGCTTTACAGTAGCTTAGAAATGATAAAATTCAGTGTTTACTGTACACTCATTTTGGCCAATGTAATTGCTTTCGAAATTTCTGCTGAAATATGGCAGTCTGTTGCTAATGTATCACTTTTATGGTTACAACTCCATTTTCGTACAAACCTATGGAAAGAAAAGTAACAGCCTGAGGGAAGATGCCTTTATATCTATGTATCTGAAGACGTAGTTTCAGATAGACTGATAAGGTCAATAGTAATAGGAAGGTCTAAATGAGACAAGAAAGGAACTGAGTCTGCTTATAGAAAGAACTAGGAGTCTATCATCAATTACAAAGAGCCAGGAAAGACAGTGTTTGCTCTTCCTGTTGGTACTAACAGATGGGATGAGGACAGCTGAGACATGATCTTGGCTGAGGGTCACTCTCCTAGTTGTTCAGGCAACAGAAAGTCAGCCTTCCTACGAAAAGTCTGCACATGCAAACAACTGTTACTGTCCCCGAGTAATGTGTCTCACATTCCAACAGAGTTCCCTACAACATACTAATAAAAGTTGACAACAAAATTACTGTTAATCTGACGTACAGAAAATTTGAAAAAATACCTTTATTTTGCTATTCCAAGGGGACTTTGCAAAGAATCTCTTTATATGCCTTGTACAAGACAGAATTTCTTCTTAATCTACAAATAGAGATGGATTTGTATTCCCTGATGCTGAATCTGTGGCAAATGCAAATTTATTCTCAGAAATGCATGCATAATCTCATATTCTGTGGTGAACTTACCCCAGGGAGTCTTTATATTGCTCCCATTGCTAGAGATCAATTCCTTTTTACAGCATATCTAAAACATATCACACTATTTATAACTTCTATGCAGTTCTCAACGTTATAATTTACTTACATTTGGTTAAAATACTTTCTATTATTTAATCAAATTGTTTACTGATGCTAGTTCCAAATTTTTTTTCATGAAAGTGTATAGTAGAATGGCTCTGATAGCAAATGTAAATAACATATCTAATGAAATGCACATTTAAATATTAATTGAAGTAACATTCATATGGTAGCTATATGTATCTCGTCTCTAACGGGCAAAAAATAGTAGTTACTCCAATAACTCTGTCCAGCTAGTCATCTATTAAAAGCAATCAAAAGTTTTTTAAGTAAGTTCTTCTTAGCATTGGTTGATTTATTTTTTTTATTAAAGTACAAAAAAAGTAAACCACAGATGTAACATCTGAGATCTTGGGGAAAAAGGAAAATTAATTGAAAGAGTATGGGAGGAGAGAAGATGATAAACCCAAATGGTAGTGATGAGAGTGCTGAAGTCACCATTAATATTAATGGCACTCCACCTTTTGACATTTCCTCCACCAATGTTTGGAGATAGTCTTAGTATTATTACTTCCTTGAACATTTCACAAAATCATTTACTGTGGAATAATATAAAGGTAAAATAAACTTTACTCATAAAAAAAATTAAAAAATCAAACCTAGACAGACACACAAATCAAGCAATATGTTGCCTTTCCTGTTACAGAGTGATTCTGCAGATGTTATGAATGGAAGTGTCTATAAGTAACAGAATTCCTTACCAGACATGTATTGTCAACTGTGAATTCTGTTTAAATTTGGTTACTTAATTAATTCAAACATGTCTTAATTTGTTTTCTTACAGTATCACTAGAAGTGGACCAATGCTTAAAGCCCCCAGATTAGTTGTGGAAAAGCAGCAATCACCAGATGGATTTTTCCTGTACAAAGGTGGCAAGGTCACAGCCAAATCTCAAAGGACCACCACAAGTACAGGACAAGGTTTCTCTAGCAGCATACTAGAAAAGCAGAAGCTTATCATAAGCAGGCACCAGTCACCTACTGAAAGACTCCACGTGCTTGGAAATCAAGTCTCACCAGTGTTCCCAGATAGTACCAATGCTTCTCAAAGAGCAGGAGTGTCTTTCTCATTCTCTAAAAAAGTCCCTTTGAAGCTTGAATCCTCAGCATCCGTCTTCAGTGAAAACTCTGAAGAAGGAAACGATTATAGTGAATCCTCCAACCATAAAACAAAGCAAGCTCTTGAGAGCTGTCGTTCTGGTATACATTTGGAAGAGGATGTAAAAGCAAGTCCGGATAAAGGACCACCAATTCCGCACGACCAAAAGGATTTGGATAACAACATATCAAGTCATGGAGCTGTGAAAATTAAAATGTTAAAAGAAAACGATAAAAGTAGTGTTAGAGAAATAGAAGAAAAAGTCAGTGCTCATCCTTCACTTTCCAAAGTCAAAATGCAGTTCTCAAATTTGGATTTTTCAGGTTCAGTAAGAGAAACAGAGCAAAAGAGCAAATTGAATGCGTCTGAGCAATTATTGGATACTCTCATTTCACCTTCATGCCAAGCTAGCAGTTTCTGTGTACAGTCAGATACCTACAAGCACAGCAATGCACACCTCTCTGACCTCCCCCAAAAGCCTGAGCTGGTGTGTGTAAGCAACGTTAATGACTGTCCTAGGGTGGTAAAGAGAGAAAGATCTTTAGAGGCTTCAGAAATCAAAAACAGGAATATGGAAACACTTCCAAGGGAGACAGTGGTTAAAGAGACTAAGCCCCAGGCATTGCCTTTTCTGCACGTAGTGAGCAAGGATGGTAGCACTGCTCTGCAGTGGCCAACAGAATTACTTTTGTTTACAAAAACCGAGCCCTGTATTTCATATGGCTGTAATCCACTGTATTTTGACTTCAGACTCTCTTTAAATCACAGAGATGGTAAACAGCATGAAACAAGCACAGAAGGCTGTAAAGAACGCTCTGTAAATAAGACTGCAGATGAAAATGAAGCCTCAGGTTTAATAAAGTACAAGCAAATGTCAAATGAACAAGATAATCAGTTGTTGAAACCAAAGAAGATGAAAGGTTCCCTATATTCAAGAAAGGACAAGCAAATAGCTGAGTCAGACATAGGGAAAGAGATGAACAAAAATGGTCAAAAATACATTTCAGATCATTTGAATGAAAATATTCCCAAAGTGCCTGCTTACCTTGATGTCTCACAAAAGGTTTCTATGACAGAAAAAGGCCTTCATACAGCACCACTGAAAAGATCTTTAAGGCATCATTTCCATAGCTGTGAAAGAAAAAAACAGAGCATAAAAAATGAAAGCATTTCCTTTTCTGCTTTTATGGCCAGAATTAAAAAGTCTAAAGCTGAAAAGTGTCATTTAATTTATGAGGAAAAACATGAAACCCAAAATGGCTGTGGATCCATTCAGAATGTGGCTAGCTGCAGCAGTGATATAAGTGACAGTGGAAAAGATTCTTGTGGAAGTTTCCTTAGTTATAAATCCAGTTTGAACAGCAGGCATTCAGAAAATGAAGGACATGAAAGTTACACAAGATGTTGGAGATTCCCATCTCCTCAAAAATCCTCCTCTGACAGACATTCCAGCTATTCTGATACTTCAGTTAGCAGCACAAGTAGCTACATGAGCAGTTCCTCCAGTCCCACTTTAAACAATCACAGCAGAAGTCATTTGCTTTTCTGTTGCAAAAGAAAAACCGAGACACCTGAAAGGCACAAATGTAAACACAGAAAGCACAACTGTATTTTCACTTCTGATGATGCAGATAGGGATTATCTTTGCTATACTAGATGTCACAGAAGTAGAAACTGCACACAGAGGGGCACAATAAAATATCAAGTATATTCAAGACACAAAATTTTACAGCACAGAGATGGGTCTAAACACAGCAGATGTAGACATCGGCATTTTGGCAAAGTGCATGGCAGAAGTAGAAGCTACAATGACCCTAAAAGTTCTTCCATCACAGATTCAAGGAGCGATCGATCATCTTGCAGCAGAATATCAAGAGAAAGCAGTGCAGGGTCTTTCTCAAAAGAAACTGACAACTGTGAGAACAAAATAAGAGAGAATGCAGAAAGAAATTCTAACATTGAAACAGGAAACACTGAAACTGCATGTTATGAATCTCTGAATGTAGATAGACAGTCAAAAAACTTTGCTACCTGCTCTTCAGAAACCTCAGCAGAAGATGTATGTGGAAGAAGAAAGTCACTGACAGCCAAGTTACTGTTAGAAAGGGTGCAGTCCAAGAAAATCCAAGAACAAACGCATAATTCAGAGAGATTTTCAAACACTTCTGGTGTAGAAATAAAGGATCTGTCACAAAGCCACTTTGCACTTCAGTTTTCATCATCAGTAGATGACACAGCAACGTTACCTTTGCCAGAGAAACTGCTAAGCATTGGTGAAAATGATGTAGGGCAAAATCGAAGTTCGTTGGAAAGTCATGTGAAGAAAAACAAATGTGAAGCTTCAGAGATAACTAATGTTGCTCTTTCCACCGTCACTGATTATAATCATTGTCTTTTTAAAGATATCATTCAAATAGGAAAAGGCTATCAGAACCCAAGCATAAAAAGGAACACAGCAATAAAGGAACAATCCAATCTCTTCATTAGTGGAGTACAACCCTTTATACAAAGCTGTGACCCAGTACCAAATGATTTCCCTGGTGCTTTTCCCTCTAAAAGATATTCTGTTGTTGCTAATTCAACAGAGACCAAAGAAGAACTAAGTGATGTAAACATGGACTCAAACTGGGCAGAAGGAAGTTCAGGCTCCCTTTGTGATAATGCTATGCAGAAGTACAGTGACACAGTAAATGACCGGGAAGTGTACAGTAAACCCATCTCCCCTCCTTTAATGCAGCAGCCTATAATGTTCTCACCAGAGGAAGTAGACAAATACAGGCTGCTGCAGCTGCAAGCCCAGCAGCATATGCAGAAACAACTCCTGGCAAAACACCTGCAAGTTTTGCCTGCCCCAGGACCAGCTGCCTTCTCTGCAACACCAGCAGTTCCTGCCATCCCTGTTCAGCAGCATGCAACAGTCACCACCATACACCATACATTGCTGCAACGCTTTGCTGTCTCAGCATCTGTACACCCTCATGGCAGCCATCTCTCCCTGGCACACCTCCACCCCCTCTCTCAGGCACATTTTGCCCCTATATCACTTTCTCCATTAGCACCAGCCCTCATTCCCACCCACCCTGCTCTGCTGACAGGACACCCGTTGCACTTGGTCTCCACCACCCCTATTCACCCTTCCCCACTGAACTTCCCCATACTGCCACATACTGCATATATTCCCACCTTATTTGCACCACATCTGAATGCAGCCACACCTCCTACTATACATCCAAATTCTATTGTTCATCCATTATTCCAAGGACAAGATCCTCATCACAATTCTTACTCTAGCCAGACTCAACAGTTACCTACAATAAAAGAAGTTTTTGGTGTTTCTAGTTATTTAAACTAGCCCTAAAGATCACACCATGGCTCCAGGAAAGAACAAAATAAATAAATAAATAAATAGATAAATAAGAACAAGTACACAGTGTTCAATCACATACCTGAGGAGAATATCTACCTTTTTGCTGAGAGCTCAAATTTTGAGTCCAAATTCCGGCTGACAGCTTATGAATGTTGATTTGGTTCTCATATCTTATAAAAGCAGTTTTGAAGTCTGGTGATACTGTCACAAGAAGGATGGGGTCTGCTAATGTCATCCTGAAGGTGTTTTAGAACAGGCTAAAGTGAAGCCTGTGACTGTCAGTAGGAAGAGGACCACAGCACCTTGGCACAAGAGGAGGAAGAATGTTAGCTGCGTTTAGTGATTTAAAATAACATAATTTAAGGTAGTGCAATCTTGATGCACTTCAAAGGCTTGCTTTTATGAGAGTGTAAATGTGCCAGTGTAGCACTTGGTCTGTTTAAGGTGTTTCAGTATAAGCCAAAGAGAAAGCATTTGGGACCACAAGTACCTGGTTCTGTTTTCCAGCCAAGACAAGCTGAAGAGCCTCACATGGGTGGGTGATAAGTGAACACTGGAAGAGGATGATCATTGGACCATCATAAAGATATGTTAGTAATTGTATCACCAAGATATCTTGCTTTAACAGTGTAAAGGGACTGTAGACTAGCCAAAAGTATGTGACAAAAGTACTCCCTTAGTGTAGGAGGCTCTTTGCTGGCACAAGCAGATTGCTACTTTCATCCTCCAGCCAGGCCTACAAGAAGGCAGTAGAAGTAAAGTGATGAAGCCGTTATTTGACATTGCCTGCTGGGGCTCTGACATAAGATATGTCAGCGTTAGGGTGCAACATCCCGAAGTTCTAATACAGCTAGTGTTGGCCTTGGACATTGGAGGTCCCTGGCCAAAATCATTCTCTCTCTCACCAAGCAAAGCTCTGACATGTGTAAGAATCCTGCTCAAAGTATAAATAATAAATACATTAATAAATATTTTTAATCTCTTTCACAAAAAACATACACAATTAGCTGATGATATAATATTGTGTTGAAATTCATAAAAATACAGAAGTCTAATTCTGAGAAGAAACCATCTTATCAGGTCAAGTCTCATGGCTGTCTATGCCGTGGTTCTCACCATTTCAAGGCATACTGAATCTAAACAAACATGCCAGTTTCTAGCATGACTTCCCAAACACTGAACTAGCAAATTGAAGTCCTAAATCCCTAATGTAGGAATGTGTTTACCTAACCGTAAGAGTTAAGTGTGATTGAAACCTCAAGGAATAATTGCATATCTGGAAATAGGTGAGGGCTCTGGCATTATTTGGACAGCACACTTTGAAAATTTGTATGTTTCTAACTCAACATGGGACATTTAGCATGAAATTAAGATCATGATTATGGTTAGACTAGAGGTCTGTTTCCCAGTATAACTGGACAGTGAAGAGTGACAAAAATACAAGTTTATTTGGATTTGAAATATTGGAAATAATGTCAATTCCTTTGCAATGATGTAGTGCACAGTTGTTAATGTCTATTTTATAGTCTATATAAAGTTCATTAAATACTTTTGGTACATTTTATTCTATTATATTGGGCTATTTAAAGAAGCTGAGAAATCTAATTGAAATTAGGCTGAGTATTTAAAATACAACTTGAGACCAATATTCTAACTTAGTTTTAGTCAAACTAGATTGATCCACTGCAGTAAAATGGAAGTGTTTTAATTTCTAAAAGCAGCTCCTTCAGCATGAACTGCTATTATGCCAAACATTTCAAATGTGTTTACAAGTAGTGACTGCTTGCTTTGCAGTTGACTTTTAAAGTTAAAGGTTCATTGGATACTTAATATTTTAGACACCAAATAAAAACGGTCAGGAAAATACTCTGGAGACCAGGTATGAGAAGTAAAACATTCTGTAATGAAAATAAACAAATAAAAGGCTGAAGAAACCAGCATCCTCAAATGTCTTTTGGTTGTATTTCCAGTTGATTTATTCCTTTCATTAAAAAAATGGGCTCATGGTATTTTTTGAGCTACCTCTCTTCATTGTATACTTTTAGTATTTTGTTTGCTGGGTTCTTTTTCAATTGAAATTATTAATTCAGAATTTAGGAATTCAGAAATTTCTTTTGAAAATATACTAAAAATAAATGTTTCCACAGTTTTTAAAATCTTGCCTTCTATTTTTGGCTGAAAATATTCCCCAAATTATATTTGAATATACATACAATTTCCATACTTCCAAAATACCATTTTTTGAAAAAACAATCTTATTTTACTGAATACAACTTATCAACTCTAAACATGAGTACTTGATTGCTTAGGTCAAATTATCTCTCTAGTGGTTCACTTGTAGTTGTATCACTGTAAAAACACTTTGAATTGTACATTTAAAAAGAGCAGGTCAACCTATGCTCTGAGAATGACTGAACTGCAACAACCCCTAACAGTTTCAAGGCTGACATCAACTGAAAACATGATTTTCAAGCCCTACAATTTTTTTTAAATTTGAAGGCACATTTCCACTCCCATTCAAGGTAAACCAACTGCTCTTATTGTCTGTACCAGTGAGAAAAAAGTGGTAAGGAATAAAAGACAAATCCCATCTTACACATACACACTTATTTTTAACTGCTCTTTCTTACAGGCAACATTACTACTGCAGAAATTCCTATGGCAAGAAGCCTCATCAATTGAAATGTAATAGAACCCTACTTAGTAGAACATTTACGGGAAGCAAATACATTACTCTTAATGCATGCACAATAAAATTGGAACCAAATCAAAGGATGTCCATGCATCATTGAAGGATGATCTGACAAGGCAAAGGAAAAGAATTTAATTCATGAAGCAATAGGGATTATGATTTCAATAGTAGTAGATGGAAAAAAAAATGAGATTAAAAAATGACAGAAATGGCACAAGAGCAAAGCAGCAATCACTGACTACCAACAAAGAGAATGTACGATATAATTCTTAGTACACAGAGATTTTCTTGGAGAAATGTAATAAAAACATCAACATAGTTGGGATGATGTTTTTGCTGCCATATTATTTTTCATCAGTATTGTACTTCAAATATGTATCATTATTATTACTATTAAAAGCATAATTGAGCCTAATGTTTGGAGCCATTCTTCAAATCTTATTTTATTTATACTAATTTCTAAAAGTTACCGTATTCTGATGGCAGAGATATATACATTCCAAGTTAATAAAGTCTTTAGCTTGATTGTATATTCTTCTTGTATAATCTGATGAAATAGGTAACTCGCATTGTAAAATTCTAATAAGAAAAGTTTTTGAAGTTCCATAATGATGAAAGTTCTTAATTTTTATTTTATTTATTTGGTAACTGAGGCACTTTTGGAATACATTTAACATTGTTGTTAAAATTTGCATTAAAATGCCTTTGACCACATTGATTTTAAAACTGTTAAGTTTATATTTAAAACTGGATAATACTCTGGCTGGTATAATATGTAAACTAGTAATTTTGTTTTGTATTCTCTGTATAAAGTGTTTTATATTCTACTGTAGCTAAGTAAATTGCACTATTGTACATGCAATGCGGCTTTTTTTTGGGTTATTCAAGGAATTCCTGGGAATGTAGTTTAATGCAATAATAATATTTTTTTTTTCAATAAAGAGGCTTACTGGTATAAAGAGTGTCAGTCATGTATTTTTAACGTTAAGCACACCAAAAGGCAGCAACATAATAAAATGCAGAATGATGCAAATATATTCTGTATTTTAAACTGAGATTTGAAATGCATTTAATTCATCCCTGAAATTTCTTAGAATGTTTCCTAAAGATTTTAGTATGTGTTACAAAAGTGGGTTGTTTAAATGGAACTGAAAATAAATATTCCTTTAAAAAATTATTCTATGTGTTTCTTGCAAGTACTTTTAATTGATCAACATCCTCCTGGATACTTTTATGCACTATCTAGTTCATTTAAAATTATAACTCATTTGTCAGGTTCCCCAGATAATCTGTTAGAGCTACAATTCCCATTGCTCATGTAGAATGCCCTTTGATAAAGAAGCTAACAACAAGATCCAAGAATCAATTATACTTTAATATATTTTTGAGGAGTCTTTACCCTTGTCAGGATAACTATCTTCTGTCCATGTTATCCATTTTACCTTGTATTTTTCCAGTTTGCTTACTGAATACTTTTCTTCTATCTTTTATTTAGAAGTAAGCTTCCTGAAGAAAGACTTCAAGTTTTTTCATTTGTTTACAGAGTTTGTGGGTCCCCAGATATTGTTGTTTTACTACTAATAATTTTAAGACTTATTACTGCCATCGGTATACAGTTTTGGAAGTTGCATGTCTCCAGGTGAGCATAAACATTGAGGCAATGGAAAAACATGAGTTTTACATGGGTACATGCAATAGATAAAGCTCTGTCTCTTGTGATGGGGTGTAGCATATGCTGTGTTCCTTCAGGTCCATACGCATAGCCAGAAATGACTTAGTCAATCTCTGGGACAAATTCAGTCTATGATGTGGAGCCATCTCATGACTCAGGCACTCAAGAAAATCTTGAAATTCACAGAACCATAATCATACACTTGTACATAATATATATCCAATTCAATTGAGATTCTTCATCAAATCTAGATTTCCATTTTGGATCAGATTTCATATGTCTGTTGAAAAAACTGATATTGTTTTTGACTAGGACATGATATGTACAGAAAAAATGTTGTCTGCATTCTATTTTTCCAGGTAAAGAATGTAGCTACATTTCACAAATGTCCACATGCGTACTTGTTGAAATAAGCAGAATCTACCATTCACTTGAACACATCTTCATCAGATAAAACTTATTTTATTCTGACACATAATGTGTGCAAATAATGCTACCCTTTGTTAAAGTTTGAATACCTGCTCTGTCTAATACTTTGAGCTTAACCTGATTTTGTGTCTGTGTGTCTACATCATGCTTCATCTATTCAGGCCAAACCTTCATTCAGGAAAGTTATTCCCTTCAGTATGAAAAAGCAATGTTTTACTAGACTTTAAACATCTCTAATCACCAGATGGAGAGACTTTATGGAGAAAATAAACACACATTTAACTTAAAAATGGAAGGTCTTATGAAGCAGTTATTTAGAGACACTATAAAAGTAACCAAATCAAAACATAAACGAAAGCCATACTTGCAGCTACTTAAGTTTTTACTCAGAACACTTCTTTTTGCTTCTATTAAAATACTGTCAAAGCACAGGGTCAGTGTCCAGCTTTAGCAAGACCCAGGCATTGCTTACACTACATATGATCCCAGTTAAGGAAAATAGAAAATAGTCCCACTTCTCCATGATGTCCACTCAGACATGAAACTTTCCTGCCCACTATTAGGCTTCTTGCAACTCCAAGTTTCAAACTGCACATTGCAACATTCACAACTCTCCCCTTCCTTCTTTTCTCCTCTGTTCTCCCAGATCTCCCTAGTGTTCTGTTCCACTGCTTAGTCCCATGATCAATCGCATCAGCAGAGTTGCAGAGGAGATTGAGACTAAGGCAGAAGAGGAGAAAAAAGAGGATGAACAGCGTAAGAAAGGAGGCCATAAAACTATTTTCTTCCTAGACTGTGTTTGAACATCTGTGTCTACATGCCATACGAGCAAAATAAAAACTTCCACTATAGTGGGAAAGTCACATCAGAGATTAATCCTATTACGCAAACATAAGCATCCTAAAATAATCTTTATGCAGGCATAAAGAATCACTGGGAGCACAACTCATTACTTCACTCCTCCTAGAAACACAACACAATGATAACAACGTGTGAGGTGATAACAAGGAATTTGCAAGCCAGTGAATTGCCTTGCTGAGACAGGGGAACATTGATATCGTGTTCTTGAATGTTTATCTGCCCCAGGGCTAAGGGGAATTAATTCATGAACATATCAGGTCATAGACATACTCTCCCTGTCTCCAGCACCACCAAGCTCAGCCATAAGACAACTCTTAATTCATCTGTCAATGCATAACATATTTACAATACTTATCATTAATTAAACACATTGTTTTCCTTCCCAGTAAACACAGGAAAATGCAAATAGCCAACTGTAGAAATTACAGATAGAAATAAGCCTGCAGTTATAGTAATGAGCATTTACTCCAAACATCTACTGCTTGAGAGTGACCAATCTGTTTTGTGAATGTGCTTAAAAGAGCTCTTGACTGGGAAGTCAAAGTGTAGAGACCTGACTGTATTAGAAGAAGAATCAGGCCAAACTCATTTTTATGACCTAGCTATAAATCCCTCAAAATAAAGATTAGGAGGAAAAGCTGGATAGACTTATGTGAAGCAACGTAAGCAGTTCTGATGTGTCTGCTTGAGTGCACATCTAAAACTTACATTGCACACAAAAATCAATATTTCATTCTTACGAACCAATAGACTTTTTAGACCAAATACATTTTCCATTTGCAAATCAATAAATTAAATATATTTATCAATTTTTATAGAAAATTTTCCATGTACGCCAAGCTGAGTATGTGTGTAAATCAGCAACATTAATAAATAAATCTCTGTGAATGAAACAAGCCAATTAGTCTCAGACAGCAGTAAACTGACTATTTCTATATGAAGTGATATGCTCTATACAAAAATTATAGAGCCTGAATTATGTTTTGCTTTTTTTTTTTTTTGCAAGTAATTTATGAATAGATTGCTTTCTGCAAGCCCCAGTAAGAAATCCTGCAGAATTTAATAATTATGTATGTTCGTATGCGTATGCATGTCTTCTTAAGAACAACTGGACTTAATAGAAACTTCTACACTTGACAAAGAATTCAATGTGTAAATCAGAAATGAAAGACATACAGTATTTACTCTGTACTCCCACCTCTACATCCCCTTTTTTTGAGCTGTTTTCATAATAGAAGAACCACAATCAATGGTTACATAGCTTCACTGGTGAAATATCTCTGAACTGCCAAATCAGAAATTCTTTTTTTTATTATTTTTTCCTGTTCCTTGCACTTAACAGGTTTAAATTTCTAAGGAAATGCTTGTCTGTGAGTTGTTCACTTCGCTATGGAGTGAGAAGTCCTATCTTCATTAGGGAAGGTGAATGCACTAGAAATGTTCGAGCTGAGGCTTAGGACTGCAGGTCTGCAAAACTCAAACAGAAAGGAAAGAACCAAATTGGGCTAACATTCGTGAAAGTTAGAATTTTACACCTTACCACTATACTTAGAAACATGCTCATTCATGTTTACATAACTAATAAAGAACCAAGTCGTCCAAGTTTCACAAAAAAACTATAGCTACTGGTCATAGCTCTTTTCAGATAGGAACATGATATCAGTACAAGACAGTTTGAGAAGCCAAGCTTTTTGAAATACCTAATTTTAAGTCTCATTCCATTTCTGAGTTTGCTTTCTACTGGAGTTGAGAACATATGGGTTTGAAGGTGGAAATGCAGCTAGTCTCTCTTACTTAAATGTTGATTTTATAATTTAGGTTTCAAATGCAGACAGTGGAACCCAAGGATAGACATCCAAGTTTTAAGAGCTTACATCTTAAACCATACAAGTTTATGTTAAATATTACAAATGTTGTTAGTTCTCAACTGGGACAAGTTACTTGATTGCACAGAAGGCCTGGATGCTTTCTGTCTTATGCACAACATGCAAACAAGACCTGGAATGCAAAGGAAAGATTTCAGGACTTTATTATATCTCTCTTCCCGAGACATAGACTTTAGAAGCTGTATGTGAAGAAAAAAAAACAAAAAGCACTATTAAGTGAGATGTTTCTTAGTCTACTTTTTAGTTCGCTAGTAATATCATGAAAGGCTTCTGTGATTTGAAATACTTAATTCTTTTATAAACATAATCTGTAATTATAGAACTGATATCTACTTCTGACATATTACAGGTTTAATCCTTAGCAAAGTGCTTCTACCTCATGAGTATGTCTCTTTTGGTTATGTTCTATAGTTTTTCAAAAGCTGAATTCCTTCATTTTACTTTTCTTAATGTGTTAGATGAGCAGTTCTAAAATGACTTTTATTGGAAATTACATGGGTCAGGGTGGATTATAATAATGAATATTGTGATAAGTTATGATCAGAGCTTATGACTTAAAAATAATTGTCTTTCATCCCAGTGCTACTGGCTCCCACTTGCTTTTCACAAGAGAGGCTTTCAGATGCTAAGGGCTAGCGGAGTGTCAAAATGGCAAAGCAGAAGGAAACAAATGAGCACAAAGCCTGCCTGTGAATGATAAATGTGAAAGAGAGGACAAATGCAGAGTCTGAATAACAGTTTTGGATTCACAATACTTGCAGAAAAGGGTGCAGAGAACACCAGGAAGAAATTGGGTTCATTATGAATAAACATAGACATGCTTGCCAGCTCAAATAGAACTTCAGATGGGTATCTGTAATTACTGATGTTGACAAAATCAAGATGAAAATTTCTGGTAAGATTTTTTTTTTAATAATGGTAAGCTGTAATTTTATCATGGTTTTATGTGAAACCATTGACAAATTTTTTCAAAAGTGATGTTTTTTTCCATATCTCCTCCCAGTCTAGCTCCAAGAAAAAAAGATTCAGATAATTATGAGAAATAATGAATAACTGCACAAGTATTTCAAAAAGTACAAAGAAATAGTTTAGCTTTAGAGTGAATATTAGATCACTTCTTACTCTTCCTGATGTGATCTGCTTGATCCTACATTGGGAATATTTGAAACAGCAGGTTATGGTCTAATTTTGAGCAACTACAAGCAAACAGTATTAAACACTTCCACTAGGTGAAGCTAGTTAATTTGGATTTAAGAAAAGGGGAAACGTGATGCAGTTCCATATAAAACTCAAGAAACTTGTATGCCTAGTGAAAAGTTAGTCTGAATTATGAATTAACAATGTGTTAAGTGGAAAAAAATGTTAATGTTAAGAAACTCCCATACTCAATATTCTGTTGGGTTTAACTAGCATTTTTTTCTGGAGATAACTTCATCTTTTTCAGACAAACAGCCAAGGAATGAAAAACTGCATAGGATAATTTAAAAGAACATTGTTCAACATACCTAATAATGTTTGATATATATGGGTCCTAAGAAACCAGAGTGGCTTTCACAAGGTTCTTCCTAGCTTTAATTACCTAGTTCTTTATAGCAGAGAATCACCAAGAATCACAGAATCACCAAAGCTGGAAAAGACTCTAAGGTCAACCAACTGTCCACCTATCACCAATAGTTCCCACTAAACCATGTCTTTCAGTCTTTCAACAACATCTAAACGTTTTTTTTTGTTTTTTTTTTGACTCCACTACCTCCCTGGGCAGCCCATTCCAGGACCTGACCACTCTAAGAAAAGAAATGTTTCCTAACATCCAATCTGAATCTCCGCTGGTGCAACTTGAGGTCATTCTCTCTAATTCTATTGCTATTTACATGGGAGAAGACGCTGACTCCCACATCACAACAACCTCCCTTCAGGAATTTGTAGAGAGCAGTGAGGTCTCCCAAGCCACCTCTTTTCCAGGCTGAATAACCCCAGCTCCCTCAGCAATACCTCATAAGGCCTCTGCTCTAGACCCCTCACAACTTCGTTGCCCTTCACTGAACATGCTCCAGGGCCTCAATGTATTTCTTGTACTGAGGTGTCCAAAGCTGAGCACAGTTCTTGAGGTGTCAGTTGGCCTAAGACACGAGAATGTCTTTGCCAGTGCAGTGACATCATGAGGAAAGAATCCACAAATTCCCAATAGAAGACTTTGGTGTAATTGGGAAGCAATTTCATAGAAAAAGCATAAATTCCTGTGAGAAGATGATACAGAGAATACATTGCAGAGCATCAGTAAATATTCTCTCAGCTATACGCCTATGTAATTTTTCCATATAACTACCAGAAATTACTGTTGAAATTTCTAGATGAACAGTTACGCCTGGTGGTATGGCATTTCAAGGCAACATAGTCTGCCCATGATTTAGAAAAAGCACATATATTTGGGGAAAATAAATCCAAACTAAATCAAGCTACAGTGAATTTAAAATTAAAAGTGCAAAAAGTACCTTAAAATTATCAACACTTTTCAGTACCACAAAATATGTTAATGTTGACCTTTAAAATCCTTCTAGAACTCTAACATAGATTTTAATTGTGCTGTAGAATTTCTGTTACCCATGCACCACAAATCCTTTCTGTCTGCATAACAGGAGCACTCTGACCATGTCAAACCTCAGGCAAACCTGATCAAACCTGGCAAACACGAATACTGCAAGTAATAGAGCATTTTCCCTTATTGCTAATTCATTAAATACTTGTATTAAAAAGGTTCTAAGGTCTGCAGTTGGAAGAAAAGAGTCACATTATTACCAAGGGTATTTTTTCAAAGGACAGCAGAGATATTTAGCAACTTAGTTCCCATTGAAGGCAATCTAGGCTCTTTGACCTTTAGGTTATAACACATTGGTAAATGTGCAACTTTGTTTAAAAAAAAAACAAAACAACTCAAGGATTTCTCAGGAAGTTCACTTTAGAAACTCTTAGTATATAGAGACTTGGCCAGCAGGATCAGACATGATTAGACTGGGTAAGTCTCCTTGACAGTTTGGAAAACTAAAAACATTGCATGAACATACATCACAGTCCTATATGACAGCTCCTGTTAGAAGCTGTCCTAAGAATAACTCTTCCTTAGAATTTCTATGACCTGCACAAAAACCAGAGTTCGTTCACCATGTAAAATTCCCACTGCACAGTTTTCAAGACTAGGAAACACTACAAGTTCTTAATTTATGAAGAATCTTGATGATGAGTGAAATAATGTCTTGATGTTATGCACTCAGTTTATGTGCATCTCAATTCCCTAAGATTGGTCAGTTCTAGGTCTTTGTCTCCAGTACTGAGGATTCCATATGTGGACGCATTACTCCAGGTGAGGTCCCTCAGAGCAGAGCACAGGAGCAGCTCCAATGACTGCTGGTCATATTTCTTTTGATGCAGTCCAGGATACATTTGGCTTTCTAGCTTACAAGGGCAATACTGCCGGCTGATGTTCAGCTGTCATCCACCAGTAACACCAAACCCTTTTCAGCAGGGCTGTGCTCTGTAATTACATCCCCCAGCTTGTACTGAAAGTGTGGGCTGCCACTATCCAGGTGCATGACTTTGCACCAGGATTTCTTGAACCTCACGAGGTTCACCTGAGCCCACTGCTTAGCTTGTCTGGGTCTCTCTGAATGACATCCTATCCTTCAGGTGTTTTTAAAACACAACACAGGTTGGTGCAATCTTCATACTTGCTGAAGGTGTACTCAATTCCACTGCAGATGTCATTAATGAAGATATTTAGCAGCATATAAGGAGCTGCTTATTAAATACCTGCCTTGGCCATCCAGTAGAGCAGACATTTCAAATATAGGTAATTTTAGATGCATTGCTTTATGAGAGAAGTGTAGAATTCTTTGTTAATATATAATATGTGAATAAGTAGAATTTTAAGCAGCTTGTGAGCAATTTATGAAATGAAAAAAGCTATATTTAAATTGGCTATTTGCTTCACACTATTTCCTCAGTTCAAATGATAATTCAATTAAGTTCTTACATACATTCACATGCAGTACAAAAATGTAAGCCAGATTCACTTGTTTCTTTTCATATTTGTATTACTTTTCTCTCTGTCCATGCAGATAGAAGTACTTTCCTCACTTTAATTTTCTGATAGATAGCATTAAACAGTTATTATTATATCACTATTAAACAGTTATTAGTAAATCATGTGAAATTTTAATACATAGTCTGTTTCTCAAAAGCTTCAGCAGCTGGAAATGCATGAAAGATACAACAATGAAAAATTTCAAAAGATTTTGTCAAATAAATGTGTGGGATTATCCTTTTGCTTTGAGTAAAAATAAATTGTATAGTAACAAGTACAGATAACACAATATCCGGAGTTTCTTTCTAACCAGACAAAATACAGAACTATCAATAAATCACTTTCTGATAAAAATAATTAATACAAAAATTATATTATTCAGATCATAGTCTTTATTTTGTAACAAGATTCTAAAGCATTTGCAAGCTCTGAGCTCTGTGAATGAGTGTGATATTCTGAAAGAGACCAAAAGTGATGACAAATCATGATCATCTTTCATGAATCATCAATTTAGAAAAAAAATGTATGGTCAAAACAAGAGCATAGGGGTCATCTCTCATCCCCTGTTGTTCAACCCTGTGCTCTTGTTGATGTACCTCCAAACCTAGGGAATAAAAGGAAATAAAGACCTTTACTGTGATTTCTCATATCCTTCTCCAGGGAATGAATGGTTTGGGCAGTCTCTGGGGAAGGCAGAAGACCTGGAGCAAGCTTATCCTTCTGCAAGGTAAGCCAGGGAAATCTGCTAGGCTGTGGTTGAGAGGAATGGACTAAGAGGGGCAGCACACTAAGAGGGGTGGTAATATAGGTCCACTTGCATGGGAATGGTTTTAAAGTTTAGTCTGACCCAGAAGAAAGAAACACAGCGTGGAGATGTCAAGATCTGAAAGCAAATTGCCCCTCAAAATATAGGCAGATCATTTCAACCCCCCTTGGTTAATGTGAGCTGCTGTGATTAAATGAAGAGATAACCTAAGGGAAAGAGAGCTCTCACATCCATATAAATTTGCTTTAGTGGAGGATGCATACAATCAGGGCTGCTTGCCGTAAGCCCACACTTTTTGGGAGATGTTTTCCTTTTCCTATACAGAATTTCTACTGTATGGATCTGATCAAGTCCATGAGATAATCTGACCTGAATAATCTTATTTTGAGAACTAAGTAACTTCAGGTTACATTGGGGTACATGAAGAGCTAATTAAGCAACCTAAAGAGCTGATAATAAACTGAGTACAGCTGTACTAGACAGCACTGAATGCCAAGATGGCAAGGAGTTTCACACACAGAACAGGAGGATCATTATGCTTTTCTTGGAGGAACAGAAACAGCAACTGGCTATGGCACTTATTTATAGAGATCTTCAAAGCATAAGCCTCTAAGTCATTACAGTTAGTGCCTGAACATTAGAATTTCTCAGGTAGCTCCTCTCAGGGCCCAACAATTCACTGAAACGTGCTCACTTGACATGAACTGGCTCTCTCTCTCCAAATAAACACATAAACTGCTAGAGAGATGACAAAAGAAGTGCATTCATTGTATGCAAAATTGCTCTTTCGTGTTGTAGCTCTTAAAGCAATTCTTTTACAATCCTGTGCCATTCATTCTAACTTGTAGCTGCCCAATTCCAAGAAATAAATCCATGGGTTATACTACCATTCCACATCTTTCAAAGTCTTCAGAGTAGTGATGTTTTGAAGAAAATAACCTGTGGTCCAGAGTTTTGATCACAACATGAATTATATACAGAAATAAGTTTTTCATTATGTGTCTTCAACTCAGTCACTTTTTGTCTCATGCTTTTTATAGAAGTAGCCAAACTTGTACAGAAATCTAGAGACTGATGTGATTAAAATATTTCTCTACGCAGGCTGTGTCACCTGGTGACAAGCTAGAAAAATTATGTGCTTGTAAAAAAGACACTCTGCAGATGCAGTCTTTTATGCCCATGAAGTCTCAATAGAGGTCACCAGTAGTGGGTATTAGTCTCTAACATGTAGGATTAATGTTTTAATACTCATCACACACATGCCATAGAAACATGAAGATGGAAAGGTACTTCCTGTGTTCCTCAGAAATTACACATTCTCTATTTACATAGATGTCTAAACATCTGGCCCAGAAGAGCTGTACTTACAGCTTAATAACACTTTGTGCTGGTCACCATATCGTTCCTAAACCATAGTCTTATAACATACATAATGGCCTAAAGAAGTGCTTCAAAATACAAATAAACAAACAAAACAAACCCTATCATTTTGACACCACTAATAAGCCTGGACTGTGCATTAGATATGATCAGGAAATCAACCCAACTCTCCATCAACACAGATGTTCTCTGGTGTAAACTCTCACTCTCAAGTGTAAGTTGTCACAGTGAAAAGAACACAGCACTTTAGATCTAGGTTTAAAATGTAAAATGCCTATTTCTCTCATACTGGGGCCCCAAGGCATTTCTACAATGAGGTTACTGCTACTAGAAATAGGATTCTTCAACAGAATTATTTAGCTTTATGTTTTCTATTCCATATCATACCAGTCTTCCAAATTGACCTCATATACATATAACATTTGATGACATCAAATGTACGCATACAGCAAAAACAAAATTTATGTTATGCTAATTGATCACATGCAGGCTTTGGTACGCTCCTTTCCTTCTGCTAATCTCCGCATATTTCAGTGAACATCTGCAACTGGTTCACAGCTCATTGTGAGTCCTAGTCCAGACTGATATACATCTCATATACCTCCTATAAGTATAAACATAACAGTAACTCAGATTATGTGTTATAATTAAAATAGTTCACATAAATCGCTAGTTAAAAACTATGTACAAGGAATTCAAGAATTTTGAGATTTTAAAAGGAAGAAGACGAGCTTAAATTGTTAAATTCTCAGGAAAACCTTATTGATTATCCTCTTACTACTGAGTGAGCAAGAATTGCAAAATCAGATATATATATAAGCAAGAAGATTCCTGGCATGGTGACAATGTGATCACAGGAACTCATCTGAAACACTGGTGTTTGGATACTCAAGAATTTCATTTCATTTCTTGCACTAGCAGCCAAAACCTGTGCCCTTGTGCAGTGCCTATGCTTTTCTTGTCTCTGCAGTCATGACTTGCAGAAACTCTATAACCCAGAGTTAGGTTATAAAGCTAGACAGACTTCCTTTGTTTATATTCGTTCTGCTTAACTTCTGCAACTTTTATGCGTCAGTCATGACTTGATAGATAAGATCTTAAATTTCAATCCACATTCAGTTTGTTCTGATGCCAACTATCAAAACATGTAAAAAAATCCACTGGATGTTTCGCTTAAAACAAAAGGATGCAAAGAGGAAGAGAATGAAAAAAATTTCTTGAAAAAGAAAGGAGTTGCAATTTCTTTCCCACCAATGGCAGACTGTGAAATTATGGGTTATTTCTGTTTCCTTATTTAGCTTGCAGTAAAGTGCATTGAGCTGTTCTGTGTCACACTGAAGTGTGTTGTACCTGTAGGATAGCACCATGTAACAAGATTCAAGGTGGCATTTTTATCTAAGCTCACTGTTACTGTTTCAGACAAGCATGCAGTAATTACAGAATATTTAAGCTTTACACATAAGTAGTACAGCCTTGAAAGGAGTGAAGAAAAAAATAGTGAGAAAGGCAGAGGAAAGACCGCCTGAAGACATTACTAACATCTTTTTTATGAATTTGGATGGAAAGTTTGACAGCTTCCTTTATATTGATATTCATACAGCTCTCTAATTTCTTGGAAAATATCTTTATACGAAACAAGATACCACAGACAGAACTCATGGAAGTCTGGCCAAAGTTGTAAGATTTTCCAGCATTTTGCCACTATACACAGGGCAGAACTAAAACTCTTCTACTTGAGTGGACAGTGCTAATGGAGTCCCTACAGCACCTCCAGTCATACTGAAAGAAATTGAGTTTTCAAAACAGTTCATTTCAGACAGGTTGCATAAGAACTGACTTTAAAACTGCTCTACATTACTAAGCATCTGCTGTAGAAGCTCCAGGGATACATCTCCAAATAAGCGAGACTAACTCTGCTATTTCTAAATTTGTACCTCATGTCTTGCAGTTTGCAAATGAAGTATGCAAAAATTAAGCTTTGGTCACAGAAATCCTCTACTGCAATTCTATAATTTTCTGTTTATACTCTCTGGTCCTCTTCGTGATACTGCTACCCACAACCAGAGAGAGACATGGAAGACCAGGAGCAGTCAGCCTACTGACTCCAAGGAGGTGTCTCCCACAGAACCACGTGGATGACTATGGTTGGGGCTATTATGCACATTACAATTTTGACAGAATATTGAATTATACATGACTCAAGGAAACAGATGACAGTGAAGTCATACCCGGAGGTCATAGTAGAGTGAAGCATAATGGCACATGATCCGTTGGTTTCTGTCCAAGCAGCATTAAGGCATAAGAAGTAGAGCAACTTTTTGTCAACCTTCTGAACACTTCAGCAGTGCCTATTCAAAACCTAAGGTACAGACTGAAAATGCTGAGAGTCTGACAAAATAAATAAATAAATAATCACAGAACAGTCCCTTATCCAGTGTTTGATCCAATAATCTCACATCCAAAACTGTGTACTATTTCCACATAAACCAATAGACAAGTACCTAAGCTAGTGCTAGCTCACATTATTATTTAAAGAATACTGAAGCTCTATAGGCATATTTTTTTCTTAGCATTCATTATTCTTTCCAACTTTTTACAACAGTTTGAATATTTATTTGGAACAACGTAAAGACAATATTACTTGTCATGGAGGAAAGATAAATTCCCACTGTACGGATAACAAGCTAATAAAAGCAATCATACATGGAACTAAAAATAATTTGTAACAACTTTTTTCTCCTCTATTAAATAAACTACATAATTACTAGTATTTTTTCTTACTTACACAGATTGTAAGTACTATTGAAAAATAAGTATAACAGAAGTAAAACTACAAAATACACTCATACCAACAAAAATTTATGCTTCTGGTTCTGCTGGGAGCCATTAGGAGGATCATTCCTATTTTGCAATTCAGCTATTGAGATGTGAAGTCTCCTTCCTAATGAGGTAAATATTTATTACTAAACATATTGTATTTTCTATTAGTGAGATATACTAGCAATTATTTAGTCATAGACAGAATGACAAAGGATATAATTTTAGGACAGCTGGTTTTTACACAAGAGTCTATGGAGATTAAGAGTTATGCTGACAAAGACTTCAGAGACAACCAGAAATCCCAAACCACTTTTTATCTTATTAATTCCAATGAGAAAAAAAAAATCACACTGGAGAAAAACTTCTGGAAAAAAGCTATGATTATACTTCATAGAAAAAGTACACAGTCAAGATGGAGATCAAAACTAGGATCAAATAAATCTGTTGCATCCTAGAGGTACCCAAAATATCTATTCTTAATTGTGTTGTACTATCTACTTCTCACAGACAATGATTTGCTCTCAAGGGGGAACACAGATACGCTGAAAGCTGCCTAAGTAACTACACAACAAAGATGAAGTGATCATCTTGATGAACAAATCTGCATAGTACAAATTTGTGTAACACCAGGCCAATAAGTGAGTAATCCTCTAAACCTTTATATACATAAACAAAAAACAGAATGTTGTTTATAAACAAAAAACAGAATGTTGTTTCCAATTATTTGAAGCTTTATTCAACATTGAAAAATTCATAGCATTTTGATGGTCATCTTTCAGTAGAACATTAATAGCCTGTAAAAATAAGGGCAGACAGAAATAAACGCATCTGTGATACATGGATTGGCTCTTAAATTTCATTGCCATTGTGCTGCTTTTCAGGAGTCCTTCATTTTATTTGGCTGTGGCAAAGACTGGGCATTTGGTCTTCTGGAGCTACTCATGCCACCATTTCAGTTTCACTCAAATGTAAAGAGTCGCTGAGTGCATGAAGAGTGAACCTTTCAGCACTAGATAGATAGAGGTTGGCTGCCTGTAAGCTTGAGGCAGAACTCCAAAATGTTGGTTATATCTTCTCAGAAGAGCTAATGTTTTAGGAAACAAGTAACAATTTGTGCATTTTTCTTGATTTTATAAAAAACAGGTACCCTTGCTGCTACACACTGTTCAAAATACAAATGATTGTCAAATACACTATGACATTTTTCTCTTTCATTCTCTTTGCAGTTGTGGGATTGCAGCCATTTACTTCATCTATCGTTTATGAAATTCCTACTGGGATTCCTCCAAATGCACAGATTTTAACAAGTTAATGAGGAAGTCCTGTGGAAGATGCATCAGGGAACTGAGCACATCAGGTGGAATCACCAGTTCTATTTCCTAGCTCATCCTGACAGCAAAGTCATCCAACTTTAAACTAGTAAAAAGAGAAGAATAAGCAGGGCAGAAAGCAGCAGGTAAGCAAGCCATTGTCATTTGATCACTGCTCCAGATTTAGGTATGTTTTGAGGTTGAATGTATTTCAGTATAGCACAGTAAGCACACTGATGCTCAGCAGTACGGAGCCACCAGCTGAAAGAGATCTATTTCCGTTATTTACTGCAGCAGCAAATGTTTGCTTATTTTCAAATCTAGGTTCTCCATCCAAAGCCACAGCATTTCTTATCTTAAAGAGTTAAACAATATAAACTGAGGTCATAATTTTCACTTCAAAGTCACTCATATCAGCCCTTGAACATGAATCCTGGAAAGCCTGGGTTAGTGATGCCCTGGGGTCTTCCTAGCGTGAATCATTCAGGATGTTTTGCAGCTTCCTGGAGTATGCTAATACATCTAGTCACATTATCCTTCTGAAAGCAAACATTTTACTTATAGAAAAAAATGCATAAATCATTCACAGATTCTTATTTAAGAATAAACAAGCAATGAAGATATCAGCTCGTTTTGCAACCTAAAGGAGTCATCCTTGATAAGTCACTGATGTACCTTGCAGAAATCCTGAAGAAGCCTCAAAGCTGGATATCTCTGTGCTGCAGCACATTAATGGGCACCTTAGATTCAGAAAATAATACATTCCATTGCTCACTGCAGCAGACACATTAAATGTAACAGGAGAATCACAGTAGGAAGGAAAAAAGTACTGCTTTCTGACATGCACTCTTAAAGCTGCAGAAGCCAAGGTTCTTAGTGCCATTTGTGATGTCCACATGCCTTAGCTTAGCTAACTTATGTAATTACTCTGTGCCAGCTCACAGTGTTATTTCTAGGAAGGAGTGTAGATATAATCTTTCCAATTTAAGTAGGCCCAACCATGGTCTTTCTGTCATGACAAAGCTAATTTAATAGAAGATATGAGAAATGAGGGTAGATGATATCATAATTATTCAAATAATTACCCTTATTTTCACCCCTAAGTTAGCTGGTCTGTGCAATCTCAGGTATTTCTTTCAGAGTTCCTGTCGTTAACTAATGTGTATTTTTCTCATGTCTCATTACAGAGTGGGTACATGCACTGAATCTGTTTTGTTAATTGATTTATGAATGCACTCATCTATTTATTATTATTGTTTCACATTAGTTGAATATGTGACTGGCTATCTCTTGTAGCAATCAAATTAAAGAACTGAAACAACACAAGAAACATGATTGCATACCACTAACAAACAAAAGCAAAATTTGTACCAATTCTTAATTAATGTAATCTAAGAGTCACATAAACTTTTCCAACAATAGAAATTCAGTGAATAACCGAACTTAACTAGGATTTGGCATAGGAAAAAAAGCGAGAGGAAATCCAGAATGCAACAACAAACAAACAAAACAAAACAAATATATCCTTGAATTTTCTAGTTTCCTACTTGCCACTGAACATGGCCACTGTCTCTGGGTCTGATTGTCATAATAGACACTGACTCTTGGCACACATCTGATTTGTCTCTTGGTGATCCCTATAGAGGCTAGGAGCTCAGGCATCCCTCTGAAATCCAACCATGTACAGTGTCTTCTCTCAGAGAACCTGTTTTTGTTGCATTTTGTGTCATTTGAGTGCTCACCACCACCAGTGTTAAACAGAAGCACTTGCTTCTCTACTAAAACAGTCTGCTTAAGGGCTGGGTGCTTCTTCTAGTATCCTCAGAAGCTGGGGAATTTGAAGCATACAGCAACTGAAGGTGGAATTAATGGAAGCATGGGAAATGCCTGACATCAACTGGAAACAAAAGAGAAAAATCTAATGACCACTGAATAAGAAATTCAGTAATATGTTAATCTCCAAGTGGCCAGCTTGTTACAGATGGGTAATTGCTGTTTTAATGACACAGATAAAACTTTTTTCTCTACAATAAGAAATAATTACCTTGATACAAAATACTGGCTGTCTGACAATAGAACACCAATGGCAACATCTGCAGCCCAGAAATGGACAGCTGTATTTTGCTCGTAGCACTGCTAATCAGGCTTCTGCAATTGTCAGATCTTTGACTGATGTTGAGAGAGGACAATTTGCTAATCACATTTTTAAAGCATTTTTTCCTCTTTACCTACTGCTAAAGAAGTTTCCTCCCCCCACAATATTACTGGCAGTGACAACAAATGTGAAGAAGAAAAAAAGCTGAATAATCACTTGATATAAATGTGTATTATTATTGTCAGTGGCCCTATATCAATATATGTGACATGAAAATTAACCTAAAATCTGCTCAAATGCTAATTAGTATTTGATATTATCTGCAATAGTTATGCAAAACACTAAACCCACAAAGGAAATCAGAGAATAAGTTATCCTATTGTCTTCAAGTTAAAAGTTGACAGTTTGCCCATTCTCTGTTCTCAGTTAAGACAGATATTTAAACGTGCTTACTTTTATTGTGTTATCATCATTCACAAGCATAACAAAAATACATAACGCCACCTTTTATAAACTGAATGGAAATGATGCAGGGGAAGAAAATGACTACATTTTACAAATATTATGTACTCCACTGAAGGATTTTGAAGTATAAATATATTTGACAAGCAAAAATCATCTCAGTTCAATCAATACGGTGACAAGCTAAATTCAATGGCAACAAATTTCAACAGGACTTGTTCTCCAAACAAACAGCAAGTTTTCTCTAAAGGCCTTGTGAAGGTATGAGGTTATTCAGTTTACATAATTGTTTTCCTAGAAAAGAAATCTCCAGATAGTTTTATCTAGTGTACATGCAACAGTACTGGCTTATATCATGTTCATCTACAGACTGATAGAGTGCTGTTTAAATTCATACAGTTGACGGAATTCTAATTCCTAAATAAACATGAGAATTAGTAAGGACAGATAATACGTAATTTGAGTTAATTCCAATTACAGAAAAGTTCTCTTTATAAAAAGACATCAATTTGAATTACTTTTCTCGCTGTAAAAATCATTATGGATCAAGAAGAGAAGGCAGCCCACCAAACAATAAGGGGATTGAATAAGAAAATCCAAGAGTTAGTGAAAATTTGCAAGGAAAAAAAAAAAACAGCTATGAATTTATTATAGTTAAATGGCATTTCTCAATATCCTAGACAATACTAAAACAGAGGTAGAACACTGAAAGCTTGAGTAGGTGGTAATTACATTACTTTAACACAACTAGATAAGCACATATTTATTGCTTTCTCTGTGTTCTACTATTCTTATTTTCTTTCTTAACTTGCTTCCTCCAAAAGCTTCTGCCTATTAATCTCCTACACAAAAGGTCAAGGGTAAAGAGCAGGTAGATCTTCACAGGGTACCTAAGCATGGTTTTCATCCATTTGATGGGTTTCCTTGCTTCACTGTCTTATGAGGGCCAAGTCACTATAAAACAAAATCCTTCCTCCTGGAAAAGGAGCATGCTTTAACCTAAACTAGCCCCTGGTATACACACTGCAGAGACAAAAAAAAAAAAGAGACACAAGTTTTATAATATCTCCCCTCTGTTATAAATCACTTCAAAACACTTCATGCAAGACATTACATTTGTGTGATCATTGAGGTATCCTTTCTTGTTGCTCGTTTTTGTGTCACTATATTCTTTTACAGTTACAGAAGAAAGTTGCCATTTCTGCTCAGCATCAAATTGCCATAAGATATTCCATGTCTTCTTACAAGGCAGTAGCAAGACAAAGATTAAGTAGGTGTTCATGTATAAAAGGAGTTTCCTATTGAAGACTCAGGAGTAGTGAGGAAAGGCACGTTTCAATTGCTATCTCACTACAGGGTAAGGACTTGCACAAAGTACAGTACAGACTGTTTCTCTTTATCCTTCTCTTTTACCATATACTCTTCAGTTGGGCATCCTGAAGACCCTCTAGTACTTAACGGTTCTATTTCATCATTTCCCACTTGAAGAGTCCCTAGAGATAGCAGGGAGGGTCAGATGGGATACAAAAGAAAGATAGTATGGCTTACCCCAGATGTAGTCATCAGGATTTCCAGCTGAAGTGTTTCAGTCACGACTCCAGTGAGAAAAGACAAAATTGAAGGAAGTTTGAAGAACTGAAATCCTGCAGATTTCTATCAGAAAACATTGAAGTGCAGGGAGGAAAGGTGTAGACGAAGATTTCAAAACCTATGAGACTAAACCACCTAAACTCAGGACCAATAAAATCGTGCTTCTCTGTCATTTTGTTGCCTAATCTTCCATTGCAGATGTGGCTATTAGGGCTTCAACCCATCACCTGGTGTGATGTTAACACCTTCTCTAGGTAACCAAGTCTGCAATTAAGCAGAGACATTGTTGTTGACCATCATGTGAGCTACTCCCCAGGCATTGCAAACAGTCATCATCTGAGCTGGGATTTGAGTATCTAGTGCTATTTCATTTGCTTGAGGGAAATCCTGATAGACAGCTACTACCTCAAGGACACGTGCCTGCTGTAGGTACCATGCAGTATGTGCCAGGACTCTGAAGGTGTCTCAAATGCCAATAACATCTCAGCTTGAACAACGTACTGAATTCACAGACCAGAACTGTTGAGAAAACCACCAATTTCTTTAAAAGCAAAACAAAACAAAACACAAATAAACAACAAAAAAGTCTTTATAGAGAACACAGGTAATTTTCTGAAAATAACAAGACTGAAGCTAGAAAAGCAAATATTTCAATTCAAAATTGTGCTGTGCTGTGGTTGCCCTTCCTGTCTACTCTTCACAGGCCAAATTCTTAATTTCTTATATACAATAAGATATAATCATTCTTCCTCTGGCTAGAAACTTGGAAACAATTTTGTATTCTTTAAGTGATCATCCTTTTGATTCTCTATACATCATTTGTTTATGAAGCACAAATTCCACCAAACTGTGATATGATCGAAAAAAATCATCAGATAATTTATGAGGCAGACTTTGAAATGTATCAGATAAAGTATTTGAAATATAGGCTCATCTAAGATAAGACTAATGTTAACCAACTAATATTTCTTATGAAGACAGTGGGGTAACAGATGCTATAGACCATTTTTCTCGTATAAATATGTTAACTCACTTCAGTTTACAGATATTATCTTGGATAGGATAGAAGGTTTGGTACTGGGATTTTAATTGCCTGTTTACAGAATTTCCACCAATTTGAAATTCACAAAATGAGATAGTATCAGGTATCTTCCTCTCTCCTGCTTACAGACAAGGAAATCTGGAGGAAATGTCTGGAAAGACACACATTTTATTCAAAATGTCAGTCTCTATATGTAACATCCTTAAAATAAGGGTCTTTAAACATAGCACATCCATAGCTGGGACTCCCATCTATATATATTTTACAAAGCAATTTTTCTGGCCTACAGTTTCTTAAGTTTCTCACTGACTCTTTGTACAGAGATCATCTAATTGGGAAAAAATTAAAATAGGTCAGTGCAATACTGGAATGTGCTGAGAAATTTTGCACTGAAAAACTGACGTGGATGCTCCACTGAAAGCAGCAGGTACAGAGTGAAGCCAAAATCACATACTATAGCAAAGATCATGCAAGATAAGGCCACTAGGTCTTATCAATAAAATAAAAAAATAAAAATAAGAATGTTACTTTTCTGAAGTAGCTAATGTATGCTGGGTTATAAATTTTGATGACAGAAAATTATAAATTCACAGTAATCTGAAAAGTGAAAGGTTTGGAGTTGTTCTATGTTGGTTTTTTTTTTCTTTTTGTTTGTTTGTTTTTTGCTGCTGTTGTTGCTTTTCCTATTTTTTTTTTCTTTCTTTAATTGGATATTAGTGGATTACTAGGGCAGTGGAATACAGATAGTGGCCAGGTTCTCGTGTTTTTCTTAAATAAAATTTTCCCATGCTGTTTTTGGAGGTAGAACACTCTTAAAGGCAGATAAAGGTCTAATCCAATAGGACATTACTTACTTTCTTAAGTCTCATTTCATCCTCAACTTCTGTTGTACGGTAAAGGCAGCAAATTTATTTATCTTGTTTTCCTTGATTTATGGGAGTGTAGTTCAATATGATCACTTGGGGTACCCAATGATGAAGGCAGTCAAATAAAAAAGTAAAATAATAATAAATCCCAAAGAACATAAGTACTGTCAAGCGCTTTCCCATAGATCAAACTGCATTTCAAGAGGCTCCTATAGTCTTCAAATATCAGTCTACCATATGTCAGAAAAGTTATTTTAAAAGGGCTGTTTGCCTTTGATGTGCTAACAAAGAGAGAACAGAGTAGACATGAAAAAATGGTAGGCTAGTCAGGAATTCTAGATCACTGCTTGGAAAATAATATAAAAGAATAGCCGAAAATTTTAGCTGAGAAACTACAAATAAATATATTAACTATACAAAAACATTGAGTAAGAAGTAAGAAAAAGGAATACCCTCAATAAAACGTACAGCAGCAAATACTAGCCAGGCCTTTGTGAAATGAACGATTACTTGTGCTATGTAGGAAGGGAAGTCACAGGCTAGAAATCTTCTTTATCAAAAGGAATAACAAAAGCCTAAGCTGAAAGACACCAAGAGAAAATAGTCTGTTTAGGAGAAATCATATCCACTGCTGTAAGATTCTTAATATGGGAGAAGACAAGGTATTGAAAATAGTACATATATTCAAATGTAGTAATATGTCAGAAACTATACCTCTATGGATAAATCTGGAGTTCAATTATGGGAAGATATCCACGTGGACAGAAGTGATTTCTACTACCATACAACATATTTAACCTGTGTAATGTTAGCTCAGGTAGATTTTTCACTTCTTTTCTCTGCAAAGTATAATCAAAAAAGCTTGAAAGAAACCAAGCTATGCCCATAAATGAAAGGCCAAAAGAATATCTCCGGATGAGAGTGTAACACAGGTCAGCTTTGAGCCTCCTCCACCTCTTCAGTCCAGCCAATAAATCAAACCTTGTAGTATATTTTGTACCCAAATCTTTATAGGCCAACATAATCCTATAAATAAGGTTGTACTAATAGTACATGATCAGACAGTTCTGGTATAAATGAATATTTAAATGAAAAGAAACCTATCCATTTACAAACAAAAAATTATGGAGCCAAAATTCCAACATAAGGAAAGGTTGATAGTCGAATTTATAAACCTTGGAAAATATTATTATGCTACTGAAGCATCAATAAGGGATTTTAACTACGGAAAAACAAACAGTTCCTCTATAATTCGAAGTACAGAAAGTGTAAGAGATTTCATCAAGTGAAGAACTAGGAAAGCAGATATGACAATCCCTGCTGTTTCTGCAAACATTTTTATTAGGTAGAGAAGCAATGGAATTAGACCAAAGGGAATGAGTTTCTGCAAGCTATTTACCAACTATAAGCTAGCAAAGGTACAGGGAATTCTAGTTACACTGTAAGCTATTAAAGTTGTTTTTTCTCTTTCCCCCCCAAATGGCTATTCAATATGAAAAATGATCTCTGTCAGCAGAGACTCCTCATAACCCATCCTGATCAGCAACCTTCATTTCTTTATTGAGATAAACTAGTAGTATGCAACTATAACATTTCACATAAGTGAACTTAGAAACTGAGAAACACAGTCGTGTCACACAAGAATAGAAACTAAAGAATAAATCTAGATTTACCCTGTCAAACAAATTAGCAATAAGAAGCCAGTTCAGTAAAGTCCCTTGATCAATTTCACTCAAGCGAAGTTGTGCAAAATAATTTACTGACAATAATATTTTCAGTTGCTTCGGTCAGTATTCATATTATGAACACTAATCTCACTGTTTTCTAGAGAAAGCTAGATATATATATGACAAACAGAGTATGATTGTCACCTTAACATATGCACTTCTTTCTCTTATGAAGAAAGAGGCATTAAAGCATATTATTTTCACTTAACCCTTTTTGTATAAATATATTTTCAAACATTCGGAGAGATTATTTTTATTGAAAAAATAGAATTAAAAATTTTGCAGGATAACACCAAAAGTTATGAAATGTGTAAATCAAAATAATGTGAGGTATGATTTGTTCCTACCCTTTTTCATTTCTTTCTCACTTTGATATCTTCTAAATTAAATACAAAAAAGTCATACATTGTCTTGATAGAACTGTTTCCATCGTAAGTCTCTAAATCACTCAGAGCTCTGGGCTTAGAGAGCTCTCAGTAGATTCCTAAACCCTCATTCTCCAAGACGGCCTATTAGACTTCCACCCTTCAAATCTTTTTCTTTAATTTAAACAATTCCTTTAAAAAGTATCAAAAACTGAGTAATGTTTTGCTTTAATGTTTGCTTTGAGCCAGACAGAGCAACTCTAAATCTGGTTTCCCAGCTTACAATGCGATGCTATGACCTCCCTGAGATGCTTTGAGTACTTCTCAATGCTGCTGCAGGCAGCTTATATGGATTCAGCTCTTCTCAGGGGCCAGTGAATCACAGTCTCCTTTTGCATACTGAAATTTCATCACTAACCGTATGAAAAAATACATACCCACCTATCCTTGATGCCATTTGTTTGTGGTTCACTGCTACTAGGCACTTGTCAGTCTAAGATTGTTTTTCTTTGACACCAAACATCATACCTTTTGAATCACTGGTTATTTTTGACTGCCCTTTTCTTCTCTCTCTGTAATCAGTTAAAAACTTTGTGTCAGATTTCATGTTTGGAAGGATTGTTTCAGAAAAAAAAAAAGAGAACTACAGTTTTATAGATTCTTTGAGTCTACTTTTTCCCCTCAAATGATCATAAAAATCAATCATTAGCTACTATTATACAACAATTCATGCTTCTTTAGTGATCCAATCACTCCATAGGCAAAGAAAAAATAACCTGCTAACCTACATACAGTAGAGCTAACCTGAAAGCATTATCTCGAAAAGTACCAAATCTTCCCAACTAGGCTTAATGGGGAACCTCCATTAATTGTCACTGGGGAGACATATTCTCTTTGCAGGACAACAAATACAAATAGAATAAGCACAAAAACACAAAAAATAAGTCTGAAACTGCATGCAGAGAAAGCTAAGTTTGCTTTCCAGCCTCCTTGTTTCCCATTTGCTGTTTCACAATGAGGGAAATAATATCAGAGTTTGTATGACATAGTCAAGCAAATGTCTACAAGCCAAGTCCATGTGTAGGTGAGGTCAGAAACCCTCTTAGAGAAAGAAATGCCAGAACACCAAATGTGTTATTGCTGAGGTATCTAGTAGCACATCTGCATCCCATGGAGATATGCAGAGCTTGTTTCTTGCCTCCCCAACAAATGCCTACTGCCCTACCTCTTCCTCCTCAGATCCCAACCTCAAGCTCAGCCCTGACCTCTGCAGAGCCATCCCAACCCCAGCACTTCCCTTCACTCTTTCCATGCTTCACTGCACAGAATTTGGGCTCTATTTCTCTGCCAGTAGCTCACTCCCATTCTCAATTTCTGTTGTAAGGTTCTCTCTCTCTGTTCTCCTCAATTTGTTTTTCCACATATGAGCTTGTGCTTTGAATTCAGCAAAATTAATGGCAAAATCCTTTTTTCTTCACCAGATATCAGTTCATGATGGATTAAAAGTGTAGAATCAGAGCACCCTATTCAACAAAGCATACGATTTTTTACTCCTTTCCAGCAGTGAAAAACCCAGATTTCCAATGGATTATATATGGTTATACAAAAGTAGCAACACCCTGCTGGGAATGCAACATGGATTCTCTTCATATATATATATATATTTTTTTTTCCTGACCACAATATATCTCATTCTGTGAAAATAGAGATCTCAAGTCTTTCAGTATATATCAGAAAAAATTTAATGCAAATCTGAAAACATGCCTTACCAGCTGCAGAACTATTTCCATTTGGGAGTAAAAAGAAAAAAGTTAGAGATTAAACCTGAGCATTTATTTGCTAGTCAGGAATAAGAAAGAGAAATTAAAATCACGTGGGAAAGGAAACAGGTGACAACTTGAGTTATCTGCTTCCAGATTTATTAGTGCTTTTTTGTCTCATTAATGTAAGAAATGCAAGAACTTGATAGATGCTAGTGCTTGCAGCAGGACCTGCAGAAGTGAGAGTTTTTGCTGATTTTAGTATACATAATTTAAGCCTTCGTGTTTTGCTGACCTTTACCATCTTCTACTGCTAATCATAAGCAAACTTGCATTCTTTACCTCATTTCCAGAAACCAAATCCACAGTCACAAAGACTGTCAGGAAAGAAAGCCATACAGAACAGTTCAGGTGTGGGAGTTGGCTGACCTCGGTATTCTCCTAATACAAGTCATTGTTTCTGTTTTGCTGTAGCTCACATGCTGTTTGTTTTGTGTTTGAAGAGCTACAAAAGATAAGAATTTTGCTAGCAATATCACCTTTTATAAACAGAAAGATATTTCTGGAAGATACTGCCATATTTACTGTCAGCATATTTCTGACTCAGGTATCCCTGCGAAGGACTGTATAGCACTCCTTGCTATTATGCACACTGTACATTGCTGTAGTTTAATTCTTGTGAGCATACTCAAATGGCAGGATTTTCCATAGATTTATTGTCAATGTTACAGTGATAGTTTAGCCTAATTGGAACATCTTTTTTTTTTCATCATCTGGGATATGAAAGTAAATACAACAGCTCTTAATACAACAGCCAGTCAGACCACATTTACAAGATTTAATCCAAAGTTAAGAAACATTTCTATTCTTAATTCTGTCTCCTGCTACTGATGTTTTAAAGAATGTATTGCTTCATTTTCCAAACCTCTCGTCTTGGGCAGATCCACATAATCCATTATCAGAAAACAGATATCCAAGGGCAGAGAGAAAATCTACCACACACCGGAATGGTTAGAGAAACCCAGCCCGTGGCCAGAGATGGCAGGGCAGAAAAGCTATGAATTAGCTCATCTGTATCAACTTTGGCAAAGTTGCCTGGTAACCAAGCACTTTGATTATTTAAATCTCAGCTTCTGGCAACCCTAAGACATTCAAATCTTGTAATTTTACCCCCTTTCCAAGGTCATATTTCTTCTCCATATCAAACAGTTATCTTTTAAATTTCATCCTCTGGCTTTACAGCCAAAGTACCTTGTGAGACACTGCCAAATGCCAGATTGTCCTGTCACTTTTTATCATAAACACTAATTATTTGAGAATGAATGAATGAATGAATAAATAAATATAAACCTTCTTGTTCCCTGGGCTCACTTTTTCCATTTTGCCAAAGTGTTGGGATAGCCTCTCTCTAGGCACCTCTCATGTTACAAGTGAAATATATAAGAAGAAGCCAGTCATATTCCTGGGATAAAGTCAGAATTGGCAGTCTACAGTGAGGCATTATCTTCAAAGAAGCCATCTACATTTTCCAGGATAAGTGCAATACACTTATAGAGCACTAAGCGAGACATGACAATTTTATACTAAATCCTTTAGAGCCCACTCAGACTCAGAATTAATATATTTTTAAAGACCTTTTCCTGAAGATGCCCAGGGACTGATGGCTCAGAGAAAATCATCAAAAACCAGCTGAAAAATCTATTGTTTCAGAAAACGTGAATTAATTTTAATAGCATTCTGCCTCTTCTCCCAGGTAACTAGTGATAGGACAAGAAGTAATGAGGTCTTAAGTTGTACCAGGGTAGGTTCAGATTGGATATTAGGAAGAATTTCTTCTCAGAAAGAGTGATGAGACATAGGAACAGGCTGCCAATAGAAGTGGTATAGTCACCGACCCTGGATGTTTTTAAGAAAATTGTGGGTAGATGTGGCACTGAGGGACATTTTTTACTGGACATGATGGTGATGAGCTGATGGTTAGAGTACATTATCTTAGTGGTCTTTTCCGACTTTAATGATTTTATGTTTCTATAATTCTACATCCCAAGACCTGCAGTACTTCACTTTCGGTCTCTGTTCCTTGCAGTGGAGTTGGACTAGATGACTTTTAAAGGTCACTTCCAATTCAAACAGTTCTATGATTATGCACTTCTATGACTTCCAACCAACCTCCATTGTTTAGAGTTCTTCATGCAGCCCTCCATAGAGTATGGCCCATCAATCATCAATCCATAGAAGATTTTACCAAGATTGTTTTCCATCCATTCAGTCTGCATAGTCCTAGCTTGGATTCAAAAATACTATGAAAAGTTGTGTAGAAAGTCTAGATTAAGTTAAAGTTAATGGTATTCACAGTTCTTCCTGCATCCAAGCACCCAGTCACTTTATCATATAATAAAACTTTACTGGTCAATCTAGATCTACTCTTTTTAAATCTATGCTGACTGTTCCCAAGAACAACTACTTTCATACGCTCAGATAGATGGTGCAAAAGTACTCTGCAATTTTTGCAAGGATCAAAATGAAGGTGACCAGTTTGAAGAGGGTCTCGGTTTGTCATTTTGGTCTATTTCGAAGATGGTGGTTATCATACATGAGTATTACGTATCCAGACTTTTGTTAAGAATGACAAAGGAAAAAGGAGGAAAATCAGAGAATGATAGAATCATAGAATTGTACAGTTAATGAGACTTTAGACTCCAAACTCATTTATGGAGGGAGATTTTGTCCAGGTCACCCTTAGGAAATTTGTCTCTCCAAGCTTGTCTATACAGACTCTCCATCTCCTTCAGCCAGGCTTTCCTCCATTCAGACAATGGTAAATTGGCAGTACCCTGTTGCAAGAATCAAAAAGAACTAATAAAAATATAAGCAAAGTAACTCAATTGTTGTGATTAACTCAATCCAGTTATGTTTCATTGATAGTGTTTGGTTTTTGTTTGTTTGTTTTCTTGTTTTGTAAATTTCTCCTTGATAGTATTATTTCAGAGACTTGAACTTTTGTTTCAACGTGATAAACTAGGAAACCACTTATTTGAAAATTACATTCAACAAGTTTTGCATCATAGTGATTTTATCAGGATTTTATTATAAAAGAGTAGGGGAAAAAAGGAGTTTTATGAAGTAAAGGATGTTGTAAAATCATGAATTTTAATGTCTGAAGGAATTAATAGATTTTGTCAACCCCAACTCTGGTAGAATGAGGAAAAAAAAAAAAAGAAAATTCAAATGGCAGCTTTCAACTGCACATAGGCTAATAAATGTGCTCTTGAAGCCCCTGTGGAAATTCAGTGTCTACTTTATGACAGTATAATATTTCCAAACACTCCCTTGCTCACAGAAATGAATTTTTCTGAAATATTGTATGAGTGACTCCTAGGGTATACATAAAACCCCTGCAATTCAGAAATGTACAGACAATACAAGAGTAAATTTAACAGTAACTTGATTTTCATCCAGCAGGTCTTCTGATTTAATTTCACCATAAACTGGAACTGTTTATTTAGAAATTCCATTCATCTATCTCTTCCTCTGATTTTGTTTTCTGAGAGGGCAGGTTATCTGAGAACTTAGTCTGAAGGAATTATGCTTTTAAAGGTTTCAGAGTTGTGGGCTTTATGGATGGAAATACAATCATTACTTCAAGGGAAATTAGCTTTGCCATATAGCACTATAGTAGTCGTACTACATTGTCAGCTGGAGTGAGCTGCATGGTGATTTACAGATGCTGAATCCTTTGTTTGCTGAAATATTAATCTCATCATGACCAGAAGTCCTACAGATTGAGGTTTTACATCAGATTTAAAAAGTTTGTAGGGCTTCTGGTCATGATAAGTATTTTGGCATCAGTAATCACAGAGTAAGCGACTCAATGCTTTTTACAACCAAAAGAGACCACTGGTAGGGAAAGTTTTTCCTAGAAGCCTGGCCAGTTCTGTGCTCAGCTGAGCAGTGTCACGTACAAGTTGCAGATGCTTTTTGTTTTCACTTTCCATAACAGAACTGTACTTTGTCATATGAAATATACTGGAAGAATAATCAAAGACCATATGAAGAATGAAATGTGGAATAACACTAAGAATAAAGACAGAACTGATTTAATTTCATTAGCAAGTAGTAGGACAAAAAAAAAATTAGTTTCTGAATTACAAAGCACAGAAAAAACTCTTAGTCTTATAGCCTATAAAATCCCATGATATTTACTAGCTTTCATTAAGGTATTCCTTCTGCACTTTGGATAAACTGGTGAGGTTACACAGCCATTTGAGACATTCTTTCAATATCTTAAACAAGCAAAGCTGTATATATTATTTCTTGACTGGTTCACTCACACTGTAGAATAGACATTTCAACCCATATGTCCATATAAAACTGGGTAATGCAACTCATCGATCAGAGTGATCAACAACTGAAACATGCATCTGCCAAATCTTATTCCTAGTGTTTGCTATGAGCACAATTTAAATGACTTGAAGCCTGAATTATGACGTGATCTGTCAGAATCTAAAGAGAGGGAAATTGCATTGGTTGATACTTTTACCCTGGGGTCACCATAAGTTAGTTCCAAGAAATCACCTACATAAATATTTTTTTCAATCCAGTCAACATCAGCAGAAGTTGACTGGCAAAACTGTGAGAGAAAAATATCTTATTTCATCCTAAATCACTCAAGCAATGGGCCTGAGTAATTATAGTAGAAGATCACGAAATGATAAAATGCTTAAGTTAGTAGACTGGAAAACCCTGAAAATGTACAGAAGCATCCATCTTGCTTGAAAAACAAACAAACAGACAAACAACAACAACAATAAAGCCAGACAGGATACAAAAAGTCAATTTGATTTCAATCCTTTCTCTGGAGTTTTTCTAGCATATATCCCATTTGATCTGAAATTAGAAGGAATAGAGCCATCAGAATTAGTAATGCTACCAGGAAGAATATTTCTTCTTTTCCTCCCACATAACACAGTCTCATAACCTATGCATGCCACTGAACTCCTTACCATTAAAACTTGAGTTATCAAGACTGGAAAGTTTCTCACAGATGGAAACAAAATCCAATCACTCTGGCAAAATAAATAAATAAATGACTGAAAGGATGTATGAATTCCCCAATGGGAGGCAAAACTGATAAAAAATCATAAGGTTAGGGAAAAATCTGTTCAGTGAAAACATTTCTCTTCTTTGATTGTCCAATATGTTCATTCACCTGCTTTGAAACATCTGGTATGAGTTATTATTAGGGACATAATACCAACATAGATATTCTACACTCTCATCTGTAATTCAGTTCTTAAATACATTAAAACATTTTCTAAGTTATTTATTTATTTATTGTCTGGGAACATTACAACTTTTCAGCAATTTTTATTAACAAAATTTTTTTATGTGATATGTGGTGATACAGGAAAAAGTGTGACAAGTTTCATGATAATGTGAGGATAATTTCATGAGATCCATAAAATGAATAAACATATTATACACAATTTTAGCTTATTTTGCAAAAAAGCTTATTTATAGAAATTAGTTCATCATCTCACAGCAAACTGGTATAGCTCAATTAACTGGCTACTACATTCCTCTGAATTAGTTCTGCAAATTGAAAGACATCAAATGTAGTAATCCTCTTGTTATTGTGCCATGAGAAATTGCAACTACAGAAGGAACGCATCACTCCTTCTCAATCTGAAATCTGAACAGAAAATCCATTGTCCATACCACTGGAAATAAGACAATATTTTTGGGTTTATGTAATCAGGTGCTAAATCCATCTCTAGTATGTAAACTCTCCTAAGTGACTGCAGCATAAATTCTCTTAAGGAAAGAGAAACAAAATAAATATCACAATAAATGGTTCATAAGGTAACAGAATGTATTTCATTAATGAAGAGATATGTTTTCCTTCGCATGCTAGAAACATCCATATCATCCCTGTAAATTGATTCCCAGACTTGATTTCTATGATCTGCATTGAAGTGCAACAAATGTAGTCCCCTACTATCACATGACCAACTTTGTGTTCCCTGTTAAAAAAAAAGTCAGATTTATTCTCATCAAGCAGATTTAGATCTTCTTACTCCTATAAAACATCTCATCTGTTATATCTGAGTGTAGCAGTAGGTTAAGAACCACCTATTTGTTTCTACCCAAATTCTGTCAAGACCATTCAATAACATCTTGGCAAAGAACTGAGGTGCCCTGGAAGCGATGATGACAACAAGGGTGCATACAGCTCTGTGCCACTGTTATTGCAAGTACTGAAATAGCTAGCAGAACAAAGTGGACTAGGGAAAACAGTTTAAAAGAAACCCTCCATCTTCCAGGTTTGTACAGTGTGTAGCTGTGAAGATGGTCATCAAAAATGAAATGACAGACGAGTTGGAAGGTTGATAAGATTTTGTAAACTGAATGCTTCTAATGACACTTGATTTCTAAAATATTATCACTATTTTTCAAAAGTCATTATTATATTTAAGAAAGCTACTAAAATGATTAAGGATGAGGCAATTAAGGACAAAAAAAAAGAATATTTTTAAAGAAATTCTAAGAGTAATAAAAAAGATATAGAGTTCCACACAATAGATAGAGAGGAGATACTCAGTATAAGAAACCAAGATAGGATGAAAGAAGGAGAAAGAGGAACTCTGTCACCTGGGAATGTCCTTTCATATATTACTTTCAATAGAAGAAAATTAGAGTAAATGAAGAGACACTCTGAAACCTGGGCCATATTCTGGTCATCAAACAAATCTAGAAAAAGTTATCTGACATTATCAGCAAATTTATGAACTAATACCACCAATATCAGTACTATCAGAATGACACTATCTGCAAAAGTTCGGCATTTATTACTAGGCAAGAAATAAATTATTCTGAAATCTACACCCATTAACTATGAGCAGTGGCTGGTAAATAAAAGAGTAGTACTGATTAAGAACTTTTGGTGCAGAAGTCATTGTTGCTTTACGAGAACGTTTAAGACAGCAGAAGACACTATTGCCAGCTTCCTCGTTGCTGGATATTTTCCCCCTTATCTGAATGAAACTGAATCTTTAAAATCTTCCCATCAGTTAAGGTTCATACACATTCTTGAAGTTGTTACTAATACTTACACAGTAAAAGGATGCCTTCACCAACACATTATATGCCATTCTGAAATACAATTTAAGTGCATGCTCTGCAACAAACACAAATGTTTATTGGAAGAAAGGTTTGCATATATTATTAAAACAAAAGCCAAGACTAAACCACAGAAACACAGAGGGACTGAGGTTGGAAGACATCTCTGGGGAATGGGTAATATAAACTTCTGTTTGGATACAGAGCTGTTTGCCATAGACTTTGTTGAGCTGGGTTTTGAATATGTCCAAGCATGAAGACTCTACAGGTTCTCTGGGCAAACTGCCACTACTGGATCACTCTCTCAAAAACAAACAAAAAAACACCTGGATTATATTTACATGAAATCTCCTGTTTTTCAATTTGTGCTCTTTTCCCCTTGTGCTCCTAGAAGCCTCCACTGAGTATGGATCCATTTCCTTTACACTCCTCAGCAGATATTCATACAGATGGCTAAGCATTATTTTCTCCAGGTTAAACAGTCCCAGCTTTCTCAACCTCTACTCAGCTTCAGTCCCTTGAGCATTTTTGCAGCCATTCACTGTCCTTGTTCTGGTAAGTCCCTGTCTGACTGATATCAAGAAGCCCAGAAACGAACCCAGCACTTCAGATCAGTCTCACTAGTGTGGAGCAGAGATCATTTTCCATGAGTGAAAGTGTTGCTCTTCCTAATGTATCCAGAAGGTTGTTTGGATTGTTTGCTTCCTTTCTGCAAAGGCATTCTTTGATAATGTTCAACATATTGTCCACTAGGATCACTAGGACTAACTTTGCAGAATTGTTTTTAGTCTAGTTGGCCTCAGCCTGAGTTATGTGCAGGACTTGTTTGTGTTTAATTTCATAAAACTCATGAAGCTAACATTGAGAAGAAGCAATTTTGCAAAACAGCTATTTACCCTGCATAGAAATTCTGTTTATTTTCTGTGATATATCCCTATGGTTAACAAGATGATAGCAAACTTAAGAGCAATTTTCTGATGACTTTAATTTGAGATCATCAAGATCAGGAAGACAAAGGGACAAAAAAACAAAACAAAATGAAGCATCATGGACTAAAAATAAACTCCCTCGGAGAGCACTGAATTATTATTTCTTGATTATGGCAGTTGTGAAGTTCGAAAAGCGTCTATGAAAATGCAAGGATCAAATACCTTGTCGACTAAATTTTTACATTCCTGCTTTAAAAAAGCACAACAGAATTCTAATCTTTCTCAAAATACTTTCTTATTTTTTTAGCCTAAACAGGTGGGGTGCAAAGTGTCCAAGGAGACAAATTATCTGCATCAAAAATGCCAGTATGAAAAGACGTATCCTGGTGTTCAGTCTCAAAAGGAAAGAGAACTGCAGGAAAGAATTTCTGTTATGGTGCCTCAGTGAGAAGTAATTGCAATTCTCTCACCAACAAAGGGCTCATTTTGTATTTTAGAATGTTTTCATATTTGTTCCTAACTGGCAGAAGGAAGGAAGAAAATTATTGTTGGCAGTTCTCATATTACTACAGCTTTTTACCTTAAATCAATTTGATGTATAAAGCTATAAATTTCAACTGAAACTTCTTCTACAGGATTGAGGTATTTAGCTGTCTTCAGGTGCTCCATCAGTCACTCACAGCTAGCCCTCTACCTCTTCCAGTCTCAGATTATATGGTGTAGGGACAATTTTGAATCATATTAATATTGGTCACAAAGTGGAATTTCAAGAGAAATGGGAAAGAGATATGGAGAAATAGATGTTTCATCCTTTTGGGTCTAGCTGTGCATCTCACCTGATTCATTTATAAACAAGTACTACTTTATTCATCTATTTCTCTATGCTTTCCTTTGTTCTCTCAAATCAAGTCTGCTTGCTGCTTATTCATTTCACATCCACTACTACTTCTTCCACTGCATTTCCCTGCTGGCTCCATTCTCCATCTGCAGAACAGACTGAAATCTGTGATTTCCATCTCCTCTAATGGTTTTCTTTCCTCTGCTGTTTCACTCTCATTGATTCTACACTCTCTAGTAGCATTTTTCAATGTTCATCTATGACTTAATGTGACACCTCATTTTCTATTTTAATTTTTTTTTAATAATTTAATTCTGGACTTGGATAGGAAACTAAGTTATTAACACTCTGTTGTTCTATTTCCAATTTTATTTCTGGCTATAAACTTCCTCAAGGTATGCAGACCTCTCACAGTTTTCCAGCTGTAATTCTTTGTACCTTTAGCTTCTCTTGTGATTTTCTCAGTGCTTTATTCCTAAGGCTGACCTTTCCACCAGATAGTTCTGCTGAGCAGAGGGGGAAAAGAGGTACATTTTAAGTCTGTTTCTTTGTTTCAGACCTGACCCCTTCTATCTACGTGAGTTATTACACCAATATCTTGGACATCCCCTGGTCTGCTCACAAGCAATCTGAACACTTAACTTTCTCTCCACTGTTCTTCTGGCCTTTCTTCTTTCTTGATCACTTTTGAGAGAACTTTCATCTTGCCACTGACAGATAACCTTCCCATTTTCTTCTCTTAGCTCTCTTCCTACATCTTTACTCCAAGTCTTTTTCTAAATCTTAATGAATCACGTTTAAATCTCTATTTTAGACACAGTTATAATATAATATAAAATAATGTAGCAAAAGAATTCATTCTAACCCACTTTTTTAGTTAGTGTCTCCATCTTGCAGTCTTACTCTAATGAACTTGCTCTGCACTAAAAATAACCGGCCTTTCCTTATGTTACTCTCACTCCTCTGCTCCATCACCCAATCACTGCCATGTCAACCCCCATTGCCCATCAGCCAGTTCCATCCCACACTTTTTTTAGACAAACACCTTTGAGATCCCTGCAGGAATCCACAAAATGACCTTGTTGCTGTCTTTCAAATCATTCCTTGAAATTGTTCTTTATAATGATGCTTACAAGAAACAAATTTGACAACAGCTAGTTGTCTGATAAACATGGACTGCTGCCTGCTATGCTGTCTATATTATTTGCTTATTACGCTTCCCAGCTGCTGTTTATAACACCCAATGCCTTCCACCAGAAGAGAAAGGCTTTATGAAAGACTCTTGGCTTGTGGTTTTCGGTTAGTGCAGCAGGTATGCTGATCCTTGCCCTAGCAGGAACTTCTAGATGCTTTCAAAGGACATACAGTACACAGAATGTTGCTGTGTACAGAAAGAAGTTATCTTCAGCCAGTAATCTGAGTTACTCTGTGAAAACCTGACAGAACCTGGGACCAGAGTTTTTTGCAGTCAAATGTCTGACAGTGAAAGGAATTGAAAAAATACAATTTTCAGCATGTTTTTATTGCAATCTTTGTTTTATAAATTTGTAATAGAAATGTACATCCCTGTGCCTGAGAAAGGCTCCATGAAAACGACCAGCTATAGGACAGCTGGAATGCCAGCAATCTGAGACACAGAGGATGGGCATATATTTATTTAAGGCCACATATTAAATATCCTGACAATGGCCCAATAGAAACATGTTTGATTTGAAAAATAACGAAGTAGGGGGAGGTAATATGAAATTCTTCAGTCATACATTCTAGCATGCAATTCAATCTCATTCACAGGAAACTTTTGAATCAATACAAATCTAAATCAGAAAATGTTCAGAAAAATGCAGCACGCTATCAGACTGGCTCTGATCAGAACTAGGTTGCAAACACAGATTTCAGTTGGATTACACAGCTGCAGGATACCGAGATGTGTCAGAGAATAGTCTTTCAAATGCTTCCTATTATCCAGAATTTGATATTTCATCATATTAAAAAAATTATCTAGAAAATGTTTCTTAATGATGTACAACAATACATTTTTTTCGTTATTATTTCATTTTTAGTTCCTTTGTATTTTTATTTGTGTTTTTTTCTTAAGTATGAATTCAGACACAGAGATATATTTTCTGAAGAATTGGTACATAGAAATACAATGCTAGATACAATTCAAACTACAATGGAGGAGATATTTGAAATCCCTCTTTCAAGATCTTAAGTGACTTGAAGAGAAATAGGAAAAAGAAATGAGATGACATACGATGGACACGATGTTAACTGTGTGATAGTTAGCATTCTGAAAAACCAGGCTGAAGACCTAGAAACAAGTTCAAACTAGAAAATATAATATTGGCTCTGGTTCCTGAAGGCAAAATAGAGAAGTGAAATAAAATCTTTTGCTAAAGGTTATAGATAGGTGAGGCATAGGTAAGTTTGATGTGCATTTGCAGTATGTCTTGGCTTGTCAGACATTTTCTTATGAATGTCAGTTATGCAACACCTCAAACAATAGAAGAAAGTCTCAATACAAAGAAAAGCTTAAAGAGACAAAAAAATCAAAATCTAGTTTGTACTGCTATGAGTCACATTTCAATTTGATGATTTTGATAATAAATATGGAATAGGTAAAAATTGGGCTTTGAGAAATTAGTAGAGGGAGAAAAATAATTACTTTAATGTTCTTTAACTTCTATGCTTTTTGTAAAATTACTTAACTGTAAAAAGTACTAAGTTTCTTCTGGGAACTGTAGTGCCTATCAGTAGTGTTCATTGTTATCACTGCTTTAAATCCTTTAAGCATTATTTCTACTGTGACACTTCACATCTGCTTTTGAACAGTCTTAGGTAAATGATTTCATGTGCATACGTACACAGACATATTTGAAAAATTTGCAGAGAATTCTGGGAAACAACCAGGAAATCCTTAACTCTAGAGAGCTGGGGCTTGGTATTTACATAGAGCTCAAAAGAGTTCTGTGATCTGAGTTACTCCCCTGTGGCAATAGCAATAGTCACCTATCCTTTATTTTAGAAACAAGCATATGTAACTCAGGCCTCTCTTCCATCTGTCACAGTCAGTGTATTAAGCCTAGAACACTAAACTATGCAGGTCAAAATGGATCATGTGTTCATCTGTGTGACCTCATACAAACACCATTAGCATGATGGGGATCCCTATTCCAGTTAGAGCTCTTTTGGGGTCTCAGAGTGCAAGGATTTACAGGTTTTTGCCAAAACACATGAAATTTTAAAATACTTCCTTATTTATTAAGCTTCTCCTTGCCACCCAGAACACTAAAGCAAAAATAATTTATAACATTGACATTTCACCACCCATAATTTTCTAACCAATTTCCATTTGCCCTTTGCATTGCACTTACAAATAGTTGCTGGATTACCTTTGGTTCTTGCCTTCTCTACAAACTGCATGAGCAAAACTGTGCTGAGCTGTAATTTGACTCACTGATAATTGCTGACATATGGCATATTGAATAAGGAGGGGAGAAAAAAGTGCTCCTGGGGGGTAAGTGATTAGCAGTCTTAACATAAGAATTACTGACATTCTGATTTTACGTTTTCTGACAGCTCTTTCTAAAATCCTGCCTCACAAAATGTGCTTCTTTTCTGTTTATTTGGAAAAGAAGGTGCAGGAAATGGTATGGTGAATTATGCTGTAAAAGAGAAGTCAAAAAAACTCATAAATCCTGGAAATAAAGCAATCAGCCAGAAACGATCATGCATATTTAAAACTATTTACAAATGGGGCAAAGCATGAACAGCTGCCTCCAGTACTTAAAGCTCTCAGATGGAGAACAGATCATTTACAAATACCAATGAGCATTTCCTGGGAAACTTGCTATATGTAAACAGCGGACATCCAAAGGAAAAAATTCTCATTTACCACTCACATTTTCTCTAATGGGGAGATAATTTGGTAGTGAGAAAATAATATATCACCTACACTTTCCTAATGAAAAAGATTCTGTTTAAAATATCCACCCACCAGTAGTCAAATGAAGAGTGCAATAATGTGAAAAGCAGAACAATTTTTCATTTAATCAAGAAAGTCAATAGCTAGAATATTTTAGGAAATGACTATTTGCTCAGACACTGATTATATTTTTGATGAAACAATTAAAATGTTAAAAAATAACAGAAATTTTACAAACTACTATACACTTGGAGTAGAACAGTCTTTAAGAGATAGCTATATCAGAATAAAGAATATGTTTCTGTGAATTATTATAAAACAGAACAGAGCTTATGGAGGGAATGCAAATATCTTCACATTTATATAAATTTGAACAATTCCTCAAAATTTTTAAAGAAAAACCTTTTTTTTTTTTTTTTTTCCTGAGAGGTTGTTCCTGTTTTTGGAATTGTTCTGTCTTCCTGTACTAAAAGGAACCAAAGCTTCTCTCAAGTTGGCTATATTCTTATGGAAAACTTTAATCCATCTATTCACAAGTGGTGTTCCCCAGGGCTTGGTACTGGGACCATTACTATTCAACATCTTCATCAATTATCTTGATGAGGGGATTGAGTGCACCCTCAGTAAATTTGCTGAAGAAAGCAAGTTGGAAGGGAGTGTTATCTGTCTGAGGGTAGAAAGGCATTACAGAGGAACCTGGATAGTCTGTATTGATGGTTCAAGGTAAACTGTATGAGTTTCAATAGGGCCAAGTGTCGGGTCATGCATTTAAGTCACAACAACCTCAGGCAACACTACAGGCCTGGGGAGGAGTGGCTGGAAAGCTGCCTGGTGTAAAGGGAACTTGGTGCACTGATTGACAGTTGGCTGAATATGAGCCAGCAATGTGCCCAAGTGGCCAAGAAGGCCAATGGCATCCTGGCCTGTATCAGGAATGGTGTGGTAAACAGGACTAGGGAAGTAATCCTCCCCGTGTACTCCCACTCTGTACTGGTGAGGCCCCACTTTGAGTACTGTATTCAGATTTGGGCACCTCAGTACAGAAAGGATAATGAGGTGTTGGAGCAGGTCCAAAGAACGTCAACATGGCTGGTAAAAGGCCTGGAGAATATGCCCTATGAGGAGCAACTGAAGGAATAAGGGCTTTTTAGCCTGAGGAAGTGGAGGCTGAGAGGAGACCTTATTGCTCTCTTCAAATCCCTGAAATGTGATTGCAGAGAGAGTGGGGTTGGTCTCTTCTCACTGGTGACAAGTTACAGGACAAGGTAAATGGTCTCAAGTTGTGCCAGGGGAGATTTAGGTTGCGTGTAACGAAAAACATCTTTATAGAAAGGGTTGTTAAGCACTGGAATAGTCTCCCCAGTGAGGTGGTTGAGTCACCATCTCTGAGTGTGTTTAAAAACTGTCTGGCTGTGGTGCTCAGGGACATGATTTAGTGGTGGGTTGTTAGACTTAAGGTAGTACAGTTAGGTTGAGGTTGGACTTGTTGAACTTGAAGGTCTTTTACAATTTGACCAATTCTATGATTCCATGACTCTATGATTCCAAATACAAAAATATATAATTTCTTGGTCTCAGAATGACTGAGAATTACAGAATTTTGTAAAATCCATGTCCTTTAAAAATCTCCTATTTGTTTCAGAGTCTACAAGTCATTGTAAATGTTTAGGTTAGTTTGCATCCTGCCCCAGACTACAACACTGAATTCTGATCATCTTGCCAAGAAAGCATAACTCACCTATAGGATATGTAGGAAAAGGCACAAGGTCAAGCACAGTATTACTAATGAAAGTACAAGAGAACTAGAGATGGTGCTATTGCTTCTAATTCATGTGAGCAGGCTGAGAATGTTTCTGGGAATGTATCTGGCAAGCTATGTTTTTTTGTGACCTATATGCTGGACTTGATAAGTCAATCTTCCCTGGAGCAGCCTGCATTCTGCACTCAAGGGTAACCATTTTCACTTATTATCCTCTTGGACATAATTTGGAAACACAGAGCAACTCTGCTACATTTTGCAATACATAATCCCCTTAGTCATGCTGAAAATATGTTATTCAATCAAGAGGATTCAGCATCAGTAAATTAGAATATGACCCTATTCTGCCTAGAATATGAATGTAAAAAACAAACCTCCCCTATCCATTTGAGATGAATTTATATGCCCTTTCAACGAGAAGCTACACTGAACGAATATAAACATGTGAATATCTCTCCTTGGGCTTACAGATGTAAAGCATGAGTTTCTGCTTAGTAGCTTGCCTGTATACACACACGAACACACTGGGAAAATCTACATCTAACTCACTGTAGAGAAGAACCCACCTCTTTCAACCAGTGGCATTCAGAATAAAATAGAAAGCAATATTGGAAGGATGGGATGGAGAATAAACCAAAACCAAATAAAACAAGCAACTGGGAGAAAACAAACTAACTGAAATAAGATAAATGCAATGGTAACTCTGACAGCTCTGTCTAAGCCTATGCCAGCTACAGTTAAAGATTGTTCCCATTCTTCTTGGATTGCAATAAAGGACCCAGATGCTGGGCTTTGAAAGATATTTCTTTAGCAGCAGGATCTGACTCACTGGCAGACTTGTCAAATAGTTTAGCTGGCAAACCTAATGCTACCTCTATGCAGTAATGTGAAGCTCATGGCAGGCTTGTTTCCCTACTCGCCAATTCCTTGGACAATGCTTGTTCTTTCTCATGAAGATAAAGCATATAAGTAATTTACAGTTCTGCTGTTTTCAAAGCAATAAAGCTTTTTTTTTTCTTTTTTTTTTTTTTGCTGTTTTTAAGTATTGTAGCAGAAATAGACTTGACTTCTTCTCCATTTTCCTCACAATTCATTGTATATGCCATACTGAGTCATGCACGTAGTAATATACCATGCACAGCAGTATTGAACATAAAGTGAATACTATAAAGTGTTGTTCTTTAACATTATTCTGGTCACAGTCAGTACACCACGCAGGCAAGCTTTGTGTCATCTGCAAGTTGAACATAGAACAATGTCTAGAATATCTATTACATTTTACTTATTGGAAACAAGTATAAATGTATATCATACTACGTTAGGTGCTCCTGAATAACACCTTAGGTGTAATTTACCTAGTTGCTTTATTAGCATCAAAGGAAATATTTAGCCTTATGAAGTGATGTTGATGTGAATTCCTAGATATGTGAGTTTGTGAATCAGCGGAAAAAAAAAAAAAAGCAATCTTGTCTGGTCTTTGCCTATGATCATATGTGAAGTTATTTCCTTTCCAAAAGGAAATAACTTTAATAATAACACTAACAAAGGCAGTTCCATTATATTTCTCTTGACATAATGTAAGCAGAACACACATGTAAATAAAGCAAATTCAGCTCTGAATATTTTAGAGCTCCTTCTCAAGATTTTCTCCTCTGCTAGAAAGCTGCTCTGACAGATTCTAACCGAGCTATAAAAGCTAATTGCACAACATTATAGCTGGATAAAATATAATTGCCTAGTCTGAGCTGGACAGTCAGTCATCATATCTGCTCCCCATGGACTTACTGGGGAAAAGAAGCTACATATAAGAGCCATTCCTCCCCTCTTCTCAAACACTTAATGTGGCATGAAATGCCTACTTCTCACTGGTGACTGTTGAGGAGGCGTAAGAAACCTGAAACAGAAATCTACATTTCAGGTAATCCAAATTAGACAAGTAGGCCACCAGCTTCCCTCTCATGTGAGGAGCCCATCAGAGAACTGATAATGGAGATATCAGTCACAAAAGCCTCCTTCAGCTACCTTTACCTTTAGGAGGAAAGGGAGTACTCCTTTCTACCTTGTGAGATAGTGAAGTGCTGAGTATATAACTGACCAGCTGCCTCAGGCTGGTTGATTATCTATTTTGAAAATAGCAAACAATTGCATTACTTATGTCCATGAGTGGAGAAAAGTCAGCATGCAAACACAACAGCAAGGCACCCCTCCACGGGTTTAGACAAATCTCAAGCCCTACTATTTTTTGACGATAAAAGTTCTAATTTACTCAGTGATAGTGTGCATACTCTTCCCTGTTGCGTTTCTTCCAAACACCTCTCAGTGCCTCAGCCAACCCCACCACACAAGACAGCCACTCTGAATATCCCTGAGCAGTGGGAGCTTCACAATTATGAGCACTGGTTGCTAACAGCCATGTAGAAGCAAGCTATGGGCATTAGTAAGTTTCCATTTATTCAAGACCCTCTCCAGTTTTGGGGTCATCTCTGTTATCAGACAGTTAGTTCCTCACAAGACCAAATTTTAGAGGGAAAATTCTACATAGTTGGAATCTACATCTAAACTGATATTTGGCTTCATTCCTAATCAATTCCCGCCACCTAAAACAGGAAGAAATTCAACAGAATTAGAATTCATAATGTTATTCTCTGGATAAATTGTTTTCAGAAAAAGAAATAAGGAAAAGATTCTGGAACAAAAGCCAAAGGCAAATTAGTATCCAATCAAAAAGAAAACAAGATGGCCTCAAGCCCACAGCCAACAGATAGATAGGATACCAAAAACCGGAAAACAAACACAAAGATCAAGAGTGAGAAAATAATTTATACACAGCTTTGCATTTTGTCCTGCAGGAATTAATATTCTGCTGAACTTACATACCCGACTAGAATCTGTGCCTTAAGGTAATGGTTTCTCTATCAGTTAAAAAGAAGTGTTGAAGAATTAATAACTATTCCTAGACTTGGAAAAGAATCAGCAGAGACTGTGAGAAGTAGTGAATTATTTCTTCTTCCTTCACAAAATCTTCACCAGAAGAGTAAGAATGAAACTGTATAAAGCCAGATGATGAACAGCCCTAATAACCCAAATCAATCCATAACAGGAAGAAATTTTTACAATTGAGATGTGTGCAATTTAAATGGATCAACTCAATTAAGAAATACAGATTCTGAAAATCCCTTTCTCTTTAGAGGAAATAGATTATCCTGGAAAGATTTCTTGGTCAGAAAATATATGTGTAATCAATGGTTTCAAGAACGTTCTCTTGAAAGTACCGTAAACTCTTGTTACTTTGACAGGAAAACCTGCACAGTGGTTGAGAACTGTCCAGACTGTCACAGCATAGGTAATCTGCATTCTATTACGCAGCATCCACAGAAAACTTTAATTTTAAATAGGCTGTGTTCAAATTAAAAAAAAAAAATTACACAACTAAATTTTCACTGAATACAGCGCATGAACACTACAATTCAGAAACTGCTCCCAGTCTTAATCTGCTGAAATAGTCACTGCACGTTCTGTTTTATACAAGTTATGTTCTGTGCTTTTTTGTTTTATTTTTTTTCCTCAGTCGTTATGAACAGATTTGACCTTTAAAAGACATGCCAAACTAAATGCAATCATGTTTATATTTCAAAAGGAACACTGATTTTTACCCATCTTGTGCAGCTGCTCTTTCTATAAAAGTGGCTCTTCCCTAGGCAAAGTGCCCACATCCCTGACACACACTATGCACCTGGCTTGGAATCATCAAAGGGAACCATTTAAAGGCAGAAACTAAACAAAATAGAAAGTTTGCTTTGAGAGTATCACAAGATGTCCTTAAAAAGATTAAAAAAAAATAATTCTGGGGCATCTTACCACCACTCCTTCATATATGCCTAGTTTCAAACTCTTTTCCCAGCCAGCAGCAATAACAATATTGTGATGCTGAAAAAACACCTGAGATGTGTGTTATCACTTTTTGGAGAGCAGTGACTACTAGAAAACTCTTGATAAAATCATGAGAGTTTGTACTGCCCTTTGAATGCGGGACTGCTCTTTGATAACAGGATGAGATGTCTCAAGCCTCTCTCCAAAGGAAAAAAATATCTGTTTTGGTCCTTGCAGAGGAGAAACACATTAGCTGCTGAGGAGCCTTGCAGCGACTTCAGTGTGTTTTGAGTATGACCACAGCAATAATTTTCCTAGTTCCCTTGTGAGGTTGGCCTTCCTTGTATTCCTTGTACCTCACTGCCCTCCCACTCCAGCTTAACAGGGACCACACAGAGAAATTTGTTTTGTTTCAAGAATGAAATACATAGTCACCATACAATCATTTGTCTGAGGGCACACTGTACAAGTTGAGAACGTGTGAATCTGAAAACCAGAAAACAGTTTGAAGGGTATTCTTTTTTTTAAGCCGTGTTTTCCCCAGACTTTGACAACCATTCGGAGCTGTGAGGCACATGTTGTCCCAGTGTTGCAGAATTAACTACCTTGGTTTGTTTATGTCTCCTGCCCTCTCAGCACAGCAGAATTAAACTACAGCTTATCTAATTTATAGCTAGAGGGTAAGTAAGCTTAGATTTCCTTATTCACATAGCAAATAGGTGTCAACCAATTCTAATAGTTGGTGCCGAGGTTTGCTGCTATGCCAAAGACCTTCAGCTATTTTGTTAGTGGAGTCAGGACCTTTGCTTTTCTAGCCAGCAGGAACAGAACAAATTGGTAGGTGATACACTTCCCATCCAGACAGGGACAATTATGGTCATCAATCATTTCTCTGTCAGACCAGCTCCTACCAAATCTTCTGCTGTGCCAGCCACAGAGAAAAATCTGCTGACTGCTTTGTTGCACACAATGAATTCTGCAACAGAAAGATGCAAGGTGGCAAAGTGGTTTAATTCACAATGGCTATTTATGGATTGGATCTGACATGATGGCATTAGCAAAAGGAGTGGTATCATGTGAACTCAGCAAAATTGAAAGAACAAAACACACTCCCCATTGGCTCTGCAGTGTGAGGAAGCATTTAAAAATAAAAATGAACAAAATCTCTTAGACTTCAAAGAACTGAGAGAAGAAACTCTTTTGCAGCTCCTTACAAAATAAATTTACTTCATTATTGTTAAAAGAACTGAATTCTTTTTTTCTAATTAGAGATGCTACCTCATCTTCCATTTGATTCAAAACAATAGAACATATTATAAATCCCCAGTGGAAATATTTTATCAAAAATCCCTCATCTTTACTGCAGCAGTAATCATCAGGCACCACACACAGCAGTGAAAAAAAAGAGTTACTTTCTGCTACCTATGTCAATTACACACCCTCCACGCTACCAAAAACTCCAGAAATTTTAAATAGAAATATTACTACTTTTGTCTATAAAGGTATTTCTATGCAGCTACTTGTTTACTGAAACACAAATAATCCACTTGCTCTTTGTCCCTTCATCCAAGTGAGCTTTGAGCTGTAAGAAAGTCGGTTTCTGAAACGCTAGCCAACCAAAGTGTGTAGACTTCCACAGAGGTAGATCAGAGCACATAGTACTAATTGTGTTCTCTATTTTAAGCTAGTGGATTTGAGACTGTGCTCAGTCACACTTAGTCATCTCACAGCTAGGGGTCTAGTTTAACTGATATTGTAGTCAGGATTACGGAAAAATAAAGTTTGTAAACATATTCTAATTAGAACTACTTTTTCCCTTCTATTTTACTTCCTTTCTATCAATTCTAAGATCCAAACCCTTCCAAGTCCTGGTGAATCACCCTGATTTCTCATGACTGCAGATGGCTGTACCACAACCCTATCTGAGGTGGATGGGGGGATTTAAACTATCCTCCTAGGCCATCTTAATATTGATCTAAACTATTTTGTTGTCAGCCAGAGAAGAAGCATAGCATTTCTATCCAAATCTTAATTTCTTTAATTAAAGTAAGCAAGATGCACCTGTCTGCTATTTGCAACCTGCTTTAGTCTGTTTTGTGTAGTGATTGAGAGGGAGAAAGGAGTAATATGGCTGGAAAAAAAGCAAAAAGCATTGCTGAAGAAGCCTGGCTCTTGTGTTTGCTGAGGAGCTGGCTTTAAGGAATCAAAAAATAAAATAAAAAAAATCCTCCCATCTTCCTCACCACAAGTCTTAAATTATTCATAACAGTCTTGAGTTAAGTTATTAAAAACATGACTGTTGAGGAGGGCAGACTATGGTAACATAATTAAGTATGCCGGAAGTTCAACAGAGTGGGTACATGCAGAAAGAATGACTTAGTACAGGAGAGCCTCTGTTATACAATTTTTCACATCACAGTTACTCTGAATTGGAAAAATATTTATAGTTACAGATTCCTTTCTGTTTTGTGAATCCACAGTCCTGTCTCAGATGAGGACCTGGCCCATGCTGAGTTATTTTCCTTGAGCAGTCAGGCAGAGAAACTTACCATAATCACTTAATGCACAGTGCTTTGCTATGTTGTATCAGACCCTTTAGCTTGCTCTTTCCTCTATTTCATCTCAACAATCACACAAAGAAAAGGAATGTGTTTGATGTTCTGTGGTGCACATTCTTGTTCAACCAGAAACTTTGAGGAAACCATATTAATAATCAAATCAGGGACTATTATTCAACTTTCACAAAATATACCTCCTCATGCAGCTATGCCATTTCTTCCATACCACTTAACATATCATGGCTACAGCATTTGCCATGTCAGAAAAAAGCACCTGTAATTGTAATAGATGACCAACAATAATTTCCTGTTTAGTTCCAACTCTTTTTAAGACCCCATTTGACAGCACAGCCAATTTCACAATAGAGATAATCACACTGGTTAAGTCCAAAATGTCAAGCATCTAATAGCCTAGACTCCCTTGACAGTGAAGGGTGACTGACACCTCCAAAACTATCTAAAATGGGTGGAAATTAAGTTCCATTGGTGCCTCTGCATTCACCTTTCAGTGTGCAGGGAACACATTAGAGACAAGAGACACTCTTTGAGGCAGCTAATGGCAGGGTGATGGACTCCATGCATAGACATTTATTAAGAGGCAGGCATTTGTCAGGAATATGGCAGGTAAAGATCAGTAATTTAGTTCTGACAGTTTTCTTTCTGCTGCCACATATTAAGCCCATAGCTTTGCCTTGCAGTCCCCTGTTGCTTTGCCAGCTGATAAAATTGAAAGGTTCCATAGACTGCTGCCTGTCTTGGGACAAATGTCTCCAAAACTTGTCTTCATTTATCCAGTATTTGAGTAAGTGTTACTTCTGATTTTATAGTAATTTTCTCTCACTCTGATGCACATTGTGCTTTTTTCTTTTTTCTTTTTCAGTTTTTGTTTTGTTTTTTTTTCCCCTTCAGATCTGCTCATTTCTTCCTTAACGGTTTTCCTTGTGATCTTCTCCTGATATTCTTGCAGAATTGTAACTATACCTCAAATGAATGCAATTTAGCATTCCGGATACTCTGCAGAAAACACACTCTGATTAAGTAATAAAGTGAACAGACATTAAAGATATATTTTTTATATTAATACAAAAATAGCAGTAAATGTGCACAATCAGCTTCAGGCACCTACATAGCTGCATACATTAGCAAAAAAGTCAAACTAATTAAATACAAACCATATCCAGCACTGCACTTTTTAGAAGGTGTGAGGCAGTCCTTTACTCCAAGTAGTCAAATGTCACATTTCCAGTAGACGACAAATGATTGTCTTCAAATATATATATAAACAACAATATTTTTCCTGCTATTTAGGAACTAGATATCAGCAAGAGAGAGAAAGAGATTTTTGAAAATGAGCTGGGTCATTTTGTCATCATCCTTCAAACTGCTGGCCCTACAACAAAGACTTGAACCATAATTTGGGGATGTTGAAGAGTGGAATGAGAAAGAAGCATTGCCCACTCAATAAAGCCAAGTCCCTAGCTCTGCTATGACATTTGTTTTTGCCCTCTATGGCTCTCTGTTTAAAAGGAACCTTTTAAAAATGTTGGTGCATCTTGAAAGGTTTATATGAATATATTATAATTTCATAAATTTATAAATTATAAATTTTCCTGGAAGAATGAACACTAATCATAGCTAAGGCTTCTCCAGGGCATGTGGTTTGGTGACATGTAAATGTTTTGATGAAGAAATCTGGAGAACACAAAATCAACTGACCAAATCTTAAATGGACTAAAAACTGATGAACTGATCTCAAAGAATAGAGGAACATAAAGGTTACTGGAGATAACCTGAGTAGTTTGTTCTTCGCTTCTGTTACTTGCTTTCCACAAGGAAGTCTAAAACTTCATGTCAGCAAAAACAGTGAAAATAAACATTTCAGAAGAATTTGATTTAACAAAAGTCAGAAATCTAGACAGGACCTGAAGTTGATGTGAAAAAAAACCAGCTGAATCTGGGCTCTAAATGATTTGAAGTGCAACATTAGTCTAACAGGCTGATCTTCTTCGTGCAGATTTAGATAGAGGGACATTGATTACAAATTTGGTATGTATCACAAAGGTAGCAAGCGCACTGTTGACTTTTGGTATCCGTAATTCAGACAAGGTATTGATGAAACAAAAAAACTCCATGAACAGCTACTAAAAGAATGCTGACATTTTTGATAACGAAAGAGTCAAAGATCTCAGTCTATTAATTTTAAACAGGGAACATTAAACAATATCACAATCCCAGTCCATAACACCAAGACGAAGAACAGATTTTTTTTTCAGTCTAGTAGATGAAAGCCTAACAAAACACAGTGGCAGGAAGATCACTGAAAACTAGACATGTTCATATTGGTGTTAAGGCACAAATCTACATTCAAAGTAATTAACCTTAAGTGCAATATAGCAAAACTTAATGGTTTTGATGTTCTAAATCATATTCTAAGCATTGGGTTTCTGTTAAAACAGGAATTGATTGAATGAATTCTTACTGCATAAAAGACTCATCTAGAGAATCATAGCCATCTCTTTCAGACTCCTAATCTATCCTTTCAATGTTTAGGAAAACGAGATTTCATTAAATTTCAAATCAACCAACTAAATAAGTATTAGAAGTTATTTGTGTTCCTGATTTAGAATGAGTTATTTAATTCCACAAATGATTCTGAAATCAGAAATAATTATTGAGTAAAAAACTGAAAATAAACATCTCAAGAATTCAATTAATTAATGAAACTTTCAAAATCAGAACTTTTAATTCCTTCTAAACGTATTAGACTTCAATAATTTGATTCATTTTACTTAATTTTTGTATTTAACATCTTTAATAAATAATTCACATCAAATTGATATAAATGCTTTTACATTGTCAAAGCGAAACATTAGGCATCCATATTCTCCCATCATAGCCATCCCATGAAATATTAGATTTCAACAGAACAGTATCTTTCTGGAGAGATCTGTCCTTCAATCTTGCCCAACGGAGTTAGTTCACACAATCTTTGATTCTTACCCATTTAACACTTTCCAAGCACAATAATTGTTGTTGTGGTAAGAGATAATAGGTTCAAGAACAAATTGCAATGTCAACAGAACAGAAAAAGCAATAAAATTAACCATGATTAAAGTAAATTATCTAAGTAATTCAGCAATTCAAGACACACTTTATCAGGTTCTCCATTTCCCTACATTTTTACATCTATTTTTTTTTTTTATCTGTAACTTCTGCCTCTTTTACATTTCTTTATACTTTTCTGCTACACCCTGTGGTCCTGTCCTGCCTTCCTGTCTTCTCCACAGCACCGTTCCCATTCCACATTTTTTCTAACTCCTGCCTTCCCCATCATCATTCCACTATTTTGCTAGGTTTCTTTCAGTGTTATCTCACAGGCTAAGACATGGGTTTCCCCTCCTCCTTCCATGCCAGCTGGCTTCTCTTTTACTTAACCATCTTCTAGAAGGACAAGCTTGCTTACCATGCTAGGCAGCAGTGTGAAAGAAGATATGCATAACACAGCTTGTCAGTGATGAGGATAGACCAAGTCTTCCTTAAATAGAACTGCCTGCGCTGATCTATTAGGCATTTATAAGCTGTCAACAAGAACAGAATCCTATCTTCAGTAGCACTGCACCACATAGTTGGTTTTTTTAAATTTTTGTAATGGTTGAGTGAGAGCACTATCTTTGCTGTATAACTATCACTTGTAACCCCATCTACAAGCACTTGCAGAGTAGCAAGCGAGGGAAGGGCACAGACAGGAGAGTATGTACTAGATGACTGTGAGGAGTACAGTAAGGAAGACTAAGAATCAACACTTGAAATTATTACGGAAGGCACGTTATAAAGAGACAGGGAGGAAAGAAACCTCTGCTATTGTCTCAGAAGTATGAAAAAGCCAAGAGGATGTGATGCAGAATTATAGATGCTGGATTACTTCAGCAATCAAAGATGCAGTACAGTGTCTTGTCAGAGGGTAGGCAAATACCTACATACATGAGGGGAGAAAGAGCAAAATTTTTGGTACCAAGTGAGAGAAATACAAGTGTTCTTGGATCCTGGGGTTTCAAAGTTACTAGCAAATAAGTGAACAACATTGAACTTCTAAGACTGGGCTGTAGCTTGTCCTAGAGATAGGTTTGAAATAGGCTGATATTAAGAACATCCTTTTTTTTTTTTTTTTTTTTTGCTGACATTTGAATGAGATCAATCACACTCTGAATAGATCTAGTACTTTGGTGGTAGAGATTTAAAAAAAAAAAAGAAAGAAAAAAAAAGAAAGTGCCAAGCATTGCCAATAAGAGCAAGAAACTGCAGGAACTGGGCCATTCTTCTGTTACTCCTCTGTCAAAGGCAGGTGGAGCAGGGCCAACACAGAAGCAATTACAACTGCATCAGTGCTAAGGCAAGCTGAAGATAAGGCACCAGGTCAAATCAGAGCACTCTGTTTCTGTGCCTTACAGTGCTTGTTGGTTTAAAAAAAAAGAAAAAAAAGAAAAAAGATTTAACAACATTTATTTATGTCTAGGGAGCGTGAATTTTAATCCAAAGCCTTGGATAAAGCTTCTTATCAATAAAGCAGAGTGAGAAATGAGGCAAGACCAACTGTAAATAACTCCTGGGTCTTTCAACTCTGCTAACTCATTCCCCGAGCTTGCTCTTACCCAGGAATTGGCACTTCCAGGAGCTCTTGGGATAGAGCTATCTCAAAGACAGCATTGAAGGTGTCAGAGAAAAAAGAGACTAGATTAATGTTAAAACCAGAAGGCAAGACAATGGTTTCACAATTTGAGCTGAAGCCATTAAATACAGACTATAAATTCATTCATGTGTTCTTTCTCTTCCCTCATAGCTAACATATAGAAGATATTTTAAGAATATTCTTCATTTATAGACTTGTAAAGTTGTGAGTAGTTTCAGTCTTAAAATTGGGACTCAAAACACATTCTTTCAAAGGAAGAATATCTTCCCCTTCTCTCTTCCTCCATGTTACAGGTAACTAACGTAACTTTTAAATTTTTTCCACACAAAGAAATTAAAAAAAAAAAAAAAAAGGAAGAACCACAAAGAATTCCACTGAACTTGAAGTGCCAACCCAGCATAGCATTTTAATCATGAAATATCATGTCTTTGAAGCTTCATCAATTTGCTCCTTTTGCTGTGTTATACTATATAAATTGCAGTGTACTCCTATTTAAGGCAGAAATAAACACTGAAGAAAGATGATAAACGATGTTCTGAAAAAGTTATTAATTTATAAGATACTAGCAATACTTTATTATTGAAGGCAATAGATGTAAATAGGATACTATTCTCTGTAGTTCCTAGCTGATATTTATTTCTTTCCCTCGGTTAGATATAATCTCTTTTTTCTTTTCAGCTTAGTTTTATTTCTGTAAAAAGATTATTTCTCATAAACCAGGTAAAGATATCTGTATTAATCTTACTCTTTGTTCTATTGCACTAATGTTTCAAAAGGTCAATTAAAACAAAATGGAAGATGAATTGTCCTACTAGAAAGAAATCTCACTATAGATATCTACAGCTTAATGTTCCTTTAGAAGACAAGGTCAAGTAAATTGAAGGCTATTCATCTGCTTCCCTTATTGGCATCTTGATCCAGCTGACCTCTGTTAATCAAAACATTGAATACAGCAATGGAGAAACTACTATTCACATTTCAGAAACACACCATGTACTGCTGGATCTTAATAATCTGGAGCAGTTCATGGGGCCAAATTCATGGACCCAGATTAAGACAAAAGAGGGAACGATATCTGCATAGATATTCTAGATTTTTTTTCAAGACCTAGTTTAAAACATAACCTTTAGAAAGAAATAAACAACAAAGCCAACCCATTCAAGCCAAAACTTCTTCTCTTTTTAATATTTAAACTCACCATTTTGGCTAAATTACTCCTATACTTTTGCCAAGAAGTGACATATCATATTTAAAAACGTGACAGCAAATTTGTATTTTTGGACATGGAAATCAGTTGTGTTGCCCTGATGGAAACTGAAAAGTCTCTCTTGCTTCTTTTATCTTTGCAGCAATTGCATGTAATCAGCAGCTGCAGGCAGCCAAGCTGCAGTATCTTTTCAGCATACTGAATAAGCTGACCTCTGAAAACTTTAAGACAACACAAAGCTTGATTGTTTGAACCTGGACCATTTTTTGCTTAATTTAGCGCCAGTAAAACTTCTTGTTGTGGTCTTGTCTTTTTAGGTCTGCAGACAAAGGTATGAATCAGCTCACATTAGAACTAAATGCCTTATTGCCTCGTTGAAGTTTGCAGGGATGATATTTCAAGCAAAAACTTTCTGGTTGGATGATGTGTTTCATCATGCAGTTTTTCTTCCTTTTGATGCAGGAGTATGATACAGTACAGTTTTTATATTACTGTTGACCTCCATTACTTGACTAGAGAAGGCAAAAGCATAAAGAAATCCAGCTTCAAATCTTAGGAAGCCATGTTCAGGTATGGTTGCATTTAATATGATACTCAGCTGACTGAGAGATAAGTAGCGTGAAGTTTGTTGAAGAGGACAAGTATCAGTTCTGGAATTATTAAATGTTGACTTTTAATGCCAATCTTGCAGGTACGATATATCATCATAATTTTTAGATCCTTTTGATCCAATTGTAAGAGTTTTGTAATGTTGCATTCCTTGTTTTTGTTTTTTTCCCTCTCAGAATAAAACAAAAAAAGACAAATACCAGATACCTACTTCTGAATGACAGTACTGATATCTGTTTATGGCTGGTTTCAGCCAACATAGTTTGAAGTGATAGCCACAGTAAACTCCATGCCCTTTCCCTTACATCGACTATTCATTACAGCAGGGAAAAAGCTGCACTCCTTTGGACAATTGGTGCAGGAAAGACAAAATATCAAGGAACAGAGTGAGTTACCTTCTATCTCTGGAGATTCAGCACAGACTCAAATATGAAGTATGTTAGACAGTGCATAGAAATTCAAGTTTGCTGCTTGAATATTCCAGTGGGAAAAAAAAAGTCCAAATTTAAGAACTCAATGTTTTTCAAGGTTGTGAAATTGATTAAATACAAATAGACAGTGTAAAGAAGGTTCAACCTCTGAGGAAGCAACGCTGCAGTAGAGACATACACTTTTTTTATACACAGTCACACCTGTTAACACATACACCAAAGAGAATTTGTGAGAGAAGAGTAGAAAAGGACCTAAAGAGAGCGTTTGAAGCAGATCCTGAAGCATAGCCAATCCTAGCTGCCTAAGAATTTTGTAAGAATACAAGTAACAAAAGCTGCATCAGGCTCTGACAGTAATACAGCTGTATGTGTACAAGCAAGCCAGCAATGTCATTAGCCTGCTTAAATAAAATAAATACCTGTATCTTGAAAATCGTTTGTTTAATGGAAGAGTTAGACAAGCAGTCACAGACGTCACAAAACAAAGATATCCAAGGAATTTACCACTTGGTGCACATCCAGAAGAAGAAAAAACGTAAAGAGGCAGTATAATGAGTGCATGTAACCATTGCCTTCGTTGTTTTTTTTTTCTCTTTATGTTTCACTCCCACTCTTCAGAAGGACTTAATTGGAAAGAAAGCAAGTACTTCATAAGGTGTACAAACTCGCTGAACAGAAAAGCTGTGGTTGTTCATCAAGGTAAAGTTTAGTTGCACAGTGTAATTGACTGACAACATTATTTGAATTAGAACACTGCTGACTTCATAATCATTTCCCTCACCTTAGGTCTAGAAAGAACTTCAACAAAACTAACTCATCCACACACAGCTCTCCTTTTTTTTCTCATTTTTTGTTTTAAATACCTGCACAGGCTCTATTTAGTTGTGCATTGTTGCCAGGAGCAGGCTGTCCCCATGAGCCTGTCTCACTAAGATAAACCAACACTCAGCAACCACAAGCCAACAGTTCTATCACACCTTACAGAAAAGGCTTCTGAAAGCGTTACATAATAACTTCAGCGCTTATTTATATGACAGTATATAACATACATTAGGAGCACACAAATAGAATTTCCCATATAAAATAGACACTATAAATTAGATGCCAAGCATGAAGCTGTCAATTTATCTGCATGTACAACATGTTTCAGTTTTCTGCTACTAAAGGGTATCCAGAACAGAAAGAACTCTGATGCATCAGATGAGGTTGCTACCAGTAAAACAACTGATGGTGTCCTCAGTCTCTTCCCAGATATCCTTGAAATGCAGCTCTCTAGTGAAGAAGAGAACCCCTTCATCATCACACTTAAATAAATGTATGGAATAGTTAGACTATTATTATTTCTAATATTGCGTCAATTTTTGTTTTATTAAAAATATTTTCTAATAGAAAAAGAAAATACTGTTGGCATATCAACAAGATCATAGCCCTCTTGCACTCACATGGTTTAAAAAGGAGAGTACAGTTCTGGGTAGGTGCTGTGTAAACTCTGCTTTCATTTTTTTGTGCTTTTATCTCAGCAGAATCTATCAAAACTGACAGCCACTTTCCGTTTTGAAAGGAAGTTTCCCACAAGCCCCAAACACAAGAGTTGTTCAGGGCTTTAAAAGTCAGAAGCTTTTTCATTCAGCAGATAGAGTAGAGCTCTTTATCAAGCTAAAACCACAAGCTCTAATTCTTGCTGTGCCCGGATTGCATCTCTCCACTAGTGTGCAGCACAGGGGTTATTCCACCAGAATCAGGGCAAGGCTGCAAGTATTACTCTCCCTCTCTATTAACAGGCCATTTCAGGAGAAAATCCAAACCTTAGAACTTTTGTTGATGCAAAAGCTGCATCAATAAAACACAAAGTAAAGTTGCTTATCCTGTTTTAGCTCAGACAGCACTGGTGTTATCATCACCACCTATTTGATGTTTTGTTAGCTTTTATTTGAATTTTCAATATTTGCAGGATTTTCATGAGCTTTATCATTTTCTCACACCTTCTCCAGTTGCAAGCTTTGCTCAGTTCTGTTTTCCTTGGCCTGTTTTCTAGCACATCCTCCATCCTTGATCACATGTATCCAAACTAAAAGCCTTGCTGGGTTAAGGGTTGGAAGAGAAAGTTGGACAAGAAAAAGAAACCCCACAGCCTTCTGAGTACCAGCATTTCCAAATATTTTCAGCATCTTTTCATTAGAAAGCCTTACATCTCTTGGTTATAAAAACAACAGGGGTGAAAAACAGAGAAATTAAGGCAAGACATCATAGAGCATATTCCCCAGCACTGGAACAAATTCCTGTTCCCTAGATCTGGAATTGCCAGGAACTGTTTTACATCAGTGCACCAAGTCATCCTAATTTTGCATCTTGTGGATATCACCAGCAACAAATGTTTTCTTCAGATGAGAAAGGTTGTTTGTACAGCAAAGAACTAGTTTTATGTCTTCTGTTCCTGTCTCTCCTCCAGTCTTGTAAAGAAATTCCCACAGAAAATCCTTCCTCACCTCCCAGGGGCTGTCCCACTTCAAAGCAATCTTCATGTATTTGTCATGTGCAGCACAATGGGACCAATAACTGAAGTCACACAAAAACCATCTTCATACCTGACCTCTCAATTGTGACCAGCTATGGCAAGCTCTCTGCTAAGGACCAGGAGCATAATCCTTAACTGAATGATCAGAAATTCGACATCCATAAATAAACAAAAATCAGATCACAACCTTGCACAGATATAGAAGATGGTGAGAAAATTAAGCCTTATAATCAAGCAAATTGCTTAAAAGGCAGTATCTTTGTAATTTAGAGAGGAAAAATGTATTCTGGATTGGATATCTGCTGCTATGTGGTTCTTCTTTCAAATAAAATAATATTTTCAAAAGACTGTTACATGAAAGTTAACCTCAAATGCTGTGTTCTTTGAAAAGAAATTTTATACACAGGGGCATTTTATTTAATTTTTTCAACCAAAATCCTATTTGTATATTAGAAAAACAGTTTTATCAACATTTACAAACCAGAAACATTTTTATAGCTTTATGGTAGTAATGATTTATAAACGGAGAATTTATACAGACTTCATGTTTTTATCATGGCATTTTATTCTACAACATTTCATGCCCTGCCAAGCTTTTCCCAGCACTAATTGAAAAGAGAGGAAGAAAGGGAGATAAAATAAAGAGAGTGAGTTTTAGAAAGACTATTAAACCAACCAGCTTACGCCCCAGAGCAGAAATGCTCACGTAGTTGTGTTATTTCATATTAAAGAGGGTAGGAGAGAGGGAACTGCAGCAACTTTGCAGCTGTCCTATCCAGGTATAGAACATAGGCCAGGATGCAGCCCTGGGATCAGGTTGTTTTTCTACCTGGGGCAGAGAGATGCAACACAAGATGTAGTGAAGTTCAAAGCTGGCCACACAGTGTGTTTCAAACAGAACAACAATTACAAAAAAAAAAAAAAAACACATACCACCCTCTGTCACATCATTTCACACAGCTCTGAGGCAGATATCTCCGGTGGGGCCACTAGGATTGTCTGCTGGAGTAGGCTGCCATGCTCAGCACATGAAAGGGCTGGGCTTCATACAGCAATTGTAACATCAATCTGATGAGAGCAATAAATGCTGAGAACCCTCCACAGCATATTTTTTTTTAATAGCAAGTAAAGGCAGAAGTTCAATTTAGGATAGCATACATCCAGCTTTTTACTAATCTGCTTTTCAGACCATGGAGACACATTGAAGCTGCTGTTTTGTAAACAGGCAGCATGGAAAAACCAAACTAACTAAAAAAAAAAAAAAAACCCTAAAACCCTCACTGCAAAAAGAACTAAAATCTTTGTTTCGAGCGCAGAGAATATAAGTAAAAGGAAAGGCTTATCTGTTTATGGTTCCTGACCTTTATATGCACAGCTACAATTTTGTTTTAAAAATCTTGTAACAGTGATGATAAAATAGCTAGCAATTTCAAAAGAATTGTTCAGACATTGGCAATGCAAAATGTTTTATTCAGACAATTTTCAGAATGGCAGCATTTCTCAATAAGCTTTATCTTATATGTTATTATGCCATCCATCATGTTTGTTTTTTTTGTAAGTTACCTTAGTCATTTATACTTAAGCACAAGCCTTGAGTCGTTCACTGTTTTTATCTCAGGTACTTTTATGCAAAGAGAAAAATCAAAGATAAGTAATCAGAGTAGCTAAGCAGGCTCGTAGAATCATAGGATAATGTAATGATGATTATAAAGATTTTAATGGCTGGGGAGATATATAGTTGATGATTGATAGTCAACAGTGGTTTGTCTATAGCTAAGGAGAATAATACCTCTGGAAAATCCACTACTATTTCCTAACATCGCATTGGTATTGGATATAAACACAACAGTGTCCTTCCTCACTGCAAAGAATGATGAAAAATAAAATCTCAGTACACATACACTCATTGTTTTGAAGCTCAATGTTTGGTGCAATAAATGCTCTCCAGTTTACTAGAAGATTTAAGGGCTCACTAGGGCAAGTTCTCTGTGCTCAGAACTGCTATTGATCTCAATGGCAGCTCCTCAGACAAGATATTTCCAGGATTAGCCCTTAATTATTTGTCACAAACATGCCCTGGAGCTCTGAGTGAATTGCAAAGAGAAATAGAAAGATTCAAGTAGAAGATAATGGGATGAGTTTTTTGGCCTTCACAAAAGATGCAAATGCTTTTGTATAAGCAACTCACTGACAATAGAGTGAATTAGAATTTTATTCATGAATATGTCAAACAGTACTATGCCAGACACTTGGAGATGCTAGTCAAGGTTTATACCTCCCTTCAAGTGTTTGTCATCACAAAGGAGGTGCCATTAATTTTTTATTTTAATTCCCAAACTGGTTCTTTTAGTCCTCATTAAGTGCTTTTCTGTAACAACATTTAAAGTAACAGGATTCAAACATTTCAAGTTTGACTGCTATCCAAATGCGTATAAAAATATTCATATCTACTCATTGACTATGTAGTGATATAGAGTGGATGAAGCCCAAGATTCTCAGAACTTTCCAACTGGACCCAATTGAATCCTAGGCTGGGATGCAGTTGCTAAATATCTGCTCTCATTTTTGAGACATGCCTCCAGCTACTGCATCAGAAGGGAGCAGGTTTCTTGCAAACAATGTTGTAGCTGTCAGCTCCATACAAGTATCTGGAATGCTGCAGTACATCTCAGTCTGAACTGCATGCCCAGAGCATGCCATATACTGCTCTCCTTCAGGTTTTCTCTGCCACCTCCAGCAGTCACTTAAGCAATGTGCAACTGGTGGGCACAGGATTGCTGTAGAGATCTCATACTTAGGTATTCATGCTGGCCCTATTCCATACCTATAGCAAGGTAAGAAGTACAAGAGATAAGCTCCTCATATCTGGGCTTTGTGGGAAGAAAACCCATATCACTGGCTGTCTAGGAGGCACCATGTGCTCCAGCAAGGCTGCTGGGAGTATGATCAATGACACAGTCCTTTCTCAGTAGATGAAGCACATCTCTTCCTCATTCCCCACCTCAAAAATGGCATTACAGTACTTCTCTCTCTCTCTCGCAGAGATTTTGTATGGAAACGTGTGAAGTGCTCAAATACTCAGGTTGTATGGCAACAAAACAACTTGCTGACAGACAATTTTATACAAAATTTGCAAATCCATTTTAAAAACAACCAGTGAGTAAGTTCCAAAGCCAGGCAATAAAATCTGCTATGGAAGAAATTACAAGCCTGACTTCCTAAGGAAACTATGATTGCATCTATTTAATGCTGCATATATAGCACATGAATTGCCATCTAACCAGATACAAAGTCACACACCGCTACAAGCAGAAGATAGTTTTTTTCCCCAAAGCTTTTGCAGTAGAAATGGTTAGACCAAAACAAAAACAACAACAAAAAAATTACTTTAAGGAGTTAAAAAAATATATGTGGCTTACCAGCAGGCAACTACTGTTTGAATAGCAAAGCATACATACTATGGGGAAGGAAATCTTTGCAAGTTAAGAGCCAGATGTCAACAGGTTCCTCTGACCACAGCAAAGCCAGGAGTTGAGAATGCTGGGAGGAAAGTTGAAGGGAGGATTTCCTCATCTTTTCTCTTTTTCTTCTCTGAAATCATACAGCAGGTGCTGGACTAAACTGGATAACAGTGAGTTTCTACACCATTAACTCACAAAAGCTTGCTACTGCTAGTATGTAAGAGACGGTAAGCCTAGGTCAGCCAAACTTTCTTCTTTATTCAGCAGCAGAAAAAATAACTGATGATAACTGACAGATATAGCCATGGCACAGTGGCTAGTACTTTGTTTTCTTGATGAAAGCACTGGTAAGATGGGATTTCAGTAGCCAAAAATGGACACACTTTCCCACCTGCAGGGCTGATTCCCCTTCCGTGGAATGGTTTTATAGGAAAGCAAGAGCAAACGTTTTTGATTGATAGATACTGTATTTTTTTCAGAAGCAAATTGTCTTTCATCCAAGAGCTGTTTTCCTCTCTCCACCTCAAAACTATTTGCTACTACTTTTAAATGTGTAATTAGCATTTTTCAAACCTGAGGTCTGCTACTCTAACTTCCCATATGATTATTTTCTATCATTTCTCAACAATGATTTAGAAATGGAGTGCTGAATTTATTTTTTTAAAGAACAAACAAAGAATGGCTGATAACAACTCAGCTAATTTTACAGAGGCAGGTAGAGAGCAGTAATGTGATCAGCTGCATCAGACAATAAAGGGAAATGGTGAGGCAAGGGCAGTGGCATGAGAACAAAAGTAGTTTCATGGGCTGCAGTTCAAATACTTTATAAGTACTCTGAGTTGGATAAAGCAGCTGCAAATGCAAGTTAGAGGAAAAACTGCCTTTCCAGAATGTTTAAACAAGAAAAACAGTGTTACTAGGAGGTTTGCATTCAAACTAAGTATGAGTAGGTACTGTACATGCCTGTAGCAGTTTTGTTTAAAATAATGTCTTCCTCTTAATGAATACACAGAAACGTAAACTATATAGGTCTTAGCAGATTCCATGGAAACAGATTAATTAGAGGAGCATGCAAGCCACCAGCACCAGGTAGGAGTGGGCCACTGGCATCCTTTGATAGGATATTACAATCATGGGTGTCTGCTTTGGAGCATGGTGGAGGCATCTGCATTTCTCGGTGGTTAAAGATGTCAGTGAAAACAACTTAAAATATTTACCACCTCGTTACAGATATTACAATTCTGATTAATTTGCAGGTCATATGGGCAGTTAGAGGCACTGATGCCAAAGCCCTGGCATGCTGTGCTATAAGAAACAGCAGCAGAGTGTCCCCATAGGCATTCTACAGAGCGCAGGAAGTAATAGCAGTTGACAGAACAGCATACCCAAAGTGAGGAAAACAAAGCAGCATTTCTATTTGTACGCTGTGCCTCAAAAATGGGATCTTTACTTTTTATGAAAGATACTGCCCACTCAGTTCACCAGCCCCAAGAGAACAGTTATCTGTCAGAGCACAGTGTTCAGATCAGCTGTGTCATGCTTTACAGAATTATGTACCTTAAACAAAGAACGTTGATTTTCATTTAAAGTTTATCTTTACCTGCATATAGATGGAGTAATACTTAGACATGGAAGAAATCAGCATTCTCAAGGGAGTGATTTATGGGTCTATATCTTGACAATTGCAAAGGCCTTCCTTTCTATACAGAAGAATTTCAACTCAACTTTGCTAACTCAGCCTAAACCTTTTTTTGCTTCTGTTGAATCTCAGTGCACCCCAACTGTCTAACCCAGAGAACATTTTGGTTCCTCCTCTATATGTACTTTCTCAAAGACCTTTCCCTCTGGTACTTGCTGTGGTAGATCTTTTTCCAGTCAGGCAGTACTGGATTCAGGCTGATCTCTGTCATTCACATCATAAAATCGGGCCAATGCTGGGTCCTGGATTCTCATTTATATCTTTAGATGTGATCCCAGTCAAGATGTACTTGAGGTATAAGCTCACAGTTGCCCTCAGTGGGCAATGGCATAGGCCCTGCCAACAGTTCTTCACTTTTATAGCAAAGGTCACTGAACTAAATGAGACTGCACAAACAATGACACGTCAGGTCAGCTTACTTGTGCAGAACAATTTAAGGTCCTGCGGCTGCTACTTTATTTATTTTTCTGTTTATTTATCTATTACTAAAGTCAGCACCTATAGCTGCTGTAGGCAACCGAAGAATTCTTGTCCTTCATCCCTCAGAGAAGTATTGTAAAGTCTGTAATAATTCATTAGCAAAGGTAGTAAGCATTTGCTTGATATACGTAAGCAGGAAAGCAGCATAACAAATTATTCTTAGGGTGTTTTACTGCTAAAGTTTGAGGGGGGTTCTCTACAGGTGCTCACACATCAACACATCAGAAGTTTCAATTTTACATAACCAGGAACTGCTTTAAAAACAACTATATTCTTCCCCTATCTCAGTGGATTTGTCAAGTGACCAGCTGTAGAAATGAAAAACCCCTTTATGGCCATTGGAGGAGTTAGCAACATGCGGGTTTACAAATTAAAGCATTTAACTCTAACATGGATCTCATAAGAGCAGAAATCAAGGCTTTATAAATTTCTATGTATCACAGAGCCATTCCAGGGCTTTGATTCTATTTCTCTATTAATAGTTTAATGCAGAGAAGGACCACAGAAATGCAAAATGCATATATTTAAGCAAGGGTCAGTGTTCAACAGCTAATTCCTGTGTTGTTCTAATAACAGCAAAAGCCAAACAGCTCATCCAGAGCAATTGCCTATGTCTTTTCTGTGTTTAATTAAAAAATTTTGATGACTTTAAACCATGAAAAAACAATTTTGTGGTCCCTCGTTACAATCTGTGTTATACCACAGGCAAATCCTGCAAGATGTTAACCAAACAACTGCCCTTTGACACAAATGTTACTCACTTGACTGGGATGTTACCTGTCAGAAATGAATCCCTTCTAAGGAAAAAACCCAGGTCTGGGAAGGGAAGAGCTCTCTCTGGGAATGCCTTTCCTTTCATGCAGCATTGAAAATTCTCAGTCCAAGGTCTGAAGCAGAGTACATCTTTTTTTAAGACTACATCATAAATGGCAGTATGGCCTGAAGACAATTTGCTCTGTATCTTGTCTTCTTCACTCAAGCAAGAATTATCCTAGTACAAATCAGGATATTTTAATGAAGGTACAGGTTACTGATATGCTGTTACAATAAGGGAAATAAGAATATAGAAAGTTTACACAACATAGGACACACACACAAAAAAAAAAACCCACAATTAAGTTCTAAAGTAACTTAATTTGGCAGCGTACTGATATCTTCTCGCAAATAGTTTAGTGTGCTCTCAGACCCTCCCATTCTTGGATACCGACTTCTCCATCAGAAGGTGGCTTCTTGTCCCGGAGACAGATTGCAAACAGGACAAAGGGACCCACTCTTACTTGAGCCCACATGTTCATTCACCTTTCCTCTAAAATGTTTTGCAACAACATGGAGAACCATGGGCTAACGTGGCTGTGAAGGGTCAGGCTAGACTCAGGAAGCTGAAAGGACAGAGACACTTTGCTCCTGCTGAAACCACAGAGGGATACAAGCAATGATATTAAACAACTATATGCACATTCATCTGATTTCCTCTGTCATTCCCATCTTCACCTGCTTGCTTGCCAGTCTAGAGAGCACCTACACTCCTCACAAATAACCAGCACTATCATTGCTTTGAATGGCAAAAACTCTGTCACCTCTTAATGAAAGCATATATGGAGTTTCAGCTATTAACTAGTTTTAGCAAAAATTCACTAAAGTCTAAACCAGTAAAAATGCAGTAACCAGTCTCCTGGTAATCCAGTGCTTCCCAATTGCTTTTTTAATTACATAACAAAACATCCCTGTAAGTCTCTGCTGTGAGAACATTCAAATTCCCCTAAAGCATTATGAGATAAATGCCACAGGACTTGCGAGTATTGAGTGTTCACAGCTGCAAGGAAAGATGCAGCCATGAGCACTCAAATGAAATGAAATTAATACAATTTGAGATGAAGGGGAGGGATGTGAAAGCCCAGGCATCGTCAAAGAATGCATAGTCTTTGTTTTGAAAGTAATAATTAGTGACCAAAAAAGCAAGATATGGATTTTTTTTTCCTAAGAAACCTAACTAACCTTACTAAGAGCAGTGACAATTCTGCCTTTGCTTATTCAAATGAACTGAGAACTACCTAGAGAAAACTAAATCCACTCACAGACCACAAAATAAGCTTTTCTTCAGAAGATATTTTTTCTTTTTTTTTTTTCCCCTGGGAAAAACCACTAAAGATTCTTCCTTCCTAGAACAGAGAATTTACTAGAAACAAGGACACTAATGAAAGACACTGAAGTTTCATGCCCATCTTCAGCAGATCAAGCAAAGACTAAACATTGGCTCTCCTAGTTATCCTCATGCTTTAGGGACTGCTGATATCAATCTTTCCTAAACGTCTGTTTTTTACCCACAGGAAAGCTTATATTGTCCACACCCACTCATTACATTATCCAGCAAGTTTATGTTATTCACCGATTAAAGGAAAGACATCATGGCTTTGTGCAGCAACAGAACAGATACAGATAGTAAAAACTCAACATTTAGAGGAAAACCTATTTGGGGATGGTTCTTGATGTTGCAGCTCCCTTCCACACATCCTGCCCCAAGTGGGCATAAAAAATACAATTTAGGAGATTTTGCACTGTCTTTCAACATGCAGTTTGTTTTAAAGGATTCTACTGAAGTGAGCCAACACAGCAGGCACAGGCCTCCAAAATAGACAGGGCTGCTCTATACCACTGCCTTCACAGCTGCGTTTTCAGCTGACAAATGGAGTATCTTACTATGGTTGTCTTTTTGTTCGTGGTTTTTTTTTAATTCACAGATCTGATTTGTAAAGATAAAAGGAAGAAACCTAAATTCTAATGTTTCCTTATAAGTCAGATTCAAGACATGGTTCTCAAATTTTCTCTCCACTTACTCCAAAACATGGAACACTGCAGAAGAAGCCACATGATTTGTCAGGCACTTCTGAGTGCAAGACTGTAACATTTAATTATAATGCTGGAAAGAAACATCCACAAGAGGAATCTGCTTTTCTGGCATCATGAGGAAAGAGAGAAACAATTTAAAGGGCAGAATAAATGATATTTTGAGATCCCTTCCAGCCTGAGTTGTACTATGATTCTAAAAACTTCAAATGGCTCTCCCATATTCGACTAGGAAAAATTCTCAGTTTCAGTTTTCTTAACAACATGCCACCATAGTTACCTATACATACACATGCTTACACACAAAAATATGCACATTTATATATGTGTATTTTTAAATAAGGATAATTATGTGTGTGTGTGTGTGTATATATATATATATATATATATATATATATATATCATTTATGCATACACATTCATTTATAGCAAGCCTGTTAAGGATAGTACCTGTTTCTATTGAGGCATCGCCTTCAGAAAAAGCCATAAAGCTGTCACCTTCATTCTCTGAGATATGCGTAAATTTTATACCATGCAACAGCATAGGACAGTCCCCTACATCTCACATCGCTTTTGTGGTGGGGATTCTACATCCGGTAACTGTCAGGAGAAGCTAGAGAGGGCATGAAATCCACGCTGCATCTGACATCTCTAGATAGCTGGAATCAATCAATAGCTAACGGCCATTCCACTTACAATATAATGAGCCCCATTTGAGCCTTCAGAGAGGCAGGCGCTAATTCTACCAGCATTAGTTCCTTTAGACAGTTGTAATGACAGTTAAAATATGTAAAATTTAAAATACAGTCTGCAGTTTCTTTTTCTCTGTTCAGCACTTGTTCTTGGCCTGCAAATGGCTTAATGAACCTGTTTTTAAGACTTTTCTCATTCCCATATGTCCATGGAGAATTTTTATGTTTGATTTTATTATGCAAGACTGGCATCTATTTTGGCTGCTCTCAGGAACATTATCACTTCCTGTACAAAAAGATTGCATCTTGCGCTGGGTACCAAGGCAGCATTAAGATTTAAAGTTGCTCTCCCTAGCTTACACATAAGTCTCTGCAGCTATGCTGGAGCGGAGTTTGGTCACTTCACTAAGCTGAACTAATTGTGTCTCCTCAATAGTACTTCAGTTATCTGGATCAGATAATGCATCTGCAATTCCCAGATTCTCTGGTTTCATCCACAGACCTTTAAATTCACAAGAGATAGGAAGCAGTACATATGGCATATTAAGTTTATTTTAAAACTAAATCCCTTACCAAGGTTGATATCACTTTTAATGAGCATTTTTTTTTTACTCATTCGTTGCAGATTTTGTCTTACATAAAATGGAATCTTTGTAAGGTAGGTCCTAATTACTTCTCTATTACAAGACTGCCATGTTTCTTTCTTACTTTTCTTTATCTTTCAGCTTGATGTTGATAAGTTGCTTGTTTTTGGACTGCTGTCTTTGCTGCTCACAATACAGATGGCTCAAAGTCTGTGCTTCCCTCTCTCTCTCTCTGCCCACTCATGGTCCAGGACTATAGCTCCTAGTCATGGCTTCTGCAAGCCAGTTCTGAAACAGTTCACATGGAATACCACACAGAAGTGGGTCAGAAACTGAGGTTGGTGTACACACGCTCCTTGCCTACAGCAGATGTGCACTAGTGGCAGAGTGTGCTGTCATATGCAGGAGCTGTCCTAGATCAGTAGGTTGCACAGCATCAGAGAGAGCAAAAAGGGGATCAACTGGGTCTTCTCTGATACACTAAACCTTCAACAGTCCCTGCCCTCAGGCATACTGTATGAGGGGCAGGTAAGTCCTGTGCTTATCAAGTAGGGAAATGGAGGCTCTCAAGACAGTGAAATCTGGGAGCTGATGACTTCCAGCTGCAGAGCATGGCTCCTGATCAACCTTTACCTCCACAACTACAGAGCAAATTCTGCATCCTGCTTGTGGATGAGGTGCCTGCATAGCCAAACCTGAGTCATGTATTAACACCAGGAGTAAGAAGCAAGGATTTTTTTTTTTTTTTTTAATGCTGGAAAAGAAAGAGTGGCCAGCAGGGAGAGGTACTCAGCTCTTGTGAGGCCTCATCTAGAATACCAAATCCAGGCCTGGGGCCCCCAGCACAAGAGCTCTTGGAATGGATCCAGAGGAGTGCCACTAAAATAATAAGAGGGCTGGAGCACATTTTCTATGAAGAAAGGTTGAGGGAGCTGGGCTTGTTCAGCTTGGAGAATAGCAGGCACCAGGGAGACCTATTTGTGGCCTTCCAGTACTTAAGGGGAGCACGACATGACAATGTCAGGGATGCTTGGAACTCTGACTCAGGACTGAAGATTAGAGTGATCCCATTGCTGTCAGTATCTGCTACAGGCTGGTTAGGAAAAAAGTCATTAAGATATTCTTCAGACAACTGAAAGAAGCCTCCTGCTTATAGACATGATGTCATGGGGAGCCTTAGCCCCCCCAATATCAGCTGTAAGGACCATGGCAAAAGCAATCTGGGTATCTAGAGTGCATTGAAGGTAACTTCTTGACACAGAAGATTCAAAAGCTAAAGAGAGAGACGCTCTGCTAAGCCTTATGCTCACAATCAAGAAAAACTTGTCAGGAATGTGAAAGCTGTTGGGAGTTGCTTTGACTAAAGTGACCAAGAGATGGTGAAGCTCAGGATTTTAAGAGCAGGAAACATGGCGAAAGGACAGATCACAGCTTTGGATTTCAGGAGAGCAGACTTCAGCCAGTTCATGGACATGCTAAGAAAAGCACCAAAGAACACAGTCCTGGAGAGAAGAGGGGTTCAGGAGTGCTAGTTAATTTCCAAAGATCACCTCCTCCAAACTCCAGAGTAGTCTATCCCAGTAAAGAAAAAAATCAAGTAGCAGAGGCAGAAGGCCTGCATGGATGAACAAGGAGTTCTAACTGAAGCGAAATATAAAAGGAAAGCATACTAAGAGGTAGAAGCAGGGTCAGATCCCCCAGGGCAAATATAGTTTCCTGCACATTCAGACAATATAATTGCTGCCAGCTAAGACTTGGTAAGGAGTCCACTCCTGCCTGGACAAAACACTGTATCACGATTAAAATGAACAGCAGTTTTGCATTTCCACTTCTGTTCTGCGGTCTACTTTAGCCTTGAAACAGGATCCTGAAACTACTGGCTTGGTGGGCATAATTAACCTCTATTGTCTCAGGTAAGTATTCTTAAGTGCTGTGGCTGGACTATTCAAAGGTTGCAACTGTTCCTCCATTGAGCTGCAATGGCTTTTTTAATTTTATATTTCACCAAAAACTATCACATTTTCTTCTTAAATTCAAATTCCTATTGAACAATAGCTGCAAATAGTATCTAATTAAATGATCTGAGATGAGAAGTGAGATGTAAGCACAAAGTATCATTAGAAATAACTTCAAACAGGAAAAATATCCATGTTAAACTGTGACCTTGTTTTAGTTATACCCTTCATTGTACTTCTATTCCTACACTGGCTCCGTATACAGAGCTTCTGTTAGAGTAGTTGATATGGTTGGAAAAAAAAAGTCAAACTTTGGAGCAGACAAGACTGTCATCTTCTGCTCGATAAAATTCTAGTCTTACTTGTTACATCATTTTATACAGGATATAGAAGTAGCTCCTTTTTCCCCTCTTCACTACAGTAGCAACATTCTAATACTCAAGCTCCAAGTAATAATTCTCAACCCGTATTTTGTTATGAAGGCTGTTGCTTGTATTCAGTATCTACGAAAGTATGTTCTGGACAACTTCTCTTGTTCTTTTGTTTCTCTCTTTTCTTTTGTCTGTTGTACATATTGACTGAACAAAATATTACATGCCTCCTTACAAGCCTGAATTCACTTATACATTCTTAAGGAGTCATGCTGATGAAGACTTTTCAGTATTATCAGAGCAGCTGCATTCTTCATGCTACTATGAATTTTCTTCACTGTCTGAAATTAAACTTCCCTTACCCTCCTATATTAATTCTTGCCCAATTCTGTTCATTGTAGTCAGGTCATAAAAAGAGCTCTGTCAGAATGATTGGGCTCAAAAAGTGAGATCTCCGCAAAGCAAGGAACAATGCGTTCTGTCAAGCACTCTTAACTTCAGAAACTCCTAAACAATTTTAGTCTAAATTATTTGAAGTGGAAATTACAAACACTAACTTTATGCATTTTGTCAGAGCTGGCAGAACTGAAGATCTGTGTAAGGGTTACTGCTGAGGAGCAGACAGTTAAGAACATCTCTTTCAAGAATCAGAAGCCATCTGGTGAGGGCTGCTACTTGCAGGATGAAACATACAACACAAGTAAGGATCTAGGAGAACTGGAAGAAAGGCAGAGAAAGAGACAGAAGGCTTGCAGCACATACTCAGGAATTTGCCATGACAGAAGCAGAAGATTTCTACCACATTATCTTATCTCCTGACTATCTACACAATGGCACGTGTACATCCCCATCCCACAAGTACATGGCTGGTCCAGAAAGGCAAGAAACATTATGAAGAATCGGGAAGAAATATCACTGGAGAGTTTGATAAATCATTTTTTGTCAGATATAAATTTTTTAGTTGTTTCTTTCAGCTTGTAATATGATTCAGACCATTGTGCAAGCTTGGAGGATGGCTTGTATTAGTCCATATTAGTGATTTCTAGAAGATTGAGATAAGATCCTCCAGTGAGCAATTAGCCTTGTGATTAAATAAAGACAGATGGCAGGAAGGCCAAGAGAAATTTCTCAAACTCTACAGTATCTTCAGCAGCAGAATTTCTTGTTGCTGTTTGATCTTTATTGGAAAGCACAACACTTTAAACGGTGTGGAATTTTCTTCTGATTTGGGATCTCTGCTCTTTGATTAAGTATTCAGCCAAATGGAGTTGGGTACCTGCAATGTAACAGGTGTAAATTTAAAGACAATTTGCAAGCCTATAAAAACATAGCCCTGAGTCTCTCTCGTGACCAGTGAAGAACAAGTTAGTTTTTGCACCATATTTAATATAAAGACTGTAACCAAGTTGTTAACCTTTAGTTGTGGCCACCAAGTAAATGTGTCACATATACAAAAGTCATCATAAATCTGTGTAAACAGTGCATAGCATGTACAGTGGCTTCACAGCTGTGGGTTAGAGTACACAATCTTATTTATTGCTGTTCTCTATACCTTCTTTATTTCTTTTAAGTGTTGGCTTCTACAAAGCACAATTTCTGAATCCTAGCTCATACCTTTACCCAGAGGATGAGTCTTTTTTTGACTGATAAAATAAGAAATAGCGCATTACTGTGTTTCTTATGCTTAAATTTTAACTAATTTTTCCTAATTCCATCTAATCATACTGACTATGACTCATGCAGTGATGGTTATTGAAAAACACTACAAATATTGTTGAAAATTAGGATCTTAGTGCAAAAATATTCATTCTAACACCTTGGCTCAGGACATCTAGTATCATATAGATGTATAGAATTATTTGAGTTGGAAGGGACCTTTAAAGGTCATCTGATCCAGTCCCCTGCAATGAGCAGGGACACCTACAGATACATCAGGTGCTCAGAGCACCATCCAGCTTGACCTTGAATGTCTCCAGGGATGGGGAATCCACCATATGAAATGAAAAAAACCATATGATATGAAAAAACTTTTCCTTATATTTGATCTAAATCTTCACTCTTACTTTGAAACCATTCCCCTCTGGTGACCACCAACTTCAGTTTCTTCTGTCTCATACTATTACATGTATTTACAAAATTGCTTTCCACATTGAGATCTGCTCAGTTCAGTTTTATGTTAGACATATTCATTTCATTGACAAGATAATCAGACAGACTAAATACTCCATAGCTCCATGTGCAGTTTTAGGAAGCAAATAAACACATCTGAAAGTCAGCTGTATTATTCTGAGACAAACTTGCACTACAGACAGTGTTTCAAAAGCATCCTCCTATAGTCTACAGACAGATCTCCAGCATTTCTTTCTATCAGCCAATTAAGTTACCTTCATGTTGACTGTTTTTCTTCTTCTAAATGGACTAATCCATTTTTATTTCATAAATGTTTGAATTCACTAAAATGAGCAAGTTATGATGCAGAACTCATAGGCTTTCTAATTTTCTGTGTTGCTGTGCTGTTATTAATTCACCTTTTATCAGGAAGCTGACAGATTACAGCTGATTTTTTTTTTTTTGAATCTTTTCCCTAAATTCCCCAAATGTCAGATCTCACCACTCAGCAACACAGCATTTGTTAAACAAAATTCACCTTCAACTGTGACTTTTACTCACAAAAGGATAGAAAAAGCTTACAACTGAGTTACAGGAAACCTTGAACACGTAATTATATACAAGGTGCTCTAAGTGGAAACGATGAAGTCAATGTATTTGCAGAAAAATAAGCCATTTTCACACATATAAGGACATTCCTATGTTTACCAGACTTTAACAAAAGGATAACAATGGAATGGCTCATCACGCGTGCACTGCTTACAACACTTTTCTAAAGGTTTCAGTTTGACTTAAGAGACTATGAGTTATAGAGTAGGTTTTTCTCTTGGTATTTTTCAGCTTCCAGGCTAACACTCAGTAGATACATGACAACTTTTCCTATTAGACGAGATCCTACTTAAAACTCCTGCAAATTTACTTTCCCGTATTTTCCTCATTAGGTCACTCTAATCAAAGTCTAGATCTGTACAGCTATATATTTAGAGTCTGAGCTTTTGCTGTTACTACTGCATCATGAAATCCGGAGCACCAAACTAAGCTACTAAGGTTAAGACAATTAAAACAAGATACATAAAAGAACATATGTGAATAAAGGAGTACTTTTTTTGCCGCACCTCGAGTACTGTGTTCAGTTTTGGGCCCCTCACTACAAGAAGGACATTGAGGCCCTGGAGCGTGTTCAGAGAAGGGCAACAAAACTGGTGAGGGGTCTGGAGCACAAGTCTTATGAGGAGCGGCTGAGGGAGCTGGGATTGTTCAGTCTGGAGAAGAGGAGGCTCAGAGGAGACCTTATTGCACTCTACCACTTCCTGAAGGGGGGTTGTGGTGAGGAGGGGGTAGGCCTCTTCTCCCTGATAAGTAATGACAGGACGAGAGGGAATGGCCACAAGTTGTGCCGGGGAAGATTTAGATTAGACCTGAGGAAGCATTTCTTTTCTGAAAGAGTGGTCAGGCACTAGAATGGCCTGCCTAGGGAGGTGGTTGAGGCACCATCCCTAGCGCTGTTCAAGAAGCGTTTAGATGAGGTGCTAAAGGACTTAATTTAGTAGTTGGGTAGAGAGAGTGATAGGAGGATGGTTGGACTAGATGATCTTATAGGTCCTTTCCAACCTTATGAACTTATGTACTTAAACTGTTAAGAGAAAGGCTGTGGCAGGGACACAAAACAATCCTCTAGATTCTCAGCCTGGCCCGCTCAGCAGTGAAACATCTTTGCAAAATCCACGTTAACAGATCCTGCCAGGCCATCTCCCACAGAATTTTCTTCTCCCCTAGTAAGGAGCAAGGGCTGGAAAGGAGCTGTCCAAGCTAGTCTGAGGTATTGCAAAGTTTACATACCTAGTTTTTCATGCTAGAAATGCAAAACCCAGTTGACATGTTATGAAGCTTAAATGATACAATTCAGAATCAGCGTGATTTAGCACTGGGTAAGGGTACACCCATCTCATCTTACACTTCTCTCATGGTCTTCCAGACTTGAGGCAGAGTTGATTAAGAAGAGGTAGCTGTGCTACCACTGTTTAAAGATTGTTGCCTTAAAAGAAACTTTTATTAGAGTTTATTTTTTTTTTATTCATATAGTATGCTACATCTGAGAGCAATTTAAAAGCTTCCATGCAAAGAAAAGAGGTGCATTTGCAGAATTGGTGAGATAGGCTAGTGACAGGCTTAGTAGCCAGCATATCCAAAACAAACCCATTCCCACCTGTACATTGCAGTGCTTAAATTTCAGGCTCTAATCATATGGTTGTTATTTTTCAACTGTTCCTGAAGTAACCCAAATTCTGCAGCTTCACATACATGATTACTACAAGGCTGCAGATTTTTTTCCCCCCATGAGATTGTTAATTTTTATATTTATCAAGAGCGAATAGCTGTATAATTTGTTTTTCCAATCGCATTAAGGTGACAGATACAGCCACCTCCCATCATCCATAATAGTAATTACATCGTCTTCTCCATATCTCCCCAGGTAGATTTTCCTGCAACATCTTCTCTGTACTAATATGCTTTTGTTTATAACTTACATACTTCTTGTGTTCAGGATTGACAGTGAAAATAATCACCCTGAATACGAGCAGAATCAAAAATGTGTTTAGACAGAATACAATAGCATGCGTTTTAAAGTAGAGCTGCAAAGCCTGTCCACAGGGAATAGCAGAATGGCTGCATGTGAGGGACTTGTCTATTCTGTAAGGGATTTGTTAACATATTCTACCCTAAATATGCTAATTACTACAGACTGTTCAACACACTGTTTTGAGAATATTTCAATTTGCCTGTGAATTGTTCTGTTCTATATTTAGTTATTTGCTATCCATAATTTTAATTATTTTCCACTCAAGATAGCATCAAATCAACTTATTAATGAACCAAAGGTCTGTATATCAGAAATTATAGCACAAAATTTAGGTTTAATTCCTTAAAATTATGCAGGAACCCAAACCATGTATGTGTCTACTTCATACAAAGAAATCTATGTGCCTAACTGGGATCTGAATAGTCTATTTTGTAAATAGCATAAAAGCACAATCAAATCTAATAATATTGAAGTCCTCATCACCCTCTTTGGAATCTCTTCTAACTTTGTATCAGACTTTAACTGAAAAGGAAAAAAAACAACCATACATCTCACCAACTAGAATACTCAGCTGAGTAACCACTGCAAAGAGAAAGCAGTGCTACAGTCACTTGTAATAGAGGAAATACTTTATTTTTAATGTAAAACAAATATTGGGATTCATAAAAACAATAGAAGGTAAAAGAGTTAAAGAAATGCCATGGGATACACTTGCCTAGATATCACACCCTACTAGCATTCAATATAATCTAAAATGAGAAATACTTTTCATGAGAGATCAAATTGAGTTGGCAGTGACCAGAAGAACACAATGACACTGATGAAGAGTCCGCACATTAAGCATCAATAATTAAGGAAGACCTTGACCTTAAGACAGATAGAACTTCAATAAAAACTTACACAAACCAGTTCATGACTTAAAAGGCACCTTTAATAGATAATGAATTATCAATAATCATTAGAGATAGGAATATCACAATTATTCATAATGCCATGAAAACTATTTCTTAAAATATGCCTGATCTTTTGTCCCGACAGAATAAATCCCTGCCATTCAACTTGACCAGGTAAAAATTATTCACTACTCCCTAGAAAGTTATACCAAGGCTGAAAACATAAAACAACCATACACATCATACATACCATTTACTGACAGGAACACAGGTTTACTAAAAGGTAGGAATTCTCTTACATGTCATCCCACTGTCCAGCAGTGTATGATTTAACATCTCCCTGAACCAAAGACTGAATATAAATGCAGTCTAGAAGTTTACTCTTGATGCACCTTGATGGATTTCTCTTTGTGAATGTTTCATTACTTTCTCACGTAAATTTTCATTACCCAAAATTTTGACTTTATCTGCTTAATGACTTTTTGCACAGAAAAAACACTCCTGTCTGTCTGTCTCTTGTAAACCTCCTGTCAGATAATTTTATACAGTATTATTTTCTGAATATCTTACCCCACTCCATATTAATAAATCCTTAGAATGTGGAGCTTTTGGAGAGAGTCCACAGAAGGGCCATGAACATGATCTAGAGGCACCAACACACTTCCTGTGAGGACAGGTTGAGGGAACTGGGATTGCATAGCTGAAAAAGAAGGCTGTCAGGAGACCCCATTGTGGTTTCCCAATATTTAAAGATAGCTTATAAACATCAGGGAAATCCATTATTTACATGGGTATATAGTGATAGAACAAGGGGTTGGGAGGGGTGGCTTTAAACTAAAGGAAGGGAGATTTAGATTAGGCACCACCGTTTTATGATTTTTGTTATCGGTATTCCACATCATAACATCGTGTAGTGCATTGGAAGTTAAAGAGTTAATGGCCAAGCTCCATGAATCATCAATAGCACCGTGTATAGCTGTCTCAGAAGAGAAGAACTACACACCCCAGAGGACTTTGTGTTGCTTTGCATTTTTTCCATTTTCCACTCTGAGTGAAAGGTAAAATCTGTTCACATGTTGCAAGACACAGCTTTTTTTTCCTTCTCGAATTGGCCCAGCAGCAGGTGCTCCCCAGCCATCTCTCTTTCAGCATTAGCACAAGAACTTCAGTTTTTCAGACTCTCATTTTATTTATTAACTATAATACAATATAATTGGAATTGAAGCTATGTTATTTTGCATTCCAATATCTTACTTAGTAAATTAGCTTTCCTCCTCAGATCGCTACAGCTGCTTTTAGGCCCATCTCCCTTTTCCTTTTTCCCTTTCCCCTTCCTGTTCCAAGAGCGTGAATCCCCCCACCCCAATCATCACGGAACCAAGCCAAACCAGCCTGTAAAATGTTGACACTAGGTATCGGGGTAAGTTTATTTTACTGAGAGAGCAGTGAGGTGCTGGAACAGGTTGCCCACTGAGGCTGGATGCCCCAACCCTGGAAGCGTTTAAGGTCAGGCTGCATGAGACCCTGACCAATCTGATCTAGCACTTGATCTAGCACCTGGCAGAGCTGCTTGTTGAGAAGGGTTGCAACTTGATGATCCTTTAGGTCCCTTCCAACTCAAGCCATTCTATAATTCTAATAAAAAAATCTCTGGCTCTGAAAAGAGATTAATCTGCTTAGTTCTCCCTTGTTCCATGTTTCTGGGAACATTTTCTAATCTTTCATCTTCTCTGAGTCAACAATATACATGTTCAAGTGTGCTGATTAGAAAGAGGAAAAAGTAGATTTATCATATAGGATGCTGGAAGTAGCTTAACAAAATCTTCAAGATTCCTCTTTCCTCATCTCAGTATTAAAAACATTTCCAAATGATTTGTGAATATAGTAAACAGTGAAGGTTCCAGCATTGGATTCTGAGAAAATTCATGATTTCCCAACACTGTGAAATCACTACTTCCATTGTTTTTTTTTCTGTTCTTGATTCAAGAGCAGTGCATCTACTCCCGAAGCCCTTAAAGCTTAAGTAAATTAAGAGTCTTCAGCATTTGAACATTTGAAAAAAATATTTTAGATCCGGTTCTTTTGAATTCCTGTCATTTAACTAATTTTCTTCCTCAAAAAACACTAATTTTCAAGAATGAGTGACTTCTCCTTATAGATTAAATTGAGACTTTTTTCCCCTATGTTTTCTATTCTCTTCTTTTTCTGCTATAATTTTATTAGGGCTTCAAAAAGTTACCAGTATGGGAACAGAGTTTTTACAGAGATAGAAGAAATGTTTCTTGTTCTATGTTTGTTTTTGTTTTTTTTAAAGAAGTGTCCTACATTAGCCAACTCTATTCTCTCTGTTATCAAGTTATACCTCAATGACAACTTAGAAAAATTCTTATTTCAGTTTTCTTAGGAATCTTCATGAAAGAATACCTGACCTTGCAGTTTATCATTAATTTTATCAGTGTGCACTTAAGAATCTCCTACGGAAACTTCAATTTGAAACAATTCCTTAGATTCAATCCTTGTGAGAACAGGTTTCAGCATGGGAACCTCCATGTACCAGATACTGATATAGAGGGATTCACTTTGCTTTTTTGCTATACCCTATTTCTTTACACCTCAACTAGGAGTCATCAGTACAAATTAGCAAAATTCCCGCACTTACAGTCTTTCACACATTTCACCACTTCACCCAGTCATTAAGACTGGAAAAGGCCTTTAAGATCCTCTAGTTTGACGATCAACCTATCCCCACCATGGTTACTAAACCACATCCCTCAGGGATGCACCCACACATTTCCTGAATATCTCCAGGGACAGTGACTCCACCACTTCCTCAATGATGCCATAAACATTAATTCCCCTTAGGCTAGAAATTTGGTCCTGGCAATTCGGTCTGTAAGGGCCCTGTTGTTCTCATTATATTACTCAACTTGATTTTATTTAACAGGTAAGATCTCTTACACCAAGAGCATTTATTTCAACATTTGATCAAAAGATTTAAAACAATCACACAGGTATAATAAGGAATCGGAATGGACTGAGCTCAGGACTAGAGTTGACCTGGAATACTTACGTGTGATTTCTAATATAAACTAAGTTTCTGGAATTGAATTATTTTGCTAACATGCTCCCATACTTAATGAACTGTTTATCAAAAGAAAGCCCTCTATTCCTAAACTCTGGAATAAATCAAGACATAAAAAGTAAAGTATACAGGTAACTGAAATTAGCTTATCTGCTTCTCATATCTTCTACACCCACTTGAGATTCAAGCCCTACAGTCAGGGTGTCCTGTATCTCATATATATGTCTACATTTAATACTTTGGCTGTACTGTTATGTGTTTCTATAATAAACAGGATAATAGTGATAGTAGTACTGATATACCTCAAAACTGTTCTTTATTCTGGTTTTCCAGGGTTTGATTCACAACTACACTATTTAACTCCCATGCTATTTCTCTTTGCCTCTTGACTTCACACACCTTTGAATTTCATCCGTATTTAGGAAGCAGAGAGAGAGCAGGAAATTGCCAAGCCATCTACAGTAAGTAATAAATAGCATGAGTCCCAGAAATTGTCATCTTGATAGCCTACATTCTGGTGAGGTTTCCAGAGGTTGGCCTAACAGACTTAGCTGCTTGTTGCTGTAAAAGAAGGTGATAGCAGTAATATTTGCTTGGGAAAAATTAAGATCTGTTCTACTGTTGCATATGACTCATATAGGCCTTAATCTGTCCCCCCCATTTTGTGGGTGGTCTGATTTAGGAAATATCCTAATATTTCAGTGCGCATTAAGAGAAGTATTTCTGTAACTTATACTTCTCAAGGAAAAAACAATCTTCCTGCTTTGTCAGCGTCTAAAGCTTTCTCTAGGCATTATAGGTAGCTTCTGCATAAGTGAAAAATACTCCTAGATTAGAATTACCTCTACAATATATTTAACTTGTACTAAAGGAACCGTCCACTTTGTTACTTGACTAGAAACCTGAAGATGCAAAAGGAATTTGTATTGACAGACTGAGGAAGGGCATGTGAGTCAGTGTTACTGAGTGGTAAAGACATTCCACAGACAAAACTAGGAAGTGTTAAGATTGACCATAGACCAAACAAGGCTTTTTGAAAGGTCAGAGAGGGATCAGCACAAATCACATAATTCAACCACTGATTTGCAGTAGGTGATTTTGGCAGTTCATTGATATTTAAAAGGTGTAGAAGAAAAGGACCACCTTAACACAGGTGTAGAAGGACCAAGACTACTTTTTACTTGTTCCCTTAGACATATTGAGATACTATCTTCATAAGCATTTCCCATCATCCCTGTCGCATCATATTTCAAAATACATTAATAAAGCAACATGAGGATCAACTCTGTTAATAGTTTGATATTTATGACACCTTTTTTTAAAAAACAAAACTCCAAAGCAGTAAACCATAAGTATGATGCAAAATAGATAGCCATCCATGAAATTCTTGATCATATTCTCAGCCACACGTATGCAGTAAAATCCCCCAAATCACTAGGAAACAAATATACATCATTTGCTTTAATAAAAAGGACTACATTTCCAAATTTGACCCTACAAGATATTAATCAAGAAGATTATGCATCCGATTCATAAACAACTACTTCTCAGAAAATAGTCAGCATTGACAAGTAACAGTTGAAAAAGCAAAGGTCACTAGAACATGATAGAAAGCACAGCAATAGCAGCAGAGCAACAAGAGCCTAGGCCACACTGAGTAAAGATTTACTGTAACACATCAACTACAGACACAAAAATAATTACAAAAATAACATTAAAAAAATGCTCACCTTCAGAAGGCCCCAGGTATGCAGGGAGCTCCAGAACGATAGCATGATACCCCTTCATCGCCTGCCAACCATGAGGTCTCAGAAGGGGTGGAACCTGACTGCACCACTTCTGCTCACTCAGGTGAATTGCTTGCACCTGAGCTCCACTGGGTTGGCCCTACCTTCCCACCAGGTGCTCAATCACTGTTTCAAGCCATGACTTAGCATTTCTGCTACAGTCACTCATAAGAATAATGTTTGTTTTAAAGATCCATTGTTTGGAAAAAATAAAAATAAAAAAAAAACAATTCTACCTTCTGTTATATTATTATTTACTTTCTGACTTTTTAGCAAGGTTTGTTATGATAGGACAAGGGGAAATGATTTCGGATGAAAAGAGGGCAGATTTAGATTGGATGTAAGAAAAAAGTATTTAACAATAAGGGTGGTGAAGCACTGGAACAGGCTGCCCACAGTGGTAGTGGATGCCCAATACTTGGAGACAGTCAACGACAGGCTGGGGAGGAACTGAGCAACCTGACTGAGCTGCATATGTCCCCATTCATTGCAGGAGAGTTGGACTAGATGACCTCCAAAAGTCTCTTCCACCTCAGACATTCTGTGATTATGTGTGTGTTCATAATGATTTAACTTCCCCTAAAGGCTCACTAATTCAAATATGGAAATTATAAAAACTAACTTTAACTTTCTTCAACTAAAGCCAAGAAAGTAAATGGTCTTGTTATGATACGACTATAGTCAGAGACATTGATACAGATTCAAATACAACTTCTTTTTAGAGTATAGTGGGGTTTTTTTATCACAACAGATGTTTTCCCTATATAAAAATAAAAAAAGAAAAAGTGTTGAAAATAAATACTATATAGGATGCATTTAATAGATCCTTTTGTCTTTCCTAAGAAAATGCAGGTTTTATCGGGACTTAAAAATAACAAATGTGATTATGTCTCATTGTTTTTGCCCTACCAGGAGAAACTATGTCAGCTCTGTAAATGTCAGCAGCTGAGAGTATTTACAAAGCCTTTGGCTGAAGCAGCTGATCTTTTTGAGGCAAAGCATCATCTTGACCAGCCTGGCCATGCCCTGGGAATCTACATGGAAGGGTACTAACGGCTGCCTTTAGACTTGGCTCTTATCTATAGGCAATCACAGATCTGTTTTGAGCTCTGGAGAATGTTCAGTACATTTCATTCAGCCCAAATGGAAGGAGCAATTAGGATTCTTTGTGGAGTAAGATAGCTGGAAATAGGTTTGAAAACTGTGAGAAGGGAAGACACCTACTGCCTTGGGGAAGCCAGTCCTCTTGTGTATTCTTGTGTGAGTAACTGACAGCAGGAAAAATGCCCAGCTTATATTATCACTTTGTCTTCCTGAGAAGAACAAGCTGGCAAGGCCCAGGTAGTGACTAGCTGTTCATGTCAGAGGGACCCTGCACTAAGAGAATATCTTTTGAAAACGCTTGCTGGGTTCTGCTTCTTCACAGCTCCAAAATTATCATTTGACAAATTGAAGTGAGCTTTTGTTGATCTGTGTTTATGTGCTAAGGTCCAGTAAGGCATGTAGAAAAACAGGCTCCTCTGAGTCTCTACAAAAATCAGCTTAGATAGTAACAAGCCTCCTCTCCAGCTAACACTTAGCAGTTATGCCAGGATACACAGCAAACTGTGGAGAGAGGAATGAGTACTACGAGGCTGTAGTTTTGAGAGATGAAGGGTTTGATGGCAATACTGGCTTAAGATTTTCCTACCATCCATCCTGCCCCTCCAGCTATATTGGCACAATAGCATTAATTTGATAGGGTTAAATTAAACAAACAACAACAACAACAACAAAAATACAGCATCAAAAAACCTACATCTTTGCCTGAGAATTTTCATGCCATAAATTTTTGATCATTCAGATCATCTCAGAGAAAGAATCCTGTTTCTCCATACCAGATACGTACAAAATTGTTGTCAACAGTTCATCAAGTACAAATTTTAAGGAATTCACACCAGGAAAAACACCAGTACTAAATTCTAAAATGCTTGTGTAAATACACTCAGAATGACTGATTTCAGTCCTCTCAAATCTTCCTCCACTTTCACGTAAATACAAGCAGTTTCCTGTGAGGAGAAATCCCTTATCTCATATGTTATTTTAATCACTGAATAAATGAATATACAAAAACCCTCAATGTATTGTGCTACTAAGGGGTAAACTGAATAAAAAGCTCTGCATTACTTTGTATCTGCATGATATTCCAAAGCATCATGAAAATAATAATATACATTACATATTAGGAATTATCTTCTAGTGGTGTAGAGAATCTGTGAGGATAGTCTATTCTCTATTTTAATGCTCTATATTTTTTGTTATGCATTACATAGTAAATGCTTTATAACTCATGTGAAGAATAAGCCATGGCAATACCAATATTATCATAATAAACAGCATTTTAAGGTAGGAAATGTGAAGTCCTCTTTAAAGAGGAATCAAGCCATTGTAGTGATGCTTTTTCCATTCAGATCAAACAATACATCTGTTCTCTATAATTTCAGGGAATTCAGGACTGAACAACATCACATGAAATACCTACCTGAATTCCAAGGACACTGCTTTTAAAATTCCATCAATGTCACTTCTGTTAAATTGCTGACTTGATTTGTTGGTTTGGATATAGGGCAAATCACAGTGTGAATAAAAGGAAAACAGGACTAGCAAAGAACGAGCAGAAGAGGAAGTAAAGTTTAAAACCTTTACCAGGTAATATATATATGTATATATAATTAATTTAAAAAGGGATAGTAGTCAAAAATACAAATAAAATTAAAGAGGTCCATCTGCACAGGGTAATATAATTCATTCTGTTACAATCTTACATCACAAATTTGCTAGCAACAAGGTGGTAGAAAACCAGCACCACTCTCCCACCCTGCCTCCAAGAAAACACAAAACTTTTGGAAATTGAATTCAACTATGCTGGTGGTCTGAAAACATTTTATAACAGCGCTGCTAATGAAAATACTAAGACCCCCTTAAAACATTTTAGATTAAGTAATTTTTAACAACTTCAGAGTAGCAACAAAAACAGCATCGTCTCCCACTAAGGCCTCTGTGTCCTCTTGTATTCAACCTTCTATGACATTTGGACTCCAGGACTGTAGTGGGATGGCAGGTTTTATTCAGATTGAATTATATTTTATGCTAACATCAAAATGATTCTACTACAATTAGTCTTTATCTTTTCTCCAAAAGTACAAAAAAAAAATGGGGGAAAGGTTTCTGAAATTAAGAAAGTAAACACAGAAAAGAGTCTTCATCAGGAACTTGATTAATGGCTAAAAATGGACCATTCTGCATTTGACAATTTCACACAGATTCATACTCAGAATACAGAATCCTTAAAGAAGGAGAAAAAGACATGCTTTTAGAAAGATGGAATAATCACCTGTAAACAGATTGGAATTTTGCCACAATTCAAGTTTTTATGAATATCTTAGATATTAAATTTCACTATTGCACAGAGCAAAAAATTACTTCACGATGAATAGGTTTTTTATTAGCTCAATATAATTGCATCATTTTGTATGTGAACTCTGATCTAAATCACTGCCTATATAAGCTCCTTCAGTGCTTGCAAGAATACAGTCATCTGATTATCTCTCAAGTGATGCCAGAATGGAAGACAGAAAATATCATGACTTATTAGTTGGAAATAACATATTTTCACTTATTATTTTCTTTCTTATTGTCCAATATCCCCGTTATCAGAAATATTTCATTTTCAAGTGGGACTGAAAGTTAGGTTTCTTTTTCAGTTTTTCAGGGCTACTATGGGTTCATACCGCAAAGAGTAAAATCTCAACTGGATGTTCTAGGAGGAAATGACTTCCTCTAGTCGGGACACAGTACCTGAATAAGCTGAGTAGATTGGGCCAGGTGAAACTGACAGACTCCAGCATCAATCCAGCATCCATGAGAGAAATATGAAGTGCAAATGAATCAGCAAGCACAGACATCTAACCAGATCCACATGCCCCTCAGTCCTATTCTAGTACCCGAACCTCACTGAGCCCACCCCCTTTTCTGTGCATCTAAGAGAAAAAGATAGGGCTTCTGGTGGTGGGTGAAGATAGCACTTGGAGCATAGGACCTGCTCCCAAGCTGAAGAAAGAATGAGATTTGCAGTCTGAAGTTTCTGGTAGATCAAAATGGAGTCTAAACCATACCCACAAGACAACAGAGATACTGTATGCAAGCAGAGCTCTGAGACTTAATTCATAGAATCATAAAATTACCAAAGCTGGAAAAGACCTACAAGATGATCCAGTCCAACCATCCACCTACCACCAGTAGTTTTCACTAAACCATGTTCCCTCAGCACAACATGTAAATGTTCCTTGTGTACCTGCAGGGCTGGTGACTCCACCACCTCCCTGGGCAGCCCATTCCAGCACCTGACCACTCTTCTGGAGAAGTATTTCCTAACGTCCAATCGGAATCTCCCTTGGCACAAATGAAGCCATTCCCTCTCAATCCTACTACCATTTACACAAGAGGTCAACCACCAGCTCACTACAACCTCTCTTCAGGGAGTTATAGACAGCAACAAGGTCTCCCCTGAGCTTCCTCTTCTCCAGACTGACCAGTCCCATTCTTAATAAGGCCCGTGCTCCAGACTTCTCACCAGCTTCGTTGCCCTTCTCTGAACATGCTCTAAAGCCTCTATGTCTTTCTGGCAGTGAGGGGCCCAAAACTGAATACAGTACTCAAGGTGTAGCCTCACATCTTGACAATTACTTCCCTCCTCCTGCTGGCAACACTATTTCTGATACAAGCCAATATGCCATCGGCCTTTTCAGCCACCTGGGCACACTGCCAGCTCATGTTCAGCCAACTCACATGTAAGTGTCAGTGCTGACAGTATTTTATTGTTCAATTACAAAGTTGTGAAAAATAGAAGTAGCAATGTGTTGTCATGAAATCTGATCCTGGGAGATACCAGAAAACATTCCAGCCCCTGCTGGAACCTAGAACCTAGTTCCAACCTCCCATCTAGATCCAAATAAAAGACTTTTCACCAGTTTTGGAGAAAATACTATAATACTTTCCATCAAGTTATTATGCGAAGGCAAAGGGTACCTTCTTTCCAACACTGGAGAGTGGGAACAAGTAGCTTTTGCCAATAGTAAGGTTTTACAATGGACTTTGATTTTTGGACCTCTGAAACACTGAAGAGTGAATTGACAAGGATAATGCTGCCATCACACGTTAAGATTCTTTTTCAGCGCCTTCTCTGTGGAAACACTGGGGATTTTATAGGTGACTGACAGTAGCAGAGAGTCAGCTGTCTACTGACAGTCCATAAATAAAGCCATCTTGACAGTATAGGGTGACTGAAAAAAATGCCCTGTTCAGCAGCCTGTTAGTGCCACAGCCCAAGAGAGAAAGGTGGTAGATATAGCTGCTTCAAAAGGCCTCTCTATTCCTCCTGCATCTGAGCCTGGAAATACACGAATATGTCTATAGTGCAAATTGTAGTTACTTGCACCTTTGTGAGGTCAACCCCAAAGCCACAAAATAACTCTTCAAATCATTACTTTTTTTCTTTTTTCTATCTGCCTGCTCTAGATGAATCTTCTTTACATGGACCAGCCCTAAACTGTGTGTGACCACTGGTACCTTCTGTTCTGGTTTCCTCAGCAAAAAAATTGCATCGATCCAGGGAAAACAGACACAAGTAACTTAAAGCCTAATTAAAAATGACAGTACTTCTTTGTACTGCATAGAAAAGAAAGAAGGAAGATGAGTCAGAGGTAGATAGAATAGAAAGAGCAGGGCCAAAGCAGTTGTTTCCCAGCTCGTGCATGAAGCCCTCAGGTAGAGATGTGAATAGCAAGCACTGTGTGACCCAGCCACACAGTGCCAGCTACTGCTCATACTGGATTACACTGTTTGCAAACACAACACAAACTTAGAAACTATGTGGGAAATAAGGTTGCTTCTTACACCCAGAAGAAATCATAAGCTTCTCAGTGATAGCTCAAGAGTAGAAATAGAAGCAAAATTTCCTATGAATTTGTCATTCGGCTCCAGTTAGCAGTATGACAGCATGTTAGTAATGGCTGCTTTGCTCATTTCTGCCAAGGGAATTCCACAATCTGTTCTACACAGGCCTTGGATTCCTCCAGGTTGATCTAATGCATGATCTCCAGCCTGAAAAGCTGAAATACTCACAGCTCTTCTCCCAGAGAAACAAATATATAATCAAATCTCATGCTTCAGGGAATACGCTGATGGCTGCAGGCTCTGCAAGGAATACTTTCTCTATTTTATGGCTTTGCACAAATTGTGGGGTTTGAATTTCCTCTGAAGCATGAGGCATTAGCTACTGCTGAATGCAGAGTACCAGGTTTAATAAAGAAATGTTAGACATAGAAAGGACTGTGTTTTTACATTTTTGTCAGCAAATTCCTTTTTTTTTTTTTTTAATACAAATTCTGATGCAAGGGAAAAATATTAATTGGCATCAATGTTTGCACTGGTATATCTGAAAGCATGTGCAGTGAAATGGCATTACCTCTCCACCAAACGTCACTGATTGTCTGGAGATCATGCCTGCCACTTGGGATCTTCTTCAGGAGGTCTGCTGCATGTAAATAGAAACACAACATTTATGACTGCTTCTTAAATAAGCAGATCTCTCAGAAGACTTGCTTTATCTCTCTGGTTATTGTTTTATGGGCTAGTGACCAGGCTGCCCATATAGCAAAAAATAAAAAATAAATACAAAATAAAATCATAATACAATTGGTGTTTGATTTGTAGACACAGTACTGCAAATGAATGCAAAAAGCTTTTCCATGGGAACAGGAGTGCAGTTGTAAAACTACCTGTGGCACACATAGGCTCTCCTCACTGAAAGAGCCACCATTCTTTGTCTCACAGATTACGCTCAGCAGACAATAATTCCAACTCATTTTCACAAAATTAGATTGCATTCCACCATTACCCTCTCTCTATAAATTCTATAAAGTGTCACGACAAAGCACAGAGCCCAGTAAAGACACTGCAACTAAATTATCTCAAGCAAGGGAGAACCTTGAATATTTTACAGGATTGAGCAGCCCTGTGTAATGTGTTAGCCATAAACAAGCACAATGCATACTTACATCTGGGTTCTCTGGTTCTAAATATACTGAAACTGCCACGGCAACAGATGAGATTTTCCTGTCAAATAGCTGTTGAGCAGATACTTATTTTGTGATCCATTTTAAAACAAGAAGGACTAACACAGCTCTGTAACAGTTTAAGCTTGAGATTAGAAACAGCTGAAATGAACATTTTATGCTGATCTTAAAAAGACAAGGATAGTAGTGCCAACAGCTACAACAGGAGAGCAGATAAACAATTAGACCTAAAGGTTTGCTTAGTGGTTGAATTAATATGGTGTTAGAAATACAGGTTTTGTATCTTTTTTCTTATTTTTAACTGTTTAGTTAATTCCATCCAACTCCCTTTGGGCATGTTTGGAGGCAAAAGTAGGAACAAAATGCCTCTTTGAAACTATAGAGAGCTTCCAAGGAGATTACCTAACAGTCTTAGCTTCCCCTGAGTGGTTACTGGAGAACCTCCAGAAATGTGATATTTCAAAGGAGGTATGTGGCATCATATCACATCTCTGCAGTTGTCAAAACGGGCACCAAAAACTTTAGCCTAGAGTGTTCTACAACTCCAGAAAAAAATAGTGACCAAATTCCTCAGCAGGTCCGTTTACATCATCTCTAAGCAACTTCTGTTGTCATTCCTCTCATAATTTCAATACCACAAGTGGATGAGCAGCAGGAGAGCTCTCTGAAGGAATTCTACTGCAGGTGAAGCAGTAATTTCACTCACAGTGCTTGTCAGCCTCAAAGGATTGGTGCCATATTCACCAAAACTTGATATAAGAATTTAAATAAATTTTGATACAAACTCTGGGGAAACTTAAGACATTATCTTGTTCTCCTCACCTTGTCTGGTCTATGAATTTCAGCAGCTGTCCTGAGCTAATCAGGAAAAGAATTACGGAACTAGCGCCATCATGCTGAAAATTCCTAAACACTTTCAACACATAAGACTTGCACATCAGTATGTCCTGCTACACAAGGATGAACACATCTTACTCAAACGCATTATCAATTAGTTGAAAATACATCCTAACTGTCCACACTACCCAGGATAAAATGTTTATTTACCAATTGCATAACACTGAAAAGAGATCAGTACTTCTATTTCATGGAGAATTTTGAGATTTTAAGTTTTAGCTTTGTTCTGGAAAGACTTGAACTTCCATGAACAAACACAGCCCCAAAGCACCATTATCTAGACTTCTCTCCAGCTGATCTAACTGGTGGGGAAAGATGATCCCAGGAACAGACTGACCAAGGCAAGCATCCCACAACCTTGCAAGGTAGATGATAAATGGGATAAGAGTGGCCCAAGACTATGTTGTTTGCTTATAGATGTTTGCTTTGTTTCCCTTGTAATTTAGTCACAAGTTGGCAAAGTCCTAGAGAATATTTGTTTCCTAAAAACATGCTGAATAGCATGTTTTCTTGAAATCTTTTCAACTATCTCCTCCTAAACATTTTCCTAGGGAAAAGACAATATGCAGTGTACTGGAAAATTGAGGTTGATTCAGTCACTCTTAGCGTCAGAGTCACACATCCTGAGAGGGGAGAGACACTGAGGTGAAACTCCATACAGTGCCATACTGATTCAGCACTGCAGCTGAATTACACTGAGTGGAAATTCTGCCTCTCAGACTTTCCATAGGCACCTTCAGCTTTGCCATGTTTCTGTTTAATGCTGAGCTTAATCAGGAAGTGACAGCCTTGCATTTCCCCTCTCAACTTCTTTTTTGCATCTGATGTCTCTCATCCCACATCTGATGCTGGAAGTTGTGCAAGATAGATGGTGTTCCCATTGGCTGTACCCATGAGCAGTGCATAGAGCATCTCTGACTCCTGGATGGAGGTCTACAGTACATAGGCTAGAGATAATAAAAACTGCAAAAAGTAGATTAAATCATCAAAATAGTGGACAATCCAAAGCACCTCTTATGTGTGGTGCAAGGGTAAGAAAAAGTCTAACAATAGAAAAGTATGGTTTTTTTTTTAATTTTCTAATTATTAGCTAAATGGTATTAAGATAACAGAAAAAAGAGGGTGAAATGCAAGTATAATGGTAGGAATGAGGATGTGAAAAACCAAATGATTTATTATTCTGATTCTTAAGTGATAATAATAAGCAAAATAAAAATAGAACAGTAAAACTAGTTAGATAGGATAACTAATCACCTTCATACCAATTAATAAATAACTTTTCAATAAAAATTGGAACTGGAAAAAAGTTCATTTTCACACATAGCTCAGGGATGACATAAATGCCAAGTGATGTGACAGTTGCTGAAATAAATGCTCTTTTTATGAACAGTGCAGTACTAAAGCAAGCAAAATAGATGCATAAAATGGGTAAGTTTCCAGTGTATTAGTTATTGCTGCCTCTGAGCCACAGTAAATTACAAATTCATTTTTACCTTTTTTTTGTGTTCATGAATACAATTTTGGGACTGTTTTTACACCCCCTTCTTTCACAACTCTATGTTTTAGAGATTTATATTTTTCTTTAAAGTCAATAAATAAGAAGTATCCAGATCTTTTCTGTATGAGGGTAGAGGGCTGGAAAGTCAGAAGGAACTATTTATTATGCATGTCTGAACTTTCTTTGCATAAATCCTGTTATCTACATACACACCACTTCCATAAAATTTGTTTTTGTAGGGTTATTTTTCCCCTTACAAATGAAATCCAAAGTAAGTTTTCTTCCCAAAGTCATGGATGGACCTACCCACTCTATGTTCTTTTGTTGTTTCTTGTTTATAGTGCAAAATCACAACATATTCTCTTTATTTACTACTTACTATAACTATAAATAAGAGATGCAAGACTATCAAGACAGTGTGGACTGAAGTCAAAAAGAGGGAAGATTTATCTGAAATACCAGTCGACCATTTCTAGTTGACAGGAGGAGTGACTGTGAAAGCGAATAGAATAAATAAGTGCCACAAAGTATATAATTCATTTCTGCCTATAACTACATCCTTGACAAAAAAAAAAAAAAACAAAAAAAAAAAAAACGATTGGGGAGAAGTTTAAAAGAAAAATGAAAGAAGGAATAATTTAAGGCCCTTTGAGTTCTTTGATTTCATCAGCAGTATAGCCTTTTTTGAGGGTTCAAAGAATTAAAGGGTTGTCTTAACCTGCATCCATGCAGTGCTTATTTTTTGCACTGAACTAAATGAGCATACCAAGAGGAGGGCAAACATGGAGAGAAACACAGTATTTCACAGTATTTCAGTGCATTTCTTAGTTCATGTGTACAAATACACATTTAATATCCTACTGCACTTGTGGAGACATGGGAACATAAAGATGATAGCTAATATCTGAGACAGCTAAGGTGTAAAACAAAAATTGTCAATATCCTCACTTTCTCTTCAAGTCAACCCTGTGACACACTGTTTAACATCCATGCTCTGTTCACAGAGCAGTTTCCTAGTACAGAATCCCTTAATTCACATGAGTTCTGTGGTTTAACAGAGATTGAAGCACCTTATCCAAACCAGGCACATCTTTTTTGAATTGAATTTCTCAATCACACCATTTAAGATTTATTTAGATTAAAGCACTATAACTCAAATCATATTTAATATAGCTGCCTGATAAATGCTTTGTTCTATGACTTTCACATGAAATTCAAAACAGGCATCACAAATTCAGTTAGAGAAAATAAGCCTAGCAAAGACAAAAAGAAAAAATGCTAATTTTCATTAAAAATCTCACTTATATAGGAAATAAATTAACCAAGAAAATGTAAGAAATGTATCAAATCTTATGGTATAGTTTTTCTTCCTTTTCCCCCATTCTTTCTTTGCCTTTAAAGGTCATTAAAGTTGCTAAGTACACTGTCAGTCTTCTGTCCATAAAACTGACACAGTGGGAAAGAATAGCGAAGTATAGCAAAATTTTGAAGCATCACTGGGATCTATTTGGTGGATGCTGCAGTAAATGCAGTTATGCACATTATTTTAATGCTCAGTATTCAATGCTTAGCAGCTTGAGCTTTCCCTGTCTTATATGTCCAGTCTTCATTCTAGTTTATTTGGGGAAACAGAAGCTTAGCCTGCGTGCTCTTTCTGGTGGGCTTTCAGACTTCAGAAGTAAATTTCCATCCTTTTCTAAATAGGAGATGTACAACATTACTTACTGATGTTGTATGTGGCAAGGAGACAAAGATGATTTTTCTTTGTTGTTTGTTTCCAAAAATTGTTGTTTTATTTCTGATATCAATCATGCACGAATTAAGAAAAATGTTCATTATCATGTCTATCAACAAATATGCTGGATAAAGGAATCTACAGAATCTGCAGTAAGCAGATTCCCAGCTGTATTAAATTCATCAAAGGCTTCAAGTACTGTTACAAGCTATTTAAAAATACATTTTTCTCCTTTTTTTTAGGCTGCATGATTGTTGCCTCCTATACTGTGTAAAGAACATTCATGAGAAATTAAAACTTCCTTCAACATCCTCGCTTATAATGATTTTTTTACATGTTTTAGGGAGTTTGATGATCTTTTAATTAGCTGCCTTCAGTCACATCATTCAGTTCATTCCTCTTCCCTCAAATCCTAAAGCTATACAGCAAGGTATGTACTTGATAGGTAGCTTTGTAAAATTCATGATCTGGAATGTACTAATAATGTCTCTCAGGTCATCATTATCAAGATTCACAAGCATCATAAAGGTCTTAAAGGTAAATCGACTAGCAAAAGATGCAACTATTTCAGGATATGCCTGTATATAAGATGACATTTCCACTCACACTGAATTCTTGAGCCTTAAATAATGTAAATACTGGTATATAAACAAAATTCACAGGCTTTGTCTCCATGATGTATTCTCACCATATTTAAAATAATTGTCTCAGATGCATCATTTATGGTAAAAAAAAAAAAGAAGAAGAAGAAGAAACAGATTCTACTTCAATAAAACTTAATGAAACTCAAGATTCTCAAAGATTTCAGGAAAATATTCATAATATAGTTCCTTGAAAAATTTCAAACTTTATTAATTCAGTATTGAGTGATAATAGATGAACAGAATATAAGAGCTATTTATGGCAATTGCAAGAGATTGGTTTTGAATAGAATATATTGTTCAGTAAATGGACATTCTTTAGGATAGAAGGCATCTTCAGATGTAATTACATCTTGTACTGTGAAACTTTTTAAACTTAAAGTTTCAAATTGAATAGAATGGCAAGATAGAGCAATTTCAACACTTCCAGAATAATCTTTTCAAAAGCATATTCTATCTGGTGTGATGCTTCCTATTAAAAAAGAAAAAAGAAAGAAAAAGAAAGAAAGAGAGAAAAAAAGAATGAAATTTGAATGAATTGAAGAAAAATAATTTTATATAACTTCCACAATATGATTGAATGAAAACGGCTAACTAGATCGCTCAACTTAATGTGGTTTCTTATTAGGTAGAACCGTGGTGTCAGCATGAACACTGTCAACTCAAGCAAGAGAAGACTACTGTGATTTCTAACTGAACAGTGATTGCAAAAGATGTAATTCCAACGCAACCCTCATAATCAGACATATCTCCATTTTAATTTCCCCCTATTAGCGACCAGAGAACAGTCCTTAAATCACGTTAGATTTTGTTTTAGAGTTTAGGCCATGTTCTCCTGTCGTGTCCAAAAGAAAGCAAGAGAAGGAAACAGCTAAGAATTATTTTGGAACTTTAGCCCAAATCTAATAAGAACTTTGCTCACATTGGTTTATTTCAGTGTTGTAGGACACAAGAGTTAATGGCTAACATGAATTGCTCAAGCAAACTTCAGCCATTAGAATTTCCAGGAAGTGAAAATTTCAGTGGTGTTAATGGAAAGAGGTCATTTTGATATTGCAACTAGCACTGAAAGCCCATTTTACTCCTCATCTTCAGAGGCTTTTTTACTCTCTGCTATCACAACTCATTAAACATTTATCTGGATATTTAGGCCATAGAAAATAATTTTTAAACTAGTATTTACCTAAACTTAGGCTGACAGTGACGTGACTTTTCAAGATACTAGAATGTGTGCAGAAACAGTAAAAACAGTGGATGGCTGTAAGTTAAGAGAGCAGTACCCACACCAAACAAATGTTTGCAACAGTGTGTACAGTCTCAGTGTGATCATAAAAGAACACATCACAAAGAGCTGAAGGAGAAAATTCAGAGATCTGCACAGCTTTTCTCGGAAGCCTGAGAGTTCTCCAATTGAGTTCTTTTAATTTGTATATAATACTGATCAAGAATAAGTCATGATCCTGCACTGTTTGCACTTAGACACGTCACCATACTCAAGAGATACTAAGCAATGTCAGACTCTATGTGCCTCTTTTCTAACAAGTATAAAATCACTGGAATTTAGAATAAAAGCATAAAGTCCTTGCAGTTTGTGAATATAGACACATTTTATTTTGAAATTTAATCACGTTCAACAAAGAACTGAAAATTACTCAAATAACTCTACACTTGAAAATCATCCACAGTGCAAGTAATCTTGTTTTGTTCTTGCATTACATTTCGGAGAAAAATAACAAGAATTCCTGTTTTGTATCATTAGTTACAGAAGAAGCTAGATGCAACTCAATAGACCATATGAATAGGATTTTTTCCAAGGCTTCCTTTCTTGTCTGAATGTTCATTTCTGATGCAAGTTTCTCTTTATAAACTGAAAAGTCTTTTCCTATTAAGGCTTCATTGAGTTGTTGAAGTTATGGTTCACTTTAAAGTTGCACAGTATGTGTGGCAATTTAATACCTACTTTTCTATCAGTCTCATCATCCTTGGAAGTATAAAAGTGAAAAAATGAGACATTCTAAGTACAGATGATCAGTCCAACCATTATAGTAGGTTGTCAAATCCTCTAATTCACAAAACAGCAAGTGAAGAAAATTACAGAAAAAAAGGCTCTTTCTTCAATTAAAAGATATTGAATCAATTGCTATATAGAAATAGAACATTACTAACACAGGTGGGTGAAGACAGATGATAAGAAGTTCTGTCTTTATGGCATCTTTTATGTTTTGAGAACAAAGATTGAGTAATTGAATGCAAATATTTTGTGTTTAGACATTTTATTTATAACGTAATGTACACTTGATTCTAAATATTTCTCTTTTTTTTTTCATCAGTGTATTTGCATCTTCATTTTCTCATGGATTTGTGTGCAAACTGTGCAGATGGCAAACAGCACAACATTAGTGAATGTTTAAAGTTTAACATTCAGTATTTGAGATAATAACAACTACCAGTTCCAGAAGTTTTCGAAAGTTCTGCTGATTTCATGGTAGAAAACCTATTTCAAGCTCACTCAATGGACACTATTCTCTGAAGACAAAATAATACATTAATCCCGAGTAGAAAGTTTAAGACATTCATTAGAGTATGGTTTAATTTGTGTCTTGCAAGGACACATTATTTCTAAAATGTATTACATTGGTTTTTCTAGGTCTATTGGACATTGGTTCCTTTCAATTCCCGCTCAAGAATTGGAGTGCCTGTAGTAATTAAAAGAGAACACTTTCTGTACCACTTCCACTTGAGTTTGAAACAGCAGCAGAAATACAACGCTTCATGAGTATTTTTGGCACTTTCCACTGCAGCACTAACTGATGTTCAGGAAATTACAAAGAGAATGAATCAAGAGGTAGAAGGCTAGGGAAGAAATGGAAAGAAAGTAATGGAAAGAATTGGAAGAAATTGAAAGAATTTATATCCAAATTGAATTGTTTTTAAAGAACATCCTCTCCTCTCATCCTTCTTGAAAGTAATCCTACTCTCACATCTTTTCCTTCCTAACTCATTTTTTTTCCTACATTTATTAAGTGAAGAAATGTATCTTAGACATAAACGTTGAGAGGAGTGAAATCACAAATATTTTCAAATACATGTCAGAACTCCCACGGATGTAACATTACCAGAATCACAGGACCACAGAATCACAGAGTTTGGAAGGGACATCCAGAGGTCATCAAGTGAAACTCCCTGCTAAAGCCGGTTCCCTACAGTGGGTTACATGGAAAAGCATCCAGACAGGTCCTGAATATCTCCAGAGAAGGAGACTCCACAGCCTGTCCAGGAGTCTGTTCCAGTGCTCTGTCACCCTCACTAGTAAGAAGATTTTCCTCATGTCTGTGTGGAACTCTGCATGTTCCAGTTCGTCCCTATTACTCCTTGTTCTGTCATGAATCATGCACCTCATCATCTCTGTGGCCCTCTACTGGACTGTCTCCAGAAATTCCATTTTAGGATGTTTTTACTAAGGTTTAATGTATACCTGAGAACATCTTATAATTAACATTGTCAGAGTCGTGAATGTTTCCTACCTACAGCCCAGCATCCCACCTTCTTTTTTTCATTGTTTGTGAAGAAGAGTTTTGGTCTTATGCAACAGTTAGTTTCACTTAATACATTTTTTCAGTGGACGAATGCATCCTTTTATACAGCCAGCTGTTAGAGGTAGGAATTTAGAATTTTGATAAGAACTGTCCACTTTTTTTTTTTAACAACCTATTAGATGTTCATAGGATATAGTATTATCTTTCACAGAGCTTCATTAGTCATTCTGACAAATAATTGATTTCATACAAATAAAAAATTACCTAGCTGGGGGAATTCAAATTTTCTCAGCTTTAGTACCTAGCGTGCTTTGAGGAAAACTGTTTGTGACCGGTTATGTCTTAAAAAAAGTAGACAGTCTGTTCTATAAACATCACCTGTGAGAAATAAAAAGTAGAGCTGTTGATAGAGAGTGTTGAAAGTGTTCCTTATGAACTTGATCACAAGAATAGAAAAATCACACACCAGAACATAAAAGGTCTGGCTAGGAAAAGGCTGTACTTTGAAGTGTAACTTGTTAATTTTCATTGAGAATTGCATCAGTTCTCCTTCGATTATAATACAGAATATAAATGACTTGATCAACATATCTTAACTGCTGCATAAAATACCTCCAGACTTATTTACACACTTGAAGACAAAGAAGGCAATATTTTTATTTGTGAAGTAATAGTCCGAAAAGACAAAAATTGCTAAAAGTGGATGAACTGTTTTTACAGATAATAAATTTACAAAAAATACAGCTTTGTGAAGGAACAAAGTTTACTAATATTTTGAGCAAAGCTGGTGAATAGGTGACCCTCAAATGAATAAATCATAGAATGGAATCATAGAATGGCCTGGGTTGAAAAGGGCTGCAATGATCATCTAGTTTCATCCCCCCCTGCTATGTGCAGGGTCGCCAGCCACTAGACCAGGCTACCCAGAGCTACATCCAGCCTGGTTTTGAATGCTTCCAGGGATAGGGAATCCAAGACCTCCTTGGGCAATAATGTAGATAAGAAAATGAAAAAAGTAGGAAAATCTTTTGCTTGCATTTTTTGAAAATTAAATTATTTAATTTTATTATTACTATTATTTGTAAACAGTTTGAAAATAAATATATTTTCAGAAATTTATTTTTAAAGGAAATGAAACAGAACTATAAAACAAATTATCTGAAGCTGATGCAAAATGGAATGTTTTTCCTTTGCTTGTGAAGAAGAGATGTATTTGTCCACTGAAAAAATGTATTTAAGGGGAGCTAACAGCTGCATAAGACCAATATGCTCCTTTACACATTGATTATACAAGAAAATTTATCTTAAACACAAAGATTTGACAAACTGACATGGTTTAAGTTATTAAGTCATTAGCATCCTTCTGTGATTATATACATATTTTATTAAACAGAAGACAAATTTCAGGATACAACAGAAGACACTTAAATGTTTTTTAACTAGCTTTGTTACTGATTCTCACAACACTGTATGAAGTATTCTTAATTACTCTGAAAACACATATAAAAACACCTCTCATTAAAGTAAATTAATTCACTGAAATATATGTTAGCTATTCAAACAATCTGGTTTGTAAAAATACAAACTCCATTTTTGCTAGAACATTTCTGTTTTCTGCATCATCTGATTTCTTTCTCCTACAGAAAAGCAGATTGTCTTCTACCTGCTCCCTTCCTTGACTTCTGTTTTCCCAGATGTAAGATAATATTCATTTATTGCAGAGAAGTAATCAAGAATCACCAAGTTCTTTTTACTATTCACCTGTCTGCAATGTGAGATCAATTGGAGGTGCACTGGAATCAGTTTATTTCATGGGGCGTTGGATTTGAGTCCATTCATTGTACTGCACCATACTAGTGGCCTAGAACCAATTTGCTTATACAATTCAGTTATTATATGAGGAAGAAACTTAGCTTTATTATTATTTTAACTAATGCAGACATTATATAGCTTTGTAGCCAAGGCTAAGTTATGCATAAAGTAGCTCACCAAAGGGAAAATGTGAAGACAAGCTCAGTTAGTTTTGTCTAGTTTAGATTTACTCATAAGCATTGCAAGACACTGAAGTATTAATTACTGCAGAAAGAAGCACTCTTTTGAGTGACTATTTGGGAAGACAGAAATGATCAGTGAAGCACTTACCAAAAAAAAGCTGCTTAATTTTTGGCTAAGTATGCCCAAACTTTGTTTACCCAGGTAAACACTTATTGTTTACCCAGATAATAATTTAAACCAATCAGTTTTTTCTCCTAGATTACACAGGACTATACCACTATGGTTTAGTACAACTCAGCCCTTAGCATGATACTTCTTTTTTGGATTTTAGTGGCATCTATTTTTAAATCTATGTATCATGGGTTGCTATTGTCAAAGTGCTTTGATTCTATTGCAGAGTTGCAGTAGTCACCTATACTGAACTTGTCCAAACTATTCAGTATTTGATTTGCACAGTCTCAATGCTAATATAGCTCTGCCTCAGTCTTCTGCCTAGGTAAAGGAATACAAGAGCTTTCGAGGTATTATGTCACTAAATACATGACTATCCTTCCTCGTTCCTCCAAACAAACAAATAAATAAATAAATAAATAAATTGATGTCTTATTCTATGAAAAGATTGGGAATGAGATGACATGAGTTTGTAGCTCAATCACAGAATGTAACAAAAAGCAATGATAGCCATGTGTGGGTGTGCAAGTCAGGCGCTGTCAGTAGCAGTTCCAGAAATGACAGCTGTTAATTAAAACTTTATTGTGAACTCTAGTTTATGTTTTACAGGTTAACGTGGGCCTCTGAAAAGGTTTAAGTTTCAGAACTTGCTGTTACACTCACACAGCTCCTTCGAAAGCCTGCAGACTTTTGCACCAAGAAATCTAGTTTCACACACAAAACGAATGTATCTTTTCTCCCTCTAGTTGGATCAGGATATCTCTAAATTAATATAGCAGGAGGCAAGGCAAGTACAGAACACTGATATAACTTTATATTTGTATGCTGTACTATCAGAGTTGCTAACAAACAGAAGAAATTGCATCATTAAAGTATTGCACCTTTTATTATCTCCTTGTGAGACAATACTTCTTAGCCTTTCCAGCAACAAATTAGGGACAAATTTCACACAACAGATGTAAATCATTGAACAGGTACGGATGTATAAGTCAACTTCTTTCTAGTTTGAATCAAGGTAATGTTGAAAGACAATACACACTTGTTTGAATTGACAGCCCATTAAAAATAACCTTAGCTTATTCCACTATGAGCTCTCCTCCTCACTCTTCTTATTTACAAATGCTTTTTTGGCTCTGAGTGTGAACATGATAGCTACCAGAGATGAATATCCCCCTAAACAACTACATAAGTTTCTGACTAATCACTGCTTCTGAAATTTTCCTAACAGGTACTCAAATGTGAATGTAGTGAGAACACAACATCAAAGCACAAGATTATAAAACCTCTGTTGTCCAGTTCTGCAGATCCATTTTTGTCAGTTCTTTGTCTATTTTGGACAGAGCATAGACACACATACAGCATGAAAGAAATGTGCCTTTGATGCCAGAAGACAGATTTTTAAATAAATACATTCCAAATTAGACCCAGACGCTTTCATGGGACGTCATTTCAAACACAGGAACAGTCATAACTGCCATATCAGATAACATCCTTCCCAACAGAAAATTCACAATCTATTGATAATGAAGGAATACCACAAAGAGTGTAGGACACTTAAGATTGTCTGTTTCAGTACATGTCCTCTTTTTCCATCCAGAAATATATTTGGAGAAATCAGAGAACTCAGGTTTTATTTTTCACACCTTCTGTAGCAGATGGCATAAAGCAGGAAATCTCAAGCATGCCCAGTGTGTATGGCCAGGACAGGTACAGCAAGTTACAAATCCAGGGCCACTGATACAAATATAGTATCTAAGAAAATATCAGAAAGTAAAACTCTGGCCAGAAATAAAGATAAAATTAGGGGATATGGAAAAAGAGAAGCTTTTACAGGGAGTACTTTTGAATGAAATGAAGCTTGACTCACCTGAGATAGATGCAGGTACTCTTAAATAGGGTGCTGCCAAACACTGTAAGGACATGCCTTATTTCCACAAGTACAGTCAATATTTTTAAATTGATTTTTTGCCAGCAGGCTGGTTTATACCAGTTACAGGCTTTTTTCCTTTTTTCAGAGTAATATTATTACAAGTTTTATTGTACAGATGGATTGTGTAGAATGCAAGTATTTAAAACTATGCAGATGATTAACAAAATTAAGCTGGAGGAATTTTTTTGGAAAGCGTTGTTGGTCATCAGCAAGTGAGCCCTTGATTTGAACAATCATAGGTTTTCTTCAACTTGACAGGTATCTATGTACCAGACACACAGGAAGCAGCAATCCATTTATATACCAGTAATAAAAGCAGTGAGAGGAAACCACTCAAGGCAATAACCTCTCAACAAACTGCATCCAATACTAAGCCAGACTAGCTGAAGAGAGCCAGGAATCTGTGTCAATAATTTGGTAATGCTCATGTGAAATACAGCAGTACACCAGCACCTGAGCTGTTCCCAATCTCTGTGCCAAGTGCTCCAGCAGCTTGATTTGATATCAACAACCCCGACCTAAAAGTGGCTGTCAACACAAGGATTAAGGGATTGCTTAGTTAAAGCTGTGCCTTTGTGTTTGGCAGGAAAAAAAAAAAAGCAGTGGAGTCACAAGGGCAATCCTAACAAAGCAAGGGCAGATGCATCCAAACTGGGAAGGTGGGAGACAGTCAGTTGCAACAGCATCATTAGCTTACTCTCCTTGGAGCAGTCTAGAAAATGAAGGGGTTACCACCTGTTCACCTCCCTGATAACTAACATCCTGCTAGGAGCAGAGTAAGAATGCACAAAGGGCAGGCTTGGAAAACGTGCACAAGAAAATAATAACTTTCACTGCATTCATAAAACTGTGCATATTCTTTTAAAAATAAACATTGTACGGGAGAATAATTCGGCCCAGATCAGTAGCTTCCCTTTTTAGCTGAAATAATTCATTAAGGTCCCATATTTTGGTCAAAAGGTAAAGATTTAATGACAGATTACAGTCAGAAAAAAATTCTGCTGATTGGATAGTAAAGAATCATTGAATCATTAACCTTGGAAAAGACCTAGAAGATCATCTAGTCCAACCATCCACCTACCTCCAGTATTGCCCACTAAACTACATCCACCATATTTCATCTATTTATTTCTTGAACACCTCCAGGAATGGTGACTCCCCCACATCCCCACCATTCCAACGCCCATCCACTGCTTCAAAGATGAAGATTTCCTAATATCCAACCTCAATCTCCCCTGGTACGACTTTAGGCCTATCCTATCACTGTTAGCTGGAAAAACAGACATCCAGATTTACAATTCCATTAAGTTAGAAAGAAACCAAGCACAGTATTTATATCTTACAAAAGATGATACTGAAAACCATGAAATATCTTTGAAGGGTCTTGAAGGTAAAATTATCCCAAATCCCAAGAAAGGCTGTGATAGTTCAACTTGGTACTGAACAAGAAGGAAAAACAAGCTACAGATGCATTTAATAGCCAAAGAACACATAAAAACTCTGAGAAAGGGATATTATATGACCTTTTAAAGATACTACATTGTATTTAGCAAATGCCAATCTAGCAAAAAACTTCTGGCATTGAAGTAAGTGGAGATGGAAGAAGTGTTCAAGTGGTATACTAAGAGGTGGTTTGCCCTGTCCAGAGACATGTGGGAATCACCTTTTGGGAAAGAACCAGTTGTCAAAGTCTGAATTTTCATGGGAAAGTATCTTACTGAAAATTGCTCAGGTTCAGGATTACTTTTCTGGTAAATGAGATCAAGAAGGAAACTTTCCAGATTAAGTTAATGTTCTGAATACATAACTGACACTGAGATTTATAATCAAATCCCTTAAAAAAGCACAGCAACAGCTAGTGCCTGATAGTCCAAATGCTTAGTATTGAGGTTACCACTCTATACAGAAAATGCTGTAGATCATTAATTATGAATGACTCTGGAATAGGATAAAAAAGGAACAGTAGAGCCATGAATAGGACCAGCTATCCTAAACAGTCTTCTACCTCACTATATGTAGATAAAGATTTATTGGAGGGCAAGGAAAAAGTCGTATTGGAAGGTTGAATTCCAAATGAAAACCATATGGCACTGCAATCACCTAGTATCTGCAGCTGCTTTTATCTGCCATGGTGCCATCACCTGCTATACACACACAATCAAATTTTCACTCCTCAGGTAAAGTCTGGAAAAGATCTGAGAAATGCAGTCTCTAAATTCACTGGATTTGGAAATATCCATGATCTAAAAGCTTCTTGAAACTCAAATCCCAATATTGCACATGATCTATTGTAGTAATTAAGAGAGAGGAAGAGGAAGAGGAAGAGGAAGAGGAAGAGGAAGAGGAAGAGGAAGAGGAAGAGGAAGAGGAAGAGGAAGAGGAAGAGGAAGAGGAAGAGGAAGAGGAAGAGGAAGAGGAAGAGGAAGAGGAAGAGGAAGAGGAAGAGGAAGAGGAAGAGGAAGAGGAAGAGGAAGAGGAAGAGGAAGAGGAAGAGGAAGAGGAAGAGGAAGAGGAAGAGGAAGAGGAAGAGGAAGAGGAAGAGGAAGAGGAAGAGGAAGAGGAAGAGGAAGAGGAAGAGGAAGAGGAAGAGGAAGAGGAAGAGGAAGAGGAAGAGGAAGAGGAAGAGGAAGAGGAAGAGGAAGAGGAAGAGGAAGAGGAAGAGGAAGAGGAAGAAGAGGGATACAGTAACATCTCCATAAGCAAGTATCTTGCACAAGCTCCCACATTTACATGACATTCAGAAACTTTTCTTAAAACTGTGTTCTATTTGGTGACCTGCAGTGCACGTTCTCATTTTACAGATCACAGACATTCAAGGGACATACATATCCATACAAAACCTGTAGAGTCCGGAGGACATTTCAGCTCTCACCCACAGAGAAACTCTGGTAGCTTTTCCCAGAAAATATTCTAGGTCATGCAAAACAAAACCTTTCTATGAACCAAGCCAACACAGAGCAGGGGATCAGCAGGAGAAATGATTCAGAATTGGACTCTGAAATAAAACACCAATATAAATGCAGTTAGTGCTGTCTCCATTAGTTTTATTTGTGGTCAACAGATACTATACTTTCTGAGGTTCCTGACACAAACCTGTTGCCTGTCAGGAGGTCTGCACATGTTGTGTACAAACCTGCTACTTTTCATGGCATAGATGAGGTTAAGGCCAAAATCTTGACACAAATAAAATAGTGAAGGAAGAGAGCACTTTTTTAAAACAAAAGGAGTCCAGACTGTGTATCAGGAATCATCAAAAGTGGTTCAATGATAGCTCAACTAACTTAGCAGCAGACAAACACCGCGTAAGCCAGACTCACCACCCAGGAAGCTTCTGATCTATAGGGAAGATGACATACTGAAATGCTGTAGTAGCTCTTCAAAATAGTCAGCAAATGTTTGGCTGGAAATAGCCCTTCTGCTGTGAGATATTTAAACAAAAACACATGGAGAGAGCATCACTTTTATGAGCTCCAGTAAAAACAGCTCCGCAGTCTTTCAGTAGCCAAATTCCCTTGCAGCTTGCTTTAAAATTTCTTTTGTGCCTTTGTCCTAACATCATCTTTCAGTCCATCATCTTCTTTCCTTGTCCTGGAAAGAGAACGTCAAGTCACACAGATTTGCCTCCATCTGACAGTGGTATGAATCTTCAGTCCTTTCCCTTCTGCTCTGCCTTCTGTCTTTAGATCCCTCTCCCTTCTGTTCTCATCCTTTCACACAGTCTTTCGTAAAGTGGCCTCATTTCTCCTTAGACTCCTCTTTCTACACTTTTTAGTGTTTTGTTGTGGCTTAGGTGGGCTTTTTGTCTTAGTGTTTGTTTTTTCACGTGTACTTTCCTTCTTTTTTCCTCTTGTAATTTTTGTCCTAATATTCCAGCAGATCTTCTCACCAGCCGTTTAATTTCAGCAAGTCAGTATCTTTTTCCTGCCCTTAGTCCCTTATCTATAGAAAAGATGGGCTGTTTCCCACCTCCCCACATTTCTTCCCCTACCCAGGAAACTGCAGTTCACATAAAAGTTCCAGCTTTTGGTAGGATCCTAAGAGTTACAACTCATACCTCAGGCACCATTATTTGGTTGGTTTTCTGCTTTTTGTTGTTGTTTTGTTTTGTTTTTATAGCATATATCAGCACATCCTGTGTAATAGTTCTCTGGTTATTGATAACCACTAGTCACTTGAACAGGTCTATTAAGTTTACAGTAATACATATTCTTAAGAATATATCAATTTCTAGTGTGACATGACAGTGCTTGTTTTTAGCTAGAACCATTCTTGCACTGTACTGCAATATGATATCATAAATTTATTTTGTGGCTGAACATTTTTATGTCCCAATATTGATACTTCACAGAGGGTCAAATCTTGCCTGTCTTATTGGAGGAATGCAGTTCTGCCAAATCTTGATTCTGCTCAAGTAAGAATCAGATTTAACCACTGAACGGGTTTACTTTGTGACTCTTCAGTGCAAAGGAAAAGAATCAGCAACAGTGAGAGAAGGGATCTCTCAAAGGAAACAGCTATTAGGATAGATCTTACACAGGGTCAAGAAAGAAATGCTAGGCATAACGAGGTCTGCTCTGAGAGGTGCGTGGATGGACATAGCATGGGAAGAGATGTATCAAGCCAGGGTGAAGGATAAGGGAAAGACAAAGAGAGATCTGACTACAAAACAGAAACAATATACAAATGGAAAAATCAAATACAGAACGCAGTAAAAGAATGCCTTAACTTGATTCCCTAGACCTTAATACATTAATTGGTGCGACAGACTCTTATCAGCTTCATAAATCGCTCTCACGAAGTTCACTCTAGTACTTATAATATAATTGTTCATGCAGATTAATATTATATTTCCTTATTAGTCAAAGCAATTCTAGGTAACAACAGATCCATTCTAAAATAATGAAAAGTCATGTTCCCATTTTCTTTCCTAAGTAGCAAAGTAGTTCATTGTACCTATTCTGCATATTAGGCCAGCTCCTTCATAGCAACAAAGCAACAATAGAATTCACTTAGGACTTCCTTAGTATTCTTCTATAGCTTTTGCAAAGCTAAAAATCTTATAAAAGCAACAGAATGTGTTTAAAACTCATAGTCCTTCATATTCATGGAGGAATGATGTGCAGGCCTCATCCTAAAACAGAGTACTTTAATTTCAGTGTTAGAAACAGAAGTATCTTTACTATTAATATCAAAGCATTTCTGCCAGGAGCATCCCACACCAGAATTCTAAGTTCTCTATTGATACGGAAACTTCCATGAAAACTAAACTTCTGAGAAGATTCTCTCACAAAGATGTGGGACCTGGACTCCTGTAAGCCTGGTGTGTCCTAAAAATATTCTATTTCTTACTTCATTAATTAAGAAAAAAAAAATGACATCTACAGCATCAACTTTCAATCAAAAGGACATTGCTAGTTTTAAGATGATCAAAAATTAAAGCTGACTTCTACCTGCCTTACCCTACTCCAGGTACTCTAAAGGTAACTAAACTTGTCTCATTTTTCATGAAGCTATGCCCAAAATTTTAGTCCATCTCCTTAGCAACCATAATTTTACTATTTGTTCTCTAGGAAAGAGTGATTTATCTGGAATTAGGACTCATATTACAGAGGACAAAGGACAAAACATGACTTTTTGTGAACCAAAGCAAGGCAAGTATACTTAGAAAGATTTGGTGCACTCAGCAGTCACATCCACAGAATCTTTGGCTACCAAAGAACAAACTGAGCTCATTTCACTCTTCTGCATTTATCCAATGGTGGAAAGGAGAAGCTCTGACTTCACACGGTAAATTATCTGAATTCATACACAAATGAATGGAGAAATTTTCCTCTTTGTAAGGATTTCATTAACAAATCTAACTTCAGTTGGTATTCAAAATGTAGCATGTCAACAATTTAAAAGGCAGAATTATGTTTTTACTGAGTTTTCTTTGAAGATTCTAGCAGCTGCGATACAGCATTTAGTTTCATTCCTAATGGCAGCAAACTCATGATTTATTTCTAACATCAAAATTATGTAAAAAAAGAAAAGAAATACAATAAGTACTTTTTGAAGACACATTAGAGTTCAGGATGTACCCAGTGAGAATTGAAATAATTTTTAAAAATGCAGAATTAAGGTAATTATATCTTATTACCTAGCGCATGGTGAATTATCTACAGTTATAAGTTGGATTGCCTGGAGCAGCCCTCATTACAGGAGTAGAACTAATAATGACTGATCCAGTACAAATCACATAAGAGACATAAACATAGTCTTACTACTCAAAACCAAAACAAAACAAAAAAAGCCCTTCATTATTATCCTCTTAATTGAAGTTGACATATTCTGAAATTATAGCTTTCTAGATAGGACACTGTGAAGTTCACTTTCAGCCTCACAGTAAGTTCAACAAGGTCAGTTCAGCTTCACAAGCTAGATAAGGTCAAAACCAGGGGAGACTCCTCATCTCCTGTTAACTCTTAATTGAGCAGGCAGAATAGTGCATTTTGTAGGCAGAAGTAGGATCCCTGCTGTGCTCTCACACCATGAGACATGACTGTTTTGGTCCAAAAAACACTTGACCACAGTATCAGATCATCAACTCAGAAGTAAAAGAATCCCTCAGAAGAAAGTTTAATGCAGCCCAATTATGTGAATGCCATTTCCAGGATTGCAGCAGAGAAAACTTATGTGTTTTTGTCTGCATACATGTATGTTGAATGATGCATTTCACACTGATTGTCTAAGGATACAGCACATTCTAGACATAAAGGTACGAACTCAAATTCACTAGGAATAAAGGCTACAGCTCCTTTTTCTCTTGAGCCAGTCACTGACTTCTTCTGTTTACTGTAATTCAGCTATTGCAATTTATCTTCAAATTGCTCTCACCTTTTTCAGAAGGAAAATTTATCATAGGAATCTTCATTTTTGCTTCAGTAAATTCCTTTCATGTTTTCTCTACATGTTTATTTCTAATGCTTGCAATTCTATCCCACAACCAGCAGAATTGTAAAAGGCATTCCTCAGTGTTTGAAAAATTCTCTTGGGCCACACAAATGTCAGTGGATACCATTTTTTCCAAGTAGAGGAATTCAGTGACACTCCTTTACTTCATGCACACTTCTACTGCAGATGCCATTTTGTCATACTGCCCCTCTGCAGCCCTTTGTTGCACAGCAACGAAACGTAATGCAGCATTGGTGGGAAGGGTCAATCTCTACTGCCATACCACCATATCCACCTCCATTGCATGCATGCCAGAAAATAAAAGTACGTGGAAATATTTGCATGTGCTCTGAAAGCCTAGTAGAGAGAGAAGACCCAGTTGGAACAAAGTGCTAATTAGCAGTTCAAGTCCTTTTCAAAATGATTTCTTTTTCTTATTATTACATTATTGTGAAAGATCCAAGAAATGCATTTTGAGGTTTGAAACTGAATGCTGTTGAGAACATTAATTTCCATGAGGCCTTGTTCTATTCATGTCTTGAATTCCCAGGGAGTCAATCCTTAGGGATTTCAAAGGTTGACTCTTCTATATTTCTTCACAGGAAAATTATCTATCTGACTGTTCTAAACAGATTACTTTTTGACAATAGAAAATATTTCTGAAAGCAAGTTTCATAAACAGCTAATTTTACTGTTCTATAGTATCCCTCCCACCATCCAGACATCATGTGGTTTGCTTCCCTGTGACTTCACTTCTGAAATCCTGCAAATAATATTGGATTTACCAATTATTCATAAGCAACAAATCACAGACAAAATAATGAAGGCCTTGCTACATATCAGAAAGCAGAACTCTGCAGTAAGCCAATGAAATGAGAAAAACAGAAAAGAGTGTAAGATGTCAAATTTATACTTCTATTTCCATAAGAAATGTGGAAAAATCTACAAATTCAGCCATCACATATTAGGTTATAAAAAAAAAATCAACATTTTAATTTTTTCATTTTTTTTTATGATGTAACCTGTATTAGTCTAACATTTAGAATCTTACTTAAAAATGAAAAACCTTTTAATTTTTTTTCTACTATTATCATGAACACTCTTAATCATGGTCCCAGTGTATAAAGTGATGAACAAACAAGACTTCACACTGAATACTAATTTCCACAAATGTCATTTTCTTGTAATACAAATATAAGCTTTTCACATGAGGCTTATTAGCTGTGTTTTAATCTGCATTAGTCTGGTTAACATACCCAACTTTCCAAGCAGTACTACCAGTTTTTCTTTAGCCATTAGCAACAATAATAGCAATTAGCAACACTACTTCCAGCACATAGTCATTTTAGGCTAAGCTGTGTAGGCTTCATGTTTAATGAATGCAAGCATAACTACAAAGGCATGAAATAGAAAATACAATAATCACAGAGGAATGGCAGCCTTCAATAGTCCATACAAACCTTACATACCCAGTTCTGGACTTTTTCAGCTGTATTTGACTCAAATGTAAAGTGTAAGGAAAACTAAAATTTGATTTTCTATGCCTTCAACCCTGGGAAAATTAGGAAATCTATTTGTAGCTTTTGTCTTGACTTACCAGCATCCACTGCACCCATCAAGTCCCCAGTAATAGCTCCCAATGGGATCACAGTCACCAGTGCTACCAGTTTTAATGAAGACATTCATGCCATGTACCTACATTGGGTGTAGGCGGCAAACAGCTCCACAAACCCTACTGCAGAACACAGCTGGCATATTAGCCAAGTTGCAAAATGACTTTGAAAGCACATTTAATAAAGGGAAGAAAATGCTTTAAGAGGAAGAAAGGGAACAGGAAGAGGAGGAGCTCAATGATTAAGCAATTGTTTCTAGAGGGACTGCACACCATGGAAGACTTAAAATCATAGCACAATTAAGGTTGAAGAAAGACCTCTAAGACTGTCTAGTCCTACCATCCACCTACTACTAATTTTGCACACTAACCCATTTTCCTTAGTACCACAAATTTGTGATGGACTTGTGATGGAACAGAGGAAAAGAACAAAAAGAAGCTACAGAAATAGACTGTGATGTCCTGACTGCAGCCACTTTGCACTGCCTGTTGCATCACTGAAGAGATAGAATATAATTGAGATGTAACTGATTTCCTCATTTTTTCACATTTCCACCCCCCCCCCCCCCACCTCAAACCTGCTGAGGCGAGGCAGGGAGATAAATAACTTGGTGTGAGGTTGTCAACCAGCTGGGGCAAAGCCCCAACATGTCATTCCCCATGCCACAGAAAGCATGACTTTTGTACAACAAGTGCTCCTTCTTATTCATAAAGCATTTTGAATTACACTTTCCTTAAGTAAATTTCCATGTTACATTGCAACTCCCAGGAACAACTGCACACGTGATCTGCAACTACACTCATACAAAAATACTGCTTGTTTTTTTGAGGTAAGAAAAAATAGCTTTAAATACACTCATTAGAACATCACGCATGCCCAAAAACCAAAGAGAAGTTAAAGTCTGTGTGTTTAACTTTTGTTTTGAAAACTAAATATTCAGACAGTAGCTGGAGATGAATGTGAACTTGGAGTATAACTGCACCGAATTTGCCATCTGCTCCTTAGTCTTTTCTTCCCACCAGGGAAAAAGCAGAATTGTGAGCAAAGGAAATAAATGAAAAAAAGACAGAAAATAAAATGTTAAACTATAGGACAAGATTTTAATTCCTTTCCTCCACAAATCATCAGTTAAAGGTAGATAAGATGGTTCATTTCCCCAAAGACAGCAGTAGTTTGGGGATATTTTTCAGTTTTGACCCAAAACTTCAAGAAATAGGCTGCAGAGCAGCCTTCTGTAGTTCCACAGCATGGAATAAATCAAGAAATAGTCCCAACTATTTTTATTTGCCATCTCTCCCTTCCAAGAAAAGGAAGAAGGAAATATCCGTGGAAAAGTAGAGGGCAAAATGCGCTCTTTGAGATATGAACAGTTTAAGGCCATTATTTTTCCCCTTTTCTTCCTTCCTTAACCTTTCTAGCAAGGATTTGTAGAAAAATGAACTATTTTTCAAAAAATTAATCTAACAAGTAGTTATGTAGTATCTAGACCATGCCAGGATTAGGAAGCAATGCTTAATAAGATAGAAAATGGCTTAAAATACTTTAAAAACAAGTCAATAAATGGAAAATTAATGATATAAAAATGACTAACAAATCACAAGTTTACAGAGAGAGAAAATAAAAGAGAGGCTACGTAAAGTATAGGACCATATGAATTCTGAATCTATTATTATCCAACTTAAATGAAATGTTAACCTTTGAATGGGCTTGCTTGAACAACATTTAGGAAAGTCCAAGGGTATTAAGATACCTAGTGATTAAAGGCATAAAAATTAAAGGCAAAAAAACTAGATTAAGAAGCCAGCATATGATCATATATAATACTGAAAGCATAAGAAAACAAATCCTAATAAATCCTAATACAATAGTGTGGATGAACCCTGTGATAATGGACACTTCAAGATCTGCAGTATACATGTATGCAAGTGACAATACAAACTTGCCATGTAATGAATGAAAAAAATTAATGTAAAAGAGAAGGTGACTACGATGATAAGTCCAGAGCTCCTCTAGACAATAAATGAGCGTAACCACTTCTTACCTGCTTGTTTCTCTGGAGAGAAAACTGGATACTGGTTGCCTGTATGGTTTGCAGCTCATATACATCTTTCACCTCTTCCCAGTCAGAAGTGTGCTCTGGTACAATGACTGGCACCAGAGGTTTTTAACTACTGTATTTCTTAAAGAAGTGAATCTATTATTAACTTCAGGCTAAATACAACACAACCTGTTATGTTGTCAGATGTATCTATTGCATATGTGATATGCCTAGAAGTATAGCTGGTTCTTAGAAAAAAATTCACAGTAAAATATCTTATATATAGCATTACTACAAAATGACATAGAAGCATACTCATATGCAATAGAAAAATATGAAATCAAATTCTGCAAAAAAAAAAATCTGACCCTCTTCTAAACAGGGCAGCAGAGCAGCAAGGTCCTAGGCTGCAGCAAGAGAGGATTTGCTCAAATGCCACAGCTGTAGGCACAGAAATATAAGAAAGAAGTTTCAGAAGGCCCCAGGTATACAGGGATCTCCAAAAGGATATCCTTGCCTCCACTACCAACCCTTTCACAAGGTCTAGGAAGGGGTGGATCCTGGCTGCATCCCTTCTGGTCATCCAGGTGCACTGCATGCACCTGAGCTCCCATGGGTTGACCCTGCCTTCCCACCAGGTGTTCAGTCATTGGTTCAGGCTGTGACTTAGCATCTTCACTACAATTCCTAAGTTTTCTGAGCAGGTTTCCCATTTCTCCATGAGACACTCTGTAACTTTGTTAAATCCATCTTTGCAGATACCAAATTCCTAGAAAATATTTAAAAGCATTTCTTTCAGGAAAGGTATCATCAAGTATAAAGACTGCTTCAAAATTATTTTCTCCATATTCCTAGGACCTCATAGTATAGAATCAGTCACCTTTGAAGCTGTGCAAATGGGCTGAGCTCTACAGTATGAGATTTCTAATACTGTGCCCCAGAATCCATCATTAGGTGTAAGACATAAGACCTTGCCCCTGCCACACCAAGTTATCAAGGATTTCATCAAGCTTACTGAAAAGTATAGGCCTACAGCAATTGTAAATAACAGAACATTTAAGTATCTAGTCACAGACTAAACAAACTTTGAGTTATCATTTACAAACATGTGATTTTATTTTTTTACTTTCTCAGTACCACAGTTCAAGCATGGTAGAGTGCCATAATTCCTCAATCATAATACTGTTAACAACAGCCACCACTCAGCGCTGTTGTGAGCAAACACATTTAGTAAGAATATCAGGAATAGCTACAGTTCTAGGGACGGATAAGGCACAGTTGACCACTGCGATCATTCCTACTGAATTCTTTTAAAAGCTGCAGAACAGGCTGGGTCCTTAGTCACCTGCATTTCCAAGAACAAAGCTGCCAAACAGAGCAGCCGGAGGAACTCAGTAAAAAAAATCTGTTCACTAAGAAATTCTTTCCTTGAGTTAGAACTGCTACCAATGGTCAGGGGATAATCATAGTCCTGGACAGTGTGGCTGTGTGTCATGATGTGCTCCTTTGCACAGAGTGGAAAGCAAAACTCAGGTTGGGTATCCAAAAGCTATTATAGATAAAAATGTTATAGATACTCACTACAAAAAGAAACCAAACCGCCACTTTCTATTCATTGGCAGTTTGAAAAGTAGTCTCAGTACAGAACTGAGAACTACTAATTTCTCCCATCCCATAGTCCTGTCTCTCAGGAATGTCAGGGGAGGGACAAAGGAAGGCAATTTAAACAATCATTTCCAGTGTTTCTGTAAACAAAAATCATTCCCTGGCACAAAGATAATTTGAACTTTGCAATTCTTTCTTCACTAGTTGTGTTCTTACATAAGGTTTTATTAAGTGTATCAGAGAAATCAATAAAGAATTTGGATTATGAGTTAAGAGACATCCCACTAAATTTTATATTAACACCTACAGTCAGAACAGTAACTGCTTTGAAAACAAAAGGATAGAATGCCACAGTTTGTTCCATAAGTGAGTAATTGTTTCAAATCACTTTCTGAATCCTACTCAATATAGCAGATTAGCTGAAGTTGGCATACAGATGACCCGACTGCCTTTGAAAGTATTCAGTGAGGAGAAAAAAAAAGAAAAGAAAGAAAATGGAAAAAGCATTCACTTAACACACTGATTCTTTCAGACAAGACTTCCTTAAAGAAAAGCAAAATACTGCCAAAATGACGTTACCTGGACTTCACCAAGATTTAATGATGCACATACATTTTTTTTAATTCTTTAATACAGGCTTTCAAAGCTGCATAAACATCACAAAAGAAGCATTCTCCATTATCCTGGTTTCAGCTGGTACATCATTAATGTCACAATGATATCTTGGTTGATGCTAAGCAACAGAAGATATTAGAAGAGCTTTATAACACGGCAGTAGAGGGAGGGGGCAAGGTGCAAGGCAGAAACAAGACAGGTGTCCTGAAGTAGGCCTGGGGTTATTCCATACCACCCGAGGTGATGCAGAAATGTACAAAGGTGGGGGGGCCATAAACCTGCCCACGAACACCTCCAGGGGTTGGGTGTCCATAATCTCTCTGGGCAACTAGTGCCAATGTCTTCCTCTCTGTGAAAAACTTACCCCTAACATCTAGTCTCCTTTCTTTAAAACTGTTAACCTTTGCCCTATCACTATTTACCTGTGCATAAAGTTAATTTCCCTCCTGCTTATAAACGTCCTTTAAGTACTAGAAGGCCATAATGAGGTCTCCCTGGAGCCTTCTCTTCTCCAGACTCAACAAGAGCCCAGCTCCCTCAGCCTGTCATTATAGGAGAAGTGTGCTAGGCAGAGGGATCATAATCTTGGCCCTCCTCTCTCCAAAACAAGAGCTCCACATCTTTCTTGTGCTGGGGACCCCAAGCCAGGAGCAGAACTCCATTTGGGGACTCACTATAGCAGAGTAGAGAGCAACAATGACAATCACCTCTTGGCCCTCCTCTCTCCAAAACAAGAGCTCCACATCTTTCTTGTGCTGGGGACCCCAAGCCAGGAGCAGAACTCTATTTGGGGACTCACTATAGCAGAGTAGAGAGCAACAATGACAATCACCTCTCTCTTGTATTGCTGGCTGCTGCCTTTTTGATACAACCCAGCACAGAAAGATTGGCTCGTCTCTGGGTGGGCTTGAACCACCAACCTTTCAGTTAACAGCCGAATGCGCTAACCAATTGCGCCACAGAGACTCCCACAAATACATAAATTTGAGATCCTGTAATGTACAAAATGAGCATCCCTGAGAAAATTCTTATTTATGGAAGCAATAAATATTAGCAGAAATAGAGGTGGCTTTGCCTGACAATTCAGTCCCAAGTAATAATGAGTCCTAATTGCAGTAAGATTTCTAATTGCTATAAATACTGAACAGGTGGCCATAGTTATCACACACTGATTGCCAGCCTGAAAATATTTAAGATGTTTTTAAATCAAAACCTTCTTCAACCGTCTCCTCTGTCCCTAGTTGAAAGGTAAATCCTGTTAAAAGAATTATTTTAATTTTTGGCACATGTAGAATATAAATAATAAAAGATTTTTGCTCAAATTGAAAAATTATATTGATACTACAGTGTGTTATCAGTTCTAAACATTTGTCCTACTTAGAAAGCTTTGGAAATGATAACTTCAATATCTGTGGCTATACTGCCACTATGCCAGTGGCAGGGTAAGAAACTGCCATTTCTTATAGCAATACAAGCCCATATGTACACACATGCATGCATTTGAAATGCTTGTACATGCTAAGAGCAATTTGGTGTGGGATCTCTCAAAGTTAGGCAAACAAAGGAAGTGTACAATCTCAGCCATCCCCACTCTTCCTGGGGAAAGTATGAGTCCAAAGGGTACCAAAATGCTCAGAGCATGAACATTTTAGTTGACCTATTTCTCATAAGCCAAAAGATAGCCATTCTCCTTAAAATAGAAGTCTACAATTTTTCTTCCAAGTTTGAACCTATTTAATCATGTCTGTAGTAACTAGTTTTGGTGTAACCTAGACAGAATGTGGAAGTTAAAACTCTACCAATCAGGTAGAAAGAAAAGCATTACAAATATGGTCAGTTGTAAAGAATGTTGCAAGCGAACATCAAGTATCAAGCAAGTTCAGTCCTCTTGGCTTTACATTATTATCTATCATTTTTGACAAATGATGTTTCTACAAGTAGAAACATTTTTTCTGTGGTGTTTTGCAAGAGAGATCCAGCTTCTGACTACCTCATGTCCTCATGTACACAGTTTTAGAGATGAGCTTTCAAGGCCTGTAGGAATACTATCACATTTTACTGTTGAACACCTGAACACCCTCACTGGTCTCTTTTTTTTTTTTTTTTTTTCTTCTCCTTAGTTTGGAATTTGTAATTATGCTGTAAGGACCACAGAATTTAATTCTGCTACTTCATAGAGTTTTATCAGAGTAAGGATAGCCTCCTTGATAGTTCTACTAAAATGAAAAGAATTCTGGTACCACTCACAAGAACATACAGGCCATACTGCTTCATTCATACAGTTTTAGTACAGTGGTTAGATAACTGTACACTGTAGTGCAAGATAAATGAGGGCTGCTCTTTAAGTAATTCCTTCTATTTTATTATGTTGGTCCATGATATCAGAGGCAGATGTTGGTGGTACAGCAGTAAAGGCTGAATCTTCCCACCAATACTCTGTTACATTTTGTTGCTGTGTGACAGATGGCAGCAGAGGGGCAGATTGACAGAATGGCACCTGACATGGAAATATGTATAAAGCAAATGTGTGGAACTGAACTCCACGTGGAGAAAAATGGCACCCACTGACATTCTCTGTTGCGTGCAGATCATTTCTGGAGACCAAACAGTGGATGTGAGCATGGTGAGGAGGTGGGTGGTTCATTTCAGGAGTGGTGACATCAACATGAAAGACAAGCCATGCTCCTGGCAGCCACGGCACAGTTATAACACCATAAAATGACAAGCATCCCGATCAACTCATCCATGCAAATCAGCAGATTAATACCAAGGAATTGTGTACAGAGCTGAACATTGGCTTCAATGCATTGGAAACCATGGTGACAATGCTGGAATATCACCAAGTCTATGCCAGGTGAGTCCCATAAATTCTCACACAGGAACTGAAAGAATACTGTTTGAAAGTTCATCAGGATGAGTTGAGATGATATGAGACTGAAGGCGACAGTTTCCAGAATTGCATCATCACCAGTGACAAGACATGTTGTCACCACTATGAGCTAGAGTCAAAACTGCAGTCCATGGAGTGACGGTGCGTGAATTCTCAATTGCATAAATAGTTCAAGATGCACAGCCATCAGCAGATAAAATGATGTTCACTGTCTTTTGAGTCCAGAAAGGAGTGATCCTTCTGGATTTCTTGGAACACAGACAACCATCAACTCTGGCCACCACATCACAACACTGACTAAGCTGAAGACTCAAATTCCCAGAGTCAGGCCAGAGAAGCAGACATTTCTCTTGTAACACAATGAAAGCAGTCCCCTTTACTAATTTGAATACGGAAGGAGCACACTGCCAATCTCAGCTGGAATGTGCTGCCACACCCACCAGATAGTTCAGATTTGACACCTTCTGACTTCCATCTGTTTCGGCTGATGAAAGATGGACAATGTGGGCAACAATTTCCAAGGAATGACACCATCACAGCAGCTGTAATACAGAAGGTCAACTCTGCTGGTATAGATTTTTACAAGCACAGCATGCAGGTTCTTGTTTATTACTGGCAAGAAATGCAAAGCTAACAGCAGAAATTATTATTGAAAAACTGTGTTTAGTAGCTGAGAATTTGCTCTATCAAATAGTGTTATTGTGGTCTTTGTAATTGTAGCTTCCATGGAAGAGCTGGGTTTTCAGTGGGGATTTTTGTCTGTGTGTGACCCTTCACCCTGTCAGCCTGAGTTATTGCATTTTCTGTTGCATAATTATGGAGAAAGACCTAATGTACTTTTTCTGCTTTGTAACACGATGCTTCATGTTGAGAAGAGTCAGTTATTTATCTGAATAACTGAAATGAAGAAAAAACAGTAATCTCATCAGCTATGTATATTATTACTATCTCATCAAAAACACTGTGAATAAAGCCATTTCCTAGGGAGAGTTTGTTTCTCTCTCACTTGCTCTGTTACGAAATGCAAGAGCCCATTGCAAGCATCCAGAGCTCCATCTACCTTTAAGAGGGAGCTACATGTATTCCATGGTGGGTCATCTTTACAGTGAGGGATGGTGTAGACAGATGCTCTGTTTGTGTCTATACAGATACTCCACCAAACAACTCTCCAGTTAAATTTTGGTTTTCAAGCATCCTAAGTTTGTGTCTGCACTACTGTGCTTATAGCACATTAAGCTCATCCATTCAGAGGCAATGTCTTCGGAATAACAACAGTTTTCTATTGATCATATGCACAAAAATAATCTCTGCAACTGCAATATTCTCTGTACTTCTTCAGTCAATTCAAGCAACTACTTTTGCACATTTTTGACTCACAGGTGCACTACCGTTCCCTCTTCTGTCTCTCTATTTATGTTTGATTATTTTTATACTGCTTCCCCAAAAGTTACTGACAACATGCTGACAGTGGAGAATACTCAACACCTCACCAGAGATTGCTAGCACATGTTTGAGAACACACTTCTGGTTTTCCAAGTTGCCTTCAGTGAATTTATAGTCTGATCTGCTTACCAGCAGAAGACCTCAAATATCCATCCTTTTGAGCAATGTTTAAGAGCAGATAACTTCTGCACTTTCTGGTTCTGTTTCCTACAGGTTGAGGGGGAGAGCAGGCTGGCAATGGCTGTGCAGAAACAGAAAGAATCAGCTAAACTGCAAAAAGAACTTTGATAGCAAAGTTCATAATCTGGCTTATTCACAAGGATAGGCGGGGGCAGGGAGAGACTGGGTGGTTTTCTTGTTTGTTTTATGTTTCTTGTCTTTTTGTGTGTGTGTTGTTTTTTTTTTTAATTTTTTGTTTAGAAAAGTCTGACTTTGGGACTGACCTGTATGTCACTGCATGATAGGGGGCTTTACTTTTGAGGGCTCAAGTGCTCCCACCTCTCACAAGTACAGGTCTCAATGCAGCACTATAAAGACTCAGACAAGGAGTAATCCCAGTGTTTCCAGAGAGAGCTCCATGCTGAGGCATGCAGCAGAACAGGATCTTGCTGACCTCGGGGCTCAAGGTACATTAAGGCAAATCAGGGAGACTGAAACCAGGTTTGGTTGCTCACAAAGGCAAAACCTCTCTGTGAATACTTGAAAGCTTTCTCTTCACTGGTCTTGGTATTTATGTTGCTAGCAGAATGGTTAAGTGTTCAAACTAACCCTCACTTTATGTAACTATTTCCAGCTCTTTTCTCCTGAAGTCAACCTATTTCATCCAGTGAAAATAGCCTATCTCTTTTCTGATAGCAAATTAGCCATGTTCACACAAATTAGCAGTAATTAGCCTGCAGACACTTCTAGAAATGTAACGAGACTTGATTTCTCTTTTGGTGACAGAAGAAAATTGGATCCAAGAAGCTACATTTTAAAGGTAAGTTTAAAAGAGCACCAAGCTGAGGTAGGAGGTATCAGTGTTGAATTTTTCTTGTGACTATTTTGCTCTATTTCCACTTAATGTGAATAGATAAATTTCAGTACAACTACAGAGAATTGTTCCTCTTCAAGGAAACTTACAAGTTCCAAGCTGAAACACTGGTAGAGTTTAGTGCAAATCCTGAGTTGTTTACAATGAGTAATTTGCCCCTGAGGAATATGGAGCAACAGAAATATAGTGAGAAAAAGAGATGTTTATATCTTAACAGGGGGCCAAATGCTAAAAATGTTATGATCTCTTTCTTGGTATCTTGTGTTCTTTCCCTACAAGAAATAAGACAGCAAAAAGTAAAAATAAAAATAAAATATAAAAGATGGTTGTAAGACCTGGTAACCAAGAACACTTAACTGAACTGGAAAAGACTGAAAACTCCGTAAGTACCTGCAGAAAAGTATGTTTTTAAATGCACAGTAGCTGCTGGTTAGAGGCTTAGAGAACTTTGGAGCTCAGACTGGGGATGTTTTATTTGATTTCCAAAGGGTAAGAGATTAGTGTTCATTAACACAGAGATACCTAAAATCACCTTAATTTTGAGCTGGCTTAAGTTCTGTTAGTTTGAACCTGTAATTGGGTCCTTCTTTAGATCAAACACAAGGCTTCAGATTCTTGGTCAACTCAATCATGGGCTTTTGCAATATGTAGGAAAAACACCGTTACCAACACTGTCAAACAGCAGTTGCTGGGACAGGGTGGAATCTCATCTGTCTTGTTTTAAAAGTACAAAAGAAAATGAAATGATGAATGAGAAGTCAGCTATGGAATTTTAATTTTTAAGTAGTAAACATCAGTGTCTTTTTATTTTATTTTTCCACTGTGATTTTTCAGATATTTCCCATTGCTAAGCTCAAGTATTAGTTTGTATCTCAAGGCCCATGGGCTGAGTGATGGGTGCTCTGAAACCCATCAGATCAGGGTCAGCAGTAAATTTCTGTTCAGGCTTTTCAAACTGACTTTTTTGAAAACAAAATACTAAAGAAAGAAGTAAAGAAAGGCAGCACATCCTGTGCAGAGTAATCTACACAAAATGTTATGAGGCAAAAAAAAAAAAAATTCCATCATATTTGATATCTTGACATTTCAATGTTTGTTTTTGTCCCAGATCTGAATGCAAAAGTTTAAATTTAGAGATTTGTGGGAGAAGCAAATTCTTTATGTCCCCTCAAAGAGTCATTTCTAAAATGAATCAGAATATTTTCTTTCAAAACTGTCAGAACGTTCTGAAGTGATATATATATACACACTCAGAATTTATGATATAAAAGAGATTTAAACATTATCAAAACAAAATACTTGAAGGCTTTCCACTGAAAATTGTTAAAATAAGAAAAAACAACTTTGTATTTCAAAGGAACTGCTCATTTGGATGCAAACTTTTTCAATTGAAAAAAAAAAACCAACTTATCTAGTTCTACCTACAAGTCGGCAAAGGAGATCTTTCCACATCTACAATTAGACAGAGATGAATTGTCATTCTCTGGGCAATCCTGGTTTTATAATATATTCTGTGCATATAGCCCTTCTTACCTGGGGATTCTGAAACATTTTGCACGGATTATAGTCAGGAGTTATGTCACATCTGCACTGACATGAAAAAGAGCACCCTGTTTCACAGCAGGAGTCTCAACCAACAGTGAGCTGCATGGTATACATGTTAGTTCCTTTCCAGGCTTCTCTCCAGAGCAAGCTGAATGGGTTCCTCGTCAGGAAATCCAGCATAGCACACATGCTGTGATTCTAGTTATGCATACAGGATGGGCTCTGTACATATGTAGATGGATAACTCCATTCTTTGTTATCTTGTCTGCAATTTAAACTGAGACAGGTCTGAGGAGAGTTGCCTGGATAGTAAAACTGGATAATTTGCTTCCAATCCACTCCCCTGTTTCCTTGCATACTATCTATATACTATCTATATGCGTTGCTCCAAGAAGTATTTCCCAGGGCTAAAGCTAAAGCTCCTGTTTATTTCCAAGGAAATTACAACAGATAAAATGAACACAGTTCAATAAAGCAAAATGAGCTGCAAAATGCAATCTTTCAACATAGTCACTACCATTAGCTATGCTTTTTTTTTTTTTTTTGCCAGCAATGGACAAGAACCTGCATGCTGCACCAGTAGAGGTGATCCACTGTTGCTATCACCACTGGTGAAACACACTTTCCACTGCCTCACTATGCTCACATCCACTGGTTGATTTCCATGAGCAGTCAGCAAGTGTCAATGAACATCCATGCGTGCAATTTTTTCCACAGGGAAGAATTCAGTTCAAAACCTTTGCTCACACACACATCCAAGTAAGATGCCATTTTGTCAGACTCTCTCTCTTCTGTCAATGGCAACAGACTAGTAGTAGAGGAAGTTACAGTCTCCACTGCCATACCACCAACATTCCCCTCTGATGACACTGGCCAATATAATAAAATAGGAGGCATTACTTTCAGAACAGTCCCTATTATTTACACAGGGTGGAGATACAGCTATAAAGAGCCCCTATCCTAATTTGAATGATAAGGAAGAAGGAAAATAATGTGCAGACATTATGTTTCAGAAATACTGTGGGATGTGTAGAAAAGAACTCAAAAAAACACTTGGGAATTTTTCATGTCTGCCTATTCAGATCAGCATGAAATAACAGATTTCTGAAGGAATATTCCCTCCATCCATCCATCCTAAACAAGTTCCAAAGTCCTGCCTTGACTATCCTACGTATTTTTTTTTCATCAAACATTAACTCTTGAATAAACTGTTGATATTAAAATAGCATTCAGGATCATTACTCTTTCTTGCTCCTCTCTAGAACTTAGAGCCCCATCACAAAGACATGCTCATTGTAGTGGCAAATGATATCAATCTTCTCTACTGTACAGTCCTTACAAAATGTTAATTATGGTTCTATATCCATCCCAGAAAACATCTACTAACTTTCCCCATAGTACTTTTGCTTAGGTCTGCAAAAAAAAAAAAAAAAATCTTTGCCCTTGCTTTCAGAGTTCTGGAGCATAAAATTTTGAAGGGTATCACCTTATGACACCATCAGACTTCACCCATTTTTCTTCATAACAGACAATAAAGCAGTCCACTGTGATTTTATGGTAGGCAAACATTTGATCAACATTCAATAATGGTGGTGTCAGGGAAGTACAGAAGAGAATTCCACCATTGGAAATGAGTATTTCCTTCTTAAGCAGATCAAGGCAAATATTGAAAAAACGGAGATTGCTCCTGTTGCTAAAAGACTTTATCATGACTAACCCAAACAGACTAATCCAAAACAGAATCTACAACTTCTGTCTTCTCTACTGCTCTTCTATCGTCACATTCGTGGCATTTTCCAAAATGAGAAAGTTTGTCAGCAAGGTTGACAAAAAATCGCTGCAGTTGGAGATGTTTGGATCTCTTCTACAGTCCAGGCTTCTTATGTAGAAAAAAATCCTTTGCCTGTCCCACTTGTCAACCTTTGTCTAGTCTATCATAGAGAAGGTGCTTCATTTCCTCTGAGGCCCCAGCAGTGTGCCAGTACTTCTGCATAGTCATCTGAGTGCTTGTTGGTCAGAAACCTTGGCCCCGCTGAAGTGGGTAGCACACTCTGAGGATTTTTGTGTCATCAGTGCTTCATTCCACATTTCTGTCACTTTCATTGCAGCCTGACACCTTCTCGTCACAGCTGCAGCATACAACAGCTATGTACTTGCATAGCTGAGCTTTATACTGTCACTCACCAATAAGCTATATCCAATGTTAGCTGGTGCTTTTTGGTGCCAAAAATAAAAGTGTTTTCTGTATGGATTACTTAGTGATAAATGATCTTCAGTTAGTGTATTTAATTGTCTGGAGCCTGCAGACCATTCTCTCTCACTAAAAAAAAAAAAAAAAAAAAAAACCTGCTTGAAACCAAATCACCCTGAAAAGATCTTTTCCTTTAAATTACAGTAGCACTCAGTCTTTCTCAGATACTGTAGCTCAAGTGAATTACTGGAAAGAATGGATACTGAGAACAAAAGAAAAATGATTGGTGAGAATAGAAGCTGATAGGATAGAAATAAAAACCTTCCAGTGGGGAGGCCTGAGCATAACTGCATGTCTTTGCATATTTCCCCAAGGAAGAAGGTAACAAATGGTTTTGGCAGGAGGGAGACATTTTAAAGCAGCAAAATAAAAGGGTCATGTATCAAACCAAATTGTGTTGGCTTTGAGATGTATTAAATCTTCACATGATCTTGTTTTTCTTTTCAAAGAATCCTTTCTCTTGAAAGAAGCTGATGGTTCTACACTGAGTTTCTTTGATAGTAATTATACACTGAATGCTTTTGCATTTCTGACTGTACGTATTGTGTATAACATCGCCACAAAAAAAATAAATGAATAAATAAAAAAGGAAGCTTCAATTTAAAGAAACATTAGGGTTGCAAAGACTGTAAAATCAAGGAACTCAAAATTATGAGATGCTGAAATTCTGGCTGTTGTACTTAATTTAAATGCTCCAAATAAAGCATAGGAAATTACTTTTAATTGCATACTCACACATACACTCAACCCTACAATTTCTTTACCTCATACAGTGAATGAAATGCTTTCCACCAATGGACAGCTTTAGCACCTGGCTAAAATATTACAGAAGAGGAACTGCTCTGGGGCAGTATCGAGCCCACTGTGGGAGTCAAACAGACAGATTTAAAAATGCAAAATTCATAAGGGGAGACAGAAAGAACAATCATATTGAGAATGAAGGAAAGAAGTGAGAGAAGAATGGCAGAAAGGGGAAGAAACAAATTCTGTGGTAGAGTGTGCTACAGAGAGAACTGCTTGTTCGTTTGTGGGAATTGAGTGGGATTCACACAGCTGTAAAGCTGCAGTCAACTGCTTAATGACTGGAGAAGCTCCCAGAATTGGTAATAAAGAATAGAGTTTCTCAAAAAACTTGTGTTTTTACATCTGCAATTTTCACATACCCTTGTTTTAGCACAGCAACATTAGTGGGCTGCTCAGTATCAAATCTGAGGCTTTTCTCACGTTTCAAGTCTCTGGTTCAGACAAACAACCCAGCAATCACGCAGATCCCTATCTTCCCCCATTAAAATCTGCTGACAGCATATATGAAGGCAGCAACTACTTAAATAAATCTGTGACACTTTTTCACTGTTTAAAACCCAGTATCCTACAGTCACGCAGGGAAACGTAGATCTCCTCTTGCCATTTAAGCTCATTTCAGAAAGGCCCTGGAGGATGGAAATAAATAAAATAGAATAGCAAATTAAAAAAAAAAAGAAAGAAAGAAAAGAAAAAAAGATTTTTATCCTGAGGCCCATCTTTTCTGGAGCAGATAGAAAGAATTGGTTGGATCCTGAGACAGATGGTTCAGGACCCCCATATTCCTGCCTCATTGAAATAAAGGAACAAGGTACTCAGTCTGGAATGTCACCCAGACCTTGATACGTTTTTGCAGTGTACAGTCTGCTTTACATATCAAAAGCATTTTCTTCTACCAGAGTTCATTATTCTCAATGAATATATGTCTCCAACAGTCAGCAATAGGAAAACCACAGGGAATGAAATACTTTTAGTCATGTTTCGAGCAAATGTGTCTAATCTCCTCATCAGACTTCCACAGTGGAAGAAAACAACAGCTACCATATGGACAAATAAGGACCAATCTTCAAGTTACCCTCTGTTCAATGGAAAATTATTTGCAGTAGGAAAGGCCCCCTCAGGATATCAGAAGGCTCAGCTGGCACTGTGTATGCATGTCCAATGAAGCCATACACAAAGGAATTGTTCTGACAACCAGCATGACAAGCCCTGCAAACAAAACAATTAAGCTCTGTAGTTGGGATCTCTCACCGAGGAATAGCTCCAATCCCGTTGTCAGCTCAGCTGTAAGCTTTTGGCCCCTCCAGCCTATTGCCCCCCACTTCCCTTTTTTTACAGACTTCCAGAAAGCCTTCCCATCCTTTAGGTCCCCCCTGGGGCACAGCAGTCTCTCCATGAGAAGCTGTGGCAAGGCCTTTCCAGAAGGCTGAAATGGTTTCCATTTATATAGATGATGTTCTGGGCAGAGCAGATTAGAGGCGGAAGGCTCTGTGACTAAAGGCATGTAAAAATAAACTGGGAGAAGTGTCTATGCAAAAAGAACAAATACTTTGTTGCTTCATATTTTCTTCCCTTCCATTTGGAAAAAAAAAAAAAAAAGAGAGAGAGAGCATGAAACAGAAATTTTAATATTTATCAAAGGTCAGTTAGAACACAGTATACCTGACCAACACCTTCCATTGCTGGCTACATCCCCATTTTGGGGTAATCTGTGGGGTAACCTCTCCCTTAAGGAAGGAAAACATCTCTTATCACACTGGTAAGCATAGTGAGGTTCTCAATTCCTTTCCATTCATGGTGCTTCATCTTAAACAGAGTAATTACTATGATCTCTATCAGCAACAGGCAGAGTCGTTGCTGTTAGTCTACTTATCCAGGAACAAGACTGGTTATACTTTGCATTCTCAATAGATATTGTAGTTAATATTATCATATTCAAAAGATTGAGAGTAAATTATTACTAGGCACACCGTTCCAATCAGTATGAATACAGCATTATTCCATGAGATTCAACCACCTAGTAACGGAGAAAGAATGGCTTTCAAGAAGATACCTTAAAGGGATTTCTCAGTTCTCCTTTATTTAGCTATGTCTTAGCTCCACTGCACAGCATGGCTCATGCCACATACTCATTTACCTTTTATTTTATTCAGGGAACAACGTATTATGATTTTAAAATCACTTCTGTACAGCATGGGTGAATGTATTCAATAAGCACCATTCAACCCTTAAATAGATACACAACACTTTTTTCACTCTTCTTGCAAAATGAACTACAATATATTTATGTGGACATAGCCTATTCATTATCCACAGCTAACAGCTTTCCCCCTCCCACCTTTCCACCTCAAAGGATGGATACAGTGATAGTGTTTCTTTCCACATCTTAACTTCCCACACATCCAGGATATCTTTTTACATTAACAGCTGCGGTTCCAGTTCCCACATATAGAGTTGATGACAGAAACACCCAGGCTTTTCAAAACGCATCAGCACCTACTTTCAGTCCTTCAGACATGCACTCATTCAGCAGTCTCCAAACACCTAAATAGCTCCCTTCTCTTAAAATCCAACAGAAAGCCTCAGCAGCTAGGGAACTAGAATTAAGCTCCTAGAATAGCAAATGAAATCACAGCTTAATTAGCACTGTTAACAGATGGAAGCATCAGTGAATGTAACAGTAAAAGTAGAAAGCAGGTAAGGCCCAAGGCTGAACAGGTACTGCTACACATACTATGTTATTAGTAGTAGTACCCATGATGGATTGCTCTGGATACAGAGGCATAAAGGTTTTTAGTATGTGGGTAGGATGACAGCAGTGCTTAGCAGAACTCATTATGCATTAATCAGCTGGGATCACTAAAGGTGTTAAATATGTGTTTCATGAATATACAAAGGCTGCTCGAAAAGTACCACCTCCTATTTTATTATGTTGGCCCATGTCATCAGAGGCAGATGCTGGTTGTGTGGCAGTAAGGGCTGAACCTACCCAACAATATTCCATAATATCTCGTTGCCATGAGACAGATGGCAGCAGAGGGACACTGACAAAATGGCATCTGATATGGAAGTGTGTATGAAGCAAAGGTCTATCATTGAATTCCTCCATGCAGAAGAAATAGTAACCACTGACATTCACTGATCCTTTCTGAGTGTTTCTAGAGACCAAACAGTGGATGTGAGCACACTGAGGCAGTGGGTGGTGCATTTCAGCAGTGGTGACAGTAACAGTGGTTCACCTCTGCTGGTGCAGATTTTGGTAAGCGTGGCATGCAGGCTCTTGTTCATGGCTGGTGAAAATACATAGCTAATGGTGGTGACTATGCTGAAAAACAGTATTTTGTAGTAGTATGAAGTAGTATGTAGTATTTTGTAATTTTCACTACTAAATAGTGTTATGGTGTTCATTGTATTTGATGTAGTTTCCATGGAAATTAATAGGAGGTTTTACTTTCAGAGTGACTAACATATATATAATATACCTTTTTCTATTTGTTTTTAATTTGGGAAATGAACCTGCAAACAGTAACAAAAATTAAGTAGGATTAGGTAGATTCAATGCCTATTGAATTCAATACTCAGTGACAGTGAGCAGTGTCATTACGTCTGTAGGAAATCATTCCAGTGCTTATGGCAGCCCTATAGCACTGTGCTGTTTCTGCCTACAAATGCTGGCAACAGGACCACTTCCAGACCACACAATGGCATAACTGGTACATCTTTTCCAGGATCACTCTATATTCTAGATGAATATTCCCCTGACTGAGCAAGTCTGCATTGTATCTCAAGCAGCCTTCCAACACGTGGCAATCCTAAGCCATTGCTAGTTCCCATGCATTTGCTTACAACCTGGCACAGTAGGCTTCTAGCACTGGAGCAAGTATAGATATGACAATCATATCTGATTTACCATCAGTCTTACACTGATATAAGAAATGCAAGGAGCAAGATGAGGAAATGAAATTAAACTTCTTCCTTTTCTGAGACTCATTTCAGTTTTTCATCACAATCTGGGTAGATGCCATGCCTGGATTTGGCCTAGAAAAAGTACTCTGAGCTACAACTACATAAGAAAATATGGAACAACACACTCTTACTCAAAAAATTTCTTAGTTCTGGTTATGGCTGCATTCTGATTATTCTCCTCCTATTATAAGAAAGATTAGTGCCATTTACTTCTTGTATAATTCCTGAAATTAAAAACAAGAGTAACAAATTAAAGTCTACTACCAGCAGATGTGACTCAGTTTGCACCAGTGAAGTTTCAGTCACTTTCACCTACAGCTGTGTTTGATTCAGTGAAGCTATAGGAGCTGATCACAAAACATCCTTTTATTCAGATAAAGATAATACATTTTGTGGAAGTTTGAGACTATCTGTCCTGTCAGGATGGTGAATGTGAGGAAGATTTTTCAGTTTGGGGTTATGTTATTTTTATAACTTTAAAACACAATGTTTGGCTAAAATCATAGAAAGTTTTACAATTTGTATCAGTTTACATTGAAGTAAACCTTTAAATACTGCAGTTGAGAGTGTTCCTATGACTGAATTGCACCACAGCTCTTAGCCATGGGCTCAATCCCCTGATTTAAATGGATCTTATTCTGCTGCTTTTTGTGTAACACCTACAGTTAATGTGACAAACAATGTGATTTTTAACTGCTTTCTTTATTTCCTTCAATCAAGTCAGGAGATTTTCTTAGGAAGAAAAAAAAGACAACAAAGTAAACAGAAGTGTTTTAGAGTTTATCTGAAAGAATAAGGAGCCCAGGGGAGGCAATTTAATACTTTCAGTTTATCTTCTCATGCTCATGGGTTGTGGAGGGCATTATGCTGTCAGTGCACTCTGATTGTGTGCAGTGCATGAGAGTATGCACTGGGCAGAGGAGGAACAATCCTTTGTGCAGATATGGTTAATACCTTAACTGTGATACAACAGTCAGCAATCTTGTTAAAGTATCATTGTCAAACTGGCATTTGATTTGAGAGCCTACATCATATTAAAACAAATGTGATCAGCAAAGCCATACAAAAACATTTTTCCCTATTATTGAGGCATTTTGTTTGTAATCTTCATCTGACACCTGGCCTTGGTAATGTTTTAACTTACATTTGGGCTCATGAATACTTATTGTGACACCCAAGCAAAAGAAAATATTAACAACATCTCAGCAGAAACAAGATGCATTCAGACTTTCAATGCAATTGTTCTTTCACTCATAAACACTGTTTTTATATCTCACAAACTCAAAAAACATTTCTTCCGCAGAAAGAAGATACTGTTTGTCCTTTTATACTGTTCCTGTATTATGTTATCTTTACCTACAGGACAGTTCTTGGTTCACGTCTTGGACTACTTTGTATCCATGATATAAAAAGCAAAGCTTTAGGAAGTTAGAAGTATACAATGTAATGAACTCTTGTTCAAGGAGGGGAATCTATATACACATATATATAGTAGAACTTATTGGCTTGAACATAGCACTGATAGAAAGAGGCTATGTGGCTCCCGAGTTCAGAGCTGGTTTACACCAGCTGGCTGACAGCATAGGAAACATCAAAGACATTGAGAAGATGAAATATACACACTAAAGAGAAAGATATTGTTTTCCTTAGCCTGGAAAACAAAAGCTAAGTAGGAATATAATCTTATCTTATAAATACAATTTTTGAGGTCATATTAGAAGGACATAAGGAATCTAAATTTGAGGATAAGACTAGCACAAGAATCAGTGAGCAATAAAAAGTAATTTACCAACCATTAGAAAAGTCAGATTCTGAACTAACAACTGTATAGAGAGGAGAAATACCTAAACTAATATTAAGAAAAAGCCAATCAGTTTATGAAAGATATTACATGAACTTGTTATCTTGTTACGGTTTTATGATTTTTGTTGTATTATTGATATTCTCTAACAAGAAGAAAGAGGACTTGAAGTTCCATTCTGATGCTGTTCACTTCCTCTAAACTTCATGTTAGTTGACAATTATTTTCACAACCACTCTGAATCAGCTTTCCTGAAATTTTTATTTATCCAGTTATCAGATAGAAAAGACTTGAAATCACTGCTGACCTGTGATTTACCTCTAGAACGAAAGACTTCAGATCCTGCTGGGGAACTCCTTGATCTCAAGATTCTCTTTTGAAAGAATCACTTTTTTTCATCCCCTTTCATCTTTTCATCTTAAGCAACTACACTTTATTCATCCATATTTCAAAACCATCTTCATTCATTCTCTCTAGTGCACTAACAAGATAATAACTCCTGATTTTTAAGTTGTTATTGCAGCATATGCAGTTCCTGCTTTTCAACAAAAAAAATTACAAATTAGAGTGTAGAGATCATTAAAATATGAATGGCATGCAGTGCATCTGTCAGAGCATCCTCTCTTATTAGAGGTAACAACCCGTCTAACATCTCTTTAAGGAATGTAGATAGTTTCCACAGGTCTAAAGTATAATACACTGCTTCAGAAAGTAGTTCTAGAGCTAACTGCAGAGCTCTCCACTTGGTAATTTAAATGACTGACCATTCAATTTATGAACATTCTTAGCAATAAAATTCAGCCTGGACTGAATAATAGCACATTTTATGTGACAATGATGACAATTACAATCTATAGTTACTGCAGTCACCCTTTGGTCCAGAAGGATGACAGTATTAATTACACACAGCTCTCATTTGTCAGACTTAACTTGGCAAGCAATTGAGCTCTGATCCATCTTCAGCCTGACTTCCACACTTTCCATTTTCTAATCCACTGGAACAAAGGTAATTAGAACAGACTAAAATGAGAGACTTTCTTCCTCCTGACTTGCTTACAGATGTACCACATGTTAGCATATATATTCAGTAATACCACAGTCACATTAAGGCTATGATACCTCACTTAAGAATCTGTTGGCATTGACTTCACAAAAAACTATGCTGCAGAGGTACTGCATACCTCATTCACTTTAATTTTTTTGGATAAAATACTAAGTGAAAAGTTTCCCAGCTTGTATGTAACTTTCACATACTTCTAATATTTCTTACTATTTCCATCTGGAATTCTATTTTACATGCTTGTTGACATTTCTAGTTAAAATATACTGTTTTTCTTCAAAATTTGTGAAAAGCAATTTTCTAAATTCTTTGTCAACTTAAAAGAAAATTGTTGATTCCAATTTCAGAATCTATTTAGGGGAATAGAAAAGTATTTGCTTATTCTGTGTTTATGATGCAATTTCATGTAAAGATCCGAGGTCAAATTCTAAAGTATGGGTGCACTTAAGTAGATGTATTAACCTTTTCTTAAACTGGTGTGTCCATCTAAACAGTTCTTCCAAACAATCATTTTCCCAAGTACTTGCCTACCTGTGAAAAGAAAATACATAAAAAGAATGATATTCATGGTCACTCAACTTTTCCCAGGTAGACTTTAAGGAGGAACTTCGAAACATGAGACTAAGTCAATAAATTTACATCATTCTAGTCTCAAAATAAATGACTAAAACAGGGAAATGTTGCGTGAGAAGGTCCATTAGCAAATCAGATAAGTGCCAACATTGTCGAAGAAACATCAAAAGAGAAGAAAATGACCTGAGACCTCTATAGGCTCCAGTGGAAACAAGAAAACTTAAAGCTTGGTGTGATTTGTAAATAAAATCTGTGCTTATGAGTAAATCTCTTCCCCACAATGTGCAGCCATATTAAATCAGCAAGGTATTCCACATACCAAAGTTCACTCTTCAGCTCCACAAACTGAATGGCTTTTTAAACATCAGTGCTAGCTTGTTTGCATGACAGTCAACTAAGTTCCTAATTTGCTGTTTCCCAATTTCATATGTAATTTATTTTATGAATTTTAGAGATACTAAGGGATTCTCAGTTATTCTCTGTACTTGAAGGTGAAAATACAGCTTGAACTGGTAACATTTGAAGAAATATTATGTTGAATAAATTATGATGAATATATTACATCAATTTTATACATTTATCATGAGCACTATTTTTTGTGGATTAGATCTTCTCTATGAAATTTAAGATTTAAGATTGCAATAATGGATGCCATTTAAAAATATTTTGAGGTCTTAATATTTGATTAATTCTCTATGTCTAGAGAGGATATTAAGTGTATCAGGGGAATTGCTGAGTGGCAATAAACTGAAAACTAATCATTAAAAGTAGTAAGCCCAGTACTTGAGAAAGTACAGTTTCAGAGCAGCCCAATCAATAATCTTGAATACCCCTCAAAATGCCACAGTCATATACATCCATTAACGATCAGACTCCCTGACAGAACATATTTTAAGTATTTTGTATCAGCTGTGGCTTAGAAGTTAAATAAAATACGCTAAAAATATTTTCTCCTGTTTAATTGAAATCCCATATAGCTGATGCTGCAGCTTTCCACTTGAGACCCCCTCCTCTCTTCTTCAGCAATGAGCTAGTATTGTTCCACAGAGAGACACAAAAGATCTATGCCCATATAAATGTGCATAGACTGTGGAAAGAAAAAAAATTGTTGAAACATGTTTTTTGCTGCACAGAAAAGGATAACTCCCAAATTATTTGCTTAGTGGTTATGCATGTGCTAGTCAACAATCCTTCAGCATTTTCTGCAAGCAACACTTCCATGGAGATTTTTTAGAGTTTCAAGGGTTCCAGAAAATATCTTGTTAAAGTAATGCAACAAAGCAAAATGCATCTATGGGGAGGTTTATACTTTTATTAGCATACTTTCGTGTGGATAAAAAGTAGTAGGTATAAATACAGACATACATTTCCAGTGTTGCTTCAGTATAAACAGAAATTTCCTTTGAGGCCAGCAAAAGTTACACCTCAGTGAAGAGCAGAGACAGTATTTTGAAACATGGGTGTTTTGTGTGGTATGCCTCAGAAAAGTTCCAGATAGATGCTATCTGGAAAGAGTCTTTCTGACACAGCAACTCTCCAGTTTATGTGGCTACCCCAGGCTGTAGTCTCCTGTGGACATCTCAAGTCTGCTTGGTTCTGGCAACATCTCACTCCTGAGATTTCAAAGAGGTGATATTTGCACATTTCCCTTTCCTTTAAACAGAAAACTATGCAATGTAACAGTTTACATTCTTATATAATCCTAATAAGTAACACCTTTATCCACATTACATGTATTAAGAGGGATTTTCAGGAGTTTTAGGAGTTTGGATTGCTGCTCAAAGAACTATCTCCATTTCTGTTCACTTGCAGCTTCAACTCTTTTCATTAGTGGCTCAACAAAACCCTTCATTTCCAATTTACTTCCAGGTGGTTTGGCTTTTTCTGTTCCACCTTCATTTTCCTCTTTCCAAATGAATAAATCGCAGTTGTTCCCTCTTGTCCTAAAACCAATTGCTCAAAAGACAGGAGCTCAGATAAGGACAAGGAGCAATCTTTCTGCCAGCTGCAGCCTTCAAGACAAATGCTTTTGTGAATATGAACTGCATCTACACACCACTCTGCCCATAATACAACTGAGATGTATTCTGCATATGTGAGATATCCTGGTCCTGATCTCTCTTGCTTTATTCTCCTCAGCTAAATATCTGCACTTCCAACTGGAATGAAAAGTTTTTCTGATCTTTCTGCCCAATTAGTTTTCAGATTTGTTTCAGACTTATTTCAGATTACTTAACCTGCAGTCTTTTTACTGATGGTAGTATTTTCCACCAGAGTCTCTGCTAAGGAGGTCGAGGAGTTTATGACAGGAGTTCAAACACAGTATCACATGCAAATATATTGAACATCACTAGATAAATATATGGGATTCTTTATTCATCAAATACAAATTTGACACATGCACTATCATGTTTTAATATGTGCAATCTCAGAAGAAAATGAAAACTCAACATTTAAGTGTATTCTTTGCTAAAGTATATAATTGTCTACCTGCATCCTCTGGCATTTGGATTTATTCAACATCTCCTTTCCATTTGTTCATACCTACCTGATGCTTAGGTACTCTCTAAAGCAAGCCATGAATTTGCCACATTTTAGATATATTATTAGCTCATCATTCACAGTATAATAGTCCCTGTTTTTAATACATTTTAATGCTAATTTATGTTTACTTTATGAGAATGTAGGTATTCTCCATAAGTGCTAGGAAGCATTCTTCTTCAATGTATTTTTGTTTTCTATTCCAATATTCTACAGTATTTTCAGGTATAATATTTACCAGAGGATTAGCTCCCAGTTAATAATGCACAAGTTCCACAGATCTCCAGTACAGAAGTACATTTCCTCATATCCTTTTTTTTTCTTCTTTCTACATTTCTATACAGAATTTTTCTTCATTCCCATTCCCATTGACATCCTGATAAACACGTCATTGCCAATGTGCCTGCTATTTTTTCTTATTTAATTTTGCTAGTCCTGATTGCATGCTCCTACAAAGTGCTACTACAATGTTGTAATGTTTCCTAGTAGTGGACATGTCTGGAGCCCTGTGTGTTTCCCATTTCAAGCCTCTGTTATAACTTTGATTTTTTTGGCATTTGCTCTATAGTGTATCTCTGATATATTTAGCTTCCTCACATCTTTCCACTTTCTGATTACATGTTCCATAGACAAAGTCTAATGTAGCTGTCTCTAACATTTTTTTTAGGTGGTTTTCAGTATTTTCATTTTCTCCTGAGTGATTCCTGCAAGGTCTGAGAAGATTTCTCAGGGTCCATCAATCATTCTAGGTCTTGGGCTCCAACCAAAATCAAATCTCTGATAATTAAATCTCCCTACATAGCAAGATTTCACATCTGACTCACTAAGTTAAGGGCAGTCAAAAACCTTTCAAAGAACTTCCTCTCTTTTCACCATTTCATTTGAAACCTTTATGTTTCATCTGCTCTGTTTTCCTTGAGAACACAGCATTCCTCACTCTCATCAGTTCATCCAAACTTAAACTATTACAGACTTATGTAGCTCCAGGTCTAACAGTAGTTGAAGAAATGTTAACTTTCCTGAATTCTCTTTCTCAAAGAGTCCGTCTGTCCACATCTAGATGTCTAATCCTCATTTTACTCTTCTCCATGACCCTGCTGCATTGTTTCAGCTTCAAGGTTTTAGTATTTCCATTTCTCTTTTATTTTCCTTTCTCTTGCTCCTATTCTTCACTTTAGATATTTTCTCTTTTCCAAGTATCACCTCTGGTACTATGCAGTACCTAAGCTTTTTAAAAAGGAGACTTTAGCTTGACACACAGTGTAGAAAGCTATATACAACTGTCTGCCACATACCTCTGATTCCAGCAGGCTGCTTGAGCAACCCTGGCATGCACCACTTCAGCCTGCTCAGATCTTAAAAGGCAGTGACACATTCCCTTACAGTGACAGCCTAAAGTTAGTCTCTTAAGGATGTGATGATTACCCAGAAACCTTGTGAAATCAGCAAGGCCCAATACAACATCACACTTAAGCTATTGGTTTTCTGCCTGCCTGTGAGCTCCCCCTGAAATAAATTTCAGGAGATAATGGTTGATCAAACTAGAAAACCAAGCCAAGATGGTTTAGAGTTTCTTGTTAGGATCATTACAAAAAAATCCACAAGATTTTTTCTTCTTTATTCTCACAATAGAAAAATGAACTGTCAGCCACAAATTGCGAATATAAGGAAGAAAAGCCAACATCTATCTTCTCAAGCTATACTGTTTTAGTGATACTCTAGTTCTTGGAAGAACTTTTGAAGAGAAAGAGACAGAAAAATGTAAAATTTGCCATATAACACTTGTAACTTACCTTTTCACCTACAGTTTATATTTTGTTAGATGACAAGTCCTAAAGTAGCATAATTAGGCAATTACAACATTACTGTGATTGTTTTCTTCACAAACATAGTGCTAAAGGCATGATGCAATGGGAAATTCCACTAAAAAAAGCTGTTCTTTGGTCCACATTTGTAGCAGATTTGAAAACAGAGAAGAGAAAGAAGATATGTAAATGCAATTTCTCTCTAGTGCAAACCTTGAGGTAAAAGTCTGGAGAAAACGACAAATAATTTTTTTTTAATGCTTATTTGCAGCTTGTAGGGGGGAAAAAAAGAGAGAACTGAGCATTAATGTGCTACTGAGGGCAGACTTCAGAAGAACTAGATTTAAAACAGTGTAAGGTATGAGGTGATTCTGTCAGAATCTCATTGTCAGCTGCACTTCGTAAGACAAAGTAGATGTTTTTCAGGCTCAAAACTTTCTCTACAGTGAAAAGAGAAGATAGTCAAATGGGTGAGGCTGATGTCTCAGAAGTGAAGGTCTGAAGGTCTTATGATTTGTAGTTGCCCAATTATCTCTTTTTATATGTACATTTAATTTCAAGTTCTGTGTTGTTGAGTTTTTTTCATACATTTTTTTCTGGACATCTCTGAACCACATTTTTAAGAACACTGATACCAAATCTGGGACTTTTCATTTACAGCTGTGCTGACCACAGTTGCTTTCACTTTCAGGGCTCTCATCACCTTTATTAAAAAAAAAAAAAAAAAACACTGTCCAAAAAGTATCCCAAGGTTCATATTTATTTTTTTTAAATACTAAAGACCATTTCTTTGGAATCTGATGCCTAAATATTTTTTCAGGCTATAGCAGCCTCCTGCCAAAGATCATTTAAGGTCTCTGAAACTGAAATATTTCCTTTAGGCATGAAAGAAAAAAATTAAAAAGAAGAGAATTTTTCATCAAGAGTTAAAGACAATTATGATAAGAAATTTTCAATTAGAAATAGTTGATAAATTATTTAACAGATGTCACAAAGACAAATTAAGAGTTAAGCTACTTTCAAGTTTTACTTCTAGTAACGAATTTCGAAATAATATATTACCTTTAGAATTGTTCCTATTATACCTCAAAAATACAAGCTATTTCTGCTGTATCTCTAATAATAGGCTAATATGGTAACACCCATAACAGTCACTTAAAGATTTTTTAAAAGGTTTTCATAACAGCTACTTGAATTCTAACTTCTGCAGTCACAAGCCCTGATTATTCAAGTAGTATTTATTGTCAAGGTAAATTCTAATAGTTCCCCCGAACAGCCACCCACTTTCTGGCATAAATTTTCCAATGACTCCAAAAGGAATTGATTTCGTATGTATATATATATGTATACATATATATACATACACACGTGTAATAATATTAGCATTACAAGAATATAGGGATAATACACTAGTACACTTGGCCTCATGAAAAGATTCTAAGCTTGATCCTGACTATAGCTATAATGCTCAGTTTCTGTAGCAAAAAATCCAATTACCCAAGAACTGAAATCAGAGTCTTAATTCTGCAGGATTCTTCCTTAGGTGTTCTCCCAGAACAATATTAATTTCTTTAGTTGGTGACCTTCTTTAGGCATCTATGTGTTGTATCATACATAAAAATGTTCTGTTCCTTAGAGAATGGTGCTGATAAATACAATTATTTTTGAAATACATAAAAATAACTGCTTAACATTGTTGCCTGTGCCCATAGATAACTGAGTTAACAAGGCCGGATTTCCCTTTTCATCATTACAATAGTAATCTGAGAAAGAAACATCAGTATGATCTGGAACAGATAATAGTACTAAATTAATTATATTTTAAAAAATACATATCAGTAAACCTGATCACGTTAAGTACTTTTATAATAGCTCATGTCTGTCAAGAGTACATACAGCAATCTGTTACAAAAAAAAATGCATTCCCTAAGGCCAGAGGTCTATATAGCTCTACAAACTAGCCCCTAGCCAGTAAGAAATGACTAATCTGTTACACGGAGGATAATGTACCCGATTTGATAGGGTATACTAGAGCTTAATCCAATTAATCTGAATAGGTGATTTAAATCCTACTTGTGTCTTAAGCATTCTTAAGAATGTGTCTCTATGCGGCAAACATAAATGCAAGATCCTATAGACAATGTAGCAGCAGAAATATGCTGTTTATAAGGGAAAGCAAGAAGGTAAAATCTTAACTAGAACTGAGGGGCAGATGTGAGCTGTTTCTAAGTTAGTGTTTGCTAGGATTTTGACAGACCTTGGGGAATATAACGAGCCACTACACTGAAAAAGTTGATGTATGGATTATGACAGAAAAAGGTCTCAAATAAGAAATTTCAACAGCATTGACAAAAAGTGGATCTGTAAGAATAGCATGTTCTACTTGAAAATACAATTTTTTGCTAGAATTGGTCTGTCCAGTCTGACACACAGATCTCACATTTCTCTAGCAAAAGTTACTTGTAAGTTTAGATTTGTACTCATAAAGATAGCTGACAAGGCATTCCAGTAGCAGAAGAAAACGTTACAAACAGGGTAGCTTTCAGAATTAACAGTACCTGTAAGAGCCAGGATAAGAATCAAACAATTAATGACTTGGATGATGAGGTACTGTGTATCTTCATCAGCTTTGGAGACTGAGAGTGGCTGACAGGCACACCAGAAGGCTGTGCTGTCATCCAGAGTTAACAGGCTGGAGAAGTGGATTGATAAGAATTCTGTGTAGTTCATCAAGGGGAAATGCAAAGTCCTACACTCAGGGGGAAGCAACCCCTGGCACAAATACATGCTGGGGGCCACTCAGCGAGAAAACAGCCTGACACAAAAACTGGTGGTTACCAAGTTGACTGTGAGCTAGTAATTTTCCCTTACTGCATATAAAGCTAATGGTATCTTGGCATGCATTAGGGGAATCATTGCCAGCGGGTGATACTTCCTCTCTGTTCAGCACTGGTGAGGGTGCACCTGTTCTTGGCTACAAGAGACACATGGACATGGAAGAATTACAACAAAGGGCCATGGATATGATGAAGGGAAGGCTGTAAGAAAAGGATGAGAGAGCTGGAGTTAATTGGCAGCAGGATGAAGCAGCTCAGGTGAATCTCATCGATGTCTGTAAATACCTGAAGGGAGCATGCAAAAAGAACTGAGCCAGGCTCTTTCCAGCAATACATGATACTAGGACAAGAGATAATGGACACCAATTGAAACACAGCAGATTCCCTCTGAATACCAGGAAACGTTTATTTAGTCTGCAAGTGAGCAAGCACTGGCACAAGTTGTCCAGAGAGGCAGTGGAATCTATCATTGGAGGTACTTAGACATGATTCTGGAACACTGGCAATATCAGAGACTAAATCAGAGATTAGGAAGGTTTCTTTCTTATATGAAAACACTCAAATCCTGGTTCAGAGATGGTAAGGACTTCCAGGAGCAACTAGCAATCAATTCCATCAGGAAAGATACTACAAAATAACTGGAAGTTGTGCTTTGAAATGTAGAACAAACTGAACTCTGCTGCTGCATGCTCTTTCACGCAGTGTCATACCTCAACTATTTTCTTTTTCTTGGTTTATCTCTCAGATTACTGTTCTGTTTCCTTTTATAAATATACATCATCACAAGTGTTCAACAGCAGAATAAAATTAGGGAGGTAATTACTTCTTCTTAGGCAAACTGCTATATTGTCAGCTGCCATTTGGCCATTGCACTAGAAGTTTCTCTCCAGCATGGCACAGATAGTGCTATCTTGAGCTGTGATATCATGTACATCAGGTCAGAAGAAATAATAAGAAAAACCCCTATAGGGCCAGACTAGGCAGAGGTGCTTACTGGAAAAGGGGAGCAGCCAGTACCTAGCAGACCTATTCTGCCTGCCTGGATTTCAGTTTCTACAGAGTTAGGCATAAAAACATGCAGGATACAGATGCTCTTTAAGAAAACTTATTACATAATGATGTGTTTGGAATAATCTTCTAAAATCAAGGATTCACACCTTTGTAACTGAGAAACACTTCGCTCTGTGTTTTGGAAACCCAAGTAATGGTTTTAAACAGCACTAGTGTGTAGCCATTAGCTAGCACAAACAAGCAGTCTTATAAATATTATTTTCTGTGAAGTGAAGTTGTCTCAACATATTATCCTAGTTATAACTCCTTATGCTGCTTTTAAAATAATTGGAAGGTCACATGAAAGGGGGCATATCTTAAGTAAATAAGTTCTAGTTTTTCAATTCTCTTCTGCCACTTCTTGGAAGTGATAGCTTTTTCAAGTCAGCAAAAAAAAAAAGATAAAGCTGTCATCTCTTGGAATTGAATTGCCTTCATGGAAGATTGAACACACTGTACAAAGCTGATTAAAATATAAAAATTCAGGAGGAAAGCTGCTCTATGTCTGAAAGAACATGTGGTTTTGTAAGCATGCTTTTTCTTTAATCTTAGCTAGAATGTGTTTGACAGAACAAATTCTGAAAGTCTGATAAAAGCCAGATCAATTTGCTTTGTTTCCTGGCTAATAGTTCTCTGGGGTAGTCACTAGATGTACACACGCAGGTTGTTATTCCTGAATGTGCATATTGTGAATAAAAGCAGGGAAATTGCAGTTTTTGAACTTTTGAGTGACAGGTATACATATTTTATCCTCATTGCTGGCAGAAGACGAAATTCTGACAAATTTGCCTGCAATTTGCAGAGGATGTAGTCTGTAAAAAGGTCCTTCGACATTCATATTTAAAGGTATTTGAAGTTGTCTGTAAATTTAGGGTACTGGTAGGAGGACATGTGGGAGGAATGTCATTCTGGATATGAAAAGCTTATCCAAAGTCCTTGGACTCATTACTGCTGTGAAATAGAAATGTTTATAATTTCAGTCTGTTCTTCAAGCATTCATTAATGAGACATTTTGTTAAACATTTTCCTTTCAATGAAAGTACAAATTCAGATTGACATAATAAACCCCATCACTTCATCACTCTTCCTCCCTTTCCTACTTATCCTCCTGAGAAATTAATTAGTAAATAGACAGTAACCTGGAACATCAAGAAATTTCTCCACTCTTCAGATTAAGTATTCTTCTGTCTGGGTTGAGACATCATTTTCACAGACACCTTAGTGCAGAATCAAAAGCAAATAGAAGTAGCTTGGAGAGCAGAAAACTGTGCATGGGGAATCAAATTCTGCTTCATAGCCCTGTGTAACTATTGCTTATACAGCAAGAGTCACTTAATGTACTTTTAAATCTATAGTGGATCCATAATAAATACAGAAAATGAAACAATTTGTTTTTATCTATTTCATAAAAGCAAAACAATTTCACATACAGTCTCTGAGACTATGAAGTAAAAGAGAGTCCCTTCTGGAATACAACCCTCAAAGTTACCTGCACCTGCAATATTCATGGAGCAGACTGCAACAGATGAAGAAGCTGTTTTCTCTTTCTCAATGACACAGGAAGGAGGAGATTGGGATATACCATGTCACCATGTTATTTTCCATTTGGGGAAAGGCTGAAGCCCTGCGCCCAACCTGGATGAGGTGCAGTTGTCTCAGACCAGGACAAGGTAAATCACTGACCCTATGCAGAGCATCAAGATTCCCACTGAACTCAGCAGGAAGGCAAAACAGCACTGATCACATCTGCTCCTGGGAGATACTGGGGCTTCAGTTTCTGTAGAAACAGACTGCTGACCTTAAGATTATGAAAGGAGATAGCAGCTGACTTACCATATTGCACAGCTGGGCAGTACTGGGAAGATGAATGGGGTGAGGCAGGTTTTTCTGGGGCCTCGTTTGCAGTGCCCTGCAATCCAGCATGCCCTGCCAGCCCTGGGGATGGCCTCAAGCAGCTCAAGGTGGCAGCATGCACTGGCAAAGTCTTGCCAGATGTCTGCATTGTTTTATCCAGCTGCAAAGGAATCACACCAGCTGATGCCATCCTTTCACAGCCACTAAGAATATGTTATATCTAGTTCAGTAACCTCACTTAAGTTGTTGTGGAAGTATTATTGTGAATAATCCTTCCAAAAACCTAAGTAGATTTTGGATCCTAAGGCCTCTAGTTACTTCTACTTTGTACCTGTGCTGTTTCTGCAGCACCACAACAAAACATGACTTGTAATACACAGATTTCAGCAGGATTTAATGTACTATATTAAAAACTGTACAGTCTCACTGTAGAGTTCAGTAGTACTAATGCACAACTAGTTTAATTATTTTCACTTTAGGAAGCTAATATATCCCCAGCAGTCAGAGGGTCTAACAGAATGCATCCTCCTTGTTAAGCCCAGGGCACTTACATACAAAAAAAACCTCTTGAGCAAGTTTGCATGCCTAGTTTCCTCCAAATAAAGCATTTTTTCATACAAATCACCTCAGACAGGATTTCACTCCTTTTCAAATATAATGACATTCTGTGCATTAGCTTGGCTGTGTAAATAACTGAACAGGATTTTTTTTCTACTTTGAGCAGAAACAGTTTGAAAGACTCAAGAGCCAAGCACCCACAGCAAAACAGAAGCAATAAATAAACACTTATTTTTATCTACAATATGTAATATTTTAAAATCAATGTTTTGCACGATATTAAAAACTCTCTCTTTCTTCAAGTGTGAGTGCAGCAGTAAAGGGAAAGTGGTTTCACCCTTTCACATTTATCCCAAGTGCTGACTTGTTAACAGCAACCAATGGAACCATCTCTACCAGAGTACGCAAATCACTCCCCCAGCTCTGGAAATTCAGCAAATTACAGAATCATATAATTGTAGGGTTGGAAGGGACCTTTAGTGATCATTTAGTCCAACCCCCTGCCAAAGCAGCTCCCTAGACCAGGTTGCACAGGTAGGTGTCCAGGTGGGTCTTGAAATCATATGACATTTCTTACTGACCTGCAGTGATGTGTATGCATATGTACGTATATACATGTCTGTGTGACTGCTAATAGGTACACATGTAGATATATATCTGTGTATATATATATCAGTCACATTTTAGCTGTGTCACTTTTTCAAGATCTCCTAATTCCTAACTGCTAAATTAGCAAAGCTCTTATAGGTAATATCTATGTATTTAATTCAGAGCTTTCAAGGTTCTATTCTACAACTGGATACTCTGCATACAGCATACAGCACACTTTATGAGTACCCTATTTGAAATAACGTAAGGTTTATTTTCTGGGAGACTTTTTAGTATGCCCTCACATAGGGCTGGCTTTTCTTCTACAGGCTGTTCCCCACATCAAATAATATACTACTCACACCACTGCACCTTGCTGCCATTATTGTGTTCTACTAGCATGTATAGTTTTCCTGTTACAATGCTTTTCCACTACAGCGTTCCTCTCCACCAGGAAAAGTTTAACATAACTTGTCCTAGGAGGATACCTCAGCCACTTCTCTGCACAGGGTGAACACAGAGAGCTAGTGTGTATGCCAGGATCTCTCAATGCTCCCAGTCACAGGAACTCCCAGTCCTTTCAGTCTCTCTGGATGAGCCCCACATCCTTGATCATTTACCCTTGTATGTAGCTTCTTTAATTCTACCATGTCTTTCTTGAGATGCAGTGGCTAGGATTGCACATGGCACTGAAAAAGATTCACCAGAGCTTTACACTATGGTAAAATGTTGGTATCTGTCTAGTTCTCAGTACCCTTTCTGCTGATAGCCAATATTTTGTTAGCTATTTTAGTTACTGCAACACACAGAAACGATTTCAGAGAACCGTCAATGATAATTCCAAGATCTCTTTCCTGAACTATAACTGTAAAAAGGAGCGTTAATTCTCCATCTGCCAATTTTACTGAGGGTAAAACAACAAAACCTGAGAAATGTTGAGGGAGGGAAAAAACAGGTTTGTCTGAATGTGTAGCACTTTCTGTCTACTAGCACAAGTCTGTCTGTGCTGTACTCTTCTAATGGGTAGCAGCAGCCCAGCTCTTTGGGAATGTGTTTCTGGAGAAACACTCCTGTGAGCAGATCACAGACTGCTGCACTATCTCCAGCCTCTGCTGCTTTTACTTGAAGTTCACTTACAGCTGCCCTCATGAAGCAGCATTACTGAGGAAGCAAAGCTCTTTTCTTCAAGTTTTCACAGTCCCATCTCAAGTAACTGGTGGCAACAGAGTCTGCCCCTATGTTTTATTATTCTCAAAGTTGTAGTTTAGCCTCTCCTGATAATTATACAGCAAATCTCCTAAAAGTCTTGCATATGGTAACTGCATTATTAGCTTTCCATTACTGCCGTGGAAAGTGTCTCAATTTAGCAACTGTCTGTTACTCAGAGTGCTACTTGACAGCAGGGCTGACATAAATATTTATTGAACTCACAGGGAAAAAAAATCTACCAAGTAGAATAGAGCACTCATTCATAGTGGAAAATTAACAACTATTTCACTAACGTGCTTCTCCTGTTGATGGCATTCCAGTTAGTACTTGCACAGGAAATTAGCATGTGTAATGATTGCCACCAGTGCTGCAGGGTGAAACCACAGCTAACAAAAATAATACTGGATTCAAAAGTCCATTACAGGGATTCTTATTTAACTGCTTTGGAAATGGCCAAATTACAAGGTGCAGGGAACTTCAGCTTTCCACTTTTAGTAATCAGTGCATTTTCCGCTCATGCCAATCTTTTCTGAATTTCAAACTTGTGTTGTTGGAAGACATAATAAACAAGACAAGACATCTTTAAAGAAAAAGAAGTGCTGAGCAGGCTAGCATACAAAGATCTAATATTAGAGGAATCCATACAGTGGTAAAAAAATGTAGTTGGACTTTTCGCAGCATCAAAGAAAAGCATCTATTAAATCCTGCACTTTTATTCAGGGTAACATCCACCAGAAGTCACATTTTCATTTTCCCTTGGCAGGCACTTAATATAGTAATATTCCAAAAGAGTATCATCATTGGTTGTTTTGGTTCTTATCACTGTAGTCTTCCACAGCAGAATAATTGTATACCTGGTTCAAGGGAGTAAATCCTTTCCTACAGAAAGGGGTTATAGTGTCTTATGAACTGAGGCCAGTAGAACCTTCTTCCTATAAAGCTGAATTGTTTTCAGGATATCAGCCTGCAGAATACCCTTGAGATCCACAGACATTAACTTTCCAGATATACATTATATCTGATCTGAAATATTACATACCGGAGCAATCCACCAGAAGTGAAGTTAAGCCTGCACAGTGCCTGAGTACAGATCTAAGGCTAAAAATGTAATCCTCAGAAGCCTTGAATGAGTCCTTAGATAAATGATGGGTATTTTTACTGTGAAATTTAGAAAGCTGTTTGTACATGAACACAGAACTGCTATCACCTTTAAAACACCTCTGCTCTTGTCACAGATGATGCCTGAAGAGCCTGTTCTAAGTGACCCTACTTGCGCATGGGGTTTGGATAAGAGCTCCTGTATGGTTCATAGCCTCCTCTTTGAAAAGAGTTGCATCAGTAAGCAAAATAATACACTTCCTGCCCTTACCTGTGGCACAGAGCTGATCTGTAGAAAGATAAGGGTCAATTGCATGAAAGATAAAATAAAAATGCAGGAAAACACCTAGCCCAGATGGCTAAGACCCACAGTGTATAAGAAATATCTGGTTCTGGTTCCTGTTCCTAGCCTACCCTAAACATTGTGCCTGAATGGTCATAGATCATAAAAAGTCACAGCAGTCAAGTCTGGAAATTAAAGCTTTATATCTAAAACAAAGCTTCTCCAAACGTTTCCAAACAAAGGCAAGGCCTCTGCTTCCTGAAGAGGCAGGCTCAGACAAATTCAGACATGAATCTCTGTCTGACCCCACACAACCAATCCACACTCGCGTGATTTGGTCCCCTAGAGGGTTTCAAGCCTATTCCTACAGCTGCTCCATCCCACCTTCTGTTGCATGTCATGATTTTGAGACTGTCTTAATTATCCTGACACCTTACAGTAAGCAGATGAACCTCATCTGCGGTGCTACATGTTCTAAAATGACATTTCTTCCTGCTGTGGATACACAAGAAAATTTCAGGGTCAAGTACCAATCCTCAAAATTTTAAGGATGAAACACTAAAAATTTCATTCTTTCCTTAAATATTTTGTAAAAATAAATAGTTAATATAAATAAATAAGGTTTGCTGTATTTAAATTATTTATCAGCTGCATCAGTTTCAAAATGCTCAGAATCACATTGGGAAAATAGAAATATTTTCTAGGTTATTACTGTTGCTGAGATTTAAGCATGATAATGGGGGACACACATCTCCCAAAGCTGCAGTCATGGTATTTTCTTTAGCAACATGAGCTCTATTTATTTTTAACTCTAAAATGGGTATGATTTACTCTGCAAGCCACAGCCATTATAAAGCACTTAAGGAATTTTCATCCAGTTATCCCATCAGATCCCTAGTTTGGATAAACACGCCTCACACTATAATTTTGAAGACACTGAATCTTCCCGAGTATGTAACTGACTGCCCTCAGACTATTCACTTTTAATGCTTTTTAAGGGCTGTATAGTATGATAGTCCAGTTGTGATTTCCAAAACACATGGAGACCTACAGTGCTGTCCCCATTTTCTCTCCCACTGTCACTGTAATCTCCACGTGAGCTCATTTGCTTATTGTTGAGTATAACACTAAAGACTTTTCAAAGTCTTACTGTAAAAAGATTGAGTTCACGTGTCACAATTCACTGCAAGATTTGTGACTTCTGGATTGTTTAGTGGATCTGATCACAAAGATGGATCCAGCTGAGACATAAAAAGATACACAATAATAAAGGTCTACCAGCACCCTGCATCCCTCGATAACTTAAAGACTGAGGTCTACTGCATTCTCTCCATGTTGCCTTACACCTCTGTAACAGCAGGTAAAATGTGACAAATAGGTGTATTTATTAAGGCAACAGATGTCCTTTAAATAATGGGAAATTTTCAATACAGGTAGTAAGGCCTTTCCGTGCTACTGAGTACGGAAAGCAGTGATGCTTCCACAGGAATTCTGTGACAGTTTCACACCGGTAGGCAGCTCAGCTCTGACACACCACTCTCACTCCCTCTCCTCAAAAGGTCATGGGGGAGACAGCACAATGAAGAAAGCCCAAGGCAGGGAGTTCCTCACCAATTACTGTCACAGGCAAAGTAGACTCAGCATAAGGGAGAATAATGTGATTTATTGCAAACTGGTCTCAGGCTTAAGTATTGAGAAACTAAAAGCAAACAAAAATCACCTTCCCCCATCCATCCTCTCCTACCTACCTCCTCTCCTGAACACTACATGGGAATGAGGAACGAGGAATGAGGGCTACCCATAACACTTGTTCTGTCCCTGCTCCACAGTGGGGCCTTTCCACACAATGCCGTCCTTCCTGAGCCAATCCCATGGGCTTCCCACAGCCTGCAGCTCTCCAAGCACGGCTCTGTACCAGTGCCCACCCTCAGGCACTGCCCCCACCACGGGCAGCTCCCCGTGGGTTGCAGTTCCAACTTTGGCTGCTTCTCCATGGGCTCCTTCAGCCACTTCCACTGCTGCTCTGTGGGCTCCTCCATGGCTGCTTCGCTTAGCGCCCACAGGCTGCAGGAGGACAGCGTGCTCCTCCATGGGCCTCTCCTGTGCTGCAGGGAACTCCTGCTCAATGCCTGGAGCAGCTCCTGCCTTCCCTCTGCATTGACCTTGGTGCATGCAGGGCTGTTTCTCTGTTTCTCACTCTCTCCCAGCTGCTGTTGCACAGGAGTTTTTCTTAAATCTGCTTTCTCAGAGCACAATCACTGTCTCTCCTGGCTCAAGCCCTGGCCAGCAAAGGGTCTGTCTGGGGAGATATGCAGAGCAAAATGATGGGAACTCTGGTTTTACCAGACATGGGGCACCTGCTGCCCCCTGCAGCCTCGTCACTATCATGTAAACCCAGTAAAATGAGCCACCTCTAACCTCAGTGAACCACAGAGATAAATACACACACACATATATATATGCTATAAAATAGACAGCAGTAAAATCCAGATCTTAAACTCTGAGATTGCTGAATGATGTATGGCTATTTCACAGGCAGGGAGCAGGCAGGAAAAACATGATGACATTAGAAGAAGTATATAGGACTTTGGACTTACGTTCATCATTTTCATTCAGAGATGGATTTGATTGCCTCTGAGCCCTCAAGGAGCTTGGAAATAGGCTGAACTTCATGCTCAGACCACATCCGTAAATGAAAGGTTGGCTAAATTAGGAGGCTGTGTTAGAGGCAAGACAGAAAAGAAGTTCACACATAGCCTTTGTGAAACAGAGGTGAAAAGAAAAGGTGCTATTCTTGCTGCAGATATTACAGTATGTGTCTTTTTACCATGGAGAGATGCATACTGCAAAGCCTGTCTATACATATATTTTTCCTTCTTTGTTCTTTTACAGAGTAAAAGCTGGAGCTACTTGCTTCAGCACCACAAGCTATTTTTTTTCTAAATTTGTCTTCAAGGCCTGATGTATATATGAATAAAGGATAAAAGACAAAAGATTAAAATATCAGTAATTTGAAAGCACAGTGCATGTTTAATTCCTGCTCTCAAATATTTCAGCTTAGTGCATTCTGAAGTTAAGGATGAGACTATCGATTTTATCAGCCTTCTGTTGTGGAACATATTTTTCTCTCTCCATTCACTGTGTATATTGATACACAGACTACCTGAATTAAATAGTAAAGAAAAAAAACTCTCTTTCAGTATGCAGTCTGAAGCCAAGGAACAGAGACCTGATTCCTTTGCAAAGGGGATAGTCTCGAGGTTTTCCTAGTCCTAATGCACACCAAACACAATTGCTTCATAAAATCCACTAATCTAATTTCTACTTAAAGCCAATGGGATGCTCTCCACTGGCTCAGACGGAAACTGAAGCAAATCTAGTGAGACTGATGCATCCCTTGATTGGCCCCACTAGGACTAAAATTGCCTTTAAAATACTGAGAGATTTGAGATATTTCTTTCAACTCATCTCACAGGTAACAAAACTGCAATTTCAGTAACTTTCCAAAATACACTGAGAACAATGCAATTTGAGTTTAGAAAGCAAGGAGATTGCTGAGGTATACACCATTCCCAATTCACTGATTTGCCATGAATTCTAGCCACATAAATTGTTTAAAAGAACACTTAATGATTTTTCAACCTTAAGACAGGCTGTTCTGACAAAAAAAAAACAAAAAAAAAAACAAGTGAATAATCCAAGTTTTGAGTTTAATTACTTAAATATATATTAAACCACCATATCACTAGATACACCATAGGTATCATAATGAGAAAATGAGTTAGAGTGCATAGACCGCTTTGCAAGTATGAAAACAGATATTTCTAATTCATAAATAATTCTGGGATATTTTGAATAGTTTTGCTACTTATTCTTCATAGATTCCTGTGAGCAGAAAAGTGAAACTTTGTCATCTACTTTACATTCAGATTTCCTGCAGTTTGAATCCTAGCAGTGAAAGCTGATAGGATTAATCCACTGATTGTCCAAGAAGACAAACTAGTGTGGGATGAGTATTTGTTCTCCGAATTGTTCCTCTGTAACTCCGATAGCAAAAAGACTGTTTTAATTGGATGAGGGGATTGTATCAATTCTTCTTTGCTTGTGCAAGACAGTTTTAAACAAGTAAATAAAAGACAGTTACTAAACAAGTAAATGTGTACCAATTTTTGTTTCAGCCATGTTCATTAACGTTACCTGTCTTTTGTGCCTAAATTGCAAAGATACTATATCCCTTATTCTCAAATGCCATCAGAGCTCAGCATGAAATGTTTGACATTACTGGCATCCAGTATATTACATGGTTACTGACCACGAGACTTGGAGCTACCATGGAAAAATGTTTAAAAACTTCATTCTGCAGTCCAAATAAGACCATGCAGTTCTGTATGATTACCCCAACTATATCTAAACTTTTCCAAACAATTTCAGCTGCAAATCAGGCAGTGAGACAAAATTGGAGCTGGAATTACAGTTTACATGTAATTCCATTCATCTAGAGAGCTACTCTTAGCAAAAAGATCAAAATTTAGATCTGTTTTTGGATCTTCTCTGATTTTGAAGGATTTGTTATTTTGTATATCAGGTTGTCCACTGTTGTATAATAATTTTCCTAAGTATTATGTTTCTATCCTCATCTTGATGCCTAAAAGAAATGGGAACAAACTGAAAATGATGGAACCCAATCTACTGGGGAGAAAAAGATAATGCTTCTGAAACCTTAAGGAAAATTAGTTCCAGTTACTTTTTATAATGTGAAAGAAAAACATGTAATTAAAAGAAAAAAATAACCCTTTTAGGGAGGCTTTTTAATGTAATTGATAAATTATCTTTACAACAAACTTCAAGACATGTTAACAACATATTCTCTACCTGAATACTGACAGTCTTCCAGTGTTAAAGTCACTGAACTCCTGAACTTAAGTATGACTTTGACCAGCAAAACACTGAGGGCTAAGGCAACCCTGAACTATGGTACCGGTTTGGAGCCCAGCCCCCAGCTTTAGGTGATGGCAGACATTTTCAAGTCAGTGTCTGCAAAAAATGACAGATTGTATAAGGTGTTTTTTCCATATTTTGTCACTCTTGACATCCACAGGACCACAGTCTTTGTTCTATAGGAAGGCAACATTAGAGTGAGTTATGTCAGTTGTGCAGTCATTCTGAAACTGTAGGACTGCAGAAAGTGGTAATGGTTTTAAACTAAAAGAGGGTAGGTTTAAATTTGGTATAAAATTCCCTAGGAGGGTGGTGAGGCACTGGAACAGAGAAACTATGAATGGCTCATCCCTAGAAGTGTTCAAGACCAGGTTGGATGTGGCTTTGAGCAACATAATCTATCAGGAATTTTCCATGCCTGTGGAGGAGGTTTGGAACTAGGTGATTGAAGATCTTTAAAGTTCCTCAACCAGAACCATTCTATGAAAACTCCAAATAATTAAGTGAAATTCATCAAATGTAGAAGGATAATATTTCTTATTCCAGTTTGTTTGGCCCATCAATACACTTAAGAAAACAAAGGGCAAAAAATAGCTGAATCAACCTCAGCCATGACTGGATCAGGGAGATCTGATCTAACACAATATTTCAGTACACCAAATAGAGCTGTTCTTACTGCTGCTGAGATCAAGACAAGAAAGATACAGGTATTCCAATCCAGTATGGCTTTCAGATTATATTTACTCAGAAATCATCCTTGTAGGAATAGGAGTCAACAGATTAAAATAGCACTTGCTGAAGCTTTTTTCTGGTTTATAGGATAAGCAATCTTATGCTTCAGGCAGCAGGGGAGCACATCCATGTATGCGCTGGAATGACTGAATGGGCAATTTATGCAAGAAGCACTGTCACTGAAATTAATGAGCTCACAAATCATCAGAGAAAGTGGGTCAGGGTCACGCTGAAGGAATATAGCCACAGACATGTCTGACCTGTGAAAGCTGACAAGTTTTTTTCAGTGCATGATTTTGGATGCCAGGTTTGCTAATCATGCATAAGGCTGGAATTGGTATGACAGAATCATGAAGAGGAAATCACGTATCAGCTGCTCCTAATTAAATTTCAGTTTGTGTTCTTGTAAGACTGCTTCAGTTAGATGAAGTTTTTGACCCCTGGAAGGCCTTGATTTTGGGTTCTTGGGTGCTGGGACCCAAATTACACTTTCCAAATTTAGAAGATTCATTGAGATATCTACTATTAGGCTGTAGGAATTCAGACCTACTTAGCAGCAGAGAACAAAAAGAGGAAGAGAACATTTGGAATGGACCTTCAAAGATCAGGCTAACTGTCTGACCTCTTCAGAGCTGACCAAAAAGTTCAAGTATATTAATGAGGTATTAAAACTGAGTCTTTAGGATAATCTTCTCTTGCTAACCTCTAAACCAGCTCATATAGAGAAGACTACATCCTAGTATGGGCAAGTTTCACCATAAATTACTGATTTTATGGCTCTATTATTGTAACCAAGCACTGAAGTCTATTAATTACCTACAGTGTGAGCGTGTTTTAGACATTTATTGCCCAACTGATCTGTTACACCCATAAAACTGATGTCTTTCACTTAAAACAATTCCCAACTCTATCCTTTATTCTCCTCCATGTTTTGTTCAATACCTCAGGGCTCTTCAATACCATGTCACTGGATAGAACACTTTGAAAATACTTCCACCTTTTTGATGTTGGGCTGCAATATAAACTCATACCCAAGAAGCATCATTCTCTTCAGAAAGTTATCAATATCAAAAGTACAAATAAGTCATAGACATTCCAAGAAGCATGGCAGCTTTTTCCGATTTCCCAGTAACCTGAATCCTCTGAATATGCTTACTGATGCTAATAGGAATTGAGTGTGCTTAAAATATACAAAAATAATCAAGTGTTCCAATTTTGCAAACTTGTGTTTCCAGTTAAGACAAATGACAGATTTTCAAGAAGCTTAGCAGTTTAGACATTCTTGGACAAAATGAGTGTAATTTGGATAATGAAGGTTGGTTATCTTCTGTTAGCTGCTCTCTCCATTTCTACGAAAGGTCTTTAAACCTGTGATCTTTAAACAATTCATTATGAAGCTTCTTTATCTCTGTGTGTCATACCTGTTCTTTTTCAAAGAATCTTTAATTCATTCCTTAATTTTTTCCTGCTTTACTTCAGGACTCTCAGGAAAGACACTCTACATTTTTTCCAGCTCTGGTTCCGCAAAATATCATCCTCCAAATCTCCAAAGAGGATATCTTCCTGCACAGCTAGAAAGCCTCTTTGAGCCATGTTTAGCCATACAGATATCTGTGTAAAACACAGACATTATCTTTGCATTCTGTTACTTGGTGCATTCAAACGACAAGCAACAGGAACTGGGGAGATGACCTGTTCTCCCTCAGTCCTTCCCTTTGGATTCTCTCTTTGGTTTCTGATAGCCTCTTGCAAACCTCTTTACAAATTTATATTCAAGGAACCTAAGTGAAGAAATCCATGTTTATTAGATTTCACAATGTCACATGTTATAAAACTGCTACTAGGGAAAATGAAGGGTCTATTAAAATTCACTGTTGAGAATAATACTAAAAACACTCTAAAATGATATGGAGATAAAGAGCAACCAACTGAAATTCCTCCAAAAAAAAGTAAATTTAAACAGTTTTCCAAGAATCTGGGGCTTATGCAATCACTTTCTTCATGCCTTCCTTCTCATGCATTCTTACTAGGTAACTTAAGCAAGATATGCAAAGGGAAAAACATCTCTGAGATACTATCTTCCCAGTAGCCTCGTGAAAAAAAAGTCTGTCAAAATGAAGCATGAGGGAAAGTCAGAAGTATGCAATCGTCTCTTATTAGGCACTGGAGAATTGCCCAAGGGCCCAGACCAGACTTCTTCCTTTCAGTGCTTTCAGAACTATTTGTTCATTCCTATATTCTTCTTTAAATAATCGGTAAATTTTGCTTTGTAAATATCAAGGCTGTGTAAAGCAGTTATCCCAAGGGTTTAGTGGAGTCTATCAGCACCTTACTATTGACTTTACTCTGGGTGTGACCAAAAACCTTTCTTTCTAAATAGACAAAATAGACCAAAAGGTGTGAGGGCAGATCAATATGACAAATAATTTATTCCCTTCAGATTGTTCTTTCAGCTTTAATACATACATAGGTCAAACCTTAAGTAATGCCTCCTGTTTATTTCCATGGAAGCTACAAAATAAGAGCACAATAACTGTTTAATAGTGCAAATTCTCAGCTTTATTGCCTGTAGAGAAGGAGATGTTTAAGTACTAATCTTGAATCTCCTATTTTTATGTCCAGTGACTGGATTTCAGAGTGGTGTCCAGCCAATGCTTTGTAGGCTAGAGTTAGTATATGGGACAACTGTCTTTTACCTACTGTCAAATCTGTCACATTTGTTGAAGAGGAAACCCCTTACCAACAAAGCACAAGCCAAATTACCTAGCCATCACTCAAAACCTCTTTTTTTCTGAGCCCACAAGACAATGATGTGCCCCCTTGGAGGAGGCTGCTGTAGTCCAGGTATTCTAGAATGATATATTTTTTGGCATATCCAATTCCTAAAATTGGTATCCAGACACAGAAAAGGTCCAACGCCTTTTCTTTACTATCTATAGGGAATCAAGTTGATTTCAGTCCATATTTCTGTTGTGAACTCTGTCTGGAATACACAAATTTTACAGAGAAACATTATACAGAGTGAGGTATCCAAACCACTACAATATATACTTATATCAATTACCTAGTACTCATTAATAACAACAAGGGAGGGAAAGCAAAAAGTTCAGTTTACTCTTTATAAATTTTAGCTTGCTCATTCTGTATGTGTTAAGTATGACAGTGCAATCCATTTCACCAGACTCAAATAGCAATTATGCTTTTACTTTTCTAGGCAGTAATGGAAAACTCTCTAATTTAGCCATTGTCAGATATTAAAAATAATTCCTGACTTCAGAATTGGCACTATATAAATGTTTACTGAGTTTGCCTGAAACAATCTGCCTTACTTTAGAATATGATGTTAACTCCTGCTTTGTTAAGAAAGTACTCTCTGGTGTCAGCTTTCCATTGTAATAATGTGACATTCTGAGCACAGAAAAAATTGCACAGCACATAAACAAGCTTCCCTTCCCCTTTTCAGTCCTACTAAAAGAATATCAAAGGGCAATTGCTATGCATTCAGTCATAATCATTGAGTACATTACCCATAAAGCTAACTCAGCAGATCTCAGTTCTTACATAAATGTGAATAGGGCAAATGCTGTGCCCAAAATATCAGGAAAAACACTGGCACAGTTATTAAGAGACAGATAACTTATTGAGCCTGCCTCATCAACGTACAGCACATGGTATATTGTGGAATTTTAAAAGCCAGTCCTAGCAATGTGTGTATGAAATTTGAGGGTTTACCTTCACATTCATGTTACTCTTACTTTAGTACAACACTGACAGGTGCTTTAATACAAACTACTGAGAAATGAGAAACCTCTTTGTCCAAGCCATCTGAACGAGTGAGTAACCATGTTCGCTAATTACCTTAAATGATAAACAAATCTAATAGCCCATGAATATCACCTTTCCTGGAACAGATATTATGATTTCTAAATAGGAGAGGTGAGGCAACACGTGCAAACTTGAGATATCTGAGCAACATATTACAGACTCAGTGTTTTTCTGTTACTGTTATAACTAATGGCATTCCAGTAGGCACTTACAGTGTACAGGAACATTTATAGTTGCAAAATAGTAAGTTTTAAAGGAGAAATTTTGTTGGGATTTATAGACATATGACAAGGCGTCTCAGCAGGTACTATCATATCACTGCTGAAAACATCCTAAGGCCACGGCAGGGGAAATGTATTCAAACTGCTTTTCTAAATCACCAAATTTTCATCAAAATTTGCACTACTGAGCAGGTATGCTGAAGGAAGTCTGGAACAGCAGCGCTGAAGCAGGTCTGAGCTGAGGTGCCTTGGCAGATAAGACTCCATCTGAGATGCTAGAAATAATTCCTACATAGGCTTCTGGGCAAGTGCATTTCACAGATTTGGGAATAGAGAAGAGAATCATTGTGGTTTTCTCTGGAAAGGATTGATGAGAGCCCACCTTGCAGCACATCCAAGACCCATCCAGAGGGTTACTGCAGGACACTGCAAGAAGATAGAAAGCTAGCTTTTCTGGCCTCTCACCCTCTACAGTGTCTTACCACAGCCAGACATTTGCCCACTCTAGCAAAGAGGGAGATATGGCATTCGAAACTCAGAGAACAGGCTACCCAAGCGGACCAGTGGGGCTCCACAAGGAACCTTAAATGAGAGATTCATGGAAAATAGACTGAGGAATTAACACATAAGCACAATAAGGAGCCCTAATAGCTGCAAGACAGCGGGATAGATGCTGAGGGTATGAACGTGTATTTAAAAGTTACGCTTGTTCTTTATTTATCTTGTTCTTGCAATATGTGAAAATTACTTTGAAAAACAGTAGCTGTAATAATAAATAGTCACTGGTAAGTGGCACTAGCTGTTCTGTTCTTGTAAATGGTATCATTAGGATTTCACTTTTGTAGAGGTAAACTAATCTTGTGAAGTCCTTAGCTTCTAAATTCTTTGCTGGAAGTTAGTATTTCATGTCATCACAAAGTCTTTGGAAACTTTGTCATAGCCCAAGATCTCACCACAGAAAATCTCCATTGCAACACCATATAAATAAAGCTATGACCAATTTTCCTCACTGGTTCATAGAGATAATTGAAGTACTTTTATTTATTAATATCATATCCCACTTGTCTACTTGCATTGCTTTTTTGTTCATCAAAACAGCATTTAAAATGAGTTCTGTTTTCATTTTAGAGCACCTGAGCTTGCTTTGAACTGAAATTACCCTCATGGTCCTCCAGCCTGCAGTGAGGGAAATGCTAGGAAGTGTCCATGATGTTTCAGGACTTAAAAGCCACAGGAGTGTGACATGACTTAACTGATGAAGGTAAATTATGCTGACTCAAAGCATTCTAAATTATTAGTATCCTTACAAAGTTCAGCTTGCTGACCTTTTCTATACACTGGTGAGTTCTCCTGCTGGAAGGCCAAGAACTCAAAGGTATGACAATTTCTTTCTTCTAACAAAATAAATACTATCTATTATACAAAAAGCCAAATGAACACAAGAAAAACACTGATGCTTACATACTTCTTACTAAGCACTTTCTGAAAAATATTCTAGATCTTTTCCACATAACAATGTCTCCCATTAAAACAGCAGGCTTTTTTTAAAAACTAGGACATCTCTTCAAGTGAAGAAAATCCCTATAAATACTACTGATCACAGACTTTTTCTCAAGGAGAACTTGTGCACAAATTTGAATAAATAAGTATTCATACTCTGTAAGATAATCTACTCATGAAATTTTGACTCCATGCAGTACACTGTGGTGGTTAGCAGAACTTAAATGCATAACCTGTTGCACCTTCACAGCTGGTAACATCTCAGAGCAGGTACTGATCTTAGTGAACCTGTGCTATGCACATCTCTTTTGGCACTGACAAAATGCACCTGAAAGCAGTATTCTTTTCACCAGATCCTCTGGAACACAAAATAACGTCTCTACCTCCTTTTAATCCAATATGCATAGCTTCCTAGGGCATACTAATTCCTGCTTTTAGTGTCCTGATGGAGAATCTCCCCTAAAATTTCAACCTATGCTCTTGCTCATTTCTATTGGGCAAGAGCAATAATTTGTGTAGAGTTTGAGCCAAGCCTTTCTCCATTTCCTTACAATTCTTAGACACAGTTTTCTTCCTAGATTAAATAAGTGACTAATGAAACCTTCTATTTAACTTAACCAAAAGATTTCTCAGCTCTCCACCTGACTTCTTTTAAGAACTCATCTATCATATAAAATAGCAGATCACTTCTAGTAATTCTAGAAGACTGCAATGTATGATCTTTATATTAGACTGTTCATTTGGCTATCAAGGGGCAACATAATTGACTTTCATTTCAATATTAAGGGTGAGATGAGTAATGTTCTTATTGACAAGGATAAAAAATGTTCATCTGTTCTGAGATTCAGACTGAAGAAAGCAGGCATTCGTTTAGATGATGGATTCATTTGAATATTGATATAATATGAAATAAGATTATTAGTCCATTAGAAATTAGATTAAGTACGTTCATGAGAGGTGTATCTCTGCTTGGTAACAATACTTTAGCCGTAATCCAACCCATTAAACTTGAGCTAGCCTTTACATATTCTTTTGTACAGCATCCCTGTTTATGTGTCTAATTCTTACTGCAACGATGTCAAAAGTCAAAGAGAAAAGCAGAACTGGATGTATTGCTTTCCAGAGATTGCCCTAGGAGAAAGTTGCCTTGTGTTCCTGGAATGACATAAAATGAAATTCACCTCACAGGAAATGTATTACCTTCTGTTCAGGACCATGTAGGAGGCAGGTCGCTATCCCTTAAAATGCAAAGAGAGCTCTCAAGTTGTGTTGAGGGATGAACCGTTGGTCTCTCAACAGCAGCAGCATTTACTAGAAAGATTTGCTCCTCTGGCAAGAAGAAAAAGCAATTTTATAGTCAAAACTATTTGAGTATATTTTCCTATATCATAAAATACTACTTTAATCAAAGTCACAGATTTCTTCAGAATGCATTGATTTTTCTAAAAAGAAGGCCATATTTTTAATAGAATGCCTTTCTGTTATTTTTACAGATTGTCATTAAAATTCTTCATATTCTATTTGTATCATTCTTCTAATGATTATGAATTATGTACTTTCACGTAAAGACATTAAAATTGAAAAATCTCCATAGAAATCAAGATTTCAGTCAAATGACTGTATAATGATATATAGAGGTTAATTTTACTTTTCTTCTGAGGTAGAATTGGAAATTTCAACATTGCTCATAGAGCAGAAGTCCCTGGCTTTACGTGTTCCTGTATATAGACCAAGCCTTCGTCTTTAGACTCCAAAAGCAGCCTGCTTTGCTTCCCCTCATCTTCAACAACTAATTTTTCTTTCTGGTCTTCACTCTGCATTACACAGGCCTCAGTGAAATATGCAAAGTGACTATCTTCTGATGAGCCATGATTCTATTTTCAGTGCTGCAGTTATCATTGAAGTCTGTCAAAACCAAACTGCAACACTTTGCAAAACAAGTACAGGAATACAAGCACAATCCTCAGCTGCATATGTTATGTTGGCACAGCTTCTAATCCAGAAGGTATAGACTGGCTGTAAATTTCAAAATGGAGTAGCAACTTCTAAAGCACATTTACTGTAGCACACTCTTTTTCAAAATCTTTAATGTGCAGCTCTGTGCATTTCCTAATATCTTTCTTGGTTGATTTGTAGATGTTACTGGGTAAAACACTGCCTGACGGCCTGGCTGACAACTGCACTGTTGAATATTGGTTAACTTGCCTTTGGATACACAAAAAATCTTTCCAAGCATTGTGCCACTTGCCAACAGATTCATAAGACTGTGAAATAGATTTTTACTGAAGACAAACCTGCTAGGAAGGGCAGAATAATGGAGGTCAGTATCCGGCCAGCTTAGAATGCTTTGCTGGTTACAGCGTTTTATTGCAAAAATCAATCCAGAAATTCTCTGTACTGCATTTTGATTCCAGTTCTCTGCAGCTGAGGGCTTCATTACAGATCGGCTTTTTATCACTAGTCATTTTAGGCAACTTTGCTTTCCTTGGAAAAGCAAAAGTATGCATAATGAAGACTGATTATATTCATTTTAGGCACCCCATGACCTTTTTCATTCTTACAAGTCTATTTGTAATAACCATAAAGACAATGATAGAAAAGATGAGCTACTGCATCTGAAATGTATTTGTTTTCACCACTGAGCCACTTTGTTTTCAGTGCCTTTTGACACAGGTTCTGGTATTCCACCCTTAAACCAGTGTTGCAGACTGATAGGACCAGCTGGCCACCTTTTGTCCCCCCTGCTGACTCTGGTGTGACAGATGGCGCGAACAGCCCTGCATATAGTTCTTGGATCAATACAAGGGACAAAATACCTGCCAGATTGCTGATGACTGAAATGTTACATATTCTGGAGCCAACGGACAGCTTAGCAACAATGGCCCTAGCCTAAAGGGAAAATAACCAAGATTTTTATTTTTTTTTTCCAGGGTTGTTCCAGGATAGCTGTTATATTGTTTACAGTTTGGAGGAAAAAAACCTCTGAAAATCAGCTATAATTTTATCTCACTAACACAGAATTATTCTAAGATTATGATTCGGTAACTTCTGTTTTACTGCAGTATTCCACTTCAAGATCTTAGCTATGCTTAAGCCCAGCAGTTCACAGAATCACAGAATTGTAGAGGTTTGAAGGGACTTCTAGACATTATCTAGTCCTACCCCACTGCCAAAGCAGCTCCCTAGACCAGATTGCACAGGTAGGCATCCAGGTGGGTCTTGAACATCTCCAGAAAAGGATTCCACAACCTCATGCTTCAACCAATGCTCCACCACCCTTAACTGTGAAGTTCCCATCGAATCTGTGTGTAACTTCCTATGCAGCAGTTTGTGGCTGTTTCCCCTTGACCTATCATCATACACTGCTGAGAAGAGTCCTCCCACACCTTGATATTTATAGACATTGTTCAGATCTCTGAGTCTTATTTTTTCAAGTCTGAATGGATCTAGGTCTCTCAGTGTCTCCTCATCAGAAAGGCCCTTGATCATCCTTGTGTCCCTCTGCTGATCTCTTTCGAAGAGATCCCTGTCTTTTTTGTACTGGGGAGCCCAGAACTGGACACAGTACTCCAGGAGAGGACTCAGCAAGGAAGAGTAGAGGGGGAGGATCACCTCCCTTGACCTGCTCACCACACTCTTTTTAAGAATCACAGGTTGCCATTGGCCTTCTTGGGCGCCAGGGCACACTGCTGGCTCATGGCCACCAGGACACTCAGGTCCCTCTCCCCAGAGCTCCTCTCCAGCTGCTCATCCCCCAACCTGTACCGGTGCATGCAGTTATTCCTCCCTAGGTGCAAGACTCTACACTTGCTCTTGTTAAACCTCATCTGGTTTCTTTATGCTCAACTCTCCAGCCTGTCCAGGTCTCACTGAATGACATCACAACCCTCCGGTGTGTCAGCTCTGCATCATCAGCAAACTTGTCTGAAGGTGGACTCTTATCCCCTCATCAAGGTCATTGATGAAGACGTTGAACAGGATTGGACCCAGCACCAACCCAAGGAACACCACTAAGTGCAGGCCTCCAACTGGACTCGGCACCACCGATCACAGCCCTCTGAGCTCTGCCAGTCAGACAGATCTCAGCCCATCTCACCATCCACTCATCTGTTCTGCGCTTCCTCAGCTTTGTTATAAGGGAAACAGTGTTAAATACCTTGCTGAAATCAAGGTAGACTACATCCACTGCTCTCCCCTCCATGCAGTGATTATGTCATGGAAGGCTACCAGGTTGGTTGAGGACAAACTTCCTCTGGTGAACTCATGCTGACTACTCCAGATAGCTCTTCTCTTCCAATTGCCTGGACATTGCATCCAGAACAAGCCTTTCCATTACCTTTCCAGGGTCACAGGTGAGGCTCACTGGCCTGTAGTTCCCCAGAACTTTGTTGCCCTTTTTGAAGACCAAAATGACATTGGCTATCCTCCAGTCTTCAGGCACCTCTCCCATTCTCCAAGACTTTTCAAAGATGACAGAGAACAGAAAGATGATAGAGAAACAGTTCCAAGACTGCTTCATACAGAAGCTTTCCACTCTAAATTTGGTCTGGAATATTTTTATTTTCCTCTGAGAATTGCAACAGAAGTCTTAGTTCCTTCCTCTTCTAAATACTGGAAGATGCAAAAAAGAGTAGATGCTTGGGGGATGCTTGCTTTGCGTAGACTGGGCTGGATTTTGTGGACATTCAGCAGTACAACTGACAATGCTAAAGTTGGCAACACAACCAGTTCTCCTCTCGACATCTGTCCAAATGCTTGACAAAGATTTGTAACTGCATCTTTAAAGTTTGCACATGGCTGGCATAAAGAGATAACTGGTGAAAAACAAGAGTCCCAAACTGAGGCTTTTGTGTATGACTGATAGTGTGAGATTCAAGAAAAAAATAGAAGCATGCTTAATGAGGCATTTTCAGTTGAAAAGAGGAAATGAAATGGCACGGAACTGTTGGTGGCACTGGAATGGTAGAGGGAACCAAGAGCCATCAGCAACTGAGAGCGAGCTGTGAAAGAGCACATTACATGTTCTCATCCAGCCTGTCTGCATGTTCCTGAGCACTGCCAGTAAAGCTCAATTCTACATGAGTTCAAAGGCAGCTGAAAGCACCTGGCAATTCAGACTTTCAGAAAATCCCTTTGATATTTCATAAGGCAATTAAATATTTTCCCTTCTGTGGAAGGAAGAAAAGTCATTCCTGAGTCAAGAATGCTGTTCACTGGTTAAAATCAATGCATGCAAGAATCGTAGTTTACTAAAATATAAGGCTACTTTCCTCATTCCCCTCCCTTACATACTTAATGAAGCATTTGGGAAGGTCACTGTTTTGTAAAAAAACCTGGAGTAAACCAGAACTCCAGTCCTAGTGCTGTGCTAGCACCACCCCTCCTGATCTGAGACAGAAGTTTAAGAGCAGCCAGTGATTCACACAAACTGTGCCCCTAGCCTCAGTCTCCCTATACAGTCAGTAAAAGGGGTAATATTGTACTTGGGTTAGATGAACTTTGCCAGTTTGAAATGTCTCCCTTCTCTTCCTTTTTCCTAGGAGGAAAGCAAGATCTGGATAATAGGAGGCATGAATTTCTTGTATTGCTCTCCAGCACTGATTTTATAGCAGACAATCCAAACACAGCCTCTGGGATCAAACTGGTTACTGCTATGAGGCACTCAAAGCCTTCAGTTCTGTTTGCCTTGAATGGAGTCAAGCACAGGAAAGGGTGGGTGCAGAACTACTGCCATTGGCTGCAAGAAGCACACAAATAGTAACTGCAGAGATTGATGCATAGATTTTAGCAGTCAATAAAAGGGAACACATAAAAGAAAGGATGTTAAGCAAAGGAGAGGTGTGCAAAGAAAGATAAAGAAGGAAGAAAGGTAAAGGCAGAGAAAGAAAAATGCACAGATGACAACAAAAGTAACAGGAAAAGAAAGCAAGAAAGCAGAAGGGGAGGATTTGGAAAGAGAAGAGTCTTGAAAAAAGAGACTGTAAGTTGGTTTCTGTACATTTCAGTGTACAGAAAACTTCCTAGGTGCCTTTTTTTTTTTTTCCTCTTTTCTGGTTTGGAATTAGAAAATTTCCTATGAAGTTAAATTTCACTTTCCCAAAGATTTTTCTCTTGAATAACTATATTGAAACAAGTATCACCATTAGGATGACTGATGGTTAAAATCAACTCAGTTTTTACATCTCATGATATGCACTGATTTTCTTCAAGTCCACATTCCCAGAATTCATGATTTGAAGAAAATCTCAGTATTAAGTCTGAATGAAAATTGTAAATTGTCTAATCTCATTATTACATTAAGAATTTGAAAGTCTTTCTGTTTAAACATTATTAAAAAGAGTTGATGATTTCTTCTTTTAAATATCATATTTTTATTATATCACCATAAGTCATTGGTAAATTTGGCTACTTTGAATGTCATAGAATGGCATGGATTGGAAAGGACTTCAAGGATCACCGAGTTCTGTCTTGAAAGACCACACAATCCTAGTTCAAGAGGCAGAGCCCCATTGATGAAAACAGCGTATATTCTCACATAGCACATGGATCTAGCTTTTTCATGCAGTGCACAACCCAACAGCCTGATTCCACCACTTCTTAGAACTGTTAACCTCACTTTCACATGCAATTAAATGAACTGGATAGTATTTGAGGATTCTTTTGATCATGTGCAAGTTTACTGGGCTCCAGACTGAGTTAACGTTTGTCCGTTACGTGGTCTGCACTGGTGTGAGCAGACATTCAGCTTTCCAGTGTGGTACATCCACAAACAGTGTCATACAGCGTAAGTTACAGAGATTTTCCATCTTGTAGCTGAGATAAAGTGAATTCACATCCATCTGGAGAACAACAATACCCTGTGTTAACACACCTTAGTCAGCATGAAAATGTAAGAGGTACTTTAAGAACCTAAAACCAAAAATATTTGAATGGTTGTGAGCGTTCTTTTGCAAAATATCTTGGGATACAACTGGGTATCTAACTGATTCTTCAATAAATAATTAAAATACACTCAAATCCCCCTATGACACACGTACAGTGCAATGGAATATGTGCTTCTTTTAATTCCTTTAATAAATACCTGTTTCTAGTCCATTGCTCCTATTTAACTGTGAAATCTTTTCTGTTCTTATCCAAATGGATCAACTGGCTTAATTAAAGATACAGCTGTGTAGATACTTGCTAATCATAAGTAACATTACATTGTTATTATAAATATTATGCTACCTGATGGCTTTTCAGATACTTTCAGATGCCGATGAATTTGCAATGAATTAATGCATATCAATATGAGAAGACAGCTCTATAAAGCCTCACGATTCTACAATAAGATATGCTTATGTCTCTTCACTTTTCCCTGAATGTAATGCACTGTGTACATTCTTAATCTTTCTACTTCTCTTGCTTGTTAACAGTGACCTGCTGTCTCTGTACATAAAGATTAAAACTTCAGTTAAAACATTATTCAGGGACTTCAATTACCCACGATGGATTTTCTAGCCCTAGACCTGACCCACTCCCCAAGCAAAGTATACTTACAGTGGAAAAAAACATCAAGCCGGGACAGGGTTGCCCATTTGGTCTCTAATATCATCTGGAAACATAATGACTCAATTCATTCTGCCCTCAGATTAATGGAGCAAGCTCAAGTATTATAAGAAGCACTTTAATTCCCTCTGATGTTTTCATTATGAATTCCTTTGTGGCAGAACTCATTTGCAATAATGCATATGTAATTTTGGAACCAAAAAGAAATCCTGTAGTCTTCAGGACATTATTAACCTGCAGAAATGCTGAGGCACATATAAAACTCAAATATGCTAGCATGAGTAAGCTCTCAAAGCATGTTAAAGATAAAATTGGTAAGCTAAACTGCGTCTTTCTATTTTGAAGGGAAAAAAGCTAAATTAGTAACAGTTAAAACCCTATGATACCAGTGACAAGTTGTCCAGAGAGTTTCTAAGAATTCAGAGATATGCATTAGAGTAGTCCAAAAAATTTCTAAAAGTTTATTATCTACAGATATTTGGAAGTTAATTGCTTGTACCACTTATAGCATTTCCCTTTATTTTGCATGGTCCATTGTATGCTTCCTTCTTTTAAAGTGCTTATGGGTCATAAGTAGGACACCTGATTCTTCTGTGCCAACTCAATAGATTGTCTTTCTTGAGCTATTTTGTCTTGAGATGGACTGCTATATTTTGATGCCAGCGTTAACACCACTCGTTGCAAATTGTCTAGGACTATTGTCTCTAGCAATTTTTGGAATTACATAAAGTTGACAGTGACAGATTTCAGAAAGGTCCTTTTTGCTTTCAGGTGGTGACAAAGCTTTGGGTTGAATTCTACCTGCTCCGTGCCATTCATAATTTCTCTGTCTTTTTCTTTGAGTCATTTCTTTTCCAGACCATGAAGCCTCAGCTTGCCCCAGTCATACCCCTGGGAGTGACAGTTCACACATTTGAATGTGCTTGTCACCCTTTTCTGAACCTGCACCGGCTCAAACGTCATCCTTTTTAGCACACATTATTCAGCATAAAGACAAACATGAATATGTCCACAGTGGCATAGTTCATCTTTGATGTTCTGTTTCAACTGTATTACCTTGAATTGAAAGTAGAATAAGATAGAATAAGTTTTCATGAGAGAAAAGTGTGTAACTATCTGTCCTTCACCTATTACTCCTTCTTGATAAAATTCAGCTCCCAAGCATGAGTTATAAACAATTTTACCATTCTTCTAGCATTGGTCATATGACTGCAAAACCTACTTTTACTCATAGTAAATATTTAACCTCACTGAGAATGTCTTTAAGTTGTTGTCTACAAGAGGAATATGTACCAGTTCCAGTTAGTTTTGCCCATGTTATGTGACAAAGTATTTCTAAACACTGATTATAATTTTTACATCTGCCATCATCACCGAAGGATTATTTATTTCTGTATTGTTGCATGTAATGTGTGTGAATATGTTTATACAGGTAGCTATTAAAAATAGATATTTCCTGATTTTTGATATTGTATATAATTATAATTGAATCTTTCCTAGAAAAGAGCCCAATTTTGGCACCAATAAATATTTGGAAGAAAGCATTTGTATTAGAATAAACTACTTTTGTTTATTTTGTAGCTTTTCATCTACTTTATTTGTAATTTGAAACTTCTGTAATACATAGCATACAGTTACTTTTGTTCTGTGTGTCTTAAAGCCTATTCTTAAAATGTGTGTTTCAGAAATTCCCAACATAAAACAGTAACAATATCATGAGATATAAAATTCACCTCTGAGCTTATTATAACATCAAAGCTCTTAAAAATATTCAAAGTCTATTTTAACTGGCATAAAAATAATCTGAAATACTCATTTTGTGACACATGCTTGACTCTATATGAACCTCACTTGCCCTCCTTCTTTATAAGAAGATATCTTAACCAGTGATATATTTGCTGGGCCTAGGTTCACAAGCCCAAGTTCAGCCCAGAATTCTTTTCTCTGACTTCTAGATCCAGGAGATTAGTGGCAATCATCCCTGAGGGTTCTTGAGATTCTCAAAAGGAACTGGTGTCAGTATGTTACTGAACATTGTTGGTGTAGGAGACAAGGATTGACTCCAGAATTCTGCAATTATCATTCCAAACAGTGAATACAGCTGCATTCCAGACCTCTGAAGGTCTGATACAAATCTTTTGGCACTTTGGACAAATCAATGCAAATTCTTGCACCTGTAATGTAAGTTAACTGCTAAACACATGTGTTAAGTGAACTGCTTTAAAAAGAAGTTCAAAATCTTTTACACTAAGTCAACATTGGGCATAAGCTGTGTTAAGATGCACACATTAAAATGCTAGAATAAGAGATACAAAGACAAAGGAGTAGAGCCTAATTAAATCAATGTACCATTTGTATTTCTGCAGTACAAGCTGTTTCAGAGACTGCTTGATGAAAAATAAACAAGGTTTCACCTCCAGAGTTTCGTGCTATGATTAGTCACTGTCTCTACATAGATGATGTTAGATGGTTCTGGTCAAAAAAAAACTGCTGTTCTTGTTCACATAAAACTACATCTTACTCAAAAAAAAAAAAGTTTAATTTTGACATCCCATTAAATGGAAAATTTCCCATACTTCCTCCCTTCCAACTAAAAGCTGTCCTGATTCACAGCTGCTGTGCACCCTGCAGGCATCCTCAGTAATCACAGGACCTGGACTTGAAATCCCCTTTTAAGTACTAGTAAGTCATTCATTCTCCGTTCATAAATAGCAGTGGTAAATATATAGCCAAAGACAAGTAATACAGGCCACTGCTAACATAGCTGGATCTATCTCAAGCCTCAAGTGTGACCAAATCCATCATGAGAGCCTATTCTGAGGCTGCTCTGCCCAAATATCCACTTGAGGGCTGCAACAATAAAATGGTTTTATTTTATTATTATGGTTTCTGTAGACACAGTCGATCTGTACCCATACCAGCAAATGAAGCAGTAACACTGAGTGTTCTGAGAACTCAAATATTTGTACTGATGAACAGCTAGGGGTCATTCACAGCATGTTTTTAACTTCAACTGGCAGTTCCCAAAACAAGCCCCAGGAATAAGTGACACCAGGTACATAGAAAGAACTTCTCGCAAATGGGTAGGTCCTCAGTGCTAGCATTGAGGAAACAAACTCTCTTCAGGATGGCATATTATATAAGTAGTTCACCCTACATCCAGAAAAAGCTCCAGGGACCATTTGACTTACTACACAGTCATAGTACAAAGACCACACTGGATTCTCAGAACATATCCTGGATTTACTGAGGGGTTACTGAATCCATGATGTTTCCAGATAAATATTTCAAGCTAATGCTTTTGTTTCCCAATGAAAGCAGAGTTTGTCAGACATCCAAGCCATAGCTAGTGTGAGATCAGTCACTACGACTTGGAAAAATTTATTCTCTTTCAAATGTGAAAACTGAAATTTATCTTAATTCTGATCAAGGATAACATTAACAGTGATTTACTTCAGTCTCTAGAGTTCACTCAATTCTTGATCCTGCCTGGAAAAGTAAGTAAAAGCATTAGTCAGCAGTTAACTGTCCACTAGAGTTGGAAATAAATTCCCAAATTACTTAGGATTGAAAATTACCATTCTAATAAGCAAAGGCAATTGAGCCTAGCTAAGCTGAAACTGATACCTATGACCAGTCTTTATTATTTTACTTCACTCCTTTCATTTCAAGCATCAGTTTTAAACTGCTTTATCTTAACTCTCTTTTCAACACAATGAAATTTCAGTCTGATTTTATCAAAACACTACATCACGTCGATGTCTACTTATTATGTTTATTCAGGTTTAGTTCTATATCAATTAGTTCAGTCTTTAGGGATGCTGAAGCTGAGACTAAAGACAGCTTTTTAAAAGGTCAGCGCACAGCAGCTCTGAGAATAATTTATACAGAATATTCACAGCTAATTAATTGCCTGAGTGCATGTACTTTTAGTAAATAATCAATTTTATACTGCTTTAAAAATGCATGATTGATATGGATATGTCTCTTGATCTATTAATCTGTATTGTATAAATACAGGAAACTGTATTTACTGGCAGTAAAATGGCTGTAATAAGGATAGAAAAAATATACTAAATAGAAATTTATTGTCCATACATGGATATTTGTTCTTCACAAGTCTCAATTCTGACATCACAGAAACTGCAAAGTCCCTTCTGGAGAGAGCTAACAATGCTAAAGGCAATACCCTTCCCTTCTAATGGCAGAATTACTTTCATCCAATACTCAAGCTTTGGTCTTATTTTGATGTATCAGTGTCTTTGATCTTTGGATCATTTTATAGTATTTATGTATGAAAACAGAAAAGGCTTTCCTTTTGAAGGAGCAATATGTGATTATCTGTCACTGGCCTCTAACCCCACAGAATAATGCTCTGGAGAGGAACAGTTTGGGGGATTTCAGTGCTTTGCTTTTGCACTGCAGTCTAGGAGGGCATTTTAAATACAAGAGAACACCTAGATTTCTAGTTGGCTTATACAAGAGAAATCTACTCCAGAAATTGTGCATGCATACAGAAGAAACAAGGTTCACAAAAGCTTGCTGATAATAAGATGGCTATTTGAAATTTAATGCTACACATCAAATAAAAATCAGGAGACAGAAGAAAGTAGGAGACAGATAGTTTAATAAACATATCTAGGCCAGGGATTGGAGACCTTCATAGAAAAAGAACAGAACTTGGAGTCCTTAGAATGACAGCACTGATGTACAATCATTTGGGTAGCTCCACCTTCAGATGGGCATTTCAGCTGTTCTTCCTTCAAGCACTAGGAGAAAATAGCAACTTCAAATTTCCAGTTTCATAGAAAAGGCACTTGCTGTGATGATCATAGTACACAAGAATTAGATAGACTAGGATCAAAGAAAACATTCCCCATTCAGTCTCCTCTCCTGTTACATTGAAGCATCTGCCCCTGCAATGTTATCACTCCTTACAATGAGGACAGACTGGTTGCATCTATGCACCAGAGGGACCAGATTTCTGCAACGTTGAGTCAAAGCGATCCCCTGTGTGTCAGTCATACACCTGCAAGTCAGCTACATGGTACATCAAGAATTAACCCCGGTCCAATGACAGGACCAGCAACGCTCTCAGGCACAGCGAAGGCCTGCACTGTGCCCTGTGTAGAGTATAAACCACACTCTCACTCTCCTAGAATCAAAACCATGTAAGTTAACAGAAAGCAGACCCAGTACAATGGAGGAAGCCATCTCAAGGCAGCTTTCTGATGCTAACTGATCCATTCATAATGAAGAGCTTATATAGCAAGGAAAAAAAAACAAATAATCAGAATTTGAGACTTCAAAGCACAACCCACAAAGACCACACCACTTCCTTGCAATTACATACTGGAAGTCTTCATGTGGTTGTGGTTTTCTTACCCTACTTGTCAGTGGAAATAAAGGTATAATGGATTCTGAAATGAGATTTCTTGCTAGGGTAGGAGGTTTTCACAGGATTGTATGAAAAAAAAAATACAAAACAAGAAGCCTTAGCTACCTGTCAGAATCCTCCACTGACAGGGGTGAGATTTATTTTTCATTATTGCAAACATTCAGCATACTCAGACTAAGCACAGCTCATCAGCTTTACACTTCTCTTGTCACTGAGTAAGTGTATGTCAAACCACAGAGCACCTCAGTCATTTACCAAATCTATCCTGTAACAGGATTTCCACTGGTAATATGACCCCACGTTTGCAGCTTTAAGGTAACACTAGGGTTGCCTGCTGCCTAACTGCCCTGCTCTGAACCAGGGCAACGGGTATCAATGTTCTGCTCTATGGGTTGATATTCACACATAGCAGTCCCAAAGCCATAAGGTCAAAGGAAAAGGGAGCTCTCTTCCTTTGGTGACAGGAAAGATACTCAATCTAGAAGGCTTCATTTATTTGACTTGTGGAAATGGCCCAGGGTTGATAATGGGAGCACTACAAAGCAAACTTAGGGACTGACACATGCACACCATCTCATGTTCCCAGCTACTCTGCTTTATCCCTACCCATACTCTCTGTGAATGCCAGTGGAACATCAGGCCAAACCAAAATGCAAGACCAAAAATATGTGGTGAACCAAAACATGGTATATGATAAGAAAAAAAAAAAAAGCCTAGGGAGTTAGAATAGCTAACCATTTCTTTCCTAAACCATGGAGTTGCCAAGTTTCTACAAAATTCAAATAAAATACCATATTTATTTTCTAAAAGACCTGCAATTGAATTCCTCCCAATTACTACTACTGAAACTATTATACACTATCAAAAGATACACAAAGTATTCACACATTTTATGCTCATGAAAGTCTCTTTAGTTTGGAAGATGCCTAAGGCTTCTTCCCACAGAAATAGGATAAATACATGGGGATATATATGGTAAATTTGCACACATTTCATATTTCTGCATATTTTAACATGTGGATGAATGAAGCAAAGTCATGGGTATTCTCTATTCCTATCATATAGCCTTCTCTCTGAGGCTGATTAGCAGTCCTCGTGTTGCTGACTTCAATAATATAGCAGTTATTCATATCAGCATACCAATAAACACTGAGTAAGCTTAATCCTTAAATGCACTCCTCAAACACATGGAACAATCAGCTGCACATGATCAAGCAGATGTTTAGGATAGACTTCAATGGCAGCTTACATCTCTAGATGCAAGAAGTCTTTGATCTGTATATCAAAGCACAATGGTAACGAGTACACTCGCTGCACAGTACATTGGTACATCAGGTACATTTTGCTCCTCTGAATGTTGAAGCAATTAAGCAGAATTTCAGCACTATTACTAATTAGAAAACTGCTCTCCTCAGAGTCTCAACTTTTATCTGTTTTTACTAGTTCTAGAGCATCAACAACTCTTCTCCCAAGTGCTATTTCCCAGATCAGCCTGACACACTGATAGCTAGGCATCGTGCTTCTGAGACTTGGGTTCAGAAAGGGGGAAGAAAATGTCTTGTTACTTCATCGTGATCTAGCTAGCAGATGGGAAATAGCCACTGATATGTCTGTGAATGTTTAATAATGGCAAATGAGTTGATCAGAGGAGATACCGAAGGCTCCCTTGATATTTCACAGTATTCAACTCCATTATTTAACCACATTTGCATAGTTAGGCACTGGATCAGAAACCTGTTTTTCATCCACTTGCTGCATGGGAAATTCGTATAAAGCACTACTGAAAGATTTTGCTGTGGCAGCACTAAGAACTTACTTGAATTCTAGCACCAATCAAACTGGCATAGAATTCTTGTCTTTACAATAAGACAGAGCTTGTGTTCTTCATGAATCTGCACTTCACTGTTTCTGCACTGCCCAATATGATGCCAATTTGCCACTTTTCATTTCACTAGCACCTATTATAAGAGATCTCTCTCCAATACTACTTCTCTTTATTTCTTCAGTATCAGTATATATTCATCAGTTGTTAAGCTCAGAATGATAGTTCTGATCAAAGATTTTGTCTGATATTTTTTCCTTTAACAACATAAACATTTGGAAGTGGCAGTTTAGATGTAAAGAAAGATCCATCAGAAAAACTTTGACTCTTGAATTCTCTAGTCTTGCTATCAAAAAACAAAGTAGCACAATTCCTTATCACTGAAAAGTCTCAGTGTTAACAACTGTGATTGAGAAGGCAGCAGTATGCAAAATGCGAGCCTCAGAATCATTAAAATGGAAGGAACATGAAACACTTTCCACATAATGTCCCATGAACCTCAGTTGCTCTTTTCAGCTATCTGCTGATGAAAGCTATTCCTGTAAGGAGGACATGCAGTAACAGGTGAAGATCTGTAGTCACAGTGCTGCACTTGATTTCCAAAAGTTTTCTTCCTCTTGTATTTGAAGCCTATATTCTGTGAAGCACAGTGACATAAGATCAGGAAAAAAAACAATTTGCTAGTGAATAGATAACAATTGTCAGCTACTTCCAAAAGAGAGAGAATGACTTGCCTCCTCTGTAAATCCGTAGCCCTGAAGCAGAGTAAGAACAAAAGATTTGGGGGGGACTTCTTCCTGCCCCCTCCACATACAAAACCTGTTTTGTCACTGCAGACTCCACTGGAAGTCTGCCTAATTAATTTAGTGTCCCTTGCAAATAGCTGAGTCTCCATCCAGAAAAAGTGTATTTCCTTTACATAGGTATCCTACATTTCCCAGAATTTCTTCTCAATACAATTCATGTGTTCGTATTTATAATGCTGACAATAAAGAATTTGGAAGATACAGCTAACAAGCATGAATTCTTTGACTACATAAAGCCTGCATCTATAGATGCAGTATTAAAAAAAAAGTATTTAGTTTTGGGGACAGAATTAGTTGTGCAAGACTAATGACAACCAAAAATATAAATAAATTTTAAAACTGTCAAGGAGGCAAATAGAAGGCATTTATTCTCAAGCAAAACTGTATGCTGAGTAGTACCAGTTACTACACTGGTCCTTTTTTGGTGATTTTGTTGTTACGGTTTGGAAGGGTGGAGAGGGGATTGAATAACTTAGAAGTTAAAGGAATTTAACTACTATGGTCAAAGAAGATGAAGTAAATTAAAAAAAAAAAATTTAAACTATGAAGATACTTGAAAGACTCTCTGGAAAAATATTTCTTCCCAGACAGAAATCAAAACCATTGGATGATATCCAGAAGACCCTTCCAACTCCTATTTTTTTTATTCTCTAGAAATATGAAGACAGATTTTCACTTTCACATAGGAATATAGCATATTTTAGAGAATGACCCAAAACCTGGCTTATAGTCATTTTTAATTTTAAGGACAGGTCACTGACAGCCAGCTCATGGATCCTCCAAAATTACTACATTTTTCTATTGTAATGAAAAGCACAACATACAGGATGCTCTACAACTTATGCAGGATAATGAGATTTCTGCTGTAAAGCAGTATTTCTAGCAGAGGACAGATACAGCCCCAGGAATGTCCAGAAACACTTCATTTTTAAAGCTGTAACTTCAATACATCACCACAATGAAGAAAAATTAGATTTATATTTAAGGCTGTTGGAAAAGGAGGCAATTTTAAAGCAATTTCACTCCAAAAACTAAAAAAAAAGCTAAAATAAATAAGTAAATAAACGTGTTTTTCAAGTGCATGCTAGTGTAAAATAAGCTTAAAGGGGAGTTTTAGTCAATAGCTGTTTAAACCATAGGAAGACATGACACCTCTGTAAGGAGAGTTTCTCCTCATTCAGCCACTCATTCCTTGGTCAGACGTCTGATGATTTGGGGGTTGGACTTGATGATCCCTAGAAGGATCTTCTAACCCCTATAATTCTGTGATTCTGCGACTTAACAAGTACACCAATATACATGGTGTATCCCAGATATATATATATGATTAAATGTGCTATATATTGTAGAAGTATATATATAATATATAACTTTATTGCTGCTAATAAGCCTCAACTTTGTAAAACTCAACTTTAAATTGATTTACTGATCACATTTTTAAAAGTTGCATGAAAAATATCTGCTTACTGCCTAGACAGTGTAGTTTTAATTAGTATATTCAGATGTGACACATCCAGTATTCAAGTCCAATAAAATGAAGACAGTGTGGAAAAAAGTGAGTGAAAAAATATAGGAAATGAGCTTTACCTAACACTTTACCTCTCAGTTTGCATTCAAAATCCCACAATGAAACCATCAACCCATTAAATTATTTGAATCACAGGACTGCAAAACTTCACACAATTTGCCCATAAAAGGAGTCTGAACAAACAGCACAGGTATTTCTTGTTAGGGCTGAAGCTCCAGGTTTAGGAAAGCCAGAGCACCTCATGCAATTCAGCTACTGATAGAGGAATAGAAAAGTGACATGAACAGTATTGCAAACTGTCATTTCTGATCTAACATTAAATGTAATTATGATATGTTAAAAGAGTATATTCACATAAAATCCTTTAGCAATCATCTATTGAATAAAACTAGCTGATGAATTTTAAATCTACCTTTTTACACCAGTGTTAATGGCTACATGAATAACTCCTACTATATTACAGAACTACAGAAATCTTATCACACTATTACACAGAATTGAGAAATATATTAGATGTAGAATACAACAGAAAGGGCTTAGGATCCAACAGGAGAAATACTTCAATTTTTATATAAAGGAAACTATAATTATTTTCAACGAATATCAGTGCAGCTGTCAGAAGTAGTAAAAGAAAACCAAGATGTCTCTGAACAACATATTAAATTTGAGAGAGTCTTAAGCCACTGCAATTTGGACTAGAAACCTCTATACAGGTCCCCTGATTTGCCTGAACATACCACAAAGTTCAGAACTTTTGTAGAAGATCAATTTCTGGTGAGATCATACAGGTTTATTTATGATCAAAATTCTGATACAACACAGTAATTGACCAAACTGAAGGAACCAATGATTCTGCATTTGAAGTCTTATGTTGCAGATTGCAAGGTAACTTAGCTTTTTGCTCGGGAATATTTAACAAGTATTCATGTGCTATCTGAAGCAAGCTGCCAGACTATGTTCTTTTTCTTCCAATCCCATGATGAAATATCAACTGTTTTGTTTACCAGAAAAGTCAGAGAGCAGATCAGAGGGGATAACAGTGCATAGGTCAATACTTGGTCATTAAGTTGAAAGGTGATGATAGTATTTTCACCACAGCTAAGAAAAAAAACATAAGGCTATACTGCAACACAATCCTTTCCCACTGCTCATCTAAACCAGACTGCAGTGTTGTAGACTAAGAGCATTGTGTGCGACCAGACTTCCTGCTTGCATGCAACAAAGTTTTTCCTGGAAGCAGAACTACATCTCAGCACAGAGAGAAGTGATTTCATAGACTTCCCTCAAGGAAAGGCAAGAATAGTGCTGGGCAAAATTCATTGGCAAATAGTAAGGTCATAAAATAAACTTTGCATGATGTCAGCTTGGATGGAAGGAGCTGGAAATTGCCTCCATTTTACATTTGGAAAATGCTTAAAAGACTGTTGAGAACAGGAGATATTTTAGAAATGTTGACTCATTCTGTTTTGACATCTCATTTAATGTCATCTTTTATTTTTATTTTGGAATGGCATTTTTCATTCCAAAATTGCCTTTTTCTAAAGGGAAGATTAACAAACATTTCAAGTGACATCTCCAAAAATGTAATTGTTTGAGGTTCTTCGCCTAAATAGACATAAAATTTACTTAATTTTTTTCTAACCATAGCAAAAAATGTATTACATGAACAAGTTTGGAAAGTCAGTGCTCATGGAGATCTTTGAATCATCACATCAAAAGATTACTACAGAAACATGACATTGTTATTAAATTGTTCAGAAAAGGACTCGTACTATCCTGCTTTCTTTCCATTCAACCTCACCAACTTTCATCTCAGATAGATTTCCCAATTCCCAAAATAAGTAAGCAGAAAAATCTGCCTTAAAGAAACATTTAGTTTAATATCTTCCTCCTCTCACAGTAGAATTGTTAACTCCTTCCACTCATGATTCCTCCATATCAAACTCTTCCCTACTCTATCTGTTATGGCTTGGGGGACATCTGATCAACACCTCTCCTAGGCTTAAGTCAATCCCGCAGCTTCTCTCCAAGTAACAGCAGGTTCCAGTTCAGTAAGAAGTTAATGCTGAACAATGAAAATAATTAAGCAATCCAAGCATTCATACACGTATCTAATTAGTCTAGGACAATCAAGAAGCAGACAATATGTTCTGAACGAGTTATATTAATGAAGAATGGTCTGACAGAGGCAATCTAATTGCAGCATGACATGTTTAATCTAATTATGCTAATAGTTTACTTGCACACTAAATCATCACTGTCAGTTGAGATTGTGAAATTTGGAAATATCATACAGAGCTAGTGAAAAATCTAATGAGGACATCTCTATTCCGCTTGTATTTGTTCTATATGAACATGTCTATTAAGTTGCCCTGGGTACTAGGCTAGTAAGGAATTACTTGATGAAAATTCTCTTTGAACTATTTCCCTAGAAAAGACCACTTCATTAAAACAAACTCTGCAAGAACGTATTTGAGAAGATCCTCAGGTAGGAAGCACCTCTTATCAACTTATTCTCTTTCTGGAAAGTACTACTTTAAGTTAATCTGTTAAGGCTATGACAAAAACTGCATCATCTGCTTAAGAAATATTCATCCTTACCCTGATTCTTTTTGTTGAAAATATACTCAAGACCAACTCTAAGAACATTTGTTCTTCATTATATTGTATAGACACTTTTACTGAGGTTGAGCTACATAACATCTACCACATTCACTTAAAGCTGGTGGAGATTGAGAGATTATTCCTATTATCATAAGATGAACAACAGTATTTAAAATTCTCAGTAATTTTCTGTATCCCTTTCTTTGAGAAGGCCCAGATGATTATTTTTTACTGCCAGAGAACAGGTTGTTTGATAGGAGCAGTGACATATGTAAATATTTTTAATTCCACCTTCTAAATCAACTTACAAAGGGAGAGAAAGCATGTCGTGCTATAAAATAACATTCTTAACACGTTGATTAGCTGCTACCATGCATTAAAAAAAATCAAAAGCAAAACTTCATAATTTAGTTACAGGACAGAAAACATTCTGAAACAAGTCCACAAGCAGATCATGGCAGACAAATTCCATTAGACATACTGAAAATAGAAACATGACCTAGAATTCTTCACAGTCTGAGGAAGAGGTATCAGGAAGATAATTATTAACTTCAGTTTTTGTTTTGATACTTTTTTCCTGGTGCCCTAAGAAGTTCAGCATAGCACTAACATAATTTAAAATAAAATGAAGCTATTTCCTAGTGTTATATACCTGCTAACATACACAGGCAAGTATACATATGTACTTCAGCAGTTTCACCCTCTTAGCTTTTTTGGATACAACTTCCTGTGGGTTATGTAAATTCCAGATAAGTTAATGGCTATCAGGAGGCACATGCAGCAAGTCTTCAAGAGAACAGATCAAAGTCTTTACTATAGCATTGTTTACCAAGATTCTTCATGTCTTCAAATTCCTTTCAGCTTAACTTGTATATTTTTCTGGGAAATATTTTGGAGTGGAGAAAGAAAAGGAGCATAAATAAAATTATTCTGCGCTGAGATGCTTTATTTCTTTATCCCTGTAGCTTATTTCTTCAGATCTTTCTGTAGAGGTAAACCTAATGATCTGAGTAAACCTGATAAAAATATAGCAATTTCAGTGCAAAAATCAAGGCAATATAAAAACTTAAATATTTAAAGATCTCCAAATTCTTGCTTTTGTTGGAGCACAGACCTCCTGATGTTTACACAAATATCATGATCCTCAGTATTTCCAGTTTTAAAGCTGTCGACCCACACTCTTGGTTATCAATAGACAATAAATCAATTCCTTTAAACCCTTACCATACTGTTTCTTCAGGCTACACATTAGCTTGAACATTTCCATTCAGGTTTCATTGACACAAGTCCTAAGAATGTATGACAAGTCTCTTCAGCACAGGAGAGCAACAGCAACAAGGAAGCTGCTGTGCTCAGGACAAATCCAGTCAGAAGTTTCTCGGGGAGTACTGAATCCTTATCTTCCTGAATATTTAAGTTAATTGAACAACGAGCACTATGTTGCAGTGCACACTCAACAAAACAGAACCTTGTTAGTGTTTGTAGCCTTCCTTCTGGTTAGGGGATTCAATCACACAGACTGCAAATAAATGACCAAAAGCTTTGCAATACAATTCACATTAAGACTGTGTCACTGTAGCCAAATACCATTAAGTGATATGCTGAATATTCTATAATTTCCCATTCTCCTAGCAACCAAAATACATATCGCAAATGAATTAGTAAGTAGAATAGGCATTCAGGTTTAAACTGTTCTCAGCGACCTTGAAAACCTCTCCATATAATAAAAAGAATGAGATACTGTAAGGTTTCAACGTTCTCACAGAACTCTTAGGCCTCTCCTGTCTGTCACAGTACTTCTGAGGTCACATGAAACTGAAACCTAGAAAAGTTGTATTTTTTAGATTTAGGTCTTGATTCTGCAAACAACTACTAAGTTTTGCTCAGAGGAATAAATGGAACTACATTAGGAGGCAAATGTGTTCACATCTTCAGGACTTAAATGTCTCTTTAGTTTTTAAATCAGTGTCAGCTCAAATTTTTCTTCTGCTGTTATTTGATGTGGATTTTTGCCACCTTAGAAAGGGAGCAAATACTGGAAAACCATCAGGAATAGCTTACATTCTAAACATCTAGGATCACTACTGTTGTTAAGAGGAAACCTAAGAAGGGTGTGGTCTTGATTTGAAATGGTTTACATTCATTGTTCTATAACTCTTCTCATTCATATAAGGAATTTCAGTGAATTGCTGCCTCCGTTTAAAAAAAAAAAGACTGACAGTAGATGAAATTCACATTTTGGTTTCTTATAACATCACTAATGGTAACCATTCATTTTCAGAATCCCTCAGCACTTCTATTATTCTTCTATCAGTTTAATATGTCTCAGTATTTTCATGGAACAAAACACTTCACATTAGAAAGATTTTCTAGTCGTTGTAGTGAGAGTTGTTAAAGGCTTTCCTGATGTGGAGAAGGGAATATTGTTCTTTACATCAAGGACATGAATTTCATTTAAATGAAAAGTTGCATGAATTTTCACATTTCAGCACATTCTCCACCCCCAGACACAAACAAAATAAAAAAATGTATCAGTGCTTAATGACACTAGGTAGGCAATATTCAGCAGCTCACTCTTTACAAGTTCCACCATATTAACACATTTCTTCTGCCATGTATTTTACTAGAGAACGTGGGAGTTCAACTACATGAAGACAGCAGGATATACAGTCAAGGATATCTAATAAAGTCTGTCCATTTAGGAGATCCAGAGTGAAGGCAAGGCTCTCATTTTCTCTACTAGCTACAAGTATGCTTCTGTATATTTTCCCAAAGGATTCCCTGTAGGCAACAAGATGAATACACATCATGTAATACAATTTGTTTCTAGGATACTTGTCATGTATTGCAGGAAACAAAGTACATACTGAATGAAAAGGAAATAAAAGGTTAAAGGCATGAAATAGTGAAATAGGTAACTCAATTCTAGCTGTATGCCTACTTCAAATGCCAAGTAAACTATTTCTCATTGAAGTGTTTGACTCACCACCATCTTTCCTCAACCTTAAGGCTCAGTTTGGGAGATTAAAGACATGGCTTGCAGAAGTACAGAATGCTCACAAATGCCACTACAAACAACTCATAATAAAATAAAAAAATCAAAAAATAACTGCCATGGAGATAAGTCTCCTGCACTTAAAAAGTCTACAGAATATTAGTTTATGTTCAATTTGTGACTGTGGAGCAGGGTGCAACATCCATTCAGTCAAATCTGAGTGGGCCAAAATGGCAAGGGGATTAGATCTCAAGTGGTCCTCATCTCCCCTTGGCATTCTCAAGATGCTCCACAGTTTCAGTTGTATTAATTTTCACAGAATAATTTGAATGGAAAAAAGAAAAATTAACCATGGAAATTGAAAAAAAAATCAGGGAGATAATTCAAAACAGGAATACCACAAGGAAGCTCAGTATGCTAACAATAGACTATAAATCATTACTCCACAGATGTTAGAAAGCTAATTCTGGGCCATAATTCTCATTTTTAACAATTTGCTGTGGGAATTGGTAGAAGTCAGCTTCACAGTATGAATGACTTTTTGAAGATTTGAATAATATGAATCCTATTGTAACACCTGAGTTGCAGATAGACTAAAGTGAAAAAAACTTCAACCACTCAATATTCACTGAAGAGCTGAAGCCCAATACTTCTGTGGAAGAAGCACTGACCTCTACTACTTTGCTTTAAGAGAACTGAATTTTCTGAAGCAGTAATAAGTTCTTTAATCTCTGTGTAGTATAGTCACCAGAAAGTAATATATTGCACTGCTTCATAAAAAGGAGCTAACACACTACACCACCCTAAAAAGAAAGCTGAAAACTTCAGCTGATCTAAAATATAAAACATGTAATTTCCTTAAAAAAAAAAAAAACTCTTTTCCACAGGAAGTGTCTTATTGTTGCTTTTTTTATTTTTTGTTCCCTATTTTATTTAGGGGAAGAAAAAAAGTTTAGCTTTGACAACAGAAATATTCTGATTTAGTTAAACTTAAGTGAATTATTTGTCTGCTTTGATAAACCACCCATTTCTCAATGGAATGAACTCCCTGGCTGTTGACATAGAAGACCTGTTTTCCACCTGATGCAGTTAAAAAATAAAATAAATCAGAATCCTTATAGGTAATTGAATTCTTAAATGCAGGCATTTTTGAAAAAAAATAAAACCTTTATTTGTGAGAGCTTTTTAAAAAATTCTGGAATTAAATAATTTGGTTTTTATTTTTGAAACATTTCCTTTCTGATGCTTCGTAAAATGTAAAAAGATAATTAGGCTGTTTTATTTAATGTGACAAATGGAGATCATGTTTTGATTTATATCTTACTATACTTAGAGAAAATATTACTTTGTATCATAGGCATTTTGTCAACAGGAGAAAATAGTCAACATACACCAAGAATAGATCACTTGACAAGTAGAAGACATTGGTTTTCATTAGTATTTTAATTTCATATTTTACAGGAAGTCCACCTGTCAGCTCAGATTTTCCATCTTATAAATCTCTCCCTTAATGTAAATGACTCAGACTACTACTCACTTCTTATAAATCAGCATGGCTGAGGATGAGGCCTAGAAAGAAACCTGAAAGGTGTGACAATACCTTTCTCTAACACTTTTTCTCCCCATCCCCACTTGATATATATCACCATGCTAGTGCAGCAGCAAAACAGTAATAAAAATGGGATGATTCTTCCTCCATAGCAAGACCATTTTGGATTTACTGCAGCAGAACAGGTAAAAAAAAATCTAGTATAACAATTTTACTTTAACTTCAACAAGTGGCACAGCAAAAGCCCTGTAGATGGCTATGTCCACATAGATGATTTCTCCACTTCAAGTTCAGTATTATTTTACATTTTAAGCACAATAAAAGAAAGAAGAAAGAGACAAAAGCACATATTGCCATGAGTACTGACACTGTAAGACACTGGTTTCCTATGGATTTAGATCTCACATTTGTAGATCTCCTAGGCTTTATCTATGCTGCAGGACAAGTGAGCTCTAATGTTCCACACTAAAAACTTACCCCCATGGTGCATACATTAAATCCATCTTATTTTCACATCTGGATGTTAAAATTAGCACTGCAGAGATACCCTAGTATTATAGATGCAGCTCACGGAATTGTTTAGGTTAGGAGATGATCTCTGGAGGTCATGTGACCCAAACACAGCTCTGCTTATCATTCTTGGTATCTAAAGTTGCACACACTCCCATTATACACACTTCATCAGGTCTTTGATCCAGGATTCCCTGATATCCTGTAACTTGCTTGCCCATACAACAACCTATTCCTCAGCTGACCCCCTGTTAAAGACTTCCTCCTCTATCTGTCCACCTGTTCTCACAAAGCTGAGGGTTGATTAGCTTTGTGGCTCCTATCTTCTTAGGAAACCTGTCTGAAGTATTAGGGGAGGGGAGGAACTGCCAGGGGAGATGAACAGAAAACTTGAATAAAAACAGTAATGTAAATGCTGCACTCACATAGTAAGTTCACTCTAAAACAAAATCCAAATCAAATAAAAAGATCCAACTAAGTTCCATGCATAATACATTACATAAAATCTGCAATGTTTACGCTGAAAAGGTAAACATGTTTTACCAAATATTATCAGATAACATGCTGAAATAAACAAATGCATTATTCATGAAAAAACGCAATGATTTACATGTCTTTAAATCATGTTGCTTTTCCTTACAGGTGTAAAGAGATGTGTTTAAATGCATGAAGCATTGCTTCACAAAATTTACTAAGAATTTTAAATACATTTGACTTTGGAGGAGTCTAAGTTTTCCCTCTCTATAGCTACACTCGGAACCCATTGAAGTTTGCTGATGCAGACCAACAGAGAACATGTTTTACACAGACCTGAAAGGAACAGTGAGTAACATAGTTCTATTTTCAGGCAAAGGCGTGGAAATTTTTATTTAATTAGTTCAACTATAGTACATAATTATATTTTTATGATAGGGATCTGCAGACAAAACAATACAAAAGCAGACAAGGCATAGACAGTACCTGAGGCCTTTAGATGTTATTAGTTACCCGGGTTCGATTCCCGGTCAGGTATACCCAGAACAGAGCTAGAGCATTAACTCTTTAACTCCAAATGCACCACATGATGTTATGATGTGGAATACCAGTACCAAAAATCATAAAACCATGACAGCATTATAACAATAAATACCTTAGTATGAGCATATTCATCTTCTAGTGTCCTTCTAAAATAAGGTTTTTCTCTGAGATCCCATTCATGTACAGCTTGATGCAAACGTGACCAAGCCTATGGTATTACACTATTCCAAGCAAGCGTATACAGCTGTTCTGTGATGTTTCTGCTCATCCATATAGGTTAAAACTTTAGGGTAAGTCTCTCATTTAATCTTAATTTAAGAAAGAAAATTCAGTCTCCAGCCAGTCACCATGTCTTTCTATCTGCAAGTGGCTGTTCTGAAAGATCACTGTTCCAACAAATGTTCTTCACACAAACGTCCCAAACCCCTGAGCACAATGTTTTAATTAAATTTTCTTTTAAATACAGCTTTGTTACATCAGCTTGTTATTTTTCCACACAGTGAATCCCTTGTCCACCTCTACCTAAACTGAACCTCTTGCCCATCATACCAAAGCAAAAAAAAACACAGATATAAAAAAGTAATGGATACAAACTTAGCTATAACTCAAAACCAAAGTATACTTGATTTATTCTTAATATAAATTTTCAGTGGGGGGAGATTAATAAGTCAAATAAAATCCAAGGGTACCAGTTAGCAATGATATCAAGGTCACTTCCCAGGGTGCGTTTCAAGCTTCTTAATAGTATTTCAGGAACTAATCAAACCATTTGGTCTTTTTCATCTCTGAACTCAAGGAAAATGTGATGTCTAACGACACATGAACTGGATTCAAGCAGTGGTAAAGATGCACCACATTACACATTATAGTAGAATGTTTATTGGCCTTGCAGTTCTGGAGCTGAAACTTGTGTTTTAGTTCTGTTGTCATGCACTCTGAAAGCTCAGACAGCATTGACATTGGCACGACCTGTCTTTCTGCAGGTAATTGGTACTGGGTATTAATAAACCTTCCAATAAGTGCAACACAAAGTGAGGGCAGCATGACTCCATGTGAGCAGCTGCAACATCAACCTCCGCATTTTTCTTTGATTAGATGAAGGGGGTTTTTGTCACTTCAGCATATATTCTGCAAGATAAATTGTTTCAGATCATTACATTGCAAGAGTAGTTATTCTTGAGTGTATATTATTTGATATTTATTATTCTGATATTGCAAATAGAAATTTCATAGAAAACACACCAGGATTTTTGCAATTGGTCATTGGTGACTTATCACAGTTATAGAAGTTGGAAGGGACCTCTCGAGATCAGAGTGCTGTCCCTAACACACATTGTGCAGGAAGGCATCCAGGTGGGTCTTATATCTCATTAGAGAAGAGACTCCACCACCTCTCTGGGCCTCATGTTCCAGTGCCCTGATACTCACACTAAAATAAAAAGATCTTCCTCATGTTATACAGAGCTTCTGGTGTTCCAGCTTTTACCTGCAGTCCCTTGTTCTATAACTGCACATCACTGGTGAGAGTCTAGTTTACAAAGTACTACATTTTCCTCTGTCTCACATGAAATACTTCAGGTATCTGATAAAAATTGTTCATTATCTACCTCTTTTTTTTTTTTCCAGTGAGGTTGGACACTAAATAAGAAGCCGCCAGAATAGTTCCTTCTTTTGTGTGTGTATGTCATTGTACTAAGGCAGAAATATATTGTGAAATTCTGAAACACTTTCTAATTCTCATTTCCTTACCCTACAACCCTTCAACTCTTCAGCTCTCTTTTGATTAAAAATAACAAGTGAAAAAACTCTTCCCATCTCCAGCCTCCTTAGCATCAGTTTAGTTATACAAGTCATAAGAGACATGAAATATATGGTGGGCCATGTATTTCAACAGAAGTAAGGAATTTTAACTGTATTTGAATGTATCTACATATCAGGGGGAACCAGAAGCAGGCAATACCAACAAAAGCCCAAGTCAGGCCAATAACAGTTTGAATAGGTACACTGATAGCTCACATGGCCAAAATCTGATGTAAATGATACAGGATGAAATATCTCTCATGTAAGGTTTTGCATCCCAACATGAGAGTCCTTTAGAAAATCTCTTTAAACTAAAGAGAAATGTAAAGCACTGATGGAAAGCTTTAACAACAAAGCAAGGCACAAAAGCAGAATAACAGAACTATCAAGATTATTTCTTCAGTTTTACTGAAGAATATATGTATTTTTAGACTTTCTCCACTATTTAATAGATGCCAAAGAAGTCTTTTCATCTTTCTGAAGATTAATGAGAAGAGACTCAAGAGATAATTATCTCTTCTCTGATCCTCCACCAATTAAAAATAAACTTCTGGTTTAAAAAAAATCCTTAAGAAATATGTATAAAGTCCAAGCTAGTTTCATATAACACCCATAGATAAATAACAGCAATTTAAAATCAGATCTTTATCTGAACTGCACTAAGCATCATTTCCTGCAGGAAGAACCCCAGTAAGTATACAATTGGTGCTGCTACACTCTAATCTCAAAGTTTCCTCAATGACCATTTAACTGCAATTGCTGTTTAATGATCTGTTACTGCTTTAGTGAACTTTAGTAAAATAAGATTGCTTGAATGCAGTTTTCTGGAACTTTCCCAAGAAGCACAAGATTACAGTAATGAACTGTTTATGCATCCATATCTTAAATCCATTCAGAAACTAAAACCACATCAACAGCTCTTGGGAAAAAATTGTTGTCACAATATACCTTCATCAGAATTTGCAAATTATTCAAAAATCAAAACACTATTGACATTGTGCTGAGTTTTATATAGTTCTGCAAAGAGCTTAGAAAATTGGGTAGGTTTCCACTTACAGATTAATTAGCATCAAATTAGGTTATAAAGTCAACAGAGGCTTGTAAGTAGCCAAGATACCCCGCCTAATTGCTCTAGCAAGAGCAATACTCTTCACTAGCAAGACTCTTCACAGTTCTATCATGTCTGTTCCAGAAGTAATGCCTCCACATCAGAGATGAATGTTGCTGGTACGGCAGCAGGGGCTGAATCTTCCCACCAATATTCTGTTACGTTTTGTCACTGTATGACAGATGGCAGTGGAGGGACAGTCTGACAAAATGACATCTGACATGGAAGCACAGACGAAACAATGGTATGGAACTGAATTCTTCCATGCAAAAAAAAAAAAGCACCCATCAGTGTTCTTCAAGCATCAAGTGGAAACCAAATAGTGCATGCAGGCACAGTGAGTTGTCAAGTGGAATGTTCCAGCAACAGTGACAGCAGCTCACCTCTGCTGGTGAGAATTTTGACAAGTGTGGGATTTATAGATTCATAAGGTTAGAAAGAACCTACAAGATCATCTAGCCCAACCATTCTCCTATCACCATCCCTACCCAACTACTAAATCAAATCCTTTAGCACCTCATCTAAACGCTTCTTGAACAGCGCTAGGGATGGTGCCTCAACCACCTCCCTAGGCAGGCCATTCCAGTGCCTGACCACTCTTCCAGAGAAAAAATTTTTCCTCAAATCTAATCTAAATCTTCCCCAGCGCAACTTGTGGCCATTCCCTCTCGTCCTGTCATTATTTATCAGGGAGAAGAGGCCTACCCCCTCCTCACCACAACCCCCCTTCAGGAAGTGGTAGAGTGCAATAAGGTCTCCTCTGAGCCTCCTCTTCTGCAGACTAAACAATCCCAGCTCCCTCAGCCGCTCCTCATAAGACTTGTGCTCCAGACCCCTCACCAGTTTTGTTGCCCTTCTCTGAACACGCTCCAGGGCCTCAGTGTCCTTCTTGTAGTGAGGGGCCCAAAACTGAACACAGTACTCGAGGTGCGGCCACACCAGAGCTGAGTACAGGGGGATGATCACCTCCCTGCTCCTGCTGGCTACACTATTTCTAATACAGGCCAGGATGCTGTTGGCCTTGGCCACCTGGGCACACTGCCGACTCATGTTAAGCCGAGCATCAACCAACACCCCCAGGTCCTTTTCCTCTATACAGTCTTCAAGACACTGAAAGAACATAGCTAATGGCAATGATTATACTAGAAAATAGCTTTTCATAACTGAAAACTTTCTATATAAAAAAGTGTTATTTTACTCTTTGTTTCTATTATGTCCATGGTAATAAATAGGGGGCATTACTTTCAGAGCAATCTACATACTTTTCCAAACTGAAGCAGCATCAGAGACTGATATCTCAGATTCCACAAAGTGGACACAGTGTTTTGCAAGATATGCTATTGTTAAAAGCAGTATATGAACTCCTATATTTATAGCCATAGTCTCCTCCTGACTCGCACGGCAGTCTCATCCTCAAAAAAGAAAGGTCCTTCAAGTGAGACTACTTGTCTGTTGCCAGTAATAGATATACAATAGAGTTAACTAGTCCCACTATTTTCTCCCACCTTGGCTACACCTCCCTATACTTTGTGCTCACTGACTGTCAAAGACAAACACTACACTTTCCAGTAGTTCTGAAAGCATTAGTTTCCTTATGAATAACAGTGACCTCAAGAATCAGCAACTACCAAGCATACCAACTGTACTACCCACCACTTGAGATCCCTAAAGTACATCATTTGGCTTCACAATAGAGTTTTGTCACTGCTTCCTTACTCTTTTTTCTTACAGAGCTGGAAATATAAGTGACTTGCCAGGCATCTGGACACCTGAGAAAGTTACTTAATTTGTACCAGTGAGGGACACAGCTGCATCCAATGCCTTAATGAGCTGTAAATAGCTATTTAATTAAAAACCTGGTAAACAGCTGGGGGTTTTGGTAGAATCAGAAAGAACCGTGGAATGGCCTGGGTTGAAAAGGACCTCAAAGATCATCCATTTTCAAGTTTGGCTGGGCTGCCAACCAGTAGAGCAGGCTGCCCAGGGTCACACCTAGCCTTGCCTTGAATGCCTTCAGTGATGGGGTGTCCACATCCTCTCTGAGCAACCTGTTCCAGAGAATCACGACTCTGAGTCAAAACCTTCCTTCTAACATCTAATCTCAACCTCCCCATCTTAGTTTTAAGCCATTCCCCCTTGTCCTTTGCTATCAAAGTGGGATAGGATTTTTTCCCCATTTCTAACACTGTTTTAGATGAGGATTTCTTGTTTTATTGCAAAGGAATTTTTTGTATGGCCTCAAATAAAACAATCACTTCTTTACCTAGAGTTGATTTTAATCCAAAAATCAGAAGTCAAACTAAAATGGATTAACATACCTGCAGCCTCTGCCAGAAACTGAATTTCAGGGACAAGATTCCAATTTGAGTCACCAATGAGAAATTGATTTAAAAGCCCCAGCTGTTATACTGGAAAAACTAAGCTAAACTTTTTGATTAAAGACATTAATTTCCTCCACTGTCAAGCATCAATCAGTCACATTAACAAACCGCATTATATAATAAAGAAAGAAAGGCAACCTCATAGATAAGCAGGGTATGAATCAGTAGTGAATAGGAAGATACACATTATTATTATTTGTACAAAAAATAAACAGTTTCACAACCTTTTCTTAGGGAAGTCATTGCAGAAGCTAGTTAGTTGTTTTTCTTTTCACACAAACATGATTCCAGTGCTAGAGAAACATATACTGCCTTACCCTACCTGCTTCACCATGGCCCTTCAGACTGGACAGGTAGCTTCCCCAAGCCTCTCATTGATGCGGATTACTTTAGTTAATCCCTAGTTTCACTCACTATAGATTTTTAGTAAAACTACATATAACATGGAAAACTACCACACGCCTACAAGTTAATAACCTGCCTGTTTCTTAGCATTCATGCAATCCCCCCTACAGCAACAAGCATCAGGTATAATTGCCTTTGAGCAATCTTCTGGGTTACCCAAGAAAGATATCCATCACAGTCCAGTAACAAAGAAAGAATAACTTACCTGTTCCCAAGGGTCAGGGCTTGCCAGAAACTCTCAAAGAAGACACTGTCTAAGTAGAAAGGCTTCCCTTTTGGTTGCCAGCCCTTAAATGAGGTTAGGGAGGGGTGGACCAAAAGTCCACCCTTTCCACTCACACAGATGAATAGCTTCCACCTGTGCTCTCAGGGCTGGTCATGTCCCTACACCAGGCTCTCAGCCATTGGTCCAGGCTGTGACCTAATGGTTCCTAGACACCCTTCAAATAGTTTCATTTTTCAGTGCACAGAACTGAAAACTATATTGATTAAAGCAATCACATATTTCCATCAGGAGGAGTTTCAAGACTATGCATACCTCTGGATTGTTTAGCACTTCTCTTTGGAAAACAGTCCCATTTTAGGAATTCTCATTTTCCTTAGAACACCTGGGAGTTGGTTTTGCTTTAACTTACAGACATAGCTGCTATTCTTTTGAACCAAATATATATACAGGCAAATATTAAAGTGTATAACAAGTTGTATGAGTATCATTTTGAAGCATGTTTTATTCTTGTGAAATTTCCCAACCTGAGGGTATAATTATTCAGTGACTGGTAGGTCACCAAGTCTTCCAATCAGTACATATTATTTCAGAAGATGTATCAACTGGTACAATTGAAATATAAAAGTGCATACATGAGATTATGAGAGGGGGAGGGAAGAGGAAAAGTATTAAGCTTTTTGGAAAGAAAAAAAAGTTACTGAAGACCTTGTCTCCAGGTACTTAGCAGTTAAAAAAAAAAATTAAAAAAAGAAAGATAAAGAAGACTGCTAGAATAGAGTTTTGGCATCAGGGAATTCTATCTGCATCAGGGTCAGCTCTGAATGTGAGTATCACATAGGAATGACAAATCTGAAGGTGAAGGAATTATTTTTAACTGAAGTGTCTGTGACAATAAGTTGAGGGGATATTGAAGGCTCTGCTCTTAACAAAGGCCAGAGCCTGACTGCCACAGCTGTTTCAAATAATAGGCTAAAATCATGCCACAAGAAAAAATATTCTAATTTCAGAAAAATGATGTCAAATCTTCAGGAGTCACAACAAGACAGGGAGGCAAGAAAACAGTGGCCTGTGTATGTATGGTGTGTATTCAACTTACAAGGGTAGATGTAGGATGTAGTAAATGAGACTTTATCCAGTCACAGAGCAAAGCATTTCCCTCTGGCTGCACTGTAGGCACTGTAGGCACACCATATACCCTAAAGCACGACATCTATATTTCCTGCACAAGTCCTGCAAGGGGTTACAGTCACAGCACTACTTTCCTTCTCTGCCAGTTGTAGTCAGTCGCTTGCCTGGCTGAAACACAGCACAGGTCTCCTCTGCACCTAAGCCATGTCCCATTTCCTGAGCTTCTTTTCACTTAAATAGCTTACAGACCTCCCTGGGGCAGCTTGGGAGGCAGTTGCTTCCTTTGTCTAGGGACATTTTGTTCCTGCATGTTTTGTTCTCTGCAGCTACTGCCCTGCCACCAGGAGGTCACATCCCCACACTGACCAAGGACCCAAGCCCATAAACCCAGGGGCACATGCACGCAATACATCCAGCTCCAAAGGGATGCCAGGAACTCTGGCCTGTGCTCTTCCACCAGCTCTTCTTCTCTGTCCCTAGGGAAGGGGGACAGCTATAGATGGGAAATGCTGACTGGGAAACAAATGATTCACCTGCCAAAACCTAGCAACCAGCTGTGCTGTCTGGTGGCCTTTCTCCTCTGCCAATACTCTCAAATGAACACAAAATGAAATGGGAGGATCTCAGGTCTTGCTGGCATCACAGTGAGGAAAATCTCCAACCACCTTTGAAAACCCAAAATGTTCAGTTAGTGATTAGGGGGTTCAGTCAGGAGTTACTGTAGGAAGTACAGTTATTGCATAGGATAGCTGCAATCTTCCACAAAGCTTTGAACCCTCAAGTCATTTTCAGCTTTCCTTGAATACTTTTTTCTTTTCTTCAGACCTCACTGCTGATTAAAAAGGAGAGGAGAGGAAGAGGGAGAGGGAGAGTGCAGCAAGGACTAGAACTTCTGTGTAAAAGCAACTTTAGTAACAGGAATGTTCAAAATTAGACTAGTCCCCTATATAATCATCAACCTTTGTTTTTCTCCGGGGAATTGCAGAATATTTTTTAAAAAGAGCTCAGAGAATTAGAGAGGTTTTATTCACAGTTTAAGATAAAATAGTTGACTCAAGCTCTGGCATGTATGGAGGTGTGAAAATTTCTGAAGTATAGTTATGTCAACATGCATGAAACACAATATATTTCAGTCACAAGGAATAGTATTCAGGGCATGCAACCACAGGATATGAGCTTCTTCACATTAAAAAAAAATGAGAAAAAATCTAGTGTCAAGGTACGGTTGCTAAACGAAGAAGCAAAATCTCCTTTGGGATATTAGTTGCCGGCATATAAAAGTTTAAAGGATAACATCCTACACAGTGTCAGGCTACAAAATAAACTACAATATCAAGGCCAGATGTGAAAGTGGCACGGTTATTAAAAAAAGGTTAACAGGGTGAGGTACCAAAAGACTGACAGCAAAGTGTCATGTTCTGTGTGACTTATCTTCCTGAGAAGAGACTTTCTGCTCTTGAAAGACCTGATCTTCAGAGATGTGATCCCTAACATGCCCATCACTTTAAAGGAGTCTCAGTCCCCAAAGTTAAGTTACCAGCACTAGATTTTATGCTCTAGTTCTTGTTTGATCTTAAGTCTTAGACACAGAGGAGAAAAATATAATATAGAAATTAAAAATAATTTTGTGGTATGACTTTTTTTGATCAAGTACATCACATGTAGGATGCGTGAAGTACAACAGCACTTTTCTTCATTCTTAGAATAAAATACATGACCTATAAGCAAATTTGCTCATTATTCTATCACGTGTAATCCACTTGACCCAGCCCCCTTCCAAAATATTGTAGATTTCCACACTTTCTGATTGTTTTCTTGTTTTCTCTTGCCTTTCCTTCTTCTGTGTAGATTGAATTGTTTTAGGGGATTGGATTTACATTAGGTGTTAAAAATTTTAAAGTGCTTCAGAAGTAAACTTTGTGTTCTAGGTAAAGAAAATTAGTGCTAACTTATGATAATTAGATTTCTTATTGATTTCAGAAGCCTTCTATAGATTGAAAAACGTTCATGATGATGCTGCTGCTGACTGCAACTGATGCAGTAGAAGGAGATACACTGAAACTTTCTGTAAACAGTAATATTTCAACCAGCTGATTAACTTCAGATACAATTAATAATAATAGAAAATTCTGGGTAGCCCGATCTAAAAGCATCTGTGCATGACAGATGACAGAAGAAGCCATCTCAAACAGCTGAGCTTACAAATTTTTAATTCAGTTCCAAACCAGCCCTGGCTTGAAAAGTGTTTTTGAATGTGGGCTACCCAGTTTCCAAACCTTTCCATGAGCAGGAATAAAGGGTGAAAGAAAGCTCAGTTTTTATAACCTACATTTAGGTTATCCAGAAGACATATAGGTGTCCAGAAGAAGATATTTGGAATGCATGCCAGGTACTCAATCTCCCATCCTTGTTGATGGAGTTGTAGTCAATAGAGTCAGCAAAGATACCTCCAACACAGTGCATGAGACTAAGAGCTCTCTGGACTCCATTGACGGTACTGATTTCATCTCCAGTGACTACAATGGGAGCAGAGACACCTGCTTTAGATGTAGATACCTCCTCAAAGCTCCTCAGTGTAGGCCATCCATTCATGAGCTGAACCCTACAGTAAGTCTCCTTCCTTCCTCTATGGTTATCTTCCTTCTGAGTTGTGGCACTGTGCAAAGATGAAGCAGTGCTAAATAGAGTACTTCAACATCTACTTCCCTCATCTGATCTCTGTGTGTTCCCTGACTAATTAACTTTTCTTCTTCAGTGCTATCAGGCTGGTATTTTCTGCAAGGAAATTACTGACTTTCTAAGCAAGTCATGATCCTTCTTTACATTGCTTGAAAATGTGAAGTGTGGCTACATGTGACAGAATAAGCACTTATCTATGCCTAATAGCAAGATGTCTTTCAAATCATGTGGGCCTTAAAGCTGGTTCTCTCTGCTATTAAATGAGAAAACCTAGCAGGAGAGTTTAAAAAGCATTTAGCATCCAGCCTCATCACCATCTGGTCAGATCTGATTATTATACAATCAAGCAATCTCCTGCTAGCTGCACCACAGGGGAATTTCTTAAAAGGACTGCCGTTTGCCATTTGTAACTGTAGCAGGGAATAAGTGGAATATATGACTTGTGTTCTGTGCCAAAATCAGAGGTGTTTGCTTTGGTTTAGAGACACTGATGATTCTACATCTAAGCCAACAGATTTGTGTAGATTAAATAATTTGCATAAAGAAAAACAGCAGATTTGCAAAGTGTTATTAGGGCACCTAAACCAGGCAGTACATTTACACCTGTGCTTTAAATTGATCAGAAGAACTCCCAGTGCCAACGTGTGTGAAAAATGGTTCCCTTTAAGAGAACAGATGCTTCATTGTTAATAGGAGTTTCACACATGAAAAATTAAAAGTTGTTGAAGGCTTCCTGTTCAGCTCCATGTATTCACAATGAATATTAGAAGCTCCTAATTAAGCTCTGTCTCATCAACTTCAAAACTCTATTTTTATAGAAAGTAGACATTGCAAAAACACAAAAATAGAACAATGTTTAATCATTAAGTGTATAAATAATTTCAGTAGTTATTTTGAGAGAAAATAGTGACAGACCAGTATTTTCACACATAGATAAATAGAAAAAAAAAAGAACACCTCTGAGTGTCATGTATCTGTAAAAAAGCAGTCATTGGCTGTAGCACAGATGAAAACGAAGCAAAACAAAGTGCTTCTGTATTTGACTGTTTAGGAAAGTTCACAAGCACTGCCAATCATAAAGAGTGATACATATATTACAGTATAATAATAATGTGTTATCCTTCAAAACTAGAGAATAAACTTTTGAAACTAGACACTGTTGTCAGAGGGAATTAGAGTAACCAATTAGCAGCAAGGGGTGTTCCTGCACAGGGAGAAGACATTAATCACTTTCCATCTCCTTTCTGTAACCTTCTTAACTAACAGTGTTATGGTGGCATTTTCTTATGGCTACACAAAGTAGGTGGTTTTACTAGTCAAGTTTATAATCTAACTTCTCAAAGAGCCACTGTCAATCACATAAAACCTACTGATTTATAACAAATCAGTCACCTATATTACAAGTTCATATGTAAGAGTACGTTGGATTATTATCTTCACAATCTCACAGAACAAGTTCCAGTACAGATTGCCCAGCTGTGCCAGTTGTGGATGTGGTGATTAAAAATAGCAATTAGACTTCATATTTCTCCAGTTTGATATCATAGATAACTTGATATTTCACTTTTTTTTAAATTCCTCACATATTCAAATCTGCATGACAGTCTTGAGAAGAGCAAATTCTGTGATTCCTATTAATGTAATTCTCTGATCCTCATATACTTTCAGGGCTATCAGCTTCTGAAGAAGCAAGCAATACAAAGCATTGCCTTGTTGCATGTGTTTTGCAATTGTAAAGAAAAAAATGACATGCCAAAATAAAGATTTGGAAATGTGTATCATTGCATCCTTAATTCTGCAAACCATCCAAGTCATCTGTTTTTAATTTGCTCTCTGTGATAGCATCAGTGACCCTTCCTGTAAGAACAAAACAGGTCTGGAGCAGAAGAACCTAAGAACCTATTTCGGTATACTCTCTCCAGTAGTGTCCAATATCAAGAAACCAAGAATATGCAGCCAGGGCATTGTGACATTGCCATTGTGCTCTCACAGCTGCTAGTGCTCTATGACTAAGGGAAGTGCAACAGGTGTATTTGTATTTAATAGCATCTGAAAATATATATGATATAGAAATGATGTTTTTTTCTTAATAACAGTCCTGGACTGACTTTCCCATGAGTTTGTTCATTTGCTTTTCTGAGTTCTGAATGCTAACAGTATGGCCAACTGTTCCTCAGTTGACCAACATACGGTGTGAAAAGTTACTGTCGTCTGTTTTGAAACAGACCTGATCATTCCATTCAATAACTCCTAATTATTTTACAAGAGGGATCATGAATTCACTTAATTTTTCTTTCCTCTGTTCTACGCACTGTCCCCCCATCTGTTCTTGTTGGAGAACGTCTGGTCAGTCATTTCCTTAAATGAAAGATATTTCATACCACTGATCAGCTTTTCTTGCCTACTCAGTACCTTTTTTCCTTCTGACATCTCATTCTGCTATTATGGAAACTACTACTACACAGTAAGATTCACAGTTTGGAATATAGGTTTAGCTACTAACATAATGTTTCCTTTTTCTTTAATTTTATTTATTTATTTGTAACAGTGCCTGACACTTTGCTTCATCTGCAACCAAACACTGAGCTGAAGGTTCTGCAGATATTTTAGATATCCAAAATCACCCTCCTAAGTAGTAACAGGTAGTTCAGAGATCATCACTATTCCTGTGAAAAAAAAGGATTGGTTGTCCCAAATACACATTATCTTTGGTCCATCAGCATTGAATATCTTGTTTCACTTCATCATATGTTCATTCAGTACTATGAAATTCTTCCCAGTTCTTCGCAGTCAGCTTTTTGTTTTTCATCAGCAAACCTTATTCTAGCCATTCTTCATACCCAGCTGTCTCACCATTTCATCACAATGTTCCATTTATATTTAAGGTAGTTTTTACAGCTATGTATTTTTAATTGACACATTGCAGACATTTTGTATCTAAATTATAAAATGCCTGGTACCTAGACCGCTTGACCTAATCTCAGTGTAATCTATAGTGAATATAAAATCATAATTGATTATCTTTTACTCTTTTGGTAATAAAAAGGCTACTAACTATTTCAAAATATCCATGAATACACTTCAGGAAGTTATACAGGTGTATATTGTGAAACAAATATTGATAACTTGTTATGGGATAAATATATATCTGAATGGTTGAGGCTGAACCATTGAATGCCCTGAGAGGTGGTGAATGCCTCACCCATGGAGACATTGAAGGACCAGGCTGGATGGGGCTTTGAGCACCCTCACCTAGCTGTAGGTATACTTATTCATCGTGGGAGTTGGACCAGATGACCTTTAAGGATCTGTTCCAATTGAAACAATTCTATGATTGTATGAATGCTTTGGCTACAGCACTTTGATCTTCTCAATTTATGACAATTGAATGAATTCAAAAATAGAAATTCTGAATCTAATTTGTTAAACTTTAACATTTTTAACATAATTCTGAGTAAGTTCAAGTGTTTTCATACACATCTAATAAATTTGCCCTTATTAAGACCTCTGCCTTTAAAAGAATAAAACCAAAAATTAATTAACTGCAGAGCTGTATTTATGCATTCAAATATTTTAATCATTCACTTTATAGATATGATGCTCAGACATTTGACATCACAGGTAATAAGAGTTATCCCTGTGAACTTAAAAGATCAGAGTTAAAGATGAGGGAAGATAAATGTAGTGCTTATCTTTCAAAGAGAATACGAAGGGGCCCAAAACATGAACTAATTTTATTGCAGGTCTCAGAAAGCTGCTTGAACCAATTCATTCTAACAGAGACTTAAAGAAAAAAAAAAGCAGAGCCAGCATTTGTTTTTCAAGAAACAAGTAATTATTGGTATTATTATTAACAGGAATTATTGGACTAGGCTTTGAGCAACCTTACCTAAATGTAGATGTCCCTATGCATTGCAGGGATCTTTAAGGGTCCCTTCCAACACAAATGCCTCTATTATTCAATGATTATGTTTATGGGTTCTAGGGATACAGGGTACCTTCAGTATCTCAGCTTGTCTTTACTTCTCATGCCATTGTAAGACAAACCATGTTCAGATTAAAATATGACAGTGTTTGTGAAAACTGGACAAATTGCTCTTGAAGGCTAATTTTCAGTGACTCTTGGCAGAAACTGGAGATCACAAATTAAAAAAAATTAAGGAGACTTATGGAAATTTGCTGATGACCACAAGCTTAGTTAGAACAGTCCACACACTAAAGGACAGGCTTAGAATGCAAAATACATTCCTCATACAAATATGAGATATAATTTGTAAAGGATGATACTAATAATGTCAGGAGTCCAATGTTGCTCTCAACTATGTATAATTATCTAGATGAAAAGATGAATGATAACACTTTTGCAGAGTATAATCTGGAGTCACTGTGGACTGCAAAGGTTTCCATCAAGGTTTCTCAGTACAGGTGAAACAAGCCTATCAGAAATAGCACAGGTAAAGCTTGTCCTGCTTTGAGATGGGTAGATTCACTAAATGAACGTGTTGGCATTGTTACCAAGATGATCATTTTGTGATATATCAATTAAAGAATATCAGAAACATATCTGATTTGCAGAATCAAGCTCTATAACCAGGGATTAGGTTATAAAGCAGGTGTGTTTATTTGGCACTGTGCATGCACACTGGGTGCAAGGGGCATAGCCTTGCCTAGCTTGCACAAGGTGGAGGGAGAAGTAGTTAAACATTTAAAAGTACAAAGCAGGCACATTCATTACATTCCTGAGTGTGGGATGGACTATTACAATCAGGTCTAATAAATCATTTCCATAGGTACCACCTCAAATTCCCTTAGGTTGAGCAGGCGCAGTCTCCTGATGATTGTGGGGAGGGGTCTTGAAGATGAAGTCTGTACATCTTCCTCACTGAGTACTTTTCACCCCACTGCAGTTTGAGGAACAAATTCAGTTCCATCTGGTTCTCAGCTAGCCATGGTTTTGCAATTTATTGTCTTTGCTTAACCACCATTTGGCCGCTGTATTGTTTTTACTAAACCCTCATTAGTCTTGTCCCCCCTATCCCGGGTGGTACCTCCACCAGTCTTCCCTCCACTGATCTTTCTTCACTTACCCTGAACCAACCTTGAGACTCTTAAACCCAAATCACATCACTTGGCTAGAATTTGGAAGTGGCCATTCCAAACATACAATACTGCTAGTCAAGTCTCAACCTTGATTCATCTGAGAGTAATTCTACATCTGAAATGCAGGTGGGATTAAGTGAAGAGTTATTAAATGCTACATTCTTGACTCAAGAGCACCTATCTACTAGCCACACTGAGACATTTTTAAATAATGGAAGGAGGTGATGGTGAAAGGTTACCCTTATAAGGTACATATGCACCAACTCATTCATAACAAGCAAACAAGTAAACAAATAAACATACTTAAAACTTGTTCAAATACTACAGTTATTTCATCAGAACTCAGTGGCCATCTGGTGTGCTTAATGAGCTGACGGTAAAAATAAATTCAATCATTAGTGGATAAGAAATATGAGTCCAGTTAAGAAGTCTGAGGCCTACTCAATGCCATATGATTACTAACTTTAAATATTTTAATTAATCCAGTTTGCATACCATTTACTAAGCATCTCAGTCCTTCCTAATGATTTTTTTTTTTCTCTGGGTTTGATCTTTTTTCTCCCCACTGTTCTCACGTCTTTTCTCTAATTGCTGCTGATTCATCAACAATTTTTAGATTGGAAGGAAGAATAAACAACTACTTTTAAGACAATTTTGGATCATTAAAAGAAATATGGCCAAATGTTTTTATCTACCCCTAAAGCTCCCCACAGCAGAGAATTGGGAAATGTTAAAAGGATTTTTAGCATGTTTTGAATTCTTGGATGTCCTAGAAAGTAGGTTAATATAATGGTATTGAATCTCAGTGTTAATTTGGGGAACATAGAGTATTGCCATGATAAAGTTTTCTTGCAATCGTTGTAAAGATTATTAAAACATTTGTGAAATGTTTTACCTTTTGCTTTTCTTGATGATAATTTGTCTGGAAATCATCATTATTCACTACCATCATTTTTTGATAACTAAAAACAACCTCTCTCTTTTGCAGCAAGATCAGGAAAAAAGTGTATTGACCAGTTTAATGCGTGCTGAGGCAAGCCTCTAAAAAAAGACAGCTTTCCCTCTAAGAGTTGTAGGCATTTGTATTAGCTAACTGGATAAATTGTTTTATAATCTATCTGCCCTTCTAGATTTCTCCAGTTACTGCTTTTTTTTCCTCTTTCTAGAACCATGGAAGCTGAAGGGTCTTGCTATTTTCTTCAGTTAATAAGACTGGTCAGTAGATTATTCAGTCCATCAGCAGATAACAGAGAAGATAAATGTAGTTAAAGGAACCATCCTTTTTGGTATCTCAAAAGGTTAACAGAGGTGCTGTTTTTCAATTCATGAGCTGAGAACTACAGGAAAATTTAATAAATACAAATTCAGATTTTTTCAGAAGCAGATGTAACAGGACTGACAGCAAAATTGGCTGCAAGCACCTCACCTAGATAAAATTACAAGACAATTTTGCTATACTGCTACAGAACATAACATGCTCTCATAAGTCAATAAAGAAATTTCCACTGAGTGAAATGATACAATTTTAGGCTTTATCTTCATGTATAACTCTAATGGTAAAGGAAGCTGTATGAGTGCAGGAAAGAATAAACCTATTAGTTTGCTTGGCAGAATGTTAAATAAATATCTTCCTTTTAATAAGATATTCTATGCAGAGCTCTAATAAATTGCAGTCTGTTCTATATATATATATATTTATTTTTTTTTTTTTTACAGAATTCTGCACTGCGTATCTTGGCATACCAAGCACTGCATTTAGCATAGGAGAAGATGCTGTTAGGGTGAAGGTTGCTGTTAAACTAAACACATGAGCAATTAAACTTTAGCTGAGCATGAAGATTGCCAATTCATATTTAAAAAATTGTTTACCTAAACATTAAGAATAGTTGTACTCCTGCCTGCTCCTATTTGTTGATCTTGCATTGCTACTGACAGCAAAAATATTTGAGCTGTAAAGGCTCATCTTTTCTGAGCCGCTTCTACTCACTAATGCTTGTTCTTGTACCTACCTTATTCACATTACATTTGTTTGATAATCACCTAAAGAAAAAAAGGAGAGCAACCAATCCATGCATCAGTGAAATAACACATTACTTTCATTTATTTCTTTTATCTTATAAGAACTTAAAATCCCTCATTTACTTGTCAGTAAATCTAAACACATTGTATGCTAGAGAAATAAACATCACCAAGACTGTACACAGAAGAACCAATGAGTAAAAGCCTGCTATCTGATAGTTTGCTATTGCTATTTAGTAATACAGTTTAATCTACATAAAGCTTGTATTCAGTGTGAATAAAACATCTGAATGTATTGAGGCTGTCTGTAGGCTGAGATAACTGTCAAGGTGACCAGAGTTGTCTCAGCTCCCTTGTACTCTCATGGCTGCCATCTGTTTTCTTATTCCAAGGCTGAATAAAATCTTGAGTCTGTTCCTCTGATGCTTTAGGCCAGATATCTTACCACAACCACATGTGAGGCAGAACCTGAGACCTGTGCACCTTACTGTTCGTGAGGCTCTTTGTCATACAATAAGCTCCCCAGTCCTGGTGGGACTGATGTAGCACCCAGCACCACAGAGCTCTGGGGTCCAGAGAAGAGCTCCCAGGTGCTATCAGTGTGAAAAAGCACCCAAAATAGGGGCATTTTGTGAAGAGTCATCACTGTTTAATTTTCCAAATGCATTGCTGATGCAAGAGACTCCACAGTGCACTTAGCATAACTGCCTTTCTCACCAGTGGCTTCCTCCACCACTAGTCCCATCCTCGGCTAACTTGTTAATTAACAGGGTTTTTTTTCCCTGCTGACTACCAGGACAGGCTCAGAGAACTCCTTAGCATCTATAGCCTAATTTGGAAACTACTGAACATTACATTCACCACTAGCAAGGAAACTACTTGTGTGCGGCCTTTGAATTCCAGCCTGCCATAGAAATAGAGACATTTTGACACAGATGTAAATAGCTGGCTTTGTCCAAAAGATATTGTTGAGTATATTTTCTTTTTCTTTAAAATATTTATATTTTTTACAAAGGTTTTTTATTGAAACCAGAATCAACAAAGAATCTTAATGGAGAATTCAAATTCCTCAAGAACAGTTTTCTATCAAAAAGTAGTAATAATAGAAGTCATTAGAGGAAGATGCTTTTTCCTACGTTTACCTCAACTCATTTCTTGCAATCTCGCTCACAGGTCAGTGATGTATTTATCTTAAATGTTTTGTTTTTCTTCACTTTAAGAAATTCTCAGCAAATACAGAATTCTCAGACTAATAGAAATTAACTATTTCTTAGACCAAGCATTGTACAAATAATGCTTTGAGATAATTCCCATTCCTAAATGAGGATGGTAAGACAAGAAGTAAAAACTCAAAGCTGTAGTAAGCAATTTCTGAGCCAGCTGGATTTAATTGTGATTGATCTTAGTAATTCAGACAATTATTCTTTAAACCTTTTGAATATCAATCGTTACTTCTCTTTCTTTCATGCATCACTTAATTACTTTTGGAAAGAAATAATGTAAAAAAAAGATTTCATGACAATAAAAATGTAATCCCATAAAGATAGTTTAAAATTCGTGAAATATTCCAACCTAAAAACGATATCTTTGAGGAGAAAGCCTTTATTTCAATGAAAAATTCCACCATAGACATGGCCTTGCTACTGTGACCAGAAACAACTTCCACCACAGCTCCAGCTGAAGTCTGTGTGATACACAGTCATTCAATACCTCCAAAAACCAGGCCTTTCTTTTCTCCATTTCTTCAGTACTGTTCAGAAAAAAATTGTTAACCTTACTCAAAGACACGAGCAAAGGAAACCAAACCCAGTCACACTTTAGGAAAAACTGTTGCAGCTGAAATGAAATACAGGTCAACTGACTTTACTCCTGAATGGAATAGCATCTTTAACAGCCATTCTTCCAGTGAAGGTAACACACACTATTGGCTTTCTGTTAGCACCACAGTGTTGTTTAGAACATTTATACTGACTAGACCTGTGATACAGACCATTACATTAATGGAACAGTGACGCACTACAGAAGAGGCAAATTCCTCGATAGCAAAGAGGAGCTGCCATTGTCTCCTCCAGAACTTCAGGCAAGAACTTTGTTGTGCTTCTCCCAGTTATGGAAACCCACTGAAACATCCCTACTGACTACCATGCATAGTCTGGCCTAGACCATGTTCTCTCCATCCTCTTTTGCAAGTGCATGCTTTTTCTTTTAATAAAAATCCATCCAAGTGGCATTCTAAAGGCAGAAATATGACACACAGGGAAAAGACAGAGGTAAAGCTCCTTATTTTTGTAAAACTTCTGGGAACATCTATAGTTTATTTCTACCAGGTATGAAAGAGTATTTCCTTACCACATTTTGAGACTACTGTATATCAAAACTATATATATGCTTTTTTTCTGAGTCGGCAAGAACAGAATGCTTTTATCATCTCTAAACTATTTGTTTAGTTTTTTCTCATTGCCCCTTGCACAGGTCTTCCTAAAATAGACACTGCTGTCTTTATGGCCTTGTCATTAGAGAGATTTTCAAATACTAATCGTGCTTTAACCATTTTCTGATTGCCCTTTAGTTTAACAATGTCTTTCCTAAGGTAGGATGACAAGCCCCTGTGTAAGTAGTTCAAGTGAGGATAACAGCAGACATTAATTTCTATATTCTTCCTTATCTACTTCTATATCTTGTTTGTTTTCATCATCAGAAGCACAGTGAGCACCAACTCCCATTAATTTGTCCACAACATTATGCAGATACCTTCACAAGAGCTGTGGTCAGGTATGTCAATTGGGACTTTAAGGTGTCTGGATGGTTTCAGAAGTGCTCTTCTGAAGATGTGTCAGAGGCAAAACAACTAATTAACCCATCAATAAGTAGGGATCTGTCTGCCAGAGGGAGAGGTCAGTGTGGCTGGGTTAATCATATTCAAGTTTTGACACATAATTGCAGACCAATAAGCTGTTGTCCTTTTTCTCTTTGGTGTATATTATTTAGCATTCATTGACCTTGCACTTACTTAGCTACATGTTGTATAACTCTGACTTTGGTTATTCTAAATAACCGTGTGCTGTTTGCAGATTTGACTAATGGTGTGATTTCTGACCTTTTCTATATGCTTCTTATATACACACCTTAAGCAAATGATGACTTTGGTGCACACAGCTACTAACACTGTGTCATGACAGAATTGGACAGAATTTGAAAGGCTGTGATTAAACCACATCAGATCACTCTCAAGTACGTAACCATGTAGTTTTACTTATTCGAATGGTAACACTTTGATGACTATTAAGTTATTTGCCTTTGAAATATTATCTTTAGCAGAAGACAGGAAATGGGATTAAAAAGAGAGAGTGGCTGATCAAGATGAACTAAATCAACTGGGAAATTTCCACAAGGAAATAATAGGATACAAACTATATGCAATCTTAACTAGCATTTCAGTCCCAGAAAGAACCATCCAAACAAGAGATAGCACAAACCATACATAGTTTTGAGAACTAGATGCTATTGTTTGTAAAACAAGGGTAGGAAATGATTATCAGAAGTAGACTTAAAAGTACACATTTGTTGGATTAACCTTGAGCACACCCTTAGAAAAAGTCACTAACATATATTTGAAGGCAGGGAGAGGGAACACTAGGCAGCCCTCAACAAAGACAAGGATGGCATTGAAGCTGATGTAGAAAGAAACCTCAACATAAATGATTAAAAAAGGCCACAGCTAAAAAGGACACCATGAAAAGGTTCTGTAAGGGTGGGGTGGGAGGTGAAGAGGAGGTGGCCACCACAAAAAAGAAAATACAAATAGGTAACAGGGTTTAAATACATCAGGCAGTGTGAGAGCACAAAAAACAACCAGCTGTTCGCACTATAGAAATGTATTGCTGCCAAGGGAAAGGTGAATGCCCTCTGCCCTACCCTTCCTCCCAGAGAGGCATGCAAGGAAAAAATCCTGTAAAAAGGTCATCCAGAGCCTTTCTACTGTTATATTTAGCTTATTTGAAGAACTTCAGAAACTAGTACAATAAAATGAGACATGATGAATTGTAATTAAGTGACTGAAACCCTTTCTGAACACAGAAGAGGGAAAACCTGTGTGTTTGTGTGATCTGTTTCTCTGTGGGATAAACTCTTAGGGGCAGTCACGCTTGCCTAGGGGTCCTGAAAACCAGGACAATTCCTGGAAGAGTATACATCAGTTACTGACCAGAGAAGTGTAAAGTTGTCTAAAATGCTCTTCCTGATCTAGACTCAGTGCTCTCCTCTGTGAAGCAGTGTGAATAAACATCTCATCTATTCCAAACCTTTGACAATTGGCACAAATCACTAAAAACAGATGCTCTCGACACCTGTTCACATTTTTTTACATGTTATACAATTCAGAGGTCTTATAGATGCTTAATGACACTATATTCTGACTAATTCTCAGGGGGAATTAAGACCTAGTTCTCCCTCAGTGCTGGACTTCATGAAGATAGAGGAATTTTTGACTATAAATGAATTAAGAAATTGAAGATGGAAGACTAGTTCCAAAGAAGTGTTGGGTATTGATTTGTAGTCTCTTAGGCTCCAGCTGTATTAGTCCAGCTAAAGTTGTACTATATAAAGAATTTTAAGGATTTGCAGAAAAAAAGGTATTAAAAAAGATAAATATGAAACGAATTTCAAATACTTCCTTTCTCAAAACCCTTACTAATTTCACTAAAAACCCAATCTGATGAGAATAAAATAGCTAACTGAAATTAATATGGCATTTTATTTTGCCTAACATAACATGTATGAATTGCTTTCATTTACAGTTTAATTTGTTAAGAAAAAAGTCCTGATCAAGCCTACTAAAGGAAAATCCACTCTTGCACTCACTCATTGCATTGTTAGAGAAAAATTGGAACACCAAACATCTCAAGAATGCTTTAGGGGAATACAGGCTCCATTAGGAAGATAATCCACTGCAATATGATAAAACATAAGGTAGCTATTCACTCTGCTACGGCACAAATGAAGACTTTATTTTAAACCCATAGATGTGGAATATTTAGCATGATGCTTTCTTTAAACTGCCTTGCTTAATCTAGAAATACATTATAATACTCATCTGCCAGCTGTACTGGTTTTAGCTGTTGCATATTGATGATTAGTATCCTCCTGACATAATTTTTTTCATATGGAATAAAAGATGACTGTCACAGGATTACCAAAAGGGAAAACATCTGAAGTTCATTATGTCTTGCATTTTGTTTTTAATCTCACCCTTGAATTATTTCAGTAATTAACAGATCTGCTACAATAAAGCAGATCTGCAAACATCTTTAGTACAGGAATGAAAAAGTTGTATTTTCCAAGTTAAAAAAAACCACTAGCATTTCAATCTCACTGATTTGTAGAAATGCATTCCACAGCAACCCAAAATGACTGCAGCCAGTGTGACAGCTTGTGATGTTCTGTGATATGTTGATGGTCAAATTCAGCCCACTGACTTCAAAAGGAGACAAGCGTTTTTGATTATGTCTGTTATTCATACTTAGTCTCCAAGGTCATTTCAAGAACTCCCTGCCATCATTTCAAGAACTAGACTGATGTCAAGTGCAAAGTGTTCAATCTGTTAGAATTTTTTATTTTCCTTTGATACAGATGACACAGGCACTAAAACTTCTGAACAAAGTGCAAGCAAAAATATTTTTTCATCTCATTTCTAAGCACACACTCCATGCAATTTTTTAGGATATTTGCTAAATATACATCTCATATTTAAAGACCTTAGTCCAGTTAAGCTACAACTACGTTAGCAAGTAAAAAATGGAAGAACAGCAGAAGTGACTTTGTAAAGTGAAATATTGTTGGGAATTTCAGGTCCTCGGTAGCTGCTCATATTGCATATACTTTCTACACTGAACTACCTCTTCTGCTCTCACAAAAGGACTGCCAATTTGCCACTACTGAACTCCTGGAGAGCCCCTTCCAGTTGAGTTTCATACAAAGGAAATCAATCCAGTTAATGTACTTAGGGACTGCTCCACAGTGTAAACCAAGCATACTACACAAGTACAACTCAGATCTACAGGATTTCTCAGGGGTTCATAGATATCCTTTAAGGCTTGATCCCTTTCCTAAGGCTAGAAAATCCCAGAATCCTGCTCTATACTTCTGATGCCTGTATTTCAGATAAAATGAGCTACACTGGATCCCACTTATCATACAAGCTGGCACTACATGAAAACAGACTATGTTGTCACAGCAAGCCAGAATTAGGTTTCTACTGAAACAGACTATTGTAAACTGTGTTTAGCACGTCACTTCAGAATAAGTGGGTGGGCTTCAGGTATTTTATAAAAATAGCTAATCCCAGGTGAGTCCAGTGCTACACGCAGCCTCCTGACATGGCTTCTTTTGTATCAAAGAAATTACAGATGGAATCTCAGTACACTGATGGAGTACATGTATGTCCATCACTACTCACCTTCAGCAACTGCCAGTAGGAATTTGCAGTGACCAGAGTTCCCATGCCTGTTTTGTCCTTACCCATTTTGCCAAGCCTCAGCCCAAGGGCATAACCAGGGCTGACTGACAGTAGTTTCACAATGTGAGAGCCCCGCTTTTTGAGGATATTCTGTTGTCTCTTTTCACACATATCATCAAAAAACAATCTGGTAGACTTTTTGGGGGGTTTGGTTTTTTTTTCTCTTTAACCTGAGGGCACCTTTGAGTCACTGACAGTAAGATGAAGGGCTCCATATTTCAGTATTGTGCTTCCCAAGAGGAGTTGTAACACAGGCTGCTGAAATATCTAAAAATAAGATTCCTCTAGACAGTCACTGAATGAAGTTCATTTTAACAGTAAATTGGCACTACTCTGGGTTACCCATGCAGACTCTCTCTACTTTTAAAAGACAGAAACGTAGCCTTCACTCAAACCTCTTCAAATACTTCTCTTGATGCTATCCTTTTCCTTTCAGAAAAAAGGTCTAGCCCAAAGCTCTCTAGCAGACACCCTATGATTTTAAACAAAAGAGAAAAAAATTATAGTAGCCTACCATTTTTTTCTTCTTATATATGATCACTTTATCTAAGAAATTGTGGCTAGCTGATAATTCTCAGTGCTTTACTTTGAAGGTGTACGCAGGCTTTTGTTTTCTACTAGACAGAAAGATGGCAAATAGACTTAGTTCACTGGTGTATGCTCTCCTTTTCTGCCATTGACCCATGGGCAATGTTACTATCATCTGGAGCAATCACAGAACACTTGGAAAAGCATGACTTGCGTAGCACTAAGAATGAAGTGGGAATTGAGATCCCAACCACAGAACAAATAGTTGCATCTTGGTTAAAACACACAGTTTCCAAAATCATGCAATTGAAAGGGAAGTGTAGTCTTCAGCCATTTTCCCTTTTATAGTAGCAATAGGAAACTAGCCTTTGTCTGGAAAGCTATGAAAAATTATGAGGGTTAGGGTACCCTGATTAGGGTTAGGTTTTTTAGTTTGTGTTTAGGATACCCCAATTAGGGCTAAGTAATAGTGATTAGGGTTATGGTTAGAGTAGTGGAATAAGAGTTAAAGTACCCCAATTAAGGTTAGCAAGTTAGGGTTCAGGTTATCTGATTAGGGTTTATAGTTAGTGTTTATGGTTTAGGGGCTAGGGTATACTGATTAGGGGTTACTGTTTAGGGTTCTGTATCCCAATTAGGGATAGGGTTTAGGGTATCCCAATTATGGTTAGAGATTACTGTTTAGGGCTAGGGTACCCCAGTTATGGTTAGAGATGTTAGTGTTTGGGGTTAGGGTACTACAATCCAGGTTAGGATTAGCATTTAGGAGTCAGCGTAAGTGGAGTAAGCATTAAGGTTTAGGTCACTACACCAGTAAATAACTTGTGTTTAAGAGGCACTGTTGGATAGAGAAATTTGAGGATAACAGAATAACATCACTCAAAGCATCTCATCAATAAATTTCTTCTCTTCATATGTATTTTGAGAGGGGGGAAAAAATAAAAAACCCTAGAGGTTACTTGAAACACTATGCCAATAGAAACTACTTCAAAGATGTCTAGGAGAAGATACTTTGACTGCATTAGAAGAAACGTAATGATCTTGAAATTTAAGAAGGAATTGAATACAGAATGAAAACAGACATGAATAGAAAAGAGTTGCTCAGATACATTAATTTAACTCAGCAAGTCTAAGAAGACTTATAGTTAACTAAGAACATAAGCAACAAGGAAACATTCTACAGATATGCTACACATTAGAGATATAAAAGGAAGCGTTAAGATGGTGACTGAAGGAAGGCTGTGGAATCTAACACCTTTTGTTCTGCAAATAAACATTAAATATGATCTAATTCTTAATTAAAATAGATTTTTAAAGGAAGTAGTTACACTACAAAAAGATAGAAACTTTCAATTTATCTTATTCTGATGAATTTCAATTAAGTATACTTAACAAAGCAATCATAGTAATCTCTGAATCATAGAACTTATGTCAAGGAGTTGATGAAAGACATCAGAATTCCCTGAGGATATAAAGAGGTCAATCACAATGTCACACTTCAGAAGGGGACAGCAGTGTCTCTTTGTGAAAAGGTTCAGAACAGTCTCTGGACAGTTTTTCTTTCAAAAATCAAAAATCCCTGGACTTTTTTTTTTAAGAAAGACATTTATAAGCCACAAGAGAATAAGGTGATGATAAAAAGAAAGGAAATATGGATTTATTAAGAATATACCATATCAAGTCAATTCAGCTTCCTTCTATGATTAGAAGCCTCACAAGATAAGGAAAAAGTAACAGGTAATATTTAGACTTCAATATGGGTATTCTAATATCAATAATATATATTAAAGTAGTATTACACAAACCAAGAAATTAACTTCTAAATGACATCATGCCCTCACAGATTGAAAACAACCCTAGAGAACAAGCCCTGTGAGGGAAGATTAAGGAAAACTAGACCAGCTCTGCTTAGAAACAAACTAGAAAGTTTCACCATCGCAATTGCCAGTCCATTCAAAATTGTAAGTAATGGGAGGGTGATCATTATTATTGTGGGGGTCATCATCCTTGAATGTGTTTAAAAACCATCCATATGAGGTGCTCAGGGTCATAATTTAGCAATGGGTTGTTAGAGTTAGGGTAGTATGGTTAGGTTGCAGTTAAACTCAATGATCTTGAAGGTCTTTCCCAACCTGAGCAATTCTATGATTCTAAACATATAGAAAAAGTAAGTTAAAATCTGAATTGGGGCATAACATCTTACTCAGAGAAAATATTATCCTTTATTTGTTTGGAAAGAGTCAGACACATCCGATCTGTGGCCCAGGGGCTGCACATAGCCCAGCATAGGATGAATACCCTGAAAGAGTAGCACCCACAAAACATAATAAATGTGGACAGTATATTTTTGTATGGCTTATCCAGATGGTATAAAGACAACCAGTAAATAAGGAATGCTCACCTGGAATTCCACACAGGAGGGATCTCCAACAACAGGTCCTTCCCCAGTGGTGGTCAGCCCTTAAATGGGGTCTGGGAGAGGTGGAGCCAGACTCCACCCCTTCCGGTCACACAGTGAATTGCCTTCACCTGTGCTCCTGTGGCTGACTCAGTGCTTGCCTCAGGTGTTCAATCAGTGGTTCAGGCCGTAATTCAGCAGCTCCCATGCATCCAGCACAGCTCTCAATGTAGCCACCTTCATTCTGCATCATCATGGTGGTAGCTCTTTGTGCTGAATGGCCCAGCCCAACCCTCAGCACCAACCAGATGTCAGTGCATTATTTATCCCCATCTGGGCTGAAAATAGGGCACAAGGTGCAGTGCAGTGCCAGCTCAAGTTGTGGGAAATAAGTTTACACATTTTGATATGTTGGCTAAACACGGTCCTGTGAACAGCAAAGAATATGCAGCCATGCTTTCTGTTGTGATTTGTTTCTGTTTCTTGGTTTATTTGTGACTCCATATTCAAACAATATGAATACATTACTTGCATATTTTCAAATGTGAATGTAATGCGAAGAACTGCAATTAAAAATTTGGTCACATCTCTCTACCAGACTTTTATAAAACCTCTCTTGCTGGAAATATCCCTCACTTCACAGTCACACCTTATTTGTGTCATTGCTTTTTCAGCATTATGTACATTTGTGAACAACCATTGTGAAAGATGAAGTACAGGAAGAGTAAAATTTTATCATAAACCTCTACTGAACATCTTGAGAACTCACTAAGTATTCCAAGAGCTGCCATCAAACCAGGCCAATGCATTAGTTTCACAAAAACAAGGTTATGTATCAAACTAGCTTTATGGTTTTCTTTCTCCCTTTTGTATGTGTTTTTATAAAAACATTTAAAATTGAAATGTTTTGTTACTTTTTATGCATTGTATTTTCATTTATATACAATAACTATATCATGTATTTAATAGAGCTGCTCCAAAAATAATGCCTTCTATTTTTTGATGCTGGCTCACAACGTCTGAGTTGAATGTTGATGATATGACAGTACAGGTTGAACCTTCCCTCCTATACTCTATTACATTTTGTTGCTGTGGTAGATGGAAGTAGAGGGATCTGACAGAATAGCATCTGACATGGAAGTGCATATGAAATATTGGTATGGAACTGAATTTCTCCATGTAGAAAAAATGACCCCCACTGATATTCATTGAAACTTGCTGAATATTTCTGGGCACCAAACCACGGATGTGAGCACACTGAGGTGGTGGGTGGTGCATTTCAGCAGTTGCAATAGGAACAGTGGGGCATGTCTGCTGGTGCAGATGTTTACAAGCATATCATGTAGGATATTGTTCATTGCTGGCAAAAACGCATAACGAATGGTGGTGACTCTGCAGAATAATAATAATATTGTGCTCTTTGTATTTGTTGTTTTCATGGAAATAAATAGGAGGCATTACTTTTGGACTGACTTACATATATGTGGCCCAAGACAATTCATCTTCACTTAAACCAGCCCAGACAAGCTAAAAGGTTGGACATCCAGTGTTATATATTTACACTCCCTGATAAAGAGTCTCTCCCCATCTTTTCTGTAGGCCTCTTTTAAGTACTGGAAGGCTGCTATGAGGTCTTTCTGGGGCTTTCTTTTCTCTAAGCTAAATAATCATGCCTCTCTTCCTGTTTTCATAGGAGAAATGTGCTATCCCTCTGATCAACTTCATGGTCTTCCCCTGGGCTCTCTGAAATAAGTCTATGCCCTTCTTTTGCTGGAGGCCTCAGAGCTGAACACAGTATTACATATGGATTTTCATGAGAGTGAAGAAAAGGAGAATCATCTCCCTTGGCCTGCTGGCCACGCTTCATTTCATACAGCCCAGGATATGATTACTTTTCTGGACTGCAAGTACACACTGCCCAAGGAGACAGGAGTTATCCTTCATGTTTTAATTTTTCTCGTTGCTTTTCCTTCTTTTCAAATTGTCATTTCCTTCCTTTGTGCTCCTTCTCTTGCGTGCATCTCCAGTGTCTGCAGCAGTAATGGAAGTTAGCTGAACGTTGGCTGTGATGGCCCACCTATGAACTAGGCTACCTCTGTGAGAGCATGCGCTTCAGTTTTGGGTCAGTGTGCATTAGTCTTCCAAAGTGTGAATTACTGAAAACAACTCTAGTGATACAACTAAATTATTGTTTTCCTCATGATGACTTATTCTTTTTTTCTATCATATCCTCCTTTACAGTACAAAGGAAAAGATTAGGCTAGTATTTCAGTTCAGTAGAGTTAAAAGGTTCTGAAGGACTTGGTTTGCTGCTCTTTCTTAAGAACTAACAAGATAGATACAATTCAGTGAGTATGTGTTACATCAGCAGTGGAGAAACAGAGAATAGCCATCCAACTTACTGTCACTGAAATGGGCAAGAATGTCCCTGCTACTTATATTTACCATTACATTTAGAAACACAACAGTTCCATTGATATTTTCTCTACTCTGGGAAGTTTCTTCTACATGCATCTCACATTGTAGACAATAATAGTACTGTCATCAGTAGTGACTTCACTAGCTTGTGGCAGGTCCTTCCTTTGCAGAGCCTCTCTCCAGACTAGCACACAGAATCTTTACTATTTTTCAATGACATAAAACACATTGAATAATAGATGCCATAGCTTGCATGCCAGAATAATGCTATTCTTTCTATTTTTCTTGTTTTGTTGTGGGCTGTTGAAAAACATGCTGAGGAAGAATGAAATAGATAAAGTACTTATTAAATAAAATATATCTCACTGTAAAATAGTCTAAAAGCACTATTTTCATTTATATAAGCAATCAAAATTTAAAAAATAACTGACTTTGAATATGCAGTGCATTTTGTTTTATGACATTCTTGAATTTTATCATTGCTTTATTCAAAAGTCCATCTGTACATTCACATTCAAGAAAATTTGCTCTCACATAGCCAGACCCAGATTTGAGACTTAGAGGTCTTTACTGAAATTCATGATATCTTCTTTCTACTGTATCTTTTTATTTTATGCTATGTAACTTGCACAGAAACTGGTTTGATTTTACCATTTTTACCTTTAAGTGGCATGTAATTTTTAAGGTCCGTGGCATCTTCCCCCTTTCATCTGTTTCAGGATGCTGAACGCTACAGATGTTCAATGCTATGTACTGTTGCTACCTAGCCCTTTGACTAAGACATCCATTATTATTAGTACTGACTAAGCTCATAATAAGTCCTACAATACCTACTGTTACTGATAATTCGATTCTTAAAAATTAACTCCCTTTTGCACTAAGAGCTGAATGTATCTGCACTTAAGCTGCTAATTTTAGATGCCACACCAAAACCAGGAACATAAGCCAAGATTCAGCACCTAGTGAAAATTTCAGTTAGAGGAAATTGTGATATTTTTGCTCACATTTAGTATATCAGTCCTCAGTTATCATCAGGAATAAGAAATATGTAAGCATGGATATGCAAAATGCAAGATTAATTTCAGAGTTAGGAGTAACCATAGCATGTATGGCTGCTGATGTAATTTCAATAATCCATACATTTGAAAAATGCTGACTGATATTTCTTTCTCAAAATGAAATATAAATTATGTGTCAGATATTAAAATGACAAAATGAACAGAAACATTTTGAATTGTGCATAGCATAAAAATATATGTATATGTTTTATTTATTAGCGCTTTAAAGACTGAAATTATATTTGAGGCGATTCAGCTGTGCTACTTTACTATTACAAGAGGCTTTTGCTTCTTCTACACTGATTTCCAATATCTTGCAAAGTAGAGCTTCTAAGTACAAAACAAGGAAGATGGCAGATGATGAACATTATGAAAGGTAATTTTTATGAGACAAAATGATGGAAAATATTTCTGACAGTGCAGTTCAAGGAATCAATAAAATTTTCCTTTTGTGGACAAACTTTTTTTTTTTTAATGTACAGAGAACTACTTAAAATAACACAAATCCAGTTCTCCCTCTTAGAGGAACTGAGACTGTAATAACCCTCGTATATCACCTATGTTTAAGCATAAGAAGTTTCAAGTAGAACTGGTCAAGTGGCAGGTGGAATTTGGAAAGTTGGAACAGCTCAGTGGAAAAAAGAGAATCATTTTCTTGTGATTTTGGATGTGTATGAGGGTTATAGTTTGCTCCCTACACTATCTGAACACTGTAGGCCTGGCTGTGATTGGTATGGCTATGTTTTGAAAGGAATATGGAAAACATGACTGGAACTCTTAGCCAGATACTTCAAACTTTCTCAACCAAAAGCTTTGGAATTAGGTAGGAATATCTGTATTAAGTTCATTGTAACCTGGTGCTGTGTTGCCTGAAGAAAATGCTGAAAAGAAAAAAAAAAAAGAGAAGAAAAAAATCAAATGTGACTGATCACACACTTCAGCAAGAGATATATGTGTTTTATAGGTAATATGCAACAAGCAAGTAGGAGATGCTCCCACCACTTCCTGTACAAAATTTAATCATTTAAATAAATATCTTAAATTACCAAACATTTTTGAATCTTCTTGTTAATATGATTGCTGCGCAGGCACAGCGTCAGTTTTGTAATACTGGAGAAGTCATTATGACTATTTATTTGTAGCAGGCTGCAAATCTTTGGAAATTGTAGGTGTACACACAAATATATCAGCATTGTCATCAAATATGACATATAATCCCACTGCAGAATCACCCTTCAGACTATCTTGCAGGTTCCTTATCCCTTGTCAGTGATCATTCCCAGCTCTAGACATCTGTTGATGGGCAAGTGAGAAGTGAGAGAGCATACAAGGACACTTTTCCCTTTTCAAACTAGACAGGACTGGGAACATTGATATAATTGAATTCTAATTTGAAATTCTTCTTAGAAGCTTTTAGAACAAGGCACATTGATACTTACATTTAGATCAGATTCACACACTTATTTTAGCATATGTTCAGTTCTAAGGACACATCGACTCAAGCTAAAAGAACTACTCAAATTTAGTCTTTTGTAAACGACTGCTAAAATTAACAGTCACCAATAAAGTCATATTTAGAATCCTGATATTCACACATATTGTATTGAACCATCAGGAAAGAATACCTATATATCTTTCTGGAAAGCCTTCAGTACCAGTATCTTCTCATAAGACAGGAGCCTTAACACATAAAACACTCTGAAAATACAACGATATAACTGCATTGTAGTAAGAGTGTACCTCAGCAAGCTTCATTATGTTTGTATCCATGTGTCAGAGCTAAATCCAGTGCTAACCCATGTAAAAAATGAAACAAAGAACTAACATAAAATCAAGAATACTTTTAGTAGAACCTAAGAAGGAGAAAATGTGCTACAGTATGATGATACAGCATAAAAGTGAAATATTGTATGTTTATATAGTAGAACCTATTCAGAAACAGTTTTCGAATGGCTAAAAAGGAAGGTTAAAACAAAAGTTGGCATCACTAAAACAGAAAACAAGACAGCCTTACTGAGCTAATTTCCCAGCACAACAACACAGTCGCAGACTACTCTTCAAGCTGAGCGTGTTTTAATGTTGGTAGTGTTTGCTCATCAAATGCTATAAAGAACGATTAGATTAAAATAATAATAATAATAAAAATATATACATAACTGCTAACAGTGTGGAACATGGTCTGGATTTAGTCCAACTGTCTCTCATTATTAATCTACCACTTCTCAAATTTCATATAATAAACTTAATTTTGAAACAGTATTATACTAGTTTATTTGATTTCCTGCACTTGCCTCCTGACAAAGAAAATGAAAAATGAACCACTATTGGCAAAGATGGCATGTATAGATAGATGATTATAAAGCAGCACATCAATCTCATTCCATCATGGTGAAGTAATATGTGTGGTGGACATAACTGAAACCAATGAATAAAATATTTAATTTGAACACTGTGAAAAAATGAGACAGACATAAAGAAGGGAGTGATTTTGCATAAACAAATGAGTTTACTTCCATAAATGCTCTTAAGGGGTTTTATTCTGTAGTGCAAAAAAGATGCTGTACCATTTATTATTAAAAGAACAACTACATACACCTATATATGCAGTATGATAAGAGAAAGCAGAAGATATTCAAGCTTTTATCTTACTGGAAAACAGGATTCAATGAATACTGAGAGACAGACCTTCAGTAGCCATAAATGAACAGTTGCCACTGGCATATTAGAAAAACATTGATTTACTTTACCTCAGGATGTGGTCCCTTGCATTTTGATCTAAGTAGGAAGTTCTTAGAAGTTAAGAAATGTTTAAGAGAAAGTGGGACACTAGGAAATTATCTACTCATGAGAAAACCATCATTGAGATTGCAATTTACTCCAGGCAAAGCAGTTCAAAGACAAAAAGTGGGAATTATCTATTTGGAGTAGTCATATACAATATCATAGCCAACACAAAGATGCAAACACAAGGCTCCAGCACAAAAGTGCAAACACTAAGCTCACTTCTTTAAGGTGACCAGTGCTCGTCACCATTCTGATTTTAATAGAAGCAGAAAAGCTTACAAGTTAGCATGGAAGAAGAAAAGTTTATATTCACATCTTCTCCAGTGAACTTTTAACTCCAGTACATTTTCTCTCAGTATTCAACATGCGTATATTACTGGCTGCAATTCAGACAGAAGATGTATGTGTCACACAACTTTCCCAGGAAGAAAAAAAAAAAAAAAACAACAACAACAAAACACAAGGGTTAGGGTTAGGGTTAGGGTTAATACCCCCAACGAAGACACGAAAAGAAAACTCATAGTGATACCGGATGTGACCACGCTTATATTTAGGATCAAGCTTCAGGGAGATTCTTTACTATTCTGAGTCATTCATGCCATCCTTGTACAACACAGTCTGCTTAAAGTCATAGACATTGCTACCCAAAGTAGACTTCTGTCTTGTTTAACACATGGAGTACTTCTCGGGCTAGTCTCTGATCAAGAGAGGAAGAGGTTTTTGGAAGGATTGTGAAGCAGAAGCAGAACAATGAAGAATCATTGTGACAGAACTGCTACATTTAAGATCATTAAAACAAAGTGATTTTGAAATGTTGTAGGAAGTGGCAAACCAGTAGACAAGCAGCAGTCAGATCAGTCTAATGAAGACAGACAGACAGTGATAGTTTACCTATGAGATGGACAGCAGCAGGAACTGGATCTTAGAATAAACCTCAAGTCTACTTCGATTAACAGAATGGAGACTTTGTCACTATTACTAGGAAACTGAATTTGTGTGTTCTAATCTACATAACATTGGCATGTTTTGATAATCCCATTCAAAAATTTTAATAATCTCATTCAAAACTTAGCTGTAGAAAGTGATTAGAAAATAACAGTTATTCTGTTTTGTATGTTATTCTGCTTTGTATGTGTTGTCCCATAACATCAAAGGTCATTAGCAGCCACTGGCAGAGCAATGTGCCACATGTAAGCTCACATTCCCCTCTCCATGGCAGCACCAGAAGTAGATGGAGAATAGGAGCTCCAGGAAGCAGTTAACCATGATGATGACAAGTAACAAATTAAAAAAAAAAAAAATGTGGTCAACTTTTTCCCCTCTTCATTTCACCTTCAAATATAAATTCTACCTTCAATTTTCTCTCATCCTACATGCAAGATGAACTATAAAAAAACATTGCTTTCTGATCAGTACTGTGCAAACCCAAGAATACATTTTTTCCTTCCATGAAATAGGGACCATTTTGTTTGAAATCAAGACCATTTTATTTATTTCGTATAGTTATATTTGTAATACAGTTGTAGTTGTAAAAGAATGAGAAATCTTTTTGTGGTTGTGTTAATGAAACTACATTTCAAACAAAACTGAATTTTGGGACTCAGCAGGCTTTCTAAACCTTTGTCCTAATTTCAAGTGATAAGTTTGAAGATAAGAGAAGGAAGAGCTATATTTGAATCAGTGTTCATAGAAGCAGCCAAATCAAGAAAATCTTTAAACAAAATTTGTTTAATTTTAATTTTTAAAATCTAACACTTCTTTTTTTTTTTTTTTTTGGTTATTCACCCAATAACATAAATGATGTTTTCCAAGTTGTTCCTTGACGTATATGTGCCTATACAGAAACAAGTACAGTTACAGGCATACAGGGAAGACACTACACATTGTCTTCTCCAAGTTCTCCTCCTCCAAGAAAGGTGGTAGAGGGGGTTAGAATAAGGGGTGCATTGTTTACTGACCAAGGCCAGTACTGATCTGGGCAGAGCATCAGGACCCCCCAGTTTAGCAGGCACTCCTGCTAAAGCCTACAATGTCATTATAGAAGGCAAAGTCCGGTGCTAGAGGTCTGAAGGAAGCTTATTAATTTACTCCTAACAACCTGGCCATTGAGTATTAGAATCATTAAGGTTGGAAAAGACCTCCACAATCATCTAGTCCAATCATCCACCTACCTCCAATATTTCCCACCATGACCCTCAGTGGCACATCTACCCTTTCCTTAAACACCTCCAGAGACAGTGACTCCACACTTCCTTAGGCAGCCTGTATCAATGCCTCACCACTCATTCAGAGAAGAAATTCTTCCTAATATCCAAACTGAATCTCCCCTGGCACAACTTGAGCCCATTCCCTCTAGTCCTACTGCTAGTTACCTGAGAGAATTGGCCAACATCCACCTCACCACAACTTCCTTTCAAGTAGCTGTAGAGAGCTATAAGGTGTCCCGAGACTTCTCTTCACAAGACTAAACCATCTCAGTTCCCTCAGCTGCTCCTCATAAGACTTGTGCTCACAGGCCCCCCTTTGTTGTCCTTCTCTGGCCATTCCTGAGACTCAATGTCTTTCTTGTACTGAGGGTCCCAAAACTGAACACAGTACTCAATGTGTGGCCTTATCAGACCTGAGTACAGAGAGATGATCATCTCCCTGTTCCTGTTAGCTACACTATTTCTGATTCAAGCCACAATGTCATCGGCCTTCTTGGCCACCTGGGCACACTGCTGGCTCATGTTCAGCTGACTGTAAGTCAACAACCCCAGGTCTTTTTCCTACGCAAGTTCATCACTCACTGAAACATGATCTGATTACTGTTCAGCTTTTGAGTTGAGTAACATTGGGTGCATTGTACACCTTAGATATGTGTGAGAACTCATATGAAGTGATGCATTTTGGAAGCAATTACTAGAGAGAGGTAGATTTTCTCACTGACTACTCCCAAACCATCTAATGCCCCTCTGGCTGCAGGGAGCCTGAGAAGTTCTGGCTCCTTGTTTAGCTAACTGTTTTGCATGCTTATCTGTCAGCAGTCTGAATGCCTTACAGTCACTCATGGTTAGTAGAAAAATTGCTGTTTAGACCTCCATGACTCACAGCAGGAGAAGGGAAATTCTTCCCAAGATCATGTATTCAGCATCCTGTCACTTATATCACATACTTCTGACAGAGATAGCCTATCTACTGACTGCTGATAGGGAGACACACAGTTGAAGTCAATGAATCTTTCGTATAGGAAACAGCAATTCATCATCCACCAAGATCACATAGAACAACCCCTACCCACTGAAAATGTGATTTTCATTGAGGTGAAAGGATGCTTATTTCATCATTGTGTCATGATATTTTAAAATAAGGAAAGAATTGGTTTCTGCCTTTAATAAAAAATGGATAAGAAAGAACACAATCAAAATAATAACAATTATTAACTTCTTTTTTCCTATTACTTGTTTCATTTTTTTTATAATGCAGCATGATTCATTCTAGACCAAGGTCACAAGAGTGACAAGTTTGCACACAGGTGCATTCCCCCAATCCTTTCCACCTCATCAAGACAATTCAAAAACATTCACCCAAGATTCAATTGAAGAACCTATTTTACAAAAAAAAAAAAAAAAAGAGATGTACCATAAGACAAGGCATAATATTATTTTTTGACTGATTAATGACTCAAAGGCCAGAATATCTATATATACCTAAATGTATTTTACAATCTAAAAAAGCTTTTACATTTTAAAGAGGTTCCACAGTGATTTCAGAGGCTTCCATACGGAAGAAAATTATTACTTGACTTCTTGGATATGTTGAAACATGATATGTAATCAGAAGTAATCATATGAAATCTCTCAATTGTAGAGATTTCAAAAGAATGTTAAACCAGCAACACTAACTGGATAATTGAGATCAAAATATGAAAAAAACCTATGAGGAAGACATAGAAGAAAATGTCATATTAAGAGTGTAGTTTAAAGTGATAGTGCCAAAATGCTAGCTGTTCCCATTAAGATTATGAGAAATATTTACAATAGTAAGGCACCCAAACATCAGACCATTCAATAAGGTGCCAAGAATGAATTTAGCAGTCAAGTAGGACCAGTTTCCAAAAGCACCACTTATTCAGGCTTTCTCTCCAAAATCCATAGGAACTGCAAGAAGTACTGCTGTTGAAAACAGGGTATTTGACTTGAAAACTTGATACGTATTTAGAACACAGAGTCCGAGTCAATTTAGAAAATCTTTGTCCATTTATTGTCTTGTATAAAACAAATAAAATGAACCAGCTTCAACTGCCAAATGCACTGAGGGAAAATGAGTCCTCCTGAAAGTAGAAGTTATCATCAGTAAAATATGGTTGTATACTTTATGTGCTCTCAAAATGAAACTAATCATTTTACATAAACCTTAAAACAAGCAAAGCAGACTGTGAGATGCTACAAAACACAGACACTGCACTTCTTAAATGAGACTTGAAGTTCAGGTTCAGAACTACAGCCTTTGGGCCACAACGAATTTTTATTTTAGTGCAGTAGTGACTTTTATCACAACTCTAATACAGGAATGTGTCCTGGAGAGTGCATTGACAGATATTTTCCTCCTGGGTGTCAGACAACCAAATAGCTTTACAGGGAACGTGTTCAAGTGCAACCAGTGTGTCACAACAGACGACATGCACGCCGTAAACATCATGACCTGTGTATGCTATCCTGGATCTCCCACACATTTAAAGCTAAAAAATGTAGCTCTTGTTTTTGGTTTCATCTTATGTGTTGCTTTTTTTTTATCTGAAAAGACCCTCATTACAGACTAGTCCTAGCATCAAGTCTGGGGATGCTCATTGCCTCTGAAGTGATAAATGGCCAATAAATAGCAGGGCTGGTTTCAGAACCAGCAATCAATACAGGCACTAAAGTATGGTTTCAACAGCCGTTCTGGTTCTTATCGGTGTGCACAGACAACGATTACACAAAAACTCTGATATTAGTGCATTATGTGGTTACCTCGTCTCAGTCTGCTGGAGGACACTGCCCTTCATCTGTGTCACCAACAAATCAATTGGTCACTTAAGAAGATGCTTGTAAGTGCTCATCTTGTCTCTCACTTGAAATGTATTGCAACCATTTTTCCGTTAAGTTTCACATAAAAAGGATTTGCTGAAGCTGTGCAACTGGGATAAAGCAAAGAACCCGATTTACCGAAATAGCTTTGAAATGGTTTAATATTGCATTGGTGTCAACAAAGCAGATTTTCAAAATTTCCTCTTGACAACAAAGGAAAAATATCCACACAAAAGCCGTGCATAAAGGGAATCTCTTTTTTTAAGTTTTCCCACTTGTCTAAAGGGGAAATAACAGTCACCTGAATGGCTTTGAGAACTACAAAGACAACACTACTAAGTGTACTTTAAAAAGTGAAGTGACAACCAATGCTATAAAATAAAAATATCTTCAACTTTGCAAACTTGACAGAAAAGAAAGGTAAAAAGAAGTATAAAACTAATGAAATAATGTTTACTGTTCACCCAGAGTTTCAACTTTACCAGATTAATTTCCTGTTGACTCCTTTAACAAAATTTTCATTCCTAGCACTGACTCTTTTTTCTGGAAAAGCTGAAGAACTCACAGCTCTGATTAAGCTTTACTCAGACTGTGACCAGAGGTATCTGAAAGACCTGGAATATTGGCTTTGAAGCTGTAACTCCAGAGTGTCATCAGTAACACTCATTGTATATATGATGGAGGACAAACATTCATAAGAGTATCTTCCTCATTATCTACCAATTATACTTTTTGTGGGCTAGAGCAACAGATGACTAAGTATGGCAATCCTCAGCAGAGACCACTGCCCAGCTAAAGTGACAGCGTACCACACTTCTCCTCTTCTGATAGCTATCTCCATCTATGAAGAGTTGAGACAGTGAGATTGACATATTCCCTTTCTTGCATTTGTACCTTGACTTACAAGTTTAAAGATGTATGGAAGACATGCTTTGCCTTTCCATAAGCACAAGGCTGTGTATCTACCATGTCCCAGACACACATTTCTCAGTCAATAGGTGATAACTATCTAATTCCATATCAGGATATGTTTGTGTCTTCTCAAATACTGTTTGTCAGAAGTACTTTTCCCTTCAAGGGTAGCTTACTCAAATACTACAACATTCAGTTATCATATACTTTTATTCAGGACTGACCTCAGAAACATTATGAGTGCTGCATAACAATTCCAGTCCTGTTCTGAGGATCATGAAGCACAAGTGCATAATCCAGAAGATCTACTTGAAGACAACAAAACCAGGAAGCATTACAGGATGAAATGTCCCATCTTGCTAAAGCACAATTGGAGTGCTTACATTAAAGAAGAAAAAAAGTATAAAAATAAACAAAAGGGGAACCATGATATTAACACTATAAAAGAAATGACTAGCCAATAACTTTTTTTAAATCATGAGATATTTAACACTTTATATAAAATAAATATTCTGTTTTAATGGCTTTTTCACTTCCCACATGTGCATAATAGATCATACAGCCCAGAAAACATTTAGCTTTGCAATGTAATATGCTCTTAATAGAGATAGCCTGTTCATCTTGATCATTTTTACCAATGTCTACTGCACCATGGGAAACATGAACCCTGTTTGGGGATCTGTCTACCCCACATGCATGTCTATACCTAGTTCTTCCATCTTAGTTTCATGAGTTAAGCAATTACCTGAACTGAAACAAGACAACTCTGACTAGGATATCACAAATTTGATAGTCAAACTGTCTATAACAACACAGTCTGCAGAGGTTGTAAGATATTTCAGCACAGGACATGGATTCTATGTTCATGAATTACAAAATGACCTGTACTGGAGCAACTGAAAAAGCAAGATTTATACTTCTTCAGCTCCACTGAGTTTGCTATAATCTATTAAGCTTGTAGGGCAGCAGCTGGAAAAAAATATATTTCAGATAATCTTCCACAGCTGCCCATATTGGTCATTCATTTCTAACAAGACAGTGTCATTTAAGACACTAGAATAGGCAATGAGTATAAAGTAACCATATCTAAGGGGAAATCTATCCAAAAGCTAGCTAATCTGCAGCTATTTCTATTTCAGCTTGAACAGATTCTCTTTTTTCAACAACTTTTCTTTTTCTTCATTCCACAGATACTAGCTGAAATTAACTGTGTTCTTATAGCAATGTTTTCTATGGCAGATTCCCAGTACTATGCCTTAGCACTGGCTGTTAGGTTTCATTGGCTGAGATAATTCAGAGCCCACACACACCACCAAGGACTGAAAAACTACCCAGCCTAAATCCATCCTGTAAACATGAAAGGAGAGTTGGCACTAATATTTCTCTGGACTCCAAAACTAATATCTTCACTTAGTGGATATTAAATCAACTTAAGTATCAGAGGAAGTATAATTAAATACTCACGATTTTTACATTCACTATATTTTATACCAGTTCTATATTTGCTCTTAAAATCATTGTTCTAAAATTTCCTCACTACCTGATTGGTAACACCAAAACTAGTAAGTTAATTAAATGAAACTGTATTTGCTTTGGAAAAAAAAAAAGGAAGAGAAGAGAAGAGAAGAGAAGAGAAGAGAAGAGAAGAGAAGAGAAGAGAAGAGAAGAGAAGAGAAGAGAAGAGAAGAGAAGAGAAGAGAAGAGAAGAGAAGAGAAGAGAAGAGAAGAGAAGAGAAGAGAAGAGAAGAGAAGAGAAGAGAAGAGAAGAGAAGAGAAGAGAAGAGAAGAGAAGAGAAGAGAAGAGAAGAGAAGAGAAGAGAAGAGAAGAGAAGAGAAGAGAAGAGAAGAGAAGAGAAGAGAAGAGAAGAGAAGAGAAGAGAAAAGAAAAGAAAAGAAAAGAAAAGAAAAGAAAAGAAAAGAAAAGAAAAGAAAAGAAAAGAAAAGAAAAGAAAAGAAAAGAAAAGAAAAGAAAAGAAAAGAGAAAGGTAGTAATCTTAAACTGCTCTTCAAATGTGGATAATTTTCAAGGCCAGGCACTATTACGGAGTGAAGGGTCATCTGAAATTTGGTTCTTAGAGAAACCAAACTCCAGTGAATCTTCTGAAGAAAACAAGGTGTTAATAACTTCAGAGTGCAAAGTCATTATGTATCAAAGTCTCTAGGATATTGAAATAAGCACTGCATGTCTGCAAAGTCAAGCAAAGCAAAGGCAAACATTTCTATTGCACATTTCTTTAAAAAATAAAGAGCTCTGAATCAATAAATTGCTGAAAAGATTATTATTTTGTACAAGCTGGAGGTCAGTGCAGGTCATTTCCACTAAAGCAAATAGAGTTTGCTAATTTAATACAGCAGATTTGGCGTGGAAACCAAACAGGAATTTAATCAGAAGCAGAAGGTGGTGAACATCTCTGAAAATTGAATAATCATTGTGCCAGACAGTAAACATCATTACGAAAGAAAAAAAAGGAAAGAATAAAAGTGTCCCCTTTTCATGCAGTTCATTAACTTCTTCAAAGAGATAATAAATGATTTAAAACAACTGCCTCTGAAAAACAAAAACACTATGTGTTTTTGACCAGCCTGTCAATAGTTCAGCACAAACTCTACAACGATATTAAGCTCCTTCTCCTGTATTGTAATTCGTCCTTTAGAAGCTGCTTCATGACTCCTAAAGAAGTAATATTGTTATGGCTGCTCTTTGAAAGATTCGTTTACTTTCTCAGTCCACAGAATTAGAAAAATTAAAGAGTTTCAAATATGAGAGCTGCTCCAAAAGTAATGCCTCTTATTTATTTCCATGGAAGCTACAACATCTACAAAGAGCACAATAACATTATTTGATAATGCAATTTCTCAGCTTCAGAACACTTTATTTTCCATAGCCACCACCACTGGCTATGCATTTTTTTCCAGTAGTGAACAAGAGCCTGCTTGCTACACTTGTGAATATCTGCACCAGCAGAGGTGCCCCACTGTTACTATCACCACTGCTGATATACGCCACTCACCGCCTCACTTTGCTCACATCCTCTGTTTTGTGTCCAGAAATGTTCAGAAAGCAGCAGTGAATGTCAGTGGGTACCATTCTTTCTACATAGAGTTTATTTCTACTATGCTTCCTATGCTTCCCCTATGCTTCCTACACCCTCGCCTGTCAGATGCCATTTTGTCAGATTGTCCATCTGCTGCCATCTGTCACAGAATATTGGTGGAAAGGTTTGGTCTGTACTGCCATACCACCTCTGACATTGTGATAGTAAAAGAGGAGGCAGTATTTTCAGAGCAGCACTCATAATTATTACATTGTTGTAGTTTAGGAAGATAAATTCTACCCTTATTAAGCAGAAATTGAGATAAGCTGAAGTAAAATAGTTTTTCTTTCATTGACATGAGACTTAATCTTTGTGGTTTACAATGAAAATTCATAAAAATTAAATCTATACTCTAAAATAAAATAAATCCTTTGCTGAATAAAGTCACACAGATGACCCAACATCCAGAGTAATTATGTTAACCTGCAGAGACTTGATACTCTCTCAGTAGTTAAATTTCAGACTTCTGCAAACTTAAAAAGAAAAAAAAAATCTGTATTTGAAATATTTTTGGGACAATCTTCAGCTTATTCTGGAAGACTCCATAGTTCAGCATTCACAGCATCTATATTGATACAATAGTATTTTTGGAGCAGAGTTAATTATTTCTTCATTAAGCAACGTTTCACAATTTGTATAATGTTCACTAACTCCAAATTTCCGGCAGTCATTGATTAAAGTGCTCATATTCCTTTTTTGGGGGGAAAGAGAAGAAAAAAATTATTCTAAACAGATAAAATTCTGGATTAATTTTATTTAGAGAGAAAAAGGAAGAAAAAGGAAGAATGATAGAGAGAAAGGCAAACATGCCCACCAAACAACTTTTTCTGTATTAAGGGGAAACTCAGTACTCAGTATATGTATTTTTTCCACTTTATCTAAAATGAATGTGAGACTAATAAAATAAATAAGAGATTTTTGTCAAATATTTTACATTTACAGTTTTATGGTAGAGAAATATAAATTGTAAATCGATTCTATGGACCTGATCTGACACTTCTTCCATCATCCATGGGGTAAAAGGAAGCTAGGCAAATCCAATTTGGAGGTTAAAAAATTCCAGCACTTCCTTAATTTAGTGCTTATCTGAATATGAGTTGCCAGTGACAAGAAATAAAACATGCTGAAATCATCTTTCATAATGCTCAAGGTATAAATCACCTCTTTCATCTGAAACTGTTTAAAGTACTGCAAGATTCTTGCTGCTTCACCACAGAGAAGAGATTTCTGCTTAGCTCATTGGAATTATCCAACCAGCACACAGCATACAAGAAATATTACTGGCATATCTAAGGACGCAGAGACAAATTTCAAGGCAAATTATTAATTCCTGCAAGCATAACTTCGATCTGCAAGGTAGCAATATGCTGAGTTTTGTTCCCATAAGTGAGTTCATTAGGAGATGGAGGTTGTGCTTACATGCTGTAATTTACAAAAAGGATGAGCAGATCTGCTGCTGGTGATGTGCAGAAAGGACCACATCATAGCCATGAAGCATATCACAGATACCATCTGTCAGAGCAGATATCCCACAGACAATAGGCAGGATACAGCTACATTATTGTTGCAGTTTAGAATGGGAAAGTACTTTTGAAGCATATCTCTTGATTAGTCCCACTTACCTCACTCTTGCTATCACATCTGACTGATTTTGAAGCATATCAGCTAGGGTACTTAGGCTGTTGAAGAGGTCCATGGGATGAGCAAAAGCCTTGAGCTCTGGAGGGTCCTTAAAGTTCAGGGGCTCAGCACCAACTGTATTGCCATGCAAATCCCCTCCCACCATCACAACACATGCAAACACACAGCTAAACTGCCCTGGCCTGTTATCAGTGGTTTCCCCTGCAAATTCTGAAACTAATTTGCAATGGGCAAAGAGCATTTCAATCAGTTAGGCTGGATGCATTCTATTTACCATAGTAATTTCTCCAGTGTAAACACAGTGTTAGAAAAGTAATTTTCTAAAATACTGAGATGTCAAAAACCTACGAGATTTCATTGGACACAGTAATTTGATACAATGTGCTGTTCACAGCTTCCCATTAACAGTGGTAATTGAGTTAGGCCTTTCCATTACAAAATGCAAAAGCAACTTCAACCTTAGCTGCAAGAGTATCTCTTATTACCCAGAACAAGATAAGAACTATGGCATTGCAAAAACACTATCTGTCAGTGTGGTTGGCACTCCACTAGGCATTTTCAGCTCTATCTCTGTATAAACTTTTGCCAGTTCAGTCCTAAACTTCATTCTATTTGCTGTTAAGATCTTATAGGATACTTGAATTTTCAAAAGAAAATTTTCCTTAGACTTACAAGATAGCGTATAAGATTATGTATTAATCACTCAGATGTAAAACAAAACAGCAAAATGCAAAGTTTATACAATTCATAAGCATTTTTAAAATGAATTAATATTTTTTTCATATGCTCTTAACTTTGCTTTAGGAAGTTTAGTCCATTGGTTCAGTTGCACAACAGTTGAAAGCTACATTTTGTTCCCGAAGAAAAATATTGCAAAAATAACATTATTTTGAAAACTATTTTAGAGATAAATGATTCATATCTGATGAGCTGTGAAAAACTGGAATGTTACAAAGGAAAGAAAAACGATGTAATGAATTTAACAGAAATGCCACATATTCCATTTTTAATGATGCTGATATTTAAATCCTAGAATGTGTTTGCAAGGTTCGAAATGTTGTCTGAGAAGTAAAAGCCTGATAATTATTTTGCTATTAAAAAGAATAACTTCCATCCTTAGGTCAATAACTTTTATCAGTAGATCCTTTTAAAAGGAAGCCTAAGAATATAAATAAATTATAGATTTCTAAAAATAATGTGATCATACAAATAAACCTGTGTTGTGGATCTCAGGCAATAAAGCAATTTCTTCATTAAATTTTGTGGATTACAATTCTCTTGCAGTATTCTAAACACCTGCATATTTTCTTGCAGTGTGTTTTGCTGAGTTGTTCTAAGGCATTGCTCATGAAAATGGAGTACTGGGTCACCTCTGCATTGAATAGTATAGCAAAAAGCTAATATGGTCCATAGGGATTAAAAGTTCAATGAAACAGGATCACCTTGGTGGGTCTTAAAGTCATGTCCCTTAGAAAACAGCAAAAACAAACATGGCTGTGCAAAATATTTCTTGCTACACCACTTGGAAAGAATGTCTTCAGAGATGCTACAAATCCACCAGTTGTGGACCTTCCCCATATGTGTTCTAACAAGATAATGATATAGAAGTGATCATTGGCTTCATTAATTTAAAGCATTGAAAAGTTTTCCAGCATACCATACAATGAAGAAAAATATAAAGATGCCCCCATATTTCAGATGAAAGAGGTGGATTGCAAGTTGAATTTTTAGTAATCTTTTTGAAGATTGTGTATATTCTGTTGGAAAAAACAAACAAACAAACAAAACAAAACAAAAAACAAACACTGTTTAAATATATTAAAAGTATTATTTTGTACAAAAGATAAGGTAGGTATAGATACCATTAGCCTAAGGAGACAATCTGTCCTGACAGCTTCAATCATCTCATCATAAACAGGAGATAAGCCAAGGAATACCTTTTCCATAGACTTTCTTTAAGCATTTTTTCCCAGATTCTGGTTACATTTTTCCTCAAAGTACAAAGGCAAGGTAAGGCAATCTATATAGCATCTCAGTCTGTAGATAGGACCCTAAAGGAGTTTTTAGTGTTGCCAGTAACTGGGGTATTTGGAGTGATGCTTTGTGCCCTCTTGCTATCTCGAAGGTCCTTTGTTCTGACCTTCTTCAATACTGGGTATCAAAATGTACAAACACAAAGTAAGAACTTCGGAAAAACAAAGTCAAACTCACATGTGAAAATAACAAGAAAAAATCTGCTGGTAGTTCAACTGAGGGAATAGAGAATATGTGTCGCTAATCTCTGCTTACACAGCCAAACCTACCAAATACAGACAAACACTTGCAAGGTATTTATTTCAAGTTGCTGTAATGAGCAGAGTCACAACCCAGTATTTAGTTGTTTCCAAGACAGACTCTTCCTAGTAAGGTAAGATAAAATAGCCTATGTGTCATATATTAACTACAGAGAAAGTTAAAGCAACAACTGCCTGCCCTCATCATGTGCTCCACTGGTTTCTAAAGTCATTTTTTTTCTCTGTTTCTATCCAAAGGAAACTAAGGAGTACTGGCATTAGCTGGGCTTTTGTGAGGGATTGCTCATACTTCAATTTAGTTGATAGTCTGAACCACATGAATAAAAATGCAACCCTAAAGTTTTGAACAAGTTTTTAGTTTCACACAGGAAGTTTTGTTAAAGTACAGATAAATGCTCTGAGTGGAAGTTCAATTAAGACAATACATTATTTTGATTTTGCATATAACCTTAGCTGTTCTACAGACCACTAAGTTCTACTTAATCCCAAATGTGAAAAGCATGAATTAATTAAGCAATATATTACAGTAACACAGATATTTCTGATACTACTTCTTAGCCTTTTATGGTAGAATGAGCATTTCCCTGAATTAATATCCATCATGAATAACAGTATTTAGAAGAAATATATTTAAAGATTTAACAATTTATTTGAAGTAGCCAGGTAAAATGAGCAGCTATTCTAATAATACCATCTAATGGGCTGTGCTAATCATGTAGATAGCGTCCCCCTTTTCCCCATGGAAGTTTAAACAGAATACAGAATTGGCTCAGGAGCTGGGCAAAATCGTTTTAAAGTTGTGACATGCCCTTCTCTATCCTCCTTATTTTATCATTTAGAATGAAACTTTGACCTACTAAAGCAAACCCACAACTACAGTGCTACTGACAGGATTCACAAATGGTACACAGGATTTGTCAAGATTAGTGTGTGCCTCTGTATTAGTTCCTTTCAGTAGACTAAAGAGAAGTCTGGATTCAGAAGGTATTACCTTGCTCCTAAATATGCCATGTCCAGTGAAGCTGCATTTTCAACCCTTATATAAGTTACCCATGCAGAAACAACTGCTGAAATTGTAGTATTTGATAACAGAAATTCAATACTGTACAGCTTCATGAATGTTGGCTGTTTTCCTGGAAGCAAAATGGCTCTAAACTGGATAAAATGGAAATGGAATGATAATGTGTTGCACAAAATATTCACTGGTCATGTTAAATCTAGTAAAGACTCCTTGAGTTGAGGGAGGTAGGACATACAGCTTGTCTTGTCCTATAAACAGCCTCTCTTGTCCTATAGAAGTATTTGCACAATATCAAAAAGGAACATAAAAGGAAATAATAATAGTGAATACATGAATGAGAAAAAATGGTTACCAAAAGAAAAAAGAAATTATGAAGGAAATCTGGAAATAAATGGAAGGAGGTCACAAAAGCTCTCGCTATTGCACTGTGTAAGTGAGCACAGTTGTGAAAATAGACACCCTTGTGAAACTTATTTACCTCCCAGTCACTGTTCTGAGATGTTCCTATATGAAAAAAAAAAAAGTACCAAATGCAACATTTGGAGATTGATGTACCCTTGATGTGCCATTGGGTCCAAGATCCTACAGAATGCTTTACTACAATGTCATTTATAACTGAAAACTTTGCCTTTCTTCTCACAAACTTGCTTTAATTTCTAGTTGCTTTCCTGTATTATTCTTTTGATTAACCATTTCAAATAACTAATCCAGTCACTATTTACTAGTGCAGAAAACATAGAGATTCTTCCCGCATTTTCTATCAAGCTTACTGTAATATTCGATATTTAATGAAGGTCAGCATTTCTTGATAGATATCTTTACAATTTCCGTTCAACTTAAAAAGCAGTGCCTCAAAGCCTTCCTCTGTACACCCAAATCTTTTTGCATACCTTAGGAAAAAGCTATAAAACATATTTTCAGTGCAGAAGATTTTCGTCCTTGTGTTGCTATGAACACGTTTTCTCTACATCTGTCATGTGTTCTCCTAATTGTGCTTCCCACCTTTCTCTGAAGTGTTGTTTTTTTTTTATTATTTCAGACTTAAATTATCTAATTATTTAATTTACACCTGTGACGTGCAATTATGACTATATTCTTGATCCTAGTTCCCTTGGTGGCTATTTTTGTGCTTTGTTTAGATACACTTTGTACAGCTGGAAGTGCTTATACACAGTGTCTTTCTGAAGCTTTTTTGCTTTGTCCTTCTTATTGGAAATAAAAGTTATCCCAATAGCACAAACCAGTGATATGATATGAATATGATTATGTGTTATGGAGATACTTTGAAGTCTCCAAACAGATCCAGGCTGCTGTTTTATGGAAGAAGCTGATAAGGAAGTGGATCCAGAGTCTTTTTTAAGAAAAAAGTGATCCACTTTTTTAAGAAAAAAGTGATTCAGTTTTCTGCATCCAGCTGCATGGTATAGGTGTTTCAAGCTCTGGAAAGTGCTTCTATTTCTGAAGAGAAGTTTCACAGAGAGATCTAACTGGGGAAAGAACCTAAGAAGACCTGATGGACTCTCTCTAGTGTTTTCTACCAGTCATCTCCAACAACTGCTTCCTCTGCTGTATTTTAAATCCAATGATACAACTAATATCCATGTATAAATTATTAATTTTCAGTTCATGTGGAAGCAACATAAACAACATAAGAGGCTCTTGAATTCTATTCCAGCAGCCACACTTCCGACTGAAAACTCATGCATAGTAGGCATCCAAGAGAACTGACATTGAAATTACCACCACTTACCTTCATGATTTCAGGAACAGGATAGCACTGGTTATATCATGATCAAAGTTTAAGAGAATTTCATTTAAGAAGATAAATAAATGACTAAATAAATGAACCACTTGTTTTGATCTTGTAAGACCATACTTTCTGCTATGCCATTTCTTTTAAACTACTTAATCAGTGATACAAAATCTAAAAATTTTCTAAGCCTAGGGCAAAATTCTATTGTTCATTTTAGCTTTCTCTCTAAGGCTTTTCACTCATGTGAGTACTGCTGCGTATCACATATATCATATCGAAAACAGCAAAAGCAAAAGTAAACAATATCCTTGTAAAGATATCAAGCTATTTCTTTTGCAAATGAGGAGGGATTATTTGAAACAAGGCAGAATATATATATAAAAAGAAAAAAAGTATTTCTGTCTGTTATTCATATCTGGGAAGGAGTCATCACTACTAGTGTCTCAGAGAAGAAGAAATATCTTTACTGTGTGCTAATTTAGACCATAATATCCATGTGCTTACAGTTATCCTTTTTCTTGTTATTCTAACAGTACTCACTGATGTCTCATTCTAGAAGGCTCACAAGACATTGACTAAAGCTGATTTGCTATGAGATAATTTCATTATGATATACCAATGAAAAAGATCCCATGATAAAAAAGATTATCACATAGAAGGCTTCATAGTTTATTGTTATTCTGATTCTGTCATAACTTAACCATTCTTGTGAATATTCTCCTTCATTTCAATTCAAATTTTCTCATTCAGTTCCACTGTAAAGCATCCTTTCTCTTTTAAAATATTATTTGTTTTCTAACTTACATTTCATGAATGACAAAGGATATAAAAATGATAGAATAATTTTATGTTGCTATTTGCTGAGTTCAGTGGGCCTACAACTTCCCTACAACCTCCTTAATCATAGTCCCAACTTCTTGTAATCTGCATAGTACAAGATAATGACACATTTTCCTGGTGTAAAGGTACTTTTTTAAAACCTTCTCTGATGAGCTAGTTTGAAATCTACGTATATCTCTGGAATCTCATAATATCCTTCATTCTGGACTGACACATTTTCTTCATGACCTCTCTATTCTTTGATGTAACTTTCAGAACACTCTAGTTTCATACAGTCATAATTAGAATCTGAGATCGTCTTTTCAGATGTTCTTTGGCAAACTACTTGAAATTAGCTACCTTCTTTTCACGACATTTTTTTCTTTTCTAAGTCTCTTAGTATTTCCCCCATTCATTTCTCCCTATTCACGATTTGCCAGTGTCTGTCTAATCACTTCTCATTAGAAGCATACTCATCGTTCAGTCTTAGAACTGTGTCCAAGATTCAGTCTAATCTATCTGTCCCCATCTCTCTTAAAAAAAATAAAAATTGAAAACGTTTTTTCTAGGCATTTAGTTTATTAATTTATATTTCTTTTTTTTAGTCCTAAAATATATTAAATTTTTTGTCCCTGTTAAACTAGAAGCTTTCAAAAGTTTTTCTATCCAAAAGATATATGAATATATTATGAAGATGAGGTGAGGGCATTAAGGTTGAGATCTTGAATGTTTTTGCTCTTGTTATCCAAAGATTGCAGGACTTACATGGCCACCACACAGTCCTGTTCAAAATCCACTGATCTTGCTGTTGCAGAAAAAAAATTGTTTAATATTCAGCTGTATGGGAACCTTCAAACACACCAAGCACAGATACAAGCAAAGGGTTGTGGAAGGAAAATGCAAAAGAGACTGCCCTAGATTTAGTGCTCAGATTACTACAGTGGTGCAAGTGGGCTCCACGAGTGTTGAAATAGTACGTGCACAAATCATGTCTTCTGCCAGAACAGAAAGCACTTATGAATATATGAAAGATAGGCTGAAATGTGGAGCTATATAGCAGAAGAAAAAATAAATAGATCTTAGCTGTGGGAGGAAGGAAATCCACTTCTATATCAGAGTTTCTCTGCTATTGTCTGTCAGTTGTTCCACTGCATTAATTTTCTGTATCTGTTCTACTACTACTACATTAATTACTCAGAGAGAAGCAAGGCAGAAACATGAAAATATAATGCTGTGGGCCTAACTTTATTAAGGGTCTCTAACATTAGTAATATAACCTGAAGGAGAAAGACTTGTGATCATAGAGCTCCACATACCTAAATGGTAGAAGCCCTCGCTGCTCTTTAAAAGCAAGGTTTTACACTCGTTCTGTTTCCAGTACCATATAAATATGGCAACAGGTAATTGAGGACCTTCACAGCTGAAATATATCTACAAAAACCGTGTTATCTAATTTTCAGGCTTTGAATGGACACTGTTACAATGCCCTGACAGACTTTCTAGTTCCTTGCTCTCCTCCAAAATATATGGAACAGGTAGCATAAAAACACCCATCTTCTATCTCTCTGTACTGTTGGAGTCCTTTCGTGTCTTCTGGGGTGGGGTGTGTACACATAGCAGGTTTCTGCTGTGAAAGAAGGTACCTGTTTAATTCAGAGTTTACATGGTCATTGCTCTTCTCTTTAGCTGTATTTCACTTGGGTCTATTGTAGGGGATTGAGGAAGACAAGAAAAAATGATCCAAAGGGAAAGGTAATTTTTAGAAAGGTGGAATAAAGGGCTTCTCCATTGTGATTTAGGAAAATGCTGAGGCTTTTCTGAGTTTTGAAATACTGACCTAGTTGCTGTGGAAACTTCCTCAATAGTACATGTAATTATTTCACTACTTGGCCTGAAATTTAGGAACCTTTTATGAGTGAACTGAAAAAGAAGAGACTGTATATAATAGAACAAAATCTGTATTTATAAATAAGATGAATTTGTTTTCGCAGCGGACCAATAATACTCCAAAAAAAAAAAAAGAGTAATGGTATGCCTAGAAACTTGAGAGCTTGTGAAAGAGAATAGTTGTTGCTATAACACAGTGAGTTAGTGCTGCTGGAGATGTAATTGGTCTTGAAGCGGGGAAGGAAACAGAAAAGACAGAACCGTAATCTGTGATGCCCTGGGAACTAAAGATCTCAGAAGACAGAAGGTGGCATGAGAGAGACTTAAAGATACTGGCTGATAATTTGGAAGAAGAAAACCTGAAGCCAATTCTGTTATAAATGGATTTTAAATTTTTTTAATTGTCTAGATATTAAATTCATAGGACATTTTAATTAGTCTATAAGCTGCGTGATACAAATGAATTTCCTTTCTTGTCAACTGTCATTTACTTACATCTATCTTCTTTACGCATGTTTGCCTAACTCAGCCCACCTTACCTCGTAGGCTTGGCAAAACACACAAGTGAGAAGACTGCCTTGGTAGCTGATAGCATAGGAATGATTTGAATCTTGGATCTCCTCTGATCTCAATCCTGTTCTTCTCTCAAAGGTAAACCTGTTTTTTACTAGACAGTATTTTTCTCTGCTTCATGCAACAGAGCCAACATGATGATAAATGCTAGGGCAAAGAATAGGCTACTCAAAAGAGACAAGATTTATTTGCCTACAGGAATCCTACTGAGACAAAAAGGTTTTGGGTCAAATCCACTTTGCCTTACTTGTATTTCATCTTTCCTTGTAGTTTGTAGCTGTTTTTTGTATGTGTATTTATATATGTCATTTGTTCAGCTCTTGTGAATCTCTGGGCAATTCACATGGAATTTATTCTAATAAGAGTAGACACTGAGCTTGAACTCATACTATATATTTTCCATAATTTTAGGAAAAATATATGCATATTTTTTAATGGTTGTTATGTCCACAAATTTGGACTTTGTCTCCATAAGGACAACAGGTTCACTTCACAAATAAAGGAAAAATTTACATTTGAACTGTGAGGAAACAGCCTCAAGTTGAGCCAGGGGAGGCTTATACTGGACATTAGGAATAATTTCTTCATGGAAAAAGAGGTTAGGCACACAACTGGGCTTGGTCTATCAATTCAGCCTATCCAGATCCCTCTATAGGGCCTTCCTACTCTCAAGTAGATAAATACTTCCTCCCAACTTGGTATCATCCACAAAATTACTGAGGGTGCATTCAATCCCCTCATCTAGATCATCACTAAAGATATTACACAAGAATATTCCCCAGTACCAACCCCTGGGGAACATGACTCACAACTGGCCACCAGCTGGGTTTAACTCCATTCACTCTCCGAGTGAGCCTGGACACCCAGTCAGATTTTCATCCAGCTAAGAATACACCTATATGAGCTGCCAGCTTCTCCAGTTGAGTCACCTAGACAGAGAAGAATCTCTTTCATGAACCCATGCTGGCTGGGCCAGATCCCCTGGTTGTCCCACGTATGCTGTTTGATTGCACTCAAGATGATCTGCACAATAACTTTCCCGAAAACCAAGGTCAGGCTGACAGGCCTGTAGTTCCCCAGATTCTCCTTCCTACTCTTCTTCTAGATGGGCATCATGTTGGCAAGACTCCAGTTACCTGTGGCCTTCCCAGTTGTCCAGGGCTGCTGATAAATGATGAAAAGTGGCTTAGTGAGTACTTTTGCCAGGTCCCTCTGTACCATTCAATGGTCCCCATCTGGCCCCATAGACTCGTGATAGTCGAGATGGAGCAGCCCATTGCTAACTGTTTCCTCCTGAAAAACATGGGCTGAGTACCCTGAGGATCTATTAGAAAAACAAGCAACGAAAGCACTGAGTTCCTCAGCCTTTTCCTTATCCTTGGTGGTAATGTTCCTCAACTGATTCAGTAGTAGATGGAGATTCTCCTTGGCACTCCATTTGTTGCTAAAGTATTTGTAAAAAAATTGGTTATCTTTTACAGTGGAGGACAGATTAAGTTCTAGTTGGGCTTTCACCTTTCTTATTTTCTCTCCGCACACCCTCAAAACATCCTTACTAGTGGATAAAGTATTTGTCATCTATTTCAAAAATACTGCACTTATGTCCTGCTGAGGTCATGTTGTCATTAAAACTTCTTTATCTATATTTCATTCTCACAATGTCAAAGGGTGTCAACATTTCAACATTTCCATTTATTATTTATTAAACATTTTCAGTCTTTCTCTGTTGTCTGTTTGCTTTTTTACATAAAATCAAACAAATTCTGTCAACATGAGGAAAGAGTATTAACCATGAGAACCAATAAAAGAACTCTCTTAGTGATTAAATGACTATATACTAAACACAGCATTCCCTAAACACTAATTAATATAACATATGCTAAAATAAACAAAAACATCATGGGTCAAATAAAGTCAGAAGGGAAAGAATGCAGAGTGAAGAAGAGGGGAAAATAAAGGAAATGGGTGGGGGGGAATGGGGAAGGGGGAAGGTGGATAGGAAGGGGATGGAAGAGGCACATGAACTGAAAACCAGCTGTTTGCCTAAGACTCTCAGTATGAAATTTAACTATTTAACTTATTTAAGTGGACTAAGACTCCTTAACAATTGCTATTCAACCATTTTTCCTCTTTCTCAGATCCCACAAAAACCACAAACTTAATAATTCTCTAAGCTGTACAGAGGCACTGTTTGTTAAGATCAACAGGCTGCATTATTACTTCACTGCCTTTGAAAGACAGGGCACAAACACCTACATATTTCTTACTCTTCACCAGCGTCAGTCAACAAATGCAGCTTTTATTTCACAAGACCTCTGAAGTAGTCAATGCATTAAAGTATTATTTATATTAAAATGTGATATATAGGACAGTCAAATATTGCTCCTGGAATCTCATACATTGCTCTTTTTAATTCTTAGTCAGATGTTGCTGATTCCCACTACAATGTTTAAATTTGTGTTGCTATGTATATATCTGCAGGTACTGACCTATGTCTACTGCATAATCCATGTATACATATACATATATATAAATTTATAACACATCTTTAATATATTTATATCTAAGTAATTTTATAATACTTGTCATTGGAATCTACTACTATGTAGTTGGCACTGTATTATATAGTACCACTTTCAGTAAGGAGAGGAGTCAGTTATTTCAATGGCATAAATAACTTAGGGCCTTATTCTGACGAATGTGCTATATCTAAAAATCTGTTGCCTTATTTCAGTACATGCTAGACTTCTTGATAGATCAAGATAGGTGGAATCCAGGCCTCATTCACTAAGTCCTGAGATATTTCTGGAGGTATATAACACGTGTGGCAGCCAGCCTTTTCTCCACCTTCCCCTTCAGTTTTTAACTCGTTGTTCACTTGACCTGGGATCTCTACATGAGATGAAACATAAAGCAATTCTGACATAGCAATCTGGCCTTAATCTGACAGGTTGAATGAAGACTGCACTATATGCTATAATGTTGAAAGTCCAGAACTGCAGCACAAATTATGAGACTCAAGTATATAGGCATTGCATTTGTGATAGAAAGCAGACATTATATGATCTGGCTTACAAAAATTATTTAATGATACTACTACAACTTTAGAAGCCCAATACTGCCAGACAGCCAAATAAGCTTAAGAAAACTGTTAACATGTTTAAAGGTAGCCTTGAGTTTCTAAAATTATCGATGAGGTAGGACTATCCCTGAGTACTCACAATCCCATTAGAAACACTTTTATGTCTTTATTTTCCTAGAGAGTCTAGGAAGACATTTTAATTTACCCAGTCCTCAGTTAGTGCTTGGTGCAACAGTGCCATTGATTTAGCCATTTACATTTCTTAACATTAATACTCTACATATTTCAATGTCATTGGCTAAACCAAAAGCAAAGCATTCTGTAAGATTTATGCAAATATTATGCACATGGTTTTCAATGAATTCTCATCATTTGGAAATAAGTCTTCATGAGTTTTAGAACTACCACATTCTCTGCACAAAACTTTTTGTTCATTTGTTGCATATCGACATAATATATAGAAAACAACAGTTGTTTGCCCTGTGTTGTCCGTGCTAGCACTGCCCACAGTATATTAAAGAACAAATATTGCTTCTCTTTAATGAGAATGATTCTGAAATATAATTATCTATTATTTCCCTTAATTAGGGGTTAGTATAGAACAATTTAATCTGCTTCTTATCTTTTTCTTTCAAGGGTTGGAAAAATTATCCCAAGTAATCCTATCCTTTTTCAGTATTAAGCTGCAACACTACAAACATTCCTTCAAGGACTATTACAATTTCATGAGTTGTCTGCTTCTTGCCAAGACTGAATAAATCTGACCTGATTTATGTGTCTAATTAGAGTTATAAGAGGTTTGGATTTTTTGTCTACAAGCCAAGGGCTCCAGCAAGAACCTTTCTGTCACAACAGATCAAATAAATTGAGCGGTAATTTAGGCCATTCGCAGGTACCTTCCAAACTTCTGTAATGAGGGTTCTTTGACTTTATTTTTCCAACTCTTGTAGTAAATTCTGGTTTTGCTTACCAAATTCTCTTTATCCTTGAAGGGGCCTAGTGGTTAATTCTAGCAAATGGGTTGCTTTTTTCATTACTGTTTACTCATCTTTAGTATTTTACAAGTATCTTCCTTCCTTAATTCAATAATATTTTCTCATTAAAAATTAACAGGCTGACAAAAAGAGGAGATTCACAAAATCTTTGCCTATCTGAAAAGGAAGGTGAAATCTTTTGAATCCATGGAGTCATATACAAATAATTTGAAGCCTGCAAAATCTTTGTGTTCTGTGTTTGCAAAGAGACTGAATTAAAGGCTTTTATTTGAAAGGGGAGTGGGAAGGTGGGACACTTCTTCACAGTGAGGGTGACAGAGCACTGGCACAGGCTGCCCAGAGTAGTCTCCTTCTCTGGATGTTCAAGATCCGCCTGAATGCCTACCTCTGCAACCTGGGCTAGGGAGATGCTTTGGCAGGGGGGTTGGACTGGACAATCTCTAGAAGTCCCTTCCAATTGCTACAATTCTGTGATAATAGAGGTTGAAAGCTACAGTCAAACTGAGATCTAATCTAGGCATCATGGCAGGCCAAATCTCGAAATAGTCTTATTTGTACTGTAACTTGGATCCACTTCAGTACAAATGATTCTAAATTCAAGTAGACCAGATGTAGAAGTCTTGAAGAAACTCACTCTGTTCCACATATTTATCACTGAGATACCTCCATGGCCTTCTGCCTTTAGGAAGGTTGTTCACTGGACCAACTTCTGTATTTAGTAGCCTGCGTACCAGCACTTTCAGCCTACTGGGAAAGCATTCCTGTTTCTTAAAAACATAACATTCAGTGCAGATTTTCCCAGGGCAGCTGCTTCACCTAGACTATTTTTGCTTTCAAGGAGAATATAAATCTCCAAATTCTCAGTAAGATCCAGATTACCCCTAACAGAAACATTAAATGTTAAAACAGTATAAAGGTTAGTTCATGAAGATAGAAATAAAACAATAAATTAAACAATTAACAAACTTGTAGAGTGGATTGCATAGAGTAAATAATTTTAAATATGCATCTATACATTTTAACGGTAAAATAGTTTATCCAGAGGTGATCAAGAAATAGTAATCACCAAAAACTCCTGTTGCAAAAGATAAAGAGGCAGAATTCATCAGATTACACCATCTGCTGGGTGATCCCCTCCAATCCTGGATGATTTTTCTTAGGATATGTATTCCTGTTCTTTTTTAATGTAAATGAAACATTCAAAGCTTGATCAGCGTCCTTTCAAAGCAAATGAAATATTCAGGGTGCCTTTGATATTCAAAGTGCTTCCTGGAATCATGGCTCCTTTTCTCTTCCCATTTCCAGTTTAAGAAGACCTTTACATTGCAATTTTAACATATTCTTCCTTCCAGACAAAATAGGAGACAAATGTTAACGCTTTCTTGACTTGGCTATAATTCCTATGTTGAACCTCATAAAAAGTACGAATTATACAACAACTTGGTGTGCTTATGAGTTCTGCAACATTAGAAAAACAGATTTTGTGTTTGTCTGCATCCTTTACCTCAACATACATCCTACCCTTCATACATCCTAACCTGTCTACTGAATAGTCGTTTCTAGATCATAAGCTCCTATGTTTTAAATAAGAAGCTGTAGCAATTTTAACTTCTTAATTAGTCTGTGTCTTCCTATATCTTGCATTCCTAATCATTCTCTTTCAACATCCATTTAGGACTGCCCCATAAAAACACCTTTTTTTGATTCATCTGAAGGTACAAGATTTTCTGTACAGCCTTCTCGCCATCATTATTCATATTCTCTTTTCTGAAGAGCAACACTGCCTTCATTTGCATTCCTGTGCCCTTGGTTTTTAAATTAGCTCTTAGAGGTGGTATTTCAAACCCAAATGTTCCTCTGAAGCACCCATTTTGGGACAATTATCATTCTGCAGAAATACGTGCATTCATCTTAATTGTTTTTTCTCTCCATCAAGTTGCCTGCGGTTCTTGCCTCATTCTTTCCAGCTCCTGTACTCAAAGGAGGGAGCAATCCCTCCTCCAGAGTCCCGCCCAGGTAAGCCACTCTCTGATTGCTGGGTTTATTGCTGGGAGCATGTCTTGTAAACCTTTTGTATAGGCTAATCCTTAGTGCCTTTCTTCTTTCATTAACATCCATTTACCACCAGGAATTGAAAGTAGGAAGTCTGCCTCACATTCTCTGCTATGAAACCATTTTCTCAGTCTTGACACAGTCCCGCAATACAGACAGCAAACAAATCACACAAACTCTGATTCACCTTCTCAAGAACAAAAACTTACTCTGCATCAACTCATAGTGCATTCCAGGCAAGCAAGATCTTGCTCTCTTCTCCTTGCTCTTTTCTGGAGTCTGCACAATAAAACAGGAGTAAACAGCCAGAAATATGAACACTGGCATACTAATAAAGAAGAGTTTGGAGATACAGAAAGTATAATTTGTCATATTGAACAATCATGCTGTTTGGCTTTTTTTTCTTTTGTTTTGTTTTGTTGGGGTTGTTTGTTTCTTGTTTTTTTATTTTTATTTTTATTTAATTAAAGCAATCCATTATTTAATCATTTCTCTATAGTAAAAATCTTCTGGCATAGAACTACTTTACATGTGAGTTCCCTGGGAAAAGTACAGTCCTAGTCCTTCAATTAGGTAAACTGAAGTACAGTTAAAGTGTCCTTCATCTGTCTCCCTATGTGCATTTCCAATTCCTTTCAGAAGAGTCGGGGCATCAAGTGAGAAGTCGAGGGCTCAGGGAAGAGTACAACTCGAGAGACCAAATATGAACATTCAGGTTTCATTCAATCATGAAATCCAGATGCAGACAGAATGAAAAACTGCTAAAAGCTTAAGAAGTGTTCCTGGGTCTATCAGTCCATATGTGTCCTAGTTTATTTGAAGACTTTGAGGGCATGCAGTAGGAAGATAAAGGCTGTAATTAGGAAAAACCCTTTTGAGATCTGCAGTGTTCCCCTGGAAATTCCTAGCAGATCTGTATATGTTCTACTGGAAAAGTAAAATGCAGGAAGTAAAAATATTTGCAGACATTAATCATATTTATGCAAGCTAACAAGCAGAGTTTCCATTCTGGAAGTTCTAACTGATCAAGAAAGACAACTGCTAACTGCAGACACATAAGTAAACTGCTGACAGTTATCTGCTTCACTAATAAATAAGCAGAGAATTAAATTAAATGCACTTGGGCTTGAGACAGCATAAAGGACTGTCTTTATGAATGCACAGATTTTCTTGACATTAATTACACAAACAACTTCAATGTTTATTCTTAATCCAACCTCTATTTAACCAGACAGCAATGGTGATCTGTTCAAGCAAGTAAAATACCACATGTATCCCAATATTTCTGTGCTGCTTTTGCATACAAACTTTGTAAAGGCACCCTTTTCAAGGCATACTTGCTACGTCCATACTAAAGATGGCCTCAGCAAAGAGTCACTGTAACTTTCTATGGGTTTTGTCAGAGGAACTGGGTTCAAAACACCACAAAGACAAGTAATCTAGCACACAGGTAAGGTCTAGCCATGAGAACTTCACAAGCTTTTAACTGTGTATGACATTATGAGGTTATGACCAACATTTATTTATGGAAGATCTGCCTCTGTTTCTCTACAAAGGGATCCAAGCCATAGATCACTTTACTCAAGGAGGGAAATAAAAGCAGAGTGTGCATAATAAAAGGAATGAATGTCTCCATGTCAATCAAGGAAGAAAAAATTAAAAAATGCTCTTAGGTTTTGCAAGCCACAGATAAGGATAAGACAGAATCATATAAATTTCCTTGGAATTAATCCCCCTAACACACAGCTACAGTAACACAAAATATAGTTTATGTCTGTTAGCACAAGCTTGAGTGAGTACAGCTCAAGGTCTCAAGCAGTTAAAAGTTCCTGACAGTCATGATCAATGGGCAAGAGAGTGCTCCTTATCAGGAAAAGACATCCCTACGTTTCAATTCACCAAAGATGAGATGAAGGAAAACTTTATGGGAAAGGAATGTGGGGAACTGAGAAGATAGAAAAGACATGGGGCAATTACATAGGAAATTTATACACTGCCTTCCATACACTAATAAGGACAGGTGTTGGTATTAATTTTGTCTATTATAACCAGTCTACATTCCATTTCAGGTGCATATCAACCACTTGCTGAATTCTTACTGTAAGGCTCAAATGATCTGTGTAATTCCCTAAGCAAAATTATGTAGAAATAATCTCTTTGCAAGAAAACCATCTGCTAGACTGAAAAGAACATACTAAATTCATATGATAATACCCTTAGCATCCCTCTGCAGCTCTCCTCATGTGAATGCAGAATTACAGGCATGGATAGAAAGGTCATCTTAAATACAAAGACAGCACCATGTGAATTTTTCATTGCAATCACGATTCTAACCACTTCTAATAAAAGATCTCTGGTAGACCAGTTAAAGAAGAAGATACTTAATTGAGATACAAAGGTATGTTTTATATATTTTATTTTTAAATTCAGAATTGATTGAAAACACCATAAGTCAAATGAAAATAATGCCTCTTTTTGCCTAGAAGAAGATGACTATTTTCACTACTTACTGAAGGTGCAGCAAAGCTGTCATTGATACTTAGTGCTAGCCATGCTTGGGAACTTTAAAGGACACATGAAACTTAAAAGCCTCAAGTTTGTATGTGTATAGATATGCCTGTATTTATACACTACCCAAGCTCCTTATACATCCCAAATTTTTCACATCACCAATAAGTTTCCTTTCCTCAGAAGAAAATCAAGTATATTTCATGAGAGCGAGGTATATATAAAAGTCAGTACCTCTGACTTTGTGAGGTGATAATCTGAGTATTTGACAGTAATATGTCTGTGCGTCACCAGTCCATCTGTCCATGACTAGAGGGGAGGATTCAAGCAGTTCAGCCTAAATAAGTCTTGTTGCATCAGTGTGAACTCATCAGTTAACTTAACAAAGCCAGATCAAGTAACAATAGTAATTGAAAACAAGATCATGGAGGTTTGACAAATGGGCCAACAAACTAAAAACTTTCTCTAGTCTTACAACTTTATCTGATACTGAAGCAGAAGCATCTCACATCAACTTGGAATCATAGAGTCATAAAATCACCAATGTTGGAAAAGGCCTTCAAGATTGTTCAGTCCAAACACACACCCATGACATTCTGCTAGCTGGTTTTAACTCCATTCACCACCACTACTCTGGGCTTGGCCATCCAGCCACATCTTCACCCAGTAAGGAGTATACCCATCTAAGCCACAGTTTGCCAGCTTTTCCATGAGAATACTATTGAAGACAGTAGGGTAACACAGTCTGAGAGGAAGGTGATTTGGCATTCAGTAGAAGAGGTGTAGAAGAGTTCAAATTCACTTTGTTGTAATTTGTACAAAGTGGAGTAGCCCAGTGGCTTTTCTGTCTTGACTGAGCTGGTTTGCCTATTTGAGTATATCCTATAATCTCCAAATACTCTCTTGTCATCAGCACAGCATCAATCATCATGCTCATTCCAAAGCAGCGTAACTAATCTTCTGACATCAAATTACCAGGTTTTGCAAAAAGCTATTCTCCAGGTATCGAAGTTCATTGAAGAAATAAAAGCTCTTCAGAACGATTGCATGATGAAGCACTTTAGTACTTGCATAGTTTTCCTATTTCCTCTTAGGTAGAATCCTTTAACTACACCTTTCCCTACTAGAGTTCTTTAATCTAAAATTGATTTCATCATCAAAAAATGTGGCCTAATTGCACAAAAGACTCCTTAGTGCAATGAACAATTAGTAGTATTCAGTGCAAGTGATTCAGTCTCAAAACAGCAGATGTCAACAGTCTGCAGATTTCAGATACACAAATCAATGTCACCAATGGAAAATTAAAAAGAGCTTGGTTTATGTTAGTTTTAACAACTAATGAGAGCTTGGTTTATATTTTGAGCAATATGCATTTGAAAAGAAGAACATGTTACTTCTCTCTTATGAATTGAATATTCTTTTTGCTTTTCTCCTTACCACCACTCCCCACAGTGAAAGGAGCAGAAAGTTTTCAATAGGTAGAAAGGCAAAGCCTGCTTTAAGCTCTTGGATTGAAGTCTTATACCAAATGTCTAAGAAGGGGACAGAAGAAATTGGACAAAAGTGATTAGTTACTGTTTAAAGAAACATTAAATATTACTAAAATCTAGATGTCTTGATAAAGAATAAACATAGAAGCTCTTTTTGGCATAGAGGAATCCAGCTAAGATAAGCTTTGTATAAAAATACCTTCTTATCATTAAATGTTTGTAATTGGCAGCTCTAATCTGTTCTTTATACTCCCTCCCCTCTACTCTCTGTATGCTGCCTTCTTGGTTTTAACATTATTGGCTGCTAATTTTATTTTTGCCCTGTGATAATGTACAACAGTTACTGTGAAACTAATGCAAACATACTGTGAGTTTAATGTGTATCTCTTGCTGTTATTAGACAGGGCTGCAGGGCAGGTCTGCTTTGGTTTACTGGATGGGTATGTTTTATTATATAACAAACACAGTTAACGCTGACAACAGATTTAGATTAATATCTAATTCAAAAATAGGATAAACCTCAGTAAATATTTTTTCTATCTGCAAGGGAAAGTAGAAAACATTTGCTATATACCTTTGAGAGGAAAATAAAGAGAATGAACTAAGGAGGATGACCTGAAAAAAGAGATATATTTGATGCACAACGAGACAAGCTAAGTCATCAGTCCTTTGCATAGCAGAAGTTAGAGAGAGATAAAATGCATTACCCAAAGATTTATTCAAATCAACCATTACCCAGAGATTCTTTATGCCTCACTTTGAAACTTAGCAGACACTGATAGCATTACCATTCCCTGATTGGGCTCCAGCTATTTCATAAAAGCTACATTTAGTTTGCGAATTCCCTGTGCTTTCTAATTCCCAGTCCCAGGCACAGTTTATAGCACAGCCAAACTCCTTATCAGGGCTGGATGCAGACATGAAACTACTCAGCCCTCAGCACTGCAGTTTGCACAGAGGAGAAATCCAGGCAATGGACTTTATTAGCAAAGTAAAAAGGCAGCCAGTACTGATTCTCGACATTACTGATGCTGATACTGTCTATGTGGCAGCAAGGAAACTTTTGTCCTCAGTGCAAGTTCTGACATAGTCCAGGGAAAGGTGTATCTGAAGTGCTAACAAAACTCTTAGTGCCAAGTGTGGTATTACTCTAATGCTAATGGAGCTTCTAAACATTTTGAAAGTGAGGAAACTCACATGGGATTTAAAGAACCATGTTTTAGTCTACTAACTTTGAAATATTTATACTGATACAAATGGATATAAAAGGACTATGTTTCTTGAGTATGCTAAGAACATTATGAAACTGGGGGCCAAATTCCCAAAGAAACTGACTAAAATTTGGATAACAGTGTGTATGGGAGCTGTTGAATCACGGCCTGAATGACTGATTGATCACCTGAGGCAAGTCAGCTGCAGGAGCACAGGTGAAACCAATTCACCTGTGTGACCAGGAGTGGAGTCTGACTCCACCTCTCCTAGAGCCCCCATTTAAGGGCTGACCACTAGTGGGGTGTGCTCTCTTTCTGGAGATTGATTGTTTGGAGGTTTTGTTTTGGTTTTGGGTTTTTTTTTTTTTTTTATTGTGAGCCTTAGACATGGGTGAGCATTTTTCTTCTTTTCAATCATCTCTTTTCCATCACAATGATCTGTCTAATTATACCAGCTATAAAATATATTGGGTTTAATACTGTTTGGTATTATTCATTCTGTTAACTTTATATTGTGTCCTTTTGATAGTTTAAGTAATGTACATAGATAGTTCTTAAAGTTCTAAAAATATCACCAATAGTTTTCTTTTACCCAAAACAATTTTCATGAGCTTTCCTGGTTTAACTTATTCTTTTCACTACAAGAAAGTTGTCTTATTTGTTCAAACATGAAATAGTTACCATTTTCAGCTATATAGAAATTTGTTTCCAAATGGCTATGCTTATTTATGCGCTACACGTACTAAGAAAAGAATTTCAGATCATCAGTGATCTCATCTGAAAGCCTGAAGTTTTTATATAGGAATGACCTCAAGTTTACATGGCACAATCAAAATGCACACAAATGCTTCTTCATTTTTCTAATTGAAGGATCACTAATGACTTTTGTGGGGGGAAAAAAAAACACCCAGGTCCTGTATCTCACTATTCTTAGGGAGCTGGGAAAGGGGACAGTTGTTTTTTTACCATTTACAGATAATCATGTTACAACTGTAAGGATATCTTTAAAACAGTGCTAATTTAACAGGGGCTACTAATAAAAACTAGCCAGGCCTCTCAGAGTCCCAGGTCTTTCTTCACGCAGAAAATGCTCTAGGCCCATAATGATCTTTGTGTCCTTTCAATAGACTCTCTGAAGTTCTGTATCTTTCTTCAACTTGGGAGCCCAGTATGAGACACAGTACTCCAGATGTGGCCTCAGTGCAGAGTAGAGAGGGAGGATAACATCTCTCAACATGCTGGTCGCACTCTTTTTCATGCTTCCTTGGATATACCCTTCTTGGTTGTGTAGCATAGATGGTCTCTTGCAAAGAAATCTACCACACATTAGAATAACATCTCAATGGATAGGGTGTCCATGTTTTAAACTAGCTGGTTCACACACTCAGAATGAGAGTAGCTAACAGTTATATCCAACCATCATGTTATATAGAGAACCATTTACAAATTAAAAAAAGAAAAAGAACAACTTAAGTCTGTCTTGTACAGGTTCTCACAGCATCTTGCTATTTCCAACCAAATGAGAATCAGGCTAAATCTAGAACATTTTTTTTTCTTAAACCTTTATTGTCCACTGTTTTAGTTCCTTACTTCCTTGTTTTTAACCTTGTTTTTATGGATGCTGTTGCTCTTTCTTTACTAAATTCCTCCAAGATGAGTTTTTGATGCCTTACAGATGAACAGTTATCCATGGATGATAAACTGCAAATAAAAGCAGGCATTGAGATAAATTAAGCTAACTTTCATTGTATGCATTGTTCCCACTTTCTACAAAACATTCAGGAGCAAGTATACTGAAGAATACACAGAACCAAAATACAGACATTTGACATTACCAAAAGCTACAGCCAGAAACACAATCTGATAGCACCAGCTAGAAATGTGTATGTTTGTGTGCATGCACTTCAAATTTTATGCTTCCGTGCAATTGGGAAACTATTTTGGAATGGGAAATGTAACAAAGCCCTAAGGTATATCTACATAAGGGAGAAGCTACCTATTTAATTAATGTTTCCTATAGGGCACAATCACAATATTTAACTACAGTCCTTGTTAATAAGGATATTAACAAGTACTGTACAATAAGGATATTAAAAAGTACTTTTTAAGATCAAAATCCATTGCTAGGGAAGAAAAGTGTGATGTTATATGTTACTTAATTGGATAAACATTTGGTAGGCATAGCTAAAGAAGGGCTATAGATCATATATCCACACACCCCTTGGCATGCCAACCGCAGACTGTAGTGAACAGAGCTCAGCAGAGAGATTGCACAGTAGTTTGAAGAGTTCAAATGTTGTCTCACCCCTTTGTTTCATAAGTGACTCTCAGACAGAGCTGGAATAGGGAGAACAAGGGAATGGCTGTTTAGACGTGTAGAGTATGAACTGAATGATGGATGAGCAGTGCCTCCGGTGTTTCCACCTAGATAGGAAGAGCCATCCTAACCCTGTGATCTATTCTCTGAGCAGCGGGAGACTAGATCAAGGTGAAGCCATTCTTTTTCTGTCTTACATAAAGCTCACACACTAGTCAATAGCAGGTTTTTATCCAGTAGTAAGTTACTTCAGTAAGTCAAACTCCTGCTGGAGTTTTTACATTACCATTCAGCACAATAGGTAACTTTTTAATGCTCTTAAAACTTAGGAGAATGTAATTTTTCTTTACACTGTTTACTATTCAAATGTAGGATGGAATGTTTTATGTGTCTTCACTGCCACCTTTTGGTCAATTTTTTTCCTACTTTTTTTTTTAGTTATTATATTTTAAGTACATAAAAAGCAAAAAGAAACAAAACAGAAGTACATCCAGAGCAAGTAAATGTGCGAGAAGATATAAGTACAGTTTTTCAGTATCAGCATTTTCACAGGCTAAAACAGAAAAATAAATTAGAAAAAGGTCAGATGAGAAAAAATCTATTTTGTCATAAATTCAGTTATAGAAATGTTCACTGCATTTGATACACAAATCTCCCAAGCTACTGTGATTGAATACAGATTTACAAAGCCATCTATGAATATGTGGGCTTATGAGAGAGTTTACTACTTTTCTCTCTGATCAGAGCCTCACACTAAATCTCTCTTTTCTTTTGGTAGTTAGCTGCTCTTTCACCATTATTAGAATTTGTTTGTTCTGTTAATGCACAGCAACATTCTGCTTCATGATGAAGGCTGGTTAGTATTACTGGAATAAACATTTAATATTATAAATAAATTTAAAAAAAATAAAAGCTTAATACTTCTCAATTAATGTGAAGTTTATACAGAAAAAGCACTTACAACACAACTGGAGATATGGTATCTGGACATATGGTAATTATTCAAGACCAAAGTATTTACTCTTCCAAAGCAAATGAGCATTGTTATAACATTTGTTGATTCCTTGAATAACTTTCTTCAGCACTGAGGAGATTCAAAGCAGCAAAAAGCTGGCAGTCAGCTCTCTCTCCTTCCTACAGCCTTAGCAGATAGAAAGGCTAAGAGGAGGAAAAATTGCCACCATCCACCCAGGTCTTTCCACCTAATGAATGGTTCTTAAGAGAACCAGCTCTGATTGGAATCAGTTAAAATCATATGTAGGCTGTTCTAACACATGTTGCATAGGCACAGAGGGTAACTACTAATCCATAACTACTATTAACAATGCTTTCTCATAGTCACTACCCAAGTCACCCCTTATCCCCAGCAGATATAACAGAAGATGTGTTTCCTAGTGAAGTTATTTTGCATTCTAATTAAAAAAAAAAAAAAGAGAAAAGTGCAAGAGAGATGAAACACTATTTCAGTTGTTCTGACATAAAAGATTTTTTCACAAGTATATATATCTCATAGCATCACAAATTTGATTAGCACCTAGAATGTGTCAGCTCATTTATAAAGGGCTTAACTGTTCAATAATTAAACAAAATGTTACACAGGCAGGAGGTAGCATTTGTGGAGTCCTACTCCAGGATGCTTTCCTCCTGCCTGCTTTGCCCCTCACGTCATCTACCTGGTGGCTCCTCTGTCAGTGCTCCATCAGGATATTGAATATTGTATGCAGTGAACTGGCTTAGGGGACAGGTGTTCTGTTGGGGAAAAAAATAAAGATATTCTGAACTAGTTTGGAAGTACCTTTGTGTAATATTCTGTGCTTACACTGCTGTATGCTGTGGGAGAGTACCATGGCAGATATCACTCTGAAATCCTTCTCCAGCTTTACCACTGATTTTTAAAAATACTCCAGGGTTTGACAGAAGTCCTGGTGGGCAGAACATGCTGACTCATAAACTGGTACTTTTCTTTTCAGCTCACGTTATAACTTGGTGGACTTACCTTTGCTATGGATATATGAAGTAAAGAGGCATTATGGAAGCAGTCAAAGAACAATATATAGATTAAATAACTTCAATTAAAATATTAAGCTTCTTTTAATGCTTATTTCACCTTCCTGCCTCCTTCATGGTAAGGTTACGGTTCCATTATGAAGTATTAATAACTGAGAGCTCATTGTTTAATACTACATGTAAGGGTGGTCTTTCAAATAAGCGTCTGTTTCACGTCACTGCTCAGTTATAAGGATATAAATGTTTTCACTTTGTGCTCCTATTGGATCTGCTTACATCCATTTCTGTAATTAAAACAGATTTGCTCCTGCTATAGAAACCATAACTAAGAACGTTTTGATTCCCATTTGTTGCTAGGAGTAGTGGTTTTATTAATACTTCATCTTAATAGTCTAATTGCATAGTGATAGTAGCTCAACAAGTTAGGAAATATCAGCAGACTTAGGAGGAATTATGAGGAACTTTGAAGTGCCTGCTCTTAGTGCACAGTAGTGCAGCTTAACACAAACTACAAAGTGCATAAAGAGAAAGTTACATTGTCTCCCCATTTGAGCCCCCAAAGCATAATTGTTCTGCCCAATTTAGATACAAGTAGTAGCAAAAGAATAGTTTCCCTAAGCTCCTTGTACAATGTAGTAAGAAGAAAAAAAAAGAGATTATCTAAAGATCAATTCTGAGCAGAAACCTAACTTAGGCACTGAGTATTACTCTGAAGGCGCCCTCACTGACTATATAGAAGGACAAAAAAAAATCCAGCTTTCTATCTCAGGTGCCACAGTGGAGTGTTACCAGGAGCTGTGCATACTTCCCTTAGTAACCCCAGTTGTATTCTTCTCTAGTGTACAATCTCAGAGGAAAGCAAGCACCAAGTCTGACGTGGGCCTTTATTTTTAAAATTTTGGTTAAAGAACTTGTTAAAAAGGGCCAGATACAAAACTGTTGAGGTCGGAAGAGAAATGTCTTCACTTGACCTCTGTGATGTCTGGACTTGTTAAATTTGTTGTGCATTTGTAAAATAGTGACACAACCCTGAGTTCCTGTGTGACTTCTTCTTAAGAATTCCCTTGTAAGAAAAATAACATGTTCCATCAGTCTATCTCTGTGAAAAAGGGACCACTGACTTCTTACATCATTTTTATCATGAAAGCCTGGCTAGCATATGTGCAGAACACATAACTGGTGTTGTAACTAATGCAGAAATGGCTCTGAGGGTGGAGAAAAAACAACTTCTCAGAGAACCAAAAACTAGATAGACACAACTCTGGGAGATTGTTTTTTCTCACCCAGAGCTTTTTCCTTTATTAGAGTGGACTTCATGCATTTTTATTTATTAACTTTTTTCTAGAAGAAGTAGCCTACACCTAAGTTTCATCATTACCTAGATAAAAACAAAGCAGATGAATTAGGACAAAACTGTTTATTCAGTTGCTATTTTTCTTAGCAAAAACAAAAAAAAACCAAAAAACAAAAAAAAAAATCTTCTAATAAAGTTCAAGTCTTCAGGCTATGTATGTTGGATGGATGGGGGGGAGAGGGCGAGAAAAAGAAGAGAGGAGAAAAAAAATGTTATCCAGAAATAAATTCTGGTTTCCAAAATATGCTCTCTGGAAGAGAGGAGGTTCTCACAGGGAAACAGCTGGCCACATGCAGAAAAGGCAACAGATGGTATAAGGAAGGAAAACACACAGGAAGCAGTTGTTTTTTCACTGAATATAAATATAGGCGGACTGGGGGGGAAGAAGGGACATGCATGTGTGTGGCTGCACATGCAAACAGATCTACAATCAAACACACAATTTCAACTAATCAAAGGCCCAATGACCATGAGACTTCACATTTTGAGAATTAAAACAGTGATGGTCAGCATGACTCTTCGTGGAGATGGTGTTTTCCATGATTGTTATGTCATTTGCCTGTACTATCAGATCTCGAAAACGTTTCCAACAGAAAAAGCACTCGCTAGCATCCCTTCTATGGATTATACTATAAAGTGTTGCAATACAAGGGTGAAAGTAAGACCAAGAATATTTTTCAAAAAAATTTAAAGGAACACAGCAGCAAGCTCTTTCAATAGGGAATATTCCAGTATTATACACATGAATGAAATTGCCCTCTAATTTACTGGATAATTTCCATAGAGGATACTCTGTTGAGCTAAGTGATGTTCTGATGTTAAACAAGGAACAAATCCAAAAACAGTAACATAATACCAGTGTCAAGGAGGTAGAATGCTGAATCAAGTATGCAAAAGTTGTATTAGGAATCCTAGTAAATCCTTTTAGAATTATTTATATTCAAGTGCAAGGCAATTTATATATCTGCTTCAATGAAGTTCCTATTTATTCTAAATTGCATGTACTTCTCTACACCAAATAGCATCAGTGTTTCATTTAATATTTCTAATTCTATAGTATAACTACATATTAAAGCAGGAAGGAAGACTCATGTCAGGATAAATTATTTCTTTCTCACAAATTTTACTGGTTTTGATTCATTACAATTGTATGTATGTTTAGTACTGTTAAAGCATTTGACTCTGTTATGAAAATCCTCACAACACCACAGTGTTCTGTGTAAACCTGTATTTGAAATTAAGGTATTACCGAGAGAATTTATTTCATCGCCATTTGACTTTGCTCCACTGATCTGTGAAATGTGTTGCCCCTCTCCTCCCTTGAGAACCACTGTAAAAAAGACTGACCTGAAACATTTTCTAGAATTAAGAACTGCCATTTGTGCTTTATACAAAGCAACTGTATACAGGAATACCAATGCAGCATTCGTATTGTTTTCTGTAGTACCAAAACACTAATTGTTAGGCAAAACCTAGTACGAGATAGAACAAAAATTTGAACAAAACTCTACTCTTTATTTTTATGATTTTGCAAATATCTTTAAAGAAATGTAAGCAATCCCTTCAGCTGTCATAAAACTAGTGACTTTTGGAAAACATAGAAACACATATGGAGTTATTTTTTTAAACCGCATTGCCAAAACAAGTGAAGAAAATCAAGATTTCCAATTTCTGTAACCAAAGTAGTCTTTATGACTCAAAAAATTAAGTAACATTCTAGGTCATAAAACACAAAGAACATTAAATTGCAGCTCTTGAAAGTACTTTGCTCTAAATTCCTCTTCTGAACTGTGTTTTCTGAGTATGTATATGAGCAGGTTGTCAGGATTTATGCTTTGTTGAAAGCTCTAACTATACAACAGGTGCAAATTGGTACAACTAGGAAAAATTTAGTCATAAGTCAACCAACAGGAGCATCTTCTTAAAGGCAAAAAAGATTTGTCATTTTGCAGGCAGGTTTATTAAATAACATTCATTAGATACTTCTATAGGTGTTTTTTTCAACATATTCATCAAAGATATTAAGGCATCCTTAAGTGTATGAGCATATTTAGATTTCTTAGGTATGTGAAATAGCACAGCACGTAATAGATATATGTATTGCAGAATGAAACTCACAAAATTTCAGACAGTTGTCTTAGGCAATAAGAATAAAGTGCCTGTATAAGATTTCTTACATGAGACTAATAACACTCAGCCCTTTGTAGATCATCTAATAACATTTATAAGTCTTTGAAGTCTCTAATTTAATTAACTATTAACTAACAAAGTTGGGCAATATTGTCAGTTGCTGCTGTTTAGGAGGGAAAAAAATCACACATCATAGTTTATTCCAAAGCTTACAAAGTTCCAGATCCATACTGAAAAATCAGGCAATTGTAATAGTAAATCACTATACGCAAAGCTCATTTCCTTTGCTTTGCTGCTCTCTTAAGAATGCTCAGAACAAGTTTTGCTACAATGCTTCATCTTCAGACAGTATGTCTGAAAAGAGAGAAGAGATGAAAGCAATCTTGCAGCTATCTAAGTAGTTTAAACATCTTCTAGCTTGACTGTCATCTCTTTGTGGATCTATTTCCAAAGTCATTTTGTAACCTGCAACAGTTTAGTCCATGTCAGTGTCTGTCCTTGTTTTCACTGCACTCTCTCTGCCTACAGATTCACTGATATCTCAAGTAGAATTGACAGAGGCAGAATACTCAGAGGGACATTAGTTGTAAGCCACCTTAGGTCAACAGCCCTATTAAAACAAGTGTGCTAAAAAAAATAACAGAACAGCAGAAAAACAGATCTCTACTCTTGACTTGAGGAGGGGCCAATAACCAAACAAAAAAATGACCGGAAAGTAGATTTCTGAGTGCACTTTCTATGATGACATGGACTTGGAGCTCTCATTAAACTTGTGCAGCATATAACCTCTGTATTTAAGCTGAGACTCTCTCAAGTCCTATTTCTGAAACCATCCATAATCTTTAGGATGACAAATCACTGTGGGGTTTGATTTCAGTCTTTTCACAATTTCTCAATGACTTTTGGGTGACCTGAAGCTAATTAGGATGATTTTTTTTATGTTTAACTGGAATACCCTGTATTTCAATTTGTATCCCTTGTCACTGAGAAAAGTCTGGCTTTTTTCTTTACTCCCTCGCATCAGGTATTCATACATACAGATAAGATACTCCCACATCTCCTCTTCCTCAAGCTAAGCAGTCCATATCCTCTATGTCAGACTCTTCAACCCTGTAAGCATTGTTGACACCCTTGGACAGGGGGAGCTGAGACTGTACACAGCATAGGTGTGGAATGCCAAGGAAAGCGGAACAGTCACCTCCCTCAACCTGCTCACAAAGCTCTGCTTATTGCAGCCCAGGAACCTGCAGGCTCCCTGCTCTTGTCCTTCTACTTCCAGAACTGACAAGTGTCCCAAGCAGCAGCAAAAGGTTTGATCAAGGACCTCAGCTCTTGGATTATTTGATGATTCTGTGGATTATTTCTTGCAATTAACTGCAGCTATCCACAACTGTTTGTAGCGTATAGTTAGTCATGTAGTGCTCCTGGATGATAGGAACATTTTACTTTTGACCATGGATATAATTTTTGACCTGTCCAAAACTTAAGACAGAATTCTAGTATGTAGTTTTGTATAGAAGGTTTCTTCTTCCTAAGTAAGAAAACTGTTTGAATTCAAAAATATTCTTGCTCTAAGACCTTTTAATTGGTATAAAATATCAATAATAACACTTCTGTTCTGAAAAATTATTCCACCTCTGGCCAAATGTTCAACTAAACAAACTCTAATTAGCACAATTATTTCTGTATTGAAATATGTCATATGTCTAACTGTGCTGTCAGTCTTTGGATAAGTGCAATAATTCCTTCTCCAGTCAGTCACAATGGATGTATTAATGTAGTAGTTCCACACACAAAAGAAAAGCCCAAAATCCAAAGGCAGATAACTTTGAAACATTTGTTGCTTTATTTAAATTACTTATTGTATTAATTAAAACTGTTTATAATTGGTTCAATTATTTAAATAATTCCAAATATTCTGGCAGATTCCGTTCCTAACTTATTTAAATTTCATCAAATTTATAACAAGTATCCGATGAACTGTTCTTTTCAAGTACCTCAGTACACTTCATTTAGTGTTTGAAGAAATCCTCACTTATTCACTTCTCAAAGATGTCCCAATAACCAATAAAAGCCTTACAGGTACTGTCAAAATTAATTCTACCTTCTCTTAAAATTAGTAAGTTGCTATTACAATGGCATTGAGCAGCTGAACACCACAATGGAGAGTTATCACCATATCCTACTAATCATTGTGCTCTTAATACTGTGCTTAATTCTACCTCTTTCCTATATGCCTATATCTCCTACTGTTTTGAATGTGAATCCTACATTGCACACTGCAGTGTCAGCACCTGTGTTTGTGTTTAACACTGAACTATGTTGGAGCTACAAAGTAGACAAAAAATCAGTGGTATAAATGCACAGTATAGTATCAAAAAATACCTTACACATTGTAAGGATTTTAAATGATATGGGAAACACAAAGATTTCCTGAGAAATTCCTGAAATTAAAGGCCTGGGAAAGGACATTGCAGGCTCATACAGCATTTTGACAATCTTGTGGTCACACCACATCCCTTCAGAAGTCCACAACAGAAAATATAATGACATTAGAATGCCACTCCTAAACCACAAAATGTATCTGGGAGCCATAGCTAAGGGCAATAAAACGCACCAAATGTTTTCCATTCGGTATGTTCCAAAATATCTTAACACTTGTACAAATATTGTAAAAAAAGAAGTTCTTTGTAACAATTGGAGATAATAAATACCCATATATGCCAGAGCAGAAAATCTATCACGGCTATTTCATAATCAGATTTAAACAAAGTGGTTTTTTGAAAGAAAAAGACACAGACATAAATGTGAAAGAGCTCCTTAGAGAAATCAAATGCCCACCAGCATACCCAGTATTCTCTTCACTCAATAATCCTTCTCTGGGGCCCACTCCTTCCACTGTATTCTTTATATTTTACAGCCTTAAAGTGCTGAAGCTCTTTTGATTATCAATATATCAATTATCATTGCTTTTACTATCAGTAGTTTTGATATTGCAAGTATTTTAAGGCAGTCAGCTCTATACTCCAGAGGCATGTGTGTGGCAAAATCATCACAACCACACAATCAGATGAGTATCATAACTGCCTTAAGGAATAACTGCATAATTTAAAATGCTATATAAGTAAAGGAACAGTGAGAAAGGCAAGTATTATTTTAAGAGTACGTGATTAAATACAAAGGATGGTAGTATGCTTGATTCAATCAGATTTTCATTTTAAATACTAAACAAATTTTCCTGCATTGTTTCCAATAAATGATATACACTATCAGAAAGGAATTCTAAGAGCAGCGTTACTTTGGCAAAGTAGGAGTGGAAGTGCTTTCTATACTTGCCTGTAATTTATATACTTGAAAATCAGAATGGAATTTCTTTTACAAGGAATGAGAAAATAAAACACTGCAGTTGTCCTCTACTTTGAGCTGTTTTTCAACTCATTTAATTGAACTTTAACTGAAAAAGTCATGTGGTCTTTACTTGTACTTTCAACAGTGTCTAGAAGCATCACTGTTAAAAATTATTTAGTGCTTGTGGTTCTGCTGAGTTCTCTTAATTCATGACAAGTAGTACATAATTCTATTTCTTCCACATGTTGGACTAGATTGAACAGCCCTCTCAAACAATCTTGAGCTTTGGAGTTTTTCAATGTATTTCTTTTCCTCAGCTCCCTGTGACTTGGCAATGATGATTTAAACTCTCTAAGGGAATTCAAGTATTTCAAGTAGTTGGAGAGCCACTTCTTTGAATCAGAATTTTTGTAATAAATCCAGGCCAAGAAAGATATTTGTTTGACTGTAACAACATTACTCACTAAGAGCAGCTGGTCCTTTACTTCACCAGGGGACAGAGCAGTTGCTTGCTTATCTGATCTTTTTTATAATATTCCCTTGGATAAAGGGATCTTATTAAATGACAATAAACCAAATATGTTGTCTGATGTCTTTGTTCTCGGTTGACATTATCCTAGAGGAAGCAAGCGTACCTGTGCAGATGCAGAACTGCCAAGTGTACCTGCAATTTCCACTCACAGTAGGAACAGAAGGCACTTACAACTTTCATTACCAAATCAGCTCCATTCTATTTAGGAGTCAACTGTTAAGTAAACCCAGACCTCTCTAGTCTTCAAGATTTACCTATTTTATATAATACAATTGAAATGACAAGAAGTGGAGTACTTCGTTTTTCCTCAGAGAGCAGATCTAGATAGCATAACTAACCATCACTGTCTTCTCGTGTCATTCACTTACTTGCAGTCCAATTAATCTTTTCAAGGATTCCTCACTTCTCACCTCACCCATTCTCTTCCATATTGTAGCAGCTAACTGGATTGAATTTGTCAAGACATACTTTACAGCAAAAGAAGACCTCTGAAAATTTAGGATTTGTATACGCAAATGTAAAAAACATAGAATGTGTATAAGTTGGAATAGCCAAGCCTCACGCAAATATACTTATATCAGTGATGCTGATCCTCTTGGCCTGAGTACTTACCCAGTCATCAGAACCTTCGAAATTAATTTCAATAGGAAAAAAAATCAAAAGAAAGAAATGAAAAATAATATGTATCTCTTTGTTATATTTATTTTACAAGTGAACTGCCCTGGATACAACAAAAATCAAGCAGTAGGAATAATTTGCTCTCCAACACTGGATTTTCTCCAGACAGGTCTCTACCCAAAACAACTGCATTCAGCTTCTCCTCTGGACCACACTACAAGTGCAGCTTCAAGTCTGGACTCACAGTTTAGCTGCTCCAAGTTGTCCACTTCTTCGACTGGCAGCACCTCTGACAGACAATACTAAATACATCCTCACCTAGGCAGCCTGGCTCATTAAAATTTACAGTAATAAACAACATTTCGGGGCAGCAACAGAGGAGAATCTGAAGGTGATACCTTACACAGAAGAGTGAGGCAGCAGCCAAGAAAAGCAACATTTTCTGTCACGCCCAGCAGGAAGGGCCACGAAGATTGTCAGAGAGCTGGAGCGCTCCTCCTTTGAGGATAGACAGAAGGAACTAGGGCTGTTCAGCTTGTAAAAGAGGAGGCTGTGGGGAGACCTCATTGTGGCCTTCCGGTTTTTAAAGGGAATTTATAAACATGAGGGAAATCAACTTTGTTCAATGGCAAATAGTGATAAGGGAGGAATGGTTTTAAACTAAAGGAGGGGAGGTTTAGATTAGATGTCAGGGAGAAGTTTTTGTACTGAGAGAGTGGGCAGGTTGCCCAAAGATGGTGTGAATGCCCCATCCTTGAAGGAGTTTAAGGCCAGGTTGGATGGGGCCCTGGGCAATCTGATCTAGTACTTGACCTAGCAGATGGCATCCCCACCTGTGGCAAAGGGATGAAACTTGATGGTTCTTGAGGTCCCTTCCAACCCAGACCATTCTATGATTCTATGATGATTCTATGATGTTCCTATGATTTGCCTGCAACTGCTAACTGCAACTATGGGTCTTGGTTTCTTTGCTGCTTACTTGGATCCTTAGTGCTTTCCCTGCTACGTCTATAACTTCCCTGACTCTCTGCTAGCTGGAAGAAAACTAGAACGCAGTGGTGAATACAACAGTAGCAATACTTTTTGAGGACTCTTCACTCATTTAGTTTTGATCTTATTTCAGTTCTCTGCAAGGCAAAAAACATGAGCCTTTCTTGGTTGTCTGAAGATGAAAAGACAGCCACGTGCAGCAGCATCAGTCATGAAATCAGATTGCCCAGACAATAGCATAAAAACCCTCCATCAGTTCTACCCATTGTCTTGAGAGTCCAAGAATGGTGATGGGGAGAAAAAAGAAAAAAGAAAAAAAAAAAGAAAAAAAAAAGGAAAAAAGAAGACAAAACAAGTTTTTAAAACCTAATTCTCTAAATGGAGTTTTCTCCATATTACCAAAACAAATCCGTTGCCAAACCCAAACCACACAGTAATTTTTCTGCTTCATCTCAGTATCATCCAGCCACTTTTCAGTTATTCTCCAAGGAACTACTGTTTTTGTAAAATCTCACTGGTGGAATACTGTTGTGTTTTTCACTGGTATCCAACCAGCAAAAATACTAATAATAAAAAAAAATCTCAAAAATACTGGGTGTTGCTTCCTGTGTCTTTCACAATATTTCAGCTTTAATATCCAATTTTTTTCCAGAGGAAGCAGCAAAAAGGGATAGATCAAGTCTATTTCTTGTCTGCATCTACTTATAAAGTACTGGGATATACTCTTAGGGAAAACTTGTGAAGTGTGGTTGTAAGGACTTCTGGGGGTCTCTGGTGCACACTCCCCCTCAAAGTAAGATCAAGTTCTGGGCTATACTAGGAGGAACAGAGCCAGATGGACAAGATGAGCAATGTTTCCCCTTCCCTCAGCACCTTTGATACCTATCAGCAGTGCCGTGTCTTCTTCTGAGTTTCCCACTAGAAGAGGGGCACAAGTGAATTGAGGTGATTTCAGCATGGGGCCATCAGAACAATTAAGGGAAAAGAGCATTTGACATACAAGGAAAGGCTCAGGAAGATGGGTTTTGTTTACTAAGATGGTGCCTAAATACTGGAATAAGTTGCCCAGGGAGGTTGCGGTGTCTCAGACCTTGCTAAACCCAGCTCGAGTTAATGCTGCTGTGGGTGAGAGAGTGGAAATGTTGGACTAGACAATCAGTAGGGTTCTCTCCAGTCCTAACAATCCATGGACTCTGTGAATTCAGCTATCATTCCGTATAGCAAAACTTTGAAAATTTCCACAATTCCACAATTCATCTGAATGTTCACTGTTCTCACAGCACAGATTTTTTTCCTGATATCCAATATGAAACCTCAAGCTGCAATTTGCATTCCCTGCCTGTCATACTCTCTGGCACTACCAGCAGGAGTTGAGCTTTGCAGAACAGCCTGGGTTTGAAGGGACACCAGAAGACTTAATTCCAAGCCCTCTGCCACAGGCAGGGTTACCAAACAGTATACCAGACACTGGATCAGATTGTGCAGGGCCCAATCCAACCCAAATTTCAACATCTACGGGGATGAGGTATCTATAGCTTCTCTGGGAAGCCTGTGTCTGAACCTCATCTCAGTGAAAAATTAACATCTAATTTAAATTTCCCCTCTTTTAGCATAAGGGCATTCCCCCTTCTCCTGTCACTATCAGACCATGTAAAATGTTGCTCTCCTGCTTACAGGCTCTGTGAAAGTATTGGTAGACAGCAATGAGATGTCCCTGGACTCTTCTCAAACTGAATAAGCCCAGCTCCCTCAGCCTTTCATCATAAGAGAGGTGATCCAGACCTCTGACCATTTTCATGGCCCTCCTCTGGACCTCCACCAACAACTCTCTGTCATTCCAGTACTGGGGGCCCCAGACCTGGACCTGGCTCCAGATGGAGCCTCACAAGAGCAGAGTCACAGTCATTTCTCAGCTCTGCTGCCAATCCTTTTTTGATCACCTTTATACTCCCCGAGGGTTTCTGCTACACCATCCCATACTCTGCTCTTCACCAAACTAAGTACATTCATCTGTCCTCAGAGACTATTTGCTGTAAGCCCCTCACCACTTTCAGCCTCCGCTGAACCTCCTCCAGTGTTGTCCTGGAAGCCCAGCCATCATTTCAACAGCTGAACCAGGCCCATTTACACTGTTTAAATTACAGGGAAGAGTTTCCAGTCTTCCACACCATTTTCCCTTGTACAGCATCATTTCGGAGCACCCCAGGGCATGCTGGAGTCATCTTGCTGACAGTAAGAGTTATACTTAGCTTACTCAACAAGTTCAGAGCAAGAGGAACCATTGGGAGGATTATACACAGGCCTGTGTGTTACTGGAAGGCTGCACCACGTTTCCAACCATTTGGCAAGTTGTCCTTGGAGCTCATAGTCCAAAGAGCAGTTTCATTTGTGGAAGACTTGCCCTGCCCACAGACTTCTTCCTGTGTAAACTGTGGTGAAAATGTTCTGACTCACCACTGTCAGACCATCCTGCCAGTGATGTAATCTTTGTTTTTTCCTACAGAAAACGCAATCTGCAATTCCCTCGTCAACTTCAGACTCTGTTTGTAATGAAGAAGTGCTAAAACATGGACTGAACAGCCACCAGCGTGTTTTTCACCTCCAGAAAGTACCCCATCACACTTCGGCAACTACAGAAACATGATTCTCACTCAGCTCATGTAATGATTACAGAATACCGACATGCTTCTAAATGACTGGAGCTAGCTAGACTTGCACAAATTTAAGTTTCTGTCAGTAAAATTTCCCCCATTCTGCACATGCCAAGAAAATTCATCTCATTTTGAATCAGTCCCTAATTCCTGCAGCGTTCCTACCTTAAGCCTCACACTGGCACAGCACTTGTACAAATATCTGCACAAAGTCGTCAGCAGACTCACCTTGGTGAAACGGTCTGAGGGAGGACTGCCTGATAGTTTGCTTTCTAGTAACCACTGTAATACAGGTGGTGCTTTGAATATCTGAAAGTCATGCCTTGGAGTGAACAACAAAGTTTTTTCTGGCATGTTAAGCTGCTCCAGAAGTAATGCCTCCTATTTTCATATGTTGGCCCAGATGTCAGAGGTTGATGTCGGTGGTACGGCAGTAGAGTTCAAACCTGCTCACCAATATTCCATTATATTATGTAGCCTTGAGGCAGATGGCAGTAGAGGGATACTCTGACAAAATGGTGTCTGACATGGAAGCAGAGCCATGGAACTGAATTCCTACATGCAGAACAAATGCCACCCACTGACATTAATTGATGCTTGCTGAACGTTTCTGGGGACCAAATAGTGGAATTGAGCACAGTGATGTGGTAGGTAGTACATTTCAGCAGTGACAACTTCCATCATCATAGAAGACAAGCCATGTTCCAGGTGTCTATACCAACATTTATAAGTGTAGTATGCAAGCTCTTGTTCACCAGTGGCAAAAATGCATAGCTAATGGTGGTGACCATGTTGAAAAATAGTGTTTTGCATCTGAGAACTTTCTCTATCAAACGGTGCTATTGTGCTCTTTGTATCTGTTGCCATTTCCATGGAAACAAATAGGAGGCAATACTTTCAGCTCAGCCGAAGTACTTCTACCTTGTCAGCACCAACAAAAACTGTGGTTTCCATTTTTATCCACAGATAGGCACCATACAGTTCTCAGGGTGCAGGGACTGGAAAGGTGAAGGCCGAAGCTACCAGGAGCATCTAGGCAGAGCAGCTGACTGTGCACTTGGTGGCATGGTTCACTTGGGCCTGACTTTTTGTCTCATCATCTCAGAGTGCTTATTTGGAAGCTGAGCTCTTGAGCATTTTTTACAAAAGCTTAAACTAAGATGGGATATCCAGATGCTGAGCCGTCTCTTGAGCTACATTTTGGTCTATAAATGCAGTCCTAGAGACTAGGACTAACTCACACCAGTGACTTCCCACGAGAAATCAGGAGTCACTGAGTTCACTCGGAGGAAGACGCTGCAGTCGCCCTGCAGGGCACCAATCCCGCTGTCAGCCTGCGCGTGGCAGCCCGGCTGCAGCTCCGCTAGGTGTCCCCCTGCTGATGCTGCTCATCGGGACTGAAGCAGCCCAAAACCGACGGCAGGAAAGAGGTGCCCAGAACAAAACCAAACGGCACTTTCAGAAAGTGAGAGCATGAAAACCTTAGCAACCGTGGCGAAAAAGGAAAAAAAAATGAAAATAAAAGGGAAAGCAAATGGGAAATAGACATCATGCAAAGCACAGAAAAGTATTCTAATGTTGGCAACTATAAGGAAGTATTCAAAGTTAGTTTTGCTTTAACACAGGAGGAGCAATCACTCCTACGAGTAGAAGGCAGAACATAGCATTCCACTGGAGGCTGCGTCCATCGAACTTCTACTGGGAAGGAAGAATGCTAATATACTCCCCAGGTTTAAAAAAGGGATGGAATTTGGCAAGGTTTCTGTGAAGCCGTCCCGGGGAAGACACGATGAGCTCTGCGTGGAGAAATGAAAACATTCCTGAGGCGGTCTGCCCCGGGCTCTGCAATGCCAGTCAGCCTCCAAAGCCTCACGTGTCCTCTAATACGGAGTTTGAACGGTGCTGCGTGACAAAAGTGCCTTTTCCTGAATAATTAGCACAGGAAAAAGACAGGAGTCGATGGTACTTGGAGAAGAAAGAAAAAATAAAAAACAGATGTAGTTTTTCAAGTGAGGATTGCACTCAGCTTTTTGCCGGGCTGCGGGAACGACGAGTTTGGAAGCGAAGGGAGAACCGAAAGAAAGGTGCGGAGCAGGAGCGCGAAGGGCTGCATTTAGCGGAGCCCTTCTCCTTCCCTCTCCTTTCTCCTCCGGGGCGGGGAGGGCACAGGTGAATGCGCCCTTTGTCCCGGCGGGGCCCGAGCCGCAGCCCGGCGCTCCGCGGGCCCCGGAGGGCGGCCACTATTCGGAGAAGGGGAGCAGGCGGCCCGCGCCCCGCCGGCACCGAGGGCGGCGGGATGGGCGCGGAGGGCGGGGCCGGGCGGGGGGGGTGGAGGCTGCGGCCGGCGGGGGCTCGCCGCGTCGTGGCTCAGCGGGTTCCCGGCTGCTACAAGGGGAAGCCCCGCTCCGCAGTCCCCCGCCGGGCCGAAGAGGCTGCGCCGCCGGAGGGCTGAGGTGGGTGCGCCCCGGGCGGCGGGAAGTGGCGGCGCTGGCCGGGCTGCGGGCGGGCGCGTGGCCGGGCTGCCGCCGGGTTCCGGCGCGGGGCTCCGCCCGCCCGCCCGCTGCCACCGGCACTCCGCTCCGGATGCCCTCGGTGGGAGGGGAGCGAGCTCTGAACCGTCCGCGTGAGGCTTTGCGGAGAGCTCGGCGGGACTGCGTGAGTGAAGGGGCACGAGTTCTCGCTGCCTGCCGGGTGCTGCGCCGTACGTCAGCCCCGCTGTCCCAGCGCTGTCACGTTGCCGTCTTCCAACGGTGCCAAGGGAGCAGCGGGACGGTGTCCCTATCCCGCTCTCTCCCATCTCCCCATGACTGTTATCTCAGGCTGTTTATTTTGGACATTTTTTCTTTTCTTTTTTTTTTTTTTTTCCACGGAGCTAGCAATGAAAACCCTTATTCAGGAAAACCTTTCATTGGCTTGAGAGGGTGTTTGTGCAGTCAGGTCTACCCGGTTTGGGTCCCTGCTGGTTCAGCGCTATCCATCAGCCTGCTTTCTCAGGGCTCACAATGCTGGGAGCTCTGCCCTCCTCAGCTGTAGGCCCTCCATCCTTGTTTCCAGCTGGTGGTACTGCTGCCTTCGGGTGTGCATGGAGGATGGACGTTGCTACAGCTGTTTTCTTTTAGAGCAGCTGTGACTGACACATGGCTGTAATTGGTTTCTGTCTTCCGCAGGACTTTCTTCAGACGTGTTCCAGGCAGAGCCATGCTGTAGATGACTTCTTTCTAACAATTCGTAAGTCACTGAATAATAAAACTGTAAGTGTTGGTATTTAAAATTTCCAAAAGCTGTTACTGTGTGATGTTACTGAGTGTATAAAAAATAGTTCTGCGTTAACTCTGGTATCAGAAGCCAAGTGGACTATAGTGAATTGCCACCTATGCTTCCTTGCATGTAGTCTTATGGCTATAACCCATATGTTTCCCTGTTAGAGCATATGTATTCACTCACACAAATGTATCTTCTTTTTCCATGTTTGTTTTTGTTTCCTGCCACATAAAGCATTAAGAGGATTTTTTAAGATTCTATGGAAGCCTTTTTTCCTCAAATGAACTTTTTGGATCAGCAACTGACCAGCTCTTGATTGTTTTTCTCATCATTGTATTATTTATATGCATCAACACCAATACTGACCTTTATCTAGAAGCTGTTTCAGGATTTGCAATTTCTAAAGTAGGAGTGGTAGCAGCGTGAGACACAGGTGAGTTAAGGTCTCCCACACAGAGCTTCCCAATCAAAAATATACTTTTGGGCCTCCTAGACAGTGTGGCAGACAGTTTCAAAGAGGCTGGGATCACTGTGTAAGCCCCTGTAGGTCAGTACAGAAGAAAAAAAAAAAAAACTGAAACAGTAGCAAAGGAGTGAGTCATAACCTGCTTTAAAAGTTTTCAAAAGTCAGTCTCAGTGTTGTTTACATTTATTTTTTTTACTTTCACTTCACACTCTAAAAATCAGAGGATACAGTGTGACAGACTCCAGTATTCTGAGTTCCTTTAAAAACAGATCTGGAAATCACTTTGTTACCTGTTTTTTGCAAGTAAGTAAGTCACACTGAAGTCTTAAAACTATTCTTTGCCCTTGTAACAACTAGAAATGCAGTATATCAAAACAGATAAAAGTAGGATTTGCTAACTAATAGTAGGACTGGAAGATCAGAGAAGATCTTGGTTACAGTATCTGTGATAAAATCACTAATAATGTAATAACGGGGAAAAATGTAGGAATGTGTCTGTAGCAGCATGTTTTCTTGTGTGCAGGATATACAAACTGTCCAATAGCTGGCATAGGAAAGGGTTAATGGCTTGACCTTCGGAGAGAAGCTCTTGTTGACCCTACTCTGCAACACTTGGCTGAAAGGTTATGCCCAAAGGGAGAGCTCGTTAGCAGGAGGGAAAAATATCAGAAAATAAATACTTGGGGAAAAAAAGGCTTTGGAAGTCTGGTGGCCTAGTAGAAAGCAAGTCCTTGTACCAGATAGTAGAAGACAGTGGGAATCGTTGACTGAAGGAACCATGCAGAGAAAAATAGTACAACTGTCACATTTGGATACAACTTTCCAAAAGTTTGATGGGTGTAAAATAATCTGTATTTAGAGAACTGATTTTGTATGTAGCAATTAGCTGTTCAGTGGGATGTCTACCCAGAGGAGCCAATTAGTCTCAGCCTTGAAGGCAGCCACAGAAAACTTACACTAGTCTGGCAGTGTGAGCTCCCAGAGGTGGCACAAGCACATCTCTTCTGGCATTGTGTGGCAGTGTGGTGTGTGCACTGGAAGTCCTTGTGGAACGTAACTCCTTGCAGTTGCTTACAGCCTTCTCAGGACTTCAGTGTAGCATCTCTACTGCTGTCTTAAGATCTCAAGAGAGAAAACATCTGTTTTGTTTTATCTCTGCTCTTCCTCTGTTTTCTGGCTTCTGATCTCTTAGAATCTTTAATCTCTGCCTCTTGTGGGTGATAAGTATTGAGAGTGTACCTTAACAGCATGAACAAAGTTCCAGCTGGAGTTTCCTGACAATCTTGATGCCTCAGGCTGTTAGGCAGACCAAGCCTAAATGTCTGAATCATAAAACCTAAGAAGTATGAGCAACCACAGATTGGTGTGAGTTTCTTACAGCAGCAAGTTCAGTCTCTCATTAGGCTAGACAATGTTTCATTGAAGCTTGTCATAATCTTATCAAAAATCCATCTTTATAACATTTTACCTGTCATTCCACAAGCAAAAGTTGTTTCATACTTTATTGTTCTATTTTAAAAACTTTTGCCCTGAATTAAATCTTTCATTCCTCTAGCAATGCAGGCGTTTAGCTTAAATATTGCCTTACTCTGGTTACTTTATTCTGTTGATTCATATGCTCTTCACCTTACTTAGGGGTAAAAAAAAAAAAAAAAAAAAGTAACTTCTCTCTCAAATGGAAGGGGGAAGAAATATTTTGTGGTCAAAGAGGCCTCAGTAGGGCATTTCAAAACCTGTTTTACATCCTGTGTTTGTTTTGCAGAGAATTTCTGCAATGGAGAAGAGGGAAGGTGATAGTCGTACCGTTGATCAAAACATCATGCCAAGAAGAAATAGAGGAAACCTTATCGACTTGGTAATGTTTCTGTAAAAGAGCAGTTCACATGTTGTGCAGAATATTGCAGTCTTTTGTTTGATTTTGTCCAGATGTACCCTGTTCCCATACCACTGGCGTATCATCAATACTTTTCAAGTCTTCTCACAACACTGACACTAAGAGATTAAAAAGATAATGAACAAGTGATTCAATTAAATCACATTCCATACGTAAAAAATGCACAAGCCTTGGGCCAGTTAAAAATGTCATAAATTGTTAATTGCACTATACCAGCTGAGCAAAGGTCCATAGAAATAAATTGTGATTTTTGATCTTAAATTTGAAATTTATCTTTGATGGAGTCTCTATAATTGTAAGTTTTCCACACTACACTAAAAAATGTCTAGGAAAAAATCCACTCCAACATAATTTGTCTCTGCAATTACTGATGGATGGTAGTTCAAGCTACAACTTGCTCTTCTAATGTGAACTTACAATCTGTGGAATTCTGAATTAGACTTAAAAACTGTATCTTCAAGAAATTGGAATCTGTAAGTGAAACTGGGCCCAGAGGTGTATCTCAGTTTATATAATATGCAATTTTATATATTAATATCACATTGTGTAATGCATGGACTGAACTCTTCTTCATTGATTAGAGAATACAAGTTACTTAGGGCATACTTTCTCTGTTCATTAAAAATACACATTTTCATCATTCAGTAAGCATCTTCAACTATAAAACCCTAATAAGGACTATGCCCTTTAATTTTACTGTGAAGCACTGTAGGCAATTCAGTCAGACGTGCAGGAACAGGCTGCCTTGACTCCTCTTAAGATTTTACAGCGAGATAGCAATGTACTTTTCTTATCTCTCTGTTAATAGAAAGCAAAACACCCTGTATCAGAGAAAGTGAACCCAAGACTTGCATCCACTTACCCTTGCATTATTTCCAAGTGGCATCTTGTTTGAAATGACACCTTAATCAATTTCAATATACTTGATTCTTAAGAATAAAGACAGGTAGTATAGCAGAAATAGGCAAATCTCCTGTTTTCTAGAAGAATGATTTGAAGTTTATGATTGTGAAGGTCTTTTCCAACCTAAATGATCCTATGATTCTGTGAATGCCAACTTACATCTTTAAAACTGCTAGTAGCTGCCTTCCTCAAAGCTGACGTTGCCATATCATATTCTGGAGATTGAGACACATGCAACATTAGCCATTCTAAAGCTGAGCTATTGCCACATCAGTTCAGGTTCACTTTACATTTCACTCAAATATTAGAAGGAGGTACATGTTTATTAATGTTATGAAGACCCAGCTTCCCCCTTTGGACAGCTGCCTGCTGCATCAACTGTAATGTCCTGCTGTTGATGCATGCGTGTACTTTTGTTTTGATCAAATACCTCTTCTCCAGACCATAAGGATCGGACAATCTTTAAATACATTATCTCAGTGTAAAACAATCTGTAATGCACTAATATTTTGCCCCAGCTTAGCTCCTTTTAAAGCCTGTGATAATTCTGCCAAGATCTTCAGCTTTTTGAACTGAAGTGACTCAGCTCCATAAGTTTTCATAAAAGCTGAGAGAACTCTATTGTATTTAGAGAGGACAAAAAGAAAAGCCTGGGAATTGAACCTGGAGTTGAAAGGGGCACAGCTAATATGTTGTATCCCAAATATTTCTACTTGCATCTTTATTCCCTAAGTTGATTGTCATTAATACAGCAGTGGCTAAAAGAAATATTGTACTGTCACATCTCTGGATTCAGATTTACATATATTTATTTGAGTTACTTCAATAAATCTGTAGCTGAAATTTGAAATCTTGAGTGGCTATCGTAAGAAGCTTTAGTGATGCTTCATATAATGTAATCTTCTCTTGTGGTGTAGTTAACCTCTTGGAAAGAAAATCTATTTTGAAATCACTGTACATAAAGGATGAAGAATAGGAAATAGACACTAAAATTTCTCAACTACTGATTGTACTATTTGAAATATACTTTCAAGTTGCTTTGTCTCTAATAATGTGCATGTTGGTTGGATATGGTTTCAGTAATGCATAGTATAAAAGTTATATCAAATACGTGATTTTCTATCAAATAAGTGATTACAGTTTTAATCTTCTTTTAATCTCACTGCTATTTCCTTCCTGTCCATTCCAGAATGAGGCTATGCAAGTCACCAATCCACCTGAAGTAGCTGCACTTTTTAACTTACATCAAGCACACCATTTTAATGAGTTTGAATACTCTTCAGAACAGCCCTACGAGCAGGATTTGTTCCCCAGGTGGCACATGCCACTGAAGATAGCATCTGTGATCTCATTACTGACATTTATTTACACATCTCTGAGAGATGTCGTATATCCTTTTATAACAAGAAATGAAAACGTTTTCTATAAAATTCCAATCCTTGTCATAAACAAAGTTTTACCAGTGGTTTCAATTACCCTTTTAGCACTGGTGTATTTGCCAGGAATATTAGCTGCTGGTTTCCAGCTGTACTTCGGCACTAAGTACAGAAGATTTCCCCTGTGGCTGGATAGGTGGATGTTATCAAGGAAGCAATTTGGACTTCTCAGTTTCTTCTTCGCTGTGTTGCATGCCTGCTATAGCCTATGCTATCCAATGAGAAGATCATATAGATACAAGCTGCTGAATTGGGCATTCCAGCAGGTATGAATTGTTCAGAAATTGCCTCTGATTTTGAAGCAACTCCTCACAAAGCACTGTTAAGGAATGGAGCAGAACCTACTAGTTGAAGCATGTAACAGGGAGATGAGAGTCATCACGGCTGTGCCAGTGTATACTCAATAAGTCACTTTCTTCATCTAGGAATTTTTGACTCTCTGTATAATAATTATAACTGCCCCACAGGTATACGTAAGTCTTTGGCACAGTATTTAGTGTGGATTAATTTTCTCAGCACCAGTGGAATCTAACTATCAACAAAAACTGCTGCACACGCTATTTTTAGACGTCATCTTTGTGAAGTGAATTATCCAGCAACAAAGCTGAGCTAAATTACAATAATTTTCATTTGCCAAAGGCTAAACTTATGAACACTGATGACTCCACAGTTTGTCTGGTACACACTAACTTGATAAAACAATCCAATTAAAACAATTTCTATCATGCTTCCAAGTCATGGGCAATAAATGGCTTGCAAATCTATCCAAAGTCCTCTGTTACTAGAGAGTATCTACTACATGTATATATTACTCTGAGTGCCATGAGTATTCCGTTATAAGGAATATTCCAGTATAAGGTGTAAAAGTTAGTTTTAATATCCTCAAAGTCTAATGTTTTATTAAAAGTGGAGTAGGATGTTTTCAAGAATTCTATGAAACAACCTCATAAAAACATTGAAAGTCAGCCTTTCTGGTGATCTGGCTTGAATGATTTATAAGAAATTTCTGTGAGATTCCAGTTCTTATGTGCAGGTGAAGAAATGATCGTATGTGGAGCATATTATATGATGGTGTTCTCTAATAGCATCGAAGAACTGTTTGATAGGAAATAGGAAAAACTTTAATACCTGCTTATTATTTTCATCCATATCAACCATTGTATTCTGTGCAGCTGAACGCACCAAGTTGTTGAATAAACAGGACTAAGTGGCTATTCTGGCACAATAATGTTAAGAATGCCTGCTAAATTGGCACCGTAAAACAGTACTGTAAACATATTTCCTGTTGTTATAAGTTCCCAGGTATGGTATTTAGTTACAGATGGATTTTTTTTTTTGTCAAAGAATAAGATTTCTCCTGCTGTGAAGGCAGGCTAACATGCCTCAGAACAAGTCTTTTCTGAGCCAAGATGCTGATGCAATCTGTACATTCTTTTCACCTGAAGCCTACCTTTGCTCTGCAGATACTAGTGGGGAATTTTTCATTGCAGTTAAACAGCAGTTACATTCAGAAACATTCAAAAAACACTGTTTCACATCTTACTTCCTAATTACCATTGTGAAAACAACTCTATTTTATGGAAGTGACTAAGTGCACCAGAAAGCCAATTGTATCCTGGGCTGTACAAAAAGAAGCTTGGCCAACAGGACAAGGGTGAGATGATTCTTGCACTCTACTCCACTCTCTTGAGACCCCACATGGAAGTACTGCATCCAGTGCTGGAGTCTCCAGTACAAGAAAGATGTGAACATGTTAGAGAGGGTTAAAAGGAGAGCCAGGAAAATAACCAGAGAGCTGGAGCACCTCTGCTATAGAAAATGGCTGGGAGATACGAGGTTGTTCAGCCTGGAGACAAGAAGGCCCCAGGGAGACTTTATTGTGGCCTTTCTGTATATAAAGGAGCTTACCAAATAGACAGAATGACTTTTTTACAGGGTCCTTTACAGACAGGACAAAGGGCAATGGTTATAAACTGAAAACAGATAGATTTAGATTGGATATAAGGAAGAATTTTTTCACGGTGAGGGTGGTGAGATACTGGAACAGATTGCCCAGAATGACTGTGGGAGCCTTGTCAACTGAAGTGTTCAAAATCAGGTTGGATGGAGCTTTATGACACCTGATCTGGTGAAACATCCCTCCCACAGCTGGGGTTTGGACTACATGGCCATTTAAGGTCTCTTCCAACTCAAACCATTCTATGATTCTTTCTACAGGTCAAACAAAAGAAAGAAAATGCCTGGATTGAACATGATGTTTGGAGAATGGAGATCTATGTGTCCCTAGGAATTCTGGGACTTGCTTTGCTGGCCTTATTGGCAATAGCATCAATCCCATCTGTCAGTCACTCTTTGACCTGGAGAGAGTTTCATTATATTCAGGTACACATAAATGTCAACATATCATGTCATCACTCCTCATTTTTAGGACTGTATGTTTTCTGCTGAAATCATCCATAGTTAAAATATCAAATACAGAATAGTCAAAGAAACAGATGTAAAAACTTGTACAGCATCCTTTGTTAATTGTTCCACAAAAATAAATAATAAATAAGAAATAAGAAGAGAGAAAAAAATTTAATTCACCAGACTGCTGGTGTTTTAAGCATTTAGGTCACCTTCTGGGCCATTTATGTTTCAGGAAGGCCTTGTGCTCTGGTGAGCTGGAAGTAGGTGGTACTGAACCAGTTCACAGTGTTTCCATACAGCATGCGATTTCACTGCACAAGAATTGCTTGTTGCTCACTTTGAGCCATTTTGCCTGAGCAGTACCTGGTGCCTAGAAAGCCCAGAAGACTCTTACCTTCTGGGATGCAAAGGTTTTCCATCTGTATTTGGCACTAGCCACATAGCCTGCTTCAAAAAGTAATATTCTGAGAATGAGGCGTTCTGAGAAGGAACAAGTAAGAATCAAACCTACTTTGTAATTGGTTTTGCTAAAGATGGCTTTTTTTTTTCATTCACCCAAGTGTCTGGTTCTCTCCTAGTTCTCTGTATATAGCGTAATAGTAATACAAAATATAATAAACAATATATTTTATTATAAAATAATGATAAAACACAATAATGATTGGGATAGTTCTGCATCAGTATTATCATACTGTGTTAAACATGTTGAGATAGGTCTCTGAACATCAAAATCTGAAAATTTGAAGACCTATTGATTGCCTGTCATTTGAAAACATGATATCAATTTGAAAAATAGATATGAAATGCATATTTTCTGACAGTTAGTGATTTGGGATTCTGGCACTCTATTTAATGGACCAGTTGCAGGAAAAATTTGTCTGCTCTACAGAGACATATATAGACTGGTATAGGAGGGAGACCCCCAGTACATGATTACTTCTTGCATTAAGTTATCATTGTGATGGAATCCAGAAGTGAAATAGTAATATATTGGATTAGTTTTGTAAAAAAACAATTTGTATATTTAAAAATCGTATCCTATCGATTTAGCCATTGGAAAGGCAGTGTTTGACTTCAAGCTGATGGCAATTCCATTTTTGTAATAAAAACAAAGTTATTACGTACACAGGAAACTCAAAACTGCTAGTAACTCTAGCATAACTCTTCCTTTCCTCTTGAAATTCAAATCCTAAGCCACATTTATCATAGCACTATACTTAATATAGTTACTGATTTAAATAGATTTTAGAAGTTCCCTTTGCAAACAATTGACTGAACTGTTCATAAACCTCCTTTTGAACCCATAATAATTTATTAGAAAAGACGTCAGGATACAGATGACATCTACAGATTGAGATACTGAGAACTGACCCATTTTTGGGAATCTTTTGACTCTTCTGTATGTTACTGCAGTATCATAACAATGGGAGAAAAATGTTCCTGCTTTTTTTTTTTTCTTTTTTCTCCAAGGTGGCAAATAGATGTACAATTGGATGCTTGAATTATAGTTCTACAACTTTAATTCAAACCTAATGTTCTCTTTTCTATCACTTAAGTGTGTTGGTTGAAGGCCTTTTGACTTGTTTAACAGAGTAATCTTTTGCAAAGCTGGAGAAAATAAGTAACTTTATTTTCTTTCTTTTTTCAGAGCAAGATGGGATACATAGCTCTGCTGCTATGCACAGTTCACGCACTGGTGTTTGCTTGGAATAAATGGGTTGATGTTAATCAATTTATCTGGTACACACCACCTTCATTTATGGTAGCAGTTTTTCTTCCTATTGTGGTTCTGCTGTGTAAATGCATACTGTTCCTCCCATGTTTCAGGAAGAGGATTAAGAAGATCAGATGTGGCTGGGAAGCTAATACACAGACCAATCAAACCAACCTGTCTTCCAGACTATAGATCAAATATGGACATTTCCTATCTGAGATATGTAAATATGCTCAAGTCAACGGAATGTTCACTTGCAAGCTTTGTTTTCATCTATTTCTTAGATGTTTCTTGTTTACTTTTCATTTCATCCGCAGGGGTATGGAATACCTGATGCAATTTGAACTTATGTTGAGACAGAAATTGGAAACATTAATTTTACACTTTAATCTATTGGTGTTCTGGTATTTGATCATTTCTTTCTTCTGACTCATGGCTCTTAAAATGCCAGTGCTTTGTTGCTTCAATTGTAATTCTTTCACTGGAAAATGCAATCATAAATCATTGCTCCAGATGACCACAGAAAGTAAATAAATCATTACACCACAGAATCCAGGAATGCTTTCTACATCCCACAGCCACGTTTGTTCCCTGGTTTAATCTCAGTATTATGATGGGACAACAACTTGAGTATCTATTGCCCTGTTTCCCCTTATCTCCTGCATCTTATATTTAACTGCAGAAGAGATCCTTTAATACTAGAGCTAAATGCAAATTTGCATTCCCACCATGTCTTGGATTTAAACAATTAAGTAAGCAGAATTCTGGGGAACTTTGCAAGGGAAATCTCTCCTGAGGCTTAGGCACAGTATAAAAGAAAAAAAAAGGTTTTAGATTCAGATCTACATCTTATATGGGACTAGGTGTGCCTGTTTATTTAGAACTATAAAACGTTTTCTTTTATTATTTTTTTTCCATGAACAAATTCTTTTGTTTCTGATGCTGGAAATTTTCCATGTATTCGACTTGAACCTGCAGCCTTTGACACGTGCTGATCATTATTAACACAAATTATTCCAGTGGGGATAGCTCACACATTGAGTAAATATGTTTTATTGTATTACTGTAGGACCAGCACAATTGTGTGACTGGAAGAAAATCATTAAAAACAGTCGTTTGAACCTTGACATTGATTTGTTGAGATTTCTGTGTGAAACTGCTTCAGAATGCATTTGCTTTTATCTAAATTGTAGTATAAGGTGATGAAACTTCACTTTCTTTGTGTCACATAGGTCTGCCTGAATGCTTTAACTGAATAATTCATTTGTTAACATCTATTTTAAATACCTTATGCAGTAGTTAATGTTTTCACACAGTATCAGAAATGTTGTTGCCAGTTTGCCTGCATGAGCTTACTAGGGCATGGACTGATGATGCCACCTATTGCTGGAATCATCTACATGAGAATTGCAGTGGTTCTGCTATTAAGCAAATGGGAAAACAATGTCTGTGTAAGAGAATATGCAATACATGGAGCTAATGATTCTGTTTTACATTTGTGGACTTGGAACACTGGGCATAAATAACAAATTAAATTACTACTACCACATTTTGTATTTACCCGGTTTTAACTCCACTCAGTTATTGCAACTTAAAAGTTGTGCTTGTGTAGTACTGTGACAATAATGGGAACGTGGTGACCTGTGTCATATAAACTGAAGAGACTTGAGTGGCATTGTGTATTGGTAATACATGACAGAGTTGAACACTAAAACGCAGGAAGCCAGCCTGTAAACTTCAGAAATGTCTAAAAGAAAAGTGATGTTGTCAGTACATAAGCATTTACATTTCTTTAAGGGAAATAAATAAAATTATTTAGAATTTACATTAGAGAGAAAAAGTATCAAATGCTTACTTAGAATATTAATTGCTCTTGTTGTCAGGAGTCGTACAGTTTTGTTTTAGTTTTTCATTGGAACAGCTTAAGACCAGTGCAACAACAAAGTAATTAAATTATCTTCTACTAGCTACTGTTCTTGCTAAGCAAAAGTTGTGCTCAAATTTACTACTTAGGACTAAGCTGAGATTTTAAATACTGCAAGCAACCCCAGTCTTTAACAGATTAACATTTGTTTTTATCAAAATGGGTAAATTGCTCTGTCCAGAATTAGCTGTGCTGCTTTCCTACTGAGAAAGTCTGGCGAATTTAATGCAGACTCCAATTTTGCTAAATTCTGGTCAAATACTTGGATTTGTTGTTTACAGCTGGTCACAGAAGTCAACCCTTTGAAATGGGAATGAAAACTGAAGAGAGGGTAATGAAAATGCTCCTTGGAAGAGGCCATTCAAAGCTATTTGAATGGCACGTGCAAAAGAAAATCTCAAATATGAGCCAGGTTTTCTGTGCAACAGATAGCCTTTTCTTTATAAAGTAGTGTTGAATGCTGTCAAATGATTACAGCCAGAATTTGAGATCTTATATCAAGTCTGTTTTCTGCTTTAGTCTTTAGTAAACTGCTTCACCTCGAAGTAACTCACTTACCAATCTTCTGTAGTACTGGAGTAGTATTCCTTCACAAGATGTTTCAACAGTATGCTCCAGCTTCTAAAGCATACAGATACAACAGAAGTGGGGAGGGTTACGTAAGGAGTAAAAAAAGCTACAGAAGAAAATGATACTGACAAGTATTTTATTTCTCCCTTTGTAATAGATATAATTTAGTTCAACACTAATTCAAATAAATGTGTATGTGCCTTTTAATTTATGTAGCTGGTTCAAAATTCAGTGTATTAATATGCCTATATATACTACTATAATACATAAAAATGATGTGTGCGCCAATTTGGGGCACTTACTTGTATACATTTACTTGCATAACAATTGATTATTTTTATAAAATTTTGCATCATTAAATGTTTCAATGTATGTATTGTGTCTGCCATTGTGTAATGAACGTCCAGACCTGGATAAGGGCAAAAAAGATATGTTATAAACTAGAAGAGCTGCTGACGGGAGCAATAAAATAATTTCAGTCAAGGGAGATCGTTCTCCCCATGGTGGCTGAAGGGTCCGGAGTTTCCAAAGTAGAGAAGGCAAAGTTATGAAAAACCTAATGGACACTTTGAGAAGGGGATGTAATGAAAATAAATTCTTACAGATCTTTTAACTGACAGTCCATGCATTCTAGCTTTTGTAGGAGAATTTGTGGGAAGGAACAGAAAGCTGAGCTAGTTGTGGAGTGGTTTGGAGGAACATCTGTAATCCCTGAAAACATTGATCAAAGACCAGGAAAGATCAAGAATGATGAAGACATTCAGGAGGAAAAAGTAACACAGACATATTTGGTAAGAATCCATCACTCTAATGTTATTGGTTTTGCAATGCCTATATGAAAGCTGCAAAGTGATTCCCTCAGCTGTTACATACCACAGATATAATTAAATCAGACACACAGAATTGAAACTCACTGAAGAGAGAACTTTTAAATTGTTGAAGGGACTTGAATTTCATGCCAAGACTACCTGGGATAGCCAGATCCCATAATACTATTCTGAAAATGTGCCCAGGAAGCCAGAACAAGGGTTGTGCTGGCTCTGGTTTAATGTCAATTCCTGTTGACAACGGTCTTTACTGTAACCAGCCCCTCCCTTTGGCCACTCTTTTCAGTTCTCTCAGTTCTGCTAACAGAAGTGTTTAAAGCCATGAAGTTAATCAGACCAGGGAGTTTGATCCTATTAAAATAATGCATGGAAAAAAATGATTCCTCCAGATCCATGCACTGGTGTAATTAACTTGACAGCCATGCATATATCCAGCATGAAGGGCAGGAAGAGAAATTATAGAGTCGTATAATATCTCTGAGTTGGAAGGGACCCACGAGGATCACTCAGTCCAGCTCCTGGCTCCACACAGCACCACCCAAAATCCAAATCCTGTGCTGAGAGCACTGTCCAAACACTTCTTGAACCCCAGCACTTGAGGCCATGACCCCAGGAACATATTCTGTGCCCAAACCAACCTCTGGTGCAGACCCTGTCCCCGTCCCCCAGCTGCCCCTCCCCTGACACAGCTCCATGCTGTTCCCTCCGGCCCTGTGGCTGTCACAGAGAGCAGAGCTCAGTGCTGTCCTGTCCCTCCATTCCCTGTGAGGAGCTGTGGCCGCCATGTGGGCTCTCCTCTGCTCCAGGCTGAACAACCACAGGGACCTCAGCTGCTCCTCATTTACCTTGCCCCCTAGAACTTTCAGTGTCTTTGTAGCCCACCATCGGACACTTTATAACAGTGCTTGAAGTGAGGCTGCAGAGCAGGAGGACAACCACTCTCCTCACTCACTTGCGGTGCTGCTCCCCATGGTACAGCTGGTCCTTCTGGTTGCCTGGGTACACTGCTGCCCCGTGTTCTCAAACAGAACCCCCCTCAGGTCCCTTTCCAGGGGACTGCTCTCCAGTTTCTCTTCCCCAACCTGAACACAAATTCAGGGTTGCCTCATCCCAGGTGCAGAATCCAGCCCTTGCTCTTGTTAAATGGTGTAAAGATAGTTCTTAATTTAAAGCATTTCCTACCTTTGCAAATGCCCCTAGAACCAAAAGCTCAAACTATTTCATCCAATTCTGGTAGCAAGAATGTTCCATTGCTTCACTTATTTGTCAAGTTCTGAGTTTTCCATGAATCAGTAGGGAAAAATGTGTTCTAGAAGTTATCAACAAAAAACAAAACTGACTGACCTCTACATGACTGTGGATTTTGTGGCTTCATTTGAGAAATGATGATCTCAATTCTTCCTTCCTTTTCTGCTACATCCACAATTTCTACTTTTGTCCCCTGATAACATGAAATGTGTGAAACATTGCTAAAGTACAGACTAATTTCTTTTAACCTGATTTTGTTTGGATGACCAGTAATTGTTTAAAAGAATAAAAGAGTAAATAAAGACAGATTTTTGAAAATAAGCTGAATCCACCCTTGGAGAATGTGGTCTGCTGTAATCACTTTGTCCATGGCTGTTCATTGCCACTGATTTTTTTTTAGTATTGCCAGGATTTCTTGATCCTATCAGCATGTTGGGTTGCTGATAGAAAGATAACTTATTTTGGTAAGGCTCTGAATTCTTTAACAAAATCTCACTGAATTCAGTTAAGTCCAAGTTCAACTTTAGCATCGTTGTTTGAATTTTTCCATAGATTCAATGTAACATTTGAGTAGATGGTGCTGGGGCTAATTTAGTAAGTGTGCTAAGAAATATTTTGCCCTTACATTTCATCTGCGGAACTCACTATTAAAAAAGAAGTGTGGGGTATTGTGAATGGCCAGTCAGAGTTGTGTACTGTAGTCATGAGGCCTTGATATACAAACTTACATTGTTTTGTTCGATGTACTCCACTGAAAAAGAAATATTCAATGTGAATGTCTCCTTTACTTGAAAATCTGTGAAATATCTTATTGCTGGACTGGAAGAATGGACACAGGACACTTCTGTGATTTGTCCTCTGCCTTTTTGGTCAGTCCCACGTTTCATATACCAAACAGCATTTCCCTTATCTGCCCCCCCCCAGTACTTGTGCACGTATCAGGATAACTTCTGAACAGTGCAACTGTTTCATTCAAAAATATTCTATTTGGGGAAATCTACACAGGCAGGGGAAAAATAAATAAATAATCATAAAAAAAAAAAAAAAGCAGAAGAAGAAACTTTAATGGAAAAAAAATGTGTAACTTGCAGGGTTCCTTGGGCATCTCTGCTGCAGTTTAGAAATGTAACAATTGATCAATATCCATTATTAAAATAGGCTTTCTCTTGTACCTTCTAATTTCCAGTAGAGTTAGGACTTTTACAATATAAACATGGTACATTATTTATTCCCAAATATCTAGTTAAGAGAAGGGTATTCTGAGGCAGAGGAAGGCTGGGACTATGAAGCCATGCAAAGAGGCATTAACATGGAATGGTAAGAAACAGGACAACTGAAGATCCCATTATGAAATGAAAGGGACACAGAGGAAAGGAATTAAATGAAAGCAATATCATCAAGATAGAAGGGAACAGAAATACTTAGTACAGGAAAAGTGTAAAATGAAGGATGAGACATGATGGATAGCACGGAATCTGAAGAGCCTAAATTGAATCTGTGAAACAGAGGGACTGTGAATTTCTTCCACGTGGAGCTGGAAAAGGGAAAAAACAAATACAAAGAACCCAAGTGTATGCAGAGCTCAGCCTGCAGGACCTGTTGCAACCATGTCCCCATCCCCAGAAAACCATTTTAGGTATTTCTGGGGAAATCTATTCACATTCCACAGATATATATGAACATCATCAAAGTTATAAGTAATTTGGAGGAATTATGCTCTGAGATGTAGCCCTACAATTTTATTTTGGATGCAGAACATAAATGTTTCTGAAGCTGGAGGGACACGAGCTACAGCTATTGCTTCACTTTTCATAACGGTTTAAATATAAACAGTTTTATTTTCAAATAAATTGTGCTTATATTGGAACAGACATTGCTACTTTGCTTCCTGGTAAACTGTACAGAGTGCCATGTTAAATGAAGGAGACCATTTATTTAAGACACAACCAAGCTAAACCACTCTGAAGCACTGCCTACACAAAATAAGGAAGCAACTGAAACCAGGAAATTAAGTGGTGCATTACGCTATATTTAAAGAAGTAATAGTTAATAACTTCAGGTTTCATCCTTGTTTTGATATCACTACTCTACTGTACATATTTAATCCTCATCATTTATATGCAAAATTCCCAGTGAAGTCAATGGGATTTTTACTAAGCTATTCAGAGCCTGGTTTTTCCTCTGCAGATACATAAATACTTAGAGTCTGCCTTTTCTGTGACAAAATCACAAAAAAGTTGTTTGCTTTCTCCAGCTTGAGATGTACTCTATTCTGCTGTGGACCACTCAACAAAATAGCCTCTAAAAATATCAAGACCATAATATGTAGTACGTGCCATAGCCCATTTAATGCGTTTTTCTGCTATTCTCTTGTTCTTGTTCCTCCTTGATCCACCTTGATCCTTCCAATACCAACCCATTTTTCCTTTTCTTAAATATCCCATAAAAATTATTTCACATGTTATGCTACATACTACACACTGTGATCCTTATCGTTTTTAAGTTCTCTTCTGCACTCATGCAAAACCTCTGGTCTGCAGATTTGTGAAGGAAAACTGACCTTAAGAGCTGAACTCCTAAACTGTTAGTGATACAAACATGCCAGTTTTATGTGCAAATGGTGGTCAAGCCACAGTGTAGCCCGTGTTTCAACCAGATGTTTTGGTATTCAAGCAAGTATTGAAGTATTTTAAATGACTTTTGCAATATTCTTTTGTGATATCCATGTTTCATTAAGAAGGGCACACCTCTGTTCTTGGTTATTATGTCAGCTGACAGAAAGATTTGCTCTGGTGATTGTTTGTATTCTAAAAACCATCTGCATTGGGTCCAACATTTATTGCAATTATTGCAGGCACAAGATCACATTTTTAGGACCTGCTGTCTCACTTTGAAGATGCCTTTAAGATGACCAGCCATAAACCAGGAAGAAAAAGACTGACCTTCTATAACTTGCAACACACAAAGCAAATGGTGTTTCAAAATTTATAGGGAGAAGTGGAAAGGTCTTGTTCTCTACACAAGGCCGAAGAACAAAGATCCTGAAACTGCTTAGTTTTGGCTCAACAATGACTATGGAAAACCACAGTCAGAGAAAGCTAGGAGAGGTTTCCTTCCTTCAGATTGTTTCTGGTATATAAAATCTATTTACCAGACCAGCAAAGCAAAAACAATACTCACTGTTATTTGCATAGCCTTGAAAATGAAATAATAACCCTGGATCTCTTCTGGTTTTGTTGGTTTGGTTTGGGGTTGGTGTTTTTGTTGTTGCTTTGGTTCTTCGGTTTGTTTTTTTTTCAGGGTGGGTGGGGTATCTGTCCCCTGTTTTGAATGAATCAGCCTTAATTTGTACTTCCTGCTGGGAAGAAGGATACATTCTGTCTAGTTTTGCATGATCTGCTAAGTATTCTCAACTCTGGCTTACTAAATGTGCTTTAGAAAGGATTTCTTTTTTCTTTCCTTCTTTCTTTCCACCTTTCCACCTTTTTTTTTTTCTTTTTTTTTATTTTGTTCTTTTCCTCCTTCTCTCTTCCTCAAAAGAAATAAATTTAATAATAATAATAATAATCTTGATATCTTTATTTATTTCAGCTTGTCTTTCTTTCCTTACCTATGGCAGCTGAGAATCTGTGTGGCCAGAAAGGCGTAGTGAGTGATACATGAAGAACTGGTGAACAGGGGACATCACAAACTGATGAAAATAAAAGAGCAATGGGACGATATTTCAGTTGAGGCATTTACCATTATTTATTGTTCTTTGTTTATCTAATGTTTAGAACTTTTTAAAAAGAGTACTTTCATTAAAACAAACAAAACAAAACAAAAAAAAGTCATCTAATTAATTTAAAAAATCAAAACGGAAAGAATATGTCTCTACAAAAAAATAAATAATAAAGTTTCCATTTTGTAAGTTCCTCAGATCCATTTTGTCTTTATAAAGAATGTTTAAGAGGCACAAGTTTTATTTTGAAAATAATCGCTGGCAGCTGTAAGAAAAAAATTAGTTGGCCTGAATGGTCCCATCTGGAAAATACTGCATTTTTTCTGCTAAGGTACAAAATTGGCTGTGTTGAGGCTAGTATGCCAGAAATTATTATGTTTGGGTTTGTTGCCCTGATAGGAAGCAAATTTTTTTGTGTTTGTTTTCACTTGTTTTCCAAGTGTTTCCAACTTGTTTTTGTGGAAAACCCTGGGGCTTTGTTTTCCCTTTGCCAAGAGGAAGAACCAGAATATCTGACTCCATTTGCAAACTGGAAACTCCTTTGTTATGTTTCATCCCTTAAGGAAAGAAATAATAATGCTTCCCTGGACTCTTCTAAAGAAACTCTAACACCTGCTAAGAAAATAGATTAAAGACAGTCCTTCAAGAAGAAATCTGAAAATTACATTGTCTTTAGAGCTTTGCATATAATCCAAGAGAGCTATATGTGGTTCAGTTTCATAATGAGTCTTACACATACGAAAGGTATATAAATACCTTTCCCTCACATAAAACTTGAGGCAAAATGCGGACCTCTTAATGCTTCTCCTGTTTGAATGGATCAGGAAGGGAGGCTGTAGCTGTTTTGATTCCGGTTTTAGACATGAACATTCAAACTGTAAGACTTCAAAAAAATGAAAAAAAAAATGGGATCAAGTGAAGCTCGTCAAATTGTCTTAACATTAAATGTACTACATGTCAACTTAGTGGTATCTGTTTAAATAGGTTGGTAAATGACCACAACTCAGAAAGTTTTCTTGCTTGCCACTATGCACAAAAGTTAAAGCCAGATAGGTTTACATACAGACAGCAAAAGGATCACATTAAAAAGAAAACACAAAACAAAACAGAGGAAAGTACAGTGGTCCAAGGACCAAGGGCCATTCTTATTTTATCTTGTCACAGAATCAAAGAATCACCTGAGTTGGAATGGACCCATGAGGATCATCCACTCCAACTGATATCTTGTAAGACAACCTAAGAGTTCAACGAAATACTGAAGATGATTGTCCATATAACTAAGATCATTGTCCAAATGCTTCTTAAACATGGACAAGTTTGGGACCATGACTACTTCTCCAGGAAGCCTTCTTTCAGTGAAGAACTTTTTCCTAATATCCAACCCAAACTTCCCCTGATGCAGCTTCAAGTCATTCCCTCACATCCTATATGATTCTGTAAAACACCAAAAAAGAAAGTGGAGATATCTATCAACATTAATATGTAAAACAGTGTAATAATGCTCTTCAGAATTTTATGACTAACATTGATTTTAAATATGATTTGCTAATTCTAGCAACATACAGAAATAGTTAACAGAAGAAATTAAGTGTTGGTGAGAAATGACACTGAATGACACTACTGAGAAAAAAAGCTAGGTGTGAAGGGTCGGAGTCTGAGGTGGGAGACAGTTGTCAAGAGATTCTGTGACACTTCCACATGGAAAATATGGGTAGTGAGCAATCACAAGCCCAGTACCTACACACACACACAAAACAACAACAACAAAACAAAACAAAAATAACGACTAAGTAACAGAATGCAGGGACCATTTTCCATTCTGTCTGTGTAGGAAAAAAAACACCTCCCTGATACAAAATTAACACAGAACTTATAAGGGGTTATTCCTAGAGGTGCAAGTGTTATGTTTGAGACATTTTGCTGCAGTCATACAAATAAAAATAATAATAATAATAACACAAGAGAACAGACATTCAAAATTACAGCCTTCTCACCAAGATTAAAATTCAAATAAAGGAATGTTTCAGGATCCTGACAATTTCATGAAATGTGATGCATCGTTTTAAGGTGCATGAATACTCTCATAACTGAATATGTCTATTTTAAGGTAATTACTTAGACAACTGCAAGTGTCACACGAAGCAGCCACAAGTAAAGAAGAAAGTAATGCTCTGTTTTGTTCTTTTGATACATTTGTTGGTTGGACTAAAACTTTAAATCCCAGACTCCCAAAGTTGTTGACTGTGGAAAACCAAGCCTAGGATGATAGATTCTGAATCAGTAACAAAGAAAGGGGAATATTTGAAAACAAAGGGCTGAACAACCATTTCTTACCAGGGAAAGATTCAGATCATTTCTGTCAGTGGACTTCACCTTTCTATTGATTTCCATGGAGTATGGAACTAGTCTGCAATCCGGGAGCTGAAAACACTACACTACCAGGCAATAGATTTTCTGTGCATGTTTTTACCAGATAAAGAAACACTTTAAAAACATACAAAAAAGACAGGGATCTCCTCGAAAGAGTCCAGTGGAGTGCTACAAAGATGATAAAGGATGTGGAACACTTCCCATATGAGGAAAGGCTGAGAGACCTCAGCCTGTCTGTTCAGCCTAGAAAAAAGAAGACTCAGAGGGGATCTGATCCATGTCTGTAAATATGTAAGATGCAGGAGGCAAAGAGATGAGGCAGGACTCTTGTCAGTAGATTATGGTGAAAGGACAAGGGTAAATGGCAACAAACTGATGCAAAAATGTGTGTGGGAACTTCACAGGTAAGGGTGATGGAGCACTGGCACAGGCTGCCCAGCGAGGTTGTGGAGCCTCTTTCTCTGGAGATGTTCAGGACCCACCTGGATGCCTACCCGTGCAACCTGGGCTAGGGAGCTGCTTTGGCAGGGGAATTGGACTCGATGTTCATCTCCAGAGGTCCTTTCCAACCCCTACAGTTCTGTGATATATATATTCAGTGTCAGGAAAATGTGAAATATATGTGGGGAAAATAGTGGCTTCTGAACTACAATTAAAAGGTTCTTCTGCCCATTTCGAGCATGGTTGTTGATGATCATTTATTGAAACAAATGTTTGAATGGTTTATATGTCTCATCAGGACTCCACGGCCAGGTAGTGCTGACACTCAGGACAGCAGAAGATGTATGACTCCATTTGTCCACGTCAGCTTTTTGCTGGGACATGAACAATGTGCATCAATGTACATGTTGGTTTTACGTGTGTTAAAAGGGTGAAGGGTAGCACGTTGTTACACATCCAGTTGCACTTAACGGGAGACATAACTCGCGAGACAAATCAGAAAATCAGCAACGCTTGCTCAGAATAAAGCTGCATTTGTCTTCAACTGGAAATTTCCTCAGTCAACAGAGCCGGGCCTTGCGGTTTACACAGCTGAACGCGTCCGTCCCCTCCTCACCTTGCCACAGCACCGCTCGCACAGGGCACGGCGGTCACACGGCCAGCACGGGGAGCGCCTTCCCCACCACCTGAGGGGGCGGGCATCTCGCGCGCCCTCGCCGTACCCGCAGCCCGGGCCCGGCCCCGGCCCCGCGCACGAAGCGCCGCCGCTCGCCGCCCGCCCGGCCGTAGCGGCCGCAGGGGGCGGGCCGCAGCGTGGGGAGGCGCCGCCTTCGCGCCCGCCCGGCACTGCGGGGCTGGAGGCTGAGGAGAGGAGCGGAGGCGCCGCTCCTCCGGCGGGCGGGAGGAGGTGAGCGGGGCCGACGTGGGAGGGGGCAGCGACCCCGCCGGACGCCTCCGCAGCCTGGCCGTTCCTATCGCCGCGGCTCCCCTCTGCCCCCTCTTCTGGGCGGGCTCCTGCGGGCCTGGCTGCCCTGAGATGAGGCGGGCGCGGAGGGTCGGCCTGGCGGCGGCGCTCCTGGCAGCCGTGCTTCGGGATGCCCGCGTTTGGAGGCGGCCGGGGCGGCGGTTTGGGAGCGAGGGGCTTCGGGGTGGCCGCTCTCGTCACGGGCAGCGCTGTCGTTACAGCTGGCCGGGCCGGGCCGCGCTGCGATGTGCTCAGCTGAGGCAGTCGGCCGGCCGGCACCCCGCGTCCCGCTGCCCGAGCTCCCGCAGCCTTACATGTCCGCCCACCGCAGCCGCCCCGAGAGCGGCGTAGAATGCACTTAGTCACTTCAGCGAACTCGTTGGGATGTTGCGTTTGTTCGGTTTTCGTCCTTAAGGGATTACGCTTCGTAGAGCTGTTTTCACAGCTGTGTCCCCTTCTGGCTGGCTTTAGCTCTGTCGTGTTCGCTTATGCTTATCTAAGGACAAACGTCAAATTTGTATCGCTCCTGCTGTTTCTTGTATCCACAAAGGCAGTTATTTTGTAAAAGGTGGGTTTTCTTGCATTCCATTCCTAAGCAACCCGGTTTAGCTTACTTCTTATCAGCTTCCCATCTAACTGTTTACAAGTTGATTACTCAAGAACTTGCTGTAAAATCCTTCCAGAGACAAGTTAAGCTAACAAGTTTTTGCTCCCTTCAGTCCTCCTCCTTTCCTCTTTTAAGACATGTACTTGTCTGCCTCTCGTTTCCCTTCAGTATCCCTTATGTCAGCTCTTCAGGCATCATGGGTGGATTTCACAAGTGCCTGCTGACTTGAAAATCTTTATCTTATCTTTTTCTTTTAAATTACCTCATCTTCTGCCTCCCTGCAAGAGTAATTTCAGTCCTATATGCTCCCTTACCTCTGAATTGCTATTGTGCATTCCCGTGACTTCCAACTCTATGGTTTCTTCCATCTCTTAGAGCCCAGGAGTGACACCTGTCTATTCCCTAAGGTTATTTTCATAAAAAACATAAATTGTTTCATAAATTATTCCATTTCTTGAATTCTCTCTTCCTTAGAACAGGTGATGAGAAACTGTGGACAGAGTGCCTAATCCAGCTCAGCAGAGCAATTCATCATGACCTAATCCTTGATATCTCCTCTCATAGATTCTTCGGACAAAAAATGGAAGTAGGCTTCAGTATGGCTGAATAGTACCTGAGTAGGACCTGGTGCCCATTTTCTCATGGCAGTTCCATTTCTATTCCTATAAGTTTCATGGTATATATTCTGTAAGTCTTGTAATACCTTCATATCATATGTCATGAACTGAAATAGACCTCTGTAATCATACAGTAATGCATTCTGTCATATTCAGTTGACGTATATCTCTCAGCTGATCAGAATACAGCTCTTCTCATTGTTTTCCTGGATGTGAAACTGTCAGGGTGCAGGACTTGCTGGTATTTTGGTCATGTGCTAGATACAGGACAGTTCATGTGGCAAGAGAGAAGTCAGTAGATTTTCAGCGCATAAAAATCAACGTGCTCTACCAGAAAGTTTCATTGTTAGAATCTTTTTGTAGACTATGGATGCTGTTGGTCACTTTAACATATAATTTTTCATCTTTAGAATCCCTTCTGTCAAAAACTGAGATGAAAAATGCCTTTTCAAGTATATTCTTCTGATAGTTTCCTGGACACTTGTGAAGAACAAAGGTTCTCTTGGTTATAGGATGTTGTGTTCCTCGCCAATGGGTGGGTGAATTCCCCCATTGGTTACTGACATTTTGTATGATTGCTTGGAAAGAGCTTCATTCTCCTTTATTTGTGGTCTATTGTTGGTAGCTCCCAGGAGAGAAGCAACCTAATGCTTTCCCTTAACTCCTTCTTAACTTGCCTTTCCTTATTGCTTCATTAATTTTCAGAGCTTATTCCTATTCTAGAGTGAAAAAAACACTTATGTCAGAACTGTGGTTTCATGTGACTGCTCCCTTTTGAAGGGTTGTTTTGTGGTTTTCTTATGACTTTTTTGTGAGTGTGTGTTTGTTACAGTTTTACTGTGCCTTTTGACCTCTTTTCTTCAAAATTATTGCAGTATTCCTTTTAATTTTCTGTGAGCCTTTGCCTTCGTTCCTCTGCAAAGCCTTTCCTACTGCAACAGTAAACTTCAGTCTTAAAACTTTCTAACCTTTTTTTATTGTGTGAAGTCTATTCATTTTTGCCAGTAACTTTTCATAGTATATATCTCATTTGCTTTTCTTCAGATTTATATTCTCTGCCCAGTCAGAAAATTCTGTTAGGCACATTCATGACCCATGTCCTTGAATCCCTTACCCTTGCACCGGTGGTGGTTAATCCGTATACATGGCCAGATCTGGTAGCCTGCCCTAGCTGTGTCATTAATGATTTCATGAGCAGGCCTTGGGAAATTTCTCTTCTTGTTCTTGCCATTGGATATATGTGAGCAGCTTGTTCCCCAGGCTGAGAGGTGAGTAAGTCAGGCAGATGTCTGCATCATGGAGGTAGTTGTAACATTCTGCAGCTTTCAGAGTTTTGTGTTCCTTCTTTCCTGTCCAGTATAGAATACTACAATAAAAAACAGCATAAGCTTTTAATTAAATCCAGCTTTTGTGGATTCCCCGTCCTTATGCCTGTCAACTGCCAATTCCCTGTCCTTATGCCATTCTCAGGCCAGCTATCTCCATCTTCTAATATTTTGTATAGTTCCCCCAATTTTCTTTATACTCTTATTCTCATTATTTCATTGACCATTCACTTCTGAAGCACAAGGTTGTTTTGTGATTCAAAATTTTGGGGCAGCTGAAGGTGGAAAAATATCCTTCAGGTGCATCAATATTTATGTATTCACAGATCCAGCTTTGTTATTACATAAAGGAGTGAAAGAATGGAAAAGTAGTGACATCATTACAAATGTTAGTCAACAAGTCAGAGTGCTCCTTGTTCTTGATAGTACACAAAAAATTCCTCATCCCCATAAGTATAACTTTGATAAGTTCCTATGGCTGAATAGCAGTACAGGTAACATGTATGGGAGGGAACATATTCTTATGGGAGGGTTGTACTTGTTTCCTTAAGTCTGTAGCAGCCAGGAATAAAAAGGCTTTGAAAGCTAATTAATATATTGAAGGCTAATTAATATATTGAACGGGCATAGGAGAGACAGGCTTTGATTTTGAATAGGGGGGGAACTGTTAAGGTAATTATTTATTTATTTATTTATTTATTTATTTATTTATTTTCTTGTGGTCATGTAATGCTCGAAACTCGGACAGGCTGTAATGTGACACAGAACTGCCAGTTGTCTACTGAATGTTGTTGTAAAGTAACTGAGAGTCATTTAGTATTTAATCCAATAGTCAGCCTTGTAAAATGTTGCTCTCCACTGTGTGAGAGTTCCGTTTTTTCCTACACGTGAAGTTGAGGGTCACAGATGATGCAGTGTTGTGTCTGGGCCTCACAACAGTACGTATAGTTTGAAACGTGTGCTGTGTGAGGTGATCCCACCCTTAACCTGAAATGCACTCTGGATCCAAAATGGGTACATACGTACTTCTCTCTTCAAAGGCTTTCAATTCAAGTAGTAAAACTGGCCTAAGTAAACTCTTTCTTTTTAAGTCTTAATTCCCTTTGTAAGAATACACATGCTTTCATACAAAGATCTGTTCAAATGTGAAGGAGAGTTTCTGTGTGCTGACAGAATTATTGATCTTTGCAGATGACACAATTCTTTTACCCTCTTGTCTTTCACATAACCTTCATTGGGTTCGCCCCCTGTAAAGAAGTTGAGATATGGTCTTGAAAACTGTTGTGAGATTCATCATGACAAACTAAGTAACATTATGACAAGAACAGCATATGTTATATGCAGGATGGATTATTTTATGTATCAGTCTCATTTTTAAAACTGTAAACAAACATCAGTGCAGTATTTTTATCCATTTTCAGAATAGCACTGCTTTTTAAGTAATCGACTTCTGTCAGAACTGATTGTTTGCTGTAATGCTGATAACCAGAATACATAGCTCTCTTCACAATCCCCTTTCAAAACTAAATGAATTTTCATATATATATATTATCATAGATAATAGACAACAGAACTGAAATACAGTATACCTAAGATCAGGATTCCCACAAAGTCCCTCTAAATCAGGTTTTTATCTTTGGACAGGATGTGGTCTGTGTGTGTAATAAATGTGGGTTTTAGAATGGAAGTTAAGAGCTGCATGCTGTTCAGTAGGTCATGCTCTATAATGAAGAAATCGAACATGTTGCCTCATTTTCATCTTTGTTCATTAATCTCTGACTTCACCATCTCCCTACAAACATTTGTAGGGATTTGTCACTAAATCCTTCTGCATCATGCATTCTTTAACCAGGGAAAGCAGTTGTGCATCTCCACGACTCACTGATTTTAATTAGACTGATTTTAAAAACATATGTACTCCCTTGCACGTACTTTTAAATTTGTTTAGGGTTTTTTTTATTGTTATTTTTACTTACTGTAACTGTTATTAAACTTTTAAGTTTTTGTGTTCGCGTTCTGTCTTGTATTAGTGACACAACACAAGAAAAAGATTTGTGTAGTGCATACTTTATGAAGGAAAAGATAAAACCTGAAAATTAGAACCACAGCATTTGCTTCAGTTATTTGTGGGTTCTGATGGCTTGTAAAAATGTCTGATGCTGTCTATTTTTTTTCCCTTCTGTTGCTTTCTCTGCTTTTTTTTTCCAGAAGAAATCATCGTAGGTTTGGTGTCTTAGAAGCATGGAATCAATCTCTATGATGGGAAGCCCTAAGAACCTCAATGAAAGCTTTCTACCAAATGTGGCCAATGGCATCAAGGATGCCAGTAAGATCACAGTAGGCATCATTGGAAGTGGGGACTTTGCAAAATCACTGACAATTAGGCTGATCAGATGTGGGTACCATGTGGTTGTAGGAAGCAGAAACCCTAAACTTGCTGCTGAGTCCTTTCCCCATGTGGTTGACGTCACTCACCATGAAGATGCAGTAACGAAAACAAACATCATTTTTGTAGCTATCCATAGAGAACACTACACGTCTTTGTGGGACCTCAAACATTTACTTGTTGGTAAAATTCTGGTTGATGTCAGCAACAATACAAGAGTAGACCAATATCCAGACTCCAATGCAGAGTATTTGGCATCGCTTTTCCCAGACTCCCTAATTGTCAAAGGATTCAATGTTGTTTCAGCTTGGTCCCTCCAGTTAGGACCGAAGGATGCCAGCAGACAGGTAAACGTTGCATTTGTATTCATTTGATTTGTTTGTAAGATGAAAAAGACAATCATGTACAGAATAAATGATCCAAATTGTGCTCTGGGGTGCCTGTGTGTCTTTGTGGATTGCAGAGAATTGTATGTACTAGCTTAGACCACTTAGCTATGTTTAGGTGACTACAATAAGAAGAGTAGGATCCTGAATTTTCTGTAGTAAATATGTTAATTTATATTCTGATGCTCCAAAGATTGAAGGCAGTCTTTCCCAGTTTATTTTAGTTTAAATGTTGGTTTTGGTGGAGTGAACTGTTGAAAGAGCTGCACAGAAATCTGAGGTCTTGACCCCAAGGCTCAGGAGTCAGCTGTTCTGGAAATACTCGTATTCAGGGTAACCACAGAAATAGTATAACCTATTATTTGGCTTCTGGAATATCCCCAAGATCATAAATACGAGGAAACAGATGGAGGTACGTATGTTTCAAAGTGATCGTTCATTTGATCCGGAACTGCTTGGGAACATCATGCTCAGAGTCCTTCCCAGTGTGTTCCCCAAATCCATCCTGCATATAGAAGGGGCAGCTTTATGTTTTTCTTCCTTTGCTGAAGCAGCACAAAGGCATGCAAGTGCTCAGCCTTTCACAGCATTGTGGGCTCTAAGAGATGCACGAGAAGTGGTGGGTGTAGCATGACTGCTGGAGGCTACCGTGTTCTCTGGCACTTCAGGCAAATTTTAAATAGCACACAATCAATATTGAATTAGCATAATTTTAAAAATAATCTCAGTGCACTATTTTTGTTCCCTTTTAGAGCAGCATGCCACTGTGAGTAATTGATTTCTGTCAAACCTGATCATGTTTTCTGTAATGCGGATGGTTGGAAAAATTTGCATATGTGGATTATGCAGTTCTCTGCTTTGCATTGTGTTTGTGCTACTGCTGTTTTGGGGTCATCATTTAAGATACTTGTATATTTGAGAGACTCACAAGTTCTGGAAATGATTTTAGCCGTTGTTTCAGGTTCTGTCCATTCCTATAGGCATTTCAATATGGGGAATATGTGACATTTCAGAGTGCTGATTACCTGTACATGCCACAGTCACCTCACTGTTACCTTCAAGAAAATATCAATTTTGTTTCAAGTACTCTGTGGCTAAATAAGCGTGCATATTTTCTCACCTTTGCTGGATTTGTGTATAGTGTTGTTTTTGTTAAATATTTATACCATGGTCATAAGTCTGTCATAGCAATGGACAGTTAGCAGCTGCTAACCAGTCAGCAGTAGCTGCAGTTTTGCTCCAGAGGCTCTTAAATTGGGGTGGGGAGGTGAGGGGATTGCTGCTATTTAATAGTTGAGGGTTTGGTGTTCGGATTTGAGTTTTTTGTTTCTGTTTTGTTAAGTTTGTTTTTAACCTTTAAGTCTTTCTGTGACTGCAGTTCACCTGTCTTTTCCAACAGGTCTATATATGCAGTAACAACGTTCAGGCTCGCCATCAAGTTACTGAGCTTGCTCGTCAGCTCGGTTTTATTCCTATTGATTTGGGATCATTGTCATCTTCAAGAGAGATTGAAAACATACCTCTGCGGCTCTTCACTCTCTGGAAGGGGCCTGTAGTGATTGCCATTAGTGTGGCAACATTTTTCTTCGTCTATTCCTTCATCAGAGACGTAATCCATCCATACGTGAGAAATCAACAGAGTGACTTTTACAAGATCCCCATTGAGATTGTGAACAAGACTCTGCCAATTGTTGCCATCACTTTACTCTCTCTAGTGTATTTATCAGGACTTATTGCAGCTGCTTATCAGCTTTACTACAGCACCAAGTACAGGCGATTTCCACCCTGGCTGGACAGCTGGCTGCAGTGTCGAAAGCAGCTTGGACTGCTCAGCTTTTTCTTTGCAGCAGTGCACGTGGCATACAGCCTTTGCTTACCTATGAGGAGATCAGAGCGATACTTGTTCCTCAATATGGCTTATCAACAGGTAATGCTGATCTGTAGCCAAGCAAGCCAAAAATGCCTTGGTTGTATATGTGATACATTAATAGAAAATTCATGTTTTCTGCATCTTTTCCATTGTTTTCAGTTGAAAATCTATAGTGTAATGTTATGCGTAGGTAATGCTTAGTAAGAGCTGAAAGTAAAAGAAACACCCGTGTACCTGGTGTCAAGTTGTGTTCACATTTGTATAATAGGTTGAACCAAGGATGTATTCTGCTTAAGTCTTTGACAGCAATTTATACAGTGAGAATGTAGGTTAGACAGGATAAAAGCAACACCAAAGGAAATATCTGAGTTAAGTTCCTTTGTGTATTTTTAAGATGCAGGAGATGTATCTATATGGTAAGTGCATTTACAAATGTGGAAAAGTACTTAGAGTAGGTATTATAATATTCATAGATACAAATATTTATGTTTTTGCAATGAAAATTCTGATACTTTGTGACTTACTGGACCATAGGTAAAAATATTATGGTCATTAGAAATTCTGTGAATGTCATCTATTACAGGCAACAAAGACTGACTCACAGCTCACAGGAACACTCACAGCAACAATCTCTGACAAACCTATCATCCTTCTGAAGGACTGCTGCTTCTGTCAGTCAGCTTGCTGCCACCTTGAAAGTGGCAGAAGAGCAGCATTGCCATTCAGCATGTAAAGTCTGCAGGAAAGGTGGATGAAATGGAACAGGAAGAAAAACTAAGGAAATCAAATCAGTAACAGAACAAAAACAAATTGGGTCCACAGATTCTAAAAGAAGGAGTAGCATGAAAAATTGAACTTCAGAGAAAGACAGAAAGAACAAACTATGAAAAACAGCAAAGAATTGTAGTTGTTCATATGTAGTGAAGGATCTACTGATTTACTCTAGTAAAGGATCTACTGACACTTTTACTAACAATTTATCTCATTTCTAATAGCAAATCTCACTTGCTGGATGGACCTCTTCTAGGTCACATCAAATCACTATAGTTCATCTTAAAATGGAAAAATAATTCAATATCCAAGCATCTTAAGTACCCGAGCTGTTTTTTTTTTTCTGGTAAAGCTCCTCCAACCAGAACATTCTCAAATGTAATTAATATCAACAGTGAAAGAGACAAAACAATTTGTCTTTTGTATGAGGAAGTGATGCTAAATTGTCTCCAAGTGTAACAAACTAGAACACTATGGATTCATCCAGTTTTTGCTATAGAAGATATGTTTCCAAGGTGTGAAGAATATGGCTACTTTTCTGCAGTATAGAGAATTATAGAGAAATGTAGAAATGCTTAGTTTTGTAAGATAATTGTTGTAAATAGTATATCATATTATGTTTTCTTTTACCAACTCATCTAGTTTTCCTGCTTAACATATTTTTAATCTAACAAGAGCCAGTACCAACAGTAAGGAAATGGTTGTTTTTCTCCAAGACATGAGGAAACCTCTGAAATATTTGACTCCATTTTATAATTGTTCTATTACTGTAGACTTTTACTCAGCGAAATAACTTCTGTTGATACTTCTAATATTCTGGTGAATGAAGTGCTTTCTTTCTGCTCCTTCATCAGGTTCATGCAAATGTTGAAAATTCTTGGAATGAGGAAGAAGTGTGGCGAATTGAAATGTATATCTCCTTTGGAATAATGAGTCTTGGATTGCTTTCTTTGCTGGCAGTAACTTCTATCCCTTCAGTCAACAGTGCCTTAAACTGGAGGGAGTTCAGTTTTATTCAGGTGTGTTACTTTCAGAATAATAGATGTTTGTTGTTAATATGAATTTCTTTCAGTGATAATTATTACTATTGTGAAAAGCACTTTGCAATGTCATTAGAGTATGTTGTTGGTTTTTTCAATCTAAGAAGTTAATAAAAACAGCATAGCCTTACTCAGCAAATAGATAAGCATGTAGGCAAATTCAGCATTTTATAAGTGTCAGAATAGGAACTTGCCTTTTACTCATGCTGGCATTGAAGAATCTACACAGATAAGACAAAATAAGCATAAATCTATAAATTCCTTTTCCATTGTTAGAATTTCTTTCTCAGTTCAAATTAGATAAAGTTGCGCAGACTCACTAAAAACAGTGATACTGATGGGATGAGATGATAAATGTAGATGAAGTCAACTGGAAAACTGAGGACTTGTCTTGAAGAATTATTTTTATTCAGCCTTCTGACAGCCAGTGTTATTAATTCAGTTTTACTTCCTCTACACTGTGTGGGAATTAATGCATCTCTCAGCGGCGTTATTCTTATTAGGTAAAAATCCCCATTAGGGAATATGCAGTTTTCTTTATTAAAAGCAGTAGCTTTTCCAGGTTCTGGCATCCCTTCTACTTCCATTCTTCTGTAGAGAAATCTACTACAGGTAGACATAACCAGCATAAAATACTGAGAAACATAAGAGGTGAAGGCCTTAATAAAACATTTGCTTGCAAACAAAATTCTTATTAATGTTAGATGGCTGTCAGTGATCAGAATCTTTTTAGGATCAAGTCTTAGGATCCAGCCTGTTATTATTTTTATTGGAGTTTTGTTTTGATTTGTTTTACAATTTAGAGTTCAGTGCTGTAGTCTTAACTCTATCTTATCTGATGAAGAGTTTTTAGACATACCTGCTGTGATAAAATTGTTGACTAATATCTACCTACACTTGCATCTACTTTACTGTTCAGGTATTGAGTTACATTTCATAATTTATGGGCATCTTAGAGAGAGTACTGAGGAAGTACTTTTTTTGGCTGTAGTTACAAGAGTTCTTCTATATGTAGCAAAGCACAAAAAGTTTGCTGAAAGATTTTTCAAAATACCATTCCCTAGACAGAACTGTTCATTTTCCCCCACCATTTTGAGCCTTCACAGGAAGTAAGTACTCACTTTGTATTGTTGAAACATTCCTGCCATCCAGAGTCGTCTGTGCGTGGACAATAGTACTGCTGTTATGTGACATACAACTTCCCTGCAAAAGGGAAAAATACGTATTCGTTCACGAGGTCATGACTTTCAGCCACAAACCCAGAATTGGTCTCTTAAGCTTTCCTTACACAGATTTCCACATCTCAGGCTTATGTGATTTAGTCAAAACCCACACAATAATTGCATAATTATATGCCTACAAAGGCATTTTTGTTTGTGTTGTATTTTCTGTTGTTATTTGTGCTATAACTGAAGTCCAAATAATTCAGATTTTAATTACGAACTTTAACAAATTACCTCTCAGTGTTTTGATGAATTGGAAACAAGTTGTTCTTTCTGAAGGGATGTTATAGTGGAATCTGTATTGTGTGCTAAAGAGAATTAGCATAGGTAATTATTTATGATCATTTACTATTTTTAATAGCAAAGAAAAAATTGAAATTCTAAAATTTCCCTAAAGTTAATAGCCATTATGTGGTCATTAATTTTTCATTAATAAATCCCAGAATACAAGTTATTTTTCAGGTAGTTACTATTCCTTTGAGAAAGTCTCCTGCTTTATTTGATCAGAAAACAGGCTTTTGGTGATCGCCCACTAAAGTAAAAGGAGTTTGCATTTCAGAACAGGCTTTGTTGTACCCAGTGTGCAAGTACAACAGGTATATTTTTGTTTAAGGGCTTAAAAGTAATTTAATTTTCTCAGTTTTTCTCTGAGTTAGCATGATGAGCATTGAAACTGCAGCCTGTCATCTCAGTGTTACTGTTCTTTTATTTATCTGGGGAAATTGGTGTACCTCTAGCTCTAGTCTTGATTCCTGAGGTAATCTGCCAAAATAATTGCTGAATCTCTGTTTCACATCTGACGGATGAAGAGTCAGGTAGTCAACACACTCAGTGAATTTCCCACTTCAGCATTTCTTAGAGAACAAGACACTATTGCTTGCTCATCTTAGTAAGTACAGTTTGATCAAAATAAGGGTGTGACCTCTGAGGAGCATTATCACTGAAGGGTACTCGGTCTTGGAGTCTACTGACAAAATATGAGTTTAGATTTAGAAAGTTATTTACATACACAAATGCAGACAGTTTTCTAGCCTTGTTGCAGTAGAACAAGTTCTGAATAGCATCACCCTTATGTACACTGGTACAAAGCTCTATCAGTGTTTGTAATACTACAGAGAATCCCCAGTAGTGATTGTTGTTGCCCAGAAATCGTGGTTGTCTTTGATATCCCAAATTATTTTGGACATGCTTCTGTCTTACCTAGCCTGATTTCACAACACAGGTGGCAGCAGCTCCGAAATTCCCAGCCTTTGGAAACAAAGCAATTCCCAGCAGCCATTCTAGAGCCTGGATAGAATGTTCCTAGCATTTTCAACTGGTATTTCTACTTCTCACCAATATGATTTTACCAGTCAAAGTAAAGTGTTTCATTCTGCTGCTTTCAAACGTCCTCTGCTCTAAAAGATGTTAGTGTGCTATGTCTCCCAGCCAAGACATGACCTCTTACACTGAGCTTTTACCCAATTATCAGAGGCAGCCATTTTGCCTGTACATCTGGAATAAGTCATTGTCAGTAACTACAAATGAGGATAAATGCTCTTAATGGAACTTGGTACAACAAATCTGCCATAGCTAAAGAAGAAAACCTGAAAAATGCTAAGTTGTATAAAGAACATCGTCTTTCTAGTTAAGCAGTGAAATACAATGACGAAGGCAATTAAGAGCCTAATGGAAAAAAATACAGTAGCTGACAAACCCCTCTAGGATTGTCTTTGGGATCTGATTATTAGATGAGAGATTGGAATGGACCAATATATACTACTAGCATATGCCCTAGCAATGCCAAAAAAGCATGCAGCAACTTTCCACAGGTTCAATAAATAAATAAAATTGAATAGAGATGCATCACATTTTTCTTGTACTGTTAGTTTCTAACATTTATATCACTACTTCCTAGAGCTTCCATTTTGACCATTAGATACAAATACACATATTGGCAAGTTAAAAAACATGGTACCGATCTGCAGTATTTCTCTCTATAGCAGTTAACCCTTGTCAGTGGTATTAATTAGTTCAGACCTTCTTCTTTCCCAAGAAAATGGTTATTCTTGAAGCAGGAAGAATTCTTTTTATTACAGGAAAGCTGGGGAGGGGTTTTTTATAAGGTCATTTAGCAACAGGACAAGGGGAAATGGTTTTAAACTGGAATAGGGTAGATTTAGACATTAGGAAAAAAATCTTTACTGTGAGAGTGGTGAGGCACTGGAACAGGTTGCACAGCAAGATTGCGAGCCCCCTCCCTGGAGGTGTTCAAGGCCAGGCTGGATGGGATATTGAGCATGGTCTAGTGGGAGGTGCCCCTGCCTATAGCTGGGGGGATTGGAACTAGATGATCTTTAAAGATCTCTTCCAACCCAAATTATTCTATATTTCTATGGTTCTGTGATTCTTTCATTATTACAGACCTTTAAGCTACATTTTTCTTAAGACAGAAAGACTGACTTTGCTTCTCTCTTTACTGAAGTTAAAACAAAACCCGCTATCCAGTTACTTTTCTACATACACATTCTTTGTTTTGGTGACTTTCTACAAATGTTTCCCAACCAAGTTAGTCGTTACATCAGTTTTGGAGAAAAGATTTTTTCATCATCTGACCACCCCCAGAAGTCAAAGCCCTAGTAGTCCTTTGGCAATGGTTTGGGAAAGTCAAACTTAATATCTTTAACTCAAGCCTGCAGAGCAGTACTGCTACCTGACATTTAAAAGAGCATCAATAAGAAAATCACAGAATGTCCCAAGTTGGAAGGGGCCTGCTATGATCATCAAGTCCAACTGTGAATGTTGCCTTCTGCAGCTTGCTGTAGAGTAAGTGATAAAGTCCTTTGCAGGGTGTTGTGGGAGCCTTGTACTTGACATTAAATCCAGCATTACCTGTTTATGAGCTTCATTATTACCTTGTGTCATTCTACCCAAACCCTGGAGTTCCAGTATTCCTTCTCATTAACCAGTGGATGGAAAATGGTAAGGAATGGTTTATCCTAACTTCAGACAAGTGTATGTGGGTTGCTGCAGGGATGGTCATGGTTAGGAAGAAGCAAACTACACTTCTCAAAGCAGTAAAAATTTGGATTGATAAACTCTGATCCCTTCCAGCAAAATTGCACTGCTCCATAATAAGTATGACTCTTAATAAAATCTACCTCTATAGCTGAGAAAATATAGCTCAGAAATTAATTGTAAATCCAACTGATGTTGTTCCAGTAACTTTGCTGGGATTGTTACTTATTTATCCATGTCTTGTAGTTGGCTTGCATTACTTACAGCTTGTACAAACATTTTCATTTCAGGTTTGACTTTAGCTATAAATACTAGTGCTTTAAATAGTGTTTAATTCAGTCTGTAATGTTCTGAACATGAACTTAAAACCACGTAACGGTATTTCAAGATAGTGGATAGATATGACATTTTAATACAGTGTCTAAAATAAATATTAAAACAATGGATTAGACTTGATTTGATGAAGGACCAAGTACTGTTTTCTCACATTTTTTTCCCCGATTTCTCTTTTTTTAAAGTCTACACTTGGATATGTTGCTCTGCTCATAAGTACTTTCCATGTACTGATTTATGGATGGAAAAGAGCTTTTGAAGAAGAATATTACAGATTTTATACACCGCCAAATTTTGTTCTTGCCCTTGTTCTGCCTTCCATTGTAATTCTAGGTAAGATCATTTTACTTCTGCCATGTGTAAGTAGGAAACTAAGGAGAATTAGAAGAGGATGGGAGAAAAGCCATGCAATAGAAGAAACAAGTGGGTCTGTTCCACATTTCTCTCCAGAAAGAATAACTGTGATGTGATAGTACGCATAGATATTTGTTAGTTCTGTTGCAGATGTTTGGGCTTTTCTTTGTTGTGTTTCTGTTGGTTTTTTGGTCATAAACTTGCATTTTCAGGAGTTTATGTAACGTATGAGTGAAGTCAGAGTGGACTTGCTTGGCATACAGTACAAGCCCTCAATGGAATTATGAGAAATTTCTAACTAGGAAATTACTATTTCAGATAACTACAAAAATACTTGGTTTTGAATTTCAGAGGGTAGATAATTGTGAAATCCTTTTTTTTTTTTTTTTTTTTCAAGTTTAAAATACTCCTTTACGCAGTTGTATCACAACAACATTCCATTATAACCACGCTTTTGAGATATTCCTTTGACTCAGGAGTGTGTATCAGAGTGCTATGTCTTACTGCCACATTTTCTGAGCAATGTTTCTGTTATTTCAACCACACCTCTGTGTTGCTGAGTTCAGAATATTGACTAATTGAGTTAATAATTTAGGAAACTGATTTTGAAACAACTGAAATGAATTTGTAATGATGAGTTGCACATATGTACAGTGTATTTATTTGTGTGGTTTTACAATATTTATCGATTTGAATATGCAAAACCAATTTCAGTTGTGGTCTAATTATGCATCTTGTAAACAAATGGCATTGTGCCAAATCGGACTTTTTTAAAAAGAATCACATGGAATTTTAAACATTGACATCTCTTCATTTTTGTGTGTCATATAAGGAGAAATCCAAACATTATTATACAGGAGTAGAAAGACTTGCAGACACATGCAAGCAACTTCTTTTTGATGTAATAATTATTTTAAAATACCAGAAAATATTTTAAAAGAAAAATACTGAGAAATCTGCAAAAATGAAAATCCATTTTCACTGTGAAACTTCCAACACATTGATACAACAGGGAAGCATCACAATCCTCATGTTCTATGTGTTTGTACACTGGAGTTTCAGTTATGTATGAATGTCCCACAATCTGTCTTACAGTCCTAGTATCATTTTGTGTAAATACAATCCTCTATTTTTATATAGAGTGTTACTTTTACAAACTGATGTTTCTGGGGTATGCCTGAATTTTCGAGAGATAAAATTATTATTCTCAAACTTAAAATTGAAATTTTACCTCTAAGACCTGACGTTCAAAAGAACATTCATAATGGCTACTACTGTTTTGTCAGGTTTTACTCTAATGGAATAGCTAAGCCCAATTGATGTTCCTTCAGGCTACTCTAAATTAGCAAAAGCTTTATTTTAATGAATGAGAATTGGTCCAAATTTTCCTTGGATAGATGAAATTATATTTTTCGTAACTATTTTTGCACTGGATCTCTGAGTTTCATAGCTGAATCTTCACCTACTTTTTCTTTGCAAGAATTTGTCATCAGGATGATACCTGTCAGAAATACAGTGTGCTTAAGTTGAATTTATCCTTAAATATCATCCTTTAAATCCCAGTACTTCTGTAATGAAACCAACAGCTCCACAGTGGTAGAATCTAAAATCAAATTCTGCTCCCAGTTACACTAACCTAAATCTAAAGAGCTTGGTAGTTGTTCTTAATTTCATTTCAAACTCAAAAATGTACTGCAGTTTTATTTTGATTATAGTACCTCTGTTCTCCAAACATCAAGTCTGTGTATGTTCAGGGTTTGCTGCAAATCAAAGACAGATGGATCTGTTTAACTCCAAGCACGTTCAGCAAGGTAATAACATTACTGTCCCATTTCCAATATGCAGCTATTTTAGTGATGAATGTGATACATGAGCCCAATACTGTTTTATCAAACTAGATATTAAGCAAAAAGAACTGTTATTATTGCATATAGATGGGAACCTAAATTAGTAGGAATCCAATTTTCTCATAAAAATGGAGAACAAATGTCATTTACAACTGCTAACTTACTTTGCTTGTGTGTAAATACATTTCAGTGCAGAAAACTGTATATTTTTGGAAGGCTTGCAGAGTTACCTGTACCTGAATTTCCAAGCCAATGTTTCTTATTCCATTATTACAGACTGAAACTAAAGAAAGCTCAGGCATTTGTGCTCCAATGCTTTAAATAAATTTAATTACAGAATTAGCATAAATAGTTCAACTGATACAACTACTCTCTTGGTTATAATTACTCACATACACAGGTGTTTGCAGGAATATTTGCTTGTGAGTTGTTAATCTTCACCAACCCTTGGTATTGTTTGCGTAGAGCTATTTCAACTCTTTGTTATTAATTTCATGCTAGAGAAAACAGCACGTATGATTGATATTAAAATACCCAAAGTCTTGGAGAATTTTAGTGAGATGAACACCATGCTATGTTCTGTCCCAGTTCTGTGCATGAAACCTAATTAAAGTCACTAGAATTGAACAGTATAACTGAAAGCAGAATTTCCTACCTTTGAACAAATTTGGGATAGAAACCATTACTGTTGACAATGTGATTACATTTCCAAATTAAATATACTGCTGTATAGTAATTATACACTTCTGTAGGATATATGGTCATCATTCATATCTAATTCTTGCTTGATGCAGTAGCGATAATGTTGCAGAACTAAGACACTGTACTGGTTGAACATTACATCATAGCCAATATATGCTGTAATATATCATGCAGCCACTCATGGTCTGTACAGAAATGTATTTGCCCCCTTTCCTATGCAAAGTTATTTCAACAGTAGACTTCTAGAATGTTAAAACTTAAATTTTGAACTGACAGAAGTGTCTGGAGGGAATAGTAATGTGTTGTTCCTTTCTTCAAACTATGTGTATTGAAAATGGAAAATGCGGTTTAATTTTACTTGAAATGTTGAGCTATTGAAGTATTAATAAATACAGTGATATTTTTAGGTGAAATATGTGAATACATTTTGTTAAGCATTTGTGCTATCATATGACGTACGGTTTCCAGTTAGGCCATGTATTTATTTCCAACTGGAATAACAAGATGACTTGTTATTTAATCTTGTGTAGTGTTCTTTATTGTAAGGACCGATTCACTGTAACAAGGCACTGTAAGTTTGAAAATAAAATGACACTCATGCATTTATTACACATTAATATATCATACCATGCACATGTTCAGTCACGTAAGGAAACTATTTGTATGATTAATGACGTTGGTTTCTATAGGAGTCCTTGTGTAAGGGCTTATTGGAAAGACACCTGAGGCTAAAAGTTCAGTTTCAGTTGCCTAAATATATGCAAATAAATTCATTTAGACTCTTTAGTTATTTAGGAGAATATATATGTATTTTGAGGAATAGGCTGTTATAAAAATACTTCCTCTGTGATGTTGTATAAATTGTTTATTGATGGCAGGGATGTCGTGCCTAATGTGAAAATAACCTTCACTTCTCTTAATTGTTAAATAAAAACAAAATATTGCTTAATATATAATGCAGAGCTTTACGTATTATGTTAGAAAATAGAAACCTCTATGTATTTAGCAAGAGGATGTTTATTTTCTATGGATGTAAAGGTATTTCTTAACGTTGTTAAAAATGCAGTTCTATTCCAGATTCCATATTTGTCTTTAATTTTATATTGACTGTGGCAACTAAGTACAAGTTAATTAAGTCCTCGTATTCCTGAATTATTTAGAGATTAATTATTCTGAAATTCAGTTTTGCGAGTTGCTTGCTACCTAGCTTATGGTAATAGCTGTGAATTGGTGCCACATTTAACATTTCGTTCCAGCACTGTGCATAATGTGATGTGCCAACATGAAAAAGAAAGTACATTTCTATTTTTTTCCGCATTAATTGGCTATAAAATATTGTGCGTCTGTATGCAGTTGACCAAACATGCTGCCTGACTAGCACGGAGGGAAATTACTAATTAATAAAAGGCAGACAATTCCCAAGTGAATATAGATTTCAAAGGTATGACTGTAGTTAGGAAACAGATTTCCTCTGAATGTTATAAAATCAAAGTTAGATATCTCAGCTGCATAAAGATTAGATAGATTGAGTTTTTAAGTGCAATATTTTCAGCTGTAGCAATGAATTTATGCAGTGGTAGTGGATGCATAGTTCCTTTCAGATACATCTCAGTGCACAAGTTTTTGATTTCTTGGATGTTCATTTGGCAGTGTTTCTATAAATGTAATGAGTAAAGTTGCAGTGTATATTGTATCATTATACAATACTGCTTGGATTAATTAGATTGCAGCCTGTAAAACAAGTGACACATAGAACTGACCTGAACAGTGATCTTTATCATTATGTATTGTTTTTCATGCCTCGCTGGCAGAGTCTTGCAGTGAACATAGTTTGTCTCCCATATGCAGTATTTTCCCAGTATTCTTTTTGTAGTTGTTTGTCAATTTCTCTGTGCTGTCTCTCTGAACAGGGCTATTATAAATTATTAGTAAAATGCTTTTACCTATTTTTCCACAGACTCTGATTTACACAAAGATGAATAAAAAGTTAATGTCAGATATTTGGCTTTCTCTTTTGTGCTTATGCATAATTTAGTTTGCTTTCCTTTATTATACACGTGTGCTCTGATTAACAGTTTTTCTAAGTACAACTAGAAGTTTTCTATGATTTGCATTCTAGAGAGCAGTTGTTTTCTTTTACAGCACATTCACAGAACCATTTCCCTTATCTGATTGTAATGTACTCTTCATGTTTTCAGGACACAAAAAGACACTATGGTACTGTCAGTATTTACTCAATCCACTTGTTACTCCAAAAGCATCTGTGTCAAAACTGAGACTGCTGAGCACAAGTAAGTTTGTCAGGTGGAGACATTCCTCGTGTTTGGTTGTGCACGTGAGAAAGCATTACTGTTTAAAGGAGAAAAACAGGTGAACCACTTTGCAGTTCCTCACTTTGGAAGTATACATCTTTTTTTCCTAGGAGGCTTAGGCCAATATAAGAAGAAAGGGGAAGATAAAATACATATGAGGTGAAGTCCTGCTTAAATAGAGGTCAGCAGCATTAACAGTTCTGAATTCAGAGAAATGATGCACAGGTTGGTGAAGCCATCATGATTCACACTGCTTTCATGTTAAGTTGCACAGCTTTCCTATACTCTCAAACAAAGCCATTCCCTAGCAGCTACAGAATTTAGATGTGTTTAAAAATCCAAATATTTTATATCTATTTGTGTCGTGCCTGTCATAAAAATAACTTTTTGATCTCAGAGATCTGTCTTTTCTGAGCTTCTTTAAAATCTTGCTGTGTTTCTGTACATCACAGTGCTTGTTTTTATGAGTTTTGATACTATATTAGGAGCTGGGAAACCCAGCATAAACCTTTCTCCAACTAAAACTAGAAAAATGTAGGTTCTGTCTACTGTGACTTCACTTCCTGTTAATCACAGATCAGATGGAGGTGCCCATCAAATCCATAGCACCTAGTGATTAAACACTGCATTGTAATAGATAGGGACGTGTAAATTCAGATGCTTAAAGTTTTGTTGACTTTACAGATTTGAGTACTGCCAACCACTTTGCTTGTTATTTTGATGGTTTGATTTTCTTCTGTGAATGTCAAACATAGGAAGTGTGGCAGTAAAGTACTGCACTTCCCTATTGCCCTTCTTTTTCCCCATCCTACTGGTCAAAACAAGAAACAAGAATGAAAAAGAAGACAAGAACTCAACCAGCTGATTCTTAGAGTCTGATTTCTGTACTGTAAGGAGCTTGGTGTCATATTTGATACAAAGCATAGATGGCTTTGAAAAAGCCCCCAGGTTCTGTACAGCCAAGGAAATGACATCACCTGGCTGTGGCACAAGACCCCCTGATGAAGCACGAGGAAAGCTGTATCCTTTGCAGAATATTATTTCAAAAATGTATTTCTTAATTTGCTCTTAATCTTTATTTGTTTTTTTTTACAAAATACTTCACTCAGCAAAGTCAACAGGAGGTTGATGGCAGACTAAGGTACGAAACTTTAATCTTGTAATGCACAGCTATCCTACACATTTGCATACGAAGTCGTGGTTTGATGTCATTGAAGTTTACCTCAACGAATAAAATTGCTGAAATTTCACAACAAAGTAACATCTTCAATTACAACAGAAATACAAATTATTTACTTTTAAAATACGTTTTGCTAGCATTCGTAAGGTGTAGTCGTTAACAACTGTGAATTAGTTCTCTCAGAAGTAAGTACTATGGACTTCATGTCTCAAATATTATTTGCTCCCAATGGAAACAGTACATATGACAGAAAACAATGGAAGCCTGTTGTTTGAGATAGAAAACTGTTAAGTAAATATTTTCACAGTTGACTGCAGGCTTTTTAGGATGGACATTCGCCAGTTGGAGAGGGCAGCAGAATCCCTGTAAGTCAGACTTGCACAGTGTAGCTTCCATCCAAGTTCTTCATTTATGAAGAAGGTGCACAGTGAGGAAATGAGCATTTGCAGTATGATCCTTGGAACACTCATCCAGCAATCATATCATAATCATATATCCATAATCATATCATTATGATTAATTTCAAATAAATAAATGGATTCGTCCCTCATAGGCCTTAGATATTAGACTGCATCTGAGAATATATGCAAAATTTTAAGTAAAAAAGAAGGATGGAAGGGCTACTTTGGACACTTTATACCAGTTTTGTGTCCTTATATTGTGGCTCCCAATCTCACCCAGTGCTGGAGCTGAGGCCAGGCAGGGCAGAGCAGTGGAACAGCCGCTCCCCTCACCCACTTGCAGTGCTGGTGCTGCTGCACCCCAGGGTACAATTGGCCCTTCTGGCTGCCAGGGTCACTGCTGCCTCGTGTTGTCCACCAGAACCCCCCAGACCGCTTTCTATGGGGCTGCTCTGCAGCCTTTTGTTCCCCAGTCTGCATATATAGCCAGGGTTGCCCCTTCCCAGCATCACAACTGGACACTTCGACTTCATGCAGCTCTCCAGTTTGCCGGTACCCTCAAAGGAGTCAACAACTCCTGATTGCACAGAGTCATTGCATCACAGAACTGTAGGGATTGGAAGGGAGCTCGAGATTATCAAATCCAACCCCCCTGAGACATTTTGGTGACAACTAGTGTCACCCACAAACTGACTTAGCATACCTTTAAGTCCTTCATCCAGGTTATTTATCAAAACATTAAAGGGAGCTGGCCCAAAAAAGGAGCTCTCTGGAGCTTGACTAGTGTCCAGCTGCCAGCCTGATGTTTCCTATAACCATTTGAGCCTGGTCTGTCAGCCAGCCCTCCCTGTGTATTTTCACCGTGATGGAAGGAGAACTGTACAGCACACACGAGTAGTAAACACAACGTGTATTACACATTTCTGAAGAAGGCGGAGCATGCATGCTGGGAAGAGCGAGAGCAAGAACCGCTTTGGTTGTAGTTGTAGTGTAAGGTTTCTTTCTTGTTTTGAAGATACGCGCATATCTGCACGGCGCGCGTTGAGCCGCGCAGGGCCGCCGTGCCGGGGCCTGGCCCAGGGCGCCGGGAGGCGGTGCCGCTCCGCTGCCATGGCAACCGCGGAGGCCGCGCTGCGGCGGGCGGGCGGCAGCCGGCTCCATGGCCTCCATGGCCTCCCTGGCCGAGCAGCCCGCCTCGAGGGCACACTCCCGCTCCTCGCGGCTATCGCCGGCCCTCGGCCCCTCTCGCTGCGGCGGGGAGCGGCAGAGAGCCGCCTCGGGCGCCGTACAGGTGAGCCTGAATGTTTATAGGGTTTAAGCACCGTGCAAGTACAGTCCAACAGCCATGCCTACGCAGTGTGATTTTTCTAGGAGGCGCAGGTGCGGCCAGAGGATCTGAGCCACGCCATCAAGCTGCTGGAGGACGCAGGCTCCGTAAGTAAGGCTGAGAACGCGTTGTTCCTGCTGCGCTGGCAAGAACGGGGTGTAGAACAACATGTGACGTGGCCACCTGCCCCCAGGAAGGCACCTGCTCTGGTGGCTGGGGCTCCAGAGTGCAAAGCTGAGCTCTCTGTGCAAGTGCTCTTCCTATACAGATAGTAATTAGTAATAGTAATAGTAAGTGCCCTATACGTCTTCACGCGGGCACTTTCACAAAAGAGCCAGATGCTCACTCAGAAGCTAGATGTACAGTTCCTGGTTTATCTGGAGCTGTAGAATGCTGAAGGCCTCAGCTAAAAAATGGAAATACATGTGGACTTACTGAAAGTGTGCCGGAAATTTGTCCAATCCCCCAAGTTAACTGCCAACATTTCTCCAAGGAACTGATGTTAACAGAAAGATCACTATTCAAAGCTCAGTGTTCAACAGCAGACATGACTGCCTGGGCACTCAGGAGAGCAGTGTCTCGTAGTCTCCCACAGACTGTCTTTGGTGTTCACAAAAAGATTTGACAGGCTAAATTCACTATGCCATTAGTCACTTTGATCAAAGAACTTAATAATTTATATTCTTAAAGCAAGAGCTTGATTGGTGTTCTCATAGCACCTTTTAAGTAGACGTCCCGCAGAGAACTAGTTCATGTCTCTTTTTTTTTCCTTTTGACACAGATAGAATTAACTTACAGACTGAAGGAAAATATTCTGGATGATATTGTCTGTTGCTCCTCTACCCAATATGGAATATCTGATGATCTGACGTGGCTTTCTGGCCTGCCTCAGTGTGTAGTGTTCTTGCCATTGTGGGGGTGCTCAGGAGAGCTGGGATGAATACTGCGTGCCCCTAGCACACTGACATAGCCATTTCTAGCTTTGTATTTGCTGATTGTGTCCTAATGGTAGATCTCCACCCGAAGCAACTTAAAGCTATATTTATGCACATTTATGTCATGGGAAACATAGGTTTGATTATGGTAGTATGCTCTCACAGGATCCCAAAGCATGTAGCAGAAAGAGATCAAACATTAGAACAAAAGATAAAGTTTTAAAGTCTCTAGTTACAAGAATACAGGCCCTGTATTTAAACCTTGTGGCTTGATCAAGGAGTTAATCCTCCTGCAAAGCATTTTTCATTGTGTCTTGTGACTTTTTAATCTGGTTCCTACTTTCATGGAAAATTAAAGGGGACAAATATAATCTTTTAATGTTCTAAGGCAAACTGCAATTAAAAGCTACTTTCTGTTCTTATATTTAAGAGCAATTTGGAAGACGAGCAGCTGAAAGTTCTCAAGAAGGTAGTGAAGTCTTTTGAAAATGGGCTTGTATCCTTTTTGCCACTGTAAAATACCGAGGTTGTGGTGTGCTATGTATGATAATATTCTGTCTTTTCAGCAAACCATTCTTCGGTTTCCACATGAAGAGCAGCGATAGTCAAAGTGTGTTCTCATCATTGATCTTCTAACACATATACAGCTGATGCTGTTAGGTTAGCAAGATGCCTGGGTCCTGATTCATTTGCTAGAAAATTAAAGAGGAGTCTCAGTTTTACAGTCCTTGAAGAAAAACAAAGACTGACCATCTGAAACTTTTAAATGTTTACAGTTAAACTGAAGGAAGTGATTAGAAGTACGAGGGAAATGTGAGCATTTGGAAGTATGTGATTAATTCCGTACAGTTCACTTAATTGCCACAATGATTTTAGCTTTCAGATTACTTCATAACTGAGTTGTGGCTAAGCACTTACGGTCAGTTTTCATGACTAAGATGATTTGCAGTATCTTCTAAGATCCAGTGACCAGTTCAGTTTTGATCTTGTGCCTCTAAATTAGATAATGTATGTTTAGGTCCAAATACTTAATTCATTTTAGTACCCCAAGTAAGCCAACTGGGACTAGAATAAGAAAGGATTGAAGAACCACAAGGCAGTTTCAAACAATTTAGGTAGATAAAATCTAGATAAATAGATATATTATATAAATAATAGACAACGAATTTAATAGATAAAATAGATCTAACACCATGATGTTTCTATCCTATAATTTTAGATACTTAGTTCTGAACTTCCAGTGAGTTCAGCTGAGAAGAAAGCTCAATGAGAGCTGCGGGAGTTTCACTTCTGTAAAAGGAAGGCTGCTTCCAAATACCTAAGTATAGACTCATGAGCTTCATTTTAGTCCTCTAACTTTAAAGGCATTGGCCTTGGTTGTTCTTGGTTGTATCTTTGAAATATGACACAGTTTTCAAGTTTTTCATTTAATTCATAGCAAAACAAAGAGTTGGATTTCCTTAGCTTTAAATTTAAAGCCCCTTAAGGATTTAGCACAAATAATGGACATTCTTAACCTGTGTGCTGAAAAAGTTAATGAACAAGAAGCTTTCATTGAGCCTGCATGTGAACTTATTAAATTATGTGGGTAAGTATTTAAGCCCTTCTGTAGATTTCAAACACTACTTATTAACACATTCATACATTTTCTAAGAGAGCTCCTGTATTTGTATGGCACCTGCAATAGAAGGCATCTACTTCTGCAAGGTATCTATTATGTCACCCTTCCTCTTCATGATCAGCTTTCACCTTGAGTCCATTTCTATTGGCATGAAGGACCCAATTTAGGAGATGAGTATCTGTGGAGCCACACATTTCATCATGCAAAATTGTATTATAGTTAGCTTCAGCTCACTTGGAATCAAGATTCCCCAAGGCACTTCACTGCCTAGAGTTAAGTTATTCTGGGGCTGCTGCCCTCAGGAGATTGAGCTGTTAAGTATGTTTTGATGTTTCAAACAAGCGTTCTCCATGAGTTTAAAAAACTGACACTTAAATACCTGAAGGTAATCTCTGGGAAGTGACAAGCCACATTGCAAAAGAGGAAATGTGATGGTAACTGAAGGATTCACGATTTCAAATTGCTTTGCAAATATGTTCTGTAAACTTCTTGGTGTCTTCATTGCCATACTGTACTCCAAACTACTGGTAGAATAGAATTGAGGTGTTACCCATACCTGTCTCTACCTGTCTCTTCTTTCTGAAGAACTTATAATAAGTTGCTCATGGACTTTTTGTAACCAGTTACTCGTGTATTCAATTGCAATTGGTGAGAACAAGGAAGAGAAAAATTATGCCACGCAGTAATGAATAAGCTGGGTATTCAAACAGGCTTATACATAGCTTCCTTTCAGTTGCTGCCTTTAATAAACATAACATTTTTGAGCTGTCTTCTGCTTCGAAGAGCAGCTGTACTGCTTTCCTTTGCTGCCACACAGTGGAGAATGAGAAAGTACATCATGAAGGTTCATTTTCTTGTGTGTGTGGCAGAAACGTGGCAAAACTGAGAATGAGGACATGAAGTCGATAAAATGTAGTTGTGAGCAGCAGCTTTCATTTTTTGTACTAGTTTGGCAACTTCAGTTATGTAATGAATATATTCTGGAAGATTGCACCCTTGGGTTTCACTTTAATTTCTGTATTAAAGAAATTCCCCCACAATTCACTACTTAGTATGACAAGGAGAAGCCTGCAACTGGAGGGAGGGGCTGCTATTTAAAAATTCCTCTTGGATACTTGATCTCTCATAGCAGAATTTTCCACTCTTCTGTAGCTGCTGCTATTTCCCTGTTTTCCCACTTTTTTTGAGTGTCTGTTTCTTTCTCCACCCCACACATTTATTCCATTATTTGATCTCTCCTCTTCTCTGGCTGTGTTTACAGAGGTAAACCTACCAGAAAGCTGTTTCTACACTCTGAGCAGCACAGACCTCAGCATAATATTGTGATGTGTACTCTTAGGGAATTTTTAACTCTTACAAGATTTTGTCATAATTGAGTATTTTGCAAATGTTATTGGATATTTCTTAATATTCTGTTTTCAAAAATGAATATGTAATTGGTCTATTTTTAGTCAGTTTTTTGGTTTTATTTTCATCCATTTCTAGAGGTCTTGCCCAGGGATATGATCTCATTTTTCATCTCTGCTTCTATATGTTCACAATGAGACTCTGGAATAGCTTGATAGTACCTCAGTTCTAGGATTCCATCTTCCACATTTAAATGATATTTCTTTGTACAAAGAATTTCTGATTGTACCAAATATGAATTATGGAAATGTTCTCTGTGAAATACATACTGCTTTTGCCAAAATTAAGCTGCCAAATTATGGAACTGAAACTCTCAGTGTAGAAACAGCACTGCAAAGAATGTATTTGTCTTGCAAAATGCATCCACATTTGCAAAAAAAAAGTTTGATGAAAGAAGAGAAAAGCTGTTGAGCTCTTCTGGTGTTAATTAATTAAAGTGTTCCTTTGCAGTACTTTAAACATGCTTGTAACATTTCTTTATTTCATTTTGTAGGTTACCATTTCAGAAGAGGAAGTTATCAGATGAAGTAAACTATTCTGAAGCAGTCTCAAAATCCATTGCACAACTTGGTGAGTGTAGACTGATATGCCATAATGCCATTAATATAATTAAATGAACTGTATTATTATCACAATTTTGATTGCTTGTTAGTTCTGTAGTAGGTGTAAGTCATTTCTATTAATAATTCAGTCAGCACTCTGTGCTTTTTAGTATTCAGCCACCATTCTTATTTTGCTGTGCAGCTAACCCAGAGATTAGCTCGCAGTGACCTGCTTGCCAGTGTCAGAAGCTATGCAAGGTAACTTTATCAGTATGGTTGAAGAATTAAACTCTTCTGCAGCTTGTTTGATTTCATTTCACTCTGAGAAATATGTTACTATAAACACTGAAGTCTGGGATAAGGGGAATGTGTTCCCTTTATTCATCTTTGAAAACAGACGGAGTAAACAAGTTGGAAACAGTAACCCTTAACTCTCCCTTTCTGCCTTCAAAACCTGGAAGCCTGAGTTTTATCACCTACAGAGGCAAAATACAGTGGCTCACTGTAATGCTGTGCCTTACAAGCAGCACTACTTCATTTTGGCTGTTGTCTTGCATCTGTGCTTTAAGCTTCTATCCTTTTTAAGAGATCTTTAGAGCAAGCGGTGTCAAACTCATATATCAGTGTCACTGAATGTCTGAGTACCAAAGTATCTTGTTAAATGACCTTGAATGTGGTACTTGTCATTTTCAAAGAAAGTATTGCAAGTCCTGTAGATCAAAAGAGTAAAGAATGAAGCAGTAGTGACTTACCTGCTCACATGATGGAAAAAATTCCATCAATATTATGGATAACACGATATCCCTGGATAGTTCCAACAGTCCAGGAGTAGCACAGTTGTCCTGTCACAAATGAAAGAAAGATTGTCCTTCAAATCAATGAGGAAGAAATCTTTAAGTCTTCGTTTTCATATTCCCAGGTAGACAACGGAATGGACTATTGCTTTCAGATAGTTCCAGATTCTCTTTAGAGTAGGCTGTCCAAAAAGATACTAAAATCTGAAATTTTATTTATATTATCCATGCTAGGCCCTGGTAGGTCTCAAAGGGTTTCTTTTTAACTTGTGGAAAAGGAACACTTTTTCTGTTCCCATTGTGTCATATCATGTCTACTAGAAGAGTGTCTGACATGATGACAGCAGCTTAGAATAGTAGCTTTCTCCTGAGTACTTTCTGGAATAACATCCTGTCTCATAAGGATCTGAAGCCATTAAGCAGAAGAGGTCACTTTTGGATAAACTTGATGCTACTCCTCCAAGGCTACTTTGTCTCATTCAGTGTTGGGGTCATTGCTCCTTGTGTGTTGTATAACCAAACTTCTGGCAGCATAGGAAGATTTGTAGGGGGTATGGCCAGAGGAAATGAGAAGTACTAAAAATAGAATGATGATGAATTTCTACAACAGTTATTAACTTTGTATTATTGTAATAACTTTGTATTTTGTTTTTTCTGTTTCTGGCAGGTTGTTTGATGAGGGTGCCGAGCTCTCAAGTTAGGATACAAATCTGTAAGTGTATAATTAGCTTTTATAACATGGAGCTACCAAGAAAACTACTTCCAGGTAAAGCATAGTGTTTTCAAGAGGAAATATCAGAAGAAATCCTTGTTTACGATCCCAGCTAGTTTGAAATGGTTGTTTTGATTAGGTGATTTTTTTTGTTTTTATATTTTTTTTATAACTGTTGTCACTGTGTCTCTTATATTAAATATGTGGCATTGCTGAGTGAACAATTAATATATTTTTACAGACATACGTACTCAAAATATTAAATTATATTGTCAGTGTGCAATGAATTATTTATTATATTTAAGAACTAGGATTAAACAATATCCAGAAAAGGAGGAGCAGTCTCAAGATCTCTGAAAGAGTGGGTAATGGAGGAAAAAGACTAATTAGGACCAGAGTTATAAGAAAGGAAACACAATTCTCAACTATTGTGTGTCCTGGAGAGAAGCAGCTCTGGTTTTGCTTGTGTTGCTCCTAAGGGATAGATCAGAGCCCATCTAATTTTGATGCCACAGTTCCTGTGCCCTCTTGCCAGTTGTTATTTCTTTCTGGAGGCCTGAAGAGATAGTCAGTGCCACAGCCCTCACAAGGCTGTGGAAGTATGGAAGTGTTTAAGTCTTTTCTTACCTTACAAGTGAGATTTCAAGACCTATGAGAAGTTACGTATGCATTTAGTTGTATATCTATGATTAGTTCCATCAACATAATTGAATGTTAAAATACAGAGAGATCTTACTCTTCTTCTCCAGTTTTAGAAAATAGGATGTACTAAAAAAAAAAAAATGTATTTCAGTCTGACTTAGTGATTCAAATTCTTCATCTATAAGCATTCCTCATTTTATGTGACTGTGCTCTCCTCTCTTATTCACCTATTCACCAGGACAAGGCTCCAAATCTGTTTGAACTTGTTAGTATGTAAGCTTTCCAAAGCCTTTAATAATACCTGCTGCCTCGCTGCCTGTAATTTTTTTAGGACTGCTCTGTTTTCTGAGATGTGGGAGGCTGCAATTGCCAAATGTACTGGATGCTGGCATGCCAGACAGTGTTGCAGTGATATTCCCTTTTACCTACTGTACTTTTTAACGATTGCTAATATTTCCTTTAATCTTTTGAAACCATCCCTCAGAAATGGAGCTGATATTTTCCTAGGGCAGTCCATACAGGTCTCTTGCTTATGAAATAATATCAGTTTAGAACCTTTGAGAGTTTGTAATTAAAATTGCCTTTCACTATGTGTGTTATTTGCATTTCTTAGTCCTGAATTTCACGTTATTTAATCTATGTTTGAGCTACTTAAGATACACTTTATATTCACAAGTTAGCATATAAAATTTGTAAATTCCCTGAGCTTCCCCTTCCTCTGTAATTCAGTGATGAAATATGGATCCCCATATTCATGGGCAAAAGTAAAACCAGGCATGCATTAGGAATTTAGGCATGTAAATCAAAGTTTAGATTCACAAGCTTTAAGAAATATGATAGTAGAAGGCATTCATTCTAGTGAAGACACTGAAGTAAAGAACTATATCCTGTACCAGCACATACTGCATGGCCTGAAGAAGACCTCTACCTTCATGTCCTTATGCTCTTCTTATTCTAGAAAGCAATGTATGTGTTTATATGTTTATATAGCATTTTAGTCTGCTAGAGAGTAAGTCTATTGAGTATGCTTTAGGACTGTTAATACTAAGATGTAATCAGTTCTTGCTGTTTTATTAGACTTTTTTTCCCATTGATTTAAATCTAGGGAAATATGCCACTTCCATTTCAATCCTTTTTTGATAAAGGATGAATAATTTAGGAAGTAACAAAAAATCTGAATTTACTGTGTTATAATAAAACCCATTCTATGTGCAGGTTACCAGCCAACAAGTGCAAACTATAAGATTCAGATGGCTGAATTGGGAGGATTAGCAGAAACTCTTGTTCTATCTCTAGCATTAGTTGAAAATCAACTTTCTGAGAAGTTATGGGTTCTTAAAGCTCTCCAGCATCTCTCCAGCTCTGGTTAGTACAAACTGTTCTCTCAGCAGTCTTAGTGTCCTTGATCTAGATTGTTCTAGAGAACAAATGACTGACCTACTTAGAATTAAGTATTCAGATTTTCATAATTTCAGGAGTAAATTGCAGACATATGATGAAGGCTCAAGCAGCCAGGAGACTCTGTTTGTATCTAAATGGTGCTGATCCCTCAGGACAGCTGATGTTGCACTCATCAGAAATCCTATGGAACCTGCTAGAAAATAGCTCAAAAGAAGAAGTTGTTAATCAGCTCGGTAGCTTGGAATGTGTACAGTAAGTAAAGTGAAGCATGATATGAATTACTGTTGTAATTTTGGAGAAACCTAAAGCATTGCTATTGTGTTGCATAATCGTAAGTGGTCGTGGGGTTCTGGAACGTGTTGCCCAGAGAAGGTGTGGGTGCCTCATCTTTGAAGGCAATCGAAGCCAAGTTGGATGGATCCTGGGCAGCCTGGTTCAGTGGCTGGCAAACCTACCCATGGCTGGGGGTTGGAACTAGGTGATCTTTAAGGTCCTCTCCAGCCCAAGCCATTCTGTGATTCTGTGGTATAATTAGTAATTAAGTCTATGTTATGGCATATGAGGCTTTGTTCTAAATCCTCTGCTGAGGTACGTAAAGAGTTCTCCCTCAGCGAGTTACACTCTTTTTTTCTATTTGGGATTATATCATCTCTTCTCAATAACCATTCAACAACATCCACAACTGAGTATGAATTATGTCTTTCAATTAAGTCATTATAGCACACATATTAGAAGATGCAACCTGAAATACAAACACACACCTTGCACATGTGCTTAATTTGTGTTTCTAGTAGTACACGTAAGAATCCATTTCATATTTTGTTGTTGTTGAACAACAAGGCTCTGAAAGCATGAAGCTGAATGAGGATTTCTTGTACTTAGAGCTGTCTGAAATTAGAATATGGAGAGATTAAAATGCTTTTCACTTCATTTTAAGTGCACTGAAGGAAGTATTTGTGGAGCTGCTCATACATGGTTTCCGCCATTACGATCGTCAGCTTAGGAACGACCTCCTGGTGATTGCCACGTTAGTAGCTGAAAACTCTGCAGCGCCTATGATTGTAAGTATTTGTAATTACATTTTTAAGGCTAACAGCTTTTCCTTTTCTATTGTGTACTTAATAGTTTTCACTGTTAAGGTTCTGTTTGTTATACTCCAGTATGTCTCCAGTGCTTAGCTCTTAGGTCTGAAACCTTTTTTTTTTTCCTGCCATTTCTTCTATGCAAATCTGTATGTCATTAGCCTGACATGCTAGCATCAGCCTTATTTGGTACTTAGGAAATTAGCTAACACTTCAGTCTGCAAAATTAGCTCCTGTACCTACTCTCAGATATGCCATTCTGTAACAGTGAGTTTTGTGCTACATTATATTTGTTGTCTGAAGACATAAGCATACCAGATGTATACAGGTAGCACAAATTCAACTGAAGTACCTTTGCCTCATAAGAAGGGCCCTCCAAAAATTATCTCAGAAGCACAAAATAAGGTATTGAAAAGATCCAGTTAACAAGGCAGATAAATTCTCTCTAAAACTGTAAATGTAGCCCTAAGTGCATTATCTTGCTTAAAAAGTAGATGACTCATTGTTTTCCTCTGGGAAGTTTTCATTCCAGAGTTTTCATGAGGAATCTGATAGAAGGTGACTTCTTATGGCTGTTAATATTCTTTTACTCTCTTGATTTACGGTTGAGATTTAGAGCTGGGGCATACAAACAGAATGATTAAGCAATCAGTTTACTATCTGTGTTGATCACCTGACTGATCAGGAATGGGTTATTTTCAGGGAATTCATGTCTAAACCTCAGTAGAAGTGTCCCATTTGACTGTATTATCAAATAGTTTTTATATGCTGTTGTAAAGATTACAGATTCTTCGTTTGGTTTTTCTCATTACATCACTAACCATTAAGGAATGTCTGCCATACTATTGTAGTGAGATACTTGATGTCTAAAGCAATCAAATTGTTTACATGCCTTCAGAAACAGGGCAGCTTTTTTCCTGCAAGAAAAAATAGTGGGGACGTGGTATTTTAAGTCCTCGGACTAAAAATAAATAAACAGTGTCCCGTTTCACTGCAAGGAAAAACTTTCAGAGCTGGATCAAGGAAAACTAAGCCCAGCTTGTCTGCCATGCATCTAAGGGACTGCTGCAAAATTGATAGGATGGCTTGATTCTGTGGCAATGTTTGTTGTGGGTTCTGTAAGCTCTGCTTACTCTGTGCTGGTGGAAGGCTCTGTGGTGAGTTTGCCTGAGTGCTGAGGCCAAGCGAACGTATTCTGTAGTTGAAGAGCAGTGTCATACTAACTGCATTTACGTGGCTTCTAATCATCTGAGAAACAGCTCTTCTGTCTCTAGTGTGCTCTGCGGACAACTCATGTTGTTCACAGTTACGTTAGACATAATTATCCTGGTCATCTAGGAGCAATATACTTGTAAATGCATGTTGCTCATACGTACAGTTTTCATCAGCTTACCTGTAAAGCACTGAGACTGAAAATATATGTTGTGGTGACCTTGATGTACAAATTTCTGTGTGCACAAGTGCATTTTGAAGAAAAACCCACAACTCCCTCAGTACTGCAAATACTTTTTTTCTTGTGTAAATTAAGATAGTGAGTACACGTGTTTGGGACTTCCCCATACAAGTTCGGGTTTGCACTGAGTGAGCCATGGCTTTAAATAATCGTACACTCTGCTCTGTGATTAATTAGTATTGTACAGTCCAATGTGTCCAAATTGAACTCTGATAAAATTCTATATTCTGCTATAGGATACGTTCAGTTCCATGTTCTGAAGAAAGATAAAAACTAAAATTAAATGATCGGTTTTAATTTTACTGCCACTTATTTTAATTAATGTATTTATTTTGAATACCTACTAGGAAAGTGGATTTACAGTGCTGTTAATAGCACTTGCAACGTTTACTGAAGGTAAGAGATTTCATACTGTGAAATTACACTATTTTTTCTTTTAATTGAGATTTTGTCATAATTCTGTTATCTATCTGTTAACATATCTATTTCCTTCACAGTTAAAATTCCCAATCCCTTGTTAAAAGGTCTTAAACTGACATTCTCTCATGAAGACTTTGAGATGAAGAAGTTATTGTTTAACATTATAGGGATCTTTTCTAAAGACCCATGTGCTGTACAGGTAAGTTCTCAGATAACAGAAGATGCAGCAAGCCAAAAAAAAAACCCAAAAAACTGACACATCTGACACAGTCCAGTAAGTCCATAGTGCTGAAACTAACTATTCTCTAAATTACAAAGTCAAAACTACACACCATATGTAGCTTCAAACCAAGTTTGCAGTTTGAAAGCAGCATGCACTTTGTTTAGAGAAGCTGCAAGCCTAGGCCGTGCTAGAAAAATGAGCTGACAAGTGACTGCAAGGCATTATTGAAATACAATTGAAGAGCATAATAAAGTTTTACAAACCACAGGCTTTGGGAATGCTACAGAGTATAAACAGAGCCTGTCTGTACTTGTACTGTTTCTGACATCCTTTCCCAATAAAAAATGATTTTCTTAGTGTAGGATAGATAAAGCAAACTATAAAGATTTTTCTTATTTGCATGTGAAACCGGTAAGCTGTCTCTTTCTCTTTTGAGTCTACAGCTTCTCAGTGAAAATGATGTGATGCCAGCTCTGCTTTATTATGTAAAACCACATAAAAAGCCTGGATTTCATGACTGGTCTGCTGCCCAATATGAGGAATTACAGCTTCACGCAATTGCAATTTTAGCTTCAGTGGCTCCCTTGTTAGTTGACAAATATTTGTCTTGCCAAGCGAATACTCTTCTCCTTGTGTTTCTACAATGGTGCATAGGTCAAGGTCAGTAGATGTTCATGGCTTTCATACCACAGTTACCTCAACACACTGCTCACCTGGACTTTTTGCTGGCAGGAAGAAAAAAAGGAAAACTTGTGAACCTGAAATAAATCCTTTTTACATATGTCATATTTTAAGTTTTGGAAACTGCTTACTAACCTAGTGAAGTAAACAATTCAAAAATGTTGTAATCATTTTCAACATTCATCAAAATCAGACTTTTTTTCTGCATATAGTATAGCCCTTCACAGAATGGCTTCTTAATAGCTTCTTTCAAACAAGAAGCTTTTTTAGCAGTAAGATATTTGTTGTTTCTTTTAGCTTACTTGCATTGGCAAGACCTCATTTATTTATTTATTCTGTGGACATTATTATTATGAGCATGCAGTCTCTGACAAGAAAATAACTGCCGTTTGCTCTGCAGATCCTTTCTTTGGTCAAGGTAACAGTTTCCATGGAACAGGTGGTCGTGGCAACAAACTTGCACAGATGCGCTATAGTCTGAAAGTGCTGAAGTCTGTTGTATCCCTTTATGATGATGCTGTGAACCTGAATCTGTGTGACCAGGGTGCAATCAGCCAGCTACTGGGTAAAGCAAGGTTTTTATTGCTTGCAGTTGTATATTTCTTTAGACACTGAGAATTTTCATTCCTTTTCTTACAGCTACTTGGTAACACACTTAGCTGTGTGTACCAAGAAGCAATTTGATTTTTAACTGAACGAAAGCTGTCCCTATTCTTTCTGTTACTACACCACATTTATTGCATGTTGGTTGCACTGTCCATAGGAAATCCTGTCGTGAGTCTGATTCTTCGTAAGCCTTGTTACACCATGGCTTTCCACAACTCCTAAGAATAAAAGAAAACTAAAACCATTTTACCTTTTTGTAAACAACATTATAGAGATTAAAATCAGCATAAAACTTCATAACCATTCTTCCTGCAATTTAGATTTCTTTTTCTTCAGTCACACATTCCTACTATTGCATTTATTTTTTAAGTTCTGATCATATTTTCAGTTCTTCCCTTACAATAATAAATTCTCCCGTTCTGTGAAAGAGTTACACTGAAAGGGACAAATAGGTAAGATCGTTTGGAATTTGGATATGTTCTAATAGAAAGAAATTGAACTCCTGTGGGGGAAAAACAAAAACAAAAACAAAAAAACCTGTGAAAATGTACAGATTTTAACGAGATCAAAAGAAGCTACAGATCTTATTTATCATATTGATTTCTAACTTATGTGTAGAACATTCACATGTAAAAAAATGTTTTCATTTATAGATATCCTAAAGTACACAACAAACAATTTCAAAGGAAAAGATGATGCCATTACTCTGGAAATCCAGGCTAATATATTATTTATTTTGTCTGTTCTCTGTGAAAATGACGTCCACAGAAAGGTTTGTATCCTTCTACCTCAGACTGCACAGGAAATAGTTTTTGTTGTTCTTGTTGGGTTTTTTTTGTTCTGTTTTTTTTAAGTCAATAGTATTTTTTTTTTGCAATTGTAGTTCATTGCTAGGAAGTCAGAGTTGATAACTGCTTTCTGTGACAGTGACAGACAAAAGTGCAATCACTCAGAAATCCTTTAGCAAGTGTCTCACCTATGTAATTGCCAACTGACATATTTTTAAATGAAAATATGTAAATGTGCTGCAGAATGGGATTATCAGTTAAGAAGCACTGAAAAGTTATTTTTTCTTATGTTTATTATGAAAAATATATCGTGCTCTAACCACGAGGCCAAATTTATTACAGTATATATATTTTAAATTTTAAATGTCTTCTTTATTTTCTTGTACGTAGCTATTTAGTGAATATTATTTCAGAAAAATACTGCTTTAATTCTTTTTAAACAGGAGCTCTTCAGCTATGAAGGAGTGGATATACTTATTTCATTCATTCAGATGGATCCAAAGAAGTTACACAGTGGATTGGGCCACAATCGTCTCCTTCTCGGTGCACTTGACTGCCTGTGGTTAGTAAAGGAGTGTTTTAGCAGTGCTGGCTGTTCAAAATCACAGATTTTTTGTCTGTGGTATGATAATATTTTTTGTCTGCGGCCATCCTCTGCACTTGTAGGTCCTTCTTCCATTTAAAACGTGTAAAAATTATAGTTTGGCTAATTAAAAATGAATACAAAAATGGCAGAGATATTTAGTATGTATTACCTAGAGAGGGGCACAGCATGATGATGTGACTCCCTGCCTCCCTGTGCAGCAGTATTGCTCCCTGTGCAGGATGATGTCCTGACACTTCAATGCAGAGCTACACAAAACATTCTGGGATAAAAGTTTGAGGTTACAGCCTCTAAACTACTTCAAAAGAGTAAATGCAAGTTGAAAATGGACCATTGTTAGTAACAAATGGTGCAGGCATTGTAACAGATGCAAATTGCCTATGCATTGGACTAGAAATTTGTCAAAAATGGCTATCAGAGAAATTTTTGTTTAGGACTCCAAAGCACAGGAGGAGAAACGAAAGTTAATTTGTTTTAAGTCAGAGTTTGATAAATAAGCTAAATAGTGTAATTGTGTGGGAGAACAGACAGCTCAATGATGCATGGAAACCCTTCAGTCTCTGCACTAATCCTAAAATCCAGAAATTATGGAAGATGGCAATAATATCACGAGTGCTGCTGCTTTTATGATTGGTTTAAGCTGGGAGAAGCCAGCCCTGTTGCCCATAGAAAGTCTATTTTGTCTCACTCTTTTGATTCTGCTGGCAAGAATATTTACATACGTTTGCAGTGAGCCAGATCAGTGATATCATGTTGCTGAGTGTTAGCATCTTTTCCTGAGTTTTAGTTCAAATCTGTTCCAATCCAGTTTGTAGTGAGCCTGCCTCATTTTGTGGCTGCTTATGAGGATGGTGTGCCACCTACAGGAAAAGAAACTGTGGTGAAGTGGGTTGTACTTAATTATACAGTGAAATGAAAATACACAAGGGCAGGTATATGATTTTTTTTCTACTCCCTGGAGGTATTGTGCTTATTGAATACTTAATAAAATTATTAAATACTTTTACGCAATTCAGTAAAAAGAAATGAAATATTTGTAAAATGCTCTAAAACATAAACGTGTTCCTGCACACTGAAATTATTTCTGTTTAAGGTCCTGCGTCATTGGATGCTACATTGCAGAGGATTATTTTCTAGAACAACAGGGCATTTTTCTCCTTCTGGATTTGCTGGCAGTAGGTATTTTTATTATTTTTATTACCAAATAAAAGAGAAGTAAAACAACATGGGGAACTGTATTTTTAATGGTATCTGCTAAGAATGTTGTAGCACTGACAAGAAGGACAGCAGGTAATTCCCTGAGATAGGAAGGTAATCCTTACACCAGGGTATCTGCTCAGAAGGGACTGGACAGATTTTACATGTATCTTTTTTGTTAAATAAGCAGTTGGCAGAGAGTCTTAAATTTACCTATTTACCATTTGCAATATTTATATATATTGCAAGGAAACTCAAGCTATGCTTTATTTTGAATGGCATGTCTGTTTAGAAAAGTACATCCATTCTTTGTACTGAAATTAGAAAAATTAGGATGGGCTTCAAGGCTTTGAAAGTTTTGATGTGTCAAGTTACTTTGTACATGCAACATAATAGCTGCAAGTAGCATAATAGCTACTTCTATGGCTGTATGGCTTGTGTCTGGCACGAGCATTTCACTTCAGCCTTTTCACAGAGCTGAAGATTTTCCTGCAGCTAAAAGATCTGGCCACAGAATAAAATAGATCTTCTGTGGAACTGCTCAGCCTCGGCCTTCTGAATCTGCTTCTTATGGAAATAAATCTTGGTAGAAGCACATCATCAAAAACATTTAGTTCTTCTGCATGTGAGCCTGGGGCACCCACTAACTAATTTGGCACACAGGCATCTCACACATTCCTACACGTTTCCCTTTGTGTTCCTTCACTTATGGAACTTTGCACAGCAAGAACCTTCAAAGATTAAAAGTTTAAACACCTGATTAAAAGCTTTTAGTTCCTCACATATTACAGGATTCCATATATACGTATATATAAATTTGAATAGATTAATATTTTGCTATGGCAGATTGAAACTTTTCTTTCTCCTTTCTCTTCACTAAGTTAAAGCAAAAAAACCTGTGCAATATAATTCTTGGGATCCTCGGTGAGTTTTGTGACAATCCCAAAACCATTCTTCACATCAGTACCTGGCGGGGGGAGAAAGATCAAACAGCAGCTAAGCTGCTAATACAGCTGTGGAGAGAGGAGGAATTGGACCTGGGAGTCCCACGTGATCGATATGGAAGGATTGCTGGTAAGTTTTGTTATGCATGTGAAACTGTGAGCAGCTTCACTCAGTAATGTAATATATATATATGTGATATTTGCTTTTGATGCCAGAATCATAATGAAAGTAAGTTGTAATATTTATAGGTTTATGCTGCAGTTCTTAGCAGAGCCAGAATGCTTCATATATGTTTTATTGGAGTCTGGCCACTAGATGGCGATTCCTACATTAGCAGGGGAAAATGAACCATTATAAGGAACCTAACCTGGTTTTCTAACGCTGGAAAATTATTTGATTCCTTCCAAAAATGGCATTGTTTATTTTATTTTATTTTATTTTATTTTATTTTATTTTATTTTATTTTATTTTATTTTATTTTATTTTATTTTATTTTATTTTATTTTATTTTATTTTATTTTATTTTATTTTATTTTATTTTATTTTATTTTATTTTATTTTATTTTATTTTATTTATTTTTCATTACAAATCTAGCGTTTCCGTTTATTTCAATGGCTTTGGAATCATACTGCCCTCTTCACTCTTCAACTATTCTCTGTTTTGAAATGTTTAGATGTGAAGAGACCCATTGCTGGCAGCTTCCAGAAAGAGCAAGAGGTCATCCCCACACCTTCCAGCTGTCCCAGCTTTGCCATCGTAGAGATTTCAGAAAACATACGGGCAAAACTTTATTTATTATTGTGCAAGCTAGGTAAGACAAATGAATTGCCTTCACAGTGTCATATTTGTCATTAAACAAAACTTGTTCATTGGCAGTCAATCAAGCATCTATTAAAAGATGAAAGGAAACTCTGGGATGCATCATCAATTGTCTTATTATTAGGAACTTGTTCATCCTGTTCTTAGAAGCCTCTTGTGATATGGAGACTTCACCAATGTTTGGCTGCCCTTACCATTAGTAAGCTTTCCTAGAACCAATTCTAAAGTTTCAGTGAAATGTTCTGTAATTTATTTTCCCATGCAGTGTCTTTCACATATTTTAACTCTTTCCACGTCATTAGAAATACTACATTCTGCAGCCTCCACCCATGGTTCTCATTTTCTAGAGTAGCCTCTGATTATTTTCATCATTTTTTTCCTTCAGTCTCTTCAGCTGCTTCACATTCTCCTTGATCTGTCATGTCCCAAAACTGAACACACTCCAGCAGAAGCCTCACAGACAAATAGATCTATGTTTCTCATCTTGTAAATAGCCACACTGGCATTAGTATAACAATTGCTATTGTCACGATGGCATTTCCTCATTTGATGTGTGATCTTGTACAGCCTCCAGTCATCCAACATCTGGATCTGACCAGCTGACTGTTTCTACATTTAGAATTTTGTATTTGTCCTTACTGAATTGCATTCTGTGTTCTTTAAATAAGTTTTCAAACTGGCAAGATTAATCTACACTCCAGTCTTTGGCTTTGATTTGCTGCAGTCTCTCATAATTATGTTTGCCCATTGAATATGAATAGACACTGCACCTTTGCCTGAAAACCCAAACTGAAGTTAAGATACACGATAAGCCTTCTTGCCTGGCTGTAGAAAGGAACAGGCAGAATGGCAAGGTCTTCTTTTACTACTTCATGTTAATGTTTCCACTGTTACCATTTAGCTACAAAAACTGGATTCAACCACTATTCCTTGTCTTCTGATTTTTATTATTATTTTTTTAATTAGGCATTACATTTGTCCTTCTCAAATCTGTCCTCTGTGGGTTCAAAGATAGTAATAGTTCTGAGACTGCTTCAGCCAGTTCCCTGGCTACCCTAGGAACCAACTGATTTGAAAACATCTTCAGTTTCTCTAATAAACAATAGCCATTTCTTTCTCTGTTTTAACTCAAATTCTTATTAGCATTAATTATGTTAATTTGGATCACCACAGCTGAATACTTTATTAAACCAAAAAGCCATGAGATTTTGTTCCAGCTTTTTTCTGTATTGATACATTCTTCTTCTGTTACTTACATACTTTTTCATGTCTCCTATGAAGTACTGAAATGATGTGGAAGTGAATAAGACTGAGAAGAATATTTATAGTCTTTTTCCACCATCTTTTTCTTAGTGCAGTTATAGTTCATAACAGCCTGTAACTGAGGGGTCCCAGTGTTAACTGATCTTCATTTATGAAATTTCTTAAATTCAAAACATGATGTAATTATGCTGTAATAAACTGATGCTATGTTTCCAGTTACCACACAGATGGTATGTTGAAATCTGGAAATAGCTTTCATAGGCTATGTAGAAATAGATTTTTAAAGCACTGAGTAGAATAAACATTCAGCATACAAAAAATACGAGGCATGGACCCAGCAACCATGCTGCTCTTCTTTATTCCTTCAAACATACATTCATTATATATATTTTTAAATGGATTCACTATGCTCAGATCTCTAGGAGGTGGAGATTATCTTCATTTCTCAGCTTTGAACCAAGGTGTTGGAGATCCTGTAAAACCATCCTCCTCATGGATATTTCACAGCTAAAGCAAACTCTGTGCTGAAATGCTTCTTCAGAAATTGTGATCTGTAGACTCAATCATTTCTCTGCTTTAATGGAAGATTAAACTCTCACCAAAAACAATAGGTTTTTTATCACCAAAGCCTCCTCAGGATTGGGAGAGGTGCTGACGGATTTACTTCTGATGAAGATTTTGCATATGATTATATAATAAATAAGATGGTGTCCCTTTTGGACTGTTATATTTTAAGATAAACTGATCTTACTGTCACTACTGAGATGATTAATATTCCTTCAGGTTTTGAAAATTTGCCTGGTTTGTCTGCTAAGGATTTTGTCACACTTGCTATCATACGGCGGTACATTGACTTCAAGGTGAGTATTGTGGAAGAAAGTATTGCTACTGAATATATGCTTGCAAGAATAGCAAATTATCTCAGGGTACGAGAAAGAAATACACTTCACAAGCTGTAACCTATGTCACAAATCACCTGTTGTTTTATAGAAAAAAAAACAGCTTTAACTGCTTGCCAGCTCAAGAAATAGGAGTGTGCCAGGACAGGGGTAAGGAGCTGGAGAGGCCTGCCTCTTTGTGCAGCAGGGTCAGCATATGTATGAGTTTTGCTACTAAAGGTATCAGTAATTACACATTCTGAAGAAGGCTTTTCCCATCCTTGTACCCACTCTCAGTACCCATCCATACTGTCAAAAGAGGGAGATGTTCGGGAACTAGTGAGACGTGACCTTTAGTGGATAATTCCAGTTTCCGTTTATGTCTCATATTGCAGCTTACTCTGATACCATGCACAATTTGAGAGTTTACAGGAGAAAAAAAAAGCCATCAAAACTCAACTCTTCGCTCTTGTAATTTGGTACCTTGTATTTCTATTTCTTCTGTAGTTATCAGGATTCCTGTTACTCAGTCTATGGAGTGACTTTGAGAGCTGGGTGGGCTTAGGAGCAGATTACCCTGAATGAGTTTGGCATAGCATTACTGACCCTGAACACAATACTGCAGAGTTAAACGACAGTAAAGAAAAAAGAGATGTCAGATAGTGTGCTGTGTGTATCCCACCTGCAGGTTGGTGAAGTTTGGAGTGAAGTGTGTGCAGAGCTACAGGAAGAATTCAGACCTACCGCTTCAGATGAGGAATTCCTGAAAGTTATTTTAGGGGTGTCAGAAAATATTGGAAAATTGGTCATTGCTTACCAGACTGAAGTGCTTGAAAATCAGTATCACCAAGAAATCCAAGAGGAGAAAAAAACATACACAAAGGTAACACAAAGAATATTTATACAAGTGAAATCCATAGAACTTTTTGGTCAACTTACATGAAGATTTTCTTGTTGTAAAATATTCAGAATCCCAGATGGGTACATTCCTTTAAGATATTTTAACCTCTCAGAAGTAACATTTGAATTAAATGCAATTAACCCCATTCTCTCTGTTTCACAATTTAAAGAGTAACGTGAAAAATAAAATGGTGTTATCAGTGATGTATCAGCAGTGCAATAATGAGAAATAATAATTATGTTACTGTAAGAGTTGCACTTGTCTGTAGCAGATAACAATTTGAAGTACCCATTGTGAACATATCTGTTTCCTAAAATGAAACGTAAACCTCTGTTTTAAACTCCCTTGGCTGAATGCTCACAAAGCTTCCTTACTTCATAAAGTGGGGCTTTGTTCTTCCTCGCATCCTGAAAACAGACAGGTACAAACACTGTCCAGCTGTGTGTGTAAGGCAAGCATTAGGCATTGTCACTCGCCTACTGTCTCATCCTCTCCTCTCTTCTGAGAAGTAAGAACAGTTGGTCCAGATGTCTAAAATCTCATGCTTGTATATTGGAGGGACCGTATGCATTCTCACACATGCACTTTTGTCACCTGAACTGTGTCATTCAGCATTTGAGAGCATGTGTATACAAAAACAAGAACAGTCCTGAAAGATCTAGGGAAAATTAGCTTGCAGCAGAGAAGAGAAGGTTTTGTTTGTTTGTTTGTTTGTTTGTTTGTTTGTTTTAAATGGGTGCATACCTGAAGTTTTTAATGGACAAATTATATCACTGCAGCATTATCATTCAAATTCAAGTGAGTAGGATGAGCTAAGGTGGCCAAAGGGGCACAGACGTACGATCTTAACAGCACAAGCAAAGAACTGAGGAAAGCTCACGGAAAGAGGATTTTGTTGTATTTTGTTGATCTCCTTTATATTACAGATTCAAGCCGTCCATAAACAGAAAGAAATGGTAAATAAATCTTGGGAAGATTTCTTAACTCGGACATCAAACTATGAAGCACTGAAGGTAAAAAAAAATCTGAGTGATGGAGCAAAATGCACAGTCATAGTGTAGTTATAATAATTGAGATGTTCCTAATTTATTTCTTAATGAATGATGAGGTTATTCAAGTAGAAGATGGAGTAGATTTTATGTTCACACAAACATAGAGGAATGAACCATAAGCTGTATTGGCAAAGCAATGCAATCTTTGATACCTTTACTGTTCTGATTATAGACACAAACTGGTGATCAACATGGTTTATGGTGTATGTACATATTCATACATACATGTGTATATATATATGTATATATGCAGGACAGTAATGCTGTAATGTTCTCATTAGTGGTTGGATATTGGATAAGCATTCATTCTTCTCACTTTCATGTGCGACACCGAGCTGGAGGAAACAATCCACACGCTGTGAGGTAGGGTGGCCATACATACAAACTTGAAGGATGGGCTGATGTAAACCTTGTGAAATTCAAGAAAATAAAATGTGATAACTTACCTCTGGGATGTATAAAAGCTTTTGTGGCTCTGTATAGCCTGGAGTCTGAGTAGCTGTGTAAATCTGAAGTACATAGGGATCGTGGGAGATGACATACTGAGCAAAAGGCAACAGCGTGCTCTCATGGGGATCAAAGCTAACAGCATACCAAGCTGCAGTAGGAAGATTAAAGCCTGCAAGTTTCAGTAAATGATTCTTTACTTCTGACCACTGTGAAGCCATGTCCCCTTATTCTGTTTTCAGGTCCTCAGTATGAGACACTCACAAAACAGAGGAAGAGAACTTGAAGTGAAAGGCTGACAGATTTTTACCTCATATGTCTTGTCATTTTGTTTCTGTATTTTCTTACAGATGCAAACAATACAATTCATTCTGATTAAAACAATTTTATCTTTTTTTTCTAACTATCTTTAGAAAGCAAAAAGGCTTCAGGAAAAATCAATAGAGGCTTCCAAATCTAAATCAAAGACTCAAAGTGGAGCAGTCCATTCTACTGATATTAAAGGCCTTGGCACAACAGTAAGTAACACAGGATGTAGGCTGGAAAAATTAAGTTGCATGCATATATAAGGAAGACTTTTAATCAGCAATATTTTGCAGAAAGCATCTGGAAGATGAAGATATAAACACGAATGTTCTGAAAATTGCCAGTAGAGAAAAACACTATGTCAGATTTTATTTTAGTGACTTGGGCTTCAAGATAAAATAACTCATTTCTTTGGAGGGAGAGAATTTAACAAGAAAATGTCTTCTGCAGTCAGTGCTGCAGTAACTGTAGATAAAAAGGAGGCAGGTAACCATTTTTCAGGAGGAGTGTTTTAGGAAAAATAGTGTATCATCAACACCGGATGAAATGCCTTGTCTGCATTGCTTAGAGTTACTGCAAATGTCACACGCTGCTGGCAGTTTATTTTTGTGGAAAAATCTTCTCTTTGCCCAACATCTTCAGTAGTGGAAGATGAAAATGGTTGGTGCAAACCAGTCAACGTCAAGTAACCAGACAAATGAGCCACGCACACTCAAAGAGCAGCACTGTCTGTTTCAGTAGATCATGGCTGTAAGATAGAGGTATCACCCAAGGATTTTTCTTAAAAGACACGAACCTATTCAGTATTAAGAGTGTCGGTGAAACTGGACAAAATATGTTTCCTTCAGTCTTGGAGTTTTCATGGAGCAGTAGTTACAGGAAATTGCACTCAGAGAAACTTTTTTTTTAAGTTTTAATATATAACAAAAAAAAAAGTGACTGATATTATGTACAAATCCAAATAACACCGCTCAGCAAACTTCTGTTGTAATAAGGGGTTAATTTTCTTTTCTTCTGTTAGTAAGATCAGGCACGAAAGCAGAAAAGCAAAGCACATAAAGCTATAAAACCAGTCTATCTTTTCCTTTGTATCAATGGGAACAATTTGTGAATTTACTATAAAGAACAATTTGAGTAGACCTAGGAAATTTCAGCATGCATCTCTGCCAAGTGAATAATATTTTCAGAAGACCAGTGTTGTATAGGCAATAAAGGGGTGATGACCAGTTCATGGTTTAAGTCTCATCCTGTTTTAAATACTAACACAGATGTCAAGCAATGCGTTTATTTTGCTTTTCAGATTGGATCTGGTTGCTTAGTAACTGTTGAAAGCACACCTTCACAATTAGTTGGAGGACCACTGGCTGCTACAGACCTCGCTCTTAAAAAGACATCTTTTTGTGAAGGAGCCTCAAAAAAGAACAAAAGGAATTAAAACGTTGGACTCATCAAGAAAGATTAGGTACTCGTAGGACATAGTGTTCTGAGCAGTGCTTTTAGTATTTAACTGTGTGTGTATTACAGGTACAGATAAAATCCCTTGTATAGTTTTGATAAATGGCATACAACATCTTGAGAGTAAAATCATGTTTATTTTTATATTTGTAACTAATGTAAGCATGGAGATGACATGCTAATAAGATATCCTCTATAGCATAGTATGAAGAAGGCATGCTGAGTCTAAAGATTTTGTCTTCTGGTGTCAGGTTGCCCTGATCCACTATCAGTAGGTCTGCTGTTTGGATTTCCATCTTCTGTTGACGCACACCACACACTGTGGTTTAAGTATCTCTTCCTTTGAGCAGGGTGATAAACCTTCACTTAAATATACCCAGTGCTTCGTTTTCCTGGGTGGCATACCCGCACCGGATAAAGTACCCACACGGTGTTTGTTCAAGTCATTTTGTTTCTTGAATTGCTGCCTTTAGCACTGGGACTTCAGCTAAAGGCTCACTAACAAGTGTATCTGTGCCAGCAGTTCCTCCAGGCCCATTAGGGACACTAGCTGAAATATTCCTTACTTTGTAGATGTCTCACAGTTCTTTAACTGGTCATTCAATTCTATTTATTCCATGGGTTTATTACTCGTATTCCTTCCAATAAGAAATCTGTTTCACTCTAGCCGTGCTGTGTTCACTAAGTGGTCAATCTCCCTTAATTAGTTTTGCCAGGCTGGATGGTTTCTTATGTTGTGAACCATACTCAAGGCAGTCTTGCACTCCTTCAAACCACTTCACTCATGAGTCTCTTCAGATGAGATGTTTCCCGCTGTGACAGCAATGTGTTGTATCCCCTTCCTTACCTGTATTCATGTGTAAGTAAAGAACAGCTTTGTGCAAAGTATCCTTCATAATGCAGTGTAGTAGTGTTTCTGCAAATAACATGTCGATAGCAAGGAAACAACTATTACACAGACCCTGCCGCATAGAAAAATATTTTAATTAATCCATAGCCTGGACTAAGCAGTGATAAAATACAAAGCTTAGGCTGTGTGGGACATTACAATGAACACAAACCTTCCCTTCAGCTTGACATCACACTTCTTTGCAATTCTTACAAGTAAAGTTGACTGTACGTACAACATAGTTTATAAAATATGCATGTGGACATTTTCTCTGTTGCTTAATGTATAAAAATATATTGGGTTTCCATCAAAATTAACTTAAAAAAAAACAAAGTTGAACCACACCAATTGATTTGTCTGAGCATCTACAGTAAATGCTGAGCTTTTGCCCTTCATTTTGACACTGCCTTGCTGAGGTATCTTCGTGTCCTCCCCTTTTTGGCCTAAAGTGGGTTGCTGAAAGCAGACCCTATAAGATTATGAAAGAAAGGCAGTTATTTTCCAAGCATTGTGGCTTGGAATGCTAGGATTAAATGATCTCCTCTTCAGTTGGGAAACCTAAAACATTTGACTGCTTAATCAGGAAAGAAAAAGACACATCTGTTGCAGAGGAGGAGGGAAACTAGGGCTAGATAATAAGATTTCTAGATCTAGGACTGTATAATAAAATTTAAGGCAGTCACCTGCGCGGTCTCAGCTCAGATTCATCCCAAACCAGGATGACTGAAATCAATACCTTTGGTGATTCAGTGATCACGAGCTCACACTACATGCCAACAGTTTCAATGGGAAGAGCAGGGTTCAAGTTGCTAGGGCTTTGTGCTTCCCTTCTGATGGAGGGATGATTCCCTGAAGTTGAGGCTGAAGGTTGAGCTAGAAAACTCTTAGTATTGTAACATCACTCATATGCACACAGTGATAAACAGAGTGTGGCACATCTATTTACACACCCTCCCACATGTAAACCTCTCATTATTTACACCTTGTACAGAAATTCAGTGCTGTTAACAACTTTTGACTTGTATATTGTGAAAGCAGCTACTGCTAAAAGATGCAAATACATTTGACACGTAGAGACAGAAAACTGGGAATTAATATATTGCACTGTTGAGACAAGCAAGAAGGAGGATGAGATGGTGGTTGGTTTACAGCAGTACATAACAGACCAATATCATATCCTATAGTTACCTTCTAAAGTTCTATGTGAGTATGTGGAAGAATATCTGGGAGATACTAATTGTCTTCTGCCCATTCCATGGGACCTTGAGAGCACGCAGTCTACATACATATCCCAAAAGTTCTGGGCTAAATCGTTGAAAAGTTCATTGTGTTTGGGCTTGGGGGATTCCTTCAGGAATAACATGAAGTCCCAGAGAGCAATGACTGGATCTGCCACCTTGAGTTTCTTCATTTCCACCAGCCCATGGGACGACACCTCCCAGCACTGATGGTCAATCTGGCCCAGGCTTGCAGGAGCTTCTTTCACATAGTCTAGATTGGCATAAACCAGATTCAGTATCAGTACGCAGCCCAACTGAAGATACCACCTTCTCTTCCATACAAATTCCATATTTCAGGATGATACCTGAAAGAAAGCGTACAAAGTCAGTGATTCTGCCAGCATGTTATTTCATTCTTCACTTTGAAGTTGCAACAGGGGAGGTTTGGGTTGGATACTGGGAAACATTTCTTCCCAGAAGAAGCAGTGAGGCAGTGGAATGGGATGCCCGGGGAGGTGCTGGAGGCACCGTGTGGATATGGCACGGAGGGACATGGCCAGTGAGCATGGTGGGGATGGGCTGATGGCTGGACTGTGATCTTAGAGGTCTTTTCCAACCTCAATGATTCTATGTTCCTATACCCTGAGGGATTATTTATACTTTTTGGTTCTGCATAGTACTCAGTTCTTACAGAGCAGTATTCTGTTTCTAACCACAGAAGAGATCCCATTCAGGTGCCCACCCTTCTAACTCCCTTCTAAAACCTCACTTGCTCACTACACTTCAGCGGGCAGTACGACTATCCTACCTCTCACAACAAAACGGAAGAGTTTCACACAGGCAGTTACTAAAAAGCAGTAGTGGGTTTCGTACTTACAGCGTTCCTGCGATGAGATGAAGAACACCAGCCCTGAGACGACGGTAGTCAGCCGCCTGGAGGAGAGGCAGAGCAGTTCCCGAACGGACAGCGGGTGCCTGGCTGCTGCTGGGCGGCGGGACTGAGCGGCGGCACCGAGAGCAGCCGAGCAGCAGGGCAGGGCACAGCGGGCAGGGCACAGCGGGCAGGGCACAGCGGGCGGCAGCGGGGCTGCGACCGCCACACCTCTCCCCGCAGCTGCCCCTGCGCTCGGCGGTGTCACCTCGGGGAGGGCACGCGTGTGGGCAGGGCAGGGCAGGGCAGGGTTGTGGGGGGACACGGCGCGACCTGGAGCAGATCTTTCCCCTCATCGGTTAATATGAGCGCCCTCCCCATTGACAAACGCACCTGCGGTCCCGCCTGCCCGCCGGGACGGACACGCATCAAAATAACGATTCAAAGCAATGGTACAGCATGCACCCAGCACTCTGGTTGACGTTTTGCAGAGGCTCGCTGCCCTGAGGCTGATGTGACACCGTTATTACTTTTTTAGATCTCCTGTAACTTGGCTGCCAGGGGAGTTTTCAAAGCCATTTTATTGCACTCAGCCCCTCCAGACCCTGAACGCTCACAGCAGCCCTGCACACTGCAGCTCGCGTCCCTCAGTCTGCAGCCAGGACCTCTGAGCAGGTGCTGAGAACCGACGAGAAGCAGATCTTTCTTCCAGCTGCTGCGGAGGTCTTTCCCCTCCCACTAAGGGCATGCCGTGGCTCCCAAGAAGAGAAGCCTGCTGGAAGACCAGTGGCTCAAAGCCAGCAGTAACACGGCTTACGATGTGCTCCAAGGTGTGCTCCTGTGGTTATTTCTCCTTATATTTAGGTCTAGATGCCCGCTTACCCACAGCTCTGGGGATTTTACCAGTGACATTTCCTCATTTGTTAACACTGGACATCAGAGTCTGTCCTGTGTGAAGTGTGGATCTGTGGGTGTGAAGTATTTTAGTGTCCTGTGGTGTGAAGAATGGCAAACGAGGCTACACTGCACAACCATGTTTGGAAGCCAAAGGCAAGTGCGTGCATGAAAAGCTCAGGCAGAAAACCAACTTATTTCTCACATGCAAGCATTCTAGCACAACGTGGGGGCAAATACTTTATCTGCAAGTAGCATCCAGGCACCTGAAGACCAAGCGTTGTGTCACCTGTCTGGTGGCTGCCATATAGATCTTGTGCTTTTACAAAGCCGTTCTGGTGCTCGCAGCTTATGCCAGGGATCTGAGGCACCGGCAGGGCATGGGTGGCCCCACAGCTCTGCTCCTTCTCTTCAACAGCTCTCTTTCAGCCTGTGAGTGAGGGAGATGGGGGTAGATCCCCGCTGAGATGTTGCATGACGGAGTGCAGTCTGCCATACACCAGGAGAAGGCTCATGGAGCTGAACTACAATAAAGTTCCTTTCTTGAATTCAAGTGTCAAACAACAGCTTAAGAACACAATTCAAACTGTATTTTTCTATGTAGTACATCTATGAAAAGTAATGTAAAGGGAATTGTGATGCCTGAAGCACTCGGGCATGTAAAACTGGTAATGGTCTCAGTTCCAGGAGGTCCTTTCTTTATGGGAAAGCAGGCTGATGGGAACAGGGACCAATATGCAGTAAAACTGGGTCTATCTCACTTTCATAACATGCTTTGGCGGAACAGAATGTGACAGGAACAGCCTGTTCTTGTAACTGAAAATATACACTGACTTCTGCCATGAAAATAATGCATACAGGACTTAAAGGCAGATACAAATCTGCTCTGAAGCAGCAGTGCTCAGTGATCTGCAGGTAGGCTTTCCAGCTTAGCAATATAAAGTTTCTATGCCTTGTTCCAAAGTGGTGCCTACACAGTGAAAACATCTAGAAAACTGGAGTACTGGTGTCTTACATGTGAGCCCTCTGCACCTTTGAAAGAATCTAAAGCTGTGTTAGATGTAATTACTCCTCCAAATTCCAGAGCAGCATTAATAACCAAGGAGACTAAAGCACTAAGCAGGCTGTGCAAGGAACCTGCTTAAAGAAAGCTCAAGCCCACTTTTGGTATTCAGTTTTCAACTCAAGGAAAGCTTTTCCCCTTTTTGTTTCCTTTATGCAATATCAGATTGATTACCCACGATTCAGCTTTCAGAGAAACAGCCACAATTTGAAAAGCAGTGTGAAGATCTGGAAGCAATAAAATCTAAGTTAAATTTCGAGATGTGTGCTGCATTCTTCACTCCGCTGGGGCTCAGGAGGAGCGCAGTAGGAGCAGCACACACCAGGTGCAAACCACCGACAGCAGCACGTTTCACACGGACAGCTCTATGAGACTGAAAAAGGTGAAAGGTAACTGTGATTTTAAGCTAGCTGACAGCCGAAGCACTTCCTTCAAAATTCTCCAACATCCATAGCGATCCAGCGCAAGTTTTGAACTGCTGCACTTCAGCTCAGTCCTCTCATTACTGTGGCTGCGGCATCTCCACCTAGTGGCACCTCGCAGCACTGAAGAGCCTGCCCTCAGCAGTGGCAAAATCGATTCCTTTATAAAAAAAATAGTAATAAGAAGTTAAACTCAACGGTAGAAATAATACAACAATTCTGTGTATTCAGTTCACCTGAACTTCGGATATGCTGATATAGTTACTTCATTCAATTTTTATTTCCATCTGTGGTGTTGTAAGGAGGCATTTTCTGCACGTCTGTAAAGGCCAGGGAAGAGAATTAACCTGTGCTCTTTAATTATTTCAACTTTACTTCCAAATAAAGCTGTAATGCTACAGTGATTTAATTTCACTTCTAAATATTTCCATGTATGTTTCCTGTTCCCTGGACTGTGAAAAACTGCACATAATGTACAAATACTAAAAACTGTGTCTGAAAGCTTTAAAATTCCCATGGAAAGAGATGTTATGGTTTCTTGCTGTTAATGCTGGCAACACGATGCATTACCTAGAGATCTAAATCACGCCAGAAAAGGAACCAGATGGACCGCTGTGATTTGATGTAGCAGTACCTTTGTGAATTCCAGGCTCTCACATACACGATCTGAAGCACGCAGCAATAGGAATAGCAGGCACTGAAGCTTTACGGAGCACGGAAATCAGAATATGAATTGATTACATACTAAATCGATTTGGGAACACTAACAGCCTTTTGTATGGCTGAATTACAGATATCTGTGTGAATACACATCTGCACGCTCCTACATAAACAGGATTCAATGAATATCAAGAATTGAGTCACCCTCCACATCACTGATTAGCAGCATCGGAAGTGTCTTGTGTGCTTGCTCATGTACTTAGCAGTATAAAAGGTTCCAGAAAATGTCCAATGGCACATTTCAAAGGAAATGTTATTTAACTTCTTGCTGGTGGGTATTTGTTGATACGAACTTGCTTGGTTGCCTTCTCTCCAGGCTGAACAGCCCCAGCTCTCTCAGCATGTCCTCATAGGAGAGGTGTTCCATCCCCTGGATCATTTTTGTGGCCCTCCTCTGGACATGCTCCCACAGGTCTATGTCTCTCCTGTACTGAGGGCTCCAGGTGAGACCTCCCAGTGCAGAGCGGAGGCGCAGGATCACCTCCCTTGCCCTGCTGGCCACAGTTCTTTAGATGCAGCCCAGGATACATTTGGCTTTCTGGGCTGTGAGGGCACAGGGCTCGCTCACATCCAGCTGCCATCCATCAGTACCCCCAGCCCTTTTTAGCAGAGCTGTGCTCAACCCTTACATCCTCCAGTTTGTACTGATTGTGGGTTGCCATGACCCAGGTGCAAGACCTTGCACTTGGAGCTGTTGAACCTCAGGAGATTATCCAGGGCCTTGCTTTGTTTAGCTTGTTTAGCTTGCTTGGGTCTCTCTGAATGGCATCCAGTCCCTTGGGGGTGTCAGCTAGACCACACAGCCTGATGACATCTGCAAACTCACTGAGGGTGCACTCAATCCCATTGTCAACATCACTGATGAAAATGTTGAAGAGCACAGGTCCCGGTACTGACCCCTGAGGGACACCACTCATCCCGATCTCCATTCGGACATTGAGCCATTGAGCATGACTCTCTGGGTACAACTTCACAACCAATTCCTCATTGAACAGTCCACCCACTAAATCCATATATTTCCAATTTGGAGAGAAGGATGTTGTGGAGGACTTGTGCTAAAGACCTTGATGGAGTCCAGATAGATGGTTCATAGGTTCATAGGTTCATAAGGTTAGAAAGGACCTACAAGATCATCTAGTCCAATCATCCTCCTATCACTATCCCTACCCAACTACTACTAAATCAAATCCCTTAGCACCTCATCTAAACACTTCTTGAACAGCACTAGGGATGGTGCCTCAACCACCTCCCTAGGCAGGCCATTCCAGTGCCTGACCACTCTTTCAGAAAAAAAATGTTTCCTCAGGTCTAATCTAAATCTTCCCCAGCTCAACTTGTGGCCATTCCCTCTCGTCCTGTCATTATTTATCAGGGAGAAGAGGCCCACCCCCTCCTCACCACAACCCCCCTTCAGGAAGTGGTAGAGTGCAATAAGGTCTCCTCTGAGCCTCCTCTTCTCCAGACTAAACAATCCCAGCTCCCTCAGCCGCTCCTCATAAGACTTGTGCTCCAGACCCCTCACCAGTTTTGTTGCCCTTCTCTGAACACGCTCCAGGGCCTCAATGTCCTTCTTGTAGTGAGGGGCCCAAAACTGAACACAGTACTCGAGGTGCGGCCGTACCAGAGCTGAGTACAGGGGGATGATCACCTCCCTGCTCCTGCTGGCTACACTATTTCTAATACAGGCCAGGATGCTGTTGGCCTTCTTGGCCACCTGGGCACACTGCCGGCTCATGTTGAGCCGAGCATCAACCAACACCCCTAGGTCCTTTTCCTCTCTACATTCTTCAAGCCGTTCTGCCCCAAGCCTATAGCATTGCATGGGGTTATTGTGGCCAAAGTGCAGGACCCGGCGCTTGGCCTTATTGAACCTCATCCCATTGAGCTCAGCCCAGCTGTTCAGCCTATCCAAATCCCTCTGAAGGGCCTCCCTACCCTCAGGCAGCTTGACACATCCTCCCAACTTGGTGTCATCTGCAAACTTACTGAGGGTACACTCAATTCCCTCATCTAGGTCATCAATAAAGATATTAAACAAGATGGGCCCCAAAACTGACCCTTGGGGGACACCACTTGTAACAGGACGCCAGCTGGACTTAACTCCATTAACCACTACCCTCTGGGCACGGCCCTCCAGCCAGTTCTCCACCCAGAGAAGAGTGAACCTGTCCACACCACGGGCTGCCAGTTTCCTCAGGAGAATACTGTGGGAGACCGTGTCGAAGGCCTTGCTGAAGTCCAGGTAGACTACATCAACAGCCTTTCCCTCATCTACCAGTCTGGTCACCCAGTCATAGAAGGAGATGAGGTTGGACAAGCACGACCTGCACCTGGTGAACCCGTGCTGGCTGGGTCTGATCCTTTTATTGCCATGCACGTGCCGTGTGATTTCCCTCAAGATCATCTGCTCCATAACTTTCCCTGATACCGAGGTCAGGCTGACAGGCCTGTAGTTCCCCGGGTCTTCCTTACGGCCTTTCTTGAAGATGGGAGTCACATCGGCAAGCCTCCAATCTTGTGGGACCTCTCCAGATAACCAGGAATGCTGATAGATGACAGAAAGTGGCTCGGCAATCACCTCTGCTAGCTCCCTCAGCACCCTTGGGTGGATCCCATCTGGCCCCATGGACTTGTGGCAGTTCAGATGGAGGAGAAGATCTCTGACCGTCTCTGCTTGGATCACAGGGGGTGCATTATGCACCCTGTCCCGGACTTCCAGGTCAGGGCAAGTACCCTTTGGACAACTGTTCTGTCTATTAAAGACAGATGTGAAGAAGGCATTGAGAACTTCAGCCTTTTCCTTATCATCTGTGGTTACATTCCCTGCCTCGTTGAGTAAAGGAGAGAAATTTTCCTTAGTTTTTCTCTTGCTGTTAATATATTTGTAAAAGGGTTTCCTGTTCTCCTTTACAGCAGTAGCCAGTCTAAGTTCAAGCTGGGCTTTAGCATTTCTAATTTTCTGCCTGTAGATCTTGGCCAGTTTTCTGTAGTCACCCCAAGTAGCCTGACCCATCTTCCAGAGGACATAGAGATAGATGACATCAGTTGCTCTTCTCTTGTTCACTGATGCAGTAATGCCATCAATGATTCATGATGAATGAATTTAGCTCTATTATAATGATGCAGTAGTGATAAACTCAAAGAGTATTCATCTCAAAGGAAGAGGAACATAGCATGAGAAACCAGAGTAATTAGATGTACCTACACTGGTATCCAAGGAGAGCACAAAAATAATGACTTTATCCTGAAAGAACTTTGCTGACAGCCTTTTTGCCATCTGCATCTTCTTCATGACTTTCTCACATAACATTTTACTGCTAATCTTTTCTTTTTTACCCATTCTTTTTCTATATAATGCTGACATCATATGCTTTACCGTAGCACAGTATAACTTTTACATATGTGAGCACACCAGAACCTTGTCTACTGTTCACATCAGACAGACAAGTCCTTCCCATTTTAACAACCTAAAATCTGGACAAAATGTTCTGCTCTTTTTACTATTTATTTGCATAATAACATGCAACAGAACGGCACTCCTGAATCACGGAGCCTAGCTCCCTGCCACTACAGAAAAATGTGCTGTACAATTGCCTCTCTATTTATCAAGTACCACATCAAAAATGGGTGTATTTTTGTTCCCACTAATTCCAAGGAAACGCTGGTTCAGAATTTGATTGCTGTAATGATTGGAAATGTTACTCTAATTTTCTGACTAAATTTATTAATGGATAGTTCTTATCTGTTTATTCTTGTATCAACACTGCACTGCAAATCAAATGGTTTTCATCCTTCATTTTTATTTTCCTGATATGTTGATAGAGAACACTCCAATCTCCTCTGTTTCTGTTTTAATGAAATAAACAAGCTGAGCCAAATCCATTTGTATGAAATGCCCCCAGTCTCTGTGGAGACACAAATAATCTCACTCTTCCTCTGCTTCAATTCCAGCCTTAGCTCACCTACAGAACAACTACAAACTTCCACAGTACCCCAGATGAGCATTCACAAGGCTCTGAAGCAATGACATTGATACCTCCTTACTTTAAACGAAAATATATCTCCTGAGATGTTCTCTGGACTTATGGTGATTCCCAAGCATAAATCATCACAGTATTTCAATAGTGTGCTCTTATTAATCTTAGCAGGACTGACAGAAAAATTATCAAATATCCAAGAATCAGCCCTTGAAGACTGCTATTTTCCTTTTCAGCCTTATTTATGGCTATCTCGCTTCACAGTTTCTCTAACTCTGTATTCTTGTTCTTTCCCAGGTTACATTATATCAGCTGTTTTATTGAAGTACTTTTTTTCCGAAACCACATCCCACTGTTAAATCTGTACTTCCTAAAATTTTTGCATGCAATTTAGACAAGATTTACAGATCTGCGGTTGGGCAGATCATCTGTGTTATATAAGTTCAGGTTCAGCACACCTGACAGAATTAACACAGAGAGATGAGGATCTACAGTGAGCAATTCCTGATGTGACCTGTCCTCTGCTGAATCCTCCATCCACCCAGTACAAAGGCAGTCTGTACTCACTGGGATCACTGGGATACCTCAAATAAAGCAGGAGGGCAGGCTGACATTTTCTAGAGATCTTGTAATATCCTTAACAGATCTGTTGACAAAAACAGCTACTAGTTTTTATGTATCACCTGTTTCAGCATTTTAGATGACATCTCTACCAAGCGTGGCAGGGAGTCTTGCACTTGTTGCTGCTGTAGTAATTTCTGCTTTGCCACTCGTTCTCAGGAAAGGCATGCTCTGATTTTGAGTGAATGAACTGAGGCTCAACAGCAGGTGGTCACATCCTTTCCTGCTCTCTCATTTATCAGAAATAAAACAAACAGAATACATTGTTGATTGGTAAAAAGACCAAGAAATGGCAGAAGAAGCAGGTCAGTAATAATCAACTGAGTCAAAAGCTTTTGATTGTACATACTGTAGATGTAGATGGAAAGAAAGGGAACATAAAAATGACTCAGGCCTTTTAAAAATACTACTAAAAATCCCATTGAACACAACACCACAAGGCAAAAAAAAAAAAAAAAAAAAAGCATTTCATATTGCAGCATCTTGTAAAATGTTACTCACTTGAAGTATATTTTTATTTCACTAATCAGGATCATCAGCAGCCATAAGGTTCGTCAACTCTGCATCTTCTGCACTTTTCTGAATAACCCAGTCCCACAGTTAGAGAGGGTCAGCTGAAAATACAAGGAGTTTGGATTTTTTTTTTATTCATTCATTCCTGACTGTATTTTAAAAATAATTTTTTTTCCTAATTTAATTCTGAAGTTTTTGCAAATTGAAGTTTCCTTTTTCCCATCTAAAAAACTATATGGAACTATCTATAGGGAGGTTTTTAAATTAACATTTTATTGTTTTATCTTGTTTTTGAATCTGTGTACTGGGAAGGGGGAGGAGGGAGGTGCTAACTTCTATGGTGTTCAAAATAAATGACAATAATCTTAAATTCCAAACAGTAATACACAGAAGAATCAAACTATGTAGCTCCTGTTTCACTTTGTAAATCCTTTCCAGATCTCGGTCTTGGCCAGGAAACAACTGAAGCAAATTCTGAACATGGCACCTGATGGTGATATAGGCTGGTTTGCTTAGCAATAAGGTTTAGTACAATAGTTCAAGAACCTATATATTAGTTTAGCAAAAGGAATCTATGGGTGGTGTAGTTCTAAAACTTCCATTTCAACTTTAGTGGGTGAATAGCCTTGTTTTCCTCAACGCTTTTGTACTGGGGACATGATAGAATACTTTTGCCTCATCAGAAGCACAGAAGTCATAACAGAATATCTTTTGCACCCAGCAGGCGCAAGAACATCTTTGGATTCCACATATATTGTCTTTAAAATCGCTCACTGCGGCCTAATAAGCAATGGAAATGAAATATCACTGCATATGGATGTCTTGACGCTGAGCTCTGAGCGGGCGCACTTTCTCAAGTTGCCGGGTGCGTATCGTGAGGAGTAAAGGCGGGCTGCTTTCTAACAGCACACTGGAATTTGAGTGTTTTTCTGCATTTCGGGTGACAGCGGGACGCACCCCGATCGTCGGCTCAGTATTCCGCGGGGCAACCAAAAGTAACCACAGCGCAACACGTTTGCGGACCGCCCTTCTCATTACGTAACGCGTAAGAGCCACTGAGCAGCAACCCACACCCACAAAGGGGCGGGAAAGGTCGCGCATGCGTGCTGTGCCCCGCCCTCACCGCGCCGCCGCAGTGATGGCGGCTGCCGACAGCTGAGCCGCGCCCCTTTCGCCGCACGTCGGGCCCGGGGGACGGGGCGGCCCGCAGCATGGTGCGGTGCGGAGGAGCGCTGCTGCGCAGGGTCAGTGCGGGCCGGGCTGGGCCCGGCGGTTGCGCGGCTTCCCGCCTGGCTGCTGTGGCCGCTTCCACCCCTGCAGCCTCGCTGTTTTCCCCGCTTGCGCAATTGGGGCTCGGTCACTGCAGGGCTGCGTGGATGTGGCCTGGAGGGGGTGGGCTGTGGGCTGAGTTAGGTCATCTTAAGAGATCTTTTCCAGTTCTGTGATTGTGTTCTGTGTCTGCTCTCAGAGCTTTATGGCCGGGGGAAGTGCTGTGTAAGGCGTTTCGGCCACGCTCTATCTGTGCTGATGTGAAACTTTGTGCTTTCTTAGTACGGAAACTTTATTGACGATTTGCGGCTCTATGTGAAAGGAGGAACAGGTGGGATGGGTTATCCCCGGCTGGGAGGGGAAGGAGGGAGAGGCGGCGATGTGTGGTTCGTTGCCCGGGAAAATTCGACCCTGAAGAGTGTCAAGGCGAGGTACCCGCAGAAGCGATTTGTGGCTGGAACAGGAGCCAACAGCAGGTTGGTCTGTTTTTTGTGACAGCTGCTAGTATTTGTCCTTCCTGGATAGCAAAACACATTATTGAGCCTGGCCTCATTTCTCCCAGTGTTAAAGCTTTGAAAGGTGAAAAAGGAGAAGACTGTGAAGTGCACGTGCCACTGGGGATTTCCATTCTTGATGATGATGGCAAGAAGATTGGTAAGAACTGTTGCATTGTTTTAATAGATCCTAGTACATAGCATCATTTATCATTAGTATCTTTTATACTTTTAATGCTAGCAACATCTTAAGATTACACAACTCCCGAAATATGTGTTGGGTTTTTTATTTTTTTCCACTTTGTTTTTGTTGGCCAAACGCAAGTTAACAAAAATTGCACTTAAAAATTGCTGGACAGGCAGAGACGCCTTCCAGAAATTAGTAGTGTTAATTTGTATTGCTGTATGCAGTAGGAAAACATTTGTTGCAACAATTTCCTGTGACTGGAAGCCATAGTGAACTTCTATAGGATTCATGATATGTCATTAAGCTCAGTTAAGTGTCTCGTTGACTATATTGAAGTATGACGTAGCAAAGGCCTTTTTTTTTTAAGTTGAGTGTCAGTATTACAAGTTATCTAAAAATGTTTATTATTAAAGAAAGAAAGCAAAAAAAAGTAGTACTTACTGATGACCAGGAAGACCACTTTCAGTAGGAGTCACTCTCTGTAAAGTAGTCTGGTAAATTCTCTCTTCACTCAAATGGGAAATCGCACCTGAGCTGTTGCAGGGAATTATGCTTTTTTACTAACTGATTTATTTTCAGGAGAACTTAATGGAGCAGGAGAGAGATTCCTGGCAGCTCGGGGAGGTCTTGGTGGCTCTTTGGCCACAAACTTCTTGCCTTGCAAAGGACAGAGGCGAATTGTTCATCTTGATTTGAAGCTAATAGCCGATGTGGGCTTAGTAGGGTAGGTACTGCAGTTCTGTGTTGTGGTTTGAGAACTGACATCAAGAAATAAAGTAATGAATTTCTAAAGGGATCTGAAAGAAATTATGGAGGTGGAGTTTGAGTGTCATTATAACTTTGCCACTTCAAATTCCTTCAGGTTTGTAAAAAAAATAAGGACTTAAAGCCTATTATTATTTAATCTAAAATTTGGAAAACATTGCTTGTGCTTCATTAATCATGGTCATTAGTTTAACATACATTAATTTAGTAACCACAATGGTTTTCAGAGTATTGTTACCGAAGATTTGTAGTTTAAATAGTAGTACAAAACAAAGCCAGCAGCAGTAGCCACGTTGGTTCTTCCACTTTATGGTACTGGCACAAGAGGATCCTTTCAGCAGTAGTCTTAAGGGAAATGTCAAAGGCTGCATAGTGTGTCTTCCCAATAAAGAGCATGGAATGCAGGAAGGAAGAAATTCCAAGCTGGAACAGTAGAGTTTGTATTTCTTTTGCACTGGTGCTTTTCAATGTTGCTGCTTATTAACAACACAGGTAAACATTTATTTGGACAGAGCTTTTAACAAACTACAGTTGTTTAAATGTTGGTCTGCTTGGTGTTTACTCGCATTTTTTCCTTTCAGTCCCTCTTCATAAAAAAAAGTAAACTTAAATTAAAAGCAACTGGTTTTAAACTGAAATACTTTAATTTGTATATCCCCTCACAACAGAACCTTGAATACAATTAGATTTTATTTTTTATTGCAAATAAAATAGAAGCCCTGTTAATAACAGAAATATCGGTTACCATTTTCAAGTCATCTGCACTAATTACACTATACTGGGTTTTAGAGTTGTGCAAAATACAGGAGTTCTGTGGTGCTTCTTTAATCCTACATTTTAGCTTGCATTTTATCTGATAGTTTTCCTTTAAAATCATTAAGTGAATAATTCTAAATTAGTTTGAGGAGATAATTATTGTTGGGAGTATGAATCAACCTCTAATTTGTCATTGTACTTTGATCTTGCAGAGCTTATTTCTACTTCAGTAGATTTGTGAGTGGTTTGCTATTAAATCAGGTCTAAAAACATCTAGATTTTAGAAAGGGTCCTCAAGTTTGGGAACAGGTTGTGAAGTATAGTGTAGGTTGCAATTTAAACTTCAAAGAGGTTTTTTGTGCCTCAGTGAAATCAAAATACGTGCTTGAGAGGATGACCAGAGTAAGCTTCCAGGCTGTCTTTAAGGCACTTTTCAATATCAGAGGGCATTAAAATTACCCTTGATAATTTTCTGTTATAACAGGAGTCTTTGTGTCTCTGTTCTTTTTGATGAAAGCCTTTACAAGCCTATCGTAACTACCCCTCTATAAAGCCCCTTAATTTAATATTAGTCTAATTTTTCATATTAGTTGTCCCTGCTAACAGGTTATGATTGTGTGTATTTAAGGTGGAGAGCATATAGCTTTTTGTATGGCACATTCTGAGGAACATGAGTCTTTGTGACCAATAATTAGTTGCACTCAGACTCAGTTTCCTTTGATCCCTGCTGAAATGAAGCACTGTGCTAAATAACTCAACTTGGGTGGAATATAAGTCTTGTGTGGTCTCCTACGTGGAGAAGATGGCTATAAGAAAAAACTATAATCTAGACTGACTACAGCTACAGGGAACAAAACTGTTGTGTCCTTGACAGCTCAGATAATTCTTTAAAATCAGCAGGGCCACCTCTAGCAGGATGCCCATGTCCAGGTGATTAAGGAGGAGGCCCCACAGCCTCTAGACAGCCTGTGCCAGTACTCTGTCACGTGCTGAGTGCAGAAGTGCTGCCTGGTGTTCAGGGGGAGTCTCCTGTGTTCCAGTTTGTGTCCACTGCCTCTTGTCCTGGCACTGGGAACCACTAAAAAGAGTCTGGCTCTGTTCTCTTGGCACTCTCTTTTCAGATATTTACATTGATGAGATCCCTGGAGCTCTCTCTTTTCATGGCTAAGCAGTGATAATTTCAGGAACACTCATAGAACTTTGTTACCTTAAAAATACACACAGATACATAGCTTGCATGCTTTACTTCCTGCGTTCTTGGAAAGAATCAACAAATTCATTTAAAAACAATGATTCAAATTTGATTTAAAAATAAGTAACTATAAAGTGTAAAAAAATAATACTGAAATAATACAGTATGTTGTGTAATAAAATATGCAAGGCTGACATAATATTCACTGTATAAATCCTGTCTTTCCCTCTAGGTTTCCGAATGCAGGAAAATCATCCTTGCTAAGCAAGATTTCTCAGGCCAAGCCTGAGATTGCAAATTATGCATGTAAGTTCACATTCTTATTTTTTAGTGTTGTAATATTTAATGAAAGCAAGAATGTTTATAATAAAGGTTTATAATAAAGAACAGGAGATAATGGTGTTGCATCCTAAGTGTGTTGCAGAAATTATGAATTATACCAATACCTTTAGAAATAGCTTGCCATTTCAGTAGCTAGTTCCTTTTACAACCTCAGTGGTTCATGTGTTCGTCTTCATAGTTCTTGAAGCTGTTAGTACAAGGTCTATTTATTTTAGTCTCAGCCCTTTTTGTTTCCTCTGAGACTCTGTGGTGAGCAGTACCCTCAGTCTACTGAACATGCAGCATTGTGTTCTTTTGCATAAGCATCTTGCATGCTTTGGAAATAGCTACCACCTGTTCTTGCAACAGAGTAAGACTTTGGTTTTGAGTCTTTCAACTGAAGGGCTATTTATTAATATCTTTATGATTAGCCATCTGAACATTGTGTAATTACAAAGTAATTCAGTGTGTTGGCTACTGCTGCCTGTATTTTGCCTAGGTTATTTATCCAGAGTTCTACCTGTGAAAAGATGCTGCCCTCACACACTGTCTCTTCAGATGCTGTGTGGTAAATAGATACCTGTTAAAATTCAGAGACATCCAGTAATCACATGGAGGGGTTCATGCATGAGGAGAGATCTGTGTGATGGTTTTCTGTTTGATATTACCGAGGCAAAATTGGAGGCTAGTCAAAGTTATTTAATTAAGCAGGTGACTTGCAAAGCAAACTGAGTGAAGAATAACACTTTGAAATAACTATAGTCGATTCCAAGATGAAGACTGCAGATGCTTGCCCTCTCTCCCTCAGTCTCTGCAAGGTCTTGTGTAGCTCCTGATTCTCTACAGTTTTTTGTTTTTTTTTTTTTTGTTTTTGTTTTTAGGAATCCTAGCTTGCTTGCATTTCCTAATTTGACATCTGTCCCATACTCTGAATAACTCTTCTGAGTCCAACAGTTTCTGGATGAGAACAGTTTTTGGGATGAGAGGATCAGTACTGCATACAGTGCCAAGATCTGATGAACCATTGGGTTATAGAATAGTCCAGTTTCATCCTCACTTGTTTCTCTATATTCCTTTTCCATTTGTTCTTCTTGCCTTTTCTTTTCTCCTACTGAAAGCTTTTATAACGTAAATCTAAAGTTAGAAAGTTGTGCGACATTTAAATATTTCTGAATATTAACATTTTTTTAATAATAAAAGCAGTTTTGTTTCTTTCCCATCCTCTTTTTCCCCCTTGTTATAGTTACAACAATACAGCCTGAGCTAGGAAAGATCATGTATGAAGATTTTAAACAGGTTGGTATGAAAATTTTTCCTGTTTAAGTTGTGTATAACAGTTATTTATGTTGCTTAACAGCGTTCCAAAGAAATGGGAACTTAACTTGTTTTCTGAGTGTATGTATACACATATGACAATTATGTGGATTAAATGGGGGTTGTGGAGAAAGTTTTATTTTATAAAGTAATAAGAAGGAAGTTTTATAGTCAAGTACCGTAAGATGAAGCTGAGTTGGTTTCAAGTGACTTTAATATGGCTTCTCATTCTCCTCTGCCTTTTTTTCTGTGATTCTAATCCTGCATTATTATCTTAGAGTTGTGAGTTTGTGTTTGAGAATGAGATTGTGTCCTAGCTTACTCCCATTAAGTTTAGGAGCTGATTAAACGTTTCAAAGAGTAACTTGCTATTTTTTCCTCTAGAGGCATGTTTGACTATGTGGAGAGCTCTGGGATGAATGTGTTATTTTCAGAATTGATTTTAAATAGGAGCTAATTTGTCCAGCAGCAGCAGATCCTTAGTAGTGAATGAAGAGGAATACAGTTACTATAACTTCCTCTTTTGCCTTTCTTGGCTAACTACTTCTTTTCTCTAAATAAAAACCAAAATTAAAATGAACTGAGAGTGACTGAATGAACAGCCAGAGTAGTGCAGTCTCTAAGGGGTACCTGGGTTCCCTCTCAGACTAACTTATTTTTTGTCATCTCAGTGCTACCAACCTTCTTCAAGTAGCTTGTCAAGTAATTCTGTGGCACTTAGAATCCTTTCTAGGGTGAACATTGGAGAGGAAAACCAATGTGAAGTAAGATTCTTACTAGTAAATGCTGGTACAGAACTGGGCTCCAGGTTCATGTAGGGCATGAGTTAACCAGAAATGCTTACCCTTCAGATGTGAAAGACAAACTCCTTTTCACTTTCATAAACAATTATCTTAGGGGATTTGGTAGCTGATACTTGAAACTTTCGTTTATTGGCCTTCAACATTATTGTGTACTAAAGGAAGGATATATGATTTGCCATGCTTTTAAAAATGTGCATGTTTCTAGTTGATTTGTATTTGAGTTGAGACAAACCCATGGGTCTGTGGAATATAAGTGCAGCTTTCTGAGGAAGTTGTGTGATTTCTGTTGAAGTGGGCAGTTCTCTCCAGAGATATAAACATCTAGAGGAAACTGTTTATTCATTTTGTCTGCCAGTTAGGAGTATCATCCGAGAAAACTGTTGCAAATAATAAGCTGGTTTGCATTGTAGCCTTTGGAAAACTACCTGCTGTGAATCAGGAACTCTTGCTTTTACTGGTGTGTCATGTTCCAGCAGGAGAACTACTTGTACTCCCGGCTTTCTTTTCTGCAGCCAGGTTATAATTTCCAATGACCTTCACTTCTTGACTAATTCTGCTTTTTGTGGCTTTATACATCAGTGCTGGGTGCTATATAGAAAATATATGGACACCATACCTCTTTTCTAAAATCAAGGGAACTAGTGACTGTGATTGCACTGAGCATCTGTGAGTGGGAGGAAATAATTTGGCTCACAGTATTGCAAGTGCTGAAAACAAAGCAGCGGGAGCAACTAAGAGCGGTGTTGGAGGTGGTTGCCCTGTATCATTCAGGGTAGGCTAGTTCACTGTTTCTTTTTATTTTCCTAGAGAGCATTGAGGTTTTTGAAGAAATACATAGCTGTACCTGTTTTATTTTAGTACATAAAAAAGTGAAGGCCAGCTGAGTTATGTACTACTTGCAAAAGGACCTTGATACGCAGCAGCACAAAAGTAGAGAGTATGAGTCTAGGGTTCAGCTCATGGCACCAGATCATGAAAGCTGTCAGAACTATTCACGTTTTGTACCAGAATATCTGAACCAAGAGCTGTTTTGAGAGAATCTGAGTTTCTTCAAGCTCTATAAAAATATTCTTTGGAAGACAGCTCAAGTCATGAAACCAAATGCATCACGTCAGGAAGTGGGTGGTTTTGCTCCAGTCCAGTAGGTATTTTCTCCCTGTTTCTACTGCTCTTCACCCAACTGTATCTCATGTCCCTGTAGATGGAAAATTCTGAAGCAAGGCTCGAAGTGCTTGGGAAATGTGTAATGGTTAAAAAGTTAATGGGACTTGTAAGGGAGAGTGCAGCTCACTTGTAGCAGAAAGTATGCGTGCTGCAAATTTTGTGTGCCAGCTTTGAACCCTGCTTAACAGAATCTAGCTGCTGTCTAAATGGCTGTCAGATGGGCAGACCCCTGCTTTTGCCCTCGTTTCCCCCTCTGTCTTGGCTTCCTGCGAGTTACTGGGTAGCTGTGGGGTTTTTTAATATTCTGCTCTTTATTAGTCTTTCTTAGCTCTCCTTCACAGCTGCACACAGCCCTCCCGACCAGCAGACAGCAGTTCCTGTTCATTTTGGGAGTTCTTGCTGGGCTCTGCTTGGCAGCTGGGGTACACTAATAAAAATGTCATTCCAGCTGAGGAGCAGAAGAGAAATACTCGCAGCTTCTCGTGTCAGGGGAGCAGCGTTAAGTAGGTTTGTATTTGACATAACAATTTGCTGTAGCCACGTGGAGCAGACTTCATTTTCTCTTCTGATGACAGTTAGAACTCTGTACACACTTGATTGGCTAATTTTCCCAATTTCTAAAATGTGCTGTCAGCAAATAGGTAAATGTTGCAGAGGCATTTTTATGCCTCTACTTTGTAGACAGTTATAAATAAACACGAGGAGCAAGATGACTGTGTAATAGTAGCATTTGTTTAAATCTGCTTCTGATGGTGGCTTTTAAATGTATGGAAAACACCAATGCATAATGCGTGAGGGCCGATCCCACACAACTCCGAGGAGTATGATTTGTAAAGGGAGCCTCTCACAGTAGATACTCTTTGGGTTTCTTTGTGTTACTGAGTTTATATAAACTCATAGTAGACATGAATAGCTCAAAATGACTTCTGCTTATTGGAAATCTTTTGTTTGAAACTTCTGTCTTCCCAGATTTTAGTAGCTGATCTCCCAGGACTGATTGAAGGTGCGCATAGGAACAAAGGGAGGGGGCACAAGTTTCTCAAGCATGTGGAGAGAACCAAACATCTCCTCTTAGTTGTAAGTTGAAGAAAATTTACAACACATTGAAATCAAAGAGTGGTAAAGAAACTGCATCTTCATTGCAGTATAGTTGGAATTTCAGAAATCGTTTGTAACTTGCAAGCCTTATAATAAATAGAGCTATTGTTATTGCAGTAGAAGGTACAGACAACTGTCTGATGCTAAATTAAATCCTTAAGCAGAACTTATTAAAATTTGACAACTAATTTAGAGCAGTGAAATGTTGCAAGAATAATTAAGGCTGGTGGGTGATTTCTTTCTTTTTATAAAAATCCCCTCCCCCAGTCTTACCATAAAAGAAAGGTTTCAAAATGGGGTTTTTGAGAAACATCCTGCCAGACCCATCTAGTTTGTGCTTTCAGTGCCTACGTTTTTGCTTTGGTGTATAGTTGCCCCCTCTTGTTTGCCCAGGAATGAGGACATGTCCACAGATGTTGTGCTACAGAGTAACTGTTGGAGAGAGCCTTGATATTGTAACAATTCATAAGACTAAGCTTATCCTTTTTGCTTCTTGTAACTTTTTCAGGTTGATATTTCGGGGTTTCAGCTCTCTAACAATACTCAGTTCAGAACGGCCTTTGAAACTATATTGCTTCTAACAAAGGTAACTCCTTATCATCCGAACAGTCAGTTGTATTTGTGTGTTGAGTCAAGAAAGCATTAGTTTTAATGAAGTTTTAGATGTTAATATGTTTTCTGGATCTACAATACAAGGGTCAATTAACAAGCTTAGCGTTCTCTGAAATGATAATATCTTTGTTTTAACTGATGAAACTGCTCTACTTTGGGCTTAACAGCTCCTTCATCGATCTGGGATATTTCTGGTGGTCAATTGAAGGTGTGAAGATGTAGCTCTTTCAGTTCTCCAGTTTATTATTCCTCTGGCAGTAGGAATACCTGGGTGTAGTTAAATCTGCCTTAATGTCATTACTGTATAGCATAATGGTGATGAAGCAGCAGGCCTCAGCTTTGCAGACAAGTACTTATTAAGGCAAATTCACTTGTCTTTCAAGGAATTGGAGCTGTACAATGAAGAACTTCTAACAAAGCCTGCACTTCTTGCCATTAATAAAATGGATTTGCCTTGTGCAAAAGATAACCTGAATGAACTTATGAAACAGCTACAGAATCCTGAAGGTAAATTAACTTTCAACAATTACCTTTAACAAAAGTAGTAAGATTGGAGTAACTCTGCTTTGGCAAGTTGTTTGAAATTGAATTGAAATTGAGCTTGGCTATTAAATTTACTGATTCACAGAACCACAGATAGTGTATGTTTTAAAACCAGTTTCTGAATATAGAGCTCTGTTTTTGCATACCTTTAGTGCTGGCCTTGCTGTGAGGGAGGTATTTTAATAAAACAGATCCTGAAAGACTTTGCCCAACTTTGATATGGGAGAGTAAATTTCCAGTTGAGGTGTCCTGAGTACCAAATAATGTCCTTTCAGGATCCTCTTAGAGGCACTGATGAATATAGAATTTATCATGTGACTTTGGCCATAGCACACAGAGATTCTGGGTAGTCCTGTGCAGGCTTTTGTGCATTTTGCTGTGATGAATTTCTTTCTATTTCCTGGAGTGTGTAAGAACCAGGAAAGCTTAAAGCCCTCCACCTTGCATATTCTACAGATTGGCATTTCTTTGTACTCAAAGTAAGGATATGGCCCTTGGGAGAGTGTAGGTATGGGGTAATGCAAAGGCTCTGTTAGTGCTTATCTTTTGAGATGGCTATTCTTTTAAGGTGAATTAAGCAAGCAGTACTTTTATATTCCAGTTATGTTTTTCTATTGTAATTGATGGAAGTTTATTTTCTAAATTAAATGAAATTCGTGGTGATCTGGTATATGAGCTTTTATTAACTCTTTAACTGTGATGTTTCAGATTTCTTACACTTACTAGAGGAAGAAGTGATTCCTAAGAGCACAATTGATTTCAGAGATATAATTCCTGTATCTACGTATACTGGAGAAGGAATTGATGAACTGAAGGCATCTGTAAGAAGATCACTAGACGAGGAAGCAGAGCAGGAGAATGAAGAATACCAGAAAAAGAAACTCTTACTTTTGCACACTTCAGGGGGACAGATGAATAAAAGCTAGCATTCTTGGCTGGACTTTAATATATTTTTGTACGTTCATGAACCCACTGCTATATAAACCATCTTTTTTATTTTTGCTCCCTCTACCACTGCTGCCCAGTTCTCTGCCACACTGCCTCAGTTCCTTTTGGAGCTTATGTAGAGCACAGTGCTGAGAAGAACAGTTTTTCAGGTTTTGCTGGCTACTGACTGAACAAAGTGAAGAACAAAGTGCAGCTCTACCCTGAAATGTTGTTTGCCACGCTGGATGAAAAGAGGAAATAAAGCCTATGGAGGTAGCAAAGTAGCAACTTGAGCCACTTGTATCTTTTGCTGTGGATGTCAGAGGTACCTAGGGAGAGCTCTGATGGAGGGATTTTCCAGGTTCTGTTTGTTCAGAGGTGAAGCAGTACTGCAGATGGTGGTTTTTCATGTTTAAAGATCTGAAGGAGAACACAAATAAGTAGTCACAAGAAAGCGGCGAGGAAAAGCGAGGCTGATGCCTGCTGGTTTGTTTTCCACGCCTGCTGTAGTCTTCTTCATTATATAAACCCTGCTTCTGTATTCCTGAATCTAATTTGGCAGGTCTCCCTTTCGTGGAGATGTGGTGGAGAAAATGCAGGCTGCTTTTCAGCAGAGCCCTGTGTGTTGGCGGACGGTTCTGTTTCTTACAAGCAGCACGTTTAAAAGGTGAAATGTTAGAATCAGAGGTCGTTTGCTGTACAGGTCGGCTTTTATCGATTGCAATTAAAATCAGGCTGAATTCACGTGCTTCTCAACTTAATCTCGTTTCGGGAGCGTACCAATGAAATCCTGCCTGTGTGAACCTCGTTAAAAGCAGACCCTGGGAAGAGGGCTGCTGCAGTTAACTAATGCCGATGATGCGATTATCTTCCTCGATTCACGGCGGCCCGGCAGAGCGGCCGCGCACCGCCCCGAGGGGAGGGGCGCCGGGAGGGGGGAGGGGCGCCGCGGGGCCGCTGGGAGCTGTAGTTGCGGGCCGCGCTCGGGGCCGGCACTGCGGCGGCGCCGGACTGCAATCCCGCAGTGCGACGGGCCGCGGCCTCCCGCGCGGGGAAGAGGAGAGGGGCTGCTCCGGCCGGAGGAGCTCGGCTATGGTGCCCGTTCTGCGCGGCCCCGCGTCCTGACGGCGGGGTGAGAGGCCGGGAGGTGCGGGCGGTGCCCTGGGAGCAGCGCGGGCGCGGTCCGTTCGGTGCAGCCGTTGGCCGAGTCGGCTTTCTTAGTGCCCTCCGTGCGTTAGCTAAGCGCGCCGCGTCTGGTCTTCTGCGCCTGGGTTTAGTTTTTAACGGGGTTTTTGGTGAACTTGGAACCGCGTGAGGGGTTTTTAGAAGAGAAGCGTCGGCTGACAGCCGCTGCTCTGTACCGGCTACTTCTGGTTATGGAGAAACGGGGCAGCTCCTCGTGGTCAGCTTAGCCGCAACTCGTGCTGCCTTAAACGTGGATCTTTGGGACGGGAGCTGTGCTAAAATCAGCCCCCGAGCTGGCACTGGGACTGGTAGTTCTTATGAATCAGTTATGAGAACTGTGAGATTGGCTCCGAGAACCTGGAGTCTGAAATCTAAGGCAGAATAGGGCCTCACCTGCCCTGTCCAAAGCAGCTTTCTTCCTTTGGCCGAGTGGCCGAGGTTTGCGGTTGTTCAACACCACCGAGGAGAGAGGAGAACACAGAACGCTGTGACAGAGGAAGGGAGGAACTCCGTGTCCGCAGAAATAGAGCTCTTCCTGAGCCGACTGTTAAAGAATATTCCGTGCCTGTGTTGTTTATGTGCGTTCCAACAGCTGGTGACCACAGGTATCCCATCAGGAGGAAACGGCGTTGGGCACAGCCCTTCTGAGAGACGTGTTTGCCAGTGCTCATTTTCTACTTAATTATGGTTGTTCATGAGCACAGGCCAAACCTCCAGAGGTAGTTTGCCCAATTGCAGCATTCAGTCACAGCAGTCGTGGTTGTTTCGCCTGGCAGCTGGAGTCCAGTGCACGCCTGAGTTGACTGTGTCTGCTCTGGGTGTCTTGCATGCAGTAGCATTCATATTGGAGGACTCTGGACTTGGAAGTTCATTTCCTTATTCGACGAAAACATTGGGGTCGTGTGAGTAAATGCTGTAAAGCCTTTCTCGCCTACCTGGTCTGACAGAAGTTTCTTTGCTTCACCCCAGGAGGCCGTGCATGTATGAATGTTATATTTCAGGTTTTGACACAGGTGAGTTAAAGTGAACTTCATGTCTCTGTGTGTGCTAGCATAGCAAACTCACCTTCAGTTCCTTGAAGTTGCACAATCACATGCTTGTCTGACACCCTACCTAGCGTGGAAGTGATTCTCCTATTAAGACCCGCAAAGCTGGTTTCAGAACTCAGTGTTGCTGTTCTCAGATGTGGGTGTACAGATATCCAGGCAGAGGTTCTTTCTCTGGAAATGCTGGACAGGCACTGAAAAGCCATCACCAGTGCTTCCTGTCTTTTTCCCTTTTCCTTCAGACCTTTGTATGTAGAGGAAGGAATAGAGATCTGCATGTGTATAAACAATTTAGAGTCTCTTTTGTTCTTTGACATGAAAAATGATTCAGCTTTTCTTCCCTGCCGTGAAAGTGTAGCTGCAAACCTAACATCAGAAACTGTCATCCTATGTGACTGTGTGGATTTTTGTTTTTTGGTGAACATCTCTGTGTCCTAGAACAGCCATAGAAAAGTAGTTGTTTTCCACCTTCATCACCTGTTTCACAAAGACAGAGACAGGTAGATAAGAAAGAGTCTTCTGGGGAAAAAATCTTGGGAGAAGGAAAAAAAAAACAGTAGCTTGGGTTTTGTTTTTTAAATGGGAGAGGAATTTCTAGGAGTTGGCTTAATGGAAACATATTTGAAGTTTCATATTCCTGAATTGCAATGTAAACACTGTTGTTGGCATTGCATGAAACAAATGTAGTGCTGACTCTCCTTGTTCTGTTTTCTAGATCCAGTAACAGTTTTTTCCTGGTTCTAAAAGCTGCTAAGATTTCTCTTGATTTGAACACACTACTGGTGAGTACACTGAATCTATGCTTTTTATTTTCTTACTGTCTTAACCAGGGATTTCTTACTGCTCACTTGGTCACTGTAATTATAGCTTCAAAGAATCATAGAATCATAGAATCATGGGGCTTGGAAGGGACCTCAAGAGATCATCAAGTCCAGCCCCCTGCCAAAGCAGGTTCCCTACACCAGGTCGCACAGGTAGGCATCCAGGTGGGGCTTGAATATCTCCAGAGAAGGAGACTCCACCACCCCCCTGTGCAGCTGTGCCAGTGCTCCGTCACCCTCACCGTAAAGAAGTTCTTGGGCACATTCGTGCGGAACCTCCTGTGCTGCAGTTTCTGTCCGTTCCCCCTTGTCCTGCCTGCACACACTGCTGAAAAGAGTCTGGCCTCACCACTTTGTCCCCCACACCTCAGATATTTATAAACCTGGATCAGGTCCCCTCTCAGTCTTCTTTTCTCAGGGCTAAAGAGACCCAGTTCACTTAGCCTTTCTTCATAGGGGAGATCCTCCAGGCCCTTCACCATCTTTGTGGCCCTGCACTGGACTCTTTCCAAGAGATCCCTGTCTTTTTTGTACTGAGGAGCCCAGAATTGGACACAGTACTCCAGATGAGGCCTCACCAGGACAGACTAGAGGGGGAGGATCACCTCCCTTGACCACGCTCCCTTGGCCACGCTCTTTTTAATGCATCCCAGAATGCCATTGGCCCTCCTGGCCACGAGAGCACACTGTTGGCTCATGGTCAACCTGTCGTCCACCAGGACACCCAGGTCCCTCTCTACAGAGCTCATCTCCAGCACGTCATCCCCAGCCTGTACTGGTGCATGCAATTATTCCTCCCTAGGTGCAAGACTCTACACTTGCTCTTGTTAAATTTCATCTGGTTTCTGACTGCCCAGCTCTCCAGCCTGTCCAGGTCTTGCTGAATGGCAGCACAGCCTTCAGGCGTGTCAGCCAATCCTCCCAACTTCGTATCATCAGCAAACTTGCTGAGGGTGGCCACTATCCCCTCATCAAGGTCACTGATGAAGGTGTTGAACAAGACTGGATCCAGCATGGACCCCTGGGTGACACCACTGGTTACAGGCCTCCATACGGGCTCTACACCGCCAACGACAACCCTCTGTGCTCTGCCAGTCAGCCAGTTCTCAACCCACTCCCAACTGTCCACTTGTCTGTCCCACACTTCCTTGGCTTTGTTATAAGGATGTCATGGGGGACAGTATCGAATGCCTTGCTGAAATCAAGGTAGACTACAACCACCGCCCTCCCCCCATCCACCCCACCAGTGACAACATCATAGAAGGCCACCAGGTTGGTCAAGCATGACCTCCCCTTGGTGAACCCATGCTGGCTACTCCTGATAACCTCCTTTTCTTCCAACTGTCTGGAGATGGCATCCAGCACAAGCTGTTCCATCACCTTTCCAGGGACAGAGGTGAGGCTGACTGGCCTATAATTACCAGGATCTTCCTTCTTGCCCTTTTTGAAGACTGGAGTGACACTGGCTATCCTGCAGTCATCAGGCACATCTCCCATTCTCTGAGACCTCTCAAAGATAATAGAGAGCGGTTCAGCAATCACCTCCACCAGCTCCCTCAGCACCCATGGATGCATCCCATCGGGTCCCATGGATTTATGAACGTTAGCATTGCCTAGGCACTCATGGACCACCTTTTCCCTGACTAAACGAAAGTCTCCCATTCCCCAGACTCTCTCACTAACCTCCAGGGTCTGGGATTCCTGTGGGAGAGCTTTTTCACTGAAGACAGAAGCAAGGAAGGCGTTCAGTATCTCCAGCTTCTCAACATCCCCTGTTACCAGAACACTCCCCTCACCTAGTAGGGGCTCACATTCTCCCTAATCTTCCTTTTACTGTTAACATACTTTAAAAAGCCTTTTTTATTATCTTTTATCACTTTTGCCACATTCAATTCCAGATGTGCTTTAACCTTCCTCGTTGCATCCCTGCAGGCCCTGACAACCTTTCTGTATTCTTCCCAAGTGGTCAGTCCCTTTTTCCACATTTCATGGATCAGATGGGACAAGTTTCCCCTGCTGGAGGGATTGTGCATAACATGCCTACAAATTCATACCCTCTAACTAGAAAATAAGCTGTTTTCTACATCTTTTCTGTCTTACCCCAAAAGAAGCACTTTCATTCAGAAACAAACAACCAAAATGCAGGATTGGGTGGCAGAAACAAGGTTTTAAAAAGAAGAAGTCATGTAGAATAAATTTTAATTGCTTTTGAAAAAGCATCCTAGTAAATTATTCAACACCTTCACTAGCTTGCAGCTCTGAATTTGGCCCACCTAAATTGCGGGTTACTGCCCATGTATCCATTGCTGCCCAGCCTAATGGAGCTGGTACTAAGCAATTCCCTTTTATTCATGTGGCAGTGAGGTAGGACTGAGCATGCACTCTGGTGTTTTATCTAGGGTACAGAGAAGGAGCTGCCAGTTGAGGAGAAGTGAACCCCTTGGATCAGCTATCTGAGTGGCTGACCTCCTAGTAGCCTCTGTGAAATTTAAATGTGGCATAGAATCACATGTTAAAGTGCTCTTTTTTTGGTTTTGAAGACTTACTTAGCACTCTGTCAGCTGAGCAATCATAATGGGCTGTGAAATAATCTGTGCTCTCGTTAAAGCGTGGACTTGATAGTGTTGTCACCACCTAAGTGTACAGGAAGGTGGCAGTGTTATTGCCCGTCAACTTCATCTAGCTGGCATGTCAACTGCAGTGAGTTTTAAATCAGTAAACTTGCACCTAGTGATTTATTTTTTAATTGTTTTTTTTCTGTTTAACTGCAGGAGACGTCCTTCGTGTGCAGGCATGGGCTGCAGGGATGTTCATGCAGCAACAGTGCTGGCATTCCTCAGCGGGACAGCATCAGTGGCTGGACTCCTTGCAGCAGTTCTGCTTCCAAACTGGAGGCAAATGAGACTGTACACGTTCAACAAGAACGAGAGGAACGTGACCATTTACACTGGACTCTGGATTAAATGTGCTCGCTTTGATGGGAGCAGAGACTGTGTGATATATGACCCGCAGTGGTACACGGCGGTTGATCAGCTGGATTTGCGCGTTCTTCAGTTTGCCCTTCCACTGAGTATGTTTACTGCTGTCTCGGCTCTGTTCCTCTGCATGATTGGCATGTGTAACACAGCCTTTGTATCAAGCGTGCCCAACGTCAAATTGGCAAAATGCCTCGTGAACAGCGCAGGCTGCCACCTCGTGGCTGGCCTCTTGTTCCTCCTCGCATGTGCAATTTGTCTCACTCCGTCAGTCTGGGTCATTTTTTACAATAATTACCTGAACAGAAAATATGAGCCTGTCTTTAGCTTTGACATCTCCGTATTTATTGCCATTGCCAGTGCCGGTGGTCTGTTTTTCACCTCTGTTCTTCTATTTCTGTGGTATTGTGCATGTAAGAGCCTGCCTTCTCCTTTCTGGCAGCCCCTCTATTCACATGCCCCCAGCATGCACAGCTATGCCTCTCAGCCGTATTCTGCACGCTCTCGCCTCTCTGCTATAGAAATCGACATTCCTGTTGTGACGCACGCATCTTAACGAGACAAGGCCTTGGAAGTCAAATTTTGAGCTCGCTCAAACCATACAGATTGCAGGCTTGATTCTCTCTGCTGCCTTGCCCTGGGTGTAATCATTTGCAAGGTCGGTTTCCCCAGGATGCAGTGCAGTGGAGACTTGAGATCAGTAACTGCTGTTCTCACGTGTTCTTTCCTGGATGGCCTTTGTTGTTTGGTTTTTGACTTGTTTGTTACTTTGCTTTTTCCTCCGTGCTCACTACAGACAAAAATGGCTGCTAACGCTGGGATAGGACGTTACAGTAGAATCCATTCTTGCTGGCAGTCTTGCTTATCTGTTCATCCTTCTGCTTATTGTGATCAAAGCGGGTTTGAATCTCTTTGCTACTACGATGAACTATTTTTAAACTGATCCCATTAGAAGCGCTGTGTAGATGGTCCCTTGCTCCCACGTGTTATCCAGGTGCAGGCGGTGGAAATGGATGTAGGGGTTTCATTAAGCTCCTTGTTAGAGGTGAGAAAATAACCTGGTATAGTCAGAAGTGTGTTATTAGTGGGAGCGGGAAGGTGATTGAGAAATGGGTTGCAGAGCTTTCATCTGGACACGTGCATTTTGAGATTGGATGACTTAAAAGGGGATTTGTCAGACTGATTCGATTCTGTAGCACTGCTCTTTGTTTTGCAGTGCACACAAAGAGCCACCTGCTTATGAACTTCTGTGGTAGAAAACAGTGTGAAATTGCCTTTTATTTTCAATTTAAGCTTTTGAAAGAAAGAAGTGATTTAGCTAATAACGTTCTTCAGTACTGTGATAACATTTTGTGAATCTCCGGAGACTAGAAACTTCTGTGAATTTTCTTTCTCTTCTTTTTTTAATAAGTTAGCAAATTCCCTAGGTCTATTTTGAGATTAAAACTAAGACGACTCGTATTTAAAAAAAAAAAATCTGTTTAAAAGATTGAATATTTTATTTGAAGGCCATCTTCAAGACCTGAATGGTGGATTTGCAAGTCAAACAAGCTTAAAATTAAAAATGCTTTAAAATCTTATTCTGTTCTGGAGAGAAGTGTCAGTCATTACAAATGGATTAGGAAAACCACAAAGAATTCTGAGGTTGTTTTGGAGTGCTGTACACAAGCTGTAATGATGTCTCTCTAGGATGGGAATTGTGATCCTGTGGAGAGATTTTTAAATCTAGATATATTTATTTTTTAATGTGTATATACAAATGACAGTGAGTTTGTGTATTTTTCACCACTGCTGTTTGCGGGAAGTTTTATAGTCTGCGATTGTTGCAGGACTTTCATGCTGTAGCTTATCTAGTTACTGATTAAGACTTTGCCTTATCAGCTTTGTTTTTGCACACCTTTCACATTGAGCTATTTTAAAATCTGGTTGTTTATTTTAAAACCCTACCCTTCCACCTCACAACTGGAGAAAGTGTCCTGTTCCTATTTTCTCTAAGATGAGTGCTTACAAGTTATTGAAAGTGAGCTTACAAGTTATTGAAAGCTTCTAGTATGAGGAAGGGTTATAAACTCCCAACCTGGGATGTCTTCAAGTCATTTTTACCTCCTCAAATGCAGAGTGGGCCAACCCTGGGGGATCAAAGCTTTTTGATATGGACTTTGAAATTACTCCAAAATTTGATGACAGTGCATTGGACACTGTTACAGTTAAGGTGGGTATTTGCCTTGCTCAGATTTTGGCAAATTGAGATTTGGGGTTTAAGACATCATGCCAGCATGGGAAGTTCTTTTGATTGGCAGCATTTGGGAGTTTAGCGGATGTTTGAATTTCATTAATCTCAGAACAAATTTGCTTTGCAAAAATGAAGTAAGAATTCCTTAATTGCAGTTCTGTAAACTCCTGTAAGGTCTTGAAGATCAGTTCTTTTCCTTTATAATAGAAATATGAGCAAATGCTTCCCTGGGCAAATCTTGCTGTGTTACAGTCTGTCCGATGACAGTATGTTGAGGGCAAACCAGCAGGCCTTGGAAGCCAGTGGACCAAGGGAGGAAGCTGCTGTCTAAGTTCCCAGCACAGACAGTGGAGCTGCAAAGCCCTTCCAGAGGTGACACAGTGTGCTTGGGGAAATAACAGTCTAAGGAATCATTGTAAATGATAAAGAATCCTTTAGAAGATAGGCCTCTGAAGTTGCACGAACATAACACCATTATAAGTTTTCAAGGTATAATGTTAGATGAAGGGTCAATTTTTTAAAATCAGGTCATGATTTGTGTGGGATTATAACATGTATAATCCCATGCAAGGTCACTTCTTATTTTTTTTTTCCTTCAAAATGGGGCTTTGTTGTACAGTTTCTCTGGCTGTCTAAGCACAGACACGGCTGGTGCTGCAGGTACTGCTGCTTTGTGATTTCACAGCGCTTTGCTTCCTCCTCCAGTGTCTTTTCTTCTTTGTGCCTTGCTTACATTACAAGTTGGCCAGTCAATGTCTGTGTACTGTCAGTGTCTGGAATGCTTTTTGAGCCTGAATTTATAAAGCATTGTGACTATTTTGGAGGGGTGATGAGTACATCTGTGGGTGACTTTATGTGGACCTGAATCTTCAACATCTTCAGAGCCTGGCAGGCCGATGCTTTCTTCGGACAGTAAATGCAACCAGTGTTTTTTTCTGTATAGTTTAGATAGCAGACACCTGTGACAACTCTGACTTTGATTTATGTGCAGTAAGCTTTTAGTATTTGCTGCTGCCTGAGCTGATAACCTGTTGCCTTGTAAATTTTGTCTTTTCAGAAATCTGATCTATGAAAAGCAGGAATCCAGAAGCTAATGGATTCCAGCGTAGGCATTAGTTAAGGTAATATTTATCAAAAAGGCTGTTGATTCGTGTTGTGTCAGAAAAGCACAGCTGAGTCTCTTTCAACATTGCCGTCAATGTGAGTTGCCGCTGGATCCTAAGTGAAGTTCACTGGAAGTGCTGTGCAATTTTTCAACTTGTTTACAGGAGGAGTGGCCAACCTGTAATGCTGGAGCTGAGTGCCACTCCAGTGGGTCTCTTGCTAAGGTAACCGCTATGCCCAGCAGCAGCAGGGCTGGGGAGCAACAGCCTTCTGGGGCTTGGAGGGGACTCGTGTGTCCTGCACATGGCTACGGCAGGGAAGTGCTGCTATGGAGCCATTGGCACCCCAACCTCTGGCCAGCTGTTCCTTCCTGGGCACTTTGCTGTGTGCTAGCTAGGTGCTCTGGGTTTTGAACACAGGATTTTAATTTGTAGCTCATGCAGTCAAAGGTTGGGTGCTCTGGTTTATGAGAATATGTTCTGTTTTTTGTTTTATTCCAAAGTAATTTCTGTCCAATTTTTAAAGTTGTATTACACACAATGTGGATTCTTTGTATGTGAAACAGAAGATATGTATTTTTAATAAAACATTCTCAAACAGATGCCAGTTATTTCATTCCATTTTGTAGAAAACAGTAACTAGGAGAATATGAAAGATTTTATCAGCTTTGACATTGTCAGGCAGTTTCAGATAACATAACAGGCTTAGAATATGTAATGTGCACTGCATTTCTAGTCCTGCTCCTTTAAAAAAAATTTACACTTTCTGAAAGTCTGTTACTTATAATTTCCTCTTAATTTTACTGTAAAAAGTTCTAGAATTCTTTTTTCTTCAAGTGGAAAAGAGTGTTTTCCCTTAATTCTGTGGCCAGACTGCAGGCTCGAGGCCAGAGTGGTCAGTGCCACAGCAGAGCCAAAGTAATGGTGTGACATGAGGAGGAGCACAGTGCTTTGCCTCAGAGCCAACACCCCATCTTTTCCCTTGGGGAAGTTCTGCTGCTTGCTCAGCTCTCGCTCACCCAATGCAACTTGCTAATGCAGCTGAAAATGTCATCTGTGTGGAATTAAGTTTTCTCTAAGACTGGTAAACTCGTGTTGGTGATGCACAAAGCAAGCAGTGGTGGCATTCACTGTTCTCCTTCCCTCTCATATGCCAGCTGTGCTGCTGGTGGGAGAATATGCTGCTGCTTTACAACAGAGAGTTGTTTGGGTATCCCAGGGGCTTGTGACAGTGCAGGGCTACAGTAATGGCTCATGAGGTCTCTCTCCCATCACGTGCTGCTTCTTCCAGCCCCAGCTCAGCAGCACTGTGGGGGTTCAGTGTCATGGGAAAAATACAAACTGAGCATTAGAAATGTGATGCCATACTGCAGGTTCACAAAGCAGTCTGGATTATTATAAAGATATAATGAATATAATGAGACTTGCTGATAATTCCTCCATAGGCTTCTAGTATTTTAAACTGACACTCTGGTAAGCTTCATCTGTTTCGGAAAGTATTGTTTGGATGAGAACTATTCTTGTGGAAAACGCACAGCATAATGCAGTTGCCAGTGCTGCACTTTCCTGGGGGAAGGTGAGAAAATGCCTGGATATCCTCTGCCTCTCCAGTTTCACTTCTGCCTTTGCTCTGTGTTCAGATGGGCCTCCTGTGTTCTGAGAGCCGCTGTGAGCCGCAGGGCTGATGGACTGCCGACACAAATAGCGAACTCAGTGGAGAACTCCGGTTCTTCCAAAACATGGGAGTGCCCCATTTTATTGTACTAACATTCCTAAAAAGCTAACTGAACCATCTTTGCTCACTGAAAACAAATCTCTGAGGGCAGTTTTTTGGATATATATGTCACAGGAACTGAGTTTGCATCTGTGGTTCAGCATCTATGCAATATTACTTAGCCCTTCCTCTATGAGCAGACAAAACAACTATGAAGCAGCGTATGGGATTTATTGGGTTGGGGTTTTTTTGCATGTTTTTGCTCCACTGCTGTATCAGCACTCATCAGACTAGACACAGAGAAGCCTCATCCAAGGATAAGCATGTCGTTTTCGATTTCAATGCTGCTTTTTATCTATGTTCCAGTCAATGTCTTCATCTGGGTATTAGGTTGTAAGGGACAGGGCTTCGTCTTCTGAGTGCAGCAAAGGAACTGTAAAGGCAGAGCACAGGGCAACAGAAATTGCAGTGAGCTGGGAGTGCATGAGGGTTAACGAGGTCCCTCTAGAGGAGTGAAACTGGGAAACTGGACTGCAAGGGCAAGACTGCTGTCCAAGCTTCTGCCCTAAAGAAGAGAGAAATATGTAACTAAATCCCATCTTCTTGCTCCTTTTGCTATTTATTTTCTCCTCTGCTTACTTAGTTTTCAGGCTCTCAGACAGCTTATCTGGTTTCCCTCCTGGTCACATGAGCTCCACTGTCAGCAAAGGCAGCAGGAATGTGTGAGTACAGGGCAAGATGGGAGCCTGATGCTGATTCTTTGTGAAATCTTATTTTGAGACCTTTGTTTTCCCACTTAAGCAGTATTTTATGTAAGAAAGATCACGCTGCTTGTGTTTATTACTAAAATTAATACATTGAGTTCATTAGAAATGCCACATTTTGGGGAAAACGTGGAACATTTATTAGCAAGGGAAAAGTCATGGTTCAGAATCTAAGACTTTCTGAAGTTTGTTGTCTGTTCTTTCATTTCTTCCTCATTCACTTAAAAAAGAGCTATGGAAAGGAAAAAGAGGGAGTAAAGTGTTGGAGACTGCCACATCCTCATTCCAAGCTTTCAGTTAACTACAATAAAGCAAAAATAAAAGTTGTTAAATTGAATGTTAAGATCACATTGCTTTAAACTATGTATTAAGAAATTTCAACTCATGCTGATACTGTTAAATGGAAGATCTGAATGTTAACCTGTTTGCATTAGCTTATGGGTTCAATCTGAATGGTTGGATGTTATCCCTGAAGATAGCTGGGTGGCACATGGGCAGCCAAAACACATGACACTTCTGGCACTGCCACTTAGGAATACAGAGGTGCTGGTGGGGCTTTCATCAGTTCTTTTTTCAGCTGCTAGCTGGGTTAGGGAGCTCATAATTCATTATGGTACATCTGTTCCAGTTAGTTTGCTTGTACATGTTCAAACGTCGTGTGGCTGCCCCTTAATTAGCCAGGAAGTTATGAGAACCTTGAGAAGCAGCTGATGTCTATGTGCCTCACTCAAGATGTCTTCTGAGAGCTGTAATTCTCTCATGCTCTCAGCACTAATCTGCTTAGAGCTCCTGTTGGAGATTTTGAGCTCTGTGCAGAACAGAATCTGCTTGGGCCACATTTCCCTACCTACAGTAAAATTCAAATGCATCACATATATATATATATATTATAAACTACAGAGAAAGAGCTTGGGTCTTTTAGGTAACATGAAAACAGTAAATTTGGTGAAAAATGCTTCTAAGCTGCTAGTGTGTTCATACTGAAGTATGAAAAGCCTGCAGCTTTTGAGTTTGATTCTCATATCAGCTAAGTAAGTTAATGGCTCCTGAGAAGAGAGGTTGCCCTTGATGGCTCCTATCCCTAGAAGACCCTCCTTTTCTTTCAAGGCCCTTTCCGTGCCCTTTGTTGGCAGTTTATTCCATAAAGAATTCCAGGCTCACCTCCCTGCTTTCCTAGGCTTGGCGAATCAGTTCTTTAGGGCCAGGTCCCCATATTAATTCTCCAATAGTCACTTCTTCCATGACAGTGTCTCAAGTGACATCTTATTGCTGTGGAAAGACAGGCCTATCATAGGTAACATAGCATGCACCTAGATTAATTTGCTTAATTTCTGCCATACATTACCAAGCTAAAAATGATCATGTTTTCTTAGCTGATCCTGGAAATGACTTTTCTTCTTTTTCTTTTTCTTTTTCTTTTTCTTTTTCTTTTTCTTTTTCTTTTTCTTTTTCTTTTTCTTTTTCTTTTTCTTTTTCTTTTTCTTTTTCTTTTTCTTTTTCTTTTTCTTTTTCTTTTTCTTTTTCTTTTTCTTTTTTCTTTTTTTTTCCCAGAGCTATTTTTACAGTGTTTTGTGTTTTACTTTGATAATCATCACTGCAGCAATTGAACACATTTTCTTTGGTTTATTCCTATGCTCAGGCTGCTATTAGTTCTGAAACAGAAGCTTACTACCTTGAGTACAGGTGAGCCTATATTGTGAATCTTAGTCTCTGTATTTCAGCCCCTCCAAATGAGAAAGATAGTTAAAACAAAGTGCTACAGTCAAAATTGCAGGATAAGCAGCTCTGTGATATGTGCTGGAATGCTGCATTCCTGCTTTTAAATATGATAATTCTATACTGCAAATGAAGCATTTAGATGAGGTGCTAAGGGATTTGATTTAATAGTTCAGTGGGTAGGGATGGTGATAGGAGGATGGTTGGACTAGATGATCTTGTAGGTCCTTTCCAACCTTATGAAACTATGAACCTATGAAAATAATAAAAAAAGAATTTATTTTCTTCCGTGGTGTAGAATTAGTATCTATACCTAGTTACTTGCCAGGAGCTTTGTGCAATGCATCTTCATCTTGAACTGAGAAAACAGAGAGGGGAAGACAGATCCAAGCTACGGCAAGATATATTGGCATTTGATTCTTGAATCACTAGAGTTGATTAGAAGAGAAAATTCTATCAGTACTTTCAGTATAAAGTAATCAGAACAGATATGTTTGAGACAGATACAATCTTTCAAAAGTCTGTTTACAGATACATAGGATTCTGAACCAAATCTGAGTGTGCTGCAGGGGGTAAAGAAAAGCTGAAGTGCTGACAAGTCAGTAAATGCACTATATTGAGAGTAAGATCCTGTGTCCAAGTTAAACAGTAAGTTAAATCACATGGAATAGATTGTGAACCGTCAAGGGAAAATCTGGACCCCTCACAGGGTGGAAAACGGTCTACATGAGAGCAGCTATGTGATTGAATTCTTCTCCCTGCACTCTGGCACTAAATTGTTAGCTGATGGTTATCAGATTTAACAAAAGAAATCCCCCAGAAGCTAGCTAAGGTCTGGGAAATGGCAGCCAAGGGGTATTTTCTGTCACTTTGCTAAGCCAATAACTTAAATCAAGTGAAATTACTCATTGCTGAAATGCAAAAGGACCCTTCTTCTGCTGGGCTTTTCTATTTCGTGATGCTCTTGTTTTACCCTACCCCCAACTGACTGCAGTTCTACAAAGTCTCTCTTGCTCCAGCTACAGTTAAAGAAATTTAATAAGGCAAAAGCAATAATAAGTGCAAAAAAATGCAATTAAATCTATAAATAGTTACATATAATATGTAATAATATGTAATTCCATTTCTTCTGGGAAAAGAAAAAACACAGTATCCTGTAAATAGGTTTCTCTAGAGAGCAGAAACCAAGCCACCATGATCTGTGTGCCACATTCCCAGGGAAAGCCTGGGCCTAGTTAAACCACAATGCAGAATGCATGCCACGGGCAATCACCAGTTGCTTATCTTATTTCATAGCTGGATGAACACTGTTCAGCACAGTTTCCAATTACAGAGCTTGCTGCAGCAGAAATTGAGGAATGTTAAGTTGTATGTGAGACATAAGGACACCAGTCAAGCTGTCTTGAAGTCATACTGTGGTGTAGCTGGATGTTCCCACCTGAAGCCCTCCTGCAAAGATGGAGGTCTTCAGGTGGGAATTCCAGACTGTCCTGAAGACTCTCCCCAGACAGCACCTGTGGGGCCAAGACGAAGTCCCATGGCTAAATTTGTCAGCTAACATCCTGGGTGAGAACCTGCTCCTTCCACAGGCTCCTGGTGGTTACTGCTGCAGGACTGACCAACTGTATGCAGATAATATGCTGGTAAATGGTCCATGAAAGCGGTTTCTGCAGAAGCACAAATGATCACACAGGACATGCTCATTGTACATAGTTAATATGGTGTTTTACATGTATTTGAAAATCATTTATAGCAATGGATGATGCACGTGCCAAAGCAGTGGCATGGGATCCCCCTGCACAGTCAGGCTATGAAAACTTAGCAGAGAAGTGAGAGAGCCCCAGCTGACATGGCTGAAAACATCATTGGAAGGAAGGATGCTTGCAAGGAGAACTCCTCAGCAGCAAAGGATCATCTTGTTTGGGAGATCTGTACAGTGTGCCAAGGTCTCAACCATTTTTTATTTTTTTTTAAATGCTGTTCATTTATTTGTGCAACAACACTCTGCCAAAAAACAATTATTTCCATCCAAGATAAACTGCACTTAGCAATTAATTTTGTCCAGGTAAGTCCAATGGTTTTCAAAATAAAGTAGTCAGCCCTGCTAGAACTGATCTGTTAGTACAAGTTGTAACACAAAATTCAGTGCTTGAAATATTGGAGATTACTAAATGTTAGCAGCTGTTAATGCAGTGCCAGATTTCACTGACATACAGTCAACTTGGAAGTACGTGGCTTGCCATTTTGGATGCAGTAGTATTACCATAAATCTAACAACAGACTATAATTCAATTAGATTACAATTTAGTACTACTAACCACCCTGCCAAATAGTGCACTTAGCTCTGATATTCACAACTGTTCCTCTGCCATAAAAACTTTATATGTAACGTGAGCTGCAGGAGTCAGGGGGCAAAAAATTTCACCATATGCCTTTTTTGCCAAGACTAACATTTTTATCTCTCTGTTGCAGCCACGAGATAATGCAGTCGTTATGTAGATAATCTCTTTAAAAGTATATTTATTCCCTAAACATTAAGTGTGTGGTCACATGAGTATTGTGCAATGAAAAGCAAATTAAAATCAGCTTCTGCATACCCTTAGCAAAGATTCTGAACTGATCTTAAATATACCTCTAGGCTCTCTCTTTGCACTGTGGGTGCAAATCTTAGTTCCGTGACAGCAGGGAGGCCCACATCAGTCAAGAGGAATGGCTTATTTTAATTGTCCCAGTAGCATTCAGCTAATCATGTCTGAATTTATTAAGAGCATTTAATAGACAGTTTAATCACAGGGTATGCCTGAAAGTTGAAGTCGAGTCATTGCATTTATAGCAAAATTGCAAAACCTCAGGTATATAAATTCGTCTCTATACTGCGTTGTTCTAATGCCTGAAAATCCCTGAAAATATCCAATGAAATGCAGATCATGATATTAGAAATTGCAGGCCTAAAGATAAACTGTTTATGATATGTTTTACTTCTAACTGTTAGGATCTCAACGTGTTCTGTTTCAGTGCATGTTATTTATGCAATGGTGGTTATTTGGTTGAGACAAGGAAGATTTTCACTTGCTAGATTCTACTTTATTTGACCTTGAAAAATAACTTATGGAGCTTTTCCTCTATCAAATTGCATATATCAAATACTTTTCATTTTAAGAAAAGAATCGTAAAAGCTAATTTATTAAAATCTGAACATGGCACACATTCAGGTCTGCTCCCTATAGGAATTTAATCACAGTACCTCCTTTAACAAAGTTCTAGCTCTTACATATACGTTCTTCCATTACTTCATTGAAGCCTTAATATCAAACCAATGTATGTTGAAGCTGGTCCTGTAAATGAAAACTAAGGAAGTTCTTCTTCCTCCCGGGGTGTTAGTTGTGTCCCCTCAATTCCTTCTCTGCTGTACCAGCACAAGAACTTGGTCACATGCTCAGTGACCCAGACTGAGGGGACCACTGATCTATCTGAAAAGCAAACTTTCAACAGCATCAGTTCAGTACAGGACAGCAAAAATGTGTTTGTAAACATAGCTTTTGCTGGATGCAAAAATAAGCATTCAGGTGGAGAGGAACTACTTTTGTGGGAGCAATGCTGATCTAAGCATTCATCAGAATGCAACCTAGGGACGTCTGTGCTCCAGCCATGCACAAACTAAAACAACCCTACCAAACAACTTCTTGATGAGATATCTTTAACCAAAGCATATATTTATAAGATCAAAAGAGCAAAGAAAACAAACAAACAAACAATGATATTCTAATCACTTACAGAATTTATCAGCTAAATTATTTATGCACTTCGCAATAGGACAAGCTGAACAGACTCAGGGTGGTGCAGTAATACTGTCATTACGGCTGTCAACTGAACACACACACACTCTGTAACTGCTGCATCACTTTTGAGATGGTTATCAGTGGTAATAATGAAAAATAAACCATCTAAAAACAGACAAATCATTCCTTTGTTCAGCTACCGAGTGAAGGCTTGTTCAGCTGTTCTAACACATGGGAGGAACTGGAGCAGCTGACGAAGAGAGGCCCTGGCCAAAGCTGCTGCTGAAAAGGCATTTATACAAACCTGGTTCAAAATCCCAGGCAGAGCCTGTGGAGCTGGCAGAAAAGATCTTGTTATCATTTGAAATGAGTGTGGGAATTATGATTGAAGATTTTGTTTATAACCTTAATACATGCTGCTTGTTCCAAACCCAGGTTCTTGTCAGAACACTTTTTCACATCCATACTCAATTTTCTGGGAATTTATGTCTGCCAAGGGAGTGCTTACCTAATCGAGAAAAAAACTAATTCATTACTACGTGAGAGAATTACCGAAGCTGTTCATAAATTATATTAATGTTTTTGTCCCCCAAAAGGATAGAGCAGAGAAGATGGATATAGCCATGCTTCCAAAGAGACCTCAGTAAATTCTTTTATTTCCTCTTCTCCCATAACTCTTTGTTCCAGCTGAGAGACACTTCCTTTGGAATTACCACACTGGAAGCATTTCAAGGAAAAATTGCAAGCTCTGGCTTGAGCTGTCTTATGAGAAGTCATTCTTCACTACATACTTAAAACTACCTGATGCTAAGATACAAAATAATAGCTAGAGGACTTCCACCCTGCCTCAAACATAATTCAGTGCATTTGATCAAAAATATGTGGAATATAACAGAAGCTTGAGAAAAAGAAAATACAATATATGAAAACAGCTATATATAGTCATTCCAAGGACACTTTTAGCTCAGCATCTGGCCTGAAATGGCGGTTAACATCAGATGCCTAAGGAAGAATATCAGAACAAGGCAAACAAATAATACACCTTCCTAGGCAACTACACATGGATTCTGGGGGTGTGGTTCAGAGACATTCTGAACTAGAGGCGATATGTCAGTATTTAATACCTGTAAACAGACATACTCAAGAAGAAAAAATAATACTACAAAATCTTTTTGGACTAATCTAAACTTAAGCGCCCTTAATATTCAAAGACAATTTCACAGCTTAGCCATATTTAAGCACCTTATTTTCTTCTGAGGACTTTTGTTTTCCATTTTCTACTTGATAATTTTCTTCAGCACCCTTCAGGTCTTGTATTAGAAAAGACAGCCACTCTGATGTTTCTGGTGACTTAAGAATATGGAAGCATGGGGGAAAAAAAAGTGTTTCAGTGCATATAGAATTATGGACCTCAACACATTGCAAAACATGGTCATCAGCAAACTCAAGAAGGCTGAAGAACTCACAAATCATTATTGTCATACATTAAATTCAAGTAAAAACACCTTGGTTTGCATATGGTGCCTTCACCCACACTTTGACTTTGGTTTTCGAACACTCTGAAAACACAGAAGCAGAAATATAAGTGCTGCTGGCAGAAATCCAAAGATGAAGTAGGCTAAGTGAAATGCAAGCAAGACTTCAATGTACAGGTTGAAATTGCATTTAAGGTGAGAGCATCTTGCGGTTTGAAACTGCCAGATCTCTCACAAAGCCATCCTGGTGTGACATATGTCAGCTTCGAAGGCCAACAGCCTTAGAACCAAGGGATGAGATTCGTTTCCTCAGTCACCCAAGTTACTAGCAGTTAGACTATTTCCCTCTGAATGGTCTTCTGGAGCTATTCATCTCTTACTGCGGGGGATTTTAGAGAGATTAATTTCCACAGTAAGGTGTAATAGATGTATGAAGACAGATGGGGTGGCAAAGTGAAACTGTGAAGAACGTTCATCATACTCCTCCTAAAGGCTCAAGTGCACTTTCAAAGCTGCTCTCTCTACACTCACAAACTTGATTTCATACTGACATCTTGATACAAGACAGACAAAAGTGGTCTAAATGCCACCTCATCCGTGAGAGGGCCAGAAGAAAAGGGCGTCACCGCTGACTGAAATGGTCAGAGCCACACTGACAAAGATGATTAAGAGCCTGAGGCACCTCCTGGATGCGAAAGGCTGAGAGACTGTACAGCCTGCTGAATGCTGAGAGGGGAATCTTGTCAATGCTTATAAATATCTAAAGGTGGGAGTCAAATGGATGTGGGCAGGCTGTTTTCAGTGATGCCCAGGGACAGAACAAGAGGCAACAGGCACAAATTGGAACAAAGGAAGTTCCTCTGTGATGGTGACATGGCACAGGAACAGGCTGCACAGGCGGCCTGCGCTGTCTCCTCTGGTGAAGACATTCAAGACACGTCTGGACACCTTCCTGGGGGTCCTACTGTAGGAACCTGTTTCGTCAGGGGGTTGGACTCCATGGCCACCAGAAGTCCCTTCTAACCCCTGCATGCTCAGTCATTCAGCACTAAGAAACCTGCCCTGGTACCCTGGCAACCTACAATATCGAACTTCCCTCCCCTGAGCCAGGTGATAGCAAAGCTAGCCAAGCTCAGCTACGGCAAGCACAACCCAGCGCTTAACGAATGCCAGCGCCGAGCATGCGCAGTGCCCGCCCTCCTCCCCAGCTGCGCCTGCGCGGGGCGATGGGCGCGTGGCGGCTGCGGGCTTTGCGTCTGCTGGGCCTGGCGCTGCTGTGGGGCTGCGCCGCGATGGCCGAGGCGCTCCTCGTCACCGTGGCTCCGCCGACACCGGCGCAGGGTAAGGCCGGAGGGCTGTGGGAGCTGCGCAGCCCGCGCCGAGGCCTCCGGGCGCCGTTCGGAAGCGCCTTGAGGACGGGCGGCTCCCGCGCCCTCCTCCGCCGCCGGTGGGGCGGGACGGGGAGGGGCGGCCCCAGCGGTTGGGGTCTCGGGGTGGGGGTGGGCTGGGGAGCCCGCCGCCCTTGTTTGCACGCTGATATTGAGGAAGTCACCTAGGAAGAGGAAGCCGGCTGCGTGCTGTTCGGTCCTGGGGTCGCTTTGGGGTCGTTTATATCGTAGCCGCTTTCGGGAGGCGGTTGAAGTGCTTCCTCGTGTTTGAGAGGTGTTAACAGATGCGAGCAGAAAGGTGCTGCTGATCTGTGCTGTGTGCAGGCAGCCGATGCAGACCGTGACGCCTGCTTTTAGCGTCACAGCTGAGGGATCTCGTTTGTTTAAGGTAGGGTTTGTGCTTGAACATCCGACTTGGTGAGACCTGGGGCAGCAGGGGAAGGGAGCTGTCAGTTTCTCAATAGTTCCTCAACAGTTAGGAAGGAACTTGCTAACGGCCGCCTGTTAATCAGTCTCTTTCCAATAGAAGCATAAACCAAACCACATAACTTGATTCGAGACAAAACTGGATTGAGTTGGCAGCAAGGTTCCCAAGGAAAGGACTTTTCATGTGCTTCTATTTCCATGTGACTTTAGGAGGTTGCTCATGGCAGAAATTTTGTTGCTGATGTACAGAGAGGTCATGAAACATAAGGCCTTGCTGACTGTCAGATGACTCAGTTATGAAGTGATGGTCCCATGAAAGCAGGAATGTGGTTTGATGGGCGGTCTGTAGCTGGGGGACCTGACATGCTGTGTGCTGTTCAGCTTTGTATCCAGAGCAAAGCAAGGCTACACAGGTTGTCTTGTTCCCTGCTTCAGAACATCCCATAAGGGAGATATTCTACAAGGCTTGGTTACTGCAGCAAAAGGAGAGTTGAGGGGAAAGCTGAGTACTTTTTCTAACAATGCCAGTGGGTGGGAAAATGGTTTAAACTCAGAATGTAGATAAGTAACAAATTAATAGGAACTAACTGTGAGTAACATAGTTGTGGAAAGATTTGTGACTATCTGAGCAGGTGTACTGTTTTGTTTTTTAGTGGAATAGTAACAGCTTCCTCCTGAAAGGGTCACTGATCTGAAGGCTACAGAGCAGTTCTTAGTGTTTCAGATCCTTGTTTTCCTTAAAAAAAAAAAATATAAATAAAAAAAACCCCAACATACTATTAACAACACAAAATACCCTTTTTATAAGCTGCATTCATGGATATTAGAGAGGTGGAGTAATGTTTTTAAACAAAGGGCTTTTTTAATTGTGCATTCCATTGTGCCTGTCTTTTGTGAAGGAAGAGCCTGTGTGCTTTATCTGTGTTGCTACACAGGTCCGTGGGTACATTCCCTAGAAGGTGAGGTCATACAAGTAATTCAGGTATTACAATTCCTGTATGTGCTGGCAGGGTTCTAGTCATTAAAAAAAGAAAATTGAGCATAAGCAGCCGTTGGGGTAATAATTAATAGCAGTAGTAATTTTTATCTATTTCCCTGTGAGAATATAGCCTTGATACTGTAGCTAGCTCTGTGCGAGGTGTGTTGTAAGATGTGTTATGCTAAGTAGAACACTAAGTAAAAAAAGATGTTACTTATCAAATACTGCTTCTGCTCCTTGGTAAACCAGGCTTGTAAAAACAGTTCTTCATTTTATTAATTTTAGATGCTCAATGCTTATTTCATATGTCAGTATAGACAGAATGACTGGAAAATGTATAAAAAACACTGTTACTGTTGGTAGTTGTGCTATGCCTTACAATTTTTTTCCCAAATAAAGTTACTATGGTAGTGCCTTGAAAACATCTGTTTGAATCTGAAAACTTCAAAGTTTTTTTCTTTTTTAATTATTTTTTTTTACTGTGCCAGAACACATAGTGCTGTTTCCAGGTGGATTGGAGGGGCTGGGTGTTCCTTAGCTTGAGTGAAGTTTTGTTCTGTTCTGCACTCCTGAAGGGGAACTCTGTAACTGGTGGGAAATGTGTGAATCTTCTAAGTTAGGCAGCCCAGAGAAATGTATAAAGCAGAATTAAACTCTTTTTCCAATTGCTGGGGTAGCATTGCATTTTGTAACAACTTCATCCTTTTTTTAATCAGGATATTTGCTTGTACCTGGTAGTGTGTGTGAAGGGAAAAAAAATTAAGTATTGTGTTAAACATTTGATGTTCCTGGATAAATATAGATATGATACCTGTGGTAATTTGTTTTTTATTTCTCTAGCATGTTCGGAGTTTTCCCAGAGGTCCTGTGAAGAATGTTTAAAAAATGTTTCGGTAAGTATATATATATATGTATTTTTAAACTGAGAACTTGGTGCTTTTCCTCTTGCTTTTAAGCTGAGTTATGTGTTACTTGGTTGCTGTTTGTTGTTGTTCTCTATAAATGATGAACCTAGTTAAACTGCACTTAGTAAGAGGAATCCATATCAGTAGGTTCTAGTCTGGCTTTGAGTTGGTAAGAGTGGTCACTCAATACTCATCTCTCCACCCCCTTCCCCCCCACACACAGTATCATACTGTGCTTTGCCTCTTTAGGTACTCCCATTGGTGTGGGTGCTGGGTGCTTCCACAGTGCAGTGCAACTGAGCAAGTTGCTGCTCCTGGTTGTGACTCTCGCACTTAGCTTTGGTTGTATTTCCATCTTACAGGAGAGCTGGGTAAACTGTCTGGTGAATAAAATGCCTTGCATTTCTAGTATCCAGATGATGAGAGCTAGCTATGAATGAAGCAAGCAAGAGATGCCTTTTTCTACACACGTCCTGCACACTGCATTCAGCTGAAGCAGGCTGGATTGTTGCTTTGTAGATGTTCAGCCTCTCTGCTGCCAGGCTAGATTACTGTACCAAAGTGTTTAGGTTTTCAATGAGACCATAGTAATGTAAACATTTAAATCAGAGGAATGTGATTCTGTGTCCTTTACTCAAAACCTTTGTAGCCCCACAGTATGGTGAGTTGTGATTAATATCCAAGTGTCAGAGAGAGCTTCCGTGTGAGAGAGTGTCTCCAGTTCTAACCTTAGATGTCACTGGGAAGGATTGCTTCAGAAATCCTGCAATTGCATAAGTTACTGCAAAACCTTCACAAGAGAAAGTTGAGGAATATCCAAACTTATCTGTTCTGTGCTTGTTTTATCCATGTATATGTCTTTTTGAATTAAAACAGCAACAACAACAAAAACAATCGCTTTGTATTGCGGTAGCCATTGACTGTGGGCTGTGGACTTGTGTATTTGTCATCTTAAACTTGGAATTGTGTAAAGATGTCTTCATTTTCAAAAATGTGAAGTAGGAAACAGGAAATACGGGTCATTGAAGATTAAATGTTCATTACTACTGCTGGTGTGTCTGTCACTTCAGATAGGCTCTGCAGCTGATGCCTGTGAGGACCGAGACTGGCACATGAGCACCACTTCATTAACCTGAGAGCTGTGTGTTCACCTTGTGAGAGGAAAAAGTCCTTTAGATGTCTGTGCTCTGAAGGCACTGTAGCAGTTAGAGATATATTATTCTCAGAATCTGTCAAACCAATGATGGAGACCAGTCTTGTGTCAGTGACAGAATGATGGATGATCCAGGGCAACTACTGCAATAGCATCAGAGTTAACCTTGAGGAGGTGACTTTAGACTTAATTCAGGCAATTCGCACATACATTTACTGAAGAAGAAGACTGTAAGGAAAGCTATCAGCATTTGTTTGAGCAGTGTGAAAGCAAAGAGTGCTGGAATTAGATAAATTGCTTTAGTTGAAGAAATTGAAGAAGATGATTATATAAGTAATAGCAGCAGATAAAAATGAAAATAAAACTTGTAATGTTAGATAAAAATCCAAACGAACTGTGAAATTTATTCAGTTAAATAGAATTACAATTCAAAATAATCAGATGTTTAGCTTAATTATAATTGAGTTGGTCTTCAAAGTTGGTGAATACCTATTTTTTCATGTTTCTATCAAAAAGTTTTGAATACTTGGTATTGTTATGGTTGTGCTATTTCATTTTAAAAGTACTATTTTGTAAGGAGTATGAGTGTATGAGTTTTGGACCTTTTGAATCCTGAAACTCAACTAACTTTAATATTTATTACTATAAGGTTATAATTACATTAAAATCTGAGAAATGCAACTGTTATGTGATAACGTGTAGATATTGCTTCATGTTTTAAGAGAGAGATCTCTTCATGTGATTCTCCATTTGACTTGATTTACTGGGTTAATTGTTAATTTTGGTAAATATAAACACAAAGCCTTTTTATTCTTATGTGCACTGAGTACTTTAATATGTTGCCAAAATTATTTCAGACTTGTATGACTATTTATTGGCTCAACGTACAAAATTCAAGTTAGACTTAATTTGGAATTGTGCCAGGACTTCTGTAGGTTCCATACTATGAGATGCTATCAGTGTGTAATACTGTATCATACTTTTGTCTGTGGAGAGGAGAATTTGATGATAAATTGCCTTAAAATGGACTAATTGTTGTTATAAATTGTTTTCTGAAGAACAGTAATTTTTGTTTGCTTGTTTTGCACAGTGCCTTTGGTGTTTCACCAACAACACTTGTATGGATTATCCTGTGAGGAGCATTCTTCCACCGTCTTCGTTATGTTCACTCTCAAATGCTCGATGGGGAGTTTGCTGGAGTAAGTACTAATCCTGCTTCTGTGGTAAGGATGTATCTACAGGTATGCTCAGTCTGAAGAGTGGCTGCCACTTCCTGCAGCTTTTCTCTGATAATTAACAGTGTTGTGGAGGGGTGGAGAAGGACAACAGTTATGGTTGGAATGTGGAATATCCCTTAGGTCAGTTCAGGACGGGCCCCAGCAGTGTCCCCTCCCAGTCAGATGCACACTGCTAGCAGACTCCATGCAGCAGGAGCAAGTCAGGCAAAGAGCAGCCTAGATGCTGAGCACGACCTGTTCAGTAGTAGCCAAAACGTTGGTGTGTTCTCAGCACTGTTTGAGCCATAATTCCAAAATACAGCACCGTACAGGCTGCTGTGAAGAAAGTTAACTCCCTCCCAGCTGCACCCAGCAGGGAAAGACATTTGTGCTGCGTCCTTTTGCAAAGTGTTGATTAAGGGTATTTATTGATACTAAGGGTGCATTTGAAAGTTAGGTTGTTGGTTTGGGTTTTTCTAATAGAGAGAGGATTTCTAGCTTGTGTAATTTGTGTTTCTAGACTGAATGTAGCTTAAACACAGAATTAAAACAGTGGAATGGAGCAAAAATGGTAAAAGATTAAAAAAAAAACACAACAAAAATTAGCATTTGCTTCAGAAATCTTGTTATAAATTCTATGCACGTTGTGGTCAATATCCAGACTTGTCTGGACACCTGCCTTTGTGACCTGTTGTTGGGTACCTGTTTAGTAGGGGAGTTGGACTCTTCAGGTCCTTTCCAATCCCTGTGGGTAGATTCTGTGATCTAGTCTTACTGAGGCTCTTCCCTTCAGGTTTAGTAGGAAACTTAATCTGTGAACACGGTCATCTTAATTTTCCTTTTTGGAAATAAAACAGAGAAACGAGCATTGGCTCGGCTTTGCTGAAAATAAAGGCGAATATTACAGCTCTCAAAATTCAGGAACAAATGGCTAGCTTCCAGTTACAGTTTTTTATGAAATAAAATATTAACACATTATCAACCACTGCTGCCTGTGATGTACGTACATAACTTCTTTTTGGTCACAATACAGTGACTGAAGAATTTATTGGGAGGACATAACTGTGGAACTGCACCAGAAGATAGATATTACAGAATGAGTTGTAATACCTTTTTGTGTGCCTAAAGAGTGATTTAAGAAAAAAAAAACGTTAGTGTAGATAATGCATAGTAGCAGAATTCTAATGTGAGGTGCAGAGTTGTGATTAGGGTAAGGTGTTGGGGTTTTTTTGTTCATGGAGCTGAAAAAAGGATTGGGAAGGAAAAGAACTATAGGGAGGATAAATGTTAATGCTGGAGTTTAACAAGTTAAATATATTCATGTTTTTCAGTAAACTTTGAGGCTCTAATTATTGCCATAGCTGTAGTAGCTGGAATCATTCTGGTGTCCATAGCAGTTTGTTGCTGTTACTGCTGTTACTGCAGGAGGCGTTTCAAGAAGTAAGTATGTGTATTTGTTTTCTTTACTAACTTTGGATGCTGGTCTTCCCTACCTGCTGATGCACAAAAAAAAACCCAAAACCTTTTGCATTCCAACATATAATTCCAAGACTCCAATAAGAGTCTTCCAGTTTGGAACCATATTTATGTCATACTGTTTTATTTGAAAAAAGACTACAAAAAGATATTTAGTGACAGGTAGTGATGCTGGAATGACAGAGAGGTGATGTTATTAGTGATAGAATCACAGACATTTTTTAAATTTATTGCTTTATAATTCTGCATTTTTACACTTCCTTAGTAAGACTGGACATGAAATATTTAAATGGCTAAAATAATAACTTCTTGTGATTCACAGTGAGTGATCTAAGGAAAGCAAAAAGGGATCTGGTGGGGAATATGTAACTGTGTGCCAACATCCTATGGTATTTGGGTACCCATGCTTCACGGTTTGCTCCAGGGTCTGTGAGTGGGTTGTCAGTATCCCAGTGCATTTGCCAATTCAATGAAATATTGTGAATGTATGATGATACTCTTTTGCTCTAGGGTATTAAGGATGACTGACCTATTTTCAAGAAAAGTAATACTGAAGAAATTAAATATCCCTTAGATCTTTGAGAACTAGTAAAACTGTTCTTTCCTACCTGTGTACTTCTTTAATTGGCTAATGTCCTTTTAAAGGAAGGGAAGTCAGAAAATGAGCAGCTAACACGTGCAAACTCAGTGCAGCCATCTGATAAGTGCTTATTTCCCAGTGAAACACCTGAAAGGCCATGTTTATTGGGATATCACATTAATCTCCCTAGCATCAGTGAAGTTTTAAGAGTTTTAGGTTTCTGGGCAGTGTAGTTCCAGCTCTGTACCTTTTGTGCTTCAGATTTCTCATGTCAGTGAAATGTGGGCCCTCGTTTCTTGATCTGAAATGATTTCTGTACTATTTCAAGTATGTGTAATTCATTGTTGTTGTTTGATTCTTTTGTTAGAATTTATGTAGTTGTACATTGTTTAGTGCTGTCCTTCAAGCCAGAGAAAAATTGTACATGTGTGGCTTTCAAGAAAGATAAGGTCATTCCTGCTTTCTCTTTTCCTTGAAGAAGCATGTACCTGTTCTGGTGGTAGATTGTTCTGTTCTAGTGCAAATCCATCCCAATGCAAAAATTGCTAACTGTAGCCCTGTGCTGATAAGCCCTGAGGACTCTATAAAACTGCTTTAGATTTTATGTAAGATCTGTCAGCTTCCTCTGCAGAAGAACTGTGTAGGCTCCTGTGGCTGACATGCCGACAAATAGAGCTTGATTCCTGTGAAAAAAGAGATTTGTGTCAGACTTCAGTTTTAGTAGCTAAGTCGTCAATCACTACTGTAACATCTAATTCTAAAAATAGAGGGTTAGTTGAGAGTCATCTTATGCCACTACTCCAAAGGTGTCAAGCTTAATCTCCTGACACTTAAAGGATTTAAAGGTCTTGTCAAAGTGGGGTCCAGCTTATTTGAGGAAGATTCAGAATGTATTATTACACTGCAGCCTGAGATATTAGTAGCTTTAAACCCACTTATTCTCAGCAGGAATTCATTTGCTCTCTACTTCCTCAGATTTGAGGGCTCCTTTTCCACAAAAAAAAAAAAACGAAAAAAAAAATAGGTATTAATTGGAAACATGAGAACTTGTGAAAGTGTAGTGTTAGATCTGTTTTATTGATTTATTGGGTGTATCTTCAGGCGAAGTCTTGTTTCGCAGAAGCATCAGTATTCCAGCGGGGAGTTAGCAAGCTGTACATTTATGTTTTAGAAGCCAGCACCTGACTCCATCCCTACCAGAAATCCTTGGGCTTTTAGAGCAACGTTGCATTTTGTTATTTTTACCGTGTGCTTGGACTTTGAGTTTCATTCCGTGCCCTTGAGATATAACTGTTCATGAAACTTTACTAAAATAAACTTTCTCCTTCACTACTTCAGATTATCCATGCCTCTCCCACAAAAAAGTGATGGTTCATTTCAAACGTCCTGAATTTGATGAAAAATGTAACTTCCAATTTCTGGACATTGCAAAGAAATCGCTTAGTGCTATTTTAGTTATAGGGAATAAATGCATTCTCTGAGTCCTATATCATCATTTCATTGATCTGGTGGTTTTATATTTTGCAAGACCAATGTGAAGTGAGACAGTCAAAAATACATCAAGGTCTCCAATAAGGTAGTTTTACAGAAAAATGCCTGTGAATAGAAGCTTCTAGTCTTCTTGGCCATGCAAATACAGGGAATTAAATAGTCAGACAAAAAGACCTAGCATAGTTTTCTAGTGAAAGGAACCTCTGTTTTTTACTGTTAACAGCCCTGGATTCTTAGAGTTAGACTTTCTAACTCCCAAGTGGTAACAAAAATGGAGGGGCTAGGAAATTTGTATATTAAATGCTGTGTGAATTAGTGGAGTGCATTTAAACAGCTAACGCATTCAAATGTGTATGGACTGATTGAATGGGTGAGAAAAATGAGTTCACATTTCCAGTTCTGACCTCTGTATTTTTCATCTTAAAACATTAGACATGCTCTAATTAGCCACTGGATGTCACTCTTGTTTAACTTGTATATTGGTTGCTGCAGATGTGTGGCATTATAATTGTGTTTTTCCTGCTAATAGTATGTTAATACTGCAAATATTAAAATCATTCTATCTCCAGATAGCACATTCAATTCTGAAAAATGATCTGGAGAAGCATGGTTAGTGTCCATTCACTAATCCTGAAGAACTGTGATTTACTTCTATCAAACCATTAACAAACAATTATTGTTTAACATATGTTCTGGAGTCTTACAGTTCTCATATAGTATCACTGATGAATAAGTGAAGCTGAACTTTCTCAAAGCTTTTCCTAATGGCAGGGAAAGGCTGTATGCTGCAACTCTTACTGCGTTATGCAATTTCAGTGCATGCATTCAGTGGAGCGTTTTGCTCATGCGTAGCTCAGATGTACTGTGTAGACTTGGCATTTCTCAAATTCACACAGCTGAGGCACTCAGGTGGGTTCTTGCTTACTCCATAACAAGGCAGACAGCTGACAAGACAGTTCATTCAGACTGTTTTCCTGAGGGCAACTTGAGATTGGATAGCGATGGTTGTTGGAAAAGATAAATTGTCCTGACACCAAAAGCTTATGAGCCATCAGTCTTCTTCCAAGGAGCAACAGCGAACTTAACTGTGCATGTATGTGTGCAGTTGGCTTACTGTAAATGGGGTGTGACATGTAGAGGAAATAGCAAGTAGGAGCCCTGCTTCTGGAATGTCCTATAGAGTTTGAATGGCAGGCAACTTACTACGGTGAACAAAGCATATGGGTGTAGGAAAATGTGAAGGGGTAATTCTACAACCACTTCCATTATTCAGCAGTGGTTTTTTTTTCTCCTTTATTCAGCAATGAAATTTTACAGAGCTGTAAAGAAGTGTCTTGGATCAGACCGTAAATTTTTGAACATAAGTGCCTAAACACAGATTGTGTAACACTGAAGTTGCTTTTTCTTCCTCATGTGCTTTCTAGCAGACAAGATGAAGAAGAAGAACAGCTAGCTAGAAAAAGAGAGGAACGAAGACTGCAGTCCCTTCAGAGGTAAGTTTTTCCAGGTTGGTGTGCAGCTATACACTTGCAGTAACATAGAAGTATTCTGCCCTTCTGAGGAATGCTTAGAATACTAATCAAAGAGTCCAACAGAGACATTGTGAAATTTCCTTGACAGTGTCAGACTTCTAAAGAGCTAGGCTCAATGTCAGACGTACAGGCTCGATTAGGAGCTGGTATTTCTGTGACCTCTGCGTGGTTGATGATCACGGTAGCAAGTACCCTGAGCTCTCTGCTAGCTGACAGCAAATGGGAGTCTGAAGTCTGTCCTGGTCCCTATACTGGACTGATGCCTGTCTGTGGCACGAGTTAATGCCTCGTTGAGGCTGGGAAGCCTCTTTTTGAAGTGTAAAATAACTTGTTTGCTTTCTTTTGAAATAAAAGTAGACAAGATGATAGATAAATACCAAGTAGAACTTTTGCTCAGGAAGTGGGAAACTTTGGCTCAGATGTTTCAGACTTAATCCCACATTTCTATTTCTATGAAAACTGTGCACAAAGAAGTACAAGGCTGATAGTGCTTCAGGGAGTCAACCCTGACTACTCAGTGAGAGCAGCATTCTTTGGGATGGGGGATTTTATACCTTATTCATGGTTTTTATATTTTTTACATAAACAGTTTTGATTGGTAAGGCTGTGATTCACATGATACATACCAGTGCTGTGTACCTTTTGAATCATAGTTCTTTGGTCTTATCAGTAAGATACCAGGTGGGCATCTTCACTGCCTGGCCATTGCCTGTCATTTTCTCTTGAGCTTAGATTCACTGCTGGTATGAGTAGGGACTGCAGGGAGCAAAGGTGTAATTCAGTGTAAGACCCTTTGGGGAGCTTTTGAATGAAGGCATTAATTTTCTCATGTGGGAGTACTCCACATGCTGACACCTTAGCATGGACCTTGTTGCTGCAGCAGTGCAGTTACTCTAGCTTGAGATTTCTGAATTTATTAATCTGAGTCTTGCTATAAAACTGTGTGTGTTCTTAAGGTCAGCCCTTGACAGCTGATCTAGCAGTGGTGACTAACTGCTGTAGTAAGTGACAGGGTTCTGTTCTAGTTGTATGCTTCTCTGTATATTACATTAAGGGGCTTTTTCCCTTATATTTCTGTCCTTCTTTCCTTCTGTTGTATCATCTTTTGTCCCAGTTAGAAAAAGTTGTGTCAATCTGTAGTTCTCACAAACTTTCCTACTAGTCGTTGATAGTTTCCTGCCCTCAAAAAAGACATTTACCAAATGAAACATCTCAGAATGTATCCACAGGTAGCCAACTATTCTTGTTTTCTGGTTTTATTAACTTATTAAATCAGTGTGACAGTGTACAGATATCCAAAGCCACATTGCTACAAACATTTATGACAGCCTTTGTCTATTAGCAAACTGCTACATCCTGTTGTTGAGAAGCTGCTTCTTATACAATCTCATAGTCGTGCTTTCTTGGGAAATACAATGAACAATCAGACTATTGATGTTCTAAAGTGCAGGGTGCTGTGATTCCACTGTCTCTCAAGCTCACTGAAAAATACCACAGAATGCATACAGAAAATCTAGATGTATTTTTTTCCTCTCTCTTTGTAGATATTCTCTTAATTTTTTTTTTCAGAAGTACATCATGTTTGCATTATGATTTTGTTATTTTTGTTACTTTATCTTTAGGGAAAACCTCATATAGTTAAGTGATGGTTATTGTGCTTTGACTATTACGAACAAGCTTTTAGGAAGACATGATGAAATACTCTCTAAGATAACTTTTCTGATATTATGAATACCTCCAGAGTTGTTAAGAAATGTGCTGTAGACAGCAAGCTGTACTGGGATGATTTGATAAGAGTAATTGATTCTGTATCTTTTGGTGTACTAATACGGATCCCAGTTTTTCCTCAAGAACCTTGACAAGCTGCATCCCTCATTCGTTCTTTGTCACCCTAACATCAAGATTTGACCTTTATAAAATACTGCAAGTAGGCAGAAATTCCAGTATCAGCAATACATAGATGATGTGTAGCTATGCTTGTTATTCACCCTTCCTAGCTAGCACTTTTATTCTGTCCATTCTGTTGTTTTTGTTTTTGTTTTTTTAATCAGATCAGTCAAGCTGAAATAAAGAACAAAGGAAAAAGTGGCTTTCTTTAAAGGAGAGAGAATTCTGTGAGGAATGTGAGCATTTTGTTGTATGTCAAAACCATGTGCCCAGTTGTGCTAAACTTCTTAAGGCCATACATATACTATGATCAGTTAAATCAGTACTTAATGTGTATATTTATTTTAAAGCAGTGGCTCAAGTCCAGAGGCACAGGAGGTGACTGTGTACCATGACATTTCTACTGTGATATGTACATCAACTTCAAATTGTTAATACGGTTAATCTTTAGGAAATGTGATGCTTCTGGAATATGTATTTCGCTGTGCATGCAGAAGCGGTGTTGCACTGGATGGTTTACATGGCAGAACTAAGCCTGAATCTGTTCTTGAACTACGCTGAGGAACAAAGATTGCTGGAAGCAAGCAGGCTGTCCTGCCAGAATGATTGCTGCAGTTTTGGAGCAGCAGCTCTCTTTCCTGTCTTCTCAGGGCTGTCTGGGAAACAGATAACACTATTTCAATTGTAAGACAAAACATAACAGCAGGCCTGGGGTATTTCATGAGTTCTGAACACATGCACCTGTTTCTTATCTGAGGAAGGATTGGTAGGCTTGTGGGGAAAGTGCCAGGAGTAGGCCAGAACGCCTCTCCCTATCAATTACTTGCTTCCTGTGAGTCTTGTATGAGGAGGAGTCACTAGCAGTGGGCTCTAGAGTACGTTAATAGTCTTTTTTTGACCAGTAAACTACAGAGAAAAGTCTTTTATTATCCAGAAATATGTTAGTATCTAAATTCAGAGCCATAAATACGCTATTACATTGTTTAATAGAAACACAAGTAAGCATCTTTAAAAATGTTGCTACCGCATGGTGGTGGACAGTGAGGATGGTTGACAGCTGGTGTCTAACAGTCTCTTTTTGACCAGTTTAACCATTTTTTCCTTCATCTGATATTCTTGACCAGCTTGCTTCCTGTTGTAAAGACATTTAGATCAGTTTCCAATTTCTCATTACTTGAGATAATGAAAAATATACTAATTCTGATCTTTAAAATCTACCAGATGTACTCTAACCCGTGACAGAGTTTATGGGAATTCTACAGAAAAATCTGGGGAGATTGAAAAACGCCATTGAAATATAGAATTTGTACTCGGATGGGAAGGAAACCTGAATTCAATTTAACTACATCACCAAAGGAAAATTGGTATCTTATTATGTAGCTTTAGTCCTTTACTTGACTTCATGTCATCTACAACATAAAAAATCATATTTAAACATGACATCAAGTATTAAGTCTTTTTCTGTACTCTTGATTTACAGCTGCAAATACATGGCACTTTTCTGTCTGTAAATCATGATTTGTGTTAGAAGTTGATAACCAAAGAAAAGCTCTGATACATTGAGAGAGAAGCTGCCAAGGATAATTCGGTAGTGTTAAGGGAGAACAGTGTGTAGGGAATAAAACCAGAGAGGATTGTAGTTCATTTACAAATAACTGAGTATGGAGAATTACAATATGATTATTATAAGGAATTATTATCAGGAAAAATACTTTCTTTGCTTATAACACTGAGGGCAAATTGTATGAAGAGGCAAGAATTTAGCATACAGAAATTGGTGTAAGAGGAGTAGTATTAAGAGAACCAACTTGGAGCACTATGTAGTGGCACTGGTTGATGAGAGTGTAAGGTGTTAACAGTAGGCTGTCTTTGGATGGCTGATTCAGTCACTGCCTGCTCAGAATTTTATCTGACTCTTCTCAGTGCATACCAAAGCCTTATTTATTGTGTGTGTGTGAATTCAGACATGGATGTTATGGTACAGCACTGACTGCCTGCCAAAGTTTGAACGTTTCCCAAATATTAACAGTTTACTTTTCAGACGTAAGTAGTGTAAGGATTTCAGAATTTCAGATTTTTTGATAGCCTAGGGAGGTTTTCTAAAGGGTTTCTGAGATTTACGGCTTGCACAAGCTGCTTTCAATCCCAGTTCTTTTGATGATACTTAGTACTTTCTGTGTTCAGATCAGATTTAGTACTGAGTACTGAGATTTGAGTTGAAGCTGCAGTGGTCATTCTCCATTGTTTTAGCCAGAATAAGCAAAACAGTCAAATACACGAGTGCCACCAGTAAAAAGATGCATACAGAAAAACCCAAAACACTTGGTTTGAGGTAGTAACGTATGACATCACATGGTAACCATGCAGAAATAAGGAGTGGATTTATACAGATGACTGCTTTGTGCAGAATCATTCCGTTATACTCCGTGATATCCCTTGCCTTGTATCATATCTTCCTCCTAATGCAGCATAGAAAGCAAGAATTCTATTGTCAGCTTCACCCTGTACCAGTAGGTACACTTCATTCGTTTTCTTCCTGTTCTTTTCAACCTTTCAGACCTGAATTTTATCTTGACATCCTGATCCCCTAGTTTTCTTCCTCCTCCTCCTTCAGCTTGGCCAGGTTGCTTTGTTTCCCTTTCTATCCCAATGGGACAAAAAGGAGGTAGGTATCTTAGGGAAACAGTTGTGGAAGATGTTGAGTCAGTCTCTGTTTGGTTTTCTCATCGTGCTTTATCAGCAAGCTTTCCAGAAGTGCAGTTAGAGGGAAAGGCAAGTTCAACCCTTCAGATCCTCAGGAAACAGGATAATTGCTTCTGAAAACACACAAAATCTGATGAGCTTTAGGAATTGTTTGAAGGTGGAATATGCATGGGGCAAATGGGATCTTCAGTGAATTAAGCTGTCAGTACTTAACAGCTCTTTGCTGAATCTGTGCAGGTTAAAATTGAGAAAAGTCTCAACTTGTCTAATTGGGATGAATTTTGATACGGGCAACAAACAGCATATTTTTATGTTGAGGAACAATTTCCTCAAAATATATAGAAACTGGATCATCCTTGTGAAGTAGTCATGTAGGAACTTTTTGCTTTGTTTTTAAAGAAAGCAAAACAGTCTCTTTGTTAAAATGGTTTCCATTTAAAATTCCTTCATTTTTTCATTTTTACTTTTGCATGGAAGGGGAAGAGAGAGAAGAAATGAGCTCATTAGGTTAGGTTCTTGTTTTATGGGAACGGTCGAAGTTTGCAGAGTTAGATACTGTCTCAAAAACTTAGACAGCATAACTAGGTTTTTTTTTATTTTTTACAGTAGTGCAATATTGTAGTGTTCTCTGGATACAGTGCTGTATCTTAGAAACCTGCAGATCTCACATTTGCTGTGCTGCTTAAATAAAGCAGTAATACAGCAGCTCAGTGCCTTTCATCTTCATAAAAATATTACATTGATTTGTGATTCTGAAGCAGACTGTTTTCATAGATAAAATTTACAGTTATATTCCTAGCTGGGAAGCATTAGGGAGTGTTCTAGTGTTACTCCTTGATTCCTTATGTATGTATATGTACGTACATCCGAGCACGTTACTTTTATATATAAAAAGCTGTTCTGTTATGCTTGCAAATGTATTTTTTAGTGATATTATTGGTTCGTGGGAAGTTAAAGATTCTTATCTTTAAGATACATAACTGACAAATGCATTTTTTTTAATTTGTAATTGCATATTTTTAACAAATTCATATTTTGCTTCTGATGTCTTTATTTGTTGCAGGAAACATGAAAGAAAACAGAAGCATGATGAAATACGTAAGAAGTATGGTATGTGATACTGTTATTTCAATATTCAATATCTGAATTTATTTTTTCCCCTTCTCCTAATGGTTTTTAAAATTCACAGCAGAAGCTTGCTGCTTTATGAGCAGCAGAACTAATCTGGTTTCCTACTCATGTGTTTTTTGCCACCTGAGCACCTGATCTCATGGCTATTATGTTCTTATTCTCTTCTTGTGCTGATTCTCCAACTGGGTGAGAGCAAATTTGCTGGATGGGTTGTTTGCTTCGGGTAGGTATTTAAATATACTGTGAGAAATGGTTTGTATCCTCTTAAGAGCACTGATTAATGGGTTGTTTTGTTGGTTTTTTTAATTCTTGAATTCAACAAAACAATCTGTTGGAAATTTGCTAGTTAGTAGTCCTAGTCCCACAGTTATTAAAGGAGGGCAGGCTGGCTAGAAGTTAGCAAGGTTTTTAAGTCAAGCTTACAAAAGAAAAAATGATGGAGGATGCAGTCTCACATTATGATTCAAATTGTTGGATTTGTTTCCTGTGAAGTGGAACTGTGGTCCAGTAGGAGATGCATATTGCAAGGCTGTGGGACCTGGTGCCATCATGTAGCAGACTTTTATTATCTAGGCCTGTCAGCCCTTTCAGTTTTCATTTGACTTGTTCATTGAGTTAATAGTACTGTGTGTTCAGAGACAGATATGCTAAAACTATCCTGCACTTATTATGCAAATTACAGTAATGTCAGGGAAGGTGATTCTAGGGTCTGAAGAGTCACTCCAAGCTGTTAATTTATCCTCCTCTTAAACTGATTGGCAGAGTCTGGCAGTGCTTTCATCAATCTGCAATGCATCCTTTGGCAGATGCAGGAGTAGTACTGTTTGGTCTGTATGGGAAATTCTCTCCCTGGGAAGTATGCTCTTCTGCTGGAACAGAGGAAAAAAATCAGTGTGAAGCTTAAGCTGTATGAGGAAGAATGTTGCAGAGAGAAGAATTCTTCTTAGATATCTGTCATGAACTCCAGTCCTGTAGTGTTTTGTAGTATAACTGAGCTGCAGTTGGCAGACAGGGTCAGTTCCAATAGGTCTGAATCTGTTTATTGTTTGGTTTTTTTTAATTACCTTTAAAAAAACCACAACCAACCACCAACCTTAGGTTTTGACTTTATAGTATAGCAGTTAGAATATCAAAGCACTGCGCTGAAGTGGCATTTCAAATGGCTGTGTTCAGTTACATTCTGGTTGTGAGAGTTAGTTCTGGATGGCCATACAGCTTAGTGAAGACACACTTCCCTCGTCAGTGCTTAACTTCAGGAGTGCTTGGTTGGGTCTTGTTTGGAATACTTGAGTTTTCTGAAGAGTATGACTGTGATTCAGTGGCTCAGGAATATGTATACCAAATTTAAAATCTTACTTGTAGCCATCCTAAGGGTTAGAGTCTTTTTGCCCCTCAGCTGAAGCATGGTAGGCCATCAGTGACCTATTCAGGAACAAGTTTGTGCATTCTTTGTTAGTGGAAGGTGTATCTTGTCATGAAGAGTCAGGAATGTCCATTCCTTCGTGTAGTTAGACTTTGCAATGCAGTTTACCTACAAAAGGTCATGATTTGACTGTCAGATTTCTCTAGCAAATTTTTATGTGAGGTTTATTCGTTGACAGGTTTGCTTTATTGTGAAGTCAAAGACTAGTTTATATTACCAGATATGTTTGAGGCCTATATTTCAATAATTCATTGTTTGCCCTAAAGGAAAACTCAACTCTTATGTGAATCATTGAATGGAAAGGATGCATGAAACTGAGGAAAAATGAAAGACAAAACGTCTGAAATTCCTAAATATCATTGCTGATCTATACAACTTCTGTTTTGATAACATGCAGACACATGGCTGTCAAAATAAGTCAGTGAGACAATGCAGTAAGTCCTGCTATAACCTTTAATCTTCTGTCTTCATTTTTAGCTATCTAGCAAATACATATGTTAGCATATTAAACATAATCTAATAAAAATTGCTGCAAATAATTATGGAGACTCTAGATTATTTTACACTCTTACGCGCTGCAGAGCTGATTCTCAGTTAAGTAGGCGTGGATGAGTGGCAGAATGACAATGACTTAGTTAACCTGACTCTGTAGATTAAGATGATCATGCCTGAAATTTCAGTATTTGGTTGGCTTTAAGGGAATGCCTTTTCCCATTTCATCCACCAGCTTTCATTACCCCATTTAAATGGTAATTACACATTTATAATGCATTGCAGGTGTCACTCTAGCCACAGTCCTTTGGGAGCTTTGGAAGCCATAGAGAGCTTTAGCAACCAGGAATACACACTCAGAATTCTTTCTTTGTGGCAAAATTTGATAGTATTTCTCATTTGCTCACATGTGAATGCAATATGATTACACAAATTATATGTTGACTGTTAGGAAATTTTAAAGTAGAATTCAGAGTACTCTGCAGCTTGTGTAGCATACAAAGGAACTACTATTTAATTGCTGCTGAATTTGCTGCTATTGTATGTTCAGTATAGCATTAGTAAGAAGCTGCTTTATTTTTTTTTTTCCAGGATTTTGCCTGATATTAGTGGAGGGATTCTGTATCTCTATTTTTACAAATTAATTGCTTTTCATGGTTTTGGGCTTCTGAACCACTTAGTTCAATACTGCAAAGGTTTTGATAGCTAATTTAGTGATACATAATCCTGTCTCTTTTATTTGATGTGACACGTTGATTTATATATTTGGTAGTTCGTCTCAGCAATTGTTCTTCCTGTTTGCTATGCATACTTCTTCACACTGACCTTCTTTAGCATTCTGGATGTAAAACAGCAAAACTTGTATTGCTGTACACTTGAAGCTGTTTAGTTTTATGTTAAGAATAGGAATGTTAACTTGGATGTTAAAGAGGAAATGAAGATGTATGCAGCATATAGCAAATCAGCTCAGTTTTTGAGGTGTATACTGTGTCTTGTGCCTCTTTTAATTCTGTTTTCCAGCAATGCTGGTATGTGATGAGGGTGAGAAGCTACATAGTTAGCATGCTATATAGTATAAATGAATGAGCTGGGAAGACTTATTAAATTTCTACAATTGTCTTGTCATTTCATATGTAGTGGGAGGCCTTATTATTTCATACAGACTAAGGAAAGATGTTTGACTATTATGCCTTTCAAATTTTCTAGTCCTACATAAATACTGGTAAGTAGGTCAAATAGTAATCTCATAATGAAGATGAATAAATGTAAGATGCTCACATTTCTTTTTAAGTGTCCTGCACATTGATCTTTTAAGTTTACAGTAACATTTAGAGGACTTTACTGCAAACAGGAGTCTTCAGCCTGCAAGAGTGTAGCTGCTTTGAACCTGAGAGTGTAAATTACAAGTTGGGTAGTTGCTTCTCTGCAAAAAGGAAACAGCCAAGAGAAACAGCTTTCGTGTCTGGTTTAAGGCAGTCAGTGAGTTTCAGTTGCATTGGATGTGCTATCCAATTAACTTAAGCTTGCAGCTCCTTTTTAAATATCATGGCTAAGAGCAGCTGTGGCAGCTGACAGTAGCTTTCTGTCATGCTGCCTTTTTCTGTAGGTCTCCCCTTTTCTCCACTTACTGGATTTTGAGACAGCACCTTTGGTAAGAATTGATGCAAGTCATGAGTTGCGTTCTCCTTGTTTTTACTTAATACAATCTAATGGTCTACTTAAAATGCTGAAGACTGAAGAAACTTTAATCATGGATGCAGATTTGAGAACAAGATTGAGCTCCCAAGTTTATCCAGTGTTATAACCACTGTGATTATCCTCATTCGGAAGGGGTCTTGTACCTCCTTCCCTGGGATTCATCTGTAGTTCTGAATGCCCGAGCAATATATTTCCAGGACTGTACAAATAAGACAGGTCAGAGAACTTGAAGTGAACTTGAGCAGATACTTTCCACATCTTATTATCAAACCTGATATTAAGGAAGCACTGCAAAGAAATGTATTTGCCATAACAAACAAAAATGACTCATTCACAACACACAAAAATGGCTAGTTTGAAACAGCTTTTGGCTGAGTGTGTTGGGGGAAGGCAAGTAAAAGACTGTTTGCCTTCTTGAAAATGATATATTAAGTGTACCTTCCTCTTACTAACTGGAAATTGGCAGTACTGGATGTGGAACACCGCTTCGTTGAATCTCAGCTATTTGAGCTGTAAGAGAGCATTTCTGTGGTTTTACTGTGTTACTTAGCACTTCATACACTGGAAGGTATTTGTTTAGATTGAATTATTGGAAAGACACACGTACACTTGCCAGACTATATACAGAAAGATACATAAATAAGTCAAGTCAGCAGAGTTATATGTGTGCATTTATGTGTTGTTTTTCAGGGAGATTTTTGGTATGTATCCTGTAGTTGTAACAGGTCAAAGACATGCACTGGTTGAAGCAACTCAACCAAGGCAGGCACTTCCTTGATAACCTTAATTGATTTTATCTGTTTGTTTATGAGGCCTTTTAAGTGGTTTAGCTCAAAATTAAGGTTATCCTTTTATTCCAAAGTTAATTTTGTCCAGGAGTCTAGCACTTGTTCTCAAGTTTGGCACCTAGGCTAATGAGTGACACTGCCTTCTACAAGTTTAAAGATTAGAGAAGAAAAAAAAAAAGAGATCTCAAAATACCATTGATTAATTCCTGCACAAATGCTTAAAGGATGACTTCCTCTGAGTAATTACAGGAAGGGCTAGTGCCTTTGATGCAAGGTACTCTTATCAGGTAACTAGATTTTCTTTCTTTCTACCTAATGGAAGCTGCATAAGTGTGACTGACCCATTCTCAGACAAAACAGCAATTAGATATGAGGGCTGGTTTTAACTTCTTCGAAATTGGCTGCTTGAAGTCTCTGTTCTTGAATAGTTAAAAGAATCTTTGTGCATGTTCCATAATACTTGCTGTTCCCTATCAGGTAGTCAGTTGCAGTTACAGATACAACAATCAGGCATGCTTCTTGCTTGGCATTGCTGTTAGTTTGAAAGAAAGGCAACAAGGCAGTTGAGTGTAGTCTGCCTTCGGTCCTTCTGAGTAGAAGATCTGTGAGGAGTTCCAATGAGACCGGCTGGTGACAAGTGTAAGTCTGTTGTTACTGCTATTGTCAGAATAGTTGTGAATTGGGACAGTTTGGTTTAGCTATCTTCTCTCTCTATATCGCAAATAAATGAGATAAAGAAGAGAGTCCAGGCGTGCCAGGCAACAGTGCTGAAATGTTGATATCAAAGAGATGGACAGTTGCCCTGCTCTTTCATGACAGATCAGCTTCTCTACTCTTGTGGGACTCATTGTTTTCAGTATGCCCTCCCACCTAGCCCAGATGTGTCTAGCCCAGATCTGGTGTGCGGTTTAGAATCCGTCTGGAAAAACTGCTGTTATGGAACAGTGATTGCTCTGCTAACCTTTAAAGAAGATGATATGCAAATCCAGACACTCAGTATAATTGGGTGGCTTCACAGTGTTTTCTGACAACGTTCTGGTTAAAATATCAAGAGTGTTCGTGATGGAAACATGCTGCCACTTGGATTAAGTGGTGCTCTTGTTCTGGTCCCTGGTGGTTTTATTGAATGGAAGGGTGATCTTCATTTGTTCCTGGAGATTGTTGTCCTGTGGCAGAATGCCCTAAGTGGCTGAACATGACAAATGATTGTGCATATTTGAAGTAGAGTTAAGACAGAATAGCAGCATCTTACATCTGGAACGGAAATGATGCTGGTATGGAAATTATAAATGCTGCTTTCTTTTGTTTTTCAGGTCTTCTCCATGAATCTGATAATCCATACAGCAGATTCGAGAATGAATAAAGCTGTGCACCTTCCTTTGGAGATGTACCTCCAGAATACAGAAAGATTGTGGGTTTATGGTTGTTTTCTTTGTTGCTTATTTTCATTTGCTCTTTGAGGTCATCTTTTATTTCCAAAGATGGGTTCCCAACTCCCTGCACTGGTTATAAAGCTAGATGTGGGTGAAGAAAGCTAGATGTGGGTGAAGATTTCATGAAATACATGTCTCTATCTTTAATCTATATAAACTATTTTTCTTATAAATGGTTTTTGGTTGTAGAAATGTTTGCTGGTGATATTGATATTCGTGAAACATTACTTTTCTTCATCTTAAAACTGTCTTTTGTTCCCTGATTTATGTGATTAACAGTCGCAATCATGTAAAAAAAACTCAGCATCAACTGCCACCTAAACTGTTGTTCCTGTGTTCCTAAATAAAGATTTTTTCTTTATTGTATCTGTTACATAAAAATAAAAGGCAACGAGGGGGCATAGCTTCACACAGCAGAAATAGCTGATGTTGATACTGAGGTAGGTGAAACTACAGCAGGCACATCTTATGTAGCACTGTAACATGAGAACGGTTTTCTTTTTTGCCCTTTGAAGAGAGGTCTTCAAAACCAGTGTCTAAGGGCTTAAAGAGGGGAGTGTATTTATTTTTGAGTAATTGAGAGCAGTCATGGAAGTCAGTGATCTTGAAAAAGAAATTACTTCAGTGAGCAAAATTGCCAGAATATAGAAATGAATGTAGAACGTGGCTAGGTGTGTATGTGCCTACTTTTAAGAAGAAACATCAGCCTCAGTGAATGTTTTTCTGTTGTTTGCTTTTCATAAGTCCGTAATGGAGTGAGTGTGGTGATTTGGACCCAGGCAGCAGCTAAGTGCTGCTCACCTGCTTCCATTCCTGCAGTGCGTGAGGGAGAGAATGCAAACAGCACAGGTGAGAAAACAGATATCAAGATTATGATGGTGTAATAAGTGAAGGAAACAGAAGCAGGGAGGAAAAACAGAAGAAAGGTGATGCGAAGGCGGTCACCACCTCCCAGAAGCAGTCTGTGTAGAGGCCGACTCCCGCCAAAACACATTCCCCTCAGTTTTTATTACTGAGCATGATGGCACAAGGCAGGGACTGTCCCTTTGGTCAGTTTGTGTCTGCTGTCCCAACACTTCTCTCTTCCCACCTCCTTGCACAGCCTCGGCCTGGTTGGTGGGGATGGACTGGGGGAAGTAAGAACCCCTGATGCTTTGCAAAGGCCAGAGCGTTGGTGTGTTATCAGTTCTGCTTTAACCACAAATACAAAGCGTCGCACCATGCAGGCTGTACTGTGAAGAGTGTTAAATCCATCCCAGCCAGACTGTTTACTAAGTTGTTTGTTTTTTTTTTAACCTTTTATTCTTCATAATGTGATTTAGCTGCTCTCTTTTCCTAGGGGTGAATTCATTGGGCATTTTTACTTGCTTTACCACTATGATGCAACAAGCAAGGAGCTTGTTAACTAATGGTTTAACTGATCTCCCTTTCTGTGTATTTCACAAAATGTACAGTATTGAAGATGTTATTTTTTATCAATGTTCTTAAAATAAATGCTTTAACATCCTTAATTTGGTTCTGTTTGGTTCTGTTCTTTACAATCTTGGTATAAAAGAAATGATTCAGTGTGAGTTCGGCAGGAGAAAGCAGGGGTTCTGCTTTTCTTCTGGTGAAAAAGTAAGAACTGAATGTCATGTAAGTGTGGTAGGAATCAAGCTTTGCCTGAGTGTGAAGGTGAACTGCCATTCCTCGCAGTGCTGAAGAACCTGCCTGTACTTCAGCTTTAGTAACCATCTTCTGTTGCTGCTTTTGGTACAGCGTTCCCTTCCATTTTTTTGCACTGTGATTTTCAGAGGACACAGTTCCTTGAAGAACTGGATATGTAGTGGAGTTAGCATTCACTGAATAGTAGAGTGCACTTTTTTTTTCTTAGCTTGTATTTGGCACTTTATTAATGATAACTGTTGAATTTCATGTTTCTGAACTCAGGTGTCTTCAAGTCTCAAATCTTACTCAAATGGCTGTCTTAGAAAAATTACGGTCTGTGATAAGAGCGAGTTGATAGTGTGGAAATAAAATGTGCTGATGGCTCTCCCTGGAGAGAACTTCTGCAAAAATGATGAAGGTCTGCCTGCTGTCTCATGACCCAAGTAGTGACATTCCTGACTTAATAGAAAAGCATTTTTCTTCAGCACCTGCTACATTGTATGAAGGGCTGTCATGAATTCTAACGAAAGGGGGAGGAGGGAAAACCTTTCTTGTAATTTCGAAGATGGAGATGTACTTAGAGCACCAAACATTTTGAGAATGTGGCATTTATCATTTTCAGTAAGAAGTTTCCCCTCCTTCACGTTCTTTAACAGGAATAGAGAAGGGATGCAACATGCAAACAGAATGAAGGGAGGGAGACAGCACGAACTTTGAGTTTGAAAGAGACTCTGAGTGGAGGTGGTAAGGAGATGATTGAGGGAGTGGGATGTCAGTAGTCTGGGATACGGTGATGCTGGTAGCAGTGGCAGATGACTGTGCTCCCTGCCTGCATCTCAGCTTGGTTGTGTTTGGTTTGGGGCTGCGGGCAGCTCTGACTGCTCCCTGCTGCAAATCGAGGATCCAGGAGGTTGTGTGGGTGGAGGGTGCAAAAGGGGCATTACTGTGCTCCGTGGGTATTTCCTTTTGCACATCTTAGATGAAGTGTGCTTTTGTGTTTTGTTACGTCCTGTTGTCTTAAATCGAGATGCTGAGCTCTGTTGAGTTGCTGTATTGTAGAATCACCAAGGTTGGAAAAGAACTCCAAGATCATCCAGTCTGACCGTCCTCCTGCCACCAACATTTCCCCACTAAACTGTGTCCCTTAGTGCAACATCTAACGTTCAGACATTCTCAGGTCACCTAACTATCAGGCATCCTCAGGTCATTTCACTAGTTTACAAAGAAAATATGCTACCAGGGTTCCAGCAGTTTGTCTTCTGCTGGAATGTCTGTACCACTGGTATATATTGCTAATCAAATGCTGGAGTGACTTTTCTCTTGGTATGCAAGTGCTACTCAACAAGAAAAAGTTATAATAGAGGGCAGAATTTTTGAGTTGTCCCCCTTGAGTCAAGTGCTTGCTTGGCAGATAAATGGGTAACGGAGTAAACAAAAGTCACTTTGAGAACCATGTAAGCTTGCATCTGTGTGTGTGTTAATGTGATAAAGTTAGATGCAGGATGAAGATAAAGCCATTGGCAGCTGGTTCGGGGATGTGTTACTTTCCTTTTTTAATTTTGACCTTCAGTCCACTCTGTGCAAAGTGCTGTCAACTAGGAGCGCAGCAAAAGCAGATAGGAAATGTTTAATTATCTCACATTGAAGTGGATTTTCATAGCACTGCTTCTGTCACAGTTCCTGAGCTAACTGCAGCTCTGACCTGCACCTCCTGGCTGACCTTTCCTGTACCCTTGCTGTCACCTGCCTTGGAACAGCACTGGGTGCTTGGGGTGTTCTCAGAGCAGCCCTGGTTACTTATTTCCCAAGCAGCAGTCAAGTATGACACACACACCACTTTCGCCCTTGAGAAAAAAGGCCCTTGAGCTCTCATTACTTCTTTCTATCACTGTGGCAATTCTTAACTCCTTATAACCAGATGACCTCTGAAGCCCTCAGCTCTGGTAAACAGTGCTCGCAGCTTCACGGGGTGCTGTGAGAATCTGCAAGGTGACAATTTCACCTATCGCATTTCAGATGTATGTGACAACATTCTCTTCAAAGTTGTGGTCTTCTTCCTGTATGTTTTTCTTGAATTCCATAGCCTCAATCACAAGAGAGTGAGTTCGCATCGGTGAAGCAATGGACAAAGGAGACTGGTGTGGAAGAGCTCCCAATGGGAAATTCTGCCTCCCTGACCTGCTGCAGTCTGAGGAAGGTGTCAGTGTGCTCCCTGGTAATAGCAGTCTCACCTGGCTTTTCAAGAAGCCTTTGACAGTACTGCACACCAGAGATTACTGAAGCCTACTGAACAGGAGGCTTAGAAATGACGTGTGCAAACTGAAAGGCAGCTGATGTTCTTCAATGAAGGGGCTACTTCATTGTCACAAGGATCTTGTGACCTCTGTGGCTTTGTTAGTGGAGTTATGAGGGCTCTGCCCTCTGTCTCAGCTCATTTTAGGGTGCCAGTTGCCAGCCCAGCTGTTCTGAGCAGTGAGTTTCAGGCTTCATTCTCTCAGTTGTGCCACTGGGCCGTACCTCATGGATGATTGTTGTGTTCTGGAAGTTTTACACAGGTCCAGGTGTGAGCATGGTGTGCAGCCTCTGTAACAGTGAGAGATACTGAAGGAGCCATTGGGCTGACACTGAAGAATGTCCTTTTTTCTCAAGACTGCTTCTCACTCCTCCTGTCTGAAGCTATTTGTGCAAGAAGCGAAGACGATCCCTTTTGCTGTGCAGAGTTAACTTTAGTCTACACATGAGAGAATAATGCTAACTGGTGGGAAAGCCTTCAAAGGCAGAACAGAGCCCAGTGCCTAAGGACAGGAACCAGTCTGCAAAACATAAGAATACCTATAATCTGCTGTAACTTAATCTTTTTTTTCCCCCTCAGCATCTCTTCCATTCAACTTGGCCCTTACTGCTTCTATTTATTTGCTTATTTCTCAACAATTTTTCTGCCACATGTTGTTAGAATGGGCTTATAACTGCCATTCCTATCTGAGGCAAATAAAAAAAAAAAAAAGGAATCGTGTTTTTGAAATGAAACATCTCAACACTCGGGTTTCTGCTCAAAGCCACGAGAAAGTGAAGTGGGGTCTTCAGGACTGTCTCAGTTCTGAGTCAGTTCTCTCACTGAGTGCAGAATGCACTACCGACCCAAAACTGCCAATAGAAGGGTTGGGTGTGGAAAAGTCCTGTAGCAGAACTTACTTTGTCCCTCAAAATTGAAAAAAAAAAGAGAGGAAGGGGTGGTGTAAAACCTTGTTATCTGTAGGTTCTGGAGAATCCTCTCAGCAGGTGGATCCTCTGGTTCTGGGCTGTGATGCCCTATGCCTGGTACTCTGCTCTGGGCTTCATTGCTCCATGTGATCTCATTTTTATTACACAACTTGCCATAGTTCCAGTTAGTCACTCTGTGTTTCTATAATTGGCGTAAAAACCCTAATCACCCAATTAGGATGTGTAATGATATTGTAAAAATCCTATTAAACTGAGCAGAGGAATATTTTTAAAAGCTTTTAATAGGAGTCTCTAGACATGATAGTAAAAGAAGGAGGACAGATACAGGAGGTTTATTACGTGCCGATAACATGGTGCTTTCTAAATTAAACTTCAAAGAATGATATCTACTTTGTTAATGTAATTACTTGCAAAAAATTATCAGAATATAATTAATAAATTAAAAATGTTATCTATACAGTATGCTATCAGTCTAATTCTCAGGACAAGAATTTAGGCTCTCACTTTCATGTTCTTGTGGCATTCAGAATACTTGTAGACCCCTTGTTAATCTGTGTAGTGATCGGATTTAGATCTCAGGAGATAGGAGTCTCATTGCTTCTGTTTGAAAGAATGCATGAATTCAGAAATGTTTGCAGTCATGTATTTCAGGATTTGGCACCTAAAGTGCTAAATTTGTCTCCCTCAGGGAATAAAACCAGAGTTTAAGAAGTATTGGAGAGGAGGGAGGAGCAAACAAATGAGCCCATTTGACTATTTTTTTCTTGCCTGTACAGCAGGGAAAGCTGAAAATTAATCACCTATGTTTTTGGGGGAGATCCTGCACTGAACATTCATTTTCAGCTGACTTTGCTCTTGATCTGGCCTGCTGGACAGCCATCAGGTGACAGAGCCTGGCCATGGGGAGAGGAGCAAGGTGTGCAGCTGGGGGCTGGGGGTCTGAAACCACCTGCCAGTGACTGGGGGGAGGAGCTATGGGGTGGGGCTGCCCAAACAAAAGCGCTATGATGCTTTAGTTTTAGTTCACGTGGGAAGACTTCGTTCAAAATGAGACATTTTTCAACTTGAAAAAAAAAAAACCAGGAATACATAAATTTGTCAAATATACATAATTACATCAGTCAGAGAAGGTATTTAATACCCTGGGGCTAGGCACTGGCAGATCGGATCAGACGGCTCTGTGATGGATTTGGATCTTGTATATGACGGAGTAGTGCTACAATGTTGGTTTTAATCATTGCACTGGTTATTACTTTTCTTAAATGAGCATCACAAGGGAACCGCCGTTGGAAGGAGTTTGTAATTAGATTAGAATGTGAAGCAAAAAAGGAGCCATAAATCCTACGTCTTTTATTACAAATTTCCTTCCTGGCATTCTTTTTGGTACAGCAAATACATTTTGAAAAATTCTGTTTTACTCTGTAAGCCCTGTTTGCATCACACAATGAACTGCTACAGTAAAATACAGATGCATGACCTCAGTTTAATTAAGAAAGACAAAAGTATACTGAATGAAGGACTCTACTAAAGAGTCACAGAGCCTACCTTGGGAGCAACAAGAAACAGAGTACTGGCCACCTGTCTGATGTGTTCTGAACCTTCTTGTCAAGTTGTTCTTAGAGAAGCCATGATACACGACTGCTTGCTCACTTACCATGGGAGCTGCTCAGCTGGGTATGAAGGCTGAGCTGTTTGTCATTACTGGGACAGTGTTCCTGTTGACACCAAATACAGGCCATGAATCACAGCGTCTGAATTCTGTGTCTGAAATGACAGATGGTCTTTGACAGCTCTGCACCACCAGGTCACTGATTAGCACTTCCAAGGTAATCCTCAGTGTAAAAGTAAAAAACCATAGAGCAGCACTGCACAATGGTGTTTCTAGTAATACATGATAAAAAAGCACATTTAGACACTGCCTCCCCAAATTGGACCTAGTTAAATAAAGAAACTTCCTTACAGAAGGAGGATGTTTCATACCCAGAAGTGCAGAATCTGAGGAACTCGCTCAGCACTGCAGGAGGTATGTGTGGTTCCTGGCTTGTAGCTGTGCTAGGACACTACAGCACTGCTGTTTGGGGCTCCAAAAGGATTTGCAACCAGGAGCACTGCTGTGTGCTCACACCCTAATCCTGTGGGACACCCATAGTGACCTGAGAGGCACAGATCCTACTGGAGACTTCATTTTTTCCACTGATAGAGAAAAGATGAAGACACCTTTATGATCCCTGAAAGACTGCTTCTTTCACTTGCTAACCTGTTTTTTATCTCCTGAAGTATGCCCATTATGTATTCTCTTCTATGTGATTGTCTTCTGTATTTCTCTGATGCTGCTAACATACCTGTATAAGAACACGCGTTATTCTGATCTACTGGCTTTCTGTGTTCTTTCTCTCACTAAATTGAGAAACAGAGCATTAAAGTTTCATACAATATAATGTTCTTCCGTGGCAAAGTAGCTATCTATGAACTGGAGAAGCCAGGTGAAAAGGTGGGTTTGAGGCAATATAGATTTTGTTCCATTTAATTGGGGTGGAGTAATGGGGGCTTAAGTTCACCTCCGCTGGGATTGTTGGAGCATGACATGCAATTATGAGAGCCTTGTTTTTTCAATTCATGTAGAAGAAATTGTCAGGGATTTTCCATTGGACTCTGTAACCCCCAGATGTTTTTCTGAAAGACATTTTTCTTAGCAGAGATTATATCAAGCAAAGCTTTCACTATAAAAAAAATTATAGGGAATTTATCTTGGGAATAACTCCCCAGGGATCTTTTCCCTTGGGAACGTGTATTTATTTTTATGGTGTGTCTCTTTTGATAAATCTTAGAGTACTGATCATCCTGAATGATTGTGAGTGCAACGGGAAATTCAGAAATATCATAAATGCTTTGGCAAGTAGTGTGGGACTACTCGATTTCTAAACATTTACCATACTAACTAAATCACCTTGAAAGCCCCATCCACTATATTACATTTTATAGATGTCTCCTTATATAGGAGAAACAAAGTATGAAATGTGGAAAACTACACGTAAGTGAATGGAATCCTGCTGGAGTATTCATGTTTGGCAATTTTTTCTTGCATAAATTCAGTAATAAAAATGTGAATTTTAATCATACATAAAAATTTTAGGTGCATAATGTAAAGCTGGAAATTAGATCATAGAATCTTTAGAGTTGGAAGGGACCTTCAAAGATCAAGCGGTCCAGCTCCCATGCAGCAGACAGGGACACCAACAGCTAGATCAGGTGCTCAGAGCCCCATAGTGGGCTGTACATTTTAACAGGCTCTCCCAAGAGTCAGCAGCATCCCAGTGAGTCCACCGCGGTGCGGTACTGGTGAGCCACTGTCCAGGCAATGAACAAAATGGACTCAGACAGCTCAGACTACCCAGAATGCAATGAACTGTAACATCATTAATTCTAACACAGATGCTCTCTGCTATGAATAGTTTCTTGCTGGTTTGTTTTTAATGACACTTTATTAAAATAACTTGTGTTGTTGCCTGGCTTATAGGTCAGCCTATGTTAGTTTTCACGGCACGGAACTGACAAGACTGTCATAAGTCCCATAATTAGTTTCTTTGCCTGGAGTTTGTCATAATTGTAATAAAATAACTTGGGCCTTTCTCCTCCTAATTTTGCAGGAGGTGTCACCTTTTAGCATTTACTCAATGTTTTGTTTAAAAAAATATCAAGGAAATTGTAATGTGTTATTTTCACACAGGCCCAGACTCTCTCAATCTGGCAGCTCCTTCTTATCTAGTGCGGCTTTCCCCTTTCTCCACGCAGCTAAAATCCACTTCACCCCACAGCCAGGCTGCCACAAGCTCCTGCCATTCTTTTTTGACAAACATCCTCTACACATCGCCCGAAGCCTGCTTTGTAGGCCACCATTCCCACTTATCATCCTGTGTTTTTATTTCTCCCTTTGTTTCATTCTGCTGCCTCTCTCTATTGCAGGGACTGCATTAAATACCCCCTCCTTCTCTTCCTTCCTAAAGCTTTTAGTAACTTACATCCATGCTCTTCTCCATTCCAGCTGTCGCACCAGCTTCTACCTTTAATTAGCAAGACCAGCTATTTTTGGCTGAAATTTCTTTAGAATGTCTTTATATTTCCCATAACTCCTGGAAGTGGGTCTTAGAAAAAAAAAAAAAAAAAAAAAAAAAGAGAGAGAGACAGACACAAAGGCTCTCTTTAATCTTCCTCAAACCTCTTTTTTTTTTACTAGGAAATATATTCCACAGTGGCCAATTTGCTGTGCCTTGTGCCTGTGACTCACGTTGCACCATTCCCCATCTATCACATCTACTGGTCATCCTCCACTGTAAACTGCATTTCTGCAACAGTCTTTGTATCTGCATGACCTACATGGACTCACTTAGTCCATAAAGGTGCCTGAACAGCAACAAGGGCCTGGAACTGCTGCTGCGGTGTAAAGAAGTCCTGGGCTGAGAAACACTTGATTTTGTATTCAATACTTAATGCTGTGCAGTACTTCGTTACCACAGTGATGGGAACTAAATAAAACAGTAAGATGCAGTTTCCAAAACCCTTTCTGAGTGGAGTGGCATGTGGGCTGAACTGTTTTTCACTGCTTTATGTGCTGATTTTGAGATGGAGTGGAGTGTAAACAGCAAACCTGAGGGAAGAACAAATTATGCTGAATACATCTCTGAAATCTATCTACATTTTACTGTTAAGAAGGCAGATCTCCATTTTGACATAGCAGCCTTTCAAGTATGACCCTTACAAATGTTTTGCATTATTCTGGGGGAGAAGTTTTTCTCTCCATGAGAGTTAACATTCCCATTATGCTCTCTGCTATGGATTTGAGCAGCCCAAGAAGGCACAGAGAGCACTGAATAAACAGAATCCAATCAACGTGCTAGTGCTCTAACACATCTTATCTTAACAATAAAAATTGCAAATGAGTAAAATATATCAAAAATTGGAAAAAATGCAAAAACAAAATGAAAAAGTCGAAGAGATCTTAGAAATAAAGTAGGGTTAAGCTTTCAACCCTGTTTTTACAAGATATCAGCATATATGTTTTCTAATTTTATGTGTAACACTTAAATACCCACACTCATAACCAGCTGGGTTTGTGCGCCTTTATGTTTTCAAAAGCACAGATTATGAGAGGATCCTTGCCCACGAGAAAACTCCTCTGGCTGTGTATTCCAAGCTCTTTATTTTCCCATCCAGTCAGTTGGGTTTTGTATGCACACATGCGTGATCTCCAAGTTGTACAAACAGAGCTCTAGTTCTGATACCAGAGACTTTTCTGCGATGAAAAGCAGTGGTGTTCCTGTAAACACCCTTCATCCAATATTTACAACAAAATGACATGATTCACACATGCTTTTTGAGAGCATCTAAATGGATCGCCCTCAGTGCTCCTGCTGTTTCATTTTGCATCATTGTCATTATGAGGGTATTTGTTGAACACTTCAATGGCTTCAAAGCTTCCGGATCTGATATTACAATGGCTGAGGCCATTACATTTGGGATATCATTTTCTCTCTTACTAGACCTTTACCAAGATGACACAAGAAATCAGGCTCATTAGAAGTTTTTCCACTGATTTTACAGGAACAACACTCGGCATTACTGCTGTGTTGCTAGGTAGCTAGGCGACCTTAAACTGGAAAGCAGCTCAACACATGAATGCTTGCAAACTTAACGTTTGGCAGATCTCTGAGATCACACAGTTTATCCAGCAGCATTCACCATAGAAGCTTAACATTTATAACTGGTACTTACGTTATCTTATTGGTTTGAAGCATGTAGTTTACTGATGACTTTTCTCTGCTCTTCATTCCTGTTGTCATCTCCCTCCATCTGTGTGTACTAACACTGCCTGTGATGGAGTTAATTTTCTTCCCAGTTATCTTGTGCAGTGCAGTGGATTAGATCTGTGGCCAAAACAACCACAATAGCACCAGCTCAAACCAGTGTTACAGCTATTGCTGAGCAGGGACAGCACAGTGACAAGACCTCCTCTGCTTGTCACTGCCCCGGCCCAGTGAATGGATTGGGGGTGGGTAGAAGGCTGAGAGAAGACATGAAGAAGCAGTTGAACCAAACTAACTGAAGAGCTAATAGGTGCAATACACAATGTCACAACTGGCAATAAAACAGGGAGGATCAGGGTTTGGGAAGGTTAGGCACCTTTTGATTGGGAGTTGGCTGTGGGAGGTGGTGAACAATTGCCTTTGCATCACAGGTTTTCTTTCCTTTAATTTTCCTCTCTCTTTTTCTCTCTTTCTCTCTTTCTTTCTCTCTTTCTCTCTCTCTCTTTCTCCTTTCCTTCCTTTTCCTCCCTCCCTCCCTCCCTCTCTTCCTTCCTTTTCCTTCCTTTTCCTTCCTTCCTTTCCTTCCTCTCCCTCCCTCCCTCCCCCTTTCTCTCCTTTGTTATTTCTCTCCACTTCTCCTTTGCTTACTAAACTTTTTCATCTCGACTGTGTTTTCTTGCTTCTGCCCTTCCATTTCTCCTCCCACAGGATTGTGGGAGGTCAGTGAGCAGCTGTGTGGTGCTTGGCTGCCCACTGGGGTTAACCCACAACGCTGTGTGATGAAAGTGCACTCACTTATGCCAGGAAAGAGCTGCCAAAAGCTGTAAGAACTGTACCTACGCAGGAATGCCAAAGCTGAAGATCCTGCGTTACTCTTAACAGTCATTTCACCACTAATGTGAGTGTAAGGTCAGAACAGAAGTGAAAGCGACTCCACACGGCAGTGCGTGAAACAAATTGGCCACTAGGGGGTAGGGGAGAGGCAAGCCACTGGTGATTCAAGGGGTCGCCCTTAGCCGTTGGTCCCGGGAAAAGCCAACTTTCCACTGCGCCTTTGGAGCTATGTGAGCCATAACTCATCACCTCCTAACCCAGGGAGCGGAGCCTGACAACAGCCATCAGGCTTGAGATGTAACATCTGAGCCTGTGTGCCCTCCATTTATCAGCTGGGGTGCTCCGAATATAAACAGGGTGAGTTTCCACAGGTTCATAAAAGCTGTGATTTAATAACAGCCACCAAAAGGCAATACATGATATGTTAGCTCTGAGAGGTTTTTGGGGGAACAACTTATGATGTGAACGTAGATTACACAGGTACTGTTCTTCTGTTATTGCTGAAGTTTAATTTTTGTTGCTAATGCATTTTGCTAGCAGAGCTTAAAGGTCACATCCCTGAGGATATGGCACCATTTGTGTGAGCAGAGCCTGGCGTTCTCTTCAGATAGCAACCATTGTGGACTGGGTATTGCTAGAGGACAAGTGAAAGTGAGACTGCAGGGGTGAGGGGGACCAGGGGATGTTTTGTGGCCTTACATCCATCTTCATCACGGGAGGGTCACAGAGGAATTGCTGCGTTAACAATTAGCGCGGCTCTGAGCCCATGGTCCCACCCGCTGCAGGAGGGAGAGCTTCTCAAGGTGAGCAGGCTGGCAAACAGAGGCTGCCTTCAGCCAGGGAGCTTTGTGGTGATCTGCTTCATCTGGCAGCCACGGCCTGGTGGGGCTGTGCCCTCCCTGGAGGAGTCACACGTGGCACTCCTGCACTCTCATCTCTCTTCTTCCCAGCAGATCCCTGCTGCCCACTGTGGGCAGTGTGCTCAAGGTGAGCTTCCCTGCATGGCACGCTGTGCACCCACAGCCCCAAATTGTTCACTGCCTATTCCACAAACACAAGCTGCCTGTTCATGACTTTTGGGTTATGACTTTTCAGGTTTTTGAAATTCAACCCCCTGGCCCAACACAAGTTCAAATAGAGCAAGAATGTAACTGAAGTACACTGCCTTTTAGTGTCCCTAAAGAAGAGTGATGGTGGTTGGGTGTGGGGGAGCTGAGGGAGCTCAGACCACGCTGTGACTTTGTGAGTCCAAACAGTCAATGCCTGAGAGCTGGCAGATGCACAGTGCTGCATTATGCTGCAAACCACCACCTGCACCGCGCGCCGCAGATCTGTTTTTTGGCATCTCATCTTTCCTGCCCTATCTATCTCCAGAAAGGAGATTTCTGCCATTCTACATGCTCCAGGCCCATTACCACGTTGTTTATAGTTCTAAACAATATGTTAGTTTACACAGCAATAAACAAACTGCCAACCCTGCTGCCTCCTCTCCTCCAGAAATAACAAACCCAACCCACACCTCAGTGCAGAATGTTCAGATGAGGCTCACTGCTCTGTGTGACACGTGGAGCCAAATGCTTCCTGTTGCCCAACCTGCAATTGATAGCTTGGCAAATATTTTCATTGGACTTGATAATCCATGCATTTCCAGCCTGATTTCACTCAACTCAGTGGCAGTAGCAGAGGTCAAGACTCACAGTGAATTCTTAGCAAAGCCAGCAAGGAGAGGTGGGAATCATGAAGAGCAAGCAGGGTTTTATCTAGGTTGTGTCTTTGGGGAATTGATGTGAAAAAGAATGCTTTAAATGAAGTGCCTGGCTTTTTATAATGTAACTGTCCCATTAAATGCAAATGGCTTTAACTCTGTGTGATGCTCGTGGAAGGAGGCAGCAAACAGCAATATTCTTCAGCATTTTGTTCATGTGCTTTTTCTTATGCCACAAATTGCAAGACTACAACACACACACACACACACACAAAAACAAAACAGAGGCAAAAATTTGCCCCTGCAAGGAAGCAAAATGTCATCAGTATAATAGCTGCTATCTCTGTGGTTTGCTAATTGCGCCTTTCTGCCTTGCTGGTTTCCTGAGATGGGTGGTGAAAATACAGAAGAAATAAAACAACCACCAACTTCTGAACTTGATCAAAGCTACAAAAGTGATTTCATATTCTTGAATTCAGTGAATTTTCAGCACGAGTGCCCTTGGAAGCAGAGAAGGTTTGGGTGGAGGAAGGAACAAAGAGGGGCTCCAACACACGGTTCTGACAAGTGGAAACCACAGAGGGAAGAATAACAGAGCTGCAGTGCACAGCGTGAAGATTTCTGCATAGCTTCAAGCTCGTCCTTCCTCTGGTAAAGCACATCTGTGCAACGTCTCTGTGGACTGAGATTGTACCATTTTCAGCAGACAAGGATTGGGTTTCTCTGGCTGGCACCACACTGATGGCTAATTTAGACAAAATTTTCCTTGATTTAAAAGAACCTGACATGTGCTCATAGATTACTCCCAAGCAGCTGCAAAACCAGACATTTGTCAGGAATTCTGAGTGCTGCGCAGTCACAGAAAGCAGAGTGCACTGTGGTTGTCTGGCAGAGGTTTGACTCCATGAATTATAGCTTACCTAGAAGCAGGGGGAAAAATGGGAATGTTGTTCCAATTCACTAGGTGCTAAAAGTGTTGATTCATGTTGGTAAGACAGTGTCTGTCAGTTAAGCCTGGTTAGTTACAAGTTCTTAAAAAACTTTATCCCTAATTGCTCAAAGAAAGCCACAGTGCTTGTGCAAGTCTCTGCTGGGCAGCACAGCCCCCAGGGTGAGTGGTATGCACAGGGAGTGGAAGGGCTCAAACACTCAGTGTTAGCTTCTGGATCAGAATATGTGTTTGGTGTTGGTGGCATTTTCCTCTTCACCCAGAGGAGTACTCACAAATACTAGCACCAGATGTAAACAGAGATCAAACTCTTTGACTGTTATTAAGGACTTAAATGTCATCTTTTGCAATGACTGAATAAAACATCCTGAAGTGCTGGTGTCTTCCCAGTCCCTTGTCTGTTTCTTCTTAATTTTTATATTCTTTCATTCTTACATTCCTCTCTTCAGCGTTTCAGTTTCCACCATCTCCATTTTTTCCCATAATGTCACATAACCAACATGAAATTGAGATTTTAGCTCCTGTTTCAGGAATGGAAAGAGGGTCAGTAGGTCTCACACCTCTGAAAGCTATTCTGTCAAACTGCAGATTCAGGGTATGTGTGCAGGCCATCCTACAGCCTTCTGGCTGTATAGGGGGAAACTTCCCCATGATCTGCTACATCACAAGAGCACATGCAGCAGAGAGCAGCGTTCCTCCTTGGGAGACCCCATGCTGGCACCACGTTTGCCATCCCTGTGACAGACAGGTCTGGTCCCAAATTACTCACAATTGCATATGGTTCAGACCCAGCCCACGTAAATGCTTGTCTAGACAAACGTGCTTTTAAAATTGAGTTAGCCACTCCAAGCCGGGGCACAAATTAATCCTGTAAATTGTGTTAACTGGCCTCATTAAAACACAAGTTCATTCTAACCAGATAACATGCATTAAAACACCATTTGGAATGTGTAAGCCTCAGTTTTAAAGCACGTTACCTAATGTATTGTTCTCAAAAAGTACACGCTTTCTGTTTTAGACCAGACACAGACATCCATCCTGACGGGTTAAACTGATTTCTTTTCCAATAGCGTCGGTTCAATCGAGTTAACAAGATCAAAAGCTCTCAGCGCTCATTAACCTGCAGACTAACACATCTGAGGGCGCATTACCTGGCTGCGTTTTGGGGCTGGTGCCCTTCTCCCACAGCCTCTCGAGCGTCAGCCCATAGCCAGGAGGATCGCCTCCTCGCACCGCTCAACCCACAGCGTTCGCACCGCGCTTTAAGGGCCCCGTCCCGGAGAACAGCTCCGGGCTGACGGAGCAGGGCGGCTCTGTCTGGGGGCACCCCGAGCCCGGCGGGGCGGGGCGCGGTGGGATACCGCCCTGTGGGCGGCACGGGGCCGCAGCCCGGCCCGGCTCATCTCGGCGCGGCGGGGCTGGCGGCAACGCGGCTCGGCAGCCTCCGCGAGTAGGGCCGGCTGCCTCCTCCCTCCTTCCCTCCCTCCCTCCCTCCCGGCCACGGCGCGGGGCTCCTCCTCCTCCTTTCTCCTCCGGCTCCCTCCCTCCATCCGTCACCCCCCCCCGCCCCCCTCTCCGGCCGCACTTGCGCTGCTCCCGCTTTGCACTTTCCATCTCGCTCCTCCGGGGCGGAGGGTCGGACCGGGGCTATGAGCCGCGCGGGGAACGCAGCGGCTGCCGCGCCGTAGGGAGCCCTCCCCGGGCAGGGCAGGGCAGGGCCGGGGTGTCCCGCTGCAGGCGGCGGCTCTCGGGCACGGCTCGCGCTGCCGTCCCGCTTCGGGGCGGAGGGACCGGCGATGTGCGACATGATCGACTCGCAGTCCGCCGAGAAGATCAGCAGGATGAAAAAGTTGCGGAGAACTTTGTCGGAGAGCTTCAGCCGAATAGGTGAGGCCCGAGGGGCTGAGAGGGGAGGGAGGGGTGCCCGGTAACAGGCTCTTGAGGGTACCGCTCGGAATAGATCGGTGTTTCCCGGCTGTGTGTGCGCAACCCGTGTTCGAGCCAGCCCGAAACAGGCTAACAAAGTGAGAATGGGCATTGCCCAGCGTGCTGCCGAAGTGAAACCTCGAGAAAAATGCGGGGAAGGGAACTGTTATTGTGTGGCTGCGGGACTGGGCGCCTATTTTCTTTCTTTCCGGCTGCGCATTCCTTTAAGTTGAGGCTGGAGATGCTGAGGCTGATAACGCCGGGTGGGAGAGTGGGGAGGGCAGACAAAAGAAGTCGGTCTGTCATCGCCGCCGAGCCGTGCCGCGCAGCATCCTGGAGGCAGCGATACCCACGGCGTCTGCCGGTACCGCCGCTTCGCGTTCGGCTTTGACACCACTCGTTTTGCTCCAGGGTTTGTTCTGAGAACGATGCCAAAGAGTTGTGCCGCCTTTGGATCCGTATTGCTGCCGGCCCGGGGCGCGGTGCTGGGCTCCGTCCAGCTCCCGTTGGAGGTGCTGCTGCCGGCCGCCAGCACCAGCGTGCTCAGAGCCGCAGAGCGGGGCGAGGTGCGGGGCGGCCGAGCTGAACTGGAGGCCGAGGAAAGCCCTGACATTGCCCTCGCCCCTTCCTCACTCGGTCAGTGCCGCCGGGGACGTCTCGCCACTCAGAGCTGCTCTGTCCCAGGGGACTGCAGCCCTGAACCCTGGCAAGGAAGCGCACAGCACGTGGAAAACTGTGATGCCCACGTACTGGTGAGACACTGGCTGCCCAGCGAGGTGGTGGGGTCACCGTCGTTGGAGGTGTGCACAGAACACCTGTATATGATATTGAGACACATGGTTGGTGGGTGCAGTGGGGTGGGTCAGTGGTTGGACTAGGTGATCTCAGAGGTCTTTCCAACCTTTGTGATTCTGTGATTCTCTGAACCTGAAGTGTAGGAGGGTATGTGATGTCAGGTGTCTTTCTCTTTTTTGTTTTGGTTCTTTGGCAAGGTGGGTAAGACTGGAAAGAGCTCGTGTTTGTAGAAGAATTTCAGAGGTCTCTGTTCAGAAGTGGATACTAAGTCACAGTTGCACATCCCCCTGATTTCATATGAAAATAGCTCTCACCTATATTCGATCTTATGTCAGTTAAATGCATTTTACCAATTTGATTAAAAGAAAAAACTCAGGCATTTTAGCTGTCACATGCTTACATGTATGTACAGATACAGACCGTCTGGTACAGACCTGTGGGCAGGCTGTGCCTAGCGGAAGTCATTAACAAAGACAACACTTTGAATGGAGGTGCTGCTTAATTAATCATAGCAACGTTGATCCCATTAATGCCTTCTGGCACCACGACCTCTCTGAGTGCTAACTTCTGCATGTGTTTGTGGCTTTCTTGTGTGATTGTCTCTTTCAGCTACTTTAACTAATGAAACACTTCAGTTTTTATTGGGACTCTGGGCTGATTTAGGTGCCTGTGCTGTCGTATCTTCCATGTACCAGGGCTTTTTGTGAGGTCAGAACTGTCCTTGCCTGTTGGGGATGTTCAGTTGTTAGAAGTCAGCTGCCACCAGCAAGGCTGTTCCTCACACTGATGCTCCAGTAATGTGAGCATCACACTATTAACTGCACTGTGAGCAAAAGCTCTGATTTATCAGCTTGAGGTTTGAACTGAGCCCACTCCCTGATAGCCACAGCTGCAGATAAGCTCGAGCAAAGCAAGCCTCTGTTTAGAAACTCTTAGTTTGCATACCAGGAAACGCTCAGGTGTGACACATGCTCCACTTGTGTTTTGAGATTAAAGAGAGGAAACCAAACCCTCAGTAGAGAAAGATGTGAAAACAACATGACAAAAATAAACCTCTCTTTGGCAATCAGGCGTTTCTTGGTCAGGTCAGCAAGTGACTGAGTGAATCTGTATCTGATCTTGAGCTTTGTCAATCATCCATTACAATGTTTTTATAAATCTGTGATAGTCTTCTAACTTTTCCTCTTACATGTTGTCATGAGTTTAGGTCTGGTAGCATTATGAACATGCTAGTGCAGGTGATGCAAAGTGTTGTGGCCTTCCCCTGCAGCAGCAAGGACATCTTGGTTAGCTGGGTAGTGCAGCATGGAGTATCCCCCAGCGCTACCAGATCTCAGCTGCCAAATACAATTCTTCCAGTCCGGACCCTTTAATTTTGATACCAGTATTGCTGTTAGCCTCTTTAGTAAGAGTGGTGGAAGTACTTGGATTTGTCACTGGCAGTGTATTTTTGGTAGAGTTTGTAACCCAGTGCCTAATAAACAGCCTTTGAGACCACTTTTTCCCCACAGAGTGATTCTTTCTATTTGAGAGGATGGAAATGAGCAAGGAAACCAAATGCTGTTTTTTTTTTTTTTATCTTTTTATCCCCAGTGTGCAACAGTATGCTGAGTAATGTTTGAAACTATTTTCCAAAAGAATAAAACTATGAAATATGGTGTGGAAGTTCTGGATATTCCCCCAGCATCTCAAGATGAAAGAGGCTAGCCTTAAAACCAGCTCAGCCATCCCCAGGGCACAGAAAAGAGCCATTATTCAGTACCAGTTATAGCCTTGAGCAGTCTTGGCCCATTTTCTTAACTTTGATCTGAAACATTTCATCCATTGCATCCAGAAATTGGCAGAGGGTGGTGAATATTCGTCTGTATTATATGTCCTGCTGATCCAGCCCATAGTTATTGGGGTTCCTGGCACTGGGACTGTTTCTTTCAGCTTTACGAACTGAAGAATGAAATGTGGGAAACTGCCTCGGCCTTCACCCTGAGCACTCGCTTGTACTGTCTGCAAGGCACTGAGTCTGCTGGAAGAAATGCATGTGGCCTTTTGTGCAAAGCTGAAGCTGATATTCTGATACTGGCAGGATGGCTTTTATTGCAGGAATTACAAGCTCACAGATCCAGAAGAATGGTCTGTCTTTGCAACGAATGCATCCGTTCAGCTAGCAGAAGGTTTCTGGTGCTACAGGGAGTATCCCTCCAAAAATGTAGCACATCTTGAAGAGCTCACGTTGCTAGGAATCTGAACAATTTACAGAATTCATTTTATTGATAAGTTCTTGGCAGCTTATCCCTTCCTATACAAACAGCTGAATTAGTTTACAAATTCCCCTTTCCTTCCTTACATATGTACTGTTGCTCATATACACAAACACGTGATACTGGATATTAACCAACTTTGTGAAACTGTCTTGATTCACTGTTTCTTTCAGCATTTAAACTGTTATTAGGTTTGCTTCTTAGTTTTACCCTTTGATAATTATGTCATTAAAATCAATTATCATTAATTTTATAAAATTACCATCATCTTGTAGTTATGGAAAGAGTTCCTGGCTATGCGTCTGTTGAAGTGAGTGTAGTACCCAAATCCTATTTTGAGATCCTTCCAGCTCATGCCATTTAATTTTTTTTTCCCTTATGCAATCTGTGTTGTCCAAGCCCAACACCTGGCTGGGAAGGAAAGGGCAGGGAGCCCTGCTTCAGTTGCTCACAGGGCATGAAAGCCGTCCGTGGCAGCCCTGAGCACCCGCGTGCTGCACTGTGCTACCCGCTCCTCACCGACACAAAGGTTATCTCCACTATCTCCTTTCTTGTACACACACATAGCTCGCATACCTGAGATAATGAGAAGTGCATTTGTAAACAGTTTATTATTATTATTTTAAAGTGGAGAGTAGAGGTAAAATCAAGCCAGAAATGTGCATGGATTCCCATTTCTTGTTCTGCTGGGAATTCTGTTGTTATCTGCTGTTTGGTTATTCCTGAAACATTTTGGTCCTGTGGAAGCTGAGAGTTTTGGTGCTGGAGACCTGCTTGTCAGCGTGACCCAGGGGCGTCATAGACCATATTTATAGCCTGCGTGTTGTTGTGACCTGAGAGGTAAATTAAAAAAAAAATTAAAAATTTGTCCTTAAAAACAGTTCCACAGATCTTTTCTTTTTGTCTTTTTTTTTTTTTCCTTTATGTCTCGCCTCATAACTTTTGAGAGCATGGGATTGGCAGTCTGAAAATGCCTTGTCAGGCCTCCACAACCATAAAAATGCATTTCATGGTAAAAATGTGCAGTCTGCCTGCCCTAAACTTCTCAGTAAAGTTGTTTTTCTGTTTTCTTTTTTTTTTTTTCTTTTTGAGCATGTAATCTTCAGCAATCTGAGCAAAGTCATTTTTTGTGTTCTGAAGAAATGCCAGTGTGAGAGCAAACAAAGGCTGGAACATGTGTGCTTTCCTGCAGAAGGAGAGCTGTGGTGTGTAGCTCACAGCCCTTGGCAGGGTTGCAGAGCTGCAGCACAGTTCTTTGGCAGAACCATGCTCCCCTACCTCGGTCCCTCTGTGTTACAGCTGTGGTATCCGGGGGTTTTGTTTTTTATTATTACTGGGTTTGTTTGTTTGTTTGTTTTAAGGCTTTTGTTTCATAGAACATAGGATGTCTTGGGTTGGAAAAGATGTTAAAGCCCACCCAGCCCCACTGCGTGCTGTGGACAGGGCTGCGTCCAGCAGATCAGGCTACCCAGGGCCCAGCTCACCTTCAGCACCTCCAGGGCAACCTCCAATCCCCGAGGACAGGGTTTGGAAGGGATTCTGAAGGGAGAAGGTGCACATAAAATTGGAAACTACTATGTTTAGATTCCCAAAGGTGCTGGGCACTGAAGTAAATCATCGTTGATCAGTCATCAGATCAGTGCTTGCTACAGCGTTAGAACTACTCATGTCTTTCTTGTTGCAGCAGTTCACATGCGTTTGGAACTGTTTTCATACTTCCTTTTTTGTTGTTTGTGTGCTAGGTGATGCAGGGTAAGAAGGACAAAAATCTTATCTGCTTTAGTGAAAATAATATTGAAAAAAAAAACCAAACCGTCCTGCTACAGTCTCATACTATAGTGCAAAAATGTAGTCCTTGACAAAAAAAATATGCGGCTAGTTCATTGTGCTTTTGCAGTATGAAGTTCAGTCAGGCTCAGGCTCTCTAAAAGGTGTTTTCATGCTCACTAAGAATTAAAAGAAATGCATGGACTTATATTTTCCTTAACCTGAAAGGATAACATATTTCATAAATATGTAAATGTGGTATCTTGGAAACATGCTGTGCAGTCCTACATACCATTTAGTTTCATATTTTGAGTGTAAAATTGTTATTCACGCCAGCTTGTTCTTTTCTATTATAACAGGAAAGAGTTGCTCTGTTTTTCTCTTTCCTGGAGTTAGTTACTTTGTTCTCATTGAAATGCAGTACAGATAACTGTTTATTTTTTTCCTTTTATTTTAAAGCCTTGAAAAAAGAAGACAGCAGCTTTGATGAGGTAGGTTAAATATCTTTCTACTTTGCATAGTCCAGATATGTTTGGTATTTCTCACTTGTGCTCAGAGACCCACAGACCATAGTGTTACTGCATGCACATTACTTGAACATGTGTTCATTTTCCAAACAACTACCAGATTAATTGCTTGGTTGAAGACTCTGAATGGAATGCTTGTTTTCTTGAATATAGTAAAAGTGAATGTTGTGTGAAAAGTATTCATGTAGAACACGTACACGCAGAGAAAAGGTATATGTGGGGATAGTACTTCATAGAACTTTACTTAGAATAGTTGTAACTGTAGATACGAAGACAATGTAATAATACAGTCCTTCTGAGAACACTGTGTTAAATGCTGCTGCATTTTATTGTCTTTTCACTGAGTGTCTCAAGTGAGATAGATACTGCCTCTGAAGTGAGATAAAAACAACAAAGCACGCACAAACCCAACAGCTAGCTGTAGTGGTAAAACTTGTACTTGATTATTCAGTGTTCAGGGCTTGTCCTATCTGTAGTATGATTCATGTGTTTGTTAATTTGTAAAATATGCTGCTCACAGTTTGTGCTTGCATTTATTTATGATGGGCCTTGGAGGGTGTGGGTCAGTGTGAGCTGTTCTGCACCACAAGTTTACTCAGGAACGGGTGTAGATCGCAGTGTGATGAGTTGTCATTATGGTAGACAGTGCTTGTACTTCTCTCCATCACCATGACTGGAAACAAACAGTAACATTTTCATGTGTTGATATTACAGTTCTGGCACTTCTGTCTTCACTGGATGCAATCTTAAGTTTTGGCTGATTGTGGTGAGATAGTTGGTGTCTAATGCCAGATTCTGAATACATGGTGATGTAATGTCCTTGATACTGGATCAAATCAGACTTTGTTTCTTTCTAAAGAGATCTCAGCAAATTTTCAACCTCCCTGCTGTAACTTGCTAATAGCAATACAAATGTTTTATTCTAGTCTGACATTCTGCGGTGTTCAAATTCAGCTCAGCCCCTCTCAGGTCTAAAGCGAGTCAGATTTGGCCTTCAGAAACCGTTGTTGGACTGTGCAGTGGTCGTGACTGTTGTGGTTCTGTTATAGCACTGTTAGAATTTGAGTCCTTAAAGTTATGACTGTTTTGATAAGTGGTCTGTAGGCTCTGAATCCTTCTCACACAAATCTTCACTGTTCTTACGTGTTTTTTTCTGGAGGCTTCAATGGTTTAACTTTGTTCTGACTTACTCATTAAGTACTGCATTTGATACAAAATCTGAAAGGGTCTATTAAAACTTTTTAAATGCCTCACTACAAAGATGCCAATTTTCCTGTCCTCTCCCCTTTCACGGGATTGTCTATCTACAGCTTGTGAGCATTCTCTTCACACTTGGTTTTCTGCTTGAACAAGTGACAATTTGAACAGATTTTCTACTTAAATTTGGGGACGTGTGCAGAAAAATATTCAAATACATTTTTAATGGGGTTGGACATATTGTTCGTTTGACATACTGCAGTGTTTGCTAGAGAATGCTAGTGGGGAAAAGTGCACAAAATTGTTTTTCCAATCTCCTGTAAATATGGAGGAGTTTGATGTGACATGGGTATCAAGCAGTTACGTTGCTTTAGGTGACGCTTATTGAAAAGAAGAAAACAAGATTCATATTTTATGTTGTCCTCGTTAATCTCTTCGATCTCAATGCAGCAGTTCTTGGAAGTCATCTAGTCTCAAGAGTGAATCAAAGAATGGGAAGTACCACGTATCACTTAATTCCTTTCATATTAAACATCCTTCAAATCAGAAAATAGAACAATCTCAAGTAACAGTAGGCTACCTCATTGTAGTGATGGGACAAGGAACTTGAGGGAGGACTCTGTATTGAAAGAGAGCTCATGGTTTTAGACCTTTAAATTGTGACTGAAGCACCGGTAGCAAAAGCAGGCTAGCTGGGGCCTGAAATCTCTGAGGGGAGAGGGAAAATGACATAAAGAGGAAGACCAACCTAAAGCTGCAAGGCCTGCCTTTGCAGCTAAGTCAGTTGTCAGATTATTCCACACGTTTTGGGTGTTACATCAAGCTCTTGGTTGTTTATCCTTAGGGAAATAAAAAGGAAAAAAATGAGCTGCTTAGTGGGTCTTTTTCTGCTTACTTAATTCTTGCATATTGTAGCTCAGAAACGTGTAAGACTGCAGGAAGTCTTCATTTTGTGGAGAAACTACTAAGAATTAAGATATAAAAGATGGCAGGCAAGTGTATTCCATAATTGCTTTCTCTGGGTTATGAAATTAATCTGTCTAGTAAATGAGGACCAAAATAATTGTGAACAGCAAAGCCTGTAAGATGCATGTCAGAATAGAATTTTAGTTGTTCCAGAAGTGTTTCATGGATTTCTATAGTGCTGGTAAGACCTTAGCCTCATAAGACCTTGTGGCATCTTCCAGAAGCTCCTGTGTATAAATGAGTAGACACCTTCTTATGTTGTCTTCAAATTTTGTCTTTTCTGTCATGTTGATGTTTACTAGTCGCCCTGTGGCAACGAGAATGTTGGCCTGACCCAGTACCTACTGAAATCAGTGGGAAATTCTCCTAGTTTTCAATTGTTTCTGCATCAGTTTCTTCCAAAATGAAATATTATAATGTGGGGACAGTGAGTGCAGGATGCTTTTGCTAGCTTTCAGGATTACTTGAGTTGAGTGGGAGAGAGTAAGGCAGAGTTTTCCATTGTCTTTTTGTGACCTGAAACGTTACCTGCTCTCGGAAGAAAACCAGCCATAGAATAGAGTTGTTCTACCTCTGGAAACAGCCTAACCTAAAACCCAGACAACCCTTTCCCTCTGAGTGTAGGCTTTGGCTGTCAAAGGTCTGTTTCATTCTTTTGGGGAAAGCACTGAAAAGAGATTATCTGTAATGTATTGCCTTATTTTCTACTCTGGATAGATGCAGATCTTACAAGAGGTAAGACAAACACCTCTGAGGAATAGTGCTATGCGCAAAGAGCTGTCTATAAACAGAAGTTTGGTTTTTGAGTGAACACTTTCTTTTGTGTCATTCCACTCATTTCTGTCAGTGTTAAAAGTAGTAACTTCAACTACGCAGGACTGGATGATTGTGGACTTTTAGTGTAACAAGAAATGAAGAATTTGGCCGTTGTGCCTTGTAATGGTGTGATGATTTTCTTTTTTGCTTGAATGTGTTCAAAGCTGACCATGTGTAGCTAAATTACAGCATATTTAGAGGGAGTTAGAGTTAGAGGGACACCCCGTGTTGATATTGTGACTAATCTCATCGCAATGCTGGTAACCTGTTCCTTGGCTTACCTGTTTGCCCTTATAATTTATTTCTGAATTATTATTAGTCTTGAGCTGTTGGTTCTTGTCCTTCTGTTGTTAGTGGTTTCTCTGAGCAGCTAAATCATAATTTAAGGTCTTTTGTCGTAAGTCATACACACTAGATGAATTAACATTAACATCATAATGAAATCAAAGCAAAATAAGTCCTTAATTTACAGAACTACGGCTAGTTGTGTGCAGAGCTGTATTAGTTTGTTTAGCTCTATTTCCTTGTTAATTTTGTTCAGCTTCGAGAGCAACTGAGAAGTAACTGTAGGGCTGCTTTTTGGTGTGTATTTTCTTTTAAGGCCACTTCTCCTAGGAAATTATGAAATGTGATTGTGTCAGATGTGTACATAATTCTTTCTAACTCCATCCAGTAATTTTGAAGTTGGCCAGTGCTGGGACTCCTAGAAGCTTGATGAGAAGCTGGCTGAGGAACAGAGACAAAATCTCCTCTGACTGAAAAGCTGGATTGTGAGGTCTTGTAAATATGAGAGATTCTGTGTGGAAGGGTTATGAGTACTCTGACCTCAACAAAATCCTGTGTGTAGAGTCTCCAACGGTGAGGATGCCAAAATAAATTTATTTAATTATTTCATTCATGGAACATCTTCCGTGTGTTTGAAGTGTGAAAGAGGAGGGAGTTTTGCCAAGTTACTTCTTGATTCTGTAAAATGCTTGCTCTTGCAATCCCACAATGAAACACAACCAAAAAAGATACTCCTTCTGTGGGATGTTGCATTGAGTGGTTGGCTTAAAAAATTCTGTGTCTGAACCAGAGCTCTTCCACAGAGAGCATTTTGAATTCAAGGAATTGAAATGAAAGATATAGCAGTAAAGCAGATCTCTCCAACAAATGAACGAGGAATTTGAATGCTGTAATACAGGAGGCACGTAGTATGATAAATAACCATTTTGCATTTTTTCCCCAAGTCTTTTTATGTTAAGTAGTGGCTTGAGGGAGCAACATACATAGGAAAGTATGGATGCAACATTAAATCTGCTTTTTCCTCCTGTTGAAGAACATTGTGATTATGGGAACCTTCAACAGGAGGTGAAGGAAAAAGGAAAATCGGCCCTCTTGAGATTTAATGCTACTTTTGTGATATCTTAGAATAATCTTTGTTTCATAGCAGGAAGACTTGCACGTCTGAGATTGGTGTGTGACAGACTTAAGGAAGAGCCTGTGATACAAAGGATTTTGGAAGTCTGACTGTTATCTCTCTTTGGTGGGATAATTCTTTACTGGTCAAGGTACTGCAGAATAATTACAAGGCATAGTCTGGTTGTCTGCTTCTTGATAGCTGTTTGGGCTTATGAAGCAGTAGACTTGTGACTATTGCACTGCTTTGTGTGGTAGAGTTTACAGAGAAATGGTTAAGTGTTGCAGTAATAGTCTGAAAGCTTTTGGGGAGAGTGGAGGGAGGAGTTATTTGCACTGAGGGCTTGGGTGGGACTTGGGGTGCACAGTGATTTTGTACTTCTCATCTGCTTAGTGCACAGCAAGCAGGTGGGAAACTGTTATAATGTGAAGCTGAGGACTAATGGGAGAGAGATTTAGAACTGCTGGGGAAAAAAAAAAAGAACCTAAATCTGGAAAGCAAACAGAAGTATAGGTGTCATATCTGTTTATAAATAATGATAGGGAGCTAGGTCAGAAAATCTTCATCTGGTGATTTATGGTGGTTTTCCAATCACTTACAGAGGTGCTTGAAGCATCCTGAGAGATGGGTCTGTTCAGACATGTCACCAAATGAGAGAAAATTTAGTTCTGGGCAGAAGGTAACAAATTCAGTACTGGAAATTGCTGCTACTGAATTGTCACTGGTGACATAAGACAGACAATTTTTTTTTTTTTTTTTTTTTTTTTTTTTTTTGTGAAAGAGGGATGTAAAAGCTCAACAGTGTAATCTGATGCTTCCTGTGGGCGGCTTGTCTTCACTTATGTCATCCTTGGATTCACAACAGGGGCTTTGTGTTGGATGGAGATTTTTCAAGTCTGCCACCTTCAAGAGAGGGAATGGGGTGGGGATGGTATTGTCTTCTGGGCCTTTCTATTGCAAAGGGTACTTCCTGGGAGGTGACTTAGTTTTGTTTGTGTTCCTGCCTCTCTCAACTCAACCTTTTCTTCCCCAAACACCATTTGCTTACACTGTTGAGGATCTTTTCTTGGTCCAGTGCTTCTACAGAAGCAGAAGGCTGAGACACCAGCCTGCCCTGTGCATTTACTGATTGCTGTAGTTGTGTGCTGGGTCTTAACACCGTTCTAACAAAGTATGATCTGGATTGTGTCACTAGGTCTTGGAAGCGTTATGTGATGTGGCTACGTGTGCATGTATTTGTAGGACAGTACAAGCACCTCAGCTCTTACGAAGATGTACCCAGCTGCTTAATAGGAATCATCTTTTCCTCTTGATGAGGACTTATTAAAGTTATTAATAAATGTGCTGCAGTTGAGTCTGAGAGTGAAGAGAATGGGTGGAATGGAGCAAATGCAGCCTTTCTGCTGCAGTGCAGCAGGTTTTTGTTTGATCAGCTGTGTGAAAGATGTCCTTATTAGTGTTTGTAAAAGTGTCTCTATGTGAAACTTCCCATGACTTTAAAAAAAACAAACAGGCAGCAACTTTTCGACAGGCTCACTTAATTTCTCAGAGAATTACCACTATTCCATGTTTGATATGGCTGGTAGGGATTCCTGTCACTTCCCTGTTCTGTGTTGCATGTGTAAGAAAGGAGGGCTCTGGAAGACAAGAGATGTCTCAAAAGCAGGTCTAGGTGATCGTAATGCAAGCTAAAAAACATTCAGCAGCTGGTGTAAAAGCATCCAAGCAAAACTGGCTGGAGGATGGCTTCTTAGTTGCATTTAGTTTCAAGGCTTTGAAGCAAAATCAAAGGTCCTTTGGAAGGTTCTCAGATCTACCTTTTATTCATTCAGAACAGGAATTGATCTTTTTTTGGTAGATAACCTGGTTTTTACAAAGACCAACATTTGAGAACTTCTCTGTCATGCTCAGGGAAAAAAAATTGTCTGGGAGCATCCCTAAATCTGTTGAATGACTGCAGTTTAGCTATTAGCCCCATTCATTTATGGTGTTAAACTGTGCATTCTTCTGCCTGTGGTGTTTGCTGATAGTATATCCATTCCTTTCAGGAAGTGCCTATTATTTTCATTTTGAAAGAAAAATAGTTAAGGCCACTGTGAAACTTCTTGTTCTCTGTCTTTCCTCTCCTATGGATATCAGATAGAAAACAGGTTTGTGTCACTATTTAATGAGTGTGTCTTTTGTTTAATTTTTCTCTGAAAAAGGATGAAGCTAAAAAGCAGAACTCGATAAGAATGCAGCAGTTAGTGAGGATCTGGCCCAAATGCTGCCATATAAAAAATTTAACTTCTGGACAGCAAGGAGGTATTTTAAACATCAGAGAAACATTGCAAAATGGAATGAATTTCTAGGTCTACTTCTGTCACTTGGACATGTGTTTGTGTGTGGGATGTTTCTGTTGGTCAGATGAGAGGATATATGCATTCCAGAGACATAGAGTCAGATTATAAACTACTCATATTTTGTTGAAGTGCACTTATGTGTAAATCCTTTTATTTTCTTTATATACATGGAAATAGTAGCTTAATGGTAGATTAAGTAAAGCAGAGTAACAAAACAGAGTACATTACCTATGGGATTGGTAGCATCTCATTCTTGGTATTGCTGGGTAGTATTCTAGTTGCAAGACAAGAAATAATTGTGTGTCATCCTTAATGGTTCTCTCTTCTGCCTTATTTGTACTTATACTTCATGGTGCTTTTAAAATTATTTCTTCTTCAAGCTGCAATACTAGCATGTATGACTATACTTAAATGTTCTCCTCATGAGAGGATGAAACTAAATGAAAATAAATGGCTTCTAATTTTCTTCTCTTTCATGAGAAATTTGGTGAGCATGGTGCCTCATCTGCTGTGCTATGGTATTGTTGGTGATTATTTGTAGAATCCCATTTATAGTAATGAAGATTCTGAGTCAAATGACATCCCTTGCTTGTATATATGGAAAGAATAAGAAAGGGAGGTCTCAGGTTAAGACTAGTTTATTTAAGCAAAATGGATTTTTGTGTACAACATAATGTCATTTTGATTATATTGATGATATTAAGGCCTAAGGAAATTGTCATTCCCTTACCTATTTTTCTATTCAGTCTAGTATTTGTTTACCCCTTTTCCCTTCCCGCAAAGCAATGTACTTCAGAGTCAGTTGAGTCTTAGTCCTGCTACTACTGCCATGCCTAGATAGAGTACTATATCTAGGTATGGCAGTACTCATACCAAGTTTCATAATTCAACTGTGAATACTATGGGTTATTTAAATATGAAATATTGACAGTGATTTAACAATCAAAATTGAGATTGAAAGCTGCTGAAAACGTAGTGATAAAACGATGGTGCCGAGACCACTGACAGAGCATATAATGGTCATATCAACAACTTTAGTTAAAGGTTCTCCTGAGCTAGTTACTTAATCAGAATTAAGTTTTTCCATACAATCCAGGTGTTCACCTTTTTCTGATATAAGAACTAGAAAGAAGTGTTGAACCACTTTTATTTTCTGGAATTAGCAGCCCTCTTCTTGCAACAGCTTCTGGTTTCTTTTACACCCTTCTACTCAGTACAATGACCAAAACTGCATTGCAGTCCAAATATGGTGGCTGTCAGTTAAGTCTTAGGATAAATGTGGGATACTATTGAAATGCTTGCTGGTTGTAGGGCAGCTTTAAGGATCCCAGAAGCACAGACAGGTTGGTCCCACATCCCAGAGGTAGCAGGCAGGGACAGCAGGGAGCACCCACGGTCTGTCTGCTGCTGTATTACCTGTGTTGCAGTACCAAGTGTGGTGCAAAGTGCAGTTTGGTGGGTTCCATGCGTTTCTTGGCTTTCTATGTAGATTTATTAAGTGATCTGTTACATGCTCTGCTTTTCCAGGTACTGATGCAGATTTACTGTTAGAATAATAATTCATGCTTGCTCAAAAAATGGTTTTTTTTGCTTATCAATGCAAAGTATGATGCCACTTCCATTCATCAGATTCATTATTATTCTTTGTTTCTTTAAATATGCAAAATTTCTCATGACTGTAGGTTTGCCTTGTTGTATGTGTGTGTGTGTGTATACATACATACATACATACATATGAATAAATATATGTGTGGGGTTTTTTTTTGTGTGTGTATGTGAAGAAACTACCATCTAGAAACAGGATGTTACAGGCTTCCCATGCTGCCCTTAGAGATGCACAGAATTCCAGAAACCAGAGAAGAACATCTGGAGAAATACTTGGGATGCCTTATTTATTTATGTCTTAGCAGTATGGCTCAGTTAAATGCCTGGCCATTGTCAAGTCAGGACAGAAATTCAGAGAAGATGGAGTGTGCTCAATTTGCTTGTCCTTCAAAAACCCATGCTGTAACACTTCAAGACTTTCTGTTCAAGTCAGAAAAAAAAAAAGAAAAAGATATTTTTGAAATTAACTTTGATGTTAGCAGTTATGAGTGAGATTAAGTACATCTATTTTTTTTTTATAGCTCAGTTATTTTCAGTGGTGTGGAGAGAGTGCTTAATGATGTTTGGATGTAAGACAACGTTAAAGCTTGTACTTTGAAACCAAAGTGATGATATTCAGCAAAACGCTATTTCAAAAGTAAAAATCTAAGTTATTTTTATGAGAAAAGGTTCCTGAATATTTGAATAATGCTGCCAGGGAAACTGGGACTCTTCTTCTGAATGTTCTGTTTTCTGCATTTATGTCAGCAAAGTTCTAATTGAGATACTCCAGAAGGTGTAGTGCCAGCACTAATTGCTTCATTCCTCTGAAGTGTGGTAGGAATTATATGGATTTTTACAGTTGAGGTGATGTTTCATTTTGATGTCATCAGTCAAACTTCAGATAGAACACCTACTTGAATATAAGCCCATAGAACCTAGCAGGGTCTAGGATTTAATTCTCACTGATGAGCGGGTGAGTTCAAGAGGTGATTCCAAGACTCTGCTAGGGTTCAGTGGTGATGTCAGTCTTTGGAGTAGATTTTATGCTCTGAGAAGAGGATCCTCATTGTGGAAATTATGTGAACCCAGTTTATTTAATTATTACACTTTGGGAAAGAGCCATGACTATCTTCCTTGTTCTATCTCTTGTGTTTAAAAAAAAAAAAAAAAAAAAAAAAAAAGTTAATTAAAGGGGAGGCCTCTAGGAGAGGAAAGCAAAAAATTGATTTTTTTTCTTTTTCCAAAGAACATAGATGGAATAGGAGATATTTAGCAGGAAACTATTAACTGTATTCTGCCTGTGCTTCTTACCTTTCTTCAGAATTTAAATCATGGATAGCAAATCAGTGATACGACCATGAGTTAGATGGAACTTCTGTGTCCGCCCCTACTGTGTAACCACAGTTACTTTAACCACAGTTACATAATACAGCTTGCACTCGTGGTCTGTCAGTAGCCTGTGAGCCTTCCTGAGGGACAGTAACATCAACAACTAATCCTGCAGGGAGCTACTGTGTCTTTTAACTGTGTACAAGATGAAATTCAGACTGGGGAAATGTGGGGACTCAGTCTCTATGGCCAGGCAACATTGTTTCCTAAAAATTGTTTCAGAGCAGCTTTGCAGAAAAAGATACAGGGGTGCTGGTGGACATTGAGCTGAATGTGAGCCATCCATGTGCCTTTGCTGCAAAGGTATCAGGCTGACAGTTGCCAGCAGGTTGAGGGAGGTGACCATTTCCCTTTATTCAGTGCTGATAAGGCCACATCTGTAGTTGCTGGGTCCAGTTCTGGGCTGCACAGTACAAGAGAGACCTGGACATGCTGGAGAGAGCAGTGGGCCATGAAGATAATTAAGGAAGTGAATCTGCTCTCCTACAAGGGTAGGCTGAGGGAGTTGAAATTGCTTATGAAGAAGAGTGTCTAAAGATACTCGAGGAGAGGATGCAGGCGAGATGGGGCTGGGCTGTTCTCAGGGGTGCCCAGTGCCAGGACGAAAGGCAATGGAATAAACTGCAACACAGGAGGTCCTGTCTGAACATTAGGAAACATTTTGATCATGAGGATTCTGGATTAGAAGGTTGGGAGGCAATCCAGGGGTCCCTTCCAACCTCAGCCATTCTGAGACTTTCATGCACTTTACTGCAGGCTTCTTTCTGCAATCCATCTGGAGCTTTTTGTATCATTTTGTATCACAAGCAAATGACTTTTGGTTTCATCATCTATAAGCGCTGATAATATTTCAAATGTTTTTTCAAGGAGAGGTAATTTCCTTTGGATGTAATTCCATATGCTGCATTGCAAATATTTGTGGTCCAAGTTCTGTAAAGAATGTCAGAGGTACTGTTTCAAAGCATTTGTTTATGAAAGCTTAAAAGAAATCCAGATGTGATGATTCTCTAGAAGTTTTTGTAATAAAAAGCTTTAGAGGCTCATTCCTATCCATCACTCATCTGTGTAAGACACCTCTGGAAAAAATCCTTCTGTTTCTTTCCATCCCTAAGCCCCTAGCACTTGATACTCTAGGAGAGCAGCGCAGAGCTTATTGCTGGTTCAGTGTTATTTTTGTTTGTTTGTTTTTCCTTGCATGATTTTACCTCCTATATCCTATTTCACTGAGGAGTTTTTTATTAATATGCATAGTATCTGCGTCTAAGTTTCTCACCTCTGCTCTCTTCAACTGGTTAGTTTTGCTCTGAGAAAGCAACCTATAGATAGAAAACACCTGTATTTTTGAAGCCTGAAATGACTACATACATTTAGCAGATATGAAGCTTCTTTCTCCTGGAATTATTCCCTCATAGCAATCTTGTGCAGATATTCTGAGGCTCCTGATGGCTTTTCTGGGAAGAGGAAACTGCTGCTGCTGCAAAGATGAGAGTACAAGTAAAATATGCCCAAGGAGGGAAATTCTGCTTTGTGTCTTGATATTTCTCTTTGTAAAGGTTGCTTGTAAAGCTCAGGGAAGGATGGCATAAGAGGAGAACAAACACCTTTATTTTCTGTATCTGTTAGTTGTGGTTTTAGGCAGTATGGAGGAGAGGGGAAGAGCTGATGTTAGTGTGTGGTTCTTCCTCCATAAACCTAGGGGAAGAGGTAGTATCCCATCACACGTATTACTGAGCGTATGTTCGCTTTTCCTAGTTTTCTAATTTAGTTGTTCTTCAGACATGTTTCATCCTCTTCTGAAATACACACCATGTGATACCTCTGCATGTGGGCCTGTTCCTGAAATGTTCCCAGTTTTGACCTTGACGTTAGCATGACGAAATGCTACGTGGAAGAACTAGCCATGAACCCAGAGTGTGGCCAAAGTTATTCATCTCACTGACTTTCAACAGGACTTCTGGTTGTTATTCCTTGCTTTTTCCTTTCTAGGAATGATTCTGAGATTTGGTGACAATAATGGTGTTGTATTCCTAATGGAAAAGGGTTATGTCGCCATCAGCCTGAATGTAACACAACCAGTTAACTTGTATGTGTGAATGTGTGGCATCCTTTTATTTCAGTTTTCTTTCTGAGATGTAAATGTGGTCATATATGTAACGTTAAAGTGTGAGCTGCTTTATGTTAACTGGCATTTGTCTGGAGTTACCCCTTAATACTGTTACTGCGGAGTTGCTGTCATTCTGTAATAGTAGGACAGCTGTGTCCTGCAAACCTGTACTTGAAGCTCGGTCTTGAGTGCCAAACTTCTTCAATAGAAGAGTTCAAAAGATTGTGCTCATTATGCTAAAAATATGGTACCCCTAGGCTCCTACTTGATCAAACTTAGGGATGCTTTAGAACTGGGCCGTAATTAATTGTACAGTAAAACAGAATTATTATTAATTTATGTTTATAAGAGAAGGGACTAAGTTATGTTCATTCTCTGTACAGTTTTGGAAAAGAGAAACATGCATTAATAAACAACATGACTGTAATTAATTAATGATCCCCTGGAGAGAATTTGCTCCCAAAGTAGCTAATTACTGTGTAAAATACTAAAAAATTAATTCCAAAGCAAATCATGCAATATCAGCCATGGGGGAGTGAATTGTAGAGATTGTTTTTTGTTTTAATGGCTCAAGTTAACAACCAAGACAAATGATGAAATGCAAAACAAAACTCCAGTGTTCAGGTGCATTTTGGCATTCCTAAATAATAGAATCTTAGCTGTGCCCTAATAAATATTGTGAAGATCTTGTTAGAATTAGTGTGAGCTATAGACCTTACTTACGGAAGATCTAGACAGGCCCTAAATATCGGAGTCCTCAACTTCATGATTCCCTATTTTTTCTGTTGTCTGTCATCAATCCTGATGGGTCTGTTGGTTTTCTCCTTCTTCAGATACAAGTGAAAAGACCTAGAATTCTATCAGGAAAGTACATTTCAGAAGCTTGTTGCTGTACAAATCATCAGTTTAGATGTTTCTCAGTTGGCAACTGAAGTAGATTTTATTATTGGCTTCCTAAAATTTTAGAGATTTTTTTTTTGTGAGTAATAAAATGCACTCTGCTTTTTGCACTGAGAGTTTAACCGACTTTCAAGAATATGTCAAAAACTTGAGTGCTTGTAGAATCAGAGCCTTGATTTGTAAAACAGTACTTATTAAGAAAAACAGGCACAAAGTAGTAATTTTTTTATTGAAAACATTGGTTATTGCACAGATAAATGTTAACAGCATTGATTGGTGTCTGACAAGAGGTATAGAAATCATTAACATGACAATGTAGAAATCATGTATTAAATATTTTTGTCCCTTGTAACTGCAGCAGGCATATAATCTAGACTTTTGAATATTCTGTAATGTGCTTCTTGAAATAAATTTTTTTTTCTTTAAGGAGAGAAAATTAAAATCATATTTTATGTAAATTTTCCATATAAAATCTCTATAATTCTACTTCAGCCTAACAGATATATACCATTTTTGTATGATTTGAGAGAAGTTCTGATATCTACTCACTTCCCTTTCCTTCCCCACTTCTAAATCGTACAGGGCTTTACTAAGAACAAATGGACTCTTCCCTACACTTCTTTTCAGAAAATGAGTCTTCTCACCCTACAACTATTTATAAATCTGTATGTAACATATATCAGTCTATATATAGAGTGATATATTTCACACTCTGTTGTCTATTTATACTATAAAAAGTACATAATACATTATATGTAATACAAACAACAATTATATAGTATTATAATAACTATTATAAAATAACTGGCTATAAACAAATATATGTTTAAGAAGTAACTAAGGACATCAGAAATATTTATAGTGTGATTTACTTTTTATTTTTTCATTCCTTAAAGGTAATGGCTTAGAAACAAATCTGTTCTGGAATGTAAGTGAAAACTGGGCATTTGTTCTAACTCTATTCAAACTAATTTAATCTTAAGATGAATGCAAATATAAAATAAATTGCTGTCTATGAAATGATGTATTCAGACTACAGATACTCATGTTTGGCAAGTTGTGTCTTGGCCATTTCATCCTGCCTTTATCTGTTATACATATTCTATATAAACTTTACCATCTGTGTGCTTAATATAAACGACTTTTCTCATGTTAGCAGGAATGATTTGGTTGGGCTGTGTTGCTAGTGTGTTCCCAGCTTTTATAGACAGGAGATGTGCTTCTTTGCTTTTACAGTGAAGCTCTGAAAGAGTTGTGGAGTTGACACAGAAGGAGTTGTGCATGTTTATCCTTTGCATGCCTATGAAGAAGAAAGGGGTCACTATTTCCTTCTTTGCTCTCACTTTCTTTGCTAATCTGTTGAGGTGCCTTCTGGAGCCTGTTTGGGAAGGCGTTGGGGCTGGAGGAAATAAGACAAACTGTTACAGGGATAGGAAACAGCTGTGTTGCAAGAAGAAACTGAATAGTTGTTAAGTCTGGAAAAGACCACCAAGGGTGAATATGACAGATGTGCAAAATTCTGAATGATATGGATGAAGTGATTAAAAATAAATTAGAAAGAAGAACTTTTCTGTGGAGAGAATCAATTGAATTAATTGAATTGATCTAATCGCCCCATGTTGCTGTCCATCTTCCCATAGTAAAGGTGCACCAGGGCCTGTTCTGGAGGCAAAAGACTTCACAGGGCTTGGCCTGTGGGGGATTTTTCCCAAGATTTGGGAGGACAATGTCTGGGCAGCAAGGCAGTTGTTGGAGGAGAGGACAAATGAAGATCATATGGAGGTGACTCTTACTGAAGGGCGCGCAATCTCAACACAATGCAGAGAGTTTATCTATTGACTGTCAAAGAAAGAAAACTGGGCCAAGTGGTTCAATCCAATATTGGCTTTCATGTCCATAGCTCTGAGCAATAAAACCCCAAAACATCTAAAAATTGCAATGACCTGGTGACATTTTCTAGGGATAATACTATTAAACAATACTATGTCTGGCAAAACTCCAGGCTTAGTCATAGCTATGTATTGGTTAATCTTTTGCAGTTCTTGACTTGTCTTTCTCAGATGCCTGGAATAAGTGAGGAGAAAAAAATAATTTTTTTTTGCTGGAATGAGTTGTCCCCTGGAAGTCCACCTGATCTATTGAGCTGTTGGCAAACTCAATGCAGTCCAACATGAAGCCAAGAAACAAGAATGAAGAGAACAATGAAGAAAAGATATAGTAAAGGCATCTCAGTGTTTTCTGGGGAGAGGAAAGTTGTTCAAGACTTCAAAATAGTTCAAACTAAATTGTTTTCCTCCAGCTCCTGTTACTAGTTTTTTCTATTTCTATTCCTAGTAGGAATAGTTTCACCACTAGCTTGGTTTCCTGTGCATTATTTTCAAATGAGACCATAGGGATTTACTTTAATTTGTTTGTATTCTGTTTCCTTCTAGCCTGGAAATCTCCATAGGCATTTTTCTTGTGTGTTTTTGCATATGTACTGTTTTTGTTTAACATCAGGTTAAGAGCTTTAAGCAAAGGTTCCTTTGCTGTGGATGTGTAGCGAACTTAACTCTTTCAGCATGGAAATAAACATTTTCTCTGTCCTTATCTGTACTGAGACTTCTGATGCTTTTTTACTTTGTAACAGGATGAAAAACTTCTCAAAAAAGATCCGGCCCCCATTAGATAAAGCTGATAGTGCTTCAGCCTCCATACACATTTACACCATTTACAGTCCAATTGGATTTTGTGATCACCAGATAACTTTCTGTCTTGGGGATGTGAGGAAGCACATCTATCTGTAATTTTGGTCCTGAAAAATTAACTGTGTTTTTTTCTAATTTATTTGAGAAATAATAAAGATTTATATTTAACAAGGTTCTTGCATAAGTTTTGACCTCTTTCTTGCTGTTGTACTTGTCATCTGTGTTTTAAAATCATGTTTTGTATCTCTTGTGTTTAAGTATCTTGCTTGTAGCTCTTTGTCTTAGTTTCAGATGGGACAGAATTGTTTTCTTCAGTGTCTGGTATGACGCTGTTTTGGTTTTAGGAGAGCAATGATGTTGGTAACGCAGTGATGTTTATAGTTGCTGCTAAGCAGTGTTGTACAGAGCCAAGGCCATTCTCAGTTAGGGGTCCAAGGAGCAGGGAGGGAACAGAATCAGGACAGCTGACATTAACTGGCAAAAGGGATATTCCATATCATATGACATACAGAGAGTTTTGAAGGGGGTAGGAGGGCATCTTGCTCTCTTCTGCTCACAGGGTGAGCTGTGCATGGTCTGGGGGGAGGTGATCCATTGCTTGTGCATCACTTGTTATATATGCTTGCGTGTATGTAAATATGTTTGTCATAATTACTATCCTTTTCGTTCTCTCTTAGTAAATAATTTTATTCCAACCCATGAGTTCTTTTTTCTTTTTTTTTTTTTTTTTTATTCTTTCCCCATCCCACTGGGAAAGAGGGAGTGAGCAAAACACTGTGTGGTGCTGAGCCACCTACTGGGTTCAACCACAACACTTACAGTAATATATTATAGGCTATTGTATATGTCAAGCAATTCAGTTTTTGTGCAGTGTATGCGTATCTACTTTTATGGAGTCACTTTCATTTCCTATTCTCTTTATGTTGGTGCTTATACTTCAGAGTACTACATGTCTCAAATTAGCATTTTTTTTAAATGAGACCATTTGTTTTTTATTTTCACTCTGTCATGTTGATGTTTTTACAGTGTTGGTGAAGTTTGCAGTTACTGGTGGTGGTCTGTTAGCTCTGCTACTATCCAGCCTTTGTGTGAGCTCATAAGTATGCAATAAGACAGTTCTGTATAGAAAAACTTTATCTGAAAGACAGTCATACTATAATTTATATTGGAAGGAACCTCAGAAGAGAAGAAGCACAAAGAAGCCCTTGATGCTGTGTGAGCACTGCTAGAACACTGGTATGTAATCAGTAATCACTTGTAATCACAGATATAAACAGCAGCAGTGTGCAGGCTGCTATGAAGAAAACAAACTCCATCCCAGTCAGGTCCACTACAGCTTGCTTTGTTTTTGAGGTGACACTGTAAGAAACAGCATCAGGCAACTTACCAGAGCAGTTAAATGCTTTCGAATGGCACTAACCCAGGCAATGCAGCCTGGGCTGGACCTCTTTCTCTGAGTGCACTACTTGAAATGTGGTTTGCCAAAACAAGAAGTCAGCACTTGTACTCTGTAGTGCCTTGCTCCAAAGCTTCAGGAGCAAAGCTGCCTTGCTGGAAGAAGGCAGGTCTGGAGTTCTGGACAAAAGGTCTCAGACTGAAAAAAAAAAAAAAAAAAAAAAAAAAAGTGAGGAAAAAGCATTCTAGTTCCTTTTCACTTGTGAAGCAAAGCCACATTGTCAGGATGTCCATAGCTGTTTGCAGATCAAAAGAGAAACAGTTGACCCATTCATGTCTTCTAGTATAATGGCACCTCGTATCTCTCCTCTCATATCTGCCTGTTTTCCTTGTGGACTTTAATGTGTTGAATGACTTGCATTCAAGAAAAAATATTTTAGGGAACACCAAGTGTTGCACACAGCTATTGATATAGAGACTGTGTTAAAGGGAAAAATAAAATGTATTGTGATGAAATATTTGTGAAGAATATGGGGAAGGCCACAGAGTTCTTCAGGGATCTGCTGAAGGATCAAGATTCTTAAGGTGAATAGAGGGGCTAGTGGTGGGCAAACTGGCAAACAGAAGGTTAAGAGAAATTTCGAGACAGTGAAACAAAAATAAGATGTTATTATGCTCCTGTGGCCTTTGGTCTCCAGAATCTCAGAAGTGATGCAGGAGTTAGTAGGGTAAGGATGGTTGTAAATATGGAATAACAGTATAGGTATGGAGAGTTACTGATTGTTTGACTAGAAGTTTTCAGGCTGAAAAAGACAACTTAATGCCAATGTGGTGGAATTTGATAGAACTGAAAATTGCACTGGGGTAAAACACTGGGAATTATTTATTAGATGTCCTGACAAAGAAATGGGAATACTGAAACGATGTTTGGTTAGCCAATGGAATTTAAGATGTGTGGAAGTAATACTTTCTATACAACACATGACTAAGATATGGAGCTCACTGTCACAGAATGAGGAGACGTTGAAATTAAGATGGGTTCAAAAATCAATAGAATATTGTTTCCATATTTGGTTGGATGGCCTTTCGCAAACAAAGTTCCTTGAGCCATACCTTGGATGTGATTGGTTGGGCCAATGCTAGCAAGGCAGAGCTGTGTGTGTGACCAGCTTGTGTGCTTCAAATGCTTAGTTCTCAGAGGAAGTAACCTGAGGGTAGGTGGGCTTTTGGCTGGATCAGCTGTGACTGATCTTATGCAGAACATTTGATACATGCTGAAGAGACCCAATAAAGGGGAAATAAAAGGATACAGAGTAGAATTATGGGGAGCTTGCCAGGTAGAAAACAATGCTTAAGAAGATACAGAGGAATGGGACTGTGGAGGAGAGGAAGGCCTGTTGAAGTGACAGATATTATGAAATGTATTTTCTCCTAGCACTGGAAGATTTTGAGCCTTCCCTGTTCTTTGTTGTATAAGAAAATGCAAAGATAATACTTTTCTTTAATATTTCTTCTATATAATTTGTGTAGCAAGTGTCACTTGAGTTGATAAAAGAGTTGCTAATACTGCCCTCAGCTGTCAAACTCAGGGCAAGTTATGAAGTTGCTTAAAGCCCTGTTTACCTTAATTTAATAGGAATGGAAAAGTCCTTGCTACCAGTGTCTAAGGAGATGCTCTCCAAAGCTGAGTAGGTTTTTGATGCTGACATTTCCCCAAGTGTAAGAATTAGAATTCACAACCAAGAATGTGGCATACAAGAACACGATATATTTTAATGTTTGAAGTCAGAGAGGTCCTTTAAGGGGTGGCTAGAGTTGGAGAACATTCATAATTCTTGATGAACTTCTTCTGTCTGTAGAATCTAAATAGAAACTGTTGCCAAAGCATGCTGACAATTTGCATTATTTTTGCCCATGTTCTAAATAACAATTACTACTTCCACTTCAGACAATACGCTGAAACACAGGAAGATGAAGTAATTTAAGCTGAAAATCCATCGCTGAAGATTAAACTTAGATTTGTCAGTCTACTGAGACAGTGAGTGTTTCTTCAATGTAAGTCTTGCAGATGGAGTGAAGCAAAATTATATTACCCTGAGGTAAAAAGTAGAAAAAAGGAGAGGAAGTTGGGAACGGTCCTTTGCATGTGCACACATGAGGAAAAAATATATTGAAAAGTGATTAAGCACTTGAGAAATGTCATTTCATCAAGAAATAGAGTTTCTGACATGAAACTCTAAATGTGGTATAATCACATCAACATTCAAACTGCTAGGATGGATAACTCCTTGAATTGTTTTAATTTTGTCTGAGAGTCTTGTCACTTGGGAGCTCCAGCAGATAAGAGACAAATTTCTGTTCCCAGTACCAGAAAGAAGGGCAGGAGTTCATGCTTTATATAATATCTTATTTCAAATACATTTAAATATTTAATATTAAAACAATATTAAAAGAAAAAAAACCCAAAACCAAAACAAATACTTCCCATAAAGTAATGAGAAAGAAACATTAATTGTATTTTAAGGACCTTTGTCCAGAAGGAAATCTGAATTCTAAAACATGTACATATAATCAGAAATCCATGTGTGGTGGACCATTGTAGCATTTATGCATGACATTTGAAAGGAAATGAGTGCGAGATGTATGTTCTGACAGATTGCATATCCTAAATCTTCATCTGCAATGCTCATTCTTGTAGATTTGTCATCATCATCACACCATAATTTGGTACTGCATAGATATTACAGGTGTGAGCAGGCATCCTAGTGAGTTCCTGTCAGGTGTGTCTAAAGATGCTGAGGGAAGAAGGGACATCTTGGATATTACAAATTAAATTTGAAAGAATGTGGAGCTTTCTGATATGGCAGGAAAGGTTGACTTGCCTTTAAAGTTTGAAATAAAAGTTGAGAATCATGTGTTAGTGATTTCCAGGTTCCTAAAAGGGGCAATCTGACTATCTCAGTAATGTAGAAAAAGATCTTCCTAGATGAATTGCTTGAAAAGCGTATCAGTTTTTAAAAAATGATGGTAGGAAGGTGTTAACTGACTTATTAAGTTAGTATATGAATGTAGGCTGCAAGTGAAAGCAGTTTGATTGATTGACAACGTTGTCTGTTTTCTTAGCAGATAAGGTCACTTCATCAATACACTAGCAAGTGCTTTAGTGTATTTTTGGTGAAATTCAGGCAGCAGAGAGTAGCGATATATCACCTGCCTGTTCTGATTTCATACCACTTGTGATCCTGAGAGCTTGTCTCTGGTAGAATTACTGAGAGAAGGCAGTGAATTTAGAATTCTGAACCTTTTCTAGCTGAAAGGGCTTTGTGCAGAAGAATGAGATTTTCTGTTTTACATCTACCACTAGCTTCAGTATGCAGAAAACAAGAAACGTGCAGGAACGGAATGGAGAAGTTACAAAATGAGGATTTTTGAAGTGATAGCTAAAATTACTCTTGAAGTATTTTATCATTTTTTTTCACATATGTTTCAGGTATTACAAAAAAGTACCACTACTTCAATGCTTATGTGAATGTGTTTTGAAATAATTCTTCTTTTGTGGTTGAGTTTTGAGGTTGATTGCTATCTATCCAGGCTCTTTTTCTTCAGCAAAAAGCATGAATTTTCTTGTCCATCAGTTTCCTTGTGCTAATGTGTTCCTGCTTTTGGTTTCTCAATCAAAAGACACAAGTAAATCTAGAATTACCATACTTTAAAAATACAAGGGGAAACCAAAACTTACGAAGGTTTTGTGGAGCATTCACCAATGAAGTGGATGGATAATCTTTTTCTTTCTCTTTCTTCTCCTTTAAGCACAAATACCTATTTTTCAAACCTAGACAGTCAGATTGGAGCATTTCTCTATCAGTGGAAGGTATGCAGGATACAGTAATTATATACTTACGGAAGGAGTGCCGCTGGGACAGAGGCTTGCTCAGATGATACGTCCTGAGATGTTTGTTTCTTTTTCTTTCTTCCCCCGACTCTTCTTCTGGGGATCATGATGCATTTGAAAAGACCTATACGTGCTTTGAAAGTAAAACATTTGCCTAAGTAATTCTGTAAACTGTCTTAATAAACTAGACTTGACAGAAGAACTTCAGAGTAGGTTTATGGCTGGGAAGACTTACTTTTACTTCCTTCAGTTTTGTAGCACTAGCAAGGCCCCTTTAGGATTTATGAATGCTTAGCTTTTCTAAGCCTATATATGTGTGTATAGACTGCTTTCATTACTAACCATAGTACATGGGAAAGAGCAAGAGAAAGACACTATCATTTATTTCTCCTATCAGTGAACAATGCTTTGAAGCATAAAGCAGATTCTCTTGTAGCTTTACTCAGCATATTGGAACACAAATAAGCAAAAGCCTTATTTCCAACAAAGAAGGCAAAGGGAAGAGGGAGAAGGGTAATCAAGGGAGGTTGGCCTGAAAGCATTGCTGGAGAAAAGGGAGTGGAGGGGAGCACGTGGGAAACTTGGAAGTTGAGGCACTAGCTGGATATGTGTATGGAGGCTTTTATTAGTGTCTGTGCAGGTTTTTTCTTTCTGAGTCATAATATGCATGGAGATGTCTGTGAGGAAAAATATCCTCCAACCTTGTGTAGTTTACCTGTGAAATAAGGCAGCTCGTAGGAGGATGCCAGAGGTGTCAGCTTTGCTGTCAAAAGGAATTTCCTCCAGTGTTCACAAGAAGTGAGCACAATGGAGCTGGTATCACTTTATGAAAAGGAGTCACTCTTGAAAAGATTATTTGATTCTGTTGTGAGTGTTGTGAGCCACTGATATATCAAATCTGTAGCATCTTTGGAGGCTAGAGAAAAAATTTTGAGGGTACTTCATTAAGAGATATGTAATCAAGCAGGTACAAGTATGATTTTGAATTTTGGTACGTGACCTTCCTTCCTAATCAAAAACCACTTGTTAAAGTTGTTCAGATGGAACTTTGCCCCTTTTGAGGTCTTGTGCCTCCAAAACGTGCTGAAGGGCATCCCGTGCTTTAACAAGGCCTCTTACTTCCTCCACCAGACATTGCTACAAGAAGTGGTTCATGTTGGCAATAAATTTGCAGTCCCTTGTCCCCCAGGCTGTCCTCAGTTGATACCTGTGTGGTATCAGCTGTTGCCATGGCTTTGTAACACTCAGCTAACTGTAAGTCCAGATAATACTTTGTTCTTGTATTTCATTGCCTCAGTATTCATACAGCGTTGGAAGGTACTTTCTCCTGCTGACGAGTCTGTAATAGCAACCAGACAAATAAAGGGCTTTTTGGCTGAGGTGGCAGAGGCTTTCAAACAGAAGTCCAACCTCCAAACCTGGACAACAACTGCTCTGTCTGTGCCAAATACATCTTGTTTGTGCTTTTCTTCTTAAATGTGGTAATTGAAAGCTTCATCATGTGAAGGATTGCATTTAGTTTACTCGTGTTACTAATCTGTGCAATTTAACAGCAAGCAGGGACGTAAACTTCATTAAGATCCAGATGACAGAAAAAGAGAAATTGGCTGAGGTCCCTCTCATTCTAACAGTACTGAAAATAAGAAATGGCACCAGGAAACGCAAGAGTGCATTCAGTTAAGATTTCAAAAACTGCTGTTTTTTGCTGATTCCTGTGTTTAATCCGAGGTGGTGGTGCAGCAGTGTGACACACATCTTCCACTTGTGCAGTTTGTATCCATTAGCGCTTGTCTGCTATGCATTTAATTGGATTTTTTGCTTGTTTGTTCATTTGTTCTGGAACTTTGGATAAAAATTAGTCCTTAACAAAGCGGAGTGCCCCTTGCCTGCAGTTGCCAGTACTGGAACTGCAGTAGGTGGGTGCCCTGCCTGTGACAAGGGAAGGGTGGTGAAGAAGCCAGAGGTGTTCAAGGCTTCACAGCTTGAGAAAACCCATGGCTTTTGTGTTTGCTCACAGACCAGGTGTTGTACATTCACTGTAATCACAAGTGTTTGTTTGGGTCTACAAATGGATCTACAGAGCTTCATTGTAACTGCTTTTATCAGACTGTTGTGGAATGAAAGATGCCAATAGTACCAATAGACTTCAATACTTAAGTGTTTTTAAGCTAATTCTTTAAATTCCGGGAGGAAATAATTTTGTTACCTTAGTGCAATATTTCTTGTAGCAAAAGTTATCCTATAGTGAGGTAGAAGATCAAAACCTATTTATAGATGTTAACTATTTGACTTTCAAATAATATTATTTTGGATGAGATGGATCAGATAGTTTTCTTATTCTGCTGTCAGGTTTAAGGTTATGATTTCTTACCATATGTCAGTATAGAGAGCAGGTTATTGTGGTTTAAGAAGTAGTTATAGAAACATGCTGCTTTGTATGTTCTGCTCAAATTAATTCATTAACTCTGGGGAGCAGACTACACAGCGTCTAAGGGTATGTGCTGATTTGCTGCTTGCTTTTAAAAAAGAAAATGAATTTCTGAATGGTGAAAATAAAGAAGGAATATACATTCTTAACTTCATTTTGGGATTATGCAAAAGGCAAGGGTTGCAAATACAAAAGGGTTGTCTTATGTTTGTTTATGCAGTGACTTATTTAAAAGGTGTACTCAGAGCAGAGCAGTACCTAATATATAAAAGGTATTGTGTTTTGTTTAGCATAATGAGATAGAGGGGAAAAAGTATTTGAGACTGTAAATAAAAGGCAAGGAAGTAGTTATGAAAACTAGGATACTTTAATTTGCTTTGTGTCTATAAATAGTGGAAACTACTTCATCAGCAGGAAAAGAATAAATGCTAAAGGAATAAAGAGGCTTGGAATGTTTCTTAAATAAGGGCGTTTTGTGAAAATATTGTTTAAGCAGTGAATAGGTTCCTGCAAACTTGAAACTGGGCTCGCTTTCTTTGCGTGCGCTTTCCTTTTTTTACTCTCTAGTACTTGTTTTGAAATTAGTCTCTAAAGTAACCATAATACCGTAAATTAATGACAATAATGATACCCCAGAACAAAAGCTACTTGAAGGTATGAAGGATGTGAAACCTGAGAATTGCAAGCTTGGTTGCTGTCATTCAAGGGAAGAAACCAATAAGAGCACCTGGAGGCTTTGGACATGATCTCTCACGAGGTTTGGAGTTTCATGGCTGTAGACTTGCCAGTTTTGTGGGAAGTCTCCTAGGAAGAGGCATTCAGGGCTGGCTTTGACATCTCCTAGTATCCAGTTGCTAGAGCACACACATCTGGCTCCAAGTTTGGGTAATTGGTTATGAGAACATGAAATTAATTAATTACTAGCACATATTTAGTGCCACAGTTACACAATACTGAAACACTTCCAGTCTGTATGTGTTTTTTTGTTTTTTTCTCTTTGCAGATAGATGCTGCTGAGGTAAATAAGATTAGTGTGTCTAGTGGTCATCATATGGCATGTGTTCTTTGAGGAAAATATTTAGCCCAAGCTAGTGTACAACTAGTGTAAAATCACTAGTTCTGGAAGACAAGGTTTTAGCTGCTGCATCTGACGTAAGTGGCTGTGATATGGTTTCTTTGTTGTGTTGAAGAATATGTTTGATTTGTTTGCTGCTTGTAGCATTTTTTCAGCATAGAAAACCCTTTAAAAGTAATCCTAAGAAAGGAGAAATAGATCTCTTTCCTGAGGATTACTTTTTGGGAGAGATGTACATGTTTTAAAAGAACTTAATAAACTTACTACTAATTCATTAAGTTGAAGCTTATGCTTAAAAATTTTAGTATAGAAGGTAGATACAATAGTCTGTGTTTTTTGTCAGTACAGGTTAAGCCAATGAACTGGGATGGCATTTGGTGTATGTCAGCGAGGTGTCACTTTTGTGTTATTCAACATGTTACTGTAGGGTGGTAAAACATATCTTGTAATGTACTTTTTTTCTTTCCTGTAAAATTATTTTTCTAGTTGATGTAATAGAGCCATAAAACTTGATGTCATGCATGTATTTGAGTACATGCTGACTAACTACATTAAATGTGAATTAAATCTTTGTATGGGAACTGTTGAATCATGGCCTGAACCACTGATTGATCACCTGAGGCAAGCACTGAGTCAGCCACAGGAGCACAGGTGAAGGCAATGTACCTGTGTGACTGGAAGGAGTGGAGTCTGGCTCCACCTCTCCCAGACCCCATTTAAGGGCTGACCACCACTTGAGAAGGATCTCTTGTTGGAGAATCCCTCCCCTGTGGAGTTATTGGCAAACCTCAACCATCTGCAAAAGGTGAGACTCTCTTTATTTACTGGTTGTCTGTTTACGATCTAGATAAGCCTAGCAAAATATACTATCTTCCTCACTATTTTCTTTGGATACTACTCTTTTGGGTTATTCACCCTACAATCTTACACTGTGACTGAAGAAGTTGGGAAATCTAGTTGTGTCCAGGGTGCATTGATTTAATTAGTTAAACGTGTTCTTTTGATGTTGGAAACCCTGATCTGCAGTTGGGTGTGTTCTACTGTGGAAACTACCTTAAAGAAATAAAGAAGACAAAACTCTTTATGAAAATGAATTCTGTAATTTGTGCTTTATAAAATAGCTGTAGTCCCCAGGGCAGTTCTTCTTTCCTGCTTATATCCTGTTTGGATATGAAATGTTGTCTTGACAGTAATTTGTGGGCAAAAAGGGCCATTTTGTTTCTGTAGAGTATCTCCTTCTTGAGTGTGCATGTCTCAACTCCTCCCCCAAAGAACAGACAAGCAAAACTTATTTGTGGAGAATGTGTCCACTTAATAAATCACAGCATGGGTTTAAGCATTTAGCAACCTATTTGTTTAAACTGGTTTTGACAGGATTAGTGCCATTTGATGATCACACTATGTTTTTGCTTTTAATTAATACAGTTGAAAAAGATCAGAAGTTGTTCAGCAGAGTTTGTTTGATAAGGACATCAGCAGCGTATGGTTGTGGGCTTTGCAAGTTTCATAGCATTTGGGCTGTCTTGGCTCAGGAGCGTATCCTGAATTTGGCACTGAAGACTTAGCCAGGCTTACTCACATTGTTACTGATCAGTTTAATGTTGAGTATTCCCTCTTTTTTTTCTTTTTTTGAAAAGGCTTAAATGAAATTTATGTCAAATTTGAATGTGACATAACATGAATGAAGGATCATAAATATTTAAAGTATTGAATTTGCTAAGACAAGTAATAAAATTAAAGTCAGAAGAAAATCTTTCTCTCTGTAGTGGAAATGCTTGAACCGGTGGTTGAGCACCTGGTGGGAAGGCAGTGCCCACTCAGGGGGGATCTCAGGTGCATGCAGCGTACCTGAGTGAGCAGAAGGGGTGCAGTCAGGATCCATCCCTTCCCAGACCTCGTTTAAGGGTTTGTGGTGGAGACGAGGATCTCTTGCTGCAGATCCTTGTCTACTGGAGGCCTTCTGAAGGTAAAGCAGCTTCTTTCCTTTATTTCTGTGTCTATGGTTGTATTAGAACATGCCCTCACTAGTTGCCTAGGGTTTTAGTACTCTGATATCATTGCTGTGATTTTTATAATGTTACGGTATTGTACTCTCCATATGGATAAAGGCTGTGTAACTTAGTCTGATTTCTAACAATCTGAAGCAGTTCTTCTAATGAAACTATGATCACTTATGGAATAATCTTTGAATTATGCAAAGTTGGAGAATGTTCATTTAAAGTGGAAGCAAGCAAATGAGTTCTCTGAGTTTTGTTAGTGATATTGAAGGTTGCGACTTCTGCTGCAAAAAGCTTTACTTCTACGAGAATTGCTACTTCTATTAATTGTTGCCCAAACAGATTATTTTATTTCAGATTGCCTTGAAGTCTTCATATTAATTTTTAAAGTTGTTCTTTCTGTGCTTAGTACTACAGAAGTCTTGTGGAAAATACTTCGATCTGTCTGTATGTTATGTAAGAGAAGCAAGTTCACCAAGTGGTGTTTGAAGACTTGTTTTGTGTGATGTGTGAGAGCAAAAGGGGTAGATCAGTACTGAGCAAACTGATTCCTGTAAATTATTTTTACAAATATGGTTATAGTGGGTATGGAATACATCATTCTGAGTTCCTATATAGGAGCAAGGAGGATTACTGGCCACACAGTAATTCTGAGAACAAGTTGTATCGCAGTCATCACCTTCATATCTATGCAATATCTATGTACAAATGGATACTTCATCTATTCAATCACTCTTAAAACTGAAATTATTGCAACTAGATAAAGCTTTTTCACACTTTCAAAATTGTAAAGCAGTTTGTGACCATTCTTTTTTTTCTGTGGTTTACTGCAAAGTCTAAAGATTCCTGCTACGTTGTCATTTAGGAGTTGGTTACTGCCTCTCTCTACTTACTATTACGATCAACAAACCTTGCCTTCTTCCCAGCTTTGCTCTGCAATAGTGACAAACAACACTTAGATTCAAAAGATTCTGGTACAAATAAGAAAATTGGAAAAGTTTAATTTTACCTAATGGCCTCTCTGGATGCTAAGTGAGAAAGAAAGGGACAGGATCTTTAGCAGGACCTGTTGTGATAGGATGAGAGGAAATTGCTTCAAACAGAAGGAAGGGAGATTTAGACTGGATATATGGAGAAAGTCCTGTTTGTGATAAGGGTGGTGAGGCACTGGCACAGGTTGCCTAGCAGTGGTTGATGTCCCATCCTTGAAGACATTCAAGGGCAGGTTGGACGGTGCTCTGAGCATCTGATCTTAGCTGTAGGTGTCCCTGCTCATTGCAGGGGAGTTGAACCAGATGACCTTTAAAGGTCCTTCCCAATTCAACTGTTCTATGCTGTAAAGTTAAGATTAATGGGGATGTGAAAGGCTCTGCTGGTCCTCCTTCAGTCAGGCTCCTTGTTTAGCTGTTGGGCATGGCTTTTTTCTCTCTGATGAGAAGTCTCCCTTCCTTCTTTTTATGTTGTACAAAGTAATTTGATGTGGCTAAAATATAGTACACTTGGAATGTCAGTAATTATTTTTGCAAGGATACTTTAGGAGTACAGTGAGCCTAAAGGCTTTTGAAAAGTCTTAATTTTTAATAGTTGTGTTCCACTCAAAGCATTAAATGTCCTCAACTGACTACATATACAAAATAAATTTGTCAGTATACGGGATAAAGAGGGAAAGTTTAGGAAAAAAAATGAAAGTGAAAAACTGTCTTGGTTACTGTGACTGCATTGCATAACTGTGCAGCAGTCCTTCATGAGTCCTTCATGGTATCTTTTAATCTAGATTCATTAACCCAATTAAAATGTACCTTCTAACACAGTATTTGCTGATGTATTTTCAGCTTCCTTGTTTTTGTCTGCATTATTTTGTCAAAATAAAAAAGCATTCTTCATCTGTCACCAGAAATTGTGCACCTGCTGTATAATGAAATGAGAGAGTTGAGATCTCAGCTCTAAGTATCTATTAAATCATATTAGATAACTTCTGGATGTGTTATTTAATACAAGTTTTTTATTATATATTTTAAAAGTGAAAGAACTTATGTTTTTTTCTTGTTCTATTTCCCCTTCTTCTCATCCCCATACCAGTTCTAATTCTCTTGCTTCCCTTTCAAAATGCCCATTGTTTTCCCCCCTCTCTCAGCGCATCTGGTTGTCCTGTTATTCCCCTCTAGCTTGATGGTCTCATTTTTAAAGCTTTGTTCCACAAAGTACATAATTAGGCAGTAAGACATGACAGGGCATGAATATTATTGTATTAATTGAGTGAGGGAAGAGGGAAACTATGAAGGAACAATACCAGCTGACACTCAAGAAGGATATAATTGGCAATTCATTTAGGAGAAAGCTTGTCCATAGAGTGGAATCTTCATTTAAAATGGCCAAACCTGTGAGCACCTGGGTGCTACCACTTCTCACACAAGGCTTTAATTTGCAGAGGGGTTGAGATATTGCTGTAGTTCCTGCACATCAGACCTGCCCTGCTCTGTGCTGCTGGCCTGGTGTGACCAGAGGGGCTCTGCAGCCAAAAACCTGTTAATTGCTAAACAGGGATAGATGGCTTCTTTGGAAGCAAGGAGTATTATGGTGCAAGTTTCATTCTTCTGTTGAAGAGTTGGTGTTAATGATAACATCTGGTACTAGCCAAAGTGACTGCAACATCTTTCTGGGTGGCAGTAATTGTAACAGCCATTTCTGCTGGAAATAAGCTAAGAAATGAATAATGAGTGTTTGGTGAGGGCCTATGAGTATGAAGTCTGTACTGCCTGAGTCAGGGGAAGTACAGCAGAACTGCAGTGTGGCAGTATGGCAGCAGTAACTGAGGCACAGAGGAGGCTCCTTTCAAAATGGAGAAATAAAAGCTATGATGACTTTTGTGTAGGTAGGTTATGGCAGGCCAGGAACTTTTAAAACAGGAACTCTGAATTCATCTCAAACTTTGTCTAGTTTCATGGAGTCTCTCTGTTTGCATGTCAAGTACTGAAGTGAAGCTGTAGAACATACCCATGCATGTTTGAAGCAGCTCTGCTTCAGTACATAAATGCCACTGTCTATTAAACACGTAGTTTAACTTTATGCTGTGTCTGCATAATAATACACTGTTGTCATTGCCTGGAATAGTACAAAATGTAAAGGATCAGAGATGCACTTTGTGGTAGCTAATAAACTAGTGAATATTTGGTCTGCTTTCTCAGGCTTTTGTATCCTCAGCTGGTTACTGGCTTCCACAAAAAGCTCCAGTGTTGGACTTCGGTGATTCAAGAAATGCAGAGGCAGTATTTAGGAGATGGTATAAGAGATATAGGGCATGGCAGTTTTCTTCTTCCTCTTCAGTATGTTGTGAGTTTGAGACTTGAAAACGTGCGGGTGATTGGGGCAGTTTTCATTGACACATAGAACATCCTGAGTTGGAAGGGATCCACGGGGATCAGAGTTCGGCTCCTGGATATGAAGTGGGAAGTAAATATTCGTCACTGTAAGCTAATTTTAAATGCAGTTTAATAACATGAATGCTGTGAAGTGTGTGTAAGATGACATAACTTTTACAATGTAAATTAAATTAATGTTTGTACATGCTGTAGCATCAAAACCATAACAGGAACAAAATTCTTGTGGGCAGTCATGCCATTCAGAAGAAATTCCACATAAAATATTCCAGCTCCTTCTTAGTAATTATCTTGTGTGCCAGAGAGGCACTGGGACCCAGTGGACTTTCATGCCTCTTTCTACCCATTTGAAAAGACAGCCTTGTTCTAAGCTGGAATTTAAAACAAACATGATTGTGTCAGCTCCATATTCCTCCCATGGGACAGCTTGCTTTAGGTAGTGTTTTTGACCTTCAGTGCTACCTACATTACACTGATTATTTTGTCTTTTGTCATAGGCAGAGTAATACTTCGGTCTTCCCTGCTAGTGTCTGTGGGCTCATATGCTGTGAGATGCCTTATGCAGTTGACTGCTGGTTATTCTCCTTCCTCCTGGGCTGGGCTTCAGGCGTTCCTTGGATTCGTAGAGGGTGCTGAGGGGCCGTGATGGTGCTGCTGAGAGCTGAGTACGAGTGTCTGTGGGCGCAATGTGGAAATTAAAAACAACTTTTGGCACTCCTTCTATCATATTCTTCTTGAAATGTTTAAAATGCATCAAGTGAAGAGGAGAAATAAACACTTTTTTTCTTAATTCTTTATTTCTTTTGACTGGGTTCTGTCACTGTTGCTTTAACAAATCTCCTGTTTCTATATTTGCATTTAACTTCAACTAGACTTCTGTGAGTCTGGGGACACATCCCCCTTCCTCACCTGGTTTTGAGGCCTGTGGTGCCCAGGGAGGTTGCAGGGACCTGTGTATGAAGTGCACAGAGACTCTGCAAGTTTGTTGCTGAGACTCTACTTCTTGTCATAGTGGCTGCAGCTCCTTAAGACTACTCTTCATCACACTTACCCAGTGAGCTTCGTGGTCTGGTTGTCAAATCACTCTATTATAAATGTATAGAGTGACCTGAGAAAAATGTGTGTCCAGATCCTTAGATTTTCATCTATCTACAGGAGCATGTGCATCAGCCATCTCCAGAGAACTTACAGCTCTGTGTTATTGCAATGTGATCCAGTTGTTGGTTGTTTGTCCTTCAATTTCTGGTAGCTTTCCTGCTTTTGTTGTCCCAGTGCTTTGCTGTGCAGTCACATACACCAACCTGATTCCTATCATTTTTCTTATGTTTTGGTTCACCTGTTCAGAATGTGTATGGGGATTCAGTAACTGCTTTATTCTCCCTTTATAGTTATAAATGCTATATACTAGGCCTCAGGCTTTGTGGCTTCTTTAACATGGAGTAGTAAAATGTCCTTTCATTTTAATGTATGCTTGGCTTTCATCGGGGAGATTCCTCTCCACGTTTCTGCACGGAGAATAATGGATATCTTGCCCCAGTCTTCCTGCAGGGGAAAGACGTCTTTGCTTTCATTATTTCTTCCTTATTGCTATAAAAATTTCAAAACTGCTATATGATGGCACTTATTTGTTTTTCTGTATGTTTTTCAGATGAGAATGACAGTAGAAGCTCTTTCAGCCTGCTTTTTCTCTCATGATTCATAGAATCGCTTAGGTTGGAAATGACCTTCAAGATCAACCACAACCAAACTATACTAACCTAACTCTAACAAACCACTGATAAATCATGTTTATCTAGTTCTAGCTTCTACCTCATGATTTTTACACAGTTAATGTGTTTTATGCTTGTCTTTTTATTTATTACACAATAGGGAAATATTTCTTATGTGATTAGATGATTTTTGTTTAAATCACAAAACCGAGAAACCCAAATTCTAGTTAATTGATGCACAGGTTGCCCTGCAAATCAGAGCTGGTCATTCAATTGCAGCACACTTTAGGGCCTAAGAGATTGTGGTAAGCAGGAGAAGAACAGTAGGATGTGATGAAATTGCTGACAAAATGGCAAATTTGACTGCGTTGGGTTGGCTATGAAGGGGTAGCTGTTCAAAACAGTAATAAACATTTAAAGGTGTGAAGAACTACAAAAGTCAATGTAAGTGCTGCAGCTAGAGAGAAACCTCCCTGTGTCAACAACTGGAACAAAAAGCAAGGCTTTCCCAAACCCTGGAATAAGCAGTGCAGTGTTAACCCCACATTAACCAATGGGTGCTACACATGGGATGGATTATTAGTGCTCTGTGTGACTAATGCGTGGACTGCCAAATCTGTTTCTAGTGCACTGCAATGGGAGAATGTGCAGTGGGAATGCCAGGTACAGGTTGTGGCTGAAAGCATAATCCCTGTGAGAAGGACATCGCGTGGAGGGATTGCTAGGGGAGTAGAGCAAGTGAAGCACGACCGTGTTCTACCGAAGAAGAAATATTTTTCAGGGTGAGGACTAAAATGGCTTTACTATTCTTTAGGGATTTTTTTTTTCCTGTTGAAATGTCAGACTCTATTTCATAAGAATAGAGCAACTTAGAACACTGCAACCAGTTTTCATTAAAAAAGAATTTGACTGGAATTGATTTGCTTTTCTCTGCATTTGGCATTGGGGGTGGTTGAGGTTTGCTGTGGTATGTTGTCTCTTTTTCTGCTTTTTCTCCAATCAGCAAGGAAGACCAGTGAAGCTTGCAGTCAGTTTTCTATTGATATTTTAAAATGGTGAATATTCTGCAATGATTTAGAAGTGATCTGAGATGAGCCATTGTCAGAAATGGTTTCAATTTAGACACTGTATCCTTGGGAATGCCTGTTTAGTCCTATATTCTAAGATGTTTAAGGATCAGTGTAGATGATTTCAGCAAATGTAAAAAACTGAAGGCCCTGCAAGCCTCTAAAGCTGTGAGGCATTCCCAGTGTGCCTAACTTCACAGTATAATACCAGGGAGAAATTTATTCCTGATCTCAGCTGGTTATAAGTTTGTGCCCTGAAGCATGACGATTGAGGTTCTTGCAATTTTTAGTCTAGTTACAGAGGCTATTAATCATTATGTTCAATCCCTTCTTGAATATTGCTAAGCTCTTTGCTCAATATGTTCTGAGCTAGTGAACATCACAGGTCAATTACACAATGTTTATAAAACTAATTCTGTATTTTGACCAGAAGTGAAAACATAACCCTCAGTGGGATCAGGTATTGCTTTTAAGTCAACTGTTGTTTCTAAGTTTATATTGGTGAAGGGAAAAACAAACAAAAAAAAACCCTGATTAAATATTCAGGCTTCGTGGAGGGAGTGAAAGAAGGCTAAAAGCAGTTGAGTTCTTGAAATTTCTGGAATCCTATCAGTGGTTCTGCTCAGATTTCTCAGTGTAATTATTGGGTTTATGTTAAGTCTAAACAGACTGTTGACCTTTCCTTGTCGCAGTGTGTGGTTTACTCTGGCCGATAGATATTTGCTACTGCTGTGGTGCTGGGATTTGATTCCCTCCATCTGGACTACGGTGCTGCTTAGAATATTTAGACAGTGTGAAATTTCATTCCTTACTCCCAAAAGGGAGGGACATGGTGGGCCCAGATAGAGACCTGGAAAATAATTCCTGTTTTTTTTCTTCTCGTTTTCTTTATCCTCAAATCAGTGGTAATTTATCTAATTATGATGATGTAATTAAAAAAATTAAAATACAAAACAACCAGAAAACCAACCTCACAAATGAAACCAACTGGACTCTGCTATTTTATTACCTGTTCTATAAATGTCAAGAAATCATGATTACTGTTAGTATAGCTGTCAATTGATAAAAGGACACCAGCTTCCCAGCCAATTTTGCAGACCTGGGAGAAGACCATCTGGAGGAGAAACGGAGCATATCCAACAACTGCAGGAACGAATCATCACCAATATCATAATCAGCTAATACAAATGCTCAGCTGCTGAATTGCTACATAAAAATGCTGAAACAACAGCACCTTGATTTTTTTTTTTCTTTGGGGAAAATAGTTGTAAAACATCACCCCATTCTGGGAATGAAGGCTGCTTAGTGTTAAGAGCAGAGATCAACAGTTGGGTTCAGTGTGCCATACTTTTTCCTGAGCCTGCCAATAGTTTAACATGCAGTTTGTCAAAATCTGGGAGACTTTTTTTCCCTAAATATCTTCTTCAGGATATTCTAGAAAATATTTCACTAGCTTGGGCAGGAAAGTATTATAGTTCTTTTGAAATGCTGAATGTTGAAAACCTCTGATTCAGTAGTTCTTCCTATAGGAAATGACTGTCCCCTTCTTCCACATTCATTTGCCCTGACTGGCCTCTGCTGGGAGGCTGTTTGGAAACTGATTCTGTAGGTTATGTAGGAAAGGAACAGAATTCTCAACTACTTTAGTCCGTAGATATCAAGACTTAGCAAATTCCATAAGAAGTTGTAAAACATGATCTAACAGGGTTTACTTGAAATGTTTTATGATTTTTCCAGTCAAAACAGATGTATTAATACAGGTGATCAAGAAATAGATATTTTTCTTCTTGCTAGACTTCAAACATCATTTGGAAAACTCCCAGGGATCAGTAGGAGAGTTGGGCTGAGTTGTCTGTGTTGCTCTATATAGTGTGCTTTTGGCATCTTAGTCAGTGTTTCCCTGGAGATGTATTTTTGTTTGTGGTTTTATTTTTTTTTTTTAATGGTAAAAGTAGTCCTACAAAATGGTGGAGTAATCCAGGGTAGGAAGGACACAGGAAAGTCTTTTGCCCAACTGTCTACTCAGGGCAGGTTCAGCTTTGAAATCAAACCAGGGTACTTGTGGCTTTATCCAGTTGCATCTTAAAACCTATCAGGCTGGAGACTTCACAACCTTTCTAGATAGCTTTTTGCACTACCCAGCGGCCAAAAGAGTTGGAAATATCCATATGTTTACAAGGCATATCTTATGATGGACCTTTGCAGAACTTCATTTGGCAATGGCCTCCAGGTACAGCACAAACTAGATGCTTTTTCTCTACCTGTCCAGGATGTAGCATCCTGAGTTGAGTACAGGAATGTGAGAGTCTTTCAAAAGCTTTGCTCATGTCAGTGCTGGTTATTCCTTGCACTTTTGGAAATGCAGTTGCTATATCAGAAAAGGCAAGTGAGTTGATCAAGAGGGATCTGCCCTTGCTTGTTCCATGCAGCCTGGTTCTTAGTCACCATTGCTTGGAAAAGGTGCTGGAAATGTGCTACAAGAGGATTTATTCCATGCTTTTCTTAAGGATATTAGTGAGAGGGATCAGTCTGCAGGTCTGTAATTATCCTTTTGGTGGTGTACTTTTTTTTTATTTTTTGGTTGGTTTTATTTTGAAGATTGGCACAGTATTTGCCATTTTCTGGTCATCAAATACTTTTTGCTATTTTCATCTTTAAGGCTTCAGAAGACAGTGCAATCTTCTTCAGGCAGATTTCAGTACTGTTTACTTTGCAAGCCTGAATTCTTACTGTCATGCTGTCTGAAAATACTTGAAGGAGAAAAAATGTCCTTGCACTCCTGAGAATTTAAAATGTTTCTCATTTCTTTTTTTTTAGGTACGTGCTTTTTTCAACCCCCCATACTTTGTTAGCTACAGAAAATTAAATGTATGGTTAATATGGGTGATTTAATCTATGGTGAAGGCACTTCCCAGTTTGTAATACAGCTGATGGTCAACTTGTGCATCTGATTGTGTAATTGTCTGGAGACTTCAGAAGCTTCTGGGCAGTAGACCTTGGTCTTGTGTCTGTAGCCAGAGCTTTGGGTCTCTGTGGTTGCCATGACCTCATGGGTTGAGGATGCCAGCTGCTATGCAGGATCCCAGTGCCAAGGAAAACTGTGAGTTAGATGTTTGACAGCATTCCTTGTGTTCTTCCTTAGTGAGGAGGATGGCTAAGATTTTGGGAAAAACTGTGGTACTTCCACATAAATACCTGTATCAAAGATGTGCATACACTTCAAAAAACTGTGAGCTGTTTTTTTTATTGGTATCTGATCTCTGGCTAATGTCATCTGGATTTTGAGCACTGGTAGCTGCTGTTCTGACAGTTCACTGCAAAGCATGAATCAGAGGCTGTAGTGTTTTATTTGTCTGAATGAGGAACCTAGTTAGCATCTATGTTGGCCCAGCTGATTTCCTAACTCCAAGCATTACTCACTTGGCTGAACACTCAGTTCACTGACCCTTTTGCTCTTAGTAGACTCTGGGCAGGATCCTGGAATGCTTGAGCAAATATTGTGGAAATCTTAATCAGTATTTTGAGTAATACAAGCAGTGACCTTCAAGTATCCCAAAAAACGTATTCTGAGTATAGTATGAAAACTGAATCTTGGTGTTTTAGGTAAATCTTCTCTATCTATTCACAGTTTTTAACCCAAAGCTACGATTTCATTGGAAGGTGCCTTTCTGAACCAGATGCTAGACTTTTTCTAACTGTCTACTTGTCTTAAACCCAGACTAGCTTTTGGTTAACAAACAACACGGTCATTTAAGTGCTTATTGAGCCATTTTGAAACCTTGAGTCCTGCCAGTGAGAAGGGTTCATACTGAGTGGTGCAGAGTTCTGCTTTCTCCAGTCTAATACTGCAATATCTTTCCCCAAATGAAATGAGCAGATTGGTGCTTGGTTTGTTTTAGTACAAAGACTTTTTCTCCCTGCTGCACATAAACTCTGAAGTTTTAGCTTCAGGGTTCTCTGAACCTGTTTCCATCTCTGTTACCCTTGCCAAAAGTGTTCTGTGCATTTCTTTTTGTAATCTTAGGGCTTTAGCTTCTCAGCTTGTGCTTCTGTTCCCCTTTAGCTTTCTCTCAGTAAACAACTGCTGAGACTTCAACCCTTTAAAACCTTTTTTCTTCTCCCGGCTTCACTGGCATCCCTTTCCCTGCTGCTTGACCCTGTGTAACACAGTAACGTGGAACATTCTTGTCACATGTTAGCCTGTGTAAATAAAAAAAAGTTCCCGATTTCTTTTGGATTTCCTGTGACATGCTGTGTCAAATTGCAGGGCTGTATGATTTGTTTGAGTGAGTGACTGGATTAGCCACTTGAATCAGTGGTTTGGAAGGTAAGGGAGCGTCATGTCTTTGTAAAATCGATATCTGCTCTATGCACAGGGATGGCTTAATCCACAGATGTCAGCCATATGAGTGGGCAAAATGCAAGCAGAGGATTTCAGCTGCACCAGCTGTGTGACTGGAAAGCAGCTGGAGAGCTGCAGGAGAGCAGTTGGCATTGCTGGGCAGTGGCAGAGGGGCTGCCACGTCAGAGAGGAGTGCAAACATTTGTCCAGCTGAACTGATTAGGGGATGCATTTTTGTATTATTAGCTGGTTATGAAAAATGGAGCTAAAGTCTTAAACTTAATCTCCAATGTGATAAAAAGACTCAGTAAGAGAACAGCTTATCTGTGACTTCAGTGAAATCATTGGGGTGCAAGCAAATTGCCTCTGCATGGTTGAGGTGGGGGAGCTGCTAATGTGAACGCACCATTGAAAAGTATTTTCTCTATGTTCCCAAGCGGCTACTGTGAACTTAAGCACTGTACTAATGGACATAGTGGTGGGAAAAACATGCTAAAGATGAATGAGTAAACTCCACACCGAACTAACAAAAAACCCTCTTTTTAAAAAACATATTTAAATCATATGCTAAGAACTTTGTGATTTCTGAAGAGCTAAAACTTCAACAAATGCTTTCTTAATTCAATAGCTGGTTTATTCATGAACTGGAAACCAGTAGGAAGCTGAAGGTCAGGGTGATTTGTTCTCATCTTAAGTATATCTAAAAAAGGGAGCTTGAAATTATGGCACCTACCTATGGTTCTCCAAGTCATAAAAAATAAAAACCAGCAATGAGAATCCTTCCTGTTTTACAGTAGCTGCAAACAAGAATGCACTTGTTTGAAGAGTACACTTATTTTTCTTGGTTTCATTGCCTACTGAGCTACACTTAAAATAATTTTTCTTATTCACATTTTTAAAATGACATTCAAATATTTAAGTTCCAGTGCCCTTTTAACTTCTGCTTCAGACAAATTATGTAGAAATAATTCCTATTTTCTAGTTACTAGGCTGCAGCTACATGTTTCTGAACACTAAATAAGTAAATTGAGTATTTTAATACATGCATAAGTCATTTCTGAAGGTCGTGGCTGTGATGTACAGTTTTTGTGTGGGAGAAACTTCAAATAGAAAACACAAATTCTAATTTAAAGCATCGTATGCTCAGCACTATGTAACATTTTAAGGAAAATAGTTTTCAGAGCTTGTTATAAATTTGTACTAATCAGTTCTTAGCTTGATTAAAATGGCTGATTGAACTTGATTTTCAATGGAAAGTAATAAATAGGTGAAAATTCTTTCTCTGTTAGTGGTTTTTATTCTTGAAGGCAAAGAACTCTGTCATTAGCTTCCTGTAAAAGATCCAAGCATGCAGGTAGGTGGGTTTAGACTCTATACCTAAAATATACTGTAGCTGAAAGCTCATCTCAGGAGCTGGCAGCTCATGCATCTGAGGTTTTCATTCTAGGGGTAGTTTTCTTTTCACAGTGCACAGAAAACAAAACAGTTTTAATTAATCTCATTCAGTGCTGCCGTTTCTCAACGAAGCCATGTATTTTTTGCAAAATATTCTTCAGCAATGACCTTTTTGCCTCTTGTGTAAACATGTCTGGTCGGTTTGTTTGTGTAAAAACAAAAAACCTGACACAAACCAAAACAATAATAACTTTGAAAGCACCCAAGAGCCAGGTCTCTTGTGCAGGTTGCATAAGTGAAGTCATGACTTCTACATTTATGAGGGAGGTGAAGCAAACCCTGGAGTAATGTGCAGTGACTTTCCTATTTGTCTTTTGAAACCTTGTTGCAGCATGCCTGCATTAATGCTGGTCCACTAATGTTAATACTGTGGTGCTAGGTGCAGTACGTTGCTGCTCTTTTCTGACTGTTATCAGTCAGTGTGGAGACATTGCATTTTTCATCACATTTTTGGTTACCCTTTATTTGCTGCTGTTCCTCATGAAGGTTAAACAAAAATTTTGGAGAGCACATAGGAAGAGGCTGCCTCTTCATACTATGGCTATCTCAAACATAGTATGATGCTGGGAAGTAAGATGGAATAATTTATTCTGAATGATTACTTGGTGTAGGCGTGCATTTTCAATCATAGGCTATGTGCAAGCACTGCCAACACTCAAACTTCCTCAGAACTGTTTAGATAATTGGTTGTCAGTTCAAGCTGCTCAGATAGATCTGAGCAACCCATGGTAAGGTCAGCAAGCCCTTGTGGAATGTAATGAGAGGTAGTGGGGAGTCACAGCTGTGATCCCCGAAGAAGTCTGGGTGCATGGGGAATTGTGAGTGTGGATTTGTGTAGGTATGTAGAGTTATCAAGCACACATGAGAGGCGTTCCAACAGAGCTGAAAACCTGAATTAAATATACTCTCCTCTGTTTTTTGCTTGTTTGTTTTTGTTTAAGACCATAAGTGCAAAAATTTCTGCTTGAGAATGAATAAAAAAATCCACTTTGGTATTGTATAAAATGTATTTTAAAAATGCATTCAAGGAATTGAGATGATGAAGACGATGCAACATTGAGTCTGTGCTCCTACAAGGAAATGACCAAGCACTTCCATAATGTGATTAAGCCACATGAATTACAGTACGTTTTCTCTGAAGTGTGTTCTGTAGCTGTGGCACAGTGCTTTTAAAGCATTTTAAGTGCTCTGTAGTCACAGCTGCTTTTCAGTCAGTTGAAGTTCAGCATTTACTAAGAAACAGTTTATTTTTTAAAGGGAATGTTATGATAAAGGTGTATTTAACAGATTGCAGTGAGCGAAGGATGATGGTTTTGGAAGGGAGAGGTGATTGTAGGGAGTAAAAATGATGTGTTTATGGGATTGTGCGTAAAGCCTTACATCTATTTTTAATAAACATATTTAATAATAATTGGTGGTGGTAATTTAAGCCAATGTAATAATTTAGTAGCAAACTTTAAAACCTTACGGATGAGCTATTGTGTTGAAGATGTTAAAGTGACATTGAGGAAATTGTTTTCATTGGAGTTTTCTAAACTGGTAGCAGAATAAAACTGATATAAAAGGCCTGGACTTAAATGACTACATCAGATTTCTTAGTACTTTCAACCACAGAACCAACCTGCATAGAAATACTGTTTCTGCTCTTCTGGTAGAGAAAGTGCTCTGTCGCTTTTGGCAAGTTATTAAACATCTAAGCCTTAATTTTCCATCGGAGGGCCAAGGAAATTACTATTTTTCTCAGTGAATATTGAAATACATTTCTTAATACAGCTTGAAGATATTCAGATGTTACAGTAATAACGAGGGAGAATAGCCTTGGAAGTACAGAGATGAAGTCAGACAAAGTTATTTGATTTTGCTTCCTTTACCCCATAACACAAAGAAATTTTATTCTCTGTAATGTAGTTCTTTAGATCAGTTTTTTTTTTTTTAGCTTTTTGGTCTACAACAGCGAAACGAATCTCAGTTAAGACTGAAGTCTGTCACTTATGAAAGAGCACTTCATTTCTGATTTTTCTTTCTTTTAACAGTGAAGGTGTTTTATATGATAGTCTGAGAAAATCTGTTTTTGCTGGAAAACAGCTAATGCATTTCTATACTTTTCATCTTATTATGATAAAACAATTTTTTTGCAGTGCGAATTAATAGGTAGTTGTGCACCATCCCACTTTTTACCTAATTTCTGTGGTAGAATTAAGAATATATTTTTTAATTCCTTACTTTAAGAACTAAGGATGTAGTAATAAGATTTTCATAAAAATGTGTTAGTTGGACTTTTGGCACACTTATGTTAATATCCTAGTTTATTCAGAGTGGATTTACATGTGTTCAGATATGCCAATTGTATGTAGCGTGTGAATTGGGGAATGCTTGTATCACTAAAGATTTAATTGTTGAGTGTTTTTTCTTTTTTTTTTCATTTCCTTTGTATGTATTCGTGGTTCTGATAAGCATATCTCCCTTCATGCATAGGTCTTTGGTAGTGGAAGAGCAATGTTTGTGGCTTTCTTAACTTTGTGCTTACATAACAGAGTGAGCTTTTAATCTGTGACTTTTTTTTCCTACATATATGATTTAAAAACCTGAGTTTTCCCTGTGCATTGTATCAACATGAGTTCATGCTTTTTTTTTTAATTTTGATTTGACTTTTTTGGTTTAATGAGGGCATGCTTTTAATGTTATTTATATTATCTGGATTTGGAATGGAAAGCAGCAATTAAAAAATGTAAATGAGTATTTTTGGCGAATGATCCCAGGGGCATTTGATGTATGTTTGCTACATGTTTGCAATGGAGGAATATTACAGAATGTAATGTTTGATGACAGTTTGCCCCTTTGATTCTGAAAAGCTGAGTGTTAGGGGAATGTGGTTGGCAGGATAGAAATGGGGTCTGAGGGATTAGTTTAGTGCGAGGAAATCCTCCCAATGTGGGGTCATATGGAACAAGCACAAACTTTGAAACCTGTGCCACCTTCCTCCCCTATCCGTGCTTTTTCCAGGTAACCTCTTCTACTCTCACTGTGTACATTGTGAATGAGCCACTGCAATTTCTTCATTTGCATGGAGATGACTTGGGAGATGTCCTTGCATAACCCTTGGAATTACGTGGCAGCAAAAGCTACTTCATTTGTTTTATGGTAGTCACCCATTACTAATATGGTAGAATAAAAATAACATAATGATAGTCTAACCATTCAGGTATGGGACAGATTTATTTCAGATCTGTAAACACAACTGACAGCTTTTGCTGGTAATCTTTGTATAAAGCAGTCCTCAGTGAGTCAACGTTATTAAGCTACGCTTTTCCTTTCAAAGACAGACTTGAACTACTTGACCTCCAATTGTCAGCTGATTCTCTTGTTTTTCACTTGTCAGTAAGTAGGCCTAGCAACAGTCACCGTGTGAGCCATTTTTGTTTCAGTGCTTGTTTGAAACGGAAACTTTGAGGGATGTAATGGAGGGCATCCTTTATTATGTTGAATAAACATCCAAATAATTCTATGTTCTCTCTCTCCATTTGTGAAGAAACGAAAATACAGCCTGGAGCTGTGATGACTTTGAGGTAAGGCAAGAGGAGCTGAACTGTTCCCTCCTCATGGTGCCATGAGCAGCCTGTACAACCAGCTGACTTTTTGTTAGAATATCATAGAATGGCCTGGATTGAAAGGGACCACAATGATCACCTAGTTTCAACCCCCTGCTATGTGCAGGGTTACCAGCCACTGGACCAGACTGCACAGAGCCACATCCAGCTTGGGTTTGAATGCCTCCAGGGATGGGGCATCCACAGCCTCCTTGGGCAACCTGTTCCAGTGCATCACCACCCTTTGTGTTGTACCATTTTGCATGTTGCTCTTCAGGGAACTAATGATGTAGGAATTAACAATAATTTTCAAAATCAATCATTACCTTAAATGCTTCCGGTATGGGAAGCAGCTATCTTCATTCCAAAAAGGATTTTTCTTCTTTTCTTCTTCTTTTTCCAAGTTTTCCCAAACTTGCAGAGAAAACATGTAATGAATGCTTGTCAGAGATTTGTTGAAGAGTAGGAATGGAAACTTTCCAGGATTTCATATGGTTGATGAATGCCACAGCTTTTTATAGGCTGTGTGCTGACTTACCTGTGCACATGCTGAAAGATAAGAGGGGCCTCCTATCAGGAAAGAGATGAAGTTCAGCTTGGGCTGCAGTGCATCTCTGAAGCATTTGGAGCATGAAAGAGCAACTAAGCTATTTTTCTCCTGAACGTATTAATTGCATCTCATAGGCAGAATAGGTAATTTGGGAGGCTTAGGAAGAGCTTGGAAAGTACAAGAGTATGCATTGGATTGTCTGGAGGGTTCGGAGCAGAGTATTACTGGAAGCAGTTTAGGAAGGCAGGAGGAAGCTTGAAGCTGATGAGTGTAAGGGCAGAATGGGCAAGAGGTCTTGAGGAGAAGGAAGGCAATCTCTAATGTTTGAAGTGAAGTTATTTTGGGGAATTCAGATCTGAAGTCCTTGACCTTCCTATTCTGTACCATCAGGTGCAAAATCACTGATACATTGCCCTACCTGACCCGTTTTGGGATGGAAGCTACTGCTGTTGTCACTGTTGAAAACTAGTGACAGAAGTCTGTGGTCTAATCTTCCTGATAACATTATAGCTACAGATGAATCTGTACAAGAGAGATCTGTATTACCAGATATATCAGTGGAAAGAGCAATGTCACATGCAGTGAATTTGAATGAAGCTTTCCTGTTTAGCTTCTCAAAAATACAGTATTCGTGGCTATGAAAGAAGGTAGTAGCTGAAATTGTGTACACTGAAGAGCTACTTAAAATTACACTGGAGATGTTGATTGTGTAAATTACTACTAAATTTTATTTTCTTTATTTTGATCAAGTAGGGCAACAGGACCCAAGGGGCTTTGATGCTTGAGTTCTTCTTGGGCTGCTGGCACTTGCCTTCAGAGTAATGGAGAACGGTTGTCTGCCCTTCTGAGCTGTGAAAACTGTGCTAAAACCAATTAGCCATCTGTGCATGCATTGTAATTGGTAGCTCATGCTGTCACGGGCAGTTATAGAACACCCAGACTTTCTGTGCTTCTCGCACAGTGTACTGGTTGTGCTGAGGTTAATGAGACTCCCCAGGATCATAAACACAGTAGAATACGAGGTCTGTATTTTTATTGTAACATTTCAAATAGGAAACCTTTTATGTGGGATGTGTCAAATCTGTGAACGAGATATGAAATTTAAAGGGAACTGTAAGACATCTTAATGTGGTCTTGTGCTAGTTCTTCTAATATCACCGTGACTTCAGAGAAATTTTAGATGGAGTTCTTGTGTGAATTTTTATTGTCTTAATAACCTTAGACTTCTTAAATTTTAAATTATTCCTACAACCTTTTCTGAGGAAGGACAGATACTCTGTTAGACATGCAAGCCCCAAGTAATATAAGCTCGAAAGCATTATATGATTTCTGTCAGTCATTTATGTCAAAATTGTGTCAGGCAGAAGTCATACTGTTATGCTAGACTATTTCATGCATATATGTTCTCTCAAAGGCATCCATTTCTGTTGGGAATTTTACCGTAAAAGGTCTGTTTTGCAACACTTATACTTCTGATGTTTTCAAACCTTTCCTCTGTGAAACTTCAAGTTGCAGTGTATCCTGATATGCTCTAGGGGAAACATAACTCTTATGTTTTGATGCTTCCACTGTTGCAGCTCTTCTCTTTTTTTATGTAACATTCTTAATTACATAATTACATACAGTACTGATTTTTATGGTAAAACTTTCTTCCCTTCTAAATCTTATAAGTTTTGTAAACAGTTTTATCCAATATAAAGAGGTTTCACATGTATGTCTATTGTTCACTGGGCTATTTTTTGTATGATGTCACAAAAGCTATGTGAAAAGTTCCTAATGTCATGTGGGAAGCATATTACTCTTCACTGGCACTATGTCAGGCAGGCATAATCTGGCTGAAGATGGAATGCTTTGTTAGAATGAGAGTACAGAGTGCATGAGAAAAACAATAGTTACAAAAATTATATTGTTCAGAGGGCAAAATAAAGCTATATTTTACTGAAGGAAAATACGCATTGTGACTGAGAGCACACAGCTAAATTGAGAAGTATGTGTCTTGCTACAAATTTCCTTTTTTGATTTTCCATTCCAGTAGTTTAGTATTGCAACTTTCTTAATCTGTTCTCTTACCTCTCATCTATCCTGTTTCCTGATTTCCTCCCCCCAGTTGAAACAGAAAACAAAGAAATGTGGGATTCCCTCCCTCTTGCATTGAATAGTATAACAAAGTCCTGTTTCACTGAGTAGGCTGCTACAGTAAAACTGATGAAGATTTTAAGTTTTACGTAAGACGACGTCTTTCTAATTTGATGAACAACAAAACAATTGGATGTCACTGATCCTACTTCATAACCACTGTTTCTTAACTTACAAGTTATGAACAAACTGTGCTCTCTTGCATAATTTTGCTTGAGAATCATATCTTTCATGCTGTCAGTGTGTAGGTAATCATGGGACCTCTTAGACTGTGAGAATGACTGGTTTAAGGGGCTTCATATTAGTTTTACGCTGCATTAAGAATTCTTCTCATAGTGCACCTCTAAATCAGTCTGTAATTAAATTTAGTATCAGTTTTTCTTCCGTGGAGAACTTTAAAAGTGAAGAAGGCAGAAAGTGTGCAGGCATCAAGGCAACCATAACTCAGGAGAGATGTGTTTCTGCTTCACCCCAATGCTATAGACAGCTCTCATTCAAAAGTACATTGTTGACTGTTTCAAACACTTAGTGTGAAATGTTGTTGTGTTAATCCTGTAGTAGTGAATTAAATGGAACAAGGTATCACACCCTTTAACCACTGGACCTATGAAAACATTCACCTGTTTTCAGAGGCCTTAATTTCTTGTCTTGCCTCATGCGATAGTCTATGACTGGATGAAAGAGATAGGATAGGCAGATGAATCAATTGCTGTTATTCCTGTACCATATAATGAAGATAAGGGTTGTTTTGTTTTTGCATTTGGATTTGTTAGATTGAAACAGTATGATCACTTTTTCTGTCTTAATTTAATGTATTTCTTGAATTTCAATTAAGCAAACAAAATCTATTTTCTCCCCCCGAGACCTTGCTCCTGTTTTATTATTGAAACCCTTCAGGCTTCTTGAATTTTCTTGAAAGGACATATTTTGGTAGGAGGGAAGTGAAGTTCTGTTTTCTGGAAAACAGTCAAGGAAATGCTCTTTAGCTGAATGGAATAAATCAGTTCATGTATAAATCCATTCCATGCCTTTGTAACTATTGTATGTTCATCACATAAAAATTCATGTTCTCCCGCTTCAGAAGAAAGTGGGAGGGCAGAATATGCCTCTGGGGAGTCTATCTAGGAATGTACTGTAAATGGGGTCCCACTCCACAGATGCTGAAAGTAGTAGTCTGAGGAGCAAAAAAACAGCTTAAGAAGAAAGTTATGTGAGAATGAGTGCTATGTGAACATGGAAGGTGCTGCAGCTGCTCTACCAGTCACTGTATTTTGTATGTTTTGCAGGTGTTTTTGTAGTATGAGGACAAGGTGTTCATTTTTTTCCCCTTATCCTTTCTACTGTTCTGACTTTGCTCCTTCTCAGATGCTTTTCCTTTCTTGCCTAAGATGTTCTGGGAAAATAGATAAGCTGTTCAACATGCATTAAAACTTTATCAAGTTCTGGGCTGAAGTGCACTTCAGTGAGTATACCCAGATGGATGCAACCTTCTTATCTGAAACACTGAGATAAAGCAGGACAAGAAAAGCAGTCTTCAGGGTGCTGGTTACCCAAACAATAAAGGGCTTTATAGGTCAAACCTAACACTGTGTTTAACCAAAGAATAGGTAAATATTAGTGCAATACTTGCAGTTCTGATTTTGTTTCGTATGAGCACTTGACTCAGTACTGTATCCGGTAGAGTTTTACATGGCTTTTTTTTTTTAATATCTTAGTGTGTACCTGTTCAATCCATGATGAACAGAGTGACTGAAGTGAAACTCTTGTCCAAGAGTATTACTCTGTCAGGTAATACTTCAGTCTTTATTTAATATATATTATGGTCAGTGACTCCTTCAGCTTTCTAGCATGTCACCAGGTAACCTATTATTTTCCTAACATCAGACTTATCAAGCACTGTGATAAATTTTAATAAAATACCCTTTTTGAGAGTGGGAGAGGAATGGCAGCTACTTCTCCACAAAGAAGACCAGGACATAGGAAAGGAATAATAAAAAAAGGTACATTTTGCAAAGCAATTTGTTTAGTTAAATGCCAAAAATTGCTCAAGGATTTTGGAGTATAGACTATTTGGATGATAAAATGATACTGATATTTCATGCTGATGTTTACAAATGGATATATATGAAAAACTTAACTGCAACTGTGCATGTGTAATGGTCTCACATCTACATTATTCCAGATAAGAATCACAGAGTCACTGGATAATAGGTTGAACATTTTGCCTCAGTGTTCAGCAGTAGTCTAGAAAATAAGTAAATAATAGGAAAAGAAGAAAAACATAATTATGCTATTGTGAAAATCAGATTTATGTAAATAACTTATGAAATATAAGCCAGCATATAATGAAAACTACACAGTGATGAAGAAGACAAGAATGCATGCTTAGGTGTGCAATATAGCTTCCATTTGAGGAGAAGGTAATTCGACCCATTAGAATGTAAAACAGAAATGGGAGAGGATGAGATATTAGCCTATAAGACTGATCACAAACTGAATTTATGCTAATAATGCTATGTGAGCATTCCCTCTTTGTTTTAGATGCTACCAAGAAAAAAAGTGTTTTTTTTTTTTGTTTAGTTTTCAAGGGAAGAAATGGTTTCTAACCATCTATGTTGTGGATCTCTTTACCACCTGGAACCATGTTATAAATGACTTCAGAATTAGACCTATCCTACATAACTCTGTAATCTAGGTTTAACTTTTGAATTAGTGAGTAAACTGCAGGTGACTAAAAAGATTTTATTTACATACCTGACTATAGCACATGTACATGAATGTGTAATCTGTACTAGTTAATAAATATACTATGACATAAGCACATTTGTTGGCTGTTTCTGTCCCCATAATAATAAAAGAACCAACATACTGTTTGGAAAGCATCATAGAATCACCAGCTGTCCACCTACCACCAACATATCCCATTAAACCAGTACAACTTTTAAGGGCTTCTTGAATGCCTTCAGGGATGTGGTAACTCAACTGCTTCCTGGAGAGCCTGTTTCAGTGCCTGTCCACTGTTTCAGGTAATAAATTTTTCCTAACTTCCAAACTGAACTTCTCTTGAGGCCACTCCCTCTTTTTGTTTTGCTTATTATGCAGGAGAAGAGGCCAACTCTAACCTTGCCTCAGCCTCCTTTCAGGTAGTCGTAGAGAGTGATAAGGTCTCCTCTGAGCCTCCTGTCCTCCAGACTGAACAATCCCAGTTCCCTCAGCTGCTGCACATAAGGCCTTTGCTCCAGCCCCCTTACCCTCATTGCCCTTCTCTGGACACCCTCCAGGGCTTCAATGTCTTTCTTGTAGTGAGGGACCCAAAAATGAACACAGTACTTGATGTGCAGTTTCACCAGAGCTGAAAATGTCAGACAAATATATATATATACACACACACACATGCATCATATATGTAGAATCCAGTAAGACATCTGAGGTGGGAGTGAACCAGTCATTTGTTCCACTACATCATGAGCATGTATGTTTTCTAGAGGCTGCTTTAAACACATTCTTTTATAGCGTTGCATGTTTCTTATTACCTTCTTGTGACAAAAGTAAACTTTTAGGTACGCGTCAGTTGTATCTAAAGCCATGCTGCCTGCTTTAGCAAGGGGGCTGTGATGATCTCCAGAGCTCCCTCCAATCCCTACAATTCTGTGGTTCTTTAATGATTCTTCAGCTACTTATCGCAACTCAAAGATGTGCCTTGTGAGGAGTAGTAGCATAAACAAGTTATTGATCTGTTAAAACAAGCTCGCAAGGAGCCTAGACTAATGACACGCAACACTATATTTAGGTTTAAATGTCATTATTATGTGGTTCATTCATTAACAGTTGCAGTTATCCCTGAAAACAGAACCAATCCCGTGGTTAGATTTTTTGGGAGATTCTTTCTGCCTAACCTTTGGAATTAGTAAATTGATATCAAATTTCAGTTAGAACACAACTTAGGGATGTTGTGCTATAAGGATTCTGCAGGAATAATATGCATATAAACCTTAGATAAACGCATAGTCATGAAGATGAAAAAAGCTAATCTTTCCTCAGTTCTTTCTTCTCAGTGAAAGATTATTTTCTTTCACTGTTTTGTTCTGTTCTTCTATTTTGTTGCTTTATTAGCATTCTTGTGAGTCCTCACTCTTATGGAGATACTCCATCAACCTCCTTTAATGCCAAGCAAGTCATATTTACTTAACGAAGCACTTATATTCACCTCAATGCTCATCAGTCTTTTGTTGAGTAAATGCAGTATAAATTAAACTTTAAGGTTGATAAAGTTTTGGGCTTCAAGAACACCCTATAAAGCTATTTGACATCTTATGGAAGTTGTTTCTATGCATATTGCATAGACTGCATAGGAATCTCTCATAAGTCCTGATTAATTTTATGAAAATATTCTATATGAGACATTAGGTAGTTGATTGCATCATCTCATTTATTATGTGCCTTCAGTGTTTCATCATTTCCTAGCATGGATTCACCTGAGGCTATCAAGTGGTAGGATGCTGGAACTTAGATTCATAGCTTGCATATTTTTTGCCATGATCCTTAGAGGATTGTTCACCTACAGTGTTGATTATCATCATTGATAAACCCTTCAAGAGGGGGAAGGAGGTTACTGAACAAATTCACTTGTCTATTGCTAGGGCAAGAGTTGAGCCAATAGTTACTCCTGTCTAAAGGTGATTATTTTACTGTTCTTATAACATGGATCTACCATTTGGTTGTATGCCAAACTCAGCAGATAGCAAAATCCTTAAGGACTGATATTTTGGCTGTGAGGAACAATGCATAGTAAAGAAGAAGAGTATAGATAGATATTTTTTTTTTTATGTAAGTGGATGCTATACATGTGTGACTTATTCTACCTTGTTATCTACATCTTAACGATGGTTGGGATTGATTTCGCTTGGTATCTTTTTATAACAATGTTAGCCTGCACTTTATACATAGAGTGTTGCTTTTGGTTGGAAAACTGATTTATTTTAATCATATGTTATAGAAAGACACTAGGTGAAATGAGAAAAAAAAAATGCCTTTCATGTGAATTTTTCAAAGTGAAAATGAAGGAAAGCTAAAAATCCAGTGCTTTCAAATGAGGCTAGAGTTTCAGTGCGTGACATATTTAAACTTGAGAAAGTGATGAAGGTGAACGTGTCTTTTTATGTTAAGTTTTAATTCATTTATATAAAGCTTTCTTCTCTTGTATAGATGACTTTGAAATGGGGTATCATTGAGTTCCTTCTCTGTATGAAATCTACAGTAGGAGTAAATGTAACTTGGAAATGAAACATTTTCAGAGATTCTTCCTGGGGATTATACTTACAGATATATACGTATTATATATATATATATAAATTATATATATATATATACACGTATAAACTATTTGTAATTCTTTAAAATTTTCCCTCAAGAAAAGCTTGGTAAACTGTGTCTCTAGTATTCATCATTAAAATTTTGTTACAGAAACATTGCAACTCCTTTCTGATCGATTAGAATTTTTTGGTTTTTTTTTTTTGGGGGGGTGGGGAGGAGATTATAAATGTGAGAGTTATCAGCTGTGTGGTTTTATGAACTGTGTTGTGGATATGTTAGTTTAATTATATCTCCAATAAACCATTTTACTAATTGTCACCATCTAGACAGTCTGAGCAAATTTGAATTTTTTTACTACTTCATTCCTTGTGGTGTTCTTGAAAAATGTGTGACTGAGCTGTTAATTTTTTTTCTTTAATAGTCTAAGTTCTTTTGCTTTGTACTTGCTAATTAGTAACATTAAGTGTTTGCACCTGAACATGAAGTTCTGTATATGTATGTGTGTGTGTATGTGCGTCAATTCTTAGTAGCTATGGTGCATTTCTGTGGAGAACACACATTTCTGTGGAGGCACATCCCTTTCTGTAGTGAAATGTTGCTGCTTTTGACAGCTACATGATGCTAAAGATGAATGATTCTGTTTGACATTGTTATCTTTCAGTTGTTGATGAAGATTCAGGCAAACAAGACACATGTTGTTTTACCTGCTGTGGTATAGCTATGTACACTTTTCAGATCAGACATTTTTTTTTTTTAACAGCATAATTTTAGTATATTACAAAGGCATGAAGACAATACTAGCCAAGATAGAATTCTGCCCATGTGCAATAGATGATTTTTTTGGCAATATGAAACATGTGGCTGGGGGATGAGTATTAGTTATATATTACAGAACTGCAGGGGTTGGAAGGGACCTCAGGTGATCATCAAGTCCAACCCCCTAGCAAAAGCAGTTACCCTGTGATAGGTTGCACAAGTAGGCTCCCAGATGGGTCTTGAATAGAAAGAGACTCCACAACTTCTTTGGTCAACCTGTTCCAGTGCTTTGTGAACTTTACCATAAAGGAGTTATTCTGGATGTTAGCACTGAATCTCCTGTGTTTGGCTCAAATCGATCAGTTTGGAAAAGATAGCAGATTTTGTAATTGCCAATGATAACAGGAAACTGAACTGGAGTTGGACAGGTGTTGTTCTCATCCATTCCAGTGTTTCTGAATACAACTTGCTACCTATCTTTTTGGATCAGTTTTTATTAAATATTTTGTTTTGTTTATAAAATAGCTGGCTAGATTGCCAAATCATTGTCATAAGCGAGTACATTTTTGAAACTGTGTTTATTCTTTCTTTGGTTTGTTGAAAGCAAGTACCCTACAACAGGTTTTACAGATAAGCATCCAGATGGTTCTTGAATATCCCCATAGAAGGAGACCACAACCTCTCTGGGCAGCCTGTTCCAGTGCTCTGTCACCCTTACTGTAAAGAAGTTATTCTGCATGTTAGTGTGGCACTTTCTATAGTCAAGGTTTTAGGCCATTGCTGTTTAGGTGATGGAAGAGGTAATTCAGAAAATCATTTCCAGGCATGTGAAGAACAAGGAAGTAGTCAGCTTGAATTCTGAGGGGAAAGGAACCAAGGGGTTCCTTCATGCCTGACCAGCTTCTTAAATCTTTGGTGAAATGGATGGCCAGGTACATGAGGACAGCAGTGAATATTGTCTACCTAGACTTCTGTGTGGCTTTCAACACAGCTTCCTTTAATCTCTAAAACTCATGGAGAAGCTGATGAATCTTGGGCTGGATGGGCAGACAGTAGAGTAGATTGAAAACTGTCTGGACGCAGAAGATAGTAATCCATGGCATGAAGTTTACTTGGAGCAGGGTGTCCCAGTGGTCAATGCTCAGTTCAACACCTTTGTTAGTGACCTGGAACAAAGTGTACTCAGTGTGTCTGACAATGGTACAAAGCTGTAGAGACTGGCTAATACATAATAGGGTTTTGCTGTCAGCCAGAAGGATGTAGACAGACAGGAGAAGTGGACTGGCAAATCTCATGTAGTTCCTCAAAGTGAAATGCAAAGTCCGATACCTAGGGAGGATCAACCCCAGGCATCAGCATACGCTAGGAACCAGCTGACTGGAACAACCTGCCCATCCTTTGTAGCCTGCCTTAAGGGTCTTGCCTGAGCAGGGGCTGGACTAGATAGCCTCTAGAAATTCCTTCCTACTTCAGCCATTCTGAGTCAGAGGGAGTTGTCATATAATAGACATTTTCAGTTTAACCGGAGTGTCTTCAGGCTGCTTGAGACAAATACTGTACCTCCTACAGGCAAACAAAGGACTCTGTTTTTCAGACTTTATACCAGCTGAATGTTTATGGCAGGGAAATAAATATAGATTTTTTTTTTAATGTAGAAAAAATAATTAATAAAGGAGTTTCTGGCTTTTTTGAGTCAGATCTTGTTACTCTGTAGACTGTTTGGCTTGCTTTCAGTGTCCATGCCTTGGGCCCAGAATCTTATTTGCTTCTGGAATGCAAAGCATTGTGTTCCTGTTCCCTGCATGCTGTCTGCTACTTTGTTCTTGATGTGATGGGTGTTCTGGCACATGTTGGTCTCTGCAGGTGCTTACTCACCAGTTTTTTTTTTGTTTGTTTGTTTGTTTTTATCTGAGGATCCTTCTGTCCTCCTGTCTATTTTCTGTCCTCCTCAGACCAAATTAATGTTGATAGTATGAGATCTAAATGTTTTGAATCTATTTTCTCATCATTCCATCTTGAAAGCTTTTTCAAGTTTTCTTTGGACCTCCACATTTGAGACACTTGACAAGAAAAGTTTTGCCTGGAGTGGGATTTTTTTATCAGGTGAAATGAAGCTTCTATCTGCTTAAAAACCAACCTAGGAAACTGAATAGTCTTCAGGAATATGCCTCTATGACTAATAATGGGAAATATATGAGGGGAACAGCTAGGTTCTGTGTCATTTTGGTAATGTGTTGGATAATTTTCTATGTCAATCAAGTTTTATTTAAGCCATTGGTGCTAGGCTCAGTTGTGAATCTTGGGATGAGAAGTATTTAAACATGTCTTAGTAACTTTGGTAAAGCTCAAGCTAAAGCTTAGGGTTCAAGCATGTTGTGCTTTCTTCGAAGTGGGACTCTACAGAAGAGCACATTTCTGAAGGTGGTGTGATATGGATCTCTGGAGCTGCCCGGTTGTGAGCCAGGGTCATGTTTTGCTTGCTGGATTAATTGCCCGTCCAGTGCAAATGTTGTTAGTCTATGCTTAACACTGCCTGTGCCTTGCATGAAGCAGATGATTCTGTCTGTTCAGGATATGATCTTTCTTCTCAGCTTTGATACAAATATATGGCTGTTCCCTTTCCTAGCACAATCTGTCTGGTGCCCCCACATCCCCAGGAGGATTCTGGGGAGCCAGGAGACATCTAAAGCAGAGGCCAGCAGGGGCTGCTGTAGGAGTAGGAGATGGAGAAGATTTGCTGCCTCTGTTGGAGAAGCCTTCCCTGTGGGTTTGTTCTGCTGCCCTCTTTTCCCTTGTACCACACCCAAGCACACCTGGGCTCAGCTGTGTCTTTCCAGCACGGCACTGGTGTCTGTCACTTACAGCTCTGTATATTTGTATGTTCATAAATTAAACTTTAGGTTTCCTTGTTACAGTGCTAGAATTAACTTTCTAGTTCCTATTTTGGCTCAATAAATTTTAAATGCCTTTTCATATTGTTTTTTTTTTTCCGTAGAAATGGACTGTGGCATTTGTAGTTCATGTTTCCAGATGCCCTTAGGTTATTGTTTTAATGTCATTGTCACTCGAGAACTTGCTGGCTTCCTTCAGGACTGGGGCATAATTGAATTGGGGATGATTAGTTGCATTCTTTTGATTGAATGTTGGTTGTTTTTTTTTTTTTTCTTAATTCCTCTGAAATCACCGTTAGCTATTTTGGCTGCAGCTCTGCCTTCTGTTGAGGCAGTGCTACATTGTAAATCAATATCTTTTCAAAAAGACTGCTGTAAATTGCCTAGATAGCATATGCATGGTTACTTTGGCTGCAATGCTGCTGCAGAGCCTGGATAGTCTGCCTTTCTGGGAACTCCACAGGCAAGTCCATCATATATCTTGGAAAAAAAAAAAAAGGGGGGTTTAAAAAGAGCAAGGTATTGCTGGTGAAATTTAGACAGAGAAACATTGTACCCTTGGTGCTCATCTGTACCCTTTATATTTTATTCCACAGGGATTAGCGTGTCTTTAGGGATTTCTTTGTTTTCTGCTTTAGATTTCCCCCTTTCTTAGCTGTAGTACAGCCGTAGCGTTTCAGCTTGCTAGTGCAGAAAGATGTTGTGAATTCATTCAGTTGCTGAATGAGCCCGGCCTGGCTGCAAACACTAACATTGCCAGATCATGTCAAAGAGTTGCCGGCGTATCTAACCTGATCGAGGCAACAACACAACGGTAAGATGGGGCTCGTTTAAATGCCTGGCATTGAGCAAGTGCTGGGCTTTCCTGCTTAAACCCAAAGCCTAGTTATCACATGCTTCTAACTTGAGCAGGATGCGTTCTGTGCATGTCAGGGTGGGTTTTCTTTGGAATGCTTAAAATCCAGACGGAGGAAAGGCGGTGGGAAGCTGGGAATGCCACATGAGACCTCTCGGCAGCCACCCTGGTGAGACTCCCCAGCAGCGCTGCCTGCGGTTTGTAAATATCAGGGAAAAGGTAGGAGAAGCTTAAAAGCAATGCTTTTCTTGCTACTGCTTTGTATTTCTCTCTCCGGCAGCCTTATTTATTATTGCATTAAGAGGATAGTATGGGCAATTTTTTCTGATATATGCTTGGCTGAATGCCCTCTGGGACGAGTGAGTGAAGGACATGGTCAGCCACTTCTTCATCTCTGCTAACAAGTCAGTGCGTCTTACTAGATCCAAATGAATGTCTTTATCAGTTACAGATCTGCTTGATGTGGGGAGATACAATTAAAATGATCCCTTCTAAATACAGGCTATATCATGGACGTCAGAATATCTTTTTGCCTTATGAAGCTCTGTGATTATTTCACACGCTGTCTTTTATTTAATACAACAAATAGTGAGGGAATCATTTTAAGTAATTATTCTTGAATGCTTATGTAGGAGTGTGTTGGTAGCATTTTGGGTCTTAGTGGAATTTTTCAACATGCATGAGAGCTTCAGGAAGCAGCATGTTCAGGAAAAGAGGGCAAAAGCAGCACTAATGATTACTATGAGACTGTTTAAAATGTGTCCATTGTGTGGAATAATTTGAAATATTTTTGATGACTTAGCTGTCAGCTAAGTCAAGTCATAGATTAATCTCAACAGAAATCCAATAAATATATTTCACCATATGTTCTAGCACTTAAAGCAAACCAACTGTGGTAGTAGTGGCAGAGTGATGAAATATGTGTTTTGCTATTAATGGTTAAGGGTAAAAGCAGGGGAGTTTTATTTCTAGGTGAGCGTGTTTATGCTTTATGCAGCGTGTGAATTCTAATCCAAAAAAGAAATCAGTTATATATCAATGTGGGATTAAATAGCTGTTTTGACAGCAGTGCCTGTTTGTTGTTTTTTTTTCTGTACTTGCCAATTAAGGTGGTTTTTTTTTCTTAGTTACTGAGCACTATTAAAGGGGGAAGATTTAGCCCTATCAATTATTTTCTGATATACCCATTATTATTTTTCTGGTGCTCCTTATTTAAAAAAAAATTCTCTAAACGTGTAATACTGTATGTGCTGTGGTGTAAATGATGTGAAGTGGGCAGTTTCAAACTGTATGCAAACTCGCTCAGTTTTGTTCCAAAAAGTAGAAATGCTTCTTTTTGGTTCAAGAATAACCTTAAATGCTACTATTGCAGTAGCTGCAAGTGCTTGCTGTATGTATTTTTTAATAGAAATTTTCCTTTCTTTATACTGTCAGACCTTATGCATATCTTTAATGCATATCTCATTGTTTGAAGTAATCCAGCCATTTGTTTTTGCTTTTACTTTGAACAAGCAATGCAAGTCCAGAATCTCTTAGGCACATAGGATTATTTCTTCAATTAGAGTATTTCTTAGAGATGGTTTTTTTTTCATCCATGTATACATGTGAAAGCTCTTCCAGTAACAGCTTTTGTTTCTCAAACTGATTTTTTCCCCAGATGTTAAAAACACCCGCTCTGTCCGTTGTGTTACTGTCTCTGGGGTTCATATGTTTTAGTTTTCTGAGCTTAAGAAATCAGTAATGCTTTGGAATTTTTTTATGCTAAGATTTAGTTAAACACAGATCCCAAATTAATCAGGGCAAAAAGTACTATATAGAGTGGAAAACTTGGTCAAAAGTTACGAATACAAATGGGAAATGTAAGATATGCTTAGTTCAATAGGTAAGCACTGCTGAATGCTCCATAAAGATTATGACCTTTACGGCAAGAATTAGTTTTGTACTGTGACTGATCATATCTAGAGATTAAAACTTACCTGAAGAATGAATATTTGTAATATTATCCTCAATAATTCCCCAATGGAAGAGTTTCAAAAAGTTGTTGATCAGGCTAAAGATTGGGTTGTCAACACTGTATTTCCTTGCAAAGAATGTTAGCCTGGCTTGAAAGTCCAACAGCAAGAGTGGTCTCCTCACTGTTTTTTAATCTATTTTATTGCCAAAACATAAAGGGAAAAAAACAACAACACACTGTTTTTGATATTTTTCTCTAAACCTGTAAGATGAGACAGGCTATTTAGAAAGTTGACCTATGTGCTATTCCCACTTGGGTAGGTGCTCTTCTCTGGCAGGCCAGACTTGTTTCCTGGAAACCCTGCAGACAAGAAAATGGGTAGTGCTATCAAAAGAATTTGTGATTACACTGCAGTACAAAAATCCATAGTCAATCACAACTTGTGGTTGGCTCAGTCAACACAAGCATGAGTCACAAAGCTCCGGTGGCATCCAGCTGTCGTAGGTAAGAGATCATTTTGTTCTTAAGGAAAATCCTTGCACGATGCCAGCTACCGCTGAGCATTTCGCCTCATGCCTTTTTCAATACATTGGCCTGACCTGACCTATGTGGTCAGCAGGAATTTTCTGGGAACAGAGCTTGTGAAAATGCTCAGCCTGGGTCAGGTGTGAGGGTCTTGCACTGGAAAATTTGGTGACTATAAACATGAGTGCTAGGATACAACTTTAAGCACATTGGCATCAAAAGAATCTTGTTTATTTATGGTTATTTCCCATCAGGATCCTGGAATGTTTCAGGTAGCAATACATTGATAACTATATCTTACAAAGCATGTTGAAATGGAGAGAATCCTGCCAAATGCGAACTGAAGCAATGCGGAAGGAGACTGTGTGATACCAATTCCCTAAAGCCTATTTCTAAAGAAAAATGTATTTTTTAAATTACATCCTTCTGTTTATATAATATCCGTATACTTTCGTTCTTGAATCAGGAATCTCAGGTTAAGAATAATGCTTTCAGAGTTTTAGTTCCCTCAGGTAGTTCCAGAATGGCTTTCAGCAGCTCCTGTAGGTCTTTCATTTGAAACCTTATCAGGAAGGTACACAAATGGAAAGTTGCTTGTTTAAGGAAAAGATTCTTAAGGACTTTTTTTTTTTATAAAAAAATCCCACCATCAGTGTTAAAGTTGGGGCTTCTAGCAGCAGTTCCATCGGTAAAGAAGAGCTTCTTTGTACTTCTGTATTTTTCTGCAGTTCAGTCAATACTTTTGTGTGGCTACTTTTTGCTTTTGACACAAGTTTATTATCTATTTCCAAAAGTAACAATTATGTGCACCTTGTTTGAGTGTGGCATGTTTTTCACTGATATCTTCCACTCCATGCCCTAATATAAGCCTATGTAGAATTCTGCATTTAGCAATTTAGAAAAAAGCAAGTGGTCAAATATCAATTCATTGTTGTGATAGGTGTTGCATTCAGATCATTACTTCATTTTATCAGATTTTTTGAATCAACAGCATAATCAGAGCATTTTACCTCTGTAAAAATAACTTTTGGTCTTTTCCCTCTGTTGAATGGAAGTACTGAGATCACGTTCCTTTTGGTGTCATATTTTTAGGCAGGTGGGTCATCTCTAAATTTCCTCTATGAGTTCTGGACTGGCCCACTTAGGATGCAGAAGCAGTCAGTTTTATCAGTCAACTGCCTGTATGTATGATGGCACAACAGTCAGAAATGGCATGAAAATTGTTGATGGGATTTGTGCTTTGTTTTGCAAAAGTTTTCAGTATTATTAGAATTTTTTTAAGTTTCTGCTACAATAGAACTTGGTGTCTTATCTTAATGACTATCAGATCCCTTATTGCTTCTGACTAAAAAAAGATCTGTGATGAACTACAGCTAGACGGCATATAAATGTAATCTAAACTAGTACCAAAGAGCATATCAGCATGAATTTGACCCAGTTTATATCATTCTATACAGGAAATTGTATTAGATTCATGTTATTCATATTTCAGTTTTGCTGTGTAGGATGCTTATTAATATTAAATTGTATATGACTTACCTGAAGAGAAAAATGCCAAATGTTGCAAAGTGAGAGAGTAAAGCCACTAGAAAAAAAATGTAAATAAATAAAAATAATAAAAAAGCAAACATAACGCCAGCTTGTGTATTGTGAAAGCTCAATTCCATTTAATTTATCTCTGATGCTTTCTAGTCCTACAGGCTCAGTACATTTTAATATGTCCTCTTTCAGTCTGTTAAATCTTTGTAGAAGCGCAAAGAAAGTATTCAGAACTGTAAAGAATACGTATAAAATACTTTCCTTCTATGTAAATAGTGCTTTTCTCTATGAATAAATCTCTTCTGATAATAGAACATGTTAGAAATATTGTTATGCCTTAAAGAAGAGTTATTTTGGAAAGTTCTAGATGTTTGGCTTTGATGCCTTTTGGGGAAGTTGGAGAATTGCCAATTGTAACTTGCAGGTGGACAAGGAATTACTTGTTTTTGGGAAAGCAGTCCAGATACCAATTAGGGTATCATTACAAAGTGCATTTTTACTGTTGCTAGGCCACTGTATAAGAAAACACTCATAAAATTACTGCAGTCAGACTCAGTTTTTTGAAGTGTTTTCATGAGAAACTTACTGTACTGTAAAGATGGAGGACTTCTTACTGATGTTCTTACTTGGACACTAGATGTGAGTTTTTCAACCAATTTACTGCTTGGATTTTGTTGTTCATTGCAAGTCATTTGAGATGAACTCCCAGCTTTGGAGGCACAAATTGCCACCAACTGCAGCAGACTCAATTGTTTTGTACTGTTAGGGCTTTCTCTCTAGAATTGATTTGAGCACACTCATAAGTCTACTGCAGCACACGTTTTCCCTTGAACTCATAAAGCAGCAGCAGTGATTTTCACTTTTCTGTTGAGATACCTAGTTTTTTGAAAATTGCACATTATCTCTGTGCTGTTCAGAGAATTCTCTTATAAGTATGGTTGTCCTTATCACGAGCTCTCCTTGCTGTCATTTTGAAACTTCTCCATTTAAGCTTTATACATTTTTGCAAGAGAAGTATCCTTGAGTGTTCTTCATATGCTGAGTAAATTTGGCTGTTTCAATTTTCATTAGAGCCCCAGACAACTCTGAATTATGGGATGTAGAACATTTGCTTGAATTCTGCCTTTTTTTTTCCAGCATAGCACATTATGTACTGAGAAGCAAGTTTCATTATGCTTTCTTACACTTATTGCTTTGCAAGGTATTGTGCTACTGCTAGTCTGACAAATGTACAGTAGTTGATGGAAAATTCCCTTTAAGACATTTCACTCCAGTTTTGAAGGATTCTGTAACCAAGTCTTTTATCTGGACAGTAACAACAAATAGGCGCATTGTGATCCAAACACAGGTGAGAACTCTCTTCATTTAATTGTGTGTGAATCTGGGCTTGTCATTCTCATCTGAACTCTCAAACTTTCATCAAAGAAAACATTGGTAGAAAGGTAATGGATGGCTGTTTCTAAGATTTCTGGGGGATAGAATTGAAATACAGGTTATTTCAGATCTATGAAGAGTATTGGATGACAGAATAATGACTAAGGTTTAGCTGTTTTTTTTTCTTGCTATATCTTTATACTGATATGATAGAGGATACCTTGTCAAATTCAGTGGCTTGGAAGATAATATGTAAGAGACCAGATCTGGCATCACTGGGAGATCTTCTCTTCCCTTGTGACACTGCTTTGCCTGGGAAGCTGCATCTCTTAGCTGTAAGGTTGTTGACCTCAGGGATGAAGCACCTAAGAGGAGAGATTTTTCTTAGTTCTAGAATGAAACTTTGAAATGCAGTAGCAACTTGAAATAAAGAACTCTCATTACCTAGTTTTTCATCTCTTTTTTGGTAAAGTTAGCAAGAAGGAGCTTTGCAAGAGAAGGAAGGAAAGGGAAGAAGAAAAAATGTATAGAGGAAGGAAGTAATTATATATATATATATGTATGTATGTACATATTTTTATAAAAGAATTGGTATGAATGATGGAAAAAGGAACCAAACTAATTTATCACTCTAGTCTTGGATTATTTTTTTGCAAGGTACTTTATAAGGGATTTTGGTAGTATGTGAGATTCCTATTGATTTGCAGTGGACCATAGAGCATGCTGCTTTAGTGTAATGAAGGCAAATGGATGGAAAATCTTTCTATGTGCAAATGCATTTATTTTGGAAAGATGATTGTATAACTTATCCCTTTCCTCTATTTATAAGAAAAGTACCCTTCAGTGTTGCATTCTTAAAAGATTCTTCAGACTGGTTTTCAGTCTGAAGCAAACATTCTTGTTTATTGTAATTATAATTAAGTTTTTATTTCATCACGTCTCATTGCTTTCATCAAACTTCAGACTCACTATATAAAAGAATTTAGTTGTTTTAATGCTGTAGTTGGCTTTAGGTCTTATATCCTCAGTTGCATGACCAGATCTGACCAACAGCAGTATTTTTGTTGTAACCTTTGCTTGTAGGAGAACAAATAGTCTGTTTATTTTCAAATGAAATTACTTGATGATACCTGTAAATGAATCAAATGGCTTGCAAGCACAGGCAAAGGAGCCTAAGGGAGCTAAGTAAAACCTGTTTTCAAGTCATGAAGTTGTTTACCATTTATTTTCTTAGAAACCCTATTGACACAGCACAGAATTAAGCAAGAATAGGCATTTTGCTGTCAAGTCTCTCAAGATATCTCACACTTCAGCATGGTAGTGGGAAGACTTTCTGCATTTATGGATATGCCCTTGATTACTTTATGATTGGAGGGAGTGTTGGAGGATAAAATAAAAATATAAACCTGTGAACTCAGACAATATAATGTTCATAAAAAACTATTAATAATGCACTTATGAGAAGTAAACTGCATAAACTCACAGTGGCACATGGAGCCATCTGTTGGAGCAGGAGGTTGGTATGGGAAAAGGATTGAAAATATAATTTTTAATCTTTATTTTTAAATGCTGTTCATATGGTTACAGAGGAGGCTAGACAACAGATACAACTTGAGTAAGTAAAATAATATAGAGACCACCTGCCACAATTTCATGGGAGCCTGTATGTGTTCAGGCTGTTTTTCTTTGGTTTTGCTGGTGCTGCTGATGAATGCCAGTTGCTGGAGGCCATCAGCCATGCTGCCACCTCTGTCCTTTTTTGTCCCTGGAGGGCCAGCCCTACTGGCTCTGGGTGCAAGAAGCCCTGAAATGGGGCAGTGGGTACAGCAGCCCAGTGGTAATTCCATGAAGACCCTCAGTGATGGGATACTCAATTTGCAACAAACCCGAACATCGGGCAGGTGAAAGAATTTACTTACTGGAGCATTCAGTGCTAGCATAGCTGTTGTAGGGCATAAGTATAGAAATAGAGAAACACTCCCCATTAGATCTGCTCCATTGAGTTTCTGTCTCTTTTAATGTATGTCACAGGCTGTCAGGACTTCTGGGTGACCTTCAGCAGAGACCCTGTCCTTAGGTGACTCCTGACTGCTGTTGTTGCAGAACAGGATTTTGCTGCAAGGACATATATAGGCTTTTCCACACCTAGGGTCTAGTCTACGCTCAAATCAAAATCTTTTTTTTTTTTCCTCTGTGAATATCAAATTTAATGGACTGAAAACTCACTTTTCTGAAGCTAAGCTGTGCTGTGAATGGAACAAAAGCATTAATTTTAGAAATGCTCAGCTCCACCTTGCCTTGTTCAAGGGACATATAATCATGTGCAATAATTCCTCACCCCTAGAATTATGCCCAATTCACTAATCATGCTAATTTTTAGCTACTAATTTAGCAGAATAAGTATGTGCTATAGTGCAAGTTTGGCTGGGGAGTTGTGTAAGCGCTGCCCGTAGTAACTTCCAGTGTAATACTTTTTTCCTTCATTCAGGTGTTTAAACTTCTTCTCAGATTGGTATGATCATGAGACTCTTCGTTCAAGTCTGATCAGTTGGCCTTTATATGAGAGTGACTTGTTTCACACTTGGCAATTCAGCACAGACATTTAATCTGCTCACTGAGTTCGGTGTTTCAGACAAACAGAGAATTAATGTCAGAGCTTCCGTTCAAAAATTCTTCCATCTGGCATTCCAGTGACCTTTTTATATTTGCATTCTTCCATATGACAAAGACAGTTGGTTTAACATCAGCTTTGAGTTCAAAAATAAAAAGGCCATTATTGGAGTAAGCCTTTAAGATGGGCTGTCTCACAGATTTATGAGCAAGTTTGTGCTAGGTGTAGGATGGGCCCTGTGCTAGTGCCGGATGTCACTTTGAGTCTCAGGGCTCTCTTTTCAGTTGTAGTTGCTAGTTCATAGCTAACATAGTTAGTGATTGCTGTATCCACGTGAAGTTAAATAAAACCTGAGGATATATATGACAGTTCTGGGACATAGTAGAGCCTGATAGCCCTGAGGTCACCAGACAGAAACGGCAGGCCATCAGGACAGGCGATATCTTACTGCCATTTTTTCCTTACTCCCTTTCTTCCTTCCTTCCCTTGCCATTACTTTCTTTCTTCTGCTTCACTTTCCCCCTTTTTTTTTTTTTTTGTCTTCCCTCACTGTTCTTTGTAGCTGTGCCATGAAATGTTCAGGCCAAAGGCTTGGTGCATGTAATTACAGGAAAAGGTGAGCGCTGAAGGACATCTCTTAACTTTGGGCCTGACTGTGCTGGTTGTTTCAGTATGAAATCATGGGTGATGTCTTGTAACGTTACATGCTCTACTTCTCCTTTCAGAAATTTTGTTCCCTTATCGCTCATTTGTTGTGGATCTTTCTGAATGGCATGACCTCAGTTTTTCTTCCTATTGAACTTGCTGCTTGGTCAGAACATGTTGGGGTTTCTAACTAGGCTTGTTGCAAGGGCAGCTGCAAGCCCTCTAGGGGCAGGTAATAGAGCGCAGCCACCTATGTGCAACAGGCCTGTTGTGATGATATAGCTTCCTCCAAAGAGAATGAGCCTCCAACATTGTCAGTTCCTTTTCAGTTTTGAACAAAACCACTTATAATACTTCAGAACGTTCCCAAATGATGTTTTTTAAGTAGCAAATATCAAATTCCAGTGCTGTCGGAATCTGCAAATAACTCGTATAGACTCATATATTTCTCAATTGCCAAGGTACCAAAACACAATGGAAAAGAACATGCAACTAGAAGATAATGAAAGCTCATACACAGATAGGATTTTTGAGTAATATTAATGCTGGCCATATGCTCTCAGCAATTCAGTTGTTGAGTTAGTAGTCACTTGACTATTTATGATTTTTTTTCTTATTATATCCATCAGCTAAATTCAAGTGCTAAATCTTGTTCGCGGCAGTAATGAGATTGTTGTGCTACCTTCCAGAGGGCTTTGGCTCTACAAATTATAATCTATATCTTCATAACATTTCACTTATGAAAGCCCAAGTGCTTTGCAAAATTAATTAGTGCTCCTAGTTCTTATGGTTTCTTCTTGTGACAGGGCAGGATTGTTATTACAAACAGAAAAATGAAACTGCATAGAGGTTAAGTGACTTCCTTGCCTCCAGTCATTCAGTCCTTTTTTTTTTTTATTTCTCTGTCATGGGTGCTAGGTCTTTGATTTCCTTGTATAGGGTCCTTTCATACTACTTCTGTTGAAAACAGTATGAATGGGGGAATTCAGATGTTCTGTTTGTTGTTTTTAGTAAGAATTTTGGATCTTTGCTCTCATATTTATCCAACTGACCACTTTTTCCCAAGGTGTACACTGTGAGAATGCCTAATAGAGAAGAGTGGCACCAAAACTTGAATGCTGATATATTTTTTTACATTTTGTGTAAGTACCTACGGAGTGGGTGACCAAAGTAAAAGTTTGCAGAGTACTACGTGAAGGAATAAAAACTTAGCCCAGCACATTCTCCTAGAAGACATGATGAGTTCTAGAGTAGTATGTCTTTACACTATATAGAAAGATTTCTTTTTTCCTTCAGTGCATTGAGATGTTGGTTCTGTCATTCCAAAGCTTAAGAAAAGATTGTTTTTCATTACCAAGCATGACTTTATTCATTTGAATAAAGTCCAGTGATATGGGACAGCCTTTCTTTTACTAAGTATCCTGGCAGATAATTAATTCAGGGGACATTCATGACTGTTTTAAAATTCATGACCCATAAGGGCTATAAATTACTTTTCTCTTACTGATTACTCTCACTCTTTATATGCTGTATAATTTGAAACAGTAAATGAATTAATCCAGCAGTCTTTAATTCTAAGAATACAGTTTGCATGGGAGCTCTGAATTTTGCCAATGAAATGAAAAAAAACCCCACAAAAAAAAACCAACCTACGTTGAAACTGTATAATTGTAAATGTATTTGCTAATTTCTTTGACATGAAACCCAAATGCAGATTTAGGAATATTGCCTGAAATAATAGAAGGTGAATCAAAGAGATGTCTTTGTTCAGAAATGATTCCATGAGGAATTACACTTTTATTTATTTAGCGGAGCACATTATGGAGTTCTCTGGTGCAGCAACTTGAAATTTCAGGCTCTTCAGTGTTAGTTTTTATGGGTAAAAAGAAAATGGGCTATTTGCAGCTATTATGCTTTGAGGTATGATAGATACTGTGGTGTTAGGGTGGGGGATATAGGAATCTGTAGCCCAGTATTCCTTCATGACGTAATGGTGATTAAGCATGTTTATCCTAGGGTGGCCTTGGGATCTTCTCAAACTGACTGAGACTGAGTAGGATGAGAGGGGTAAAAAGACTGGCCAGGCTGTTTTGTTGCCTGCTGTATGCTATTTTCTGATTCTGATGAAGAACTAAAACAGTTGCGAAGTATTATCTGTCATGCTTTTTTGTGGTTCTTAAATTAGGAATTGGAAAGCGTATGATGTTTTAATGCTGTGGGTGTGTTCTTACTTTAAATAAATAAAAATACAAGAGAAACACTAAAATAACCTCTTGTACTAGAGTGCACTTGATTTTATTTTGCATTACATTGCCAGAACCTGTAATAGCTCAAGTTAATATTAGAATTGCCATGACTGTTATGATTTGTTGGATAAATTATCCTTGCTCTATTTTTATTTTTCAAAAGTAGAGAAGAGCTCTTCAGGCAACTGCCAGGTGGGTCTCTGTGCTGTACATTTTAAAGAGGCAAATGACTTCTGTCTTATCATTTCTCATTTTGCCTTATCTTTTTAGTTGAGACAGACTAAATAATTTGGGACATATTTAACAAGGGGACAGCCTTCAGCTATCAGGGTGCGTGGAATGAATGGGACATCCCTGGTGATTCTGGTGACTTCTTGGGATATTGATGTAGAGTTTGGCAGTGGAGAGTGAGACAACACAGAGAAATGCAACTGCGTATTTAAAGATTATGTAAGAGTTGTAACGGGAGGATGATCACGGGGAAGTGCTTCTGTCAAACTACACCTAGGATGACAGGAATCTTTTCCAAGGCTGGACTCAAGGACTCTCGCTGTGTAGAAACAAATATGTATTGCTATTTTCAGATTTCCTATAAAGATGCTGAGTCCCTGGGCAATTTCTAAGTGCTTTTCCCAAACAGTGTCTTCAAAACAACACTCAAAAAAAAAAGAAAAAAAAGATTCTGTAGGACTATTCTGTTCTCTGTGGAGAAGAGCAAGGGAAGATTTAGAGATTTTGAAGTATTGATGTCCTACGTGTAGAGTTTGCTTGTGTAAATACCATTCATACCACCTTTGCTTTATTTTACTTTTTTTCCTGGCAGGCAAGTGTGTCTCATACACTGGTACTAGGTCTGCTCCTTGTTCCTGACCCTCTGTAGCTGTCCTTGTTTACATCTGTTTTTCAGCATGCTTTCAGGGGTGCCCTTGATGTGGTTCCTGCCAGGCTGGAAAGCTGGCGATGGGAAGCAGACATAACTTCCTTCTGCTTACAGAGTGCTCAAAGTGAATCAACCCATGACTTTCGTGGGTCTTTACTACTTGGTATATTAAGTTGACTGGCCTTTTCCTTGTCCTGTTTCCTATATAAAAGAGAAGGCATAAACTGAGAACAGATTATTCTGTCTCAGAATGTTATGAGATCTGCTGGCAGAAGTACCTGTTCTGAGAGAACTATGACTACACTTCATATGTTCTAAAAACCAAGTCACTTCTGAAATAGTTTATATGTCTGAAAGTTTGGCTTTGAGTATAACTTGTGGTGGAAAAAGTACTGAATCACTGTATAAGCTCCTGAAGGGGAAAGAAATGCTCAGTATTAAAAAACCCTCAATATTTATTTGTAAGATGTCTTAAATTAATGAAACAGTAATTAAAACTGCTTAATGGCTCATGCTAGGAGGAATTTGAATTAAATGTATATGATACTTATAATTTTTCTCTTGATTGTATTTTATAAAATATAGTTTTCTTATGACCAGCCAAGTTATCATCTATGTGATGTGCGTTTGGACTGAATTTTTGTAATAGTTAAAGTACCATTAATCACCTCTTCATGTAACATTGCTTTTAGACTATGGCAGCATTTACAGCATCCCAGAAAGTGATGGTGCTGCAGTGTTAAGTACAGAATTACATAGATTTATAGAGCAAGGGCAAGAAGAGGTAATGAATCATTTAGATTGACTTCCTATATGTTATGAGCTGTTACACTTTGTTTAACTTTGATTTTCATTCCTGTAACTGTAGCTAAGTAGATATTCAATAGAATCTTCTAGTTTTGAGACTGCAGTGGATGACTTTGTCATCTTTATTGGAATGTGTAAGGGTTTTTCTGCGTGTTACTTTAATGGAAGAACAGTCCCCATTTAAAGAGTCTATGACTTCATGTACACATTTGAAACATGAAATGTGCTATAAAGACTTTTGTCTTACAGATAGCAAAATGGACTTACAGACTGGTGTCCCTGTGTCGTTAAGTTGCATGTGTTCTGTGTAGGGGACTGACTTGTGTGTGGCTTGCTCCATCCAGTTGCAGGCATGAGGCTGGCTCTTAATGGGTGATGGTGGGGAAATTTTGCAATGGATAAAGAATTGAGATACAGCACTCTTGTAGCTATGGATTCCAAACATTTTAACTGGTCACAGATGCCCTTTGGTGATTTGGGGGGAAGACAAGAATAGCCTTTAACTTTCTCTCCTCATCCCTTGCCCCTGTTGTCTAGGTCATAGGATTTCAGAGGCTAAGGAATATCTACTGATCTCAGAACATCTTTCTTGGAAGCAGGCATGGCAGGAAGGCAAATCTAGAGGGGACAGTGGGAAGTATGTGTATGTGTGCCTGTATGTGGTCATTGTTTAAAGGGACAGAGGAACTAATTCGTTTTACAAGAAGGCTAATTAAAAATTATTTGTGCAGCAGCCCTTCTTCTTTTCTCTCTGAAGTAATAGACCAAAGTTACACAATTGCTTTAATTTTAACCTGGGGGAGTATCATCATTTGGAACGAAGAGAGGCTGTTCCTTTTCTCAGTTGGTTAAATTTTAGTCTTGGAGAAACCATTTAATGAGAAGAAATGTGCACTCTGTTGAAGGTGGCTTGTGATGCCCGTAATGGCCTGAACTGGACTTCAACTATGGATGGCAGCTTGACTAGATGACATTGAGTGAGAAGTGAACTTTAATTTTTAATGTACGAGAGAAATTTGTGATTTGCTGTTACAGTGAATCATGTAAATCACAAAACCTCAAAAACACAAGGAATAGGCACCTAGTATTTCTCTGAACAACGGTAATGGGTTGGGTTTCAGTGTGTCGAATTCAAGGGAAACTGCAAAGAGCAATCACATGGGATGGATGAGTGGACAGTGAGGTGGGTTGAGAAGTGGCTGGATGACAGATGCCGGCCTTCTTAGTTTCATAACTTTTCCCTGTAGCCTAAGAGCAAAAAGCACTTTTGCTTTTTCTAGGAGTTGAATTTCTTATGGCTAAATGAGGAATCTGAAGCTCCCACTCCCCTCCTCCCCTCAAGTTGTGTGGTTTTAAGAATTGACTTATAAATTGGAATACAAAAAGTGCATAAGATACATGAAACTGCATAACTTGAGCCTGTAACCTGCCTGGGTGGCTTGTGAAGCAAGCTGCCATCTGTGGGGCTGGGCAGCATCACGCTTCCCTGTAAGGGAGAATGGAAGTTCTGTGCTTTAGTGTGCCAATAAGCTGCGGTTGCACTTCTTAGTGCTTGGGAACTGATTTACTGATTTCATCTTCTGAGACATATGGTGATAATAATAATAGCACTGTATAAGCATTATTTAAAAATACAGTGATATACTGGGATTGGATCTCTGGCAGGCCAGCAGTAAGGTACACACCCCAACTACCATCATTTATTTAAGCTTAGGCACATCTAGTTTTAAACAAATGAAAATCAATACTGCTCACAGATATCAGCAGCTGGATTGAAGAAAAAAGTGAAATTGCATTGTTGCTAAGAACAACCTGTATGAGAAAGCACATAGATATATGATTTTTATGTATGTTTCTCTTCTGTTTTATCTTTTTCAGGATCTTTCAGTACACTATGCAAACATGTATTTATTGTTATTACTGTTAGTTTATGTTCCCAATGTAAAATGCATGTGTGATTTCAATATTTCAACAGAAAGTGAATGCCTATTTTTTGATGCTTTTTTGATGCTGTCTGATACATGGATCGATACAGACTCAGCCTGTTAAAATCAATGAATGCTGGTTTTTTCCTTTCAGATATGTGTCACAAAGATGTCTACACGGAACTGCCAGGGAATGGATTCAGTGATCAAACCTCTGGATACAATTCCTGAGGATAAGAAAGTCAGAGTCCAGAGGACGCAGAGTAGCTTCGATCCATTTGAGAAACCAACTAACCAGGTGAAGAGGGTTCATTCAGAGAACAACGCTTGCATTAACTTCAAAACTTCATCTGCAGGGAAAGAATCACCCAAAGTCCGACGGCATTCCAGCCCTAGCTCTGTAAGTTCGCAATACTGGTCTGAGCATGGTGGACTTAATAACATGGAATAAATGTTTTATTTCTTAAGAAGAAGTTTAGAAACAAACAGAAGATTGTGGCTGCTACTAAAATATTTACAATGCAAATTTCTTATGTTTCATTTAAGGTATGATATTAAAAAAAAACAACAAAAAACAAAAACCAGCAACCTTGAAAGATAATGTGTTGTGAGATTCCTCTCACCTTGAGCACTCTGTGCAGTTTTGAGTACCACAATGCACATAAATGCTATCAGCATCCAAAGGAGGTCTGCTGCAAAGGTAGAGAAGGGTTGAGAAAGCAAGGGAGTGGCTGAGGTCCCTGGTTTCCTCATGCCAGAGCAGAGGAGCTGAGGCCTCATGGTGGCTGCAGCTCCTCACAGCGCTGGGCTCTGCTCTGTGTGACAGCCACAGGGCCCGAGGGAACGACATGGAGCTGTGTCAGGGGAGGGGCAGCTGGGGGTCAGGGACAGGGTCAGCGCCAGAGGGTGATGGGCATGGAAGGGGCTCTTCAGGGTCATGGCCCCAAGTGCTGGAGCTCAACGAGTGTTTTGTCTTCTCTCAGTCATAGGGTTTGATTTTGGGTGGTGCTGTGCGGAGCCAGGAGTTGGTCTTGATGATCCTTGCTGGATCCCTTCCAGCTCAGGATGTTTCATGATTCTATGATTCTGCCTTAGATAGTGTATGTTATGCGATGTCTGAGCATTATTCTCCCAGTCCTGATACGCTGTTACTGCTGCTGCAATGTTTATGTTGCAAATTTTGTAGAAGATTACTTATTCCTGCAGACAAGTTCTTTCCCATGATGTTTAGGAAACTGCATGCATTGCATTTAGACTTATAGATTTTAGTTTTAGAGTAATTTGAGAAACAAGTCAGATTTGATGGATTTAGTTTATATTTTAAAATTCTCTTTTTAAAATCAAGTAGTAAAAGTAGCATTTATTTCCCTGTCAGAAGATCTTTGTGTGTGAGAGAGAAAACAACTGAGAAGGGGTTGGTGATACATCATCACTGTTGTTTTATTCTCAAGTACTTTGAAAGAAACCAGATAAATAAAATGTCACATCTTCCATGAATAATACACAGACATATTTCCCCTAAAGACCTTCAGAATTATTGAAAAACCATCTCTGCTATGCTTTCGCAAGAAAAGAAGATCTTAATAACATGACCTTTGAGATGAAGACTACAAATCTCAGCAGAATGTGTGTAATGCTGCAAATCTTAGTTGGCGTGAAGTAGTTTTAAAGGGTGATCTTATTTTTTTTCTTTAATTTTGCTATCTTCTGGATATCTTCTGTCCTCCATACAGAAGTTTGACTGAATTCTGTCAGACTTGTAAGGAGAAGCGAGAGAGATTCATTTTCTGCAGATGAGCTTTTCTTAACCCATGGGAATGTCATGCCTCTAGGGGACTGTCCTTTGGAGAAAAGGTTACCTTTTAAAATGTAACTTATCTGTAGCGAGAAGAAATTTGATTTTTCAATATTATATGGTGTTGTATAGCTGCTGCTAAAGACATCTGCAGCATGTTCCACATCAGACCGTAACAAGGAGTTCTTGCCATAAAGCTACTGTAGTCAGCAAGGAAGGATGGAGATTTTATTTTTCTTGAATACTTTTGGGGATAGTTGTTTTGTGTAAGCATTACAAGCCCTGTATATTCAACATCCTGTCAGTCAGATCTCAGCTTTTTAATTCTTAATAATATTTCTTAAAATAAAACTTTTTGGAAGGTGAGAAACTTCTAGGCTTACAGTTTGCACCTCGTTTACTTGTAAACGATGCCTGATAATTGGTTGGCAGCACAACTGTCAATGTCAGTGATTTTTTCTGTAAATTCCTCATGTTTTGCTGTGGCACTTACTCCGCATCTCTGCCTTGTTCTTCATAGAATTTGTTGCTAATTTCTGTTAGTATTTTACACACTTAATTTCTATTTAAATGAAAGTGGTTTTATTTGCTTTGCATCCAGAGTTTGGAAGCAGACTTATTTCAAAAATGTGTTGTTAACATCTTGTTCCCTTTTTCCAAAGGGCTGGTGCTGTCCTGTGCCCACGCACTGTCCTGTGATTCCCATAGTTTCTCATGTACATAATAATGTTTTCTGTACTGGTGTATTGCTCGATAGGGGCCCCCGCTGTATGCACTGCTCACTGAGCTTCTCGTGGGCTGAGTCACACGCATTTGCTGGGGATGTCTCATGTTTTAAAGTAGATGCATAGGAATTTCCTGAAGAACAATTCTGATTTCTTAACTTCCTGTAATTCTCCATGTTTTTTATAGCTCTTTTTGGTGAACTCCCTCCTTCTGTTTACGTTCATTGTTAGTCATTTTTTAACTCTTCCTCGCAGAGGGTGCTCAGAAGTGCACCTGGCACGGAATAGTTTGTAGGGTAATGAGGGTATTCCAGTTGCTGAAGAAAGATTAGAAGTTCACAGCAAAAGGCAGTGTTACCACTCTGTTGATAGTAGTTCACACTCGGTCCTGATCAGCAGACCTGAAATTCAAACATCCAAGGCAAGGATGTGATCAAGCCATTCCCTTCCCCAGAGCTGGCTGCATTGCCTCAAGCACAAGATGTTCTGTTACACATTTCATTGAACAGATGCCTGTATAGTCACTTGCAGGGATTTTTTCATTCTCTTGTTTTGAATTACAGTTGAATTGACCAAGGCACTTTTTTTTTTTCTTTTCCCCCTAGTTCTGATGCTGTGTAGAAGATTCCCTTGCTACTTCCTTTTCAAGTGATTACATTTTCTTTCGTGTCAGAGAGCTGTTCCATATTATCCTTTATAATTCAATAAGTTGCTTCTCTGGAAATTCTTCTGCTGTGTGGATGATGCCATTCTGAACTGACATTCCAGTTTTTGTGTATAATCTTGAGCGTGCTATGCCTTTTGTGTAGTTGTGATGCAGTTTTGACTGTTTCATTTAAACTATTTTTTAAGCTACTCTGATAGAAGTATGCTACTTTCAGTTTTCACTTGCTTACTAGAGGGCTCTGTATTAGAAAAGGCTTCATTTTAGTTTCTTCCCTTTCATCATTTAAGTCCTTTGTAGCCTTCAGGTGAAGAACTGATATCTTGCAAAAGGTTGAGGCTTTCAGGCTCTGTATCAATCTGTGCTTCTGTCAAGTCAGATGAAAGTTCCAAATTGGTCTCAAAACTAACGTTTCTCAATAGAAACCTTTTTTTTATAATGCAACTCCCTGGCAGTTATCGGCATCAGAGCTTGGTGAAAATCAACAAATAATACTCAGTAGGTGGACTGTGATCCATTTTATATTTTCTGTACCTTCTAAATGGTGTGATAAGAAAAATGAAACACAGAAGTTTGTGAAAGCTGGAACTCTGTGTTCTGCCCACAGACTGTTACTTGGAAAATAAACCATTTGCTCTTTAACAAAAGTAATTTTCTGCACTTAATGTCACACCTCTTTGCAACTCTCTGGAAATTCCATGTTGTTAATTAGTGCAGTAGCAGTATAATTAGCACAGCAAGAAGCTAGCACATTAAATGGAAAAATCAGTTTGTCTTATAAAAACAACAGAAAAAGTCCTTCCACCTGACATTTACATTCTCTTTATGTAGAACTGTGACACTGCATTGCATTTCCCTGCCCTTCATTTAAAAATAAATAATAAAAAACAAACAAACAACAGCAAGCAGAACATCTGTGAGTATAATATCCCAAATTTTTAAACTGATTTGAGATGAAATGTAATTATGGAATGAAAACTATTGTAGAACAAAAATTCTTTTTTATCACATCAGAATAATGGTTGTTCTTCACCTTGGAGGTTATTAAGTAGAATTGGCCTACCTGTGGATCACCTGTCAGGTACTGCTAGAGGAAGGTGATTTGGCTTGGCAGATCTCTGTTCTGATCCAGTGCTACACAGTGCACAAGCATGCATACATACATGCATGCGTATGGAGAAGATGTATGATTTACAAATTGTTATGTTGAGTCTTTTGCCTACCATTGGAAGAAACTTGTTTTTCTATGCTCTCTGTCAGAAGAAAGAGTAAAGCTATGACTAAGTAAACCTATTTGGGCTGCTGAACTGTGGAGAGACATTGCTGCCCGAATAATGAATGTGGTTGTAAAGGTGCGCCATGTAGATGCTCATGTTCCTAAGAGCCGGGCAACTGAAGAACAACACAGCCCAACCATTTGCCATGAGTTGATCCAAACTGCATTGGAACAGGGTGGTGCTCCTGAGCATCTGCAGTATATTGATGACGTTGTATGGGGCAGTACAGCAGAGGAAGTCTTTGAGAAAGAATCGAGTCAGATAATGGAACTCATTACAAAAATTCTCTTGTAAATACTTGGGCCAATGATCATGGCATCGAGTGGATTTATCATATCCCCTATCATGTACCAGCTTCTGGTAAAATTGAAAGGTACAATGGGTTGTTAAAAACAATGTTGAAAGCAATGGGTGGCAGAACATTTAAGCACTGGGCAGAAGTAAAAATAAAATAAGCACAACTCAAACCCAAACATATGTGCCTCTTCCCAAAATAACTCTTTCTTTGGAAGATGAATTGACTAATTTTCTGAAAGTTATACTTGAGATGTGTTCTCTTGGGGCACGCCAGCCACATTTTTTCTTCTCCAAGGTGAAGTTTCATTGTATTCAGTATTCATATTTTATATATAACAATAGTACTTTTGCACAGTATGTAAATAGGAATGTGCAGGTTTTAAAGCTAACCAGTCCAGTCAAGATTTAGCTATGTGCTGGTGCTTACATTGGTTTGTTCTTTGAATGCCTTAGGATCCATGGCAATGAATTCAAATGTCATGCTAAGTTACGTGCATTTTCAGTAGTAGAAAAACTTAATGCAATGAAATACTATTTTTAATACATGTATTAAAATGCATTTACATAAATTAAAAAAAAATCTGTTAAAAATCTGTTGGATAAGTAGTGCCTTACTACATTTAGTCTGTGCTGTTTTTAAGAGAGCAGTCCTACCTCTGTTTCTGTGACTTCTGTTTGTTTTCAGTCCAGTTGCAACTTTTCTCCAATGAAATGCAAATAAAAATATGAACTGATTCTATTAACTTGTTGCAAATATGTTGCATAAAAATCCTAATTTGAAAGCAGAATCTAAATTTTGAATTTTGTCTAAAAGGAAGGGGTCATTTTGTCTGCCTAAAGACTTTGTGTGCTGTTCTCACCCGTGTTCCTGTTAAGGTATATGGAACTGTCTCTATTTTTAGGAAGCAACACAAGGGAAGCTGCATCTTTCTTGGATAATACTTTTCACTCAGGTCAGACACCTTCAGAGTTCAGTGTGGAGTGTTGATTTTTCTTTTTGGGCAAGAGGGAAGCTTGAAGAATGTTAACCTGGGGGATATACTTTAGTTGATAAAGCAAATAAAATGTGGCAGTTGGTCCAGCTCCTGTGCTTTAATAGCCTGGGGAATAAGTAAACATCTTTACAAATGGCACCCAGCCCTTCTGCAGAGCTCTGTGATAGCTCAGATTGCTCATTTATGGCTGCGTGTTGTGGGGGTGGGAAGATGCAGGCAACAGATCAGGCAGTGGGAAAGCTCCCAAGGGGTTCTCAGTTTTTATCCCTTGAGCGTAGTCCTAGACAACAGTCCTTGTTGCAAGGTTTAAAAGTGAAAGAAAAAAATGGGCTCATATTGACCAATATGATAAAAATGTAAGGGATCTCCTTACTGTGACGTGTGCATGTGGTTTTGTAGAGTGATTTTACCACTCTGACAAAGAAGACAAAATATAAAACATGAAATCTTCAGTTTTTGCAGTATAATCCCAGGCCTTTTGGTCTTCCTTTTACTTTCAGGTTATTCTAGCAATAACTTACTTTCTTTTGAGTCATACCACAGAGCAGAACTTTAGTTTTTATTTTAAATAATTTACAGTGGTACTGTGAACATAATATTTTTCCCTTGAGGATGTCTTTATATTGAAGTTTAATATCCCACTGTTAAAAAAAAAATCTATTTAAAACTTAAGCTCAGGAGTGTGACAGTTAAGTGTGACATTCACAAGCTGTTTTATAGCTATGAAAAATGCATGAGAACATAACCCACACAGCTTGTATAAGAACAGTCAGGTGATTTTCAATGTAATTTTCCATTAAAGCTTTCTTTACTACATAGATTTTGGAAATTTCTGAGAGAGACAGGGTTCACATGAGAACGTAGTGTGAGGACTCATCCTGCAGAATCTTGGAATAACTGTTATCCCTCCTACAGTCTCTATCAGTGAAATGGTTATTTGCAATGACCTGGTCAGAAAGAACTCTTTTCCCTTGTTTCTTTTACTCTGTTATTTTTAATACACTCGTGTCAGCTTGAAATAGCTTCTTCTATTTCTGTGTTCAGCATTTTGGCATACTCCTTCTCTCTCTCTTAGTATGATCTTTATTTAATTAGCCAGAGAAAAAAAAAAATCTAATCTTGGTTGCTGAAACCCATCCAACAAAAATGCCCTCTTCCTGCACTCTGTGGTGCTGTGAGCTTAACCTTGCACTGGGAAAACTGTGAGCTAATAATAAGAAAACTCTGTAATGACAACTGCTTTCAAAGAAAGAAGAACACAAAGGCAAACAGGTAGAACTGTGTGGTTCCTCAAGGGGAAGAAGCGCACCTCTCTGTGCTTCTGTCCTCTGGGGAATAACATGATCCACTACAATCTGTGCTGGCCTCCATGGAGACTTGGTTCTAATTGCAGCTCTTCAAAGGCTCCAGCACCTTGACTCCCTTCCGTCCATAGTATCTCTTCTCTCTTTCCTATCTGAGTTCTCTGGAAAGTTATTCCCTGGTATAAAGACACACATTTCAGTGACTTGCCCATCATTTTAAAAAAATGATTTATTTTAGTAAGTACAACATTCTGATGCTGAACTTTGGAAAAGATCAGTCTTCAGCTTGCATCTAAGAAATTACGATAAACAATTCATAGAAGAGTTGAAGACTTTAATTATCTTCAGTTACCTGTACAGTTTACACATGTAGTAATCAACTGGTTTTCAGACAAAGGACAAAGTGTGCTGAGCAGTCATGTACCATTGGTATTTTGGAGAGTTGCAGTAAGGAGGACTAAGTAAAAAAATGAATGATAATAATAAAGGAATAATATTAAATAGTGACTGAAGTAGTTGAGCTTCAAAAAGTAACTTTGTACAAGCATTTATCAGAATACATACATTCAGATAAAAATTAAGACTTTTCCATTGAGAAAACTTGTCTGGGTCAAATCAGAGGATTGCAGCGATTTACTAGAATGTAGGTAGACATCTTGTGAGATGTGTCAGTGGCTGCTGCAAGCACTGCAAACCTCTGGATATGTCTCGCTCAATGTGTGTGCTTCAGTCAACCATGTCCTGTGCAGAATATTCCAATGTATTCCAATATATTTTACTGGAGGAAATAAAATGCTGAAAGCAAACAAACAGAAGATGATATTTAAAAGTGAAATTGTATGTTGGATTGTAATATTACCATCAAAAAATCTGTTATCTTGCAGTAACAAGATGTTTTGGTTTTTTTTAACAAAAATGAAAATGATTGAGAAAGTTAAACTAACATGGGAAAATCTGAGTAATGAAATTCAAGGCTGAGAATCTGGAAAAATAATCATATGAAAGTGCAATAATGAAACAGTTGGAGATGGTTATGGTGTTTAGCGGTTACACAGAATTTCAGATTATTTCAATCAATTTTGTAGCACTTTATTTATATCTCTTTGAAATCTAACATAAATTTTTGAAAATATCATATTTTTGATTATCTGAGTTTGGCTTGGCTTTATAATCTAGAAAAAGAGGTAAGAAATGTCTGTACTAAGCAAATGCAAGCTATTGTACTTCAAATTAATATATGAGACTTTATTAAAAGGAAAATGTTGGGGAAATTTTGTTCCTTATTTTCCAAAGTCGCTGCATGACCTGTGTGAGACCTGTCTTTGATATTTCATTAAGAAATGTATTGCAAAGTAATTTGCAAACTCTTTTACTTCATCAAATTTCATCAAATTTTGATGCTGAATATGGGAGCATAGTATAATTCAGAGTATCTAAGCAACTGCAGAGGTCTGTTGTTTTTTTTATTTTTATTTTTTATTTCTTGGAAAATCCTCTGAAATACTTTTCTACAGCAGATAACGTCAAGAATTTTAAGTCTTTTGGAATTACAAATGCAAGGAAAAATAAGCGAGATCTAATAGTTCATAATTACGGAGCTGTGAGCAGTTCTTCTCAGTGATCCCTCCTGGAGTAGTGAGTCCAGGCATAAGAAGGACGTGGAGCTGTTGAGGTGGCTCCAGAGGAGGGCCGCAGAGATGGTCAGTGCTCGAGCACCTCTCCTATGAAGTCAGGATGAGGGAGCTGATCTTTATGATCTAGATGATCTTTATGGTCTTTTCCAACCCAACCCATTCTATGGTTCTATGATCCCACTGGAGCAGACGGCCAAACTCCACTGCTGGAGTGCGGTCACCTGGGGAGACAAGGAGGTCCACCATGGTTTACCACATGTAGGATGAACAGTGGCTAACAGGTTGTACTTCAGCTTGATTCTGGTCTACTCTTAGTTAGGCAGGCACTGGTTGAGGAATTTGAGCTGCCTGGTGAGCGCAGGTCAGTCAAAACCAGCTTCTCTTTTTGTCAGTGAGGAGTGAGGCGGTCCTGCCAGTGCATGGTCTTATCCTGTTTATCTATTCTTGGGAAGGATGGACCAGTTCTTAAGGGAAGAATGAGGCATGAGACTTGACCTTACTGCTGTGCTGCTGGCAACTGGAATATGGGGAAATGAGCCTGAGGTTGTAAGAGTAATTACTGCTGTTGATTTACTGAGTGGTAATAGATTAAAGGCACCCTGTTTCCTGTCAAGATCTTAAGGCATTACAAGTTGTTATGGCCTTTTATATTATGGTTTCCAGAGGTATAAAATTAAAGTAAATCACAGTGTGATAATAAGAGTGAATGTGAAACACATGTATAAACTGTGTCCTTTTCTTTCCCTGCTATACGAGGAAACTACCAATGAACTATTTATTGTTAACTGGAGCAGCATTGCCACTCCAAACAAAGCTACTCGCTGTGTGTTCACTGCAGTCTGCAATGAGAAAAGTAATTTCCTATCACTTTTCATTATACAGGAGATGCTTAAATATCTCAATGCTTTTCTTCTATAGTTTTGTAATGTTACATTAGTCCATAATTAGACAATTAAATGAGAAAGCTACTTGAATAAACATTTTAGTCACCTCTATTAGCGACATCTGTAATACAACTGTGATTAAAAAAAATAAAACTTGCATTCCTAACCATGCGGAATGCCTTTTTAAGTGTTGTTCTGGGAGCCAAGCACATTACTCTCTTATCTGTAATGAAGTGGTCCCAATAATGCAAGAGGAAAAAGATCAGAGAGTTCCCATGTGACATATTTTCATCAGTTATTCATATTTAGGACTTGGATGGCAAAAGAAAAGATTGTTCCGTGTACTGTAGAGAGATGAAAAGGCACAAGTTTGCAAATATGCACATGTATATCCTGAAATAATTCAATAGGAAGCTGGGGTCTTAGTCCCCAAAAATGTGTACGTGTGCCAAAGTGCCACAATTATGGCTTTTGAAATATTTAGAGCAGCTAAGGAAAGAGAATTTTTTATTTCCTGATTTATGGTTAATTAGGTGTAATGAAAGCATATGGAATCCTAAGTCATCCCACCTGGGATACTGTTGTCTGTTTAAATAGGAGCAATTTTTAGGCTAAGTTGATTTAAAACTTTCAACCATTGCTGTAAAGGAATTTAGATACAGCTGTGTTCTGCCGTACAATGGTTGGCTCCTTCCAGAAAACTGAAGTTCAAGTTCTGCTTGTAAATTAGACATAAGATCCCAAACGTGAATCTTTATTATCTACAGTGCCTTAGGGTCTGTCAGCTGAATTCAACTCTTCACATGCTCAATTTCCTTGTCTGCTTTCCTTTGTAGGGTGTAGACTAGAGTGCTATGGAGTCAGTCCCTGAATCTGATGTGAGCATCAGTGCTGATCCCCCAGAATTTCTGCCCTGAACTCTTTTGGTTGGTTTAAGTACAGGACATGAGACCACTGCAGTCTAAAATACGTGCCATTGACGGTGGCAGTTGGAAATCAGTTTTTTGCAGTGTACCTCTGCTACAAGGAGACATAAAAATCACTTCTTCAGAAAATGGAGGATGTGGATGCTTGGGAAAACAGGGTATACTTCAAAATACTCAGATATTTTCCAGGGACATTCTCATATGCTGCGCGCAAAAATGTTTGTGCTAAACTGCTTCAAATTACTTCAGTTTGTAAAAGTTAGGGCTAATTCACAGCAAAAATGTCCTTTTAACTGAATCTTTCCTTTAAAAAAGCGTTTTCGTCTGGAAATTTTAATCTCAGTCATTCCTTGATATTTTAGTTTTTACTTACTCTTAGAGGTGGGTTGGTATAGAAAGGAACATGACACTAAAAATATCCCTTTATTTTCTCTTTCAATGACTCTGCAAACTTAACTTGAAACTTCCTTAAAAGAGAAATCCAGGTGGTTCCTTTTCCTTTTTCTTTATTTTCCTTTATTTTCTTTTACCTTTATTCACATCAGTATATGATTGTCATAATCTTCTGTGAGGCTAATTAAGAAATATTCTGTTGTGTACAATTACATTTCTTCTACATGTCTGTGTTTCTTAACATACCAATTTTTAAATAGATGTGCAGGTATAGAAACAAAAAACCTGTATCAACCCATATACTAAAAACATTACTTATTATCAAAAATATATATTATTCTAGTGTCTACTATATCTAGTTTTAAACCAGGACTTCACTTGGCAGATCTTGAACTTAATAAAAAAATAGATACTGTATTGCATCATTTGGAACAACATTCTTTCACAGAATAAAAATCTGGAAATGTGGTTTTATGCAATACAGCTCCTCATAAGATGTTATCTTTCTTAATTTTTAGTATCTGCTTTCCAAATGAATCATTTTTGTGTCAGAGGATTTCTGTTTCTGCAGCTTTGTGGTGCTCTTTGGGAAGAATGGCAGCAGGTAGCTAGGCAGAGAGATGGGCTGAGCCATCGGAATCAGCAAGAGGCTGTGTTTTGCTTGCTTCTGCTTTCAATGCCACACTTAAACTGCAGATGTGAAGACTGCAGGACTTGGTTCAACAGTGCTGCTCATACATGCCATTGTAACTACCAGCTCAAGATGAATCCACAAGCGGAAGATGATAAACTTAGTTCAGAAGCAAGATAATTCCCTTTAAACTGCTTTCCTGTAGTAGTTTGATGACATTGAACAATAGTTGATGTGCAGAGGGCACTGGATACTTACAGAATGTTTTTTGCAGTCTATAGAAATTCATATTTACATATATACATTCACATAAATTACTCAAGAAGCTTTTGTAATTCAAATTTTTAGGGCAGATTGAAGCTATTGCTTAGATCTCTTAACAAAGATAAGCTGGTTTATTTGCTAGTGATCCTTTTCACTATGTTAAGTTATACATGTAAAGAATGAAACAGAAACATCTCTTTGATTAAGAACAAAATAATTTTGATATTTCCAGAGATGTGAGTATACAGTTGATATGGGCAACTACCATCTGGGGAGTTTAATGATATTTGCTGGAGTACCCTGTTTTGTCATTTTATTAGCTCTACTATTAATTATTTTATTGTCCTAAAAAGATGCAAGTAAGTGAGGTTTCATAAAGGCATTTAATCTCTAAATCTTAATTGAAGCAGTTCAAGTTTTGTTTGCAGTAGATGATGACAGATCATCTTTTTTTCTTTTTTTGGTCTTTTTTAGCCTACAAGTCCCAAGTTTGGAAAAGCAGACTCATATGAAAAACTGGAAAAACTAGGCGAAGGGTCCTATGCTACAGTATACAAGGGGAAAAGCAAGTAAGTGGTGGTTTCTTTGTTCCTTTCTTTTTTTTTTTGACATTTCATTTCAGTAAATAAGCAGAAAGTAGTAACTGGTGTTGCTGCACTTGTTTGAGAACCCTATGAATTGAATGCAGATGGATACTGATTACTGTGTTCTCTAGTGAAAGGGGCTAAGACCATACTGCACAGCTAACATTACTTCATGTCAGAACAAGATGAGATTCTATCTAGTTAATCTGGTGTTTTCTTTATACTTTATTGTTGCACTACTTTCTCAATATCTATGCGAAATTATAAGTATGATATTTAATTTTCATGGATAAAAGATTTCTCCAATGCCTGAGAGCAGTACTGAAAATATTTATTAAATGAATTTGTTAATATTTGGCTTGTCTTTTTAAAAAGTGTGAATAAAATACCAAGAGCTGTTACAAATGAATGAATTGTAAACGTAAAAGAAGTCTTTACACTTTTGCCATGGTGGTGCATATATTGTATATCCTTGGCAGCTTTCTTCAAGAGAATGAAGTTATTTTGAATTGCTAAGAGTTCAGTTACCCATCACTATAAATTCCAGACATAATATATAAGTAATCTTTTTATTGAGGCCTACATAATTGGAGGAGAACGTATAGATTTCAGCTTGTGCTTTATCACTAAAACCCTTTTGTAAAATCACAGCATGTATCTGGTGATAGTTATCCGATATGCTCTGCCTTTCAATAAGATTGAACTAAGGAAATGGGGTTACTGGATGTCCTGTCAATCAGTGGAATTCACCAAAAGTTAAAAGCAAAGCAATACTTCCCTGAAGCTATTTCATTCAGTGGTGATTTGTGTGTGTTATGAAACATAGATTGGTTAGAAATACTTCAGTGTTTTAATGGAGCTGACTGTGGATCTATAAGAAATACTTCAATGATTTTAATGGCGGCTGAATAGTAAATTGATATTATGGGATGTTCTGCATTCTCCACTTTAAATATCAAGTTCTAAATAAGTGGTGTGAATTATAATTATTATACAACTTTATTTGGCTGCTTCGTAACGTCTTTTGCTGTCTATAAAATCTATTTTGAAAAAATGTATAACTTGATTTTTGGTAAGAATGCATTTGCAGTAAATCTCTTCGTCTCATTCTAAACCTAAGGTAGTATTTCTTTACTTGCTGACTTAGTTTTACCTTCAAGAACTGAACAATTCCTATATTACACAGTACCATCCAGATTCAGCACCTCCAATCCCAGCCTCTATTTCCAGGAGAAACAGATGAATTACATTACTTCATAACATCAGGCATCAATTCCTTAAGAACAGGGGAAACACTATAGGGTTTATTTGCTCTTATAAAAGATGTAAATTAAAGCTCTGTTACCTCTTCAGTCCCCATGAGAAGCTGAGGAGTCAACAAATGGGTAGGGGCATGTGATCAGGCCAGCTCTTGCTGTCCCATTAGAGCCAAATAGTGCTACTTTCTGCTAGACTGGCTCTTACTGCTTATAGCACTGTCTATAATGATACAGAAGTTTTTTCTACCTCCTGGTGTAGATATACAGGGTAAGGCTGTGATATGCATTACTATATCCCCTGTTTGTCTGTTCTGTGGAAAAGAAAATGGGTGAAACAAGTCAAAAGAGGCCTTTCTTGTTTTGGCATGTGGCTGATTCTGACTACTGAAGTATTGAACCCTCACAGCACTCTGAAGAACACAGATGCAGAGCTTATATAGAGAAGTTGGTAATATGTGCACAGAAAAGGTACTTTCATTTAAATATTGAAGAATCTCTGATTTTCAACCAACTCTAATGCTCAACTTCATCAATTTGACAAGATATTTTGGGTATGTGTCCTTAACTGTAGCAGAAACTGGAGAACTTAAGATGAGATAGAGCTACTTTGAATGATGCTTTGTACTCAAAATTATTGTGCTTAGTATTTATCACCAGGCACGTGCACCAAGTTGTGGGTTTTTTGTTTGTTTGTTTTGTTCTAAAAATAAATTTCATGACATACATAGACATCAAGTAATAGAAATCAAGGGAAAGTTTATTAGGTGTAGGAGTAAAGCACCTACAAACTGAAGGACATTGCAGTTTTGAGAATTTAATGGCACATTTTCTTCTTAAAAGAGTTTTGTAACCACGTAACATGCTATATGTATATTCTATCTTATTAACATTCGGAAAGCTGTAGATAAATATCAAAGTTTGCTTTATAATAACATCTAGCAAGTATTTTGAGAACAAATTGGCTGAACTACATCTGGAAGAATACAAACTGAGTTCATATTTATATCAGTCTTATTATGTTATGTATTGTAGGGTGAATAGTTCTAGAGAAAGGAATTCAGATAGAGATATTGCAGAGGATGGTATATTTCCATGAAGCTTTATATAGGTGGTACACAGAGTACTAGTAAATAAAGGGTGGCTCACCTTTTACAATGGTTGAGGCTCACCATTGACTCCACCCTGGAGAGATCTCCAAGAAGAGATCCTTCCTTGGTGGTGGTCAGCCTTTAAATGGGGTCTGGGAGAGGTGGAGCCAGACTCCACCCCTTCCAATCACACAGGTATATCACTTTCACCTGTGCTCCTGTGGCTGACTCAGTGCTTGCCTCAGGTGATCAATCAGTGGTTCAGGCCGAGATTCAACAGTTCCCATACACGTATTTACTTGTTTGTAATTTAGACATTGCTTTTCTTCTAACTGCTTGGGCAGTTCTGATCATCTTAATATTTGTTAATAGCAATGTGATTTATTTCCCTTATTGTGAATGAATCATTTTCCATTATGAGCTCTTCCATGAGCTCTTCCATGAGAAGCTTATTACCAGCTTAATAAGGAGTACTATGCTATAATTTTGAGTTTTCCAAATCCACTTCCTGTTTTTGTTTATATTTGAATTCTATATTCAGCTGCTTGAAAATGTTTCATAATGATCCATGATCTGAGTAAATTTGTATTTTATAGGCTAGTTGATACAGCCACAACTCCTAATTCAAGTTTATTTCGTTAAATGAAAAGTATCTTTGAATTTATGGCCTGCTTGAATCTCTGGAAGAAAAACCTCTGTTTACCTTAGAATGAACTGAGGCAGGAGAGAAAGAAAATCTGTTTCATTTCAAAATCAATTTTTTACTCATTATAAAAAAGACTGCTAGCTTTCTCATCAACATATCATGTTTCTGTATCTGACACACTCATGCAAGTCACTGAGGATGTCTCCCAGAACCAGCTTCTGTTACTGCTGATCATTGGTACTTTGCATAAAGTAGTTATTTATGGTTTTCATTACCAAAGTTCAAATGAAGTCATCAGCTGGCTGAAAAAAGGAGGAAAAGATACTGTCCTATTACTACAAATATACTGTTGTGTACTGTGTTTGAGAACAAAGATAATTTGGTTTCATATTCTACCAGGAGATTTTTAATGTGTCCAGGAAAATTGGTTTTGTTTTTTTTTTTTAAACAATTGCTCTCAGATAATTTATTTTCTTCGTTTTTATTCCACTATTCCATGCTCAAGCAGAGTTTTTTTTTTTTTTTTTTTCTTTCTCCCAAACAAATGGACTGTTAAAGCACTGCAATTATAATTCCTAAGTCCAAACAGGGGAGATAGTTATATGTTATTTGCATGCATTCAGCTTTGAGAATTCCAGTCTGAGTAGGTCTGTAAAAATGAAGAGGAAAAAAAGGAAAAACATATGTTGAAAGCAGGGAACAATCAGGCATGACCTCAGATTTGGGTGTTAGGCATCTGTAAGACTAGTAATGTTTATATATGACAACTGCAAAGTGAAGAAGATTTTTAAGAAGAGCACTGTAGAGCTGTGTTCATTCTACACTTCCTTCAGCTTCTTAAACTGCTTGTCTCTAACCTCTGTGGTTATATATCACTTGAAACAATAACATTAAAAAAATTACATGTTTTTCTGCCTTCAATTTTTTTTTTCTCTACATTTCTGATGGCTTTGGGAATTAGCAGTGTGTTTCAATGCTGTAGATCATTTGGGTTCAACCCCAAACTCCTTTTTTTGCCCTGCTTGCAATATTTTCTTGAGCGCTCTGAATGCAGGGTTTATTGGGCTGAAATTACTTAGTGTGTCCTCCAGTAGGATATTTAATAGCAAAGTTCTGGAATAAGTAATGTTTGGGTTTTCACCTATATTGTTGTAGTTTCAAGCCTAAAACTTCAATAAATGATTCAGAAAGTTGTGGCTGGGGAGGTCATAGGCAACTGCTTGTCATCATTCTTTTGCCTTCAGCAGCTACTGAACAGGCCCAGGTAGAACAGATAACCAGGACGTATACAAATCATGATGCTTATTTTGTAAAATAAATTTTTAATATAATGATTCTTAAGTTTCCAAACACATCCTTTACTGAACACTCTTGACAGGAAATTTGAGAGTGCTAGATTGTTTTTGATGCTTTGAAGACTTCAGCAGTGTTTCCTTTTACTAATGGTACTGGGTTGTGTTATGAGGAGTGTTGCCTTCAGGCAGAGGGAGGCGGCTCTCCACTTCTGTTCAAACCCCAGTATTCCTTAGAGTATACTGGCTCTTTAGAAGAAGAAATATACAGAACTACTGCAGCGAATCCAGAGGGGGGCCACAAAGATGATGAAGTGTTTGAAGCACCTCTTCTAAGAGAAAAGGCTGAGTGAGCTGAGATTGGGAAGACGAGGCTCAGGGGGATCTCATCAATGTTTATAAATGACTTAAGGGAGCATGCAATAAAGAAAGGGGCTTCTGTTCCACACCCAGTGCTGAGAAGAGACACAAACTGGAACACGGGAGGTTCCCCTTGAACGCCACGCAGCACTTCTGTGCTGTGTGGTGCCAGAGCCAGTGGCACTGGTATGCAGAGACTGCAGGATCTCCTCCTCATACATCTTCAGAAGCTGTCTGGGTGTGGTCCTGAGGACCCTGCTCAGAGTGGCCCTGCTGGAGCAGAGGCTGGGCTGCATGGACCCGTAAGTACCATAGAATTGCTCAGGTTGGAAAAGACCTTCAAGATCACCAAGTCCAACCTCAACCTAACCATACTACTCTAACTCTTAACAACTCACCATTAACTCATGTCCCTGAGCACCACATCCAGACTGTTTTTAGCACATTCAGGGATGGTGATTCAACCACCTTGCTGGGGAGCCTTCCAACTTCAGCCATTGTGTGATTCAGATACTATAATACTGTTATCATTTAGAAGTTAAGGATTTCCCAAATTTGAGTGTTGTCTTAAATTTGAATCCATGATCCACTGGGAATGCAGAGTCTGTACAACGCTCTCATTGGATCTGTTCAATTGAACAGAAGTTTCAAGAAATGCCATAAAGCTGAAAGTCATTTTTAAAATTAGTCTGCTTTTGTAGACTTGTTTGGTAAAATCTTGACAGCTATGTTACTTTTTTTTTCTTCTTCTAAATATCTGCATGAAATTTCTTTTAATGAAGAATTCTTCAGCCTTTTAGATTTCACCCCTTTTGATCGTAATGATAGAACAAAAATCCCACAATTCTAACTTACTACTTGAAAAGATGAATAGATACATAGCAGCTTACAAAGACCTGAAATCAGCCATTCCTTTCTTGAAGGAATGCGTGCTGTAACTTGCCTTCATGAGAAGCCTGGCTTTTTGGAAATAGGGCAGGATCAGAAGTACCAAGCCCTTGTCTCCCTATTAAATGTGATTTTTCTGTCTATTTGAGTATCTGTGATAACATCTCAGGAATGTGAAATGAAGTGGGCTAATTCCTCTTAAAGGATGATGGATTTTTCTTTTTGTAGTCAGATAAAAGTGGTTCCCTGGAGTGTGGGGAAGCAGCAGATTGAACAGAACGGAGTGACTGAGGAAACTGAATCACTGTTCTCTCAGACTGAGCTTTTCTGTTTATTTCAGAAATAGCCATGCAACCATTTGTTTCTTGTCTGACAGTCATTGCATCGATGGGCAAATCTATTTGAGTTCACATGTTGAACTTCAGACACGCATAATAAAGCTCATCTTGGCATATTCATTTTCTACGTTCTCTCAGGTTAATTTATCACATTACTTGGTTGTATAAAATCCCAAAAGGTTTCTTACTGTCTGTATTGAAATTCAGATCACTATTCTGCTTGTATTTCCAGTAAAATTCTGGAGAAATAATTGATTAATGCTGTGAACTTGTCATTTCCTTTAATAACTTTGAGTTAAAGTAAATAAATAAAATCCTACTGAAGTTAATTTGAGAGGCAAGTGAAGGATAGTTTTTTACTCGTGATCTCTCTGCCTTTCTTTTTTTATTTTTTTTAAGATTCTTTTCCATGGTTTCAAGTTACTGTTGAGACAGATTAACAGAAATTTTTAATATAAGTATTGTGGCTTAATCCTTCATCTCCATGTAATTTTGTGGGCAACTTTGAAAAATATTACTGTCTTTATAAGTACTTTGCAGAAAGTAAGTTATAGCAACAGGTTCCTTTTCAATTATTGTATTTTTTCTGTTTGCAGCTGAACTCAAGAGATACTGTCTGTCTGTATGGACACGTATCTTCCTGCTAGCCCTTGACCTTCTTCCCACTTGAACATTACTATAAATACACCTGAATTTAAAGTGATGAAATCTTGCTTGATCTTTGCCAAATAAATGTTGACTTGAGCCCTGAGAGTCTGGTGATGAAGCCAGGGACAGCAGGAACGAGATGCTCTTAATGGGAGCCCCTTGCAGAGCAGTGTAAAGGCATTCTGTACTTGCCCTGGGAACTCCACTTGTTGCCCCTAAGGAAAAACCCTATGCTTTTGGCAATATTATGTACTGGCATGGTTTCCATCCTCTCCTCCCACAGTGTTTAATTGCCCTTTAAGCTATAGGCAGAGAATTAAAACCGATTACTTCAGTTAAAGTGATGTGATCTGTGACTGCTTCTTGCACAGCATGGATCTGTGTTCTGAGAAGCAAGCCAATGTCTGCCAGTCTCCCTGCTGTGATCTCGACCTATTTCTTGCTTCTCCATATGATTTTTAGTGTACTAACCTTTACTGAGTACTAAGTACTGCAGTAAGATACAGAACTCTTAGCAGAGAGGTCAATCAATAAGATTTTGCCTAAAATTTACCACAAAATTGCAGTTTCAAACAATACATCCCATATAGAATGCTTGTCCTCAATCCAATTCTCTTCCCCTTCCCTTCTAACTGTTAACATGAGGAATGGTCTGGGATGCAGAGTGGTGTCCTGTCCCAGCCGGTGCTGTCACCCAAAGTGCACAGAGGCTGTGGGGTGGGGAAGTTCTTCAGCTGGGATACTGCTGCAATTTTTGTTCAAAATCATATTGATATCAGAGTGATTCCAGTGTGTACCAGAATATGAAAAGCTTTTTTTTTTTTTTTTCCCCAGACAGTGCATTTTATGTTTATATCCTTCAAAGACAGTACTTTTTTCTATTCACCCAAAAATCAATAAGAAATTAGAGGCATAAAACACAGATCTCAGAGAGAAATATTGCACAGAAAGTCAGTGCCTATGCCCTGCACCAGCTGTAGTTCCTATGCAATATTATTCTTGAGGCAACAGGGAATAGTAGGATGATCAGTGGAAACCACCTGTGTTTATTGTTGGCTTGATGTATTGTAGAATGCTTTATGAAAAATGGCTGACTGAAGTATTTCATATAAATGTTTGTGAATGGCTGCTCGCAAGAAAAAAAGATCACCTAGGGATTTTGATTTTTATGATTTAATGTGCATCCCTTACTGAGGATGCCCAACAGGGCTAATTGCTATCCTCACTTTATTTTTCTTTTAAACTGAAGAATTTCATTTATTTTTCTTGAAACCTTCATGACTCTTTCATTGTCTTTCCTTTTGTTTTATGTGTAATCCATTGCAAGTGCCTTAGGCTTCAGATAGCCTGAAGAACTTGACATTGTTTTGTCTGTCACACTTCTGCTCTTTAGCCATTCCCTTAGCTTTAATCCATGCCAGTGTGAAGTATTATATTCATATGCTCCCTGATACACTTTGTGTGCAACAGTCCAGTTCACAGATAATATCTTTTGGCCAATTTCTTTAGATGGAATATTTCAGAATTGTTATGGTTTCTGTTGCCTTAGTGACTTACACTTTCTGAACTGTTTCTTTTCTTGCAAATTGTTCAAAATCAGTGTTCACCTGCAAATGAAACTGCTTTTATCTGAGGAGTTCCAGATGGCTGGAAAAGAAGTATATATTCATGGATTATGAAAATGCACTTCAAAGTTACTTTATAGAGCTGCCTGATTTGTTTTCTTTTGTTTATTTTTCTATTTCCCTCCCTCAGTTTCTATTTTTAGCTGACACATTTTGAATATTTTGTAGTCTGCTCTTCACTATACATTTGAAAGTCAAGACATTTTGAAGTGTATAAGCAGATGATTTGTAAATGTTTCTAGTATTGTTAATGCTTCATAAAAACCCTTAACTAAAAGTTGAACTTGATGCAAAACTACTAACAACTTGATGCTGAACTAAAATGCCAAATGGTGGAAAAAATATGAAAGTGGTCTAAGTACCAAAAGAGGTTATTGAATAATTATTCTGTCTGAAAACATTTTCAAATTACGCAGGCTTGAAGATACTAACTGGAAGATGAATCATTGACTATTATCACTTACTGAGTGAGTTTCTTTGTGTTTGAAAGAAACATTGGGAGATTGTTTTCTATATTTGTATATTAGAGAGTGCATTATGCTGTGTACGCTGTGCTTCAACCTTCAAGGTGGTTTGCAGAGGTGATGAAGTATCATTTCTAGAGACAACTGTGGAAACAGGGGGAAGAAAAATGCACTATATTGCTCAGGATTGTGGAGAAGAATCTGGCAGAAAAACTGAAATAAAATGTACTTATATTGAGTACAACTGCTAGCAATGACAGTACTATGAACACATGTTATTGGGATCATAGAGCCATAGAATGGCTTGGGTTGGAAAAGACTTCAGAGCTCATTCAGTCCCAACTCCCTGCTGTGGGCAGGCTTGCCCCCCACCAGCTCAGGCTGCCCAGGGCCCATCCTACACAGCCCTGAGCACCTCCAGGGATGGGCACCCACAGCTCTCTGGGCATCAGTGCCAGTGCCTCACCGCCCTCAGAGTAAAGGAATGGTAGGGATAACACTGAGGCGAGCAGCTGCCTTAAGGTGAATGATGCAGGTTGGGAGGTAGAGGGACCTAGGGTAAATACTGTGCTGCTGCTTTCTGGTTCACACCCAAGTGAAGGCTGTAGCATTACTTCTGTGAGGCTGAGTCCTGTGAAGAGCTGAATCCCTGGCTTCCAGTGACACTACTTGTTAATAATTTAAATATGTCACATTTCCTGGAACTCTTTGATCTTTTCTTTTTTCTTTTTTTTTTTTTTTTTTTTTTTAACCTTAATAAGCATTAGCAGTGTGAAATACCTTTAAACCAACCACCAGATTTTTTGTTTTGTTTTGTTTTGTTTTTTAAATGATTTAGATTTGTTTAGGATGGAGGTTAAAAGATGATAGAAGTCAGAAAAAGAAAGTGATGAGCCATGTTATTCCATTTGGTATTATTCAGGAGGGCAAGACTGTAAATGATTTTTATAAATTCCAGGTACCTTTGTAGTAAGAGAAGTATAAGCCGCGTTTTGTTGAGCTGTCATTTGTGGTAGTGTTTAAAAGATTTATAAAAAAAACCTAGGAATTATTAACTCATTTGTGAAGTAGTCTGAAGTGACTAAATGCAAGAGGGACTTTGTTTCTGTCAGGTTTCTGTCACGGGAAACTTCTGGCAGAGGTTTCATTAGGCCACCAAGTCTCTTTTGGGTTTTAGATGTGTTTGTGACATTACTATCACTACAGTTTGTCTACCTAGATATTTTCTGAGTTTGGTCATCAAATGTTGAGTTTTTCTTCTTAAAAGTTAATTTCTTGAAGTAAGTATCAAAATCATGTGCATCACAGCAGTGCTGATGAGTGATTTTACTCACCAGAGTATTCCCAAGCTTTGCACGTGCCAGAGTTGTGAGCTAGGCCTCATCTCCGGCCAGCAGTACAACCCTCTATTAGATAAACAGATTGAAATCCAGAGAAGCAGATTTTACGTTAATTGACTCCTTTAAATGTGTTATATTTAGAACATTTATTGCATCTAAATATAACTGAAGATCTTGTGAAAATAGTGTTATTGTACTCTTTTGTTCTCTGCATGGCATTATCAGCATCACCCCTACTAAAGGCCATTAAGTCATTAGTTACTTCATGTTCTTTATATTGAAAACACTATTATATGTCTTAATAATACACTAAAGCATTAAATCAATTATAATATTCTGTACTTTCTCAAAAATAGGTGTTTGTATCAATGTATTTATTTTGGTAATACTAATAGGAGCTGTTTTAGAAAAAGCTGAAAGATAGATAAGATTTTTTGGTAACATCTGGCTTTTTTTTTTTTTTTATTAAATATGATGCACAAACTTTTACCATATGCCACATAAAAGTATTTGGATTCGTTTTTCTTCTGCCTGCATTGCATATCAAATCTGAAATGTATTAGGAGTGATTATCTAACTTTAAAATGCTGAATTTTCATGAACTGGAAAACTAACTAGCAGCTGTTGGTGATTTGCCTAGAATTACAGAGCAAAATCCCTATGTAATCACTAGAGAGGCTTCACTACTTCCTTCCTTTTTCTAAGGATTTTGGATAAGAGAAAGGTCTTAGTTTAGGACAGAGGAAGTGAGATGCTGCGAAACCGTTTACTGCGGGGAGTGAACAAGAGAGATGATTTAATGAATCCTAGGTGTTGAAAGGTGCAGCACCATTGACTTCTCCCTTCTAAAATGCTCTTTGCCTATCAGTTTCCTAGTTGTGTTAAAAAATAATGAAAACAGTGAGCATGCTTTGTAAGATGTGTAAGCCAAATGTGAAATAATATTTGGGGGGAATTCTGCTAACCTGATCACAGCTAACCTCTTCAAAGTCAACACTGATGGGTTACAGAGTAGGTTTGTTCATCTTCCTTTCTTGCAATTGCCACATTACTTTGACAAGTCATCACAACATTAAGCGCGTAATTTCATGATGCAACTGACTTGAACTCATGGCTAGCTGCTTCTCAAAGGGGTGGTCCCACTTCTTCACATGTCCTTTGTAGTGCTGTGGTTGTTTTGTTTTTTGTTTATAAAATATGAAATATGCTTTTATCTTTTTTTTTCTTGAAAATATATTTTATTGGAAGGGCCAGTCTCCGATATTTTCCTATTTAAGCTCACTAAGTATCTTGCTGTAGGGACTAGCTAGAACAAGAGCTGATAGAAGACATCAGGAGGGATTTAGCAGGAGCAAAGCTGTACCCTGAGGTAACCATTAGCTCATCACTGCTGTACCATCTAACTGCAGCCTGAGGTTACATCAGTGGAAGAATAGCTAAAGGATGTAGCTAAACATACACACCTATCTCTTTTAATTGGTGATACTTCATCAATTCTCATACCTCCAGATGTACACTTAAAATGGCCCTGTTTATAGAAAAATGAGCTGAAGAAAAAAAGTTCTAATGACTGAGGAGTAAATGAGACTAATGAGGCTGTTTTCTTTTCCAGAAGTTATAAGTGGATATTCTGGATGTAAACAACGCTAAAAGGGAATAAGCACTGTTTAAGACTAGCTCAGTCATTTTAGTAGTGTTAAGAGTTGTCGTGATGTCTGTCAAGATGATGATAGGTACCAATGACAAAGTGTCAGTGATAACTAAATAGCACAGCCCACATGCTGTGTTTGAGAGCACTGTGTAATTGTGAATCCATCAAAGCAAGTTCCATACTGCTGCTGTTTGTGTTATTACTGTTAATGAGTCACTGAAATGCTAGACTTTGGATTAAAAATATTCAATCTGCACAACGTTAGGTGATAATTTTTGGTCTCTTTGGCAGGAGTCCCCATCCACATTCCTTAGTACCTCAGTGATCTGCTGTTTGCATGTCTTCTACATCACGTTCTTTGAGTAGAACATCCATCCTGTTCTTGATCTGCAGAATGAGTTTTCTTATTTAAATTCCTCCTGCAATGTTATTTCATTCATTGTAAAATAATCAAATTATCCGGGTGTCTAAGTTATATGTATGTGGTGGGTGGGGTGCTGTATTGACTGAGAAACTGAAAACTACACATAGTATGAGCCGCATGTCTGTGATCAGTCTTTCTATTTCTGCTTTTATTACGATTTATTTTCCTGTCTGTGCATCACATTCAATGTTTCTTGGAGCAAGATTCTGTTAACTGTGAGGATAAATCCAGATAGTGGGGCTAAGCTGCTAATTATCTTTCAACAATGACTAGTAGCTTGGGACTTGAGCTGGGGCTGGTCTGAAGTGTGAACAGTTGGAAGAAGATGAGTAAACAATCCTTTGAAAACCAAGGTTTCTTAAGCTGATCACAGTCACTGTGCACTGCACTGTGTAGGTGTAATGAAAATCTGGCAATAGTAAAAGTTAAGCAGAAGAAATAATACTGTGGCCTTTGTGTCACTGAAGTTACATAAGTGCAAAAATTAACAGCCTGAGGAAGAAGAGAAATTCAGATTTGGTGGGTGTCTATGTCATCTTGCTTAGAAAAATGAATACATCTTCTAGAGCCCAGTGCAACAGGGAAATTCTATGACTAGAGGAGTGTGAAAGCTCCAATCCTTCCTTGGGCTTTGTGCCTGTAAAAGCTAATTTTGCTTTTACAGAGAGAAACTGAAATAATAACAATTTTTATTTGACATGTTTTTGGTAACCTACCCTTACCGTTTCTTCTCATAGCTCGGGAGTCTGTTAAAGGTTTAGAAGTATGAGTTTGTTCTTAAGGAATATCTTAAGAATACCAATCTTTAATTTTCATTCCGTTTTTGTGGTATTTAATTTACATGAGGTGAACCTACTGTTTGTTTGTTTTTTAAGTCTTAAATGGGATTTGTGTGCAGTGAAATTTTGAATTCTAGAAGTGAAACCAACCAAACAGATTGGAAAATAGATTGGGTTCTGTTGTGAAGTTTGGTCCCTTGGAGCACCAAATATTTTTAATGTCATAAAAGAGAATCATTATAATCTGAAAATAGTCTGGTCCATGTAGTCAAGAATGTACTTCAGGAACAATCCTGCCCTGAAGGGAACTGACCTAAAAAATATTTCCCATCTCAAACTTCTATAGCTTTTGGAGGATAGTAATTATGGGCGTGATGTAGTGGAAAGAAGACAATCAATACAAATATGGATTTTCTGCACATTGAAAGATTAATGAGAATTGTATGCCTTTTTGTTTGAGCATTTTGATCAAATAAAGGATGGATACATTAAAACCATATTTTTCAATGTTCAATGTGCTATTTCTTGACAAAGCTTTGGTTTAGTGCTGCAACAGAAACAGACTGACTCACAGAAAACTGAGATCACTTCTTGGATTGCTTATGAGTGTGAAAATATAAAGTTGACATTATGGAAACTATGAAGAGTTTCTTACATTGCTATAAATGAATCACTGGTATTGACAAGGAGAAATTCAATAAGTACATGATGGGAAGTTATGAGAAATACTGTTTCTGCTTTAAGTTTTTTTTAATTTCTTCTTCCCTGTTTAGGGTTAATGGAAAGCTGGTGGCATTGAAGGTGATAAGATTACAAGAAGAGGAAGGAACCCCATTTACAGCTATCAGGGAAGGTATGCACACTGCCTTGATGATTATGCATGTGTTATTTACTATTATTATTATTTTGTAATTATGTTGCACCTCTTATTTCAGTGCAGTGCTACAGTGAATAGCTTGGGAATTCAAATTATATGATTGTGTTCTCTGTGTGAAGAAACTTTGGTTCTTCAAAAACAAAGCCTGTAGTGTGGGAGTTCTTGTTAAATAATGCAGCTCTGCCTTTGCTGTGGTTTGCATTAGATTTACTATAGGAGTGTGTACTTAAGAGCATACTCATGTTTAAGGTGGGTGTGAGAAGTCCCTCTGGAACATGAAGCAGCCATATAAGTGGTGCTTCTTGCCTAGAGGCAGCAGGTTAAAATGAAGGTAGATGTAATTTTTCATGTACCTACAACATGAAAAGAAGAAAAGTATTTATTGGTGAAGACAATCAAAAGATCAGGTCACAAAAAGTAAAAGCATCATAAAAGCTGTGTGTGGTTTGGAATACTTTTTGTTTGTTTTCCCTTCCCTGTGGGCACTGACCCGTGGGGCTTGGAAATAACTCTTCTCCAGCTTGCTCTGAGAGGCCTGTCATGCTTTCTGCTCTGCTCTCTTCATTCTCCTTGACAGCCTCATGCTCCCTGCTGACAGCTGCTTGATTTGAGCTGGGCATTCTTGAGCTCCTCTGCAGAAATTGTTGTGCCTCCTCTGTGGGAGCCTCCTCTGTTGGATGGCACTAAATATGAGTGTTGGTAGAGAAATAACAAATTACCATCACATGCTGACTCAAACTCAGCTGAAATTGGTTGAGAGCTGAAGAGATGAGACTTGCAACTTTTAAGATATAATTTAAAATTGTGTTGACTGTCAGCATCATTCCAGTAACATCCTACAGTGTAGACCCCGATGTGAGGGATGTGGTTCCATGGACGTCTCAGCCAAAGCCCTGCAGTTTCAGTGTCCCTTGCTGCTGCCTTCTTGTGTCTGCTCATGCCCTGAGCCTGCCTTAGGCCAAGCTGGGCAAATATCTCAGATTGCTGGGGCTGACATCCTGGGCTCAAAAACCCATAAAGCATTGTTGATCAGTACCCTAAGGTTCTGTTACCTTTTGCATTTTAAAGGCATCTCTTCCACAAAGAAGAGAAAACAGTGGGTGGCCAATATAGAAAGGAATTTCAGCAGTTCTTGTGCTATGCTTTGTTTAAGTCGTAACTATTGAATGATCTGACACATTTATTCATATTGATCTACTCTTTTTTTTTTTTTTTTTTTCTGGGAGTTGCCTTTTCCTGCAGCTGTGCCATGATAACGAGGTGTGTAGAAGGCTACGAGCACAGCTTTCAGTATTTGCAATGCTGAGTTCAAGGCATATCAGTCTGCCTTTCAAATATGTTTATTATTCTTCAGTCTTTTAGTTGATACAGTACTGATTTAATAAGAGAATGTAGTACATACTGCTTTCTTATGCCTGTTTAGTGACACTTTAAAGGTTTTTATAATGAGAGCTTGGTCTGGATGAAAGATTAAATGTTATAACTGTCAAAAACAGAATAATGTCTTTTCCTTAATAGCTAGTTTGTTGTGTGAGCTAAGGATAAATAAGTATTCTTGGGAGCAAGGGTAGAGATTTTCTGCTTGACTTTTTTTTTGTAATTATAGAAGCTCGTTGTGTGGAAAAGAAAAAATCATACTATCATTGGAGTTTTCCTTTAAGATCTTCTACAGCACTGTGGTTATGGTTCATTAAAATTCTTATACTTGGTATTAATAAAACAAAGCTCCTGTCTAACAAAGTTTTTAAGGTTATTAATTCATATATATTCTCCTAAGCATGTGGTGTGTCACTGATTTTGATGGGGCTATACTCACATCTTGTATTTCTAAGTACTAATCTAGGCTGGAACTAGATCCAAAGATTATTAGGCTAATGGAAGTGGGGTTTTTTTGAACTTCTGTCAACTTTTGGTTAGGACAGGTCAAAGTCAGGTTAAGAGTGGAGTTGCTGTTATCTTTTTGCGTGTGTAGAATTGATCTTGTCTCCTGGATAGTGGAACTTTGTTCACATTTGAGGAAGCTCTTAGAAGAAATAAAATCCAGGCAGTATCATATAGAAGATAGAAAACCCTGATATATAAGACGGGAAGGGGAAAAATCTATTCCTGGATTGGCTCTTGCTTTTGTTTCCTTTGTTTTGATTTTGTCACCCTAAAAATATTAGGGCCAGAAAGGTAAGGAACAATACATTTCAATTAATATAGCTTTAGGAAGATAATTTCCACAGTGGTGTGCCAGTCTTGTATTATTTGACAGCAGTGCTACAGCTGTGGGCTTTGTTAGATCTGAAGGAAGCTGTTGCAATCCCCTTAGCAGCATCTAATCTACCTTGAGCATGCTGAGCTCATCAACATAGTTGGGAAATGAAAAGGAAATGCTTGTATGAGCTCTTAGGTTACCTGATAAGACTGAAAAAAAAGTAAGAATGAGACATTCTGTTGAACAGATTTTTCTTGAGCTTTGTCAGCTGACTAAGGGCTCCTGACCAAAAATTTAGACTGGGACAATTAGAAAAAGGGCAAATACCATTGAAGATGAGATCAACTTCTAACTCTGGTTATCTGTGTAGTAGTGTTGTCATAATAATAATAAAAAAAAGCATGTATGGTAACATGAGTCAGAGGTCTTTCATAGGACATTTCTTTCTAAAGTCTTTCATACTGCTGACTTATTTTCTAATTTTCCATAAGAGCAAGGCAGATTCAAGCAGAAGCCTGGCTGTATGTAAATTAAAGCTACTGTACACTGTTTAAGGTGGTGTAGAATGTGTTCTTGTGTAAAGCAGTGAGAGAAAATAGCATACCTGCATTGTACTACTATTGGGATGTTGTGTGATGTTAATTAGGGGAAGCTATAGACTGAAATATTCCATGGTGGCCATGCTGTGGGAATTCTGTAAATACCTGTGGACAGGGAATCATATTCTTACTCTTGTGAAACTCAGTGGAAACCAAAAGTATGTAGAAAAAAGATTAAGATGAGTAAGATGTAGAGTTTATATGTGGATTATGTGACTGTGGAAATAAACACTAACTTATCTGAAAAAAAAAATAAATGAAGAGATAATAAACAATCAAACATCTAACAAATACCAACCTACCAATAGCCCGATAAGAAAAATCATGCTTTTTCAACCTGACCAAGTGAGGTTTAGCCAGAGTTTCAGTGAAAGCTTCTGCTTGTAAAGCATTTCTGCTTTCACAGCAGATGTGGTTTTCTGTCTTCCACTATTTATCAAAACTGCATAAGTTTGAATGAAAGTAGGTAAACGGGAATTATTTGTAGTGCTACTCAGCTCAACCCTGAAATTGTAGAACAAAATTCAGAGGCAGCCTTTGCTAAGCATTCTTCTTGGTCCAGTCAGTTGTGTCCACTTAGGCTTTTATGTAGTGGTATGCAGTTTACAGGATGTTGTGCTCTGAATTTAACTCAGTCTGAGGGAATCCAATTGGCCTTTGAAGAGCTTGAAACTAAAAAGAAAAAAGAAGGAACGACTGATTGGATGTATGTATATGACTGAATTAACCTACATGATTTTCTGAATGTGATGCAGGCTTCCCTTCTGTTTGTATAGAAGCAGATTACCATTCTATCCAAAATGTGCTGCATCTGAGACAGTATGGAGTCTGGCAGTCATCTATACACTGTTTTCTCCTTTAAACTTAATTCAGTAGAATACAGATTACCCAGTGAGTTCTGTAGTTGTGTTTTATTCTTTCACAGTAACCGTCATTATTGGCTGTTCAGATATGCCTCAGCAGCAGTCTGTGATTAAATCCACTGCAGCCAGCAGAAAAGTTCAATGACCTAAACTTTATCTCACATATTTCATTCCCTTAATTTCCTGTAATATCATACTTTCATCTAGGCTAAATACTGAACTGTGTGATAGGTTATAAATCTGGAAACAGCTTGACTTACTATTCCATAGTTATCATCTTTGGTTTCAGAGTAATAATATTCCTTTTAGCCTTACAAAGATTCCACTTTTTAGGTGTATATGCAGACAAGCATGCCTTGGTTTTACTGCTACATTGCTTGAGAAATAAATTTTTTTCTTATCCTAATCATGAAAACTGTTTTGTATTTATTTTTAATTCCAACTTCTGCCCATGGAAATACTGCTGCTTCTTTGTTCTTCTTAATGTGATGTAATATTATTAGTGAAACTCCATTCTATTATTTTATGTTATAATTATGTTTTACTTTTGATAGGCCTAAATGGTATTTTGAAGCATCATCTAAACTAGGTATGCTTTTAAGGTAATTTGGTGCTTTGCCATTTAACAATCACAATTAAGCAACTTCTCTTTATTTCTTATTAGCTTTGTTTACATCTTGTCAGTGAAGTGTATTAGTATTTTTCATTCAAGTGTTCATGTCAGAGACTGTCTCTATGCCTTTGGTTTGACAGTTGCTCAGATAATAATTTTTTATCTGATCCAGTGAAGAAAGCTGTTGGTTTTTCGCAGTGGTGTGAAGAATAACATATAAGAGCCTTGGGAACAGCTACCTTTCTTGTGTTATACAAAGAACACAAGATTTGCTTAACAAATCTCTTTAAAAATTTAAGTTACAGAAAAGTTCAGTATGCATTCTGAACTTGTGGGAGAAAACAGTGTATTTGATTGCTGGTGTAGAACTGGTTTGGAGAGAGGTTAAATTCTTGGCCTCAAAACATCTTCAGAGTTTCAGGCCTCTTCCATCCTTACCTCTGTCTTCCTTTTGCAGGATTTCCTTCTGTGCTACACCTAGTAACCTCTTCTGTACACGATGAACCTGTCTTGGAATTGTTGAAAGATGTCAAAAGTTTCACCTGTGGGCATGTTACAATTTTAAAATGGAAAATACATACTATGAATTTCTTCCTTGGATATAATAGAAATATGCATTATTGTGTGCTGTTCGTGAAATCTCGCTACATCCCCTGATAGATGTTCTTAACACAACATCTAACAGAATCTCTCCCCTTAGAAAGGGCATCCATACTGCCTCCTCCCAAACAAAAACTGAAAACCTGAAGGGTCTTCAGTAAGAAAATCCCCTTTATTATCTCAGTCTGGACAGGCTTCCCAAAGTTAGGAGCATTTCTGAGGCCTCTTGATCTGAAGTTCACTGTGTAGAGGGTATAAATCTTCATAAAATTGATGCAGTATAACTGCTAAGTGAAAATTATAAAATTGGGTGTTCATCAAGAGATGCTCCTTGGCAAAAGCGACTGTGAGATTTATTGCTAAGAATTCCTCATGAGAGCATAGTAGAAAATACTGCTTTGTAGTAAAAACACTGCAAGTGATGTAAAGCATTTATGCTTTTATATTATCCAAGAGAAGTAGCACAGTCTGTACTTGTACCCTCTAAGGTACTGCTACAGAGCATTATATTTTTACTCAGTAGACACAATTGTGATCTCATATTGAAATATTATCTGCAAAGAGTGGATGAATTATTGTACTCACATCCCAGTTCTGTGATTCTGGACTGATACGTAGCATGATAATCTTTACAAATTAAAGTCAGCAAATGACCTCACAGTGCTAGCTAGGTGCCTCATGGTGATAGAGCTCCTACTCATTATATGAGGTTGTATTCTGTAGGACAAGGGCACAGAGAAACAATATCTGCATATTTCTAGAGTGTCATTCGTCAATCACTGCTAGGAGGTAAATGCAAGTAGCAATTAGAGTCCATTCATTGTCTATCAGTAAAGATTGAGTTACTTTTTTATTATTATTTTTATTTTCAATTAGATCATCCTTATATAAACAAACAAACAAACAAAGAGTCAAATCTACCTTTTCTACAGTAGTTCTTTACTTTCAATTTATTGAGGAAGCTCAACATCTGCTTTATTTTGAGTGATAGGAGTTTGGAGGACTTTTTCATTTCCTTCATGAAGTCCAGTCAAGAAATTTAAATTTCTGCAACTGAAATGCCTCAAAGCTTCATCTGTGTTTGGCTCAGCAAGCCTCAGGGAACTTTAAGAAATTATGCTTAAGAGTGTGGAGATGTGGCTATTCTAAGCATTCACATCACATGAGTTAGATAGAATTTTTGCCTCTTTGTTTTTAGAGGCTGAGGCTGAGTTCACTCTCCCTAGCAGCTGGATTGATTTTGAGCTCTGAAGTAAAAAATGAACAGTAGCTTGGCTGTAGCTTTGGGAACTTTTTCATTGCCTATAGAGTTGGCAGAGCTGCAGTCTTCTGCAGGCTAAATAGCTACAGCTCAATTAGCTGTAAAGCCAGTGCAGTTTATAATCATAACAGCTTTGTTTTTCAGTGTTGTTAAAAATAAAACACACAGTCCAAGAGCCTCTGGGACACTCTTTCACTGAATATTTAAGGTCAAGAAGTATTCAGAGGTAAAGAAACTCCAAAAATATTTTCTCTCTGATTTCTGTCTGCTGTGGCCATCGTACAGTCTTACACAAAGTGTATTCTGCCTCAAGATAAGGGAGGAATACAAGATCACAGAATCACAGAATTCTAGGGGCTGGAAGGGACCTCCAGAGATCGTTGAGTCCAACTCCCCATACAGAGATTAAATGCATACTGAACTTGTGGGGGAAAACTTAGTGTGTTTGATTGCTGATATAGAACTGGTGTAGAGAGGTTTTCATAGAAAGGTGAGCTGGGTTTTGAAAACTACAGTCCATTTAGAAAAGGGTTCTCCTGTAGTCTTTATCACAAAATGGAAGTTTTAAAATTCCCAAGACTTTTGGATGGTGCATATTACTAAACATTTTTTCAATGATATGGAGAAGTGTATGTTCTTTTCTACTGAACATTAATAAAAGTAACGTCTAATTTTTTTATTTTTTTTTAGCTTTTATGACCTTTTTTTTTTTTGTTAGCTCAAATTTTCAACCATGTTTCATTTGTGCTTTCTCCCACATTTGAGTTTGTATGCATTTGTTTAGGTCTGAGAGAAACATGTTGGATCCTCTGCTCTGTGGGGCTTCAGGTCAGCTGAAGCTTTCACCTCGATGCTACTTTCCTCCTTGCTGTTCTTTCCAGCCACAACTTGCTGCAATTTCTTTTCATGACAGTATTCATTTGCCTTTTTAGAAATCAGCTGGACTGACTGACTGACTTCAACAGTTAAATTATATTTATATTACATTTCAATGCACACAAATTGTGTTGTTCTCTCTCCTTTCTGGTGTACCGAATGAACATTATTGTCTCTGTACAGTGCTCAGAAGGGGTAGAGACTGAGTAAGTCTGTCCTATTTCTTTCTTTGTTCCTTGCTATTTATAGACTGAAGAAAACCTTTTCCTTTTTTTTCTCTCTTTTATCCTCTAATGTGTTAGTGTCTCTCACAATTACAAATCCTTCAGGAGAGCTGGGATTACATAAATGCAATATAAATGATGATGTTTCCATTTGGGAACCATGGTATACACTTTAAACTCCTCTACTAACTCCTATCATATGGGAAAAGTGTCGTGCTTTTCTGAAAATTGTAAATGAAAATTTCAAGTTATGCAGCCTCATAAAGCTAAATTTGTTTCACGGAGTGGTTTACCCCTGCCCATATTTTTACTCTAGGCTGCTGAGACTGAGCACAGCTTTATCAGTTGCATCTTCATTTGGTACGTTTGAAGTACAAGCTGTGACCTTCTGCCTTTTTTTCTTGGGCACTGTTCAAGACAGAAAAGAATGTGGTGGCAGTTTAGGGAATTATTATTATTAATATTATTTATGGTATCATCATTTCACCATTCAGAGTCCTTCCTTCATGGCTGTTAGCGTTAGTTTGATGGCAGACCTTTCAGGTTCTGCCCTATTTTTGTAGCAGAAATTGCCTGTGTTTCATCAGTATTCACATGGAAAGTGATGGGTAAGGGATGTTGTGCTTATTCCAGCACCAGTAGCTTCAAAGTCCATTCATTCAGAGAAATCACTGATTCCTCTGTCTAACCCTGCTTATGGCTCACCTGGGCTTTGGGGTTCTTGACCTTGGCCCAGCTGGTACATTCTGCTCTGAAAAAAGTTTCTTCTGCTCATAAAATCTGTTTTCTTGCCAATTTTAAGGCATGATTTAGCACTGTTGCCTGCTGTACTGTACTTTTATGTCAGGAAATGTAGGAAAAAGTGGAAAATACAAAATATAGTAAGATAATAAGAGAGGGGGGCAATCTTTTCTCCATATACAACTATAGCACATAGTTAAACATCATTATATCATACCTTTGTGCAGACCTCATAGCTTTCTAGCCTAAGTGGAAGTTGGTGAGCATGTCTTTTTATTCTATATGCAATTTTAATCTCCTTCTACAGCTGTAATGCAGCTATAAAATAGAGCACCCAAGTTAATCCTGCTCAGAGTAACATCAGCTTTTACCCTGTGATCATATATCCCTTGCAGTGACTTGACTGGGGATACATATACTAAAGGTTGTTAATGTAAATGGAGGTGATAGTAAGTTCTAGCATATCTACTTGAATTGATTAGAGACCTTAAGGGCCGCACCTTTGAAGTGCCAGTGCCATCTGTAGTAAACTGGTGAAGCAAAACTATGATATCAGGTACCCAATTTTTCAGATTGTTTTTTCTTTGTTCTGTCTACCTTTTATGAAAGGAACAACCCCAGCAACTATACTACTTAGCCTTGTGACTAAAATGGTGGCCTTAAATCTATGCAAAGACATTTGTCTTTGTCAAGATCTTCATGTGTGTTTTTTATCACTGCTATGTCCTGGATTTTAAAACTATCAGAACAAGATGACAGTTCAGCATTTGAACCAGTTCAGTTAGCCTTAGTTTTCTCCTTAGCTTTTGTGTCAAAGTCTAGTTTCTGCTAGATGCTATAGGCTCAGATTCCTGGGTCAGGCCCTGAGGGAGATAACATCAGTCTTTTTCCACACTCGTATTTTTCCCTGTGCTGAAGACTGTGTTGCAAACATTTTAGTTCTATTCTCCAGTCATTGCTCATGTGGGAGATTTATCATTCAAGAATTATATGAAGTTGAAATACACACTTCATAATGAGATCTCTTGCAGCAAGGTTGAATTTACTGCTTTTGGTCTTTATAATCAATATGAAGAGAGCAGCATTTCAAAATTAGAAATTGACCTTTACTGTCATCTTCAAAGCAATGAAAATGAATATCCACATTATTTTACTTGGGAATTTTCTTCCTGTGTAAGCAATATAAAAAAGAAACTGATAATTCATTGTATTTTTCTAAGATGAAGAGGAACTGGATGGTTCAGGGACTGGTAATAGGATATCATGACCTTCCACCTCTGACCCATTTATTAACATATAAGACATGATAGTGGTGTCTAGTAGTTATCAGTGTGGGATATATTCTACAGCTGTAGAATCCATAATGGTGTAATTTGTGAATTTTTAAGGTCCGAGCCACTTGGCAAAAAATTCAGCAGCTTTTCATCTGGCTTTGGATTTAGCTGAAGCCAAGTGAAAAATGAACTAAGAAAAAAATGAATAGAAGCAGCCTTGTAAATGAGGATCTATTAGCTGAAGTTCGTGATTTGTGTCAGTTCTGACTTGATACAGATATTTGTACTTTGGTGAAGGTCACTTCAGAATTCCGTTAATTGATGCAGAAGTCATACCAACAACTTTTCTTCACCTATTACTCTAGGATGTTAGAAAGGGATTAATGTGAATAGGACTGCTGTGGATTTTGATTTGAAAAGATGCTCAGAACATGCACTGTTGATGAGAACTGATTTCATGCATTTTGCTTTTTGCTAAAAATCTCCTGAGGAAGCATCCCAACACCCTTTTCTGTCTATAAGCAACTTAAACTGAGAGTTAGGAGTATAAAACCCCCTTAGTTGTCAGGTAATTAAATATCAAATAACCTTGGGCTTCATTTATTCTTAATTATCACCTCATTCTTCCTGAGCAGAAACAGTGAAGGAGGTTATGAGGGTGGAAGAAAATCTATGTCCCTCCAAAACTAGTCTTACAGGCAGGGTGATAGCAGTGTTGGTATGACTGATTCCTGTCTGGAAACATACTCCCTTCACTGCATATCTCCCATAAGTGAGAGAACAAAGTAGCTTAAGTCTCTCTGGTTACTACAGATTGAAAAATAATAAAAGGAAAATTCACTAGGTCAATTTTGGAGTTCTAGTTTGGACACAATTAAAATGTATCTCCTTTTATGTAGCCTGTCTAAAATTTTGTAACTAGAAAGAAATATAATCTACAATACTTTTTACAAATGTCACTCTCAAACATTAGCATAAATCACACACTCACTTCCATTCCCTCTGTTTCTTTGGGCTTCAGAATGCACGCTTGCTCCTTGCGTGCTGCGAAGTCTGAAACAGTGTTTAACATGAGAATGTTTTCATAAGAACATGCACTGAATTGTATGGGGATTTTATTAAAAAAAATGCAAAAATGCAAATCCTGAGCATTTAGCACATTAAGCACTGGATAAAATTTTGCTTTTGTTATTTTGGTGTGGTTTCTCACAGCACAGCAGTGTTACATTGCTGCCATTAGGAAACTGTCAGTTTCTGAAGGGATGTGCAACTAAATGCAGACCCAGCAGGTTGTAGGCCCATTGACAAAATCTTGTTAAGAATTTCCACACTTTTCAGGTTACTTTATCTCAATGTACTTGTGATCCTAAATGGTATTTTTCAATTTTTAATTCTATGTTTCTCAGAAAGTCTTGGTTATAAAACTGACATGGTTGAAATGCTGGCTTTGCATCAAGATTTCTGACTGAATTACCATTTGAATCACTTGAGGCCCTATTCAGAAAGCAGAGGGCTATTTGCATAATCAGAAATGCATTATTTTGCGTGTCAGTGGAGAAACTAAGGCTTAGAGCAGCAGTTCGCAAACAAAATTCAAGATACAGGTATTGAAGTGTCTCTCTCTGTATGCTGCTGTCTCTCAGCCCTGCTTGAATAAATCTGTCCGAAACAAAAGATTTTGGAACAATGCATAGTTTTCATTCAAAGTCTGTATGGTATTAGATGGATTTCTTACTCTCCCAAATGTGGACAAGAACTGGGGATACTTTTAAGCCATGCTTGTTGCAGGAGGATAGGTTTCTTTCTAAAAATATGCTCAGTAAAAATTTACGAGCCTGAAAGTCGCTCCTTCTATTGAAGAGGTCAAACTAAATAAGCTGTAAGAGTATATGTCTGTGGATAATGGGTTCAAGATTTTGTTAACACCTTTCTGTCAGATTTCTGGCCACTGGTCCAAGAGGCTAATAAATTGCATTAATAACCTTTGTATCTCCCTTCAGCCAATGCATTTATGTTTTTTATTCTTTTTTTATGGCTGTGGACAAGATGTTGGAATGCCTCTGAATGAATTCTTTGAATGTAAATAACTCCTGATCAGTGTTCAAGGGCATGAAGCAACTTCTAACCTCTCTGAGGTAATAGAAAACCTCTGGGCATTAAAAGCCAACCAACCAACCAACCAGCCAACATCCCTCCACCCCTCTCAAGATTAAGAGAAAAGTTAAGAAAAGTTCCGTTTTTTTTTTTTCTCCTGGAAGGAACATCTGATATAATGTACATCTGAATCAAAGCACACCATGGCTTGTCATTAAGAAGAGTGATCCTTTTTGTGTACATTCTTTTGGAGCTGTTGGCAAAAGGGTGCTTTTTCCTCCATGTTTCACATGTTCAAGATGCATGCAGAATATGCTGTATTTATGGCTGACTGAAGTGCATAAAATTGAAGTCATTCAGTTTCTCATTTGTTTATTTAATCACAGAGGCCATTAACCTTGTAAAATCATTGACAGAATTATAAATCAACATCTTTAAGAATTATGTAAACAAGTTTATAAAAGTTTCTTGAATGAAATGAAAGCCAAACCACAGCAAAGGATGAGGCCTTATTATCTGTACATATTAAAGGCCAAGGAAATACTGAAAAAAACAGCAGATAATTTTTCATGTCAATGACACAATCCCAGTTACTACAGTGCATAGCACTTGTAGTTAAGGTTAAAGATAGCTTTGCGGTAAAGGTACCTGACTGTAATTTATTATCAGATATTTTATGTGTAGCTTATTCTGTTCACGCAGAAATTTGGGAGATAAATGTACTTCAGACCAGGTTTGTTTATCTGTAGAGATCTCATCTGTTTGTTTTGAATATTATCAGTCTGTCAAATGTAAGCATCCTAACCAGCTGGGGGAGAGGCATTTTGATGGACCTGCTGAAGTCTGTGATCTGTCATCACTAGGTTGCTGAGTTCTAATTAGATTTAAATGAGAGGTGCTCTTATGCCTGTCTCATGGGCTGATCTTTCCTTTTTCTGTTGGGGAATATTTTTGTTCTGCTTCCAATGTGCTGGTACGATTTGATATGTTGAACCAAGTTGGGAATTTAGGGTCTAGCACTGTGAATATTAGCACTTTGGCTGCCACTGTTTTAATATGTATGTCTGAACTGGAATTTGCTCTTAGACTTTTGAATGCATTCAATTCTTGACTTTTTGCCAACATTTTCTGGCATGTGCTGGAAGAGGAATTTGGTATTCCTCACTTAGTAAGTTCCGTTAGAGCTGCAGCTTATTGTTGAGGAGTGTCTGAAGTAGCAGAACACTAGTTAGCCATGCTGGTAGATAAATTCTTTAACATCTGGGGGTATTTTATTTCTGACCTAATTCCTATGACATTTTTCTGGTTAATGTCTTCCATTAACAGAAAAATGTGCCCCTCAAAATTTCGCAGCTTTGTTGAAGTCATTCTTCAGTTTACTCAGAATGAGCAAAGAGCTCCAAGAACTTCATAGTGCTTGAGCTGTGTTCTCCTGCATATTTAGGTGTTCTCACTTCAATCATAGAGACTAAGAATGCATTTGACCTTTTGTGGTATCTCAAAATACTGTTCCAAATGAACTTGCCTCAAGAGAAAGCTTTGAACAACATATGTTTCAGAGTTTCAGAGGTACAAAAGCTGCTTCAAAGCCATTATGATTCTGTTAAATTCTTAAACTGTGGTCACAGTGCTGTAACTGACACTCAAAGCATTCAACTTCTGTTGCACAGCATGAAGAAGCCTTGTGTCTGTGCTGGGCAAACTTCTGTGGTTCAGCTGGAGAAATGATAGCCTTCTCTTAGACTGATAGATATGTAAGGAGATCTTCAGGTCCAGTATTGGCAGTATATTGGTATGCTGAATGGTATAATTCATGCACTGTGAAATTGTATTAGCAGCTAACGTTTCATTTTTTTCCTTGCTAGATTTCTTTAAATACAAAGGAACTCGTCAGTTATAGTTACTGCTTCACCCATTGATTGAATCACCCAGCCTAGGAGTGTTTGGTCCTTTGGTCCTTCTAATTTAAAATGGAAACTACAGAGAAATGTGGTTGTCTAGGCCAGTTGTAGTAGTTCTAGATCTGGCTGCTAGCTAAGGCACCCTACTTGTTTTCTGTTTTGTTTTGTTTTCTTTGCTATCTTCCTTCCATCTTTCCTTTTCCATCCTTGTTCCCCTTTCTGCAGTGCTCTGGCAGCCTGGGAGAGGAAGTCTGCCTCACTGAGATACTTGGCATTGCCTGTAGCTGGGTACTGGTGGAAAGAAGAACTAAGAGAAAAGTGATGTTGAAAACAGTCAGTTAGGAATGCTTGGTGGGTCATGAAGAATTCAAATCACAGAGGCCACTCAATGCAGCACTAGGTGTGGAAAAGCAGTTGCAGAAAGATGGGAAGGGTCAGTAGCCTCACCAGGAGCCTATAGGATTGAGATGGGGAAATGCCCATTTGAGATGGGCAGCATTTCCCAGCCTTTTTCTTTTTAGCAGAAGAGTGAGAGGGAGCAGAAATGAAACAAGGAGCATGGAAATACGTTCATCCAAGAGCAGTTTGGGGATTGTATTTTAGGGGAACTGTCAGAAGAGTTTTATTGCTAACGTAGTCCCATCTATAGCTGACATTTGATTTCAGACTTGTTGGCTCAAATTTCTTTTGCTTTTGCCAAATATCTGAATGTTTGAGTGTGCTCAAGGAGAATGGATTCTTTGGGAGATTTTATCTGCTAAAGATTAGCTTTGAAGTAGAATTTTCCACTGACCAAATATAAACTTTGACAAATTGGACAGATTTTAAGAAACATGAAAAAAACATGTCCTTGACCTGAAGTGTCACTTTTGATGGCTGCCTTTCAATGCATAAGATCTGAAAATCGTTTGAAGATAAGGTCACCAGCATTAAAGTGTGCTTTTGTCCTCAAGTCCTATCTTGGAAAACACTGACCTGTTTTGACTGGAATGAACACCATCGGACACAAACTGTAAAAGATCAGGACATCTGATTAACATTTGGCAAGGTGACAGTGTTGTCTTGCAGAAACTGGTACTTTTAGAGGTTGTGCTATCAATTTTAATACTGTCATTATTAATTACTATGATTCTATAAAAAGAATCTTATCTGGAAAAGCAACCAGTAAATTGACATAATTATCTCATAATTGATGCATGACACAACAGGATGGAAGAAGCAAGTACATTTTCAAGAGGACTGGAAAGTGATGTTTTATGTCTGCATGTAGCAGACAGGCAAGCTGTTAGTTGTTAAGTTGGCCTTTTAAAAAATATATATAATTTCTTACCACATGTGGTTTTAATGGGTTATGCTGGCAGATCTCTTTAATGTGTATTTTCATGTTTCTTGGGTGCTTTTTGTTTGGTTTTGCTCAGTATGACTTTCAGTATGGATTTTGATCCACAATTTTGTTGGTATAATGTATCTACACAGGTAATTCAGAATCTGCATTATATGATTTGCAAAAGTAGGGGCTAGAAATGACTAGCTTACCTCAATTGGGTTTCTCGTTGATGTTAGCATCACTTAACTTTATCATCATTCTGTCACTACCAGCTATGGCTGTCAGCTTTGTGCAGCTGAGACATTCCTGTAGCCCCTCTTTTCTGTGCTAGTACCTCTCTAGCTTTCTGTGAGGGCCAGCTGGTTTTTAAAGTAACATACAGTGCTTGTTGTGTTTTGCTTAAAGAAATTTTCTGTCCTTTTAAATGCTGAATACTGTCCATAAGGTTTAAATAAGCACATGCTGCTCTAAACACTGGCAGCATAGTACAGATCTTCATGTCATTTAAATGAAAACTTGTAAAGTTTGCAGTCATCCTGATCTAGGTTCAGTTGTATTCCAGGGTGAATAAAGCAAAAATCGTGAGTCTACTGTATGGTTTTCTGTTTCTTCCTAATTGATTATACCTTAAATTCAGTTAACATTGATGATGGATGCTATGAATTGTAAAAACAAATGACAGTTGAGAATGAAGGGAATAACCAGAGCAAAGACTGAAGGAGGACAGGATAGCTACGCTTTGTAAGCTTTAATGGTCCTATAGATGTGAAAAGAATGCTGAAAATCAGATACGATTGTTAAGCTGATGATCGCCAGTGTCGGCACCAAAGTTCTTTGCTGTTGGTAGTACAGCGTCATTAGTAGTTTGTAATGCAGCCTCTTTTCATCTGATTCATCTGGAAAGCACTTTGCTCTAACCTTCACTGTAATTATCATGGAATCATAGAATGGCCTGGGTTGAAAAGGACGTCAAAGATCATTTAGTTTTAAACCTCACCCCCCTCGCCTGGGCAGGGTTGCCAACCACTAGTGCAGGCTGCCCAGAGCACACCCAGCCTTGCCTTGAATGCCTCCAGGGATGGGGCATCCACAGCCTCTCGCAACCTGTTCCAGTGCATCACCACCCTCTGAGTGAAAAATTTCCTCCTAACATCTAACCTAAATTTCCCGTCTAAGTTTTAAACCAATCCCCCTTGTCCTATCACTGTCAACCCATGTAAACAGTTGTTCCCCTTCTGCTGATGCACACTCCCTTCAAGTACTGGAAAGCCACAATAAGGTCTCCCTGGAGCCTTCTCCAAGTTTAACAAGCCTGGTTCCCGCAACCTTTCCTTATAGGAGTGGTGCTCCTGCCCTCCGATCATTTTAGTGGCCCTCCTCTGGACCCGTTTCAAGAGCTCTGTGTCTTTCTTCTGCTGGGGGTCCCAGGCCTGGACGCAGTACTCCAGATGGGGCCTCACAAGAGCTGAGTAGAGGGGGAAAATCACCTCCCTCTTCCTGCTGGCCATCCCTTTTTTAATGCAGCCCTAGATGTAGCTGGGCTCCCGGGCTGCAAGTATGCACTGCTGGCTTACATCCAGATTCCCATTTACCGATTATCACTGGGTATTGCTGCTGTAGTGTCTGCCGGATTACTTTGTCACCATTTTATTTTACTTTTCATTTGGGAAATTAGTTTACAAGTTACTTGAGGAAATCTTGCCATTTCATAGTTTGTGTGCTTAGCGCATTTTTGGATGGGAAAGATTTCAGGCAAATGAAGTAATAAGACAGAATTAAGGTTATTTACTGTCCCTAAAAATATTTATAAATGTTCTAGATACTATTAGTATTCAAATTATGCTTGTCTAGTAATTCATTGTTTTGAGTTGCTTTTTAGTGCTAGTTACGCTATGATTGGATTTCATTTACTGTTATGAAATCCTTGTTAATTTCCTGTACTCACTGTCATTCTCCTTTCAGTTGCAGAAGTGTGCCTTATCTTCACTGTGATTCTATTTACTAAAATATTTATAAAAATAATATTTTCTAGCTTCTTCCTGAGCCTGCCTTTCTTTAACCTTTACATCATTCCACAAGAGACAAAGTAATGCCATGTTCACTCCAGCATTATTTTCCAGCTGTGAGTGAAGAGGCATGTTGAGCCTCAACTACCCAGAAAAAAGAAAATTGACATGATCCTTTAAAGGCTCCTGTCTCACTCTCTTTACAAATAAATAAATAAATAAATAAATAATGCAAGACATATGCCACTGGCCTTTTTTTTCCTGCAGCCTAAAGTGTGTGCTGACAGAAATAATTCTTTCTGATTTTCGTGCAGTGTTTTTGCTGGGGGAAATGCCCCACAGAGAAATATAGCAAAAGGTTTTAATAAATAGGGTTTTTTTAGCATTCCTCGCTTGTAAGTAGTGGATAAAATATGCTAGTGGGTGACTGGATTTCATGTTAATGCAATTAAATACTTTCTCAAGACTCCTTCCTATCTTCTACATATGAAGAAATAACTCATCGAAGTTATATGCAGTTAAGTGATTTCTTGTGGAACATAATGCGTTGGGAAAAATGAGTAACAAAACTCACACTGACTTCTGTAGATCAAGGATTTCAGTAGGTGCTCAGTTAGACCTTCATTTGGAACATACAATACCAGTATTGCCTGCATCCCACGTACTGCAGCAGGTTTTTTTACAACTACAAAGTCAGATGTTCAGAAGTTGTCAGAACTAAGATTATCTTTGAAAACTTAATCTGTTTGTACAGCACAGATCTTTAATTACACAGTAGCACCATATTTGCTCCTGCTGTGTGATCTCTGCCTGTGTCAGATGCTGAACAATTAATTTTGTTCAGTGCTCTTGTTGTGTGGCTCTGGGTCTATGCACCTACTGTGCATGATTAAAACAGATGGTTTTGAGATTTTTCTAGACTACTTATCACTGTACTCTGACTAGCTGGCAAATATTTGTTCATCTTCCTATCACCCCATTTGCTGAAGTGTGTTTTTTTTTTAATGGTGATTTTGAGATATTCACTGACTTTCAAAGTACTTGCATAGTATTGAATAATATGAGTGTACAGTCACATGGGGCTCCATAGTAATTGCCTGAAAACTTCTTGGTTCTGATAATCATGCACGAAGATCTCAATTGCCCAGAAAATAAGGATCATGGTAATGATCTCAGCTTGAGTGACTCAAGCCAAGAGAAAAGGATATAGATCTGTGTAATTTTCTTCTGATTTGGTCCCGTGGACTTTTCAACTTCACTAGTGAATGAGCAAGATCCTACAAAGAACATTGTGCCTTCCAGTGAAGCTGGACATCTTGCTGGATTAACTTCACACTCGATCCTGTATAAAAATGAGATTTAAATAACCACTCCTTCCATCTGTAGGAAAAAGGAAAAAAAAAGCTGGAAACAATTAGTGGCTTTAAGTGGGCCCACTTGAGCAGGAGTTGGACCAGATGACCTCCAGAGATCCCCTCTCCCCTCAACCATTCTGGGATTCTGTACAAGCACACAAAGCAGTCACTGTTTGATAAGTTAGACTGTGACTTTAAAGGTTGTCTAAGTGCAAGATAAATGCAACATAGCTAATGAACCAACTGTGTGGCTTACCTTGTGGTAGTGACTGTGCAGAAGCCACTATAAATGTATTCTTTCTTCACTTGTCATTGTTTGCTTTATTTTGATACAAATTTTTGTTTGTGTCGTTTTGTTTGAAAAATCAAATGGAAATCCATATTCCATTTTGTGGTGGTGTGTTTATACTCCTGTTTCATTGAATTTGAAAGATCTGTATCTCATATGGGCATGTCCTACTTGATCTGAAACACCAGCTGGGAGCCATGCAAGCTTGCTTCTATCTGTTAACTCAAGCTAGAGTGAAATGAAGAACAATGCAAGGCATTTTCACTCATTTCTGCAGAAAGCAGCAGATTGGTAATCTATAGGAATCTTTTGTTCCGATATGGGCTTAAGTGGGGAAGATGTGCTACTGTCTGTATGCTCCTTTACTTTGCCCTAAGTTTCAATACTCATTTCATACTCTGTGTTCTGTCCCTGTTCTGTCCCTTCTGTGCTCTTTCTCTCCCTTTCATTTTCCTGCACAGGCTGTTCTGGTTGTCCTCTGGCTTTTGTTTCTCTTTATGCAGCCATCCTAGCTTCCAGTGTGGATTGTAACCCCTCATGCATTCTCCCCTTTTCTGCATTCCTTCTTCCTTTTTCTCTGCTGCTACTCAGTTCCAGTCATTGCTGGAGTAATCTGGGTTTCCTGTCTTTGAGCCCTGGATCTCTATCATTTACAGTCCATCTCTGAGCCCAGGTGTCTACTGTCCTTTGAAAGCCAACAGTCTAAAGAGTATTTTCCAAAATTTTACTCCTTCTTCTCCCACAGTCTTGCTCTTAACTTTTTTTGTTCATGTCAGGCCATTGTGTAGTTTTACACTGCCACTGCATAATGACATACCTGGTGTCAGTCTGACCCAAAGAAGTGATTTCAAAAGCTTGTAACCAGACCAAATTTAAAAGATTTTCATGGAGATGGGAAAATGTGTATTTCTATTTTAAATATTTCAAATATTGACTCAAATAAAGGACTGTTTTTTTCAAGGGGAAGATTACTGAGGGGTTATAGAAGATGTTACTTAAGCTCATTTTTTGAGAAATGGAGGAACTGATTACACTGAAAATTTGCAGAGAGCGTCTGATAAGGTACAGATATTGAAATGAAAACTATGTCTGAAATTCAGCAAAACAGCAAAACAATAACAGCTCATAATAAAACAGTGACAGCTTTGTGAGTACACTGTGCTATTAGTCCAAGTCATGGTAGCTGTGTACAAAAAGGTAACAGACACTTGCTTTCTCGTGCTTGCCTATGTTGTAGAATTGTCTTCCATAAGCACTGATGTGTTTTTGGTTTACACAGTTTCCTCCTACCGAGTACTGAAAGTGAGGGCAAGATATGACTGGCTCTGTCAAGATATGAGTAGCATGTTACAGTCTTTTTCCATGACAGCCTGGCTTAAATAACGTAGGATTATTTTTACCCTCCGTGTGTACTTGTGTCTGAAGAACATCAGGAACAATACACAACACATAAATTTGTATCTAGGACATAACGAAAGAGACATTCATTTCACATGGCAGCAGTCTTCTGTATATCTGTGAATATAATATTTTGTAATGCTTTTCAGAGCTTATTTGATCAGCCTTTCCAATGCATTGTTACAGTTCAATAGGCAGAGTGGCTTCAGCTTCTTTAGAAAAGCTAAAGGTGCCTCTGTTGTTATACATGCTCTTTTTCTGCATTTCTGGTTTAAATAATATACTGCACTTTCAAGGAGGAGCAGAAAGTAGAAATTTCACAAATAAAAAACGCTTGGATAAAAGTTCAGCCCACTCATGTGTCAGACTGAATCTCAGCCTGAGGAGGTAGATGCAGTTCATGTGTTCCAAGCAGTCCTTCTGCAAAGCGCCTACAGTTGAGGGATTGGCAAGTTCTTTATTGTAATTCTTTAATGCCAAACTGACAATTTTTTTTTGTGAATCGCCAATTGGAAAGTTTTGTTGCTTTCTCTTCTCTTCCTGTAACTGATTGGCCTTTGCAATTTGTTAAAAAATTTCTTCCTAGAAATCTTTCAAAGCTGAACTGCAGTCTGTATATCTTCATTGCATTGTGCTCACTGAGATCAGAGCAGAAGCTCACTAATTCTGTGCATTTACAGGTGTGCAGCTCTGAAGTCAATTACCTGAGATTAGAAATAATGATCACTTTGCAGAATGTATCCTGCAGTGAGAACATGGGGAATCTGTGGCCATTGTGGTTTTACCTGGGATGTACAGTTCTACTGAATTGAGTTGTGTCATATAGGGGTTGTGGGAAAGTGAATCTATGCACACTTAGTAAATTATTTCAAATGGGTGAACTTGAAAATAGCAAAGTGTAGACTGAGGGACTGCATTTCTGAAGAGGAAATTTCTGCACATTTGTTATTGCAAAACAAACACAGCAGTGAATTCCTGTCCCTATGCTATAGTTGTAAGGATAAATTAGGAGGATAAATTAAAAATAAAAAAATAAAAAGCAGCTATAAAAGCTTGTCAACACTTTGTGGGCCAGTTTGGCCTGGTTCCATTACTAATGGGGTGAGGGACCCACAGACCCACACCCCGGGAAAAGGAGAAGGGGGAGGTTTGGGAGATGGGCCTAAAAACAAAACAGCGGCAATGATCTGAGGAGGAAAACTGATTTACTAAGAAAGATGTTGGAATGCAAAAATAACACAGTATCATACAATTTAATTGGATTTGGAGCTAATAAATCAAATAAAATGAGAGAGTGTCTGAAAAACACTAAAGCTGAAGGCAAGATGGCTAGGGAACCTCCACTGCTGAGATGACCGACAAAAGAGGCAGTCTCAGGACTTGCATTCAGTTTTAGCCTTCCCTCTGGGTGGAAAACAGAAATACTAAGTCTTCTGGGGGATGTAGTTCTCTTCTGAGAGCCAGGTACCTGGAAATTCAGCAGTCCACAGACTTTGAACATTAACTCTTTAACTCCCAGTGCCTCATATGATGGTATGATATGGAATACCAATAACAAAAAATCATAAAACCATGACAAAGATGTGTAGATAGAAACATACGTTGCTGGGAAAGGAAGCAGAACTTCTGTGGTTTGTGCAGGCAGTAAGGCACATTTGGGTATATTTGTTCTGAAGACATGATAAGGAAAAAAACTGTGAAAGTTCTCTCACTAAAATAATCTTTCCAGGAGAGCTCAGAATTAAGAGACTGAACCCAACTGTTTATGAGAAGTTGGCACTCTTTCAGAGACGGTCGTTGTGTCTGCAGAATGTGACAAGCTACAGAATTTTGCAAATATGTTGTTTGGCTCTGAAATACATCAAATCACTTGCTTTCCAAAATTTGTGATATTAACTATAACCTGCATGATTTAGTGTCTCAGAAATTAACCAGGGCAGCCAAGATGTTACATTAACAATGTGAAATAGGCGCAAACTGCCATGATGTACTGTCTTGAAGAGTAAAACTCTGCTAATGACAAATATTAGAAGAGTAATAGTGACATTAGTGAAAAAGGACAATGTGTGAAGAGCAGCGTGCAAGCTGCTGGGGTGGTGGGCACTGGTACATGGCAGCCCCAGCTGGTACCACAATTACTATTCACTGAGCAAAGCTGAATTGTCAGTTACGCTTTTTGGATGGATGGTGGGAGTAGGCTGTGGCCTTCGCGTACAGAACGTAATCTGTGAGAGGATCAGCAGCAGTCATACACAGTGGTAAATTTGAGCAGCACGAGGGTTGAGATGTTTTGTTACTGCTGAGAACAGTTTCAAGGCTGCTGCAATACCAGGCAATTTAGAAATCATGAGAGATTCTTTTATCTAGAGCCACTGTGGAGACTTACGATTTTTCACAAAGTGAGAACAAGATGATAGCCAGGAATTGCAAGAATGAACGAATTGTGATAGGATGATCTGAGCTCCGCAATTAGTGTTCAGGCTCACTGTGCTCCCCATGTCTGAAGGTACCATCTTTGATAGAGCTACTGGCGAAACATTCTTCCTGCGTGAGGCCAGGGAGTTGATAATAGTTACTTCTGTTGATTGTGACAAACAGCTTTGAAATGTGACGTTATGAGTGTGGAATAGCCTATTTCAGAGAGCAGTTTGGATCCTGCCTGCTCTCCAAACCTTTGGGATCTAAGTCAGTACTGATCTGGCTTTGTTAGTGGAGTGCCAGGCTTCAGCTGATGCTGTAAACCCTGCAGTGAGCAAGACGCTGATTTACTGATCCTGCTCAGGTTTTGGGTAGGAGTTGGCTGCTGTCCATCTGGATTGGCTTGCTCGTGGAGGAGCATACTTTATAACCTAGCTCCTCTGGGAACAGAAAAAGCTCCTTGACCAGCACAAGCAATAAGGCAGAGTGCCAGGAGTTCATAATAGATAAGAGCATCTCCTTGTTGGAGGAGAAATCTGTAATGGTTATTCAGGCAAATTGAATGTGTTTCCTTTAGGTATGCAAATATGGTTATTAGCCCTTGATGGGTAAGTGCTAAGTGTTGTTGCTTTTAGTGGCTCAAGTCATGAACTTCTATACAAGTCAAACAAATGACCATCTTGGACGTCATTAATTGTTGAAGTATGACACTATTTCCTCTGCCCTGTCTTTTTATTGCTAGAATTTGCTGTAAGAGAACATGCAAACGCGTGACAGAAAAAGCACCTGTCCATTCAGATGCGTACAATATTTTGTCCAGAGTGTTTTAAAACAGCATTTTAGCGTCACGTGCTACTGTGCTTCCTCAAAACTCTTTGGGGAAATGAATTAAAAATGCTGCCATCTGTTTATCTTACATATAATACAGAGGATGAAAAAAGAAAGTCAGTAGTATTGAAGTAGTGTTATATAATATTGTGTCTATGAATATATGCTAAGTGAGTGCTAGTATGTTTTTCCCATGTTTGATTTGTTGTAATTTTCTTCACCAATTTTTTTTCTCCTGTTATCTTAAAAGAAAAGATCTTTGCATGAGATCAGTGGGTGATAACCACTGTACAGAGTTGGCATTCCAAAGGAAAGTGTTTTGTTCTAGAAGTTACATCAGGCACAGCAGCACCTGGCGTCTCACAGAGCTCCAGTGGCAGCTGCTGTGGTAGCTTCAAAGTTGAAGTCAAATTTGTCTCAGAGTGATGCTGATGAATTCCCTGGACTCTGCTTTTCATTCTCTTGAATGTGACTTTCTGGGTTTTGTCTTTGAATTAGTGGAGTTCATCCAAACCTCTATGCCCTTTAAGCAAAGCATTGGCCAAATGAGAAGGTGTGTTGGTCATTTGTTCCCAAAGGGAATATTTCTGAAAAAAGCACCCAAGCGCCATCAGTTCATATTTCATTGTGTTTTTAAAGTGCTCTATGGAAAAACAGCTTTCCTATTTCTGACAGATCTGTTTTCCTATTTCTGTTTATTTCCTCATTTATTTCCCTTACCCCTCCCCCCCCTTTTTTTTTCCATTATGACAAGGTAACATTTCCACAAAGATTGATGATCTTATCGGTAATAGTCTCATGGTACTGATAGGCGAGCCCAAGGGTTAATTCTTTTAGTGTCCACAGTTGCACCTGGTTTGTTGCAATGTAAATTGATAGTACAATTGCTTCTTGCTTCCATAGTGTAAAAATAGCACAGTTAAGAAGATTTTACTTTCTATGTCATATTATTTGTTATATTTCACTTGGACTAGGGGAGAAGTCAGAAATCTTAACCTGCAATGGGATACTTTATGGTTCTTGTAACATATAGCAGATATTGAATACCGAGACTGTAAAAGGAGAGAACTGGATATTAGAGAAGATAAATAAGTGGGGGAGGGGCCTGAATGGGAAAGAGTATTTGCAGAGACCTCAGGGTAAGCTGCTTTCGATGTACTGTTTAAGCTTTAATGACCCATATACAGATTTTAGTAGTAATGGCCAACCAGAGGAATTAGAGGCCTCAGGTGATGGGCTGAACAGCAAAAGCTGACAGAGGTCATAAATACTATTATGGTTTGACAGAGGCTCTGCCAGGACATAGATTTTTATGTTCCCTATCTCTCTACATGTGTGACATAGAATTGGGAAAAGCTCTTACTGTAATTGATAGAAATATTTCTGATAGAAAGTCTTTTGGAATAATTGTCCTAATTGTCTGCTGTTTGTGTCCTTATCTCTTTCAGTAGCAATTTTTTACAGTGAGCTTTTCCTTTCAGAAAAACAAACAAAAAAACCCTCCTAATCTATTTGTGTATTGCTAAGGGGGACTAGAGATGCATTGATCAAGTACTTACTATTATTGTTACTGTTATTTTAATAGCAGATTAACAGCTTAGTAGCAACATATTCAAGGAACAGGAATGGTTCTTCTGTTCTGACCCTCTGTGTGGCACAAGCTGTTTTGCACAAACAGAATCAGCTCACTGGAGGCATTGCTTCTCACCTCCTCAGCCCGGCTGGAGTTCTGCCACACTCTGCCACATTCTGCCACATCCAACCAGGCTGGAGCTCTCTCACAGGCTCAGAAACCTGGCAGCAGGATATCTGTGGACTTGCTTTGAAGCTGCTGTATATTTTTCCCCCCTTTACTAAGCTCTGGAGTTTTGCTGATGAGGATGCTTGTAGGGAAACATTGATCCAGCCAGTTGCTGTGTTCCTATCGTGTTGCTTCCTCAAATGGCATCAGCTTGTTGGATCTCTTAAAGACCATTCTGAGTTGTGATTTGTACTTACCTTAATAGAGAGCCAGATAACCCCTAGAGTTACCTCAGTCTGATGGAGAACCTTCAATTCAATAGCAAAGGGTGACTGTGTTGTGGGAGCTCCTTAACTTCCATTTTACACAGAAGTGGAGAGGGATGCATGCTGTCTTGGAGGATCACAGTGTCATTTGGTGGTTCATTATTTTCTTTGACAGAAGAAAGATGACAGAAGCAAGTTCCCCGTTATTCACTACTGAACCATGCTACTCATTTGCATGTCTTTGTATCTATTATTTACTTTGTTGTAGTGACTGATAGTCCTATTCGGATGAATGCATGAGGTGACAGAACAGCATGACTTTGGTAACAACACATGGCTTGACAGCACGTATTGCTGAAATATGCCATACTTGTGGAATATTTAATATGTATTATGGTTTAAACATTAAATATGCATTCTGAAGGAAAATAAATTTAGTGAAGGGTATCACCTGGAAGTTCACCAAATCTTTATTTGTCAGTAGTCAGAAAATATGAGCTGGTTCCATTAAAGAAGAAACATACGGTGACAACACCATTTTTCTATTCTTATGAACTAATGCAAGAGATGCCATCAAGTCTATGCTATTGTTAGGGTGAGATAAAAGATTATTACTGCTTAAAACATCATTCATATGATAGATTTAGAATTTGGTTGTTAATTTGTTCTGTTTTGTTGGAATTAAAAAAAAAATATACAGAAAACTCACCTGCACTCAGACAAAAATGTGCTCCTTTGAGTATAGAAGCAAACTTGGTGTTTGATCAGAATCACAGAATCTTAGGTGTTGGAAGGGACCTATGGAGGTCATCAAGTCCAACCCACAGCTAAAGCAGGTTCCCTACAGCAGATCTAACAGAAAAGCATCAAGGTAGGTTTTCAGTGTCACCAGAGAAGATAATTCCACAATCACCCTGGACAGCCTGTTCTAGTGCTCTGTCAACCACAAAGTAAAATAAATTTTTCCTTACGTTCAGATGGAAATTCCTATGTTCCAGTTTTTTGCCTGTTGCCCCTTATTCTGTCACTGGGCATCACCAAAAAGAGCCTAGCCCTGTGCACTTGACTTCTGTCCTTTAGATATTTATAAGCATTGATAAGATCACCCTTCAGTCTCCTTTTCCCCAGGCTGAACAGTTCCAGGTCTCAGCCTTTGCTCATAAGGGAGATGCTCCAGGCCCCTCATAGTCTTTGTGGGCCTCCACTGGACTCTCTCTAGAAATTCACAGAAATTATCTGGAAGTTACTCTTTAGAAATTGATGATTGGTTTACCTAGAGGAAGCTGCTAAGCCTCCTCTAGCCGTCTCTAGCTACAGCTCATTTATACTTCTAAAGAATCTGCGCTTGATGAAGAAGATGAAGCAAACCACACTGAATAGAAATGGGTGGTCTTGGTTATCAGGTTATGAAGTTCAAGTTGTCAAATGATCATCCAAGTCACTAAAAAATAGGCCAGTCAGTGTGAAATATTTTGATCCTTCTGAAGATAATGTGTGTTTTCCTTTTCAGCTTCTCTTTTGAAAGGACTGAAACATGCAAACATTGTGCTGCTTCATGACATCATTCACACCAAGGAGACTTTAACGCTAGTATTTGAATATGTGGTGAGTAGAATAATCAATGTTCTTGGTATGTTTCAGGATGCAATTGACTACTGTGGAAAAGCTCTTCACTGTCAGTGATGTATGAATCAGGCCAAAATAAACCTGCACTGTCTTTAGGTCAGTGGAGACTAAAGGTGATGATGATGCTTTTTAATGGAGTGTGTTAAAGCAGAGGACTGTGTGAGCTAGACCACACTCATAGCTGGACATGTGGCTTCTAGGGCTGCGTAAGGACTTTTCAGACTGTTTCATTATTTTGCTTACTGGTTATGCTTGTAACTAGGAATGTTACAGCATTTTCTTGACTAATGTGATAATGAAGGAGGTGAGGATAGCGTGGATAAGAAAAAAGCAAATTTAAAAGTTCTTAACAAGTAGTTCCTTCATCAGAAGAGTGTGACAAATTTAAATGGCTTTTGTTGTGTCTGACTTCTGTGTGGTATCTTGTTATAAACAATGTCAGTTAAAAAAGCGAAGTCTGACACAATTCAGAATTTCAGATCATTGTTATTTTTGCCATGGCTCATGTTTTCGCTACTAATTAAAACCTCAATTTTCACAGTGTACACCGTAACAATCTAATTGTGCTCAGAGTATTACTTTCCAAAGTCTTGGGCTTGAACTCCTAATTAATCGTTTCAGTTTCCCTGAGACAAACATATGGTATTTATGTAGAAGTACTTCAGCATTTGGCTGTGGAATTATGCAATGTTCTATCACAATTAACCTCCCAGTTTTCACAGAAGGGTCCAAGAACATGTAATTTAAAAGTAACAAATGAGTTTAGAGAAGGTTGAATTTACAGTGTAATATCTGTTATTGTGTTGCAGTCAGTAAGGCTTTGCTTTGCATTTATAACATACAATGATTGCTAGTTTAGTTTTAGAAACGGGAAATTGTCTATTTACTGTTAGTATGTCCCTACTTAATGCATATGAGATTTTTTTTGTGTGTTTCTTGAGAGCTTGCCTTAATTACTACATGATAGCACATGACTTCTTGTCTGAAGAAGCCATTTACCCTGTCTGTTTGCATAGAAATGCTACATTTTAATACCATGGGTATTAATCATCTACAGGAAGCTCCTGAGCAGTTGCATGCATTACATATTTTAAACTCGTGTGTGAGAATATTAATGCATATCTAATTCTTTTTCTTAAAATAAGTGAATTGTTTGTTCCTAACTTACACATTGAATTAGCATAGAAAAAGCTTTGGTATCTAATTTCATTTAGCAGTCAGTGTAGAATTATTTGCAGACATGAACACAGGTTTATGCAGTTCCTTTCATCTTTGGCTGCATTTAGCTGTTTTAGTCAGAAGTAGTTGAGAAATTAGATATGTAGAATGTAGTTATCCCTAAAATGGATGTTTTTGCATATTATACTAATATCAAATTTCTGGATTATTCATGCAGTACTTGTGTTTACAAATTCTAGCTCTCAACCACATGTTATATCAGGCTGCCATCCTTAGTAATCATGGGCACAGAGTAAACCTCATGCAGCAGTTATTTCTTTTGAATTCACTTGGATATTTACTTTTAAACAGAGTGCTTTTGTGATCAGAACTACTGGTGCTACACTTTTTTTATTACCCTTGTGTTTTGTAGGAATTTAAACTGTGACAGGATCTTGTTTGATAACAGTTTCAAGCAACTGATTCAAGTAGTATTTTATTATTATGCTATTTTTGCTGGAGGACAGAGTCTGGAAAGGTGATGCTGTGGAAAAAGGGGAAGGATGTTTCGTTCTCTCTAACCAGCCTGTGGAATATATCTTAATGATATTGTAGCTTACTCTTATTCTTGGAGATTAAGAACTACTTTAAAAAGACTGTTTTCACTATTCTATAATGTAAAGTTATGGGCTGATCAGATAGATAATGCTCTCTGATAATGCTTGATGCTTGAGGATGTCCTAAACTATGTGCATGATACAGTTCTAATTGCATGATCACAAAGGCCTATTTTCGTATTCGATGCATAATGTCAATGTGCAGAGACTAGAATTAAGTTGCCCATATAAATCTACCAATTTTGGCTATGCAAAAATGATGCAATCTAGCTATATAATTGATGTAGTTGAGCTCTATGTCTATAATGCTTTTTAAAGTACCTGTACATGGCTTAGCTTCATATTATGTGTTTTCTACCAAAAGCAATAGAAATACTTTTGCAATTAAGACTGCAGAGTGGTAGAGGTTTTCGAAGGGCTGTGGCTAAACAAACCTTAGAGGCTTGAGTTTGATTTACTTTGTAAAGGAACATCATGTAACTCATAGACTATCCGTTAATTACTATTGTCCATTTCAAATGTAATGCACATCTTTTGAATTAGATTTCATAATTAAATTTGGAATGGAAACTTTGGGTTGCTACTTTGGTGATGATTCCGCTGGGGAATTAATACTGATGTAAATGTCTGAGGTTATTGGAGGTGTTGAGTTTCAGCCTGAAAGAATAGAATGAAATTTAATTTCATGTAGCACCTTTCAGGGCAAAATGCATTACAATAATAAGTTAAAAGCTGCAAGCAGAATATCCTCCAAAAGGAAACATGGCAGTGATTAAATTCCCTGGGTAACTCAACCTAAATTTTTTCTTTTATGTGGAAGTTTGTTAGACAAGTAAACATGACAGAACTTTCTAACCTTGGTAGTAACAGGAAGACAAATCAATCTTTAAAAATGTATGTGACAGTTGTACGGCAAGAGAATTTCACTGTCCACACAATAAACACTGTAGTGTTGTAAGGAAAGCTAGACATTTTTGTGGGAGTAAGGAGGCTTGCTCCTTTCAAACAAAAGAACTTAATTGTAAATAATTCAGTAGGGCATAATATTTTTTCTATGCTTTGGTTACTCTTACATCAGCTCTATGTAATTATTATTGGTCATTCAAACACACTGAAAAGGAAGCTGGAAGGAACCATTGCTTAATGATGTGAGGAGTTCTGAGGATGAGATGTTCAAAACTTGAAGGATTGGTATAGTCTTTCTTGTATAAATGGTAGAGAAAATGTTTTTGGTATTTGTTGTTGAATTCTTTTTCTGTTTTGTTTTGTTTGTGTGTATGGGGTTAATTGTACTGGTGTGTGCTAAACAGAACCTGAAAAAAGAAAGTGAAATTTTGATATGGTGTTTAAAATTATAATGGCTTCCGAATGAAAAAGGCAAGCTCAGCTTTACAATTCAATGAAGGCTGTTCGCATATGCTTAGTTCCCCTTCTCACCAGTCTCTAGGGCAAGTGGCACTGATGTGGCCAACTTTGTCAAAGGAAATAAATAATTTTACAGGTGGGATATCAGACCTTTTACAGGCATCTTTGAAGATGAGTTCACATATATTTCTTCTAAAATTGTCAGTGGCTGATACCATCAGATTTCTGACTTTTTTATTTAAGAGAAATTGTATTTAGAAACACTCGATTCCTGAAAGGCAATCCAAACCAGTGCGTTTTGCGACTGGCTTCTTAGAATGATAATGAGGTTTTTAGTGTTATGTGTAATTATGTAAGTATATTATTATCCATAAATGAACCAGTAACTTATCCTATTCCTGGCTTGTAACAGTGAGCTTGTGTAGTAATACTTTATTTTATGCATTCCATATTTATGAACTAGATTTTAAATGAGAACAAATACATTTATAATTGGAAATATGAATAATGAGGAATATTATTTCTTCCTCAACAGTAAAAAATGCTCCAGACTAATCTAATAGTGTAATTTAAAACCAAACATTTTCAATTACCTTGCCTATTTTAATCTTTCTGTATGCTTTTCCTTCTTAAAGATTACTTTATATTAAAGAAGAAAGCTTAATTCTCACTGCTTGATTACCACAGCTAAAATAACTTGTCATATGAGTTGGCTTAATAAAGTAAACCAACTACATTTTCCTCCTATTTCCTCTAAGAAAAGAAAAGCGTTTTAGTGCTGATTGAAAAATCAGCTATACACTATTGGAATTAAGCATCACAGAGTTGAAGTTTCAAGATCTGAGGTTCTGATTTTGACATGGGATGTCTTAGAAAAGTATTGGGCAAGAAAATTGTTAACACTCATTACCTAAAAGGATAAAAAATTTTTGCATTAAACATTTGAAGTTTCTTATCTGTTGATAATATTAATCAAACCATGTTATTGCTCTTATATTTAATTTATTAATGAAAATGTACTGAAACTACAGGTAGGATGAGATGAGTGGTATGTAAAAACAAAGTGTTGTCTTTATTATAGAGAGATAAAATTATTGTAGAAAGCCTATAGAGTCCCAGAGCTGCTTTACTTTCAGTTTAGCTACCTTATTTGATATGAGTAAAATGTTGGGTCACTGTCTTCCCTTTTGAGGACAAGGTGCTTTGCAAACCAGGGGGTTCTTTCAGTGAGCTATCTTCGTCCACCTCAAGGAAGAAGCAGAATTTTGAGGGCTCTCAGGCACGAGAGCAGTGAATTTGATAGTTTCCACTTGCCTTGACCACTCTTCTGTTTTTCAAACCCCTGGTTTATTACCCAGATTAGCCCCAAGTTGCACTATTTAAATTTCAGTCAGTAAGACAACAGAATAAGGCTGATAGGGAAAAGAGAGAAAGGAAATCCTGTACTATTAAGAGGAGGCAGGGGGGAATACTGCTCTTGGGAAAGCCTTGTTTAATTTTTAATGAACAAATTGGAGATGGGAGCTGCTAATGTTCAAGTGCAGACTGGAAATGCAAAGTCAGCCTCAGAAGACAGGGATTCTGAAGGGATTTCAGGAGGAAATTGCTTGGTGTTTTGGTGTATGGTAGAGACTGTGCCAGATTCTGGAATCAGCAGGGAATAAATGAAAAATTCAGCTATGCCTGCTAGGTGAAGAAGGCCTGGTAAGATCCTGACCCAGGCTTAGTGTGAGGAGGAATGTTACTCAGTTTGACTTTGAAGATCTCACAAAGTATATGCAGGCTTCATCTACAGGTTAATCAAGACTATCAGCCCAACAAAATGGGACGCACTGTCTTCTTAAGTATCTATTCTTTGTGCCATTTACTAATTTTTTTATAACCTTATTAAATGCTTAGTATTTCAATGTGCTTTCTACATTCTGTAATTAGCATATATTATTTATTTTTCTTTTAATTGAGTAGTAATAAGTGTATTCAATATAGTGTGTTAAATAAACCTGAAACAATAAAAATCTGAGCATAAGAAATACCTGAAGTTGAGCAGGCAAATGAAATGGTAGTAAACAAGTTATTTTACATAACACTGTACTCAGTACAGGTATGACCACCAGCCTTGTATACACAAACAAAACATAAAACAACTGGTGGTTGCCCTATCCCTGGAGACTTTCAAGGTGAGGCAGGATCAGGCCCTAGGCAACCTGGTCTAGTTGTGGATGTCCCTGTTTATTGCAGTGGAGTTGGACTAGATGACCTTTAAAGGTCCCTTGCAATTCTAAGGATTCTGTGATTCTATAAATCAACTGGAATGCTGAGGGGGAAAGAGCAACCATTCAGAATGAATGGCGTATGAGGGAAAGTCAGACAAAGTATGGCTGTATAGGAAAAGAAAAAAAGGATGTGATAGTTGAAAACCATTGAATAGATCATAAAGACAGTGACCTATTTCCATGACAATGGTAAAGAGAATAAAAATAAAAAAGACCTAAAATTGTAGTAAGGAAGAATGAGATTAAACTATAAAACTCTTTAATGATAAGGATAATAAAGCACTGAAAAAGATACCATGGAGTGATGTTTTCTCTGCCACTGGCAGTATTAGTTTTAGGGCATTTTAACTGGTAGTTTCTATGTAGGTTGCTATGAAAGTAATGCTTTGTTTTCATGGAAACTACAACATCTACAAAGAGCACAATAACACTATTTGATAGAGCATTTCTCAGCTACAAAACACTGCTTTTCAACACAGTCAACACCATTAGCTATGTATTTTTGCCAGTAATGGACAAAGAGCTGCACTAGCAGAGGTGACTAACTGTCACCGTTACTGCTGAAACACACCACACACTGCTTCACTATGCTCACATCCACTGGTTGGTCTCCAGAAATGTTCAGCAAGTGATGATGAATGTCAGTGGGTGCATTTTTTTCCACATGGAGGAATTCAATGACACCTTTGCTTCATATACACTTCTGTGTCAGACATCATTATGCCAGATAGCTCCACTGCTGCCATCTGTCACACTGGAACAAAATATAATGGAAGATAGGTGGGAAGGTTCAACTTCTACTGCCATACCACCAGGATCTGTCTCTGACATCATAGGACAGCATCATTAAATAGGAGGCATTACTTAAAGAGCAGCCCTTGTATAATACAGATTTCTGTTCAGCTCTAGCAAAAGTAATATTCCTCATCTTTTAATTTCAGTACTGTTCCCTCTGAGGTAAAACCTGACAGTGTCTCAACTTAGAGACTGTCCACTGTAGTTAAACTGTTTTCTCTTGCTCTCCAATCATGTGTGTTGTAACTTCTATTTAATTTCTCTAACAATGAGATGCTCTGATTTACTCTGTACAGATTAGGGGGAGAATCTTAAAATTAGATTTTCCCTCCTCAGGTAGCATTATGAATCTTCATACTATTTTAATACTATTTATAGAAAATAAAGATTGAAAACAAAAACTTGGGGTGTGCAATTCTGGCAAATTAATAACAATATTTAAAAAAATATATTGGAATCAGAATAAAGAGGTTAGTAACTGCAGTTGTCTTTATAATATGACCATAGTTTTATGATATTAAAAAAATAAAAATTAAAGAACTGTGAGTAGATGTAATCAAGAATCCAGATGGAATAATAAACATGCAACAATTGAAGGTACAAGCAGGTCTGATCGTTCATTCTTGTTTTACTGTTTTGAGTAAGGAAGATATAATCTTGCACTGCTCTTTTCCTTCTGTGAAGATATCAATTTCTTTGTAGCACAGTACACTACCATAGCAGACTCATTTTATGCTGGAGTGTCCAGCCCTACTATTGTGACCACACTGGTGTTTGTACCTGGTGCTCTGCTGTGGCTGTCTGTGCCTCGTCAGCCTCTATGCTGTGTGTGTTCTGCATACATGGTTCTGGGGTGATGTCTGTCCCCATCAGCTTGGGGCTGTCTGCCATACTGTAAGGAGAAACTCTATATCTCCAAATGTGATGATGATGGCTATTATTGTATTTGTGGATTTAGTTGATAAAGGGAGCATAAGTCAGTGCTGTCTGAAACCTAATGATTAAGCAAATTAAAGAAAGAGTGCACACACACAACTGTGAGGCATCTGAAGAAAACAGATTTTTTCTGAAGCCCTTGAGGTTCGACCTGGGTGTCCTGGTGGATGACAGGTTGGCCATGAGCCATCAGTGTGCCCTGGTGACTAAGAAGGCCGGTGGGATCCTGGAGTGCATTAAAAAGATTGTAGCCAGCAGGTTGAGGGAGGTGACCCTTCCTCTCTATTCTGCCCTGGTGAGGCCTTACCTGGAGGATTGTGTTCAGTTCTGGGCTCCCTGGTACAAAAAAGACGGATCTTCTTGAAAGAGTCCAGTGGTGGGTTAAAAAGATAATAAAGGGCATGGAACACCTCCCTTATGAGGAAAGGCTGAGAGCCCTGAGTCTGTTCAGCCTTGAAATAAGAAGACTCAGAGGGGATCAGATTCACATCTTTATCTAAGGAGCAGGAGGTAAAGGGACGAGGCTGGACTCTTCTCAGCAGTGTGTGGTGATAGGACGAGGGGAAATGGCCACAAACTGAAGCATAGGAAGTTCCACACAAATGTGTGTGGGAACTTCTTCCCAGTGCAGAGACGGAGCAGTGGCACAGCTGCACAGAGAGGTGGTGGAGTCTCCTTCTCTGGAGACGTTCCAGACCCGCCTGGACACCTACCTGTGCAACCTGGGCTAGGGAGCTGCTGTGGCAGGGGGTTGGACTCAGTGATCTCTAGAGGTCCCTTCCAACCCCTGCAGTTCTGTGATTCTGTGATTTGCTCACAAGTTCTCTGCAAGTGTGTCCTACTCCTCTCAGTCTCAGACCAGGTCGTTCTGGGTGCAACAAGCAGAGACTTGGTATCAATAAATAGATATTGTCTAATACCACCCACACAACCTGTGCATTTCCTTTTTTCTATGGGATTTTTAGGTAGGTTTGCTTATGTATCATGTAGTCCCACACCTCCCAACCTCCTTTTCTATATAGTACTATTTGTATGTTTTCATATACTTGACTTTATTGGCCATGTGAGAGAAATCCAAGTCATTGGAAACATCTGTTAGCAAAATTGTTTTCATTAAAGATGTCTTTGTTTTGTTGTTCTCTTTTTTGTATTTTTTCTTGAATTCCTAATATAAATTCATCCCCTGCTATTTCAGCCAGCTGCTGCTATCGCCTTCTGCTGTTTTTCTGGAAGTTGCTCAGAGATGGCTTGTAGGGCACTCTTTGAGAGTATGGCTAACACTGTGTGTTCTCATGTGGGGAAAAGCTTGAATTGTGGAAAGTCATAGAAATACATGGAAATGAGTGTCTGTGACATTTTTGAAAACACCAGAAGTATTGAACTGTTGTGCAGTAATCTGCAGAATGCTTTGGCTAGAGGATACATTCAATTTAAATAGAATTAACTTCTCTTTGTTCTGTTGTCACATCAAATATTACCACTGTCTGTGCTTTTATTAGTAAATTGCATTATCAGTTTGAGAATTTGTCGGTGACAAAAGGGACAGTATTTTACTCAGTAAAACTGCTAGGGCATGAATAATGTGTTCTCTCCTTTTAACAGAAAAGAATGGCTTGCAACAGTCTTGCTTCCCAAGTGAAACAATACAATCTGTCTGCTGCATGATGTCATTGCCAGAAGCCAAATAGTGCAGTTTTTGTTTTAATGGAAGGGTTCTTTCACATTGCTGGTTTTACATGATGGGAATGTGGTTGGAAATGCTTCCTGTTCCGTTCACAAGCCCCAGGCTCTGCATGCATTTCAGCTTCAAAAATGACAGCTGAAACCAATTAGGCAGAATTATGGGACAGCTAAGTCACATGTAGATTTATCATTACTGAGGATGAGGAGGGAAAGAGAGTGTATTGCATGTAAAGTAGAAATGGCTAATTTAATTAGAAGAGAATGATGGTCAAATTATTATGGAAAAGGACTGGGGTAGTAGTCTATTTCATGTCATTGGCAGTGTCTTTAAAAGTAGACGTCCTGCCCTTTGTCTGAACACATTTTGTGTTGGTTAGCAGAGCCTCTGATTTCTGAGGAAGAGAGTTGAGCAAAATATTTGACGTTCGAGTAGAGCACAGAGCATATCTGAGGACATTCGTAGCTTGTGGTTTACTCATCTATTCATAATCAGAATTATTTCTTCAAGGGGAGCCTGTATTGTAAACATTTGTCTCTTTTTTTTTTTTCCTCCTGTTTGCATACTCTCTTTCTTCCAGAAGTAGAATGTGATGTATGTAAACCTTGGTTCAGCTGTATAAATATCAGCCTGGGTTCTTTTCCCCTCAGCAGATAATTATACACAGCCTTTTCACAAGCACACACATGCATGTGTCTGCTAACACAAACCAGAGTCTTACTGAACAGGAATGGCCTGCACACACTTACAGACTGCCATGAATTTAAAGCAAAGCCCAATACATGCTTGTACATACAGTTTAGAAGCGGGAGAAGAATGGAAATGGCATGTTGTAGTGGTGGTTTTCTCTTCCTTCTCCTCTAGTCCCTAACTACAGTTCAGGCTGCCCATCTAGGGAGAATTCAGGCTGCCCCTGTAGGGAGAATCCAGGGACTTGCAGAGTTTCCTGGTGGAGGCCCAGTTAGTTGTGATGCGCCCTGAGGTAAATGTCTGTGTTTTATATAGCTGAGAGAAGGTAGCACAAAGACTTGATAGAGCCCACCTCAAGGTCATGCAGCTACATGTGCCCGAACCCCAAATTCAAGTTGCATCTCTGGAGCAATGATCTTCTGCTCTAATTTAGCAAAATATATCTGCTTGAAGAAATATGATGCTAAAAACACTGATCAGTTAATTTGCCTCAGAAGAACTGTCATTTATACCTAAGAACTTCTTTGAAGTTTCATTCTCTCCTCTCAGAAACTTGGCTTTGGTCTTTCACAACTCTTAATGATGTAGATTGCATTCACAGAGCCAGTGAAGTTGTTTATGTGGGAGGCATTGGTGGGAAGAGGTCAAATCACTTACTTAAAGCATAACAGATTTTGCACAAAATGTTGTCCTAAGTGGCAAAGTCAAGTTCTTAAAATTAATGGTTGCCAATAGGAGGATTGCCTGTGTGGTTTCTTTTTGGCATCCTTGCAGAGCCTGTTGTGCAGATCTGCAGAGGAATGTGCAGTGGAGGCGTGGCCTGGTGTTTATTGCACTGCTAGTTGTTTTTTTTTGTTTGTTTGTTTGTTTTTGATGCCACAATGGCAATCCTCATTATAACCACAGTTTTATGCTGTCATTACAAGTTTGCATTACAGTTCAGAAATGATGAACTTCAGCTATTCTGTATGAGATTCTGCTTCCCTTGCGAAGTATCACATACTCACACCTGTAATGGAAGTCAGTCAAAACACAGAAGGCCAAATATTCTGAAAATTGAAAACCAAAGTGCTTTTATTGACTTCCCTAAATCAGTGTTCCTGCAGACTCTTTTCTCTGTGCTTCAATTCCCTACCTGATAAAAAGGAATAATGTCACATCTCCCCTGAATTGCTCTCAAAATCATTTATGTTTGTGAAGCGTGTGAATAGCGTAGCAATAAACAGGGCAGGAAAGCCCGTGAGATTAATATTTCTGCCTTCGAGTAGTAAATAAGCCAGGGACTGCAAGCTGTGTGAGAAAGGAGAGGAGGAAAAAACAACCCACCACAAAACCAGAACAGCTGTTGTGTAATCAAATACTCCTAATTCTGCTCAATGAGTATGTCTAATCCTGCAAGGAGGAAAGTATGCGATCACATCAGGCATTTGTAAAGTTATCACAGTGTAAATTCATTGAGCAAACAAATGAAAGGTTGGATAAACACTATTAATCATAGAGTTTCCTTGCTTTTGAGTTCTTCACTATGGAAGCTTGATTTATCTCTGTTTAGTTCTGTGTAGCTGAGATAAACGGATGACTGCTAACACACTATTTGTACATATACGTGTGGGTAAATTAGTGGAATTTTAAGAGCAGGAAAGAATGTGATTTTTCATTTATCTGAAATATCAAATAATCTGTCAGTGTGGCATTACTTGTAGCGATTTATCTGTGTTGGGGATTTACAATGCAACTGACAGAGTTGTTAGAAGCTGTAGCTTGAAGCAGAACTGGCCTAGCCAGGTCTGCTTGGGATTGGGATGTGAGAGGCAGGCATTGCCAATTATTGGGCAGTCCCTAATGCATTACATAATGCAGAATACATCCTAGTGTATCCTGCTTACCTGTAAGGCATCCTCACCTCCAAGATACTGGAGAGAGGATTTTTAAAGGCGCTTGGTTCATTTGTTTTCTTCTTTATTACCACATTTTAGCATAGTTTTATGTTATAACCAGTACATAGTTCTGTCCTGCATTTTCTGTGAGAGAGTATGTTTAATTAGACCAAAGTGCTAATCACAGCAGACCCTTAGAGTGTGGTGTGCTATGATGTATCTGCAGCCACTGTTCCACTTGGCAAAGCATCTTGCCTTCTGCCTTGAAATATAGTGAGAGAAGAAAAGTTTCATCTTCTATATGGTGCCATAGATATACAGGGAATACTGTTAGAAAAGTACTTTTGCCCAGTTTTCTCTGTTTCCTTTTCTCATGCTTTCCTGGTGCATTCATGTCATCATCTGCAATTCCAGCCAAGCACACAAGCACTGAAGTGGGCTTTTGCCAGCCAAAAGGGAAAACAGTTTAGAAATAGCTCTCTGCTGTGCTGTCAGCTTTCCTTTTCCTATTTAATTCAATGCACATTGAGCCCCTACCTTGGGAAAAGAAAAGCAGCTGATGTTGTGCTGTCCCTCTACCTTCTTTTTGAAGTGAGGAACATTTACTATCATTTTACAATCTGCTTTGCTGGTTATTACCTTACCATAGTGTTTGGTTGCTTTTATGTAAAAAGAAATTCTTTTTAAGAGAAAAAGTTCTTGAAAGATTTGAACACAAAATACTTTGCATTTCTTTTTACAATCCGAATGAAGATCTACTAGGGATTCCTCTGTGCATGTAGATAGTGAGAAGGGGAAAAATAGATGCTGAAAGACTGCTGCTGATGCTGCCCAAATGAGTTTTCAAGGATTCTCTAGAAGTTGTTGCATGCACGAAATTTGCAGTAGATTCAGGTAATCGGTTTTCTCATGAGAATTACCAATGCAATTTATACCAGGCTGCCAGTTGTCCTAGTCCTTGGGATAGGAAGAAGTAAGTGGTGGATGATACATAACACAAAGGAGATCATAATTGATGATCATGTGTGGAGGAGAAGCATCCAGGTGATAACTGACATGTAAGTGGAAGAAAATGGGCTTATCCTCGCAACTCATTGCAAGTTGATTGGAAATAAAACATTTGGTGCTACTAGTGATGTGACTGAAGGGTGAGGTCTTAGAAAGCTCTCAGTTTAAAAAAACAAAAACAAAAATAAACAAAAAAATGATAGAGTTAGCAACTTTCTTAGTTTCCTTACTGATAATACAGTAACAAAAAACAAAGCTGCCTAATGTCCTGATGAGTACTGAAGGATGATGCCTGGTCCATTTTTGGCACAGCTTATTGATACAGTCACAGATAACCAACTGGAAACCACTGTAAGGACAGTAAATATTCACTGACATGAATATGTTTTTCAGTTACTTTGTAAATGTGTTCACTGATTTTATAGTGGCAACTGTGAGCTGAGGTACGTATTACTGCAGCTCATGTTTTGGAGGAAGTTCTGTTCTGTGATACTTGTGGTGGTACATCTGTTTGAGTGTGAGTTTTGCATGGTTCGCTTTGGGACCCACACAGTGTCCTGCAGTGAAGACACTTGCTATCTTGAAACCATGGAAGAACAACAAAAATAGTCCACAACTTCATCAACCTGTGCATCTCACACCATTGCACCATTAATTCCACGTGCACATTGTGTTTTCATTGTTTTTGAAGATGATACACTGTTGTGGTCAGCATCGATCTTGCATTGTAGCAGATGTAAATTTCCCTCTGTATCCATCTAATAATCCTCTAAAAGAGCACTATGCTGCACAGATAAACTGTTTTGGTATGTGAAAGATGGTTTTTATCCAAAACTCTCACCTTCAAACTTCCCCTATTTAGCTGGTCTGTTCTGGATGCAAGGCAGGCATCATCAAGTGGCTTTTCAAGGAATGCTGGATGATTTTTACCAGATGTGTTCTGAAAACAGATGTAGAAGACAGAGTGGTTTTGGTAGTTAATCCAGTGCATATTTTTGCTTTGTTTATTCTGAACATAATTCCGGAAGCTGAGTTGTGCAAACAAATCAGAGAAGCAAAATGCCACTTCACTGAGAGTATCTTGCTGATTGGTAAAGTAAGGGAATGCAAGAGAAAAATTCAGAGAAAATAATGATTCCGTGGTAAAAATAATAAATATCCATTAGTAAGCAGCAAATATTATATTAATGAATAGCATTAGTGAATACATTGCAAGTCTCCTTATTTTCTGAAAAGATTTTGTGGTGTATTTGCAGGAAATATATGCAACTGTAAAGTGAAAATGTAGATGTTTGTATCTTCAGTGAGACACTTCACTAAAGCTTGTGTAATTAATACCTGTAAATGTGTACATGTATAATATGTGCTTCTTTTCGAGCTGAAAAGTATTATCAAATATTATGATATGCTATGCCTTTAAAATTATTTTCTAAATCATTAAACCATCTTAATACAAAGTTCTATATAAAAGGCAATGTTTTAATGAATACTATAAGTAGCATTTGAAGTTTTGCTTTAGTTTATTCATCTTTTCCCATATATTACCTGTATGGCATGACAGTCCTACAAGCTATGCAATGATGCTGAAATTCTAATAATTCATTTACCATATGCAGGACATTAGAAACAAATTCAATTTAAATCCATTGAATATTCATATCTGTCAGGTTAAGATTATTAAAAAAAAATAGCCTAAAGGTACACGTGTGTGTGTGAAAAATGTCTTCATTTTCCATTTGTTCTCTCCACTCCTAAGTAGGAAGATATTTATTATTGTAGTCATACAGATATTAATACACGTTTTTCCATCTGGCTTTCTTTTAGCACACTGATTTATGTCAGTACATGGACAAACACCCTGGAGGGCTTCATCCAGAAAATGTGAAGGTAAGAGTCAAAAAGAGGGCATGCAAGACAAGTATAGTAATGATAAATGTATGTATAAACTTCTGTCAGTGGTTTTGTTGAAGCTAATTATTAGCTAAAGGGAAAATAATTTACATTTGAAGTATATATATATACATATGCATAATATATATATATATATGCATATGTATATATATTTTATTTTCTATGTATATTTATATATATATATAAAATAAAAATATTTGAACTTTCCTCTAAAAAGAACTTTTGTAATCTTTAAAATTTATTCCAAGTCAGAAGGTTTGAGTAAATAGTGCTACAGTGTTGGTAATCCCTCTCTTCCATTCAAAGCTTTGCTCTTAAGCCAAGACAATATTGCCATAAAACCCCTGAGTAAACATGTAGTAGGCTTCAGTGAGATACCTAACTGTAGGGTTATGGAGTCTGAGGGGAGTGTAAGAAGTTATATTAGCTGATTGTACTGCTCTTTGTATGAACATATAAAATCTTTTAGGTCCTTCACTCTGATTAGGCATTTTTGTAGCTGATCTCACTGTTTTTCATTTTTCTGTTCTAAGGTAGATATTAAGAATCATTGTGCAGCAAGGTGGGGGGGGGGGGTTATTAGCAGGATTTAATGGATAAATAGATTGGTAGAGACTTGATTCAGCTGCCTTCTGGGAATTAAGCCAAATTATTTTACCATTAAAGGGAAGCCAATCAGACATGCAGAGGGTGTCTTGTGCATGTAGATCACACAGATATTTGTTGCAATTGCATTGCACTTTGACATCATTCCCATTGTTGTTCTTTGGAAGTGCTTCAATCTTCTCTTTTCATGCTGAGACTCTTATTCATTATCTTTTTTCCCAAGCACAAAAATTGAGAAATGCATTGAAAAATAAATCTTTTCCTTGGAAAATTCAAAAGACCTGTTTGGTTTAAGAAAATGAAATATTTCAAATGAGGCAATATATTATTTTTTGCAGTAGCTGATCCTTGTTGTACATCAGTCCGTTGTATAACATTGATTAATTTTCTGTGATTTTTTTACTGAAAAGTGACATGTGCAGTATATTAAATTAAATGAAAATGCTGTCAAAAAAGAAACTGTACATATTTGTCCAGACTGAAAAGAAACAGGTTTTGAAAATAAGTGATATGCATGCTGCAGGGTAGCATCCTTGTAACCTACAACTGTCACTAAGACATTTTGGCATTGGGGTCAGGAAAGGTCCTTCAGAAGGCACTGGCTTTACAGTTGCTATCTGAGTGCAGCCCTGCAATGTGGGGCACATGGGAGCTTTTCCTTCACCACAGCTTCTGAGTGTCTTCCACTGCTCAATTTTGGAAGTTTCATTTCATGTGCTGTGTTTCTTGATATAGTGACTTTGAGTTTCACTTCTCTTTGTGGAAAGCTGTACATTCAGCTCTGTGAACTTTGGGATTAGCTATGATTGGTTTTGATGGTCCCTTATACTGCTTCAGTATCATAGGAATACTGCAAGGCTTCAGCACAGGGTAACTTAAGACCTAATGTGTAGCAGTCATTGTAGCTTTAGTTGTTCTCCACTGTGAGGAGATTGGAATTCACATAATTCTACTTTTTCTTGACAATATCAGCACCCAGTGATCTTGTGTTGGAGGAGGACAGGCATACATGGATAATTAGGCTTGCTAATGCATTGCTCCACTAAATCTTGACTTACCTATCTTCTGAAACAGATTTATCGCAGAAACCATATATAAATGTTGAGGCAGAAGGAAGGCTTAGCAGGAGAGCTCTTCTGTTTATCTGGCTAGCTGCCCTAGGGGCATTGCTAAGTGCTGGGTGAGTTGGGGTGGGATCTGCAGCCAGGAGCTTTTCCCTCTCAAAGCTTGCTGCTTATTCTCCTGCATCTGCCTTTTCAATCTAGGAGCTGTGTTCAGCAACGCTTCCAGAGTTTCTGAGAAGTATTTCTTTAAGTAGCTAAATCTGATGCACTGCTAGTTCCATTTTTTTATTTTATTTTATTAAATCCAAGTGAATTATTAATAGAAAGGAAACTGGAAAAAGAGGGGAAAACATGAGGGAGTTGGAGCAGATGAAACTGTCCTTCTGCCATAAGTGTCCTGTTGGGCAACTGAAATTACTTTTTCTTCTCTTAGACAATATCAATGAAAATTGATTGTTTGTATTATGTAGGATCTATTAGCAGGCCAGCAGCAAAAGCTAGCCTTAATTTATAGAAGTACTAAAACTCAGCATGGTGATTTGAACTCCTACCTTTCTAACACTGAATCATCCTGTCTGGGGTCTCAGTGGAATCTTTACCTGTTCTGAAGCTGTGCGGCAAAGGTAGCAGCTCAGCCCAACACAAGGCTTTCTTCAGCGGGGAGGATAGGCTGTGAAGGGCAAGGAACTCAGTCCTGAACACTAACAACCCCCAGACCACAGCCAGCATGCAAATTAAAAGCTTGTGTTGCTCTTTTCTTGCGGAGGGATATGCTGATTACTGCATACTATCTTAATGCTTTGTTGCACTCTACTCAATTTGTTAATGCACGTATTCATGGCTCTGAGGCTTTGTCACCTATTTTGGTTGTAGCTTCTGGACGCAGTTGTCCATCTGAAGCTATGGCTGATATTTAAGGGTTGAACTGAGCTGTGTTAATCATCCTTCTTTCCCTGCCAGCCCGCTCTTGCTACAATTTCAGAATTTAGATAGTGTTTGTTTAGAATTGCTGGTTATGTGATCCCCAAATCCATTTTTAAATTCCACTTGAGCAATTATCCTAGAAACAACAAATTAGTCTCGGCTCTCTGGGGCTAACCTGTGGGATTAAGCCATTGATGCTCTCCTGGTGTGACCAAAGGCCCCCTACTTTTTAATTTTGTTCTAGAGGAAACTGCAGCCTACTCATGGATATTTCTGGCTTGTTGCCAGCTGTTATAAATACAAAACCAGGTTATCTTTCTTTGTCCAAAAGTGTTGTACATTAGTTCCAATAAAACAGGACTTTGTAGGAATGCAGAAGCAAAGCCATTATTTACTTACGTTTTGGTTTCTGTGGAACATATTAATCCTAATTACATTTCTGAATTTTCACCATGCTTACAAACTAAAACAATGCTGTTCCCTCAGGCTTGCTTTTAGATGAAGAACTGTAAATAAAATAAAATCCAAATTACTTTGATGGACACACATACTGCTGTCCCCTTGGGTGTTGTGTTTGACATTGCCTTTCTTTGTGGTTTTGGATAGGATATTTGCTGATATTTTAAGTAAAGAATGAGCTGAATATTACAAGTATGTGGAAATATGAAGAAGAATGTCTGTCTGTAGTTGTAAGAGTGATATGTTCAATGATGGAATGATTGTTGGATATGATGGAATGATATGTTCAAGCAAACAAAAAATACTGTTCTGCTGTTTTTTTAAGCATTTTTAGTGGTGTGTATGTATTCACATATACTAATTTCAGAATTTTTTACTCCTTGTGAGGAGATTTATGTCTTAGAAAAAGAAGTCGATTTTTAAATTCTTCAAAGAATTTATGTGTGCAGTTTTATTACCAGTTATTGTTCTTAACACACCTGTTCCTGAGAATGTTTAACCAAGTATCTTGCCATCCAGATGGACCTATGCAAGCTAGATCAGTGTGCCCAGCAGAACTTCATGAGGTTCAGCAAATCTCAGTGCAGTGTATTGCACCTGAGTCATGGCAACCCCCACAATCTGGAGGATGAAAGAATAGAACACAACCCTGATGAAAAGGACTTGGGAATACTGGTGGGTGGAAGCTGCACATGAGCCAGCACTGTGTTCCCACAGACCAGAGAGCCAACCATATTCTGGGCTGCATCAAAAGAAGTATGGCCAGCAGAGTAAGGGGGGTGATCCTGCCCTTCTGCTCTGTGCTGTGAGACCTCATCTGGAGTACTGTGTCCAGATGTGGAGTCCTCAGTACAGGAGAGGTGTAGACTATTGGAGGGAGATGTAAGCATATCCAGAGGAGGGCTACAAAAATGATCCAAGGGATGGAATATCTCCCTTATGAAGACAGATGAGAGAGCTGGGGCTGTTGAGTCTGGGGAAGGGAAGGCTCCAGAGAGACCTGAGAGCAACCTTTCAGTATCTAAAGGGAGGCAGTGAGAAAGAAGGGGACAGGATCTTTTGTGATAGGATGAGGAGAAATTGTTTAAAATTAAAAGAGAGGAGATTATGCTTTTTTATGGTTTTTTTTTTGTTTGTTTTTTTTTTGGTTTTTTTATGGTAAGGTTGGTGAAGCCCTTAGAGATAGTGGATGCCCCATCCTTGGAGACATTCATGGTCAGACTAAATCAGGCTCTGTGCAACCTGGTCTAACTGTAGATGTCCCTGTTCATTGCATGGGAGTTGGAAGTACATGACCTTTAATGGTCCCTTCTAACTCAAATGATTCATGGTTCTATGATCTTGGTTACTTAAGTGTGGAAGATGCCTGCAACATCTTTATTAAAAGGGTAATTGGCACAAAGTAGTAATTTTAGTCCATAAATTCTTCAAAGACTGTTAACTTCCAAACGCACAATTGTGTATGCCTTTGGTAGCTAACAAGCTTGCATCTACCATTTTTTAATGCATGTGAATATACTGTGGATGTGAATACATGTGAATATACTGTATTATAACTAATGATGAGGAAAGAAAAAAGCTAATCATTAAAGAAGTCCTTGTTTAGTAGGCACAGTCTCATATTCTTTTCTCTGGTTTTGAACATGTCTTTTTCAGTTTTTCCAAGACTGAAGGCAGTCAAATATCTTAAGTACATGCCCCCATGTATAAGTTATGCCCAGTTCTGCCCCTGCTAGAAGGTTCTGATGCAGCCTGGATGGAGTGGAAAGATGTTTGCTGTGTGGAGCTCCCAAGATCCAAAGTGTGACTGTGGCAGCACACTGAGGGACAGGACTTTCTCCTGACTTCCTGCAGTTCATGCTTCCCGGATTCTTGAAATATCTGGGTTGCTTTCTACAGTTCAAATGATCATGGTTGTGAACTGAGTCTGCAAATTCCTTTTTGTGATGAGCTTCATTTTGATTTGTGCCTCTTTTGGTCTGGTACAGGGCCACCTCACCAACATTTTGGCTTATCATCTTGTTTCTCCTAAGTCTTTGCTTACAGCTGTCTACAGATGGCTCTTGTTATGTAAACTTATAATTTAATTTTTAAATATCTACTTTGGGGTATGCGAGTATGTCCTGTGAAAATGCATCACGCTGCTAAAACTGTTCTTAACCTTCCTTTTACCTTGGAACTAATAGAGCTATTTAAGTGCATTTTTTTACTTCATATTATTGCATTCCCAGTCACATTTTATTTTTATCTGTACTTAAAATCATTTTTCCATTTTGATTCATTTATTTTATAGCTGAGTTCATTTTTCCTAACTCCTGTTGTCTGTGGAAGAAGTGAAGCACAGGCTCACATCTGTCATGCCTGCCTTGCCTCTTGTAATCCTTCCCTTAAAATAAACATATTAATGAAAGCTGGTTAATTAGTGATGTTGCATTGAAAAAGCTGTAATCTTTTGGGAAAAACAAAAAGGGACTTTTTCTCTCTGCCTTCCTCTCTCTACTCACACTGTGAGAGATAATATTGATTTGTGTGAGCATTTGACTTCAAAAAAAAATCTCTGACAAAATAAAAAGTCACTTGCCTCTTACCCACTGTTCCTCAGTCTGTGCAACACCAGCCTGAATGACAATGTGCTTGACAACCAGACAAAAACTGTCTCCATCTCTTAAAATCACTTGCTAAATCTTTAACTTCAGGCAACTTGGAAGGCTCCTATCATCTAGTGTGACCGGAGGGAGCAGGAGTTTCCAGTTTGTTCATCTTCCATCTAATATTACTGCTCTGATTTGTTCCTCTCCCTGGGCACCCTTTCTCTTCCCAGGGCAAAAAGCAATAAGGAGAAATAGGCAGGCTACTGTTGATGAACTTTGCATGCAGGGAAAAGGATTATTCAGCCTTCTCCCAGGAGTGCTTGACTTCAGCTCCTGACCATCTGAATTCTGAGCCTTACTTGCTCCTAGGAAGTGAGATACGGCATACTTCCATGTGGAACTGCTGAACATTTTTTTTGAAGCAAAATCTCAACTCCCACTTACAACCTTTAGAAAAGTGCTTTATCACTCTAAGACTGAAGTTCTAAGTCAGAGAAAATATTTGACTCTCAAGGTGACATTATATCTTCAGCAAATTATTGGGTGGAACTCAGGTATTGAGTTTCCAATGTCAGCACTTGAAACTTCTAATATATTTAAATTTCACAAAATAAAATAAAAATAAAAAGACAAGTCATTTCAGCATTACATCTTAAAAAAAATAGATGAAAAGAAATGTCATGAGTGGGAATAGTTGAAACATTATAGGGTACTATAATATTTTTCCATGCCAAGTGCTCAAGAAGTGATCAGCCAATTCTAGTGCTCTAAGTTAACAAAAAAAAAAAAAATCAGATATGCCAGAAATAGTGGATTTATTAAGCTAAGGCTTTATTACAGGCCTTCTAAACAAGACGAAGTTCAGGATGAATTGAAAATGCTGAAATACAGCTATGTGATGTTATCAGAAATCTAAGGCTTGCTTTAGCACTTGAGTCTTTCGCAGCATTCATTTATTCCTCTCCGTACAGCAGTACTGTGAATGTTGTCCTTAACTGATGATTGCTGTTTTTAAAGTAGTATCTGATCCTGCCAAATGAATAATTTTGGCATTTAATGACTAATGCAAAAATTAATAATTCGAGTCAAAGCCATAGAGTAGTTATCTTACGTCTTCTGTAAACATAAATATTTATAAATAAACTGATTACTGTTGTAGAATAACCTGAAGCACAAGAGATAGGGAAGTATTTGGAATATGGAAGGGTAGATTAGGTAATTTCTATCCAAGCTACACAAGGCTTACTGAGTTGGAGATGCAGTTGCTGAAACTTTGGCAGTAGCAGAGCATTAAAAATTGGCTCTTACTAGGCAGAAACTCCATTTGAGATTCGTAGTACATAAAAACATTTTTTTGTAAAACTTGGTATCTGAAAAGAATTATTATTATTTTTTTTAATCTGGGTTTTGGTAGTGACCTCTCTGTGGTGCTTCTGCTTCTTTTCTATGATGTGATTGCATTGTGGTCCCCTCTGGGGGAATGTGTGTTGAAGCACATGGCCTGTCCTGCATTTCTGTGGGACAAATGTGAGACTAAGTGATGCTGGAGAAGATGTGACGTGAATGCTTTTGTGAATCTAATGTGTCGGACCAAAAGGCTGATTGCCACAGACTTAGATACACGGGAACTGGACAACTAAACCATGATATTATATCTGGTTACTGTGATATTTCATATCTTGTTTTACCTATCTCATTGACTCACTGGAATCGAGTGAAAAGTCTTTTACTCTGAAATGAATATCTATTATGGTGGTCGTTTTAATTTTAATGGTCATGACTGGAAGCAAATCAAACAAATGTGATGATTTTGAAATCTCTCTCCTGCACACTGAAATTAGCAATGTTGCTGATGTAGAGATGAATAAAAAATGTATTCCAACAGATATGCTAAGTAGGAAGCAAGGTTGCTTAATGTGGTTGAGAAGTTGCTATTTTTCATTCCTCATCCACTGAACAAGCAGGTGTACAGCAGACAGAATAATGTTATGCTAAATTAAGGTTGTCTTTTACACATGGCATTGAGAATTGATTATTTAAATTAGACTTTTTAGTTATCAGACATTAAATATGGCACCAGCATTTCACTTGACTTAATGTCAGTCATGTTGCTTAAAGTAATGATTTGATAATATGCACAACTGTGAGCAGTAAACACTGAATCTTTATCAGTGTGTTAAAATTCATGGTAGAAGAATGTCATTTTTACATATGCTGCAGTGAGAAATGTGTGCAAAAATGAAAATGTATGTGTAATGTATTGTCTATATGTGTAATATATGATCCATATGGTTTACATGTGGCAAAAAAAATTGAACATTGTAGGGCCGAAGAAAACATTTTCTTGTACATCTAAAATTGGTGAGGCACCAAGTGCAACTGTACACCAGTTCTTCATGGAAGTGAACTGATGAAAGGGAGAACAGGGAATTTGATTGGAATTTTTTTTCGTTGTACTTTTGCCATTCAATAACAAGAAATTGGAATCATCTTCCACTTACTGAACATTATTAGATGACTGTAACTGATCATAAGGGAGCGTCTTTATACTCAGTTAATTAAGCACACCTTCCTCATTGCAAATGGCTGTAGTTGTACCCAGAGGGGAGAAAAAATGATTAAAGGAACATCAAAGAGAATATAAGTTAGCCAATTAACACTTTCCATTCTCTTTCCCGTTCTGTTCCATGGCCAGTAAGTGGAAAAATCTGTATTTTTAGAATCTTTTTAAGATAAATTATATGATCTGTATTCGCAGTGGCTGTATTGTTATAGATGTCTTTGTGGAATGGTCTTTGGAGAACTTCTATGTAAGTAAGGCAAGAACAAATCAGAAGCCTTTAAAAATGATTTTTGGACAGAAATATTTTAAAATTCTTTTTGAGAGAATTCAGTTTGAGGAAGGTCAGAGAGGAGTATCTTTTATTACATAAAGCTTATTATGATCATGAAAGTCATGCTGATTCAAATAGCTAACTTTTTTTTTATTATTGTTCAGATAAGATCATTTATTCCTCAGGACTCAAATTCATCTCAAGTCAACACTTTATTCCTGAAATTTCTTCATCTGACAGTTTAAGCAAGAGTCTACAAAGCTTTGACCTAAAAAGTTAGTTATTTCCCTAGGACATTCTTAGAAGTGAAAACTTGTTTTATATCATTAGTATTATCCTGGTTAGGTGGAGATAAAAGAATAGCAAAACCAGCAGTGGTTAAAGATCGTGCTTGTTCAGCTTTTGACACATTAGCCGAAGTCACACAGAGATATTTCTCATTGCCTCAGTGTTAATACTTATTACCAGATAGGTTTTTCATATGCTAATGGCTTAAGACAACTAGATCTGAAATTCTCAAACCATGTAGTAAACCTAAACCTAGCTGAACACAGTGTCTGATTTTGTTCTAAGGCTGTTTGATTGTACTATGTGGGAGAAGTATGATGGTTGCAAGCATGAGATGTCCTGAGTTGGGTTATTTTTACAGGCATTTTTAGATTTGAAGGCTTATTAAGACTGAATGTAATATTGATTGATGCCAGTTCACACAAGAGAATTCAAATGATTGTGATACCCAGCTGGTGTGCATTAATACATGCAGCAAGCAGGAGCATTTGTGTTATAAGTGATGATAAAGCTTGTGTAGGATTGTGTATTATTTTTTCAAAGTAACTATGCTAGTACAGTAATATGAGCTTGCTAAAGGACTGTTACATTAATCTCATCTTGGTTCAGCTTTCTTCTGACCCACTGATGTGAACTTAAGGTCCATCTTAGCTCAGCTCAATTTGTTCTCTTGCTACAAAGATTTCTGTGCTTCTTCTATAGACTAAAAGGTTTCCTAAAGCTTTCTACTTTTATATCTAGGACCAGGTTCTTTATTTTTGCAATAAAACATGGGGTAAGGGAGCTCAAATGCTCCCTTCATTCAGAAATCACTTTATGTTATCAGTAAAAGACAATTCCTCTCTTTAAAAAATTCCCCTGCAGGCCTCTTGGGCAGTGTCTTTATTGTCATTGGGATCCTCAATGCTTCAGCAGACACTGTGGAAATAATACATTTTCTGAAGGGTCTGTTTGGCAATGTTGTGAATTATTTCCTGCTTTTCACGCACTTCAGCATGCTTTGCCAGAAACTCTCTTTACCGTCTCTGGGAATGGAAAGCAATTTTATGCCCTCGTCTGGGCAAGCTCTATACTGATCATCTGTGTGTGGTCATCCCCCTTTAATCATTATACTAATCGGAGCTGTCTGAGACTAAGTCAGAAGGCACTAGCTTGCATCAGTCCATCCCTGTAGATGTGTTTTGGATGGCCTATGTTAGTTTTTAGTTTACATGCTCATTTGGATAAGGAGAGCTCAAGATCCTGTGTGACATTCAAAGGCCAACAAGATATTAAAGCATTTTGGTGTGCATGAGCTATCTTGCAGTTGTAAAATGGCCTAGCTTATACGCTTGCCCAGACTCACAAAAAACACCATGAAACAGGGCTGTTAATCCCAGAAGCTGGCAAGTCTCTCAAAATATTTAATTGGTTTAAACAGGCATTTGGTCAAAAGTAACATGTATCTCAAATGGCCCCCAGAACATATACCTTAAAATTAGTTTCATTTGTTATCGATGCCAGTATTTTTCTGACATTGTTAACTTTCTCTTGAAAGTTTTAAAGAGTGCTAATAATCTTTAATATCACAGTCTACGAGCTCCAGATTGGCTTTGACCTGTGTGCATTTTTCTCACTGTGACAATGAAAATTCTTCATTATAATATGTAGCTCAGGTTAAAGTGAAAGTTCAGTGTAATTAATGTAGACTGAAAAAGACTTTTTTTACAGATATCTTAAAATAAGCGAGGCCTGAAACAAAAACATATATATACATTTTTGTCTGAATATGAAAACTATTGAGTGGCTTAGTGCAAGATTAAATCTTTCCAAAAGCCTTATTTCTATAGACCTTTCCTACTTCTGTTTTCCATCTCTTCCAGTTCTCATCACAACGACCCTTATCATTTTATGAGTGTCTCATTTTATCACCAAATCTCCTTTGTTAGTAATAAACTGCAAACAGTACACAAGTAATGTCCCAGCTTTTTTATTACAGGTTATTTGAAGGTTATATAGCTTTGTTTATGACAAAGGCAATTTTAAAGCTAGTAACATATAAGCTGAAGAGTCACAAATCTCTTCTGCATAATTTCTCCTCTCAGAAAAAGCCTGTTGACATGAGTTAGTATTGGCCTGACTTTTTTTAGAGTCATTTTTTGGTCTACAGGGCTGTGGACCCGTAGCAGGCTGAGCCTCCAGCAGAGCTGAGAGGAGTTGTTGGGTGAGGGACCTGTTCAAAGATTTCAGTGCTGTCAGAGTTGAGCAAGATGCTAGAAGTTGAGAAAGAATCGGGTAAAATGAGTATGTGACCATGGTTTTGGGTCAATGTTGATTTCAGATCAAGTGTATATGTATATAAGAGTTACCTCTTATATCATTGGTATCTCATTCAGCATTAATTTCTGTCCTTATGAAGGTAACACAGATAGCCTTGAAGGGAAACAGAGAGCTTTCTCAGAGAGAGCTTTCCTCAAATGTAGTACAGGGAAATTGCCTAAAAGGTGTTTCTTGAGGCATCAGATACAAGTCTTTACAATTCATTTGTTCTTGTGGAGTGGGTAACAATTGGAAACTGAGAGTCTTTTCTGCTGCTCTCTTTTTCCAGGCAATCCCAAAGGACACACAGTTTGCAGAATACTGCCAGGAGTTACGCTCGTATTTTCACTTAAATCTTCTCACGTTTCATATACCCAAAGTAAAACAACACTGATGGGGAAAAGAGAAAACAACAAAAACTTGGAAAAGTTTACCCTTTAATGAGTTCAGGGAGATTTTTTCCCCTTCTCTCTTACGATCTTCATCCACGGAGGAAAAAATTCATACGGTGTATGGGACTGAGTTAATTGATTTTTGTGAAAATACTTCACGAGAACAGTGTGTACAGAAGTTTTGAATAAACCTATATTCCAATGCTGTCCTCAAAAGTGTATGTTTGTGCTGTTTAGCTGCAAAATTGCTGTTTATTATCTTCGTACAATGTGCCATGTCAAGTCACTTGACTTGGCATTAAAGCCAAATGAAAGGCCACATTAGTTAATGAACTTGAGTTATAAAGATCACAGTGCTGTAAGATAATGTGTTGTTTGACATTTCTTCGCATATTTTAAAATAATAGTGGAAATTTAAAACAATTTTGTTAGTTTAGCAAAATGACTGTTTACCTTATATTTTATTATAACAAACGAACAACAACAAAAAAACCCTTGGAAGTCATTTAATGTAATTTAATTTATATTTTAGGGCTGTAATAAAAGCCATTTCTGCTTCCTGCCCTTAAGATAGGTTTTGTGTACTGTGAATCCCATTTTAACCACAATTCTAAAAAGGGATGTGCATGTGACTTATGACTTTCCTCCTATTCTTTCTTTTATTTCTGTCTTTTCTGTTAAGTTTCCTCAGCACATTGTTAGACCAACTCTGGCAAGAAGGTGATTGATATGGCTCTTCGCACCCTGGCTAAATAGCTGAACGTACAGTGTATTGTGTCTGCACTTGGAGGGGAAAAAAAAAGAAATGCAATTAAATTCATTTCAACTTCAGTAACATGACATTTCTGTTTCTTTCATGTCAGCTTTTATTCTCTTCTATAATCAGATTTTGTAACCCCTTCTATAATGTCTCCTCACTTCAGCAGTCACTAAATAGGATGCTTGTGTTGCAAGTTAATTAGAGATTCTCATGCACTTGGGTTGACTTTCCTCGAATCTTTGGTGTGGATTTCACAGGAGAGCACATTTCACCAGCCAATGAGCTGTGGGTCACAAGGTCCATATCCATTCTTGAATATCCCATCTTTTTGGCATTAGACATGCTTGTTCAGCTTCCACTTGGAAACCGTATTTCTCTGTCTATGTCAGGCAATAGGAATGATCTGTGTAATTTTTCAATAAATTTCAATACGTTTTTCGAACTGAAAAGAAAGCTCCTGGGAAGCAATTCTTCACCCTTTGTATTGACAGAAATCTGCTAGGATAAAATTTATGACCTTTTACATCAGGTGCCACTAGAATGCAGGAGAGTGATGGGAGAGAAAGATGAAAAGGGGAGAACAAAAGATCTCCATCACCCAAGTCTTTGTTCACAATTGTAAATTCCAAAAATATACCGCATTAATACTTAGCTCTAGGGAAACATTTATAGAGCATAGTAAAGGGTTAAAAAAAAATCCCTGGGGAGTGAGCTGTGTTCTTATCTAATTCTACTTTAAAATTCTGTAAGTATAATTAAAAAGTCATCTTTAGGTTTGTTAAGAATTATTATTTCTTTATGAAATGTACCGAAACAACTCCCATAGACAGCTTTAAAGGGGGAAACCTCTCCTACTTAGAGATTTGCTTGGATACACAGGCATTATTGTTATACTATTAATTTCTTTGTTTTAGCTTCAGTGTCTCATCCCCCTGACTTATCTCCCCATTCCTATCCACCCCATACTGTTGTTTCCTATAATTAGAGAAGATACACATCTGTCTTCAGGCTACCACCTAATCTCTAAGGCCATATGGGTAAATGGAATATAATTATAATTTGGTAGGAACTGAGCCTTCTGCACATGGTTATATTGTCCTTGTTCTTTTTAATGTAGGCAAGTAAAATCTATAATATAATAGGGCTTGGAGGATGGGGTTCGTCCTTGCAAAGTACATACCTCTTAGATTGAAATTTCATTGTGTTAAATTTGGGTGGGAATTACAGAGCTTGGGAGGAATTCTAACACAATGTTACCACAATATGCAAGCATCCTGCATACTATGAAGAAATCATCTGTGGTTATATGCAAAATATTAACAGAGGTCGTTTTTTGTCCCCCTCTTTTTCAGTTATTTTTATTTCAGTTGCTGCGAGGACTGTCTTACATCCACCAGCGTTACATTTTGCACAGGGACCTGAAACCACAGAATCTTCTGATCAGTGACACGGGGGAGTTAAAGCTGGCAGACTTTGGTAGGCAAGCAGTTAATTACAAGTCTCTTATAATGTTGTAGGAATGTCAGACAGATGGTTCCATTGATTTCTCTTTCCCCCACCCTATTCCTTAGACACACGTTCTTTATTGTAGATAATTGCACATTTTTCTCCTGAGCGAAGAAATTGATTATGGTCAACAAAATGCTTGATTAAAAGGGAGCAAGTGAAAAACAAATATATACTCCAGTTCTTACCAGAAAAATAATGCTGGAAGTATTTCAGTTTTCCTTCCTGTGAGACCTCTGAATTAGAATTCTGAACCTTTGAAAAGAGAGATGAAGAAAGAGGGAGCAAGAGTTGAGGAAATACAGGATATGTGAAGAGCACAAACACTGTACGCAAGCAGCATTAGGGTTGTGGAGATCTGGAAGTAGGATTAACTTTCATAAAATTATGATTGATTGAAAGAGACTGAAGGATACAAGAATATTTATTCTTTCTAAAGATAAAAAGAAACTAAGATCATCTAGAGTGCTTTCAGTATCCATTCTTAGTCCCTTTTGGAGAAGCCTTATGCGAAGTATAAAGGGATAGGAAATTGTCCACTGAAAGGTTAACTTTCTTGTTTTTATATATATATTTTTTAAATACTTTCTAGTGGCTGCACTGGAGCAGTACTCTTTCTTATGAAAATCATTGTGAGTAGAGATGTGGAACATGACAGTATAAATCTTAAAAGATTTTCACAAAATGTAGGAACTTCTCTTTTTCCTACAGGTCAGCTTTTCATTTACTGATTCCAGCAGAACTTCTGAAGTAAGCTGAAAATGTGACCTATCAGCTTTTTTGAAATGTCTTTTATTTTTATGACTGCTATCCACATCAGGCTTCACATTTCATTCACCAGCAGTAATGAGGAAGCCTTATGTGCTAATTGGCAATTTCACTGTTAATGTAGTCATGTTTTTTGTCTTTTAATTAGTATTACTCCAATTAACAGCTCGGTGTGTATTTGCTGTGCTGGAGGAGGGAGCAGAACTTCAGGTGGACACACTCCACAAGAACTTGATTGGCCTATAGATTGTGAGGTGATTAAAGAAACAGCATTAAATTAAAAAAAAATCTGTTTTTACAGATGATTTTCTGTTACTGTTTCCCGAAACTTGGAAGCTTCTTAAATGGTTAAGAAAAGCTTTTCTTTTATTTTACTATAATATTTCATTTCTTAAATTAATGGACCGTATGAATCATGAAGTGTTTTTGATTGCAGTGAAATATGAATTAGTTCTCTGTTGAAGGTGTTGTACTGTTTGAAATAGCTAGTTTTGGAGTGTCATATCAGTAATACGCTGTGCATTTATCTGAAATATCCTCAAATATACATATATTATAAATTCTTCAAGATGTTATTATGATGGTCCTCCAGTTCAGAGGATACTGAGAAATCTGTAAATAATCTTGCTGTCTCTTGTTATTTTGAGTGCTTCATATGATCATGTGATGATTTGTATTTTCTTTCTTTCTTTCTTTTCTTTTTCTTTTCCCCTGAAGCTATGTGTCCAATTTGAAGCTTTTTTAAAAAGAAAGGGATAGAGAAATTCCATTCAAGAGGAATCACTACTTAAAAAAAATCTCCCCAGAAAACGTTCTATAAGTTCGTCTTAATAATACAAAATAATAAAATAATAATCCATTGTAATTTTGCATTTACTTTATATTTGTTTCCCTGGTTATAGTCTCTCTTGAGCTTGAAACCCATGTTAGGTTGGCTAGTAAATGTATATAATGATGCTGATTCTCATCTTGAATTGCAAAGCACTGCCATATAATCATTAATATAAAGGTAAAGCAGTCCTACTTTGATTAAGTTTGTTGGTAAAATAGTGCTCCATGAGTTGTGTAATGAAGTTTATCTTAAGCAACTTGGCTGACAAGGCACATCAGAGTTACCAGTCTTAGATCTTCAAGTTTTATTATGATGTTTAGTGAAATCCCTGGAAAACCTTTTTTTTTTTCTTTTCATTTTTAATAAATGAAGAGAAAATTAGAGGTTTAAAAAAGTCATTGGCCTTTGCTAAATTTCACAGTAGCCAGTCCTTTCCTTGAGCAAGGTTGAGTAGCCTCCCTTTTTTGGCTGCGGGCAGGGAGCCTGTGGACTTTTCAGCTGTGTTCTTAAGAAAACAAACAAAAAGTCTTTCACCAGCTCTTCTAAACAATTTGTCAGAAATGTGAACTGATCAGAGCAGTGCCCAGCTCAGATGCACAATTGACGACTCTCTGGATGTGCTTTCTGTTGTGGCCAGCAAAACAGAAGAAAGGCTGTGATGTTTGTTCTCATTGTCTGCCTTCACCCCATTGTAGTAGGAAATAGAACTCTTTTTGCCTCAGTGCAGCATTAGGCCAAATGTGCCTTTGCTGACACCAAAGGGAAGATTTTCACAGCTTTGTGCTGCCAGGAATTAAAGGTTAACAACTGTGTATTACTATGCAGTGAAGAATAGAAATGTAGAATTAAAATCAGAAAGAAGTAACTAGTAGCGGGCATACAAATGTATAATGATGCGGTAAGGATTTTTTTTCTTCTGCTTGTAGTTTGGCTTGACCTAACAGAAACATCTGTGTAATCTACTCTTATATACTGAGAGGAGATTATATGTCTCTCTTTTTTTCAAGCTGTATTTTCTTTCATGGCTGATGACATTGTAAAATTGAAAACCAGATGGGTTGAATTTCTCTTCTGAGAACCGAGTTGAAAAATTAGAAGTGATGGAGTTGAAGTCAGAAGGGTTATGACCCCTCTCACTGGAGGCATGAGAAATGAGAGCACACACGTGTGCGCACACAGGCGTGCATGTGCGCGTTTACTTACTGAAACACTGTACTGCTACATCCCATCTTCTACCTTCCCAGGTTGAAAGACTCTTCTTAAAAAAGATGTAAAATAGAGGCTTGCTTCTCTTTACATTTTTCTCCCACAAATGACTAATTCATGATAATATGCTTGGAGAGGAAGTTGGTTTAGATTATGCTTTTGATTAATTACATGAGGAGCAGTATGGAAATCAGAGAGATGAGTGCTTTGTTTTTAAATGCACTCAAGGCAGAAGAGAACATATCACAAAATCAGTTTCTGTCAGAGATAGCATTGACTTCGCCAGCACAATAAATATAAAATCCTTGAGCAAAGGCCTTTTTGTCTCTAAGGAGAAGACCTTTATATTTTGGTTTCATACGTTTACAAAAAAAACCAACAGTTTGAAGGTTTTTAATTTGGAGCGAAGCTTATTTAGTCTCCTCATCATAGAATACCAAATACTTAAAAGCGGGCTGTAGTAGATCATAGTTCTTGAATAAACAAGGTAAAAGAAAGGCTATTCATGCCTGCCAGTGCATTGCATTGCAGCTGAAGTGGAATCTTTGAGCAACCGTGGGCATGTGTTTTTCTACAGCACAGCTCCCAGACATTGACACTTGGCTGTGTGGGAGTGCCTTTGTTCGCCTGAGCGGCAGCCTGCTTTGCTGTTCTCGTGCTATAGCTGCTATGAAATGAACGTTTATGAGAAGACTCGGCAGCAAAATGAAAAGGGATAACACAACACAGAGACCTTATCAAATTAAAAATTTATGAGGTACAAAAAATGGCTTTTCTTGAGAAGATATAATAGGGAAGACTGCTACTTGAATAATTATTGCTCTGAAAAATAGTCCTTTAACTTCCTGCATTCTTTTTTCAATCTAATTAAAATTCCAGAGGAAATGAAAGCGTATTAGGGGTTTTTGTTATGAAATGATTGAATTAATGCAAGAATTATTTTTGGTTCTGAAGTACAAATTTGGCTAGTTGTCTATAGTTTTGTTTATTTCCTCCCTGCTCTTATGTCTGTCTTGTCTAGAAGTAAAGTACTGTAAACCTTTAATGAGTAACACCTTAAGCAGTTTCTAACTTAAATGAATAGAGCCGCCTTCTTGATGCTAGTTACCACATAGACTGAGCTGCACAGATGTTGCTTAGGCTTTGGTTAGTAATTTCTTCTCTTTAACTTTTCTGTGCACTATTTACAGATGTGTCTGTTTGGCCTTTGGATGTGTATTGACTTAGAAAAAAATACCTATGAGCTTTTCCTTAGGAAAGTCATTGAGCAGCTTTGAGAGCAAAGTGTGTTTCTAGAATAAATGTATTTATGTTAACTCTAAAGTGTCAAGTGGCCGTGCAGCAGTGGACAGGAGTGTGAGCTCAAAGTCTGAATGCTAAGAAAATGTATTTTTCACAAGTTACTTGTGATCAGATGATTAATAAACTAAGCAAAACAGCTACCTGAGGACATGTGATTTATATTCATATTGAAAAATCATTCGAGAATTATTTTGTTTATTTGTATATGAAGCACACATTATAAGCAGTACCATATGTTATTTCAGTTATCCCCTTATAAGCTTCAGACCTCTGAGAGATATGTACCAGAGATTAGAGGAGCAAATACAGAACAAACAGTGCCAGGCATATTATCTTTGGCTCTGCATGAGGGTCCTTCTGAGTGACAGTCATGCAGAAGGGTTTGAGTTGTTGAAGGGGCTTACATAGCAGCAGCTCTGCATTCTGTGAGAAGATTAAGGCACCTGGGAGGAAAATGGGTTGAGGTGAAGTAGAAGGCAGTTAACAGACCGCTGAGGAGGCAAAGGTAAGGGGATGGAGGAGAATAAGAGAAGTAGTGAGTGGTTGTGGAACATGTTGGCCCTTTACTAAGTGGAGCAGCAGACTCACATAGGGATGCAGTGCTCAGTGACTTTCTTGTCTTGGTCTTCACAAATAAAATTTCACAGTCCTTTGTTTTCTGAGATAGAGTTCAGAGAGAAGTGAGTGGAAGAGAACTGAGTCAGGGGTCTTCTCAAAAGAAGTCTTGACTCACACAAGTTCATGGGATCAGACGGGAGGCGACCAGAGGGTACTGACAAGGATGACTAATGGTATCATGAGACTGTTCTCTATCATCTTTGAAAGACTGTGTGAACAAGGCCAGGTCCCTAGTAACTGGGGAAAGGCAAACATTGTCCTTGTCTTCAAAAAGAGCGAAAAGGAAGGTCTGGGGCTTATCTGTAAAAACAGTGGGGCAAGTCCTCCTGCAAACAATACCTCCTATTTAAGCATTGTATACACAAATCCAAATCAAAATTAGCTAATCAATTGTGTATGCATCCAGACCATCATATTTAAAAAGCTGCAGCTTGAAGTCTCTAAGTAGCTTATAGCATTCAGCTAAGGAGGTGGGAAGTGGATCCAACCATCCAGGTAGTACTTCCCAGGAAGGATTTGCCTTTCTGTGTCTTATTGTCTCTCCCAAAATTTCAACTAATAGGCTAATATTCTGATTCTTTTAGGGACAGTGTGGACCTTTAATCTGACTGTAGTAAGATTTGTCTTACATATTGTTTAGTTATAATAATTTTGTGCTTTCTGGTTTAGAAACATACAGTCATTATTAGGAATTATCATATAAGAGATTGACAGAGCTTTTAGGGGCAGACATGATACGTGTAACCTACTAATGTATGAAAAATCTTGGGGCATGAGCATTCACTTGGCTTGCATGTGAGGCAGTCATAGCACCTCAGTCTGCAAGAGAAACTGGCCAAATTATTAGGGCCCTTTTCTTGCTTAATCTGTGAGTTGATCAACCTGTTGCTGGGAGTTGTAGTTCATGGAATTACTTGTAGGTGAAACTTTCCTGCAGCCACTTTTCCCATTTGTCTTTTCTGCTAGGCCTGAAATATAGGTGAATTGTACAAGGTGTGTGGAAGATCATTTTGGTCTGTATTTTGGATTGTGCTATTATTTCAAGTATAAGTATATATTCAGTCACATATTTGTATTGGGGTGTCATTCTTTTTAGCATACACACTGACTTTCTCACTGTACCATGTCTCCAAGATAACGAAAGGCAAGACTATGAAGGCACCTATTCAGGCAGAAGTATTTCAAAGTATGAAACAGCAAGTCCAGAAGGTGCTGTTAGCTTGAATATAATTTGCAAGGATAAGAAAACTTTTTGATTTTATATTTATTTTAATATTGATTAATATTATTGGTTTATTATTATATTTTTAAAAGCTTGAATAGAAATTGACCCTTCACTCCCTTCTCTGCCCTGATTTTTCATTATTTCATCCCTTTAAACAAGCTATGGTAATTTCCTAGAGAGTTCTAGTGCTACAAGGTGAATGAGAAAGAACATCAGGAACTTGGTGTTTTAATGCTTTGGGACTTGTTCCTGCAGTCAGAATTGCTCTTTCTTTCTTGTCTGTGGGCTTTGGAGAGATGACACAAGAATCTTAATGCAAATTCCTTTGCTTTACTCTTCCTGAATAACTTAGTCACCAAAGTGTTTTCTTTCAGCTTTCTGTTGTCATTTGGGCTCTCCTTGGATGAGTAAGGAGTGAGACCTATTAGTGAGAGCTATTGGTGATAGGTGAGTGATTGGACTGGGTGATCTTGTAGGTCATTTCCAAACTTGGTGATTCTATGATTCTATGAAGGAGCTGCAAGAGGTCTGCATTTTGGTGTAAGTCCTACTTTACTTCAATCTTTTTTGATATAAAACCTTGTGATGTAATAAAGTATCAAATAGGAAGATTAAGTCTTGCATCCTTTTGGATAGATAGTATAATAAGTAATAGATAATAGGAACAAAGAAGCTTGAGGTTTGTAATAAAATAATTATACTCAATGGAACTGCATTTCTAAGCTGCATTTGAGTATTAGGAGCATCTTTCCATGAAGTTCCATACAGATTTTACTTGGGGAGCATGTTGGAGATCTATCATGAGGGACAGAACTATTGCTCTACAGTTAGTTTCCTGTTAAAATGATTAAAGCTATGTTGTTAACTTGAAAAAAAAATCTTTTTCACAGAAAGAATCCCATAAGGAATTTCTTTATTAAGTACCATATACATTCATATGAAAGGGTAGATAACATGAAAGATTGCATGGATAACTGATACGTTTTTCTGCATAAATGGTCTACAGAGTATTAATTATTGAAGATTATGGTAAAAGGCATTGTCATTGTGCCTGAAATGCTGACACTTCTGGGCTCAAGGCCTGAAGCAGCAGAGCAAACTGTGAACATTTGGCCTGGCCTAACCCTGATCGCACACTACCAAATCAGTGAAAAAGTACTCTTGTACCCACCAGTGCTTTCTGCATCTGGAGGAAGGAAGCCAAAAGCACAGGAGCTAAGCTCAGTCTGTCTTGGAGGAAGGATTAAAGTTGTAGGCTGCAGAGGCTGTGAGTATGATGTACCCAGAGACTCTTGTCAAGGGTTATTTGCTTCCCTAGGATGATAAGCTGTACTTCCACCCAAGGTCTTATCAACTCACATCACAACTAACTGATGGCAGTGGTTAGCCAAAGCCACCCCCTTCTCCCCCCCAAAGCAACGCCTTCCTGTGCAGCTCTTGTGACCTTCTCATGTGTCCCCCAAAAGAGGCTTGTGCTGAGGAGCAAGAAGAGGTGTGTAGATGACAGGAAGTCTCAAACAGCAGCAGTGCAGAGGGGTAGATTTGTTTTCTGGTGTTTGGGATGATTAATTCTTTTGTGCATTGGTTTTGAGATGAAGATGGAGGAAAATTTGTAGCCTAGGTGCCTCTTGCTTCTCATGCATATTTAGTTAGTTGTTTCCCACTGTGGACCTCAGTCTCATTTGTTTCATTGATCTGATGGCTTTATTGAGGATTCAGACATATCTAATTTTAAAATTGCCATCATGAGATTTGATGCAGGAAAAGTGTCTTATGGACAGAAATTGGTTTTACTAGCCTATGGAGAATTAATAGATTTGACACTGGTTTTCTATCTGAAGGCAGACTGAAAACTGAATTTTTATCCATGTCAGTCTCTACTGATTGTTTTTATAACAGTTGAAAATAAAATTATTGGAAAATACCCATCTTTTCTTCTGTGGTGGTAAGTAGATTTTATAACTTGAGCTCTTCCCACTGAGAAATGCTGTGTAGAATTATTGGATACTAAGGAATAAAATAATAATTTGTTTTTAAACCAATGAGGAACTGGAGATTGGTTTGAGTCACTGAATGAGTCCCCTGTTAAAAGCATCTCAGATTACTTAAGGTTCAATCTAGTTTCCCATTGTTACAAGTTAGAGATATATTGAGCCTTTAAGTAGGAGGAAAGCATCTTAATTATCCATTAAGGGCGATAAAGGAAGTTGGTTATGACACCATTAAAACAACTGTGATGAAAATTCTGTTTGGGTGTTTTGTGCATAGAATGTGGGCTTTAGATGTCATCTGCAATGCGGTTGGCTCTGTTCTGATCGTGACCTTGCATTATTACCATAGCAGTTATTACAAGAGAAGCCCATTCATCAGCAGGAATTGGTAGATGTATTTAGAATCTGATCTGTAGAAACAAGGATTTTTTTTTCATTGTAAAAAAGCCTTATTTTTTTATGTGACCGCATTCTCACTTCTACACATCTTGCTGGTTCTCTAGCCTTTGCAGCCTTGTAAATACTGTGGCTATAAGGCCCCATGTTTAAATCACCCAACTTTTGTAAAGCTTTGTTTCCCATCCTTGGATCCCCCATCCCTGGAGACATTCAAGGCAATGCTGGATGTGGCCCTGGGCTGCCTGGACTAGTGGTTGGTTACCCTGCCCGTGTCAGGGATGCTGAAAATAGTTGATCTTTGATGTCCTTTTCAATGCAGACCATTCTATGATTCTGCGATATGATTCTTGACTTATAAATTAACAGAGAAACACCTTTGCATTCGGTGTTGGCAGACTGGTTTTTGAAATTTAATATGTCACACGATATTTTCAGATGTGCTGAGCAGCTGCAGCTAGGCTGACTTTGGTCTAAATGAAACTTCTCAGTTCGTGGGGATATTTGAGGCGTGGTTGTCTCCTGCCTGAAAAATGGCAAGCTGCTTTTGTCAGTGCAGCTATATCTGAATGCCTGCTGTGCTCCTGGTAAAGCTTTTGAATAAAGACATCCTATTTGGTCTAGTAGTGCTTTCCCTTTTGGCCTGTTTGGTCTGACTATGGTTTTGTTTATTGCTTCCTTATTGAGGACAAAGTATTATATAATAAAGGGAGAAAACCGCACCAAATTTTAAAATTATTTTCATTTCTTTGATGTGTTAATAATTATGCAGATTTATTTTACACAGGAAATAATCAGCTATGTGGAAACAAAAGGGTGAGTGAAAAATGGTATGGATTAAGGAAGAAAGAATTTATCATCACTCTGAACAAAAATATTGATATGAAAAGAAAAGATTAACGTGAAAGAAGAGTGGCAGCTCATTAAGAGAAATATGCCATTTAACATGATATGAAATAATACCATGATTCAGACAGCATTTTAAAGAAGTGTTGACTGTAATTTGTGCCATGGTTTCTTTCTCCCAAATGTTACTCCCTTGCATTACTCCAATAGATTCCGATTTTATCTAAGTAATTTTTAATAATTTATGCAGGGTTGGTTTTTGTTTGTTTGTTTTTTCATTCTTTCTGAAAGGTACGATGTTAGCTGTATTTACATGATTCCTACTCATATATTGAGAAGAGAATTTCCCTGGCAGCCCTGGGAATTTATAGTCTTTTTTTTTTTTCCGAGGCCATTGAAAATAAGGGAGATGATGTTCAGGTGTTGTCTCTTTTATCCCCACCCCTACCTATGGACATACATTCCTACACATTTATCTAAGCAATGGAACACCTATTCTATGAGGACAGGCTGAGGGAGCTTGGGCTGAACATCCCAGAGAAGAGAAGGCTCTGGGGAGACCTGAGAGCTGCCTTTCAGGATCTAAAGGGGTGCTGTAAGAAAGAAGGAAGGAGACTCTTTAGCAGGGTCTGTGGTGATAGAACAAGGGGAAATGGCTTCAATCTGAAAGAGGGAAGATTTAAGTTGGATATAAGGAAAAGGTATTTTACAGTTGCTTTGAAAGTAATGCCTCTTATTTATTTCCCTAGAAACTACAACAGATACAAAGAACACAATAACATTATTGGATAGAGAAAATTCTCAGCTACAAAACACTAGTTTTCAGCATAGTCACAACCATTAGTTATGTGTTTTCAAAGCCACGAGCAAGAGCCTGTATGCCTTGCTGTATGCCATGCTGAGGGTAGTAAGGTACCAGCAGAGGTTGCCCAGAGAGGTGGTTGATTCCCCATCCCTAGAGGTTTTCAAGGTGAGGCAGGATCAGGCCCTGGGTAATCTGATCTAGCTGTGCATGTCCCTGTTCATTGCAGGGGAGTTGGACTAGACAACCTTTAAAGGTCCCTTCCAACTCTAAGGATTCTGAGATACTCACATTCTTCTTATTTCATCATTGTAAAGTCACTTCTAAATCACTTTTTTTTCATATTCCCTCTTGTGACTATATTTGGTTCTAACAGTATCTTATTGCAATGGTGTTTAACTTCTTATTAACTGTAGGGGTAGATCTGGTTATAGAAGCAGATATTGACTATGAAGCAGTAGAAGAAAATGTCTTTATTGTGTTGATACTATAATAATTGACACTAAGTTCTGGAATTTTTGAGCATGGTGGAAATTCAGTTCAGCTTTAAACTGTCTGTAGACATTAGGAAAAAAACTTAATTAAAAATAAATAATAATAAAAAGCGCTGTCTTACTGAAACATATTTTATGAACACAAAATTCTAATTTACCTTCTGGAAACTGACAGTTCCTTGCTCAGGATGGTGCTCAGGATTACAGCCACGTAGGTTGTAGGATGCAATGCTGAATAGATTATGAAAATAAGATGTGCTCACCCATGTACCCAAAATTTGTTCATACACACAAACTTGGAATAAGAAATAGTTTAAAGGAAACATGAAGTGTTACAAAGTTATTAATAGAATGACAGTAGTATTTTTGTTCATGGCACAAAATACTGTTAGAGACACTTTGCTTGCAATCCAGAAGTAGTTTCTCTCAAGCACTGCATGGAGAAGCACAGTAATAGCCCTTACGTTAACTAAAAGAGCAGAGAAGAGAATGCTTTGGATTCATTACTAACATTTTCATTTTTCAGTAAAGGCATCTGCAATTCCACTGACTTAGTAAGGTTACATTAATGCAACTGAGTAGATATGGTCCTGAGAGCTCCAATTTTGCCATCCTGGTAGTGGCATTTCAGTGTCACTTTCCTAGAAAGACACCACATAAGGAGCATTTGCTTTTTAACTACGTTTCCAGAATTATATTCTAGAATCCACAGCACTATTGCATTTCTAATGTAAATTTTTAAAAATGAAAGTGCCTGTTTTCATTTCTTCTTTCTCTGTGACAAAATTGTATTATGAACTGATTAGGTGGCTCTGCAGGAATACAGATGCCTGACTACTGATGTAAAGTCAAATCATCATTTAGACTTAAGCATATTGGAATGTCTCTCACAAAACTTTCCTTGTAAGATTTGTGATTCAGCTAATTCAAGATGACATAGACATTAAATGAGTTTTGAGGAGCAATTCAACTGAACAGATGAATCTGAGGCTCCGGAGATCACTGTCATAATATGGTGCTGCATTATAATGCTCCTCTACAGAAGCAGCTGTATTCACATAGGTTTTCTTCATGGTCTCACGCTTTAAGGCAAAGTGAAAATAATGTTAAAATTTAGTAAAATCTTTAGGTCTCCTGTAGTTATTTTGTTCTTAAATTGCATAGACTTCTGTTTCGTTTTGTTTTGTTTGCTTTGTATCGATGTGTGTGCTGATTATTGTCCTGATGTTTTCAGATCATTTTTCTCTGACTTAAGCTAGTACAGACAGATATGTTTTTAGATTCTGCAGGCATTATCTAGCATGTGAACGTATGTACTGATGTGGTAGTGCATACAAAATGTACTGGACTTCTGCAAAAGAGTCAAGACAATGTTTTTACATGCTGAGGAAATACGTACGTTTAAGAGAATAATGTATTGCAATAATACCCAATATTAGCTGAGTATCTGTGTTATCTATGAACAGTCTGGCGTGGGTCCTGGAAGCAGCCTGGGTTAAACTTCCCATTGCTGCAGAACCATTCGTGCCAGCCATGGCTCATATGCCAGGGCTGTGAGATGGAACCATCACAGCTGTGTCCTGAAGCAGGGACATGTATGGCAGGGGACTCTTAAATGGAAGCACAGGCACATCAAACTTAATGGTGTTCCAGCACAGGGGCCAGGCACTGGCAGATTTGTTAGCTGCAGAATGGTGCCATTTATATGTGCACAGGTCATGCTTTGTGTTGTGAGAACTGGTGGTTTCAGTGCCCATGGAAAGATTCACAGATTTCAGTTTTGCGTGGTGATGCCAAATGGTATTGTCAGTGTTGGATTTATAAACAGAAATAATTAATAGATCTGATTTTCAAGGGTATTATTATTTGTAGATTGTATTAATGTTGTTCTAACACTTGCTCTGGTTAAATTACCCTGAACTAATTCCTGGGATCTTACTTGTTTGTAAAAAAATGTACAGATACTTGAATAGGCTTTTTAACCTGACTGTTAACTTCATCAAAATTCTCTGGATATTTTACCTCTGAGTTAGAAATGCTGGATCAGCAAAATTGTATTACCTCACTCCGCACAGCAACATCCTAACAGACACCAAAGTATCTGCCTTTGAGCAGAGTTCCAGCAGCTCCGGAGTGATTGCACTGAGCTATGGTCCTTATTGATGGAAAAGTCAGGATCAGTGCTGTATGGTCACTTCAGAAACAAAATTACCTGAATATAGACAATTGAGATTAGATATCTGCATATAAAATTCACGGTGTTTCTCTGTGGATGTCTGTGAGTCACTACTCTAGCAACAAAACATGCTTATTTAACAGTTCCTCAGCTGTCAGATTTAATGAAACATTGTAGTAGAAGGATTTAAGTGGTGCTGCTGTCGTGTGTAGGAAAAACTGGAGTCTGGTGCATGTTCAGTCCCCCTAGCACCTGAACAAAGGGGAAGGCGGTTTGTCTACATGACATTTTTCTGCAAATATAAGTCTTGAACAGCTTGGAGAAAGCTTATTTATTTCCTTGCCAGTATGTCCTATTTAGCCTGTCTCATGCAATATGTCAAGTACCTACTGCATTTTATTGAATGATAAATTATCAAGATAGCAGTTGATAAAGGTTGGTACATTTTTACTTGGTTCCAAGATGAGTAATCCAAAACTCCTGTAGTCATGCTTTTAGTTGTCCAGGTGGGAAACACAATCAATTGTTACACACATAGCATTGCAATAAGATGTTCATTTCTATGGTCAGTGCTTGATGGGCTATTACACTTCACCAGATTATACATACGGAGTTTTCTCTTTGTCTCTGCAGAGCAGTTTCTCCCTCTTGATCTGAATCACTTTATGTTCTCTTTTCTGAGTTCCTTTGGTTTGTTAGGGAGGTAGCCTGATGATAGGGAAGCAAGAACATCACTCCTCAAAACTACATGAAAGTAGTCTGTTACCTGTCTTGTCTTCAGCAAGATATTTATTCATATATCTTAAAATTCTGTGTTGTTGCTGTCGTTGTTTTTTATGTTCCTATATTCTAAACTCAGACTGTTCAGTACAGTGTTCACTGATTCATCGCTGCTTGAAGCTATGTCTGGTCTTATGTCACAAGTCTTATGAGGAGTGGCTGAGGGAGCTGGGATTGTTTAGTCTGGAGAAGAGGAGGCTCAGAGGAGACCTTATTGCACTCTACCACTTCCTGAAGGGGGGTTGTGGTGAGGAGGGGGTGGGCCTCTTCTCCCCGATAAATAACGACAGGACGAGAGGGAATGGCCACAAATTGCGCCGGAGAAGATTTAGATTAGACCTGAGGAAACATTTTTTCTCTGAAAGAGTGGTCAGGCACTGGAATGGCCTGCCTAGGGAGGTGGTTGAGGCACCATCCCTAGAGCTGTTCAAGAAGTGTTTAGATGAGGTGCTAAGGGATTTGATTTAGTAGTTCAGTGGGTAGGGATGGTGATAGGAGGATGGTTGGACGTGATGATCTTGTAGGTCCTTTCCAACCTTATGAACCTATGAACCTATGCTTCTCAGTTTTCTCTTTCCTCAGTGAATATTGAAACATTCTCAGATGTATTAGCTCTCATTTTCAATTGAGAATTATTTTCTGCCTGTTTGTCCTTTCTAGAACTTCCTCCCTGTTCTTTGTAGATCCTCCCAGTGTAAGACCATCTGTTCAGGCATTGTTAACTCTTTACTTCAAACTTAACTGTGGAATGAGCAATACTGACTTCTTCACTTGCAGCCTTATTAGCAAAGTAGTGTGTTCATGCTGGGATGGTGTTAGGAGGAGAGGTAATCATTTCCATATAGAATTCTTTGTGATGCAAAAAAATGAGGATCATTAAGTAAAAATCCAGGAAGTGGAAAGCAAGATTTGAATCAGTCAACAGTTAAAATATCATGGGCGTATATCTCATGTTCCTAATGAATCCAGGTCTTTTAATTAATGCAGAAATTATCTTTGATGTGAAATTGCTTGCTATCCTTGAATTATGTGAACTGTCATGACTGTGTGCATGTTTACATTGTTGGCAGTGTTGGTGTGGATTTCTTTTCTTTTTCTTTTTATCCTGCCCACACCATTATTTTTCTGCTTCTAAATAGGAGAGGCAGCTTGAACATGCTCATACTGACCCAGAGGATCATGGAAATATATATAATTTCACGGTGTCAAAAATTAAACATGTATTCTTTTTCACTTCTGTGCCACCTATTTTTTGATTGGAACAGAATTGTTTGTGAGTTCCTTTCTGCTAATAGAGAATGAACGTGTTTGGCAGTCATTGTATGTGTTCAGCATCAGTAGGCTTTTTCAATACTTTAATATGTGTCAGAAAGTTTTTAAAGGATTTTAAAGCAGAGAAATAAACAGCTTTATAGGTGGGATGGTTTTCAGTTAAATTAATCAGAGAGGTCTTTAATATACAACCAACACCTAAGCTCTTTTCCTTATCCCTTGCCAATGGTTCTGTGGTCTTGTGGATGGTTTTGGAAGCAGAAGAAAGAAGTGATGCTGAGCCGTTCAAAAGAGAAAAGTGATTTTAATGCAGGCTAAATTCTTGTTAGCAGAAAAGAATATTTCTGCATCTTCCCTTTCTCTAACTCGTGTTTGTTGAATTAATAATGGAGACCCTATCATGGACCAGATTAATTATCTACATTACTGTAAGTGATTGTCTGAAGGCATACGTGAGATAAGATTTGCAGGGAGTAATAGTCTTTTGTTAGAACAAGTGATGGTGTGGGAAAAACACAGGGTGTCAGGCACACATGCCTTTTGCTTGACTTAATGCTGCCTGTTTTATGAAGGTTGACTCATGTTCTCTGCTTGGGAAGACTAGTCATTGCCCAAATGCATTTGGGGAATATTAGCTGTGGAACCTAATTAGGCTCTTTCTAATAGTGGGTGACTTTTGTACATGAATATCACTGCCGTGAACTGGTGTCTGTGTTAGGAGTCAGGCAAAGGATATTGTAGATAATTTATCATAGTTGAAAGAAATTTAACTCCGATAAGCTACAGATTAGGGACAGATGAGTTCTGTTCAGCAGAGGGACCTTTGGGTGCAGTACACTTTACTTGCCAAGAACTGAATTCTGGGGTGGAGAGCTTAGTGCCTTGTTGAAACAGTGGTAGTTCCCACCTATTTTACTGCTGTTTAGCTGTCATTCAGGTATTAACTGAATAAATATGTCTCTGTTGGTAAATAAGTAGCTGAATAAATAGCTTAGGTAAAGTTGATAGTTCATGATCTTTAATAGGTTACGTTTATAATATTATAATATTGTTACTAAACAATGACAATAAATCATTTACCTCAAATTAGTTGAAAAAAAAATAAACAGGAAGCTAAAAAAGGAAGTATGAAAGAATATTAATCAAGGATAAACAACAAGGAAAAAGAGTAAACATTTTTTTGTTTGTTTGTTTGCAGTATGCCTTACTAAAGCCCTTTTTGTTACATCTAAATAAAAAGAGTAAACAAATCAAAACATTTTAAGTATAATGGAAAGGAAAACAATGCACATACTTGGCAAGCCCTCCTTTTTGCAGCCATTACTGTCTTTGTCATTTGCAGAATGAAACCTGCTGTGAACAAAGGCTTTCTGGTTGTCACATGAACTTGACTAGAAAGTAATTCTGCAACAAAAAGATATCAAATATTAATATTTGTGCTCGTAACCAAAGGTATCTGAATTGAATAGGATTTGAGTCTGGGTCTAGCCACTTCCTCTTTTAAAAGCCATGTAAAATTAAAACAAAACAAACAAAAAATCAACAGTGATAAATCAGGACAAATACACTTATTACATCACTAACAGATGCTAGGTGAAATCAGAGATACTCTCTGCGTCTGAGGTAAAAGATAAAACCAAACCAAAATAGCAGAGAAAATAGCGTTTACCATTCAGGGAAATATCTTCTTGCATTAAAAAAAAAACACAAACTTTTTGAGTAGCCCTGCAGAGCTCAGGCAGTTGGGCTTAGATATTCCATTCCATTTTATTCCATTCCAGTCCATACATCAGCTTAGTTAGTCAGCCTGTGTCTTAAATAAAGGGTATTACAGGACCTCCTGAGCTATATTTAATGAATGACATAAAAGGAAGCTGTGCTTTGTGGCACAGCGCAAGTAGATGTTGCTGCACAAGCCTGGTGGCATGTGGTGCATGAGAAAAGTTTCTTCTTCCAGTTAGGATAGTTATCCAGTTAGGATAAATAATAGCCAGTGAAGTAACTCCCTGGGTAATGTGAATGAGTGTCTCTTGTTGCCACAGTTATACTCAACAGGGCTGATGCCACCTGACTTTAATAGCTGGCTTTATGCTTGTCTTCCCCCCATTCCAAACAAGGCCAGACACAGGCTGCATGGTGACAGTTTATCTTTTGGAAGCTGTAGGATCTGGGAAGGTCTTCACTGACTGTGGGTGAGCTGTCCTTGCCTTTTCACAGGCAAGAAGGGTGAAAGCAGCCATGTGTAAATACAGCGCCTTCACCTGGTGAAGTCACCATTTCTCTTTTGGCTTTTGTTTGTCATAGCCATTAAGATCTGAAGTTTGGATGATCATCCATGAGCTCTGTCTTTTTCAAAGGAGGCTGTCGCACTTCCTGTAGAGTATCCATGGAAACAGACAGGGAACCCTTAAAGAAAGTGATCGAACATGCTGTGCTAATTAATCCTAGCCTTCGGTTTGCTTTCAGTTGAAGGATGTAGTTAAATAAATTTTGCATGAGTAAGCATATTTGAATGTACAAAAGAGTACGAAATATATAGGGGTTTTTGTTTGTCTGTTGTTTTTTTCCTTAAGAAGAATAATTGAAATAAATAAAGAAAGAAAAAGAAAAAGAAAAAAAACACCACTAAATTAACCCAAGATGGTAACTGTCATCTGGAACATCAAAACATGAAGTGCAGAATCTTGACTGTGTTTATATATATATGTTTTGGTAGCACTGCTTTTAAACTGTAAATATATCTGAAAGATGAGGATGTTGCTCATGCTTCAAGTGTGATGGGAGACATTTACATTAATTTTGAGTCTTCAAATGAAAGTGTTCATAATTGCAAACGCTGTATTTGTGCAGAGTGTTCTTCAGAAAAAGCAAACTTTGTTCCCATTCCTGAGAAAAAGAAGCTCCTCCAAGGCATTAGCCTAATTTAGGGCCTTTGAATTCTGCACTGGAGAAGCAATTGACTAAAACAGAGGAACTGTGCCAAATGTTCCTGTGCCAAACTTTAGCCTTTGTGCGTATTTCCCTTGGTTGTTCAGTTCTGCTAAATTTGGCCATGTAGTCTGCAAAGTAGTGTAAGTACACAAGTAGGAAACCAGTTGGCAACTACATAAAACTTATGGCCTGTACCCGTAAACTTCTTAAACATGGTGTTCTGGTGCCATTTGATGTCAGTGTATTAGTTCAATTTGCTCTTACAAATCAATGTTTTAGTTCCTAACTTCTTCTGATCCAGTAGTGATCCTCTTATAAGTGAGAAACCAGATGTATCAACCTCGAACAAGGCTTTCATGAAGTTTTGGAAGTGAGAATTAGAATAAAGAATAGCATTTAGCTTTCCAGCAGTCTGGGATTAGCCTACAAGGAGCATTCACTGAAAATGTGGTGGATCTCAGTTATCCTGGCCTGAACTAGGGGTAAAGGAGATCTGCAAGCAATAAGCTGTGAAAGCAGGATGGGCAGCATCTCAAACAGAGGGCAGGATTCTTGCTGAATGATGGCCCAAGTGGAGGAAGATTTATTCAGGTTGAAAGCTATAGTACTTGCAGACCTCTATCTTAGCCAGAAGTGGCAGAAACTGTCTGGCAAGCAAAAATGTTGTATTATTTGCAGTATAATTTCTGGTATGGCAAGTTAGGTACTTATTTCTTCCTACAGGGGAGATTTCTTGAGTGTGTGGGTCAAGCACTTTGTAACAGGGAAACCTGCATTCCATTATCACCCCACAAAGCTGTGAGGCTTTTGCCAGTTTTCCCAATATCATATTGTATTGCTGGCTTTTTAAAAGGGCCTTTTCCCTGCTTGCCTGTGCTTTTAGTCCCATCACAGGTGAGCAGAAGATTAGAGAGGAAAGGGTATGTAACCTAGATCAGTTTTCCGGAGGCAACATCAAAGGGATTCTGGAAGGGAGTATGAGGCAGACAAAGAAGGGTGAGAACATTCACAATCGGGCTTTTCCAATCCTTGCATAATACTTATTTAATAACAGGAAGTCCAGGTTCACACGTTCAGGGAATACTGTAGGATGGGACGTGGGAGCTCAAAATCTGAGGCTTCTCTGTGCTAGGAATATGAGGTATTCATCAGTTAGAGCGTTTGCTGGACTCCGATTCCTAGAAGCAAAAACATTAATCGGAGGTACTGCAGGTAGCATAAGGCTAGCTCTCCTCTTCTGAGCTGTGCTACAGTTGCCAACCTTGAGTTGTTTGCATGAGCCAAGTGTTGGTCAAGCTGGTGACCAACTGGACAAAAATAAAGGATATGGAAGTCTGAAAATTGGAGGGGAAAAAAGAAGTTTGTTCTTATTTTAAATCTTTTTTTTTTAAGTAAATTTTGGCATGCAAGTCAAATTATTCCCTTACACTGGTGTAATTGCTATAATCAGCAGATAATGCAATCTATTGGCAAGATTTACCATAATTACTATGGAGATGCATTCACCGAGATTAACTGTTCTTAAATAGCTTCTCCAGTGCCTTGAGAAGTGCAAAGGACTCTCATCTTTACTTTTATGTGGATTCTCATGTTGTGTATTTCTTTCTGAGGACATGACTGATTTCAGATTTATGTGAGGTGTAAGGCATGACTGTGATTTTTTAGTGATTTCATTTTTTGTGTGTGAAAGGGAAATTGGTAATTCTTTGTTTAGGAAGAAAAAAGCTGTAGAAGAAGTGTTAGAAAAATGTGTACTTTACTGATGTTTATAAAAGCACATAAGAATCACTCCAATATTACATAAAATAGATTATGATTATGTAGTTCTGTGAGTTACTTTAAATGACTGACAAGCTTGAAAGACAATTATTGTAAATAGTGTATTTTTAGTAGGTTGCAGCTATTATCACATTGATTTCTGTTTCTGAGATTGTTGCACTGCCAATATATTTTTTTTGAGAGAAAAATTTTTACATGTAACATTTTTTGATGTGTTACTGCAATATTAATATTCATTTGAATGGAAATGTCTAAGTGTTTCTACTGCTTTCAAATATAACTTTGAATAAGTAGGCTGGAGTTCACAGCATAAACTGCAGAAGGTTTCCTTAGTCTCCCCTGCAAAACATCTCGTGTGTCTGGGAGTTCCCTTTTTTCCTAAGCACTTAAATGAAAGACTTTTGATGCCTAAGGATGAGTAGTTAATGGAAATGAATAACTTTATTTATTTATCTTTCATTTAGGTATACCACATTGTAACTTTACATCTCTCCAGGGCCTCTGATTGTCATTATCAAAGTCAAATTTTATTATTCCTTCATAATAACCACAACTCTGTTTAGACAAGTATTAAATCATAGATGCTTTCTTTCATTAAGCAACTTATTTTGTTACTAGAAGAAAAAATTGCTTGCAACATGAATTCATGTTAATGTGGTATGATCTCATATATACTTTTAAGATCTTAACTATACAGCAAGCCATTTTGTTGTTCTTTTTTAATTAATTTCTTTGTATTTACTCCACAGGTCTTGCACGAGCTAAATCAGTTCCCAGCCATACATATTCTAATGAAGTGGTAACCCTATGGTACAGACCTCCAGATGTCCTTTTGGGATCAACAGAATATTCCACCTGTCTTGATATGTGGTCAGTATAGCATCTTTGCACAAGACTCTATGTAGGTGCTTTAGCTCAGATTTTGTTTGTGTGTGTAAACAAATATGTGGCACAAATAATGGTATAGTTAAAGCTTGAAGTTATATTGGTATAACTCATGTGCATCTCTGTGGTTGACTCAGTTATTTCCTTAAAGGAATGTTCTCCTGCAACCCACAGAGTGGGTACCTGCTGTTGGCATACCACTGGCAGAGCCAGTAGTGCTTTTCAGAAGACTGTAGAGTTGTTGCTTGTTGCTTCTTAGTAAATAACTGTCAACTACGATACAGTACATGGTAGATAGTGCTATTTTAGGAAAACCTACTAATAATGCAAGACTGGTAAAGCATTGCATTTGTGACTGAAGTGCCCAAATTTTCCCTGCCCATCAGATCTTCTGAGATGTAGCAAGGAAAATCCCAGGATTCTCTGGATGCAAAAATACAGCATCTGCTCTTCATCTGCTCTACTCGTTAGCAGAAAGTCAGTGTGTGACACATTGTTAGACAACTTTCTTACAAACAGATATGACAGGACAGCATGATGCATGGAGGATAGGCACCTAGCTTGCTTTTGATAACATCAGTTAATCCCATGTTGAACAATGAAGGTGTTTGTGATTTTTTGACTGCTAGAAACCAAGGTAGAGGTTCTTTGTTCATCCTCATGGTTTTGAGGTCACAAACCTCTGTACTGTGTGTATGCTGTCATTAGTTAGAACATCATCTGTATTGGCAGAAGCATTGCAGACTGATTCAGGAAATAGTAATGTGTAAGAAAAATGTTTTTCTTTATCAAGACCATCTTGTGTTATGGTAGAAGTTAATTTGTTTTGAATTTGTGTTTAATCCTTTATATCTGCATGACTCTTTTTTTTTTTTTTTTGAGTAAAAAATGATCCCAAAGAAGTTTCAAAGAAGTGTAATGATTTTTTTTATAGCTTGCTGAATCACAGAATTATGTCATGTGTTGTCTGTCCCAGTTCCTCACCTCCTTTTGAGTAAAGGATTTTTCCTAATGTATGGGAACAGTTGAATCATGGCCTGAACCACTGATTGATCACCTGAGGTGGGCACTGAGTCAGCCACAGGAGCACAGGTGAAGGCAATTCACCTGTGTGACCGGAAGGGGTGGAGTCTGGCTCCACCTCTCCCAGACCCCATTTAAGGGCTGACCACTACTGGGGAAGGCTCTCTTGTTGGAGAGCCTTCCCCTGTGGAGTCCTGGGTGAGCCTCGACCATCAGTGACAGGTGAGCCTTTATTTACTGGTTGTCTGTATACCATCTGGATAAGCCATACGAAATATACCATCCACCTCCATTATTTTCTGTGGGTGCTATTCTTTTGGGTTATTCACCCTACACCTAACATTTAATCTAAATTTCTCCTTTTTTAGTTTAAAGCCAGTTCCCTCTGTTCTATCACCATCAGACCATGTAAGAAGTTGGTTTCCCTCCTGCTTGTAAGCTCCCTTCGAGTACTGGCAGGCAGCAACTAGGTCTCCTTGGAGCATTCTCTCCTCCAAGCTATATAGGCTCAGCTCCCTCAGCCTGTTTTTGTACAAGAGATGCTCTAGCCCTCTGGTGATCCTCGTGGCCCTCCTCTGGACTCACTCCAGTGGCTCTGCATCCCTTGTGCTGGGGGCCGCAGACGTGGGTACAGTACTGCAGGTGGGGCCTTGTATGCTCAGAGTAGAGAGGGACGCTCAACTCTGCCATCCTGCTGCCACCACTCCTTTGATGCAGCCCAGGATTCAGCGGGCCTTCAAATTTCTGCTACCCCTCACAAATTGGCCAACTATGGGTAGCATAGAAGGACCTGGTAATACAGTTTCATTCATGTGGCAGGAATTTTTCTAAAGGCTGAGCTACTGCTGCTTCTGAAGTCAGGTTTGAGCAAATCTCTATTGCATGTGACAGATGAGCTTTGGGTTTTACTTGTGTGTTTGCTGAGTTGCCTGCAACAGCTCTTGATGTGTGCTGGTGAGAGGTGTTGGTCCATGTTTGGGTCACTGCTGTGGATGTGGCATGTCCAGCAGTGAGCTCTGCTGGAGCCCAGGCAGCCGTGGGGCTCTCTTTGTGTGAAGGCTGCTCAGAGTTGGGCCATAATTATATTAAAACCACATAGGTTTCTCTGCATCCTTCCCTTCCTCTCACTCTGGGAAATCACTGTCTTCCATCAGCTACAAAGATAATGTGGTAATTTGTTATCAAAAGTGTGTTTGTAACATTAGCATCTTTATGCAATTATCGGCATTATGTCCTTATGGCAGAAACTGCATGCTCTCTTGTGTCCTTATTGATAATCCACATTATGACAAAACTAGGCAGCCACTTCACTAAATATTTAAATAACACTGAGGCACAAAGCACAGCTGTGTCTTCCGCTTAGGAAAAATAAATAAAAAAAAGGCAAGAGGCCCTTTCTGTACCCGTGATAAATAACATTTCATGGGGACTCCCAAGGAAGGGAAAGTGGAGCTCCTACTGAGGAGAAGCCCAGCTGCATGAAAAAGGAGTCCAAATATTAACCACTGGACAGTGGTGGGGAAGCAGGTGGCAGAGGCTGCAGGCTATTTTTACACTTCATTTGCTGGTGGTAGGGCATTAGGGGAGTAACTAAAAGCTAATGATCCGCATACAGTATTACATTCTCCTGCTTTCTTTTTAAATAGCTGCTGGCAATAAAATAATATTAATGAAGACATACATGCATTAGTGGTGTCAGGCTAGCGATGGAAATCAATGAATGCAGTGGGCTTTATGATTTACTGCTGACAGCATATGATACAGCAGCATTGTGTGAATGTGCTACACTACCTAAGACTGGATCAAAGAGTTGTGATAACCTTTGATATGCTTGCTTTTTTTCTTTTTTCTTTTTTTCCTCTTGATGAGGACTTACTGGTAGATTATGAAAATGGCTTTGCATTGCCTCTGGTGTAACTTTTCTTAATCCTTGAATTTTACAGTCCTTTGAAATTCAGTGCGGGGAAAATAAGGTTCAGTACATAAAGGGTTTATGAATAACTAAAACCCGTATATAAGTAATTCAGAAAAATCCCCAAATGAACCTCTCCTATTTGTTCCTTGCAGAAAGAATATAGTCTTACTAAATGAAGTAATTTAAACAGCTTATTAAACCATTTTTAGTTCTAGTAATGCATTTGCTGCTACATCTGGGTTTCTCAGATCAGGAAGTCACTAGGGATGTTTTATTTTGAAGTGCAGCTGGCTAAAAACTGTTTTTGCTAACAGCTGGCAAATTCTGCATATCCTGTTTTGCTTTTAAAAAATAAACCTTAGTAACAGTTCAGGTAACCCTGTGTTGACTTCTTAAATTCACTTTTAGTAATGAACATCATCTGTGCTTAGAGCTGTGAAAGAAATTGTTCATAACTAGGCAAGTCAAATGTTATGAAATTGCTTCACAGTCACTGTTATTTAACTTTGTAACATCTGGATTGATGGACACGATGTCAATTCAGATCATAATCTGAGGATAGCTATTTGCATGAAGATTTTCTGCTATATTGTTAGACAAATAAATGGTAATTTTATGGTATATGGTGCTTTCCATGTATTGTGTGCACTGAGGTATTAAGATTAGGATGTTAAGATGAGGATACTGCAATAACTGTCAAGGTATTGTTAATTAAACCTATTGTCAGTGAGCTCCTCAGAAGTTTTCAATGGCAAATTTAACTTTTGATTGGAAAATTGTCATGGGGTCTAATTTATAGAAAAACCAAGTGTGAGGAAAACATCTTCATCTCTGCTTATTGGAAAGACATTTCAGTTCCTATCTAGATAACAATTTTTATCCATCTGAAATAAGAGACTTCCTATCCTTCTTACCCTGCTAAAAATATTTATTGTGTGCATTCATGAGAGTAAAAAAAACACTGAGAATAACATCTTCAACAGGATCTTGTGGCAAAATGTTTAAGTATGAAGGTGATTTCTTATGTGTTTTTTTTCTTGCATTCTGCTTTTTTTTCAGAACAAATAAGCCTAATTGCAAGACTCTTGCAAAAAGTTATTATGTACCATTTGATCTTTCATGGATATATTTCTTAGTATAGAATCTGAAAGTTGCTATAGATCATTGAGTCACAAACATTTTCTGGAGCTTTTATATCTAGGTATTCCGTGATGCAGGCAAGAACTAGAATACTATACTATTTTTAGCTACAACTGGTTCAGTAAATACTTTGAACTATCATACTTCAAAATAGCTAACATTTCATTTATCATATCTGATTTCTATAGAAATTTTAATGTTCTTTGTCATTACAGGAGAAATATTTGTCATGTGAGAATTGTAACCAATTTACATTGTGCCCCTATCCTTTAATCAGACTGTATTTCCCATGGTAGGTTACTTTCATGTATCAAAGATTTGAAATCATGAAAGATGAATTCCAACTGAGTTCATCATCCATGGTATTCATAAGATGCAATGGACATGAACTAGAATACAGAAAGACCCAAATGCATGTGGGCTTCATGACCAGATAAAAATCTTATGTGAAGAGCCAGCATGCATCTTTGCTATGAAGAGCATGCTGAATGTCATTACTTTCAGAGAAACTATTAGAAAGCACTGCAGATCTGTCCAAGGCAAAAGGTTTGACAGTTTTTAACACACATAGCAAATGTTCCTCAAGCATTCACTAAGGCTTTATATAATCTCCATTTAAGTATAAGGTAACACAGAGTTTGGAAATGACTCCTTATTCCTAAGAGTGTTTGTAGCCTCTTTTGCAAATTCATCAGGAAAAAAACAAACAAACAGTATATTAGCTGAAGGAAACAACCTAACCATTTTTAATAGATAGTATTTCACCAGAGCTTTTATATAATTTCCTTGTAGTATCCAAGTGCAGATAGGTTGTTGATTCTTCTTGTTGGAGTAAGTATCTTTGCTAAACAGAAGAATGCAAACTCATAAAACCAAAAATATAAAACTAAACTCTAAGTATGCAAGCTAATTTTAAGACAATAAGTTCTTGAGTTATAGATTTTATGCAAAGGAAAAACAAAACAGTTCACATCAAAAACAGTTTCTTGAGGCATCCAACTTCATTTTTACTGGCTCATTTACTGTGTCAATTGAAACGCAAGGGTAACTAGTTTAGCTGTGCTATTAACTCTTAGTCTGTATAAGGATGTGTGGTGGCAGCTGAAGTCCCAGCAAATTAAGCAGGACAATAGAAGAGCAATATTAGATGGTATAGCCACATATGGTCTCGTCAATACATCAATAGGTTTAGTCATGCTTCTTGTCATCAGAGGGTAAGCCACACATTTTAACATTAAATGGCTGTCACTTTCCTTTGTAAGGTTATCCTATGCTGTTCCATGGGGAAGAGCTCTAAAAAAAACATTTCAGACTTAGCAGCATTTGACTTATTTATTCAAAGTCAGAAGTCCTACCAAGAAAGAAGGAAAATTTGGTATGAATATACTGAAATATGTTTTTGTCACAAAAATGATTTCTGAAATGCTGCCTGGAAATGACAATGTGTGCTGTGTGCACAGATGATACATAAATAACATACCCTTGGAGATTCGTGCACAGTACAGTCAAGTTAATTGGCCATATTTCACATATCAAGATGTAATCTTTGCATTACAGAAACTAGAGATGGGAGTGATCTGTAAGATAATCTTATCCACCCCACTGTTAATGCAAATCTGGTCCCTGAAGGATATTCCTGAGTTGCAGCTTGCCTGGTTTCACATGACTGTAACTGTGGAGTTCTCATCCTTTGGGAGGTTGGGGTACAATGCAATCATTAAGTGTATTTCTCTAACACATCCTAAAGTTTTCATTTCCTAAATGTTTTTTCCCATTTCTGGTTATCTTTAATCTACTTATGGCTCTGGGAGGCATTAAAATCCTAGCAGATTCTTCACTGCCCTTCATTTTACATAACTTTAAATACAGAGTCATCGTGTTCTCCCTGTCCTTTGTGCTTTCTTTTAGCCAAGAATGACATAGTTCTTGTATTTCTTTCCTTACAAACCAGCTCTTCTGGACTGTAAATAATGGTTACTTTGTTCAAAAATCTCTCTAACCTGTTTTAGTGGTTTGTGAGGTATCCAAAAACAAGTTTAAATGTAAAGGCCTCGTACAGACTTTTATGTCTGTTCATGTTCCAGGTGTGTATTTAAGGCTTGTGATTCAGAGTTCCTGCCATACATTTAGTTTTTACTTGCTGTGAGCTTAATACAAAACTCACTAAGTGTACTAAAGCATCTAAAATACCATTCTAGCCATTTAAAGTCTGCATTTGATATTTTGCCTTTCTGGGTATTTCATATCAGTTCAATGTCATGATTTTTTTTTTATTCCTTTCTCCCCCTCCTCTCTTTCTCACTGTTTGGTATTCATTTAATCTTCCTTTCTGTGGGTTTGTTCTTCAGAGAGTGCTGGGTGAGTGCCATAAGCTTTGGAACCAAGCATAATTTTCATGTGGGCCAAAGTGAACAGCAGTCCTCCAGCCCAAGGCTGGAAGGATTTTCATGTTTCTCTCCTCAGTGATTTTAATATCCTTTTCATTTTAGTATTAGTTGCTCGTCTAACTCCTCATTTCAGCATATGACTAAATGGAGTACTAGGTTACACAACAGCTCGAGCCACATAATAGGATTCTTCTTTCCAAACAGGAAATTTTTCTTCAGTGGTATTTGCAGTTTTTTTTCTAGATTTTTGGCTCATTCTTGTACCAGATCTGCTTGAAGTGGAAGATTTTGAAAATATATTTAAAAAAACCAACAAAGAACAGTCTGGAAAAATCTTCATGTTCCTTTTACATCAGAGCTAGCTGTAGTTTCTCTGCAGATAACAGTTCATCATTTTAGGGTTGAAATGAAAAACTGATTTGATGAAATGTCCTCTTTCTGGTTGCAGAGGTCTAATCCCCTTTTCAGTGGTTTAAATTCCATTGTTTTATTTCTTGTCTTGAATAAACAACTTCCAACAGAAATCTTGAATTTTTCTTTGCCTGAGATCCTGATACTGTTTGTAACTATTTGACAAAGATATATTGTGCCCATCTCTGCCTAATGAAGCACAAACCAGAGTGAATGATGAGTGGCAGTTTAATCAATTCTGTTCATTCAGTAACCAGCAGCACCATATGGAACATAAATTTCAACCTCTCTCTTTTATAAACACCTGAATTATTCCAAAATTGGACCATAACCCTGCCTTCAATGTTTTTTTTTCCACTTCTTCAATGACTAGGGTGAAACTTTGTTTACTGTATCTGTGTTTTGGGATGTAGAAATGAGAAATGGTGATGTATGTTTAATTTTCTCTCTGAGAGATTTGACCATCAACTCTCACCGTTTTCAAATACAGAATTGTTTCTCTGTTCTATAGTAGTCAGAGTCATCAAAAATGAGTAAAATATGGCTTAGCTGTTGATAATCTCAGATGTAATAGTTTACCTCTAAAAACAGTTAAATTAGAGATGACTGTTGGAATTTTCTGACTAAAAGACTAAACTCACAGTTTAAGGAGAAGGTGGAACTGTAGTTGTCTTTGGGAGTTATTAATTCATTCTGATATATATTTTGAGTTATTGAATTGACATTTGCTCTGGGTGAAGGTTTTTTTTATGCGGCTGCTACGCAGATGAGGTTATGTCATACATAGGATCTTGCACGTGCAAGTTGTTTATGTATGGGAAATTGTAATTCAGCAAGTTGCAACATTTAGTTGAATTCTGCATCCTATTGCAGCCAAGAGAGACATTCTCTCTTACTATTACTTTTGTTGATGGAACAAGTGTTGAGCTCCTTTCATCCAGAAAAGGAGCAAATGCAAATATGTAATTTCTTTTGCTTCTCAGATGTGAGAATCACACAGATTATCCAGTTTATAGTTTAAGATCTGCAGAAACTTTCCTCGGGTCTTCAGAATCCATTCTTTTGGCTGCATATTTATTCCCCAGTTTCCTAGTACTTCTGCCAGAGGTTTAAATCGGTGAGATGAGGGGACTAGCATTGAAATACCTTTTATGGCAGTGCGGGGCAAGGAGCTTTAGCAAGGCAGTTGTCATGATGGGGAGAGGAAAGAAGCTGTGTCTCGAAGCCCATCTGAGGAGTCACCTGCATTTGAGCAGTAGCTCGTTGTCTGTGAGCAGTCATGAGCCCTTTTGATTCATTTTTCCAAATTTGCCTTCACTCTGATCCCTTCCAGTGTGCCTCTGTGTCATGATCCTGGTATGTTCAGCTTCTCTCGGAGGTGTTCTTTCATTGCCACTTCCACATCTCCAGAGTCTGTTTGGGAGCGTGTGTGTTCCTTGGGAAGCATTCATAGAGATGGAAAGCTGCTGCTGTGTCTTTACTGGTGTCAACAACTACCATTCATTTTCCTCTTATCTTAGCTTTCAAACACCCTAAAACAAAGTATTTGTGTACATTGTTTTTCAGTAAGTACATGTGCTTGTCCTTCAGCCTGGCATTGATTTAAAATATAATGCAAATAAAATACATTATTTGAATATTGGTGATAGAGACAAATCATTGTTTATAGCTCTTGAATCTAAAATAAATCTTCTGACATTGCATACTTTTCTTTTTTTCCCTCTGTAGGGGAGTGGGATGTATCTTTGTAGAAATGATTCAAGGAGTTGCTGCTTTTCCAGGAATGAAAGACATTCAGGATCAACTTGAAAGGATATTTCTGGTGAGTTCTTTTTTGCGGATGTAATATACCCGAAACAAATGGCAAATGTTCGTGTATGTTTTTGTTCCTGTGTCAGGAATGATGTTGCTGTTTCAACCAAGGATCAGAAGTCTAGTAAACAAACTAGGTATAATTTACTTCATATATTCTTGAGAATTTTGTAGTATGTTCAGATCATGTAAAATATTTTTTTTGAACATATATTTTTCAAGTAAGCCAGGGAAAGATTCCTATATAGCTGCAGAAAAGTACTTTTGCAATTGTAAGCCAATGGAAATTGGTTTGTTATGCTCACTTTGCAAGTGATCAGAAACTACAGCTTTGACTGGTGTGCTGTTAATGTTATGCTAATATTGCAATGTCAGAGGGAAGGGTTCTTCTGTGAGATAAACATAGGTAGGAAAGAGCAAGGTAGAAAATTGAACAGAAAATGGGAAATCAGAGGTGGTGATTATAGTCAAGTCCAACAGGAGCTCTTGGCTACTGCTTCTGCATTCTCTTTGGGAATGTGAGTGTGCTCACTGAGAAGCACTCACACAGACACAGCATTGCTCATAGAGTGCACTGGAGCCTTCATAAAGTATGTAGGTGGATTGGCCAAGGGAGAAAGTATTGTAAGAACAGCATCTTCTCTCAACCTGTCAATCTGTTTTGATTCTGACTACGAATTTTGGAGGAAAACTTTTTTTAAAGATTTATCTGTCATAAGCCAGATGTATTTCACACACACATTATTTATTTGGAATTCTTTCATGGCATATGGAGAGGAGAAAGGGAAAAAAAAAAAGCTTTTGTATTGTGTTTATAAAATTTATGGCCCTAATTTCACTCTGACTTGCTTGTATGACCTCTCTTTTTTGGGGGAATATCAATGAATTTATCACCCGCTTTTAGGAGAGACTGAAAAAAAAACCTCTATAAAACAAGACCTTATTTGACTGTGATATAAAAATATCTCATTTTATGTAAAGTATTTTGTTACTCTGCCCACTTGACTAATACAGAATCCTCTGCTAATGAGAAAATAGCTGTGCTGCAATGTACCCAACCAGAAGCAGTTCTTCAAGGGTTTCTGTGATGTGTCGAATTGCTTTGTTAGTTTGCCACTGTGCATGTTTTAAGCTAGCAACTACCAGGCCAGTTTTAGAGTTCTGCTTTTTAAAAACTATGCTTCTCATTTATTGAGATGAAATTTCCTCCTTTTGTTGAACACAAAACTTTGGAAGTAGAAATTGCTTCTTTTCTGCTTCATCTCTTCTATTGTGGTAAAATTTTAGTGAGTGTGTCCGTGTTGGATGTTAAACAGACTTGTAACAGCAGAAATTTGTGCTTCTTTTGAGATCTTTTTGCACTAGGTGTGTCATAAAAATCTATGCTTACATGTCTTTTATAAACCTGCTGTTTGTTCCCATATTCCTTCTTCTCTGTTCCCTACAATTGTTTTTGTGTCAAAATGACAAAATAAATACATCCCACAGTGAGTTTTGAGGCCTCTCAGTTTTTAGATTGTTTGCAGCTGAAATACCGAAGACAGTGTTGAAACAGCAAGAGATAATGATCTTGTTTCTATAACTTGATCTTTTACAAACCTTAGAAGGAAAAGATAAAACTTTGGACTGGATAGGTTTATGATCTGTTGTAAATCAGAGTTAATCTTTCTAATGGAAGTGCCTAGTTACCCTCAGCTAAATAGTTTCAGTGAATGCCTTCCTAATGTACTGTAAGCATCATTAAGAATTTATTTATTTAAAAGTTATAGAACAAAAGATTTTTTTTTGCTATTGTACTTGAAGAGAAGGATTAAATTCATCCATTCTCCAGTGAATCACATGCAGTATGGTAGTTAGCTACCATAATAGTTCTGAAGTACAAAATTAATCAGGTTGTTACACAAGATAACTAGTACAATTAACTTCCTCACAGTGAAGACTCACAGTCGTAAAGAACCAGACCAACCGTTACAAGATTTTTCCCACAAGTCTTTCCATAGTTCCCTTTCCCAACATCTATCAATATTGTGTTTCTCCTAGCAAAGGACAGGCTTTGCAAATGGCAGAGGCTGCAGCCCACCTTCTTGTGGATGCTTTTGTTCTTTAGCCCTCTCCTAAGAGGGCTAGTTTGTGTCTTACCTGTTGCCACTGTTACCAGTCATTGTCGCACTTGCATATCCTATAAGAATCTGGGTTGCAGATCAAAACTTTCAGGAAATCTGTTACATCGTACCAGGAAAAGTTATGAGATGACAGGAAAACTAAACATAATTTAATGTGAGTAACAGCTTAGAATTCTTACTGGCTGTTTATTTTCCTGTTGTATAGTTCTCCGTTACTATGTAAGTTAAAATGTTGTATGTATGCTGCTTCAATGATTATCAAGTGCAAGGCAAAGTGATTCTGCAAATGCTTCTACGTAACTCTACCATAGGCATTCTTTACATACCTACATTGCAAGAGCAGATTCAACACAGCAAAACACAATGTTTCTTTCTGGTTATGATTGATATTCCGTTATGTTTAATAATGGCTTAATTAAGTGATTGTGAATAATAGATTAGGAAAAGATTGGTCTTTCATTGAAGAGCACATCCATTTAAATGTGTATTTATTGACTTCTGTTGTTTTAGACAATTGTGGATTTTTATAAACAGGAATATGAACTAATTTTATGTTCATGTTGCAATAGCTGTTATTAGTAAACATTCTCAGGTACTATTATACTAGACCTCAATAAAACAAGGGTTTATAAACTCAAATCTTTTCTTTGAAATGGAGCAGTGGTAGAGGTGCTGACCTAATGAATGAGCAGACTGCATACTATTATTGTCACAGTTTGGATCTAATAATATGATTGCTTTTTCCCACATGTATTTAAAAGTATGAATAATTAAAAATAAAGTACTTACTGAGTAAAAGGGAAATGCAATCTACTCATAGGTGTTTTTTTCAAAAAGGCTTAATAGCAAAAAAAAATAATAAAAAGTCTTAAACCAGAGTGGTGAGCCTTGATCAGTGTACTGTTACATCTTTACTCATACTTTTTTCCTACTTACTGGGACTTGGATTACTTCTTGGATAGAACAGGAAGTAGAGAGAACTTGCCAAGGTTTGCAGACAGAAAGTTAGAAATGCAAAAGCCCAACTCAAACTTAGACTGGCTACTGCAATAAAGGAGAACAGAAAATCCTTTTACAAATATATTAACAGCAAGAGAAGAACTAAGGAGAATTTCTGTACTTTACTTGATGAGGCAGGGAATGTAACCACAGATGATAAGGAAAAGGCTGAGGTTCTCAATGCCTTCTTCACATCTGTCTTTAATAGACAGAGCAGTTATCCTCAGGGTACTTGCCCTGACCTGGAAGTCTGGGATGGAGCGCATAATGCACCCCCTGTGATCCAAGTGGAGACAGTCAGACCTGCTCCTGCATCTGAACTGCCACAAGTCCATGGGACCAGATGGGATCCACCCAAGGGTGCTGAGGGAGCTGGCAGAGGTGATTGCCGAGCCACTTTCTGCCATCTATCAGCATTCCTGGTTATCTAGAGAGGTCCCACAAGATTGGAGGCTTGCTGATGTGACTCCCATCTACAAGAAAGGCCGTAAGGAAGACCCGGGGAACTACAGGCCTGTCAGCCTGACCTCGGTATCAGGGAAAGTTATGGAGCAGATGATCTTGAGGGAAATCACACGACACGTGCATGGCAACCAGGGGATCAGACCTAGCCAGCATGGGTTCACAAAGGGCATGTCGTGCTTGTCCAACCTCATCTCCTTCTATGACTGGGTGACCAGACAGGTAGATGAGGGAAAGGCTGTTGATGTAGTCTACCTGGACTTCAGCAAGGCCTTTGACACGGTCTCCCACAGTATTCTCCTGAGGAAACTGGCAGCCCGTGGTGTGGACAGGTTCACTCTTCTCTGGGTGGAGAACTGGCTGGAGGGCTGTGCCCAGCAGGTAGTGGCTAATGGAGTTAAGTCCAGCTGGCGTCCTGTTACAAGTGGTGTCCCCCAGGGGTCAGTATTTGGGCCCATCTTGTTTAATATCTTTATTGATGACCTAGACGAGGGGATTGAGTGTACCCTCAGTAAGTTTGCAGATGACACCAAATTGGGAGGATGTGTCAAACTGCCTGAGGGTAGGGAGGCCCTTCAGAGGGATTTGGATAGGCTGAACAGCTGGGCTGAGCTCAATGGGATGAGGTTCAATAAGGTCAAGCGCCGGGTCCTGCACTTTGGCCACAATAACCCCATGCAGTGCTAGATGAGGTGCTAAGGGATTTGATTTAGTAGTTTAGTGGGTATGGATGGTGTTAGGATGATGGTTGGACTAGATGATCTTGTAGGTCCTTTCCAACCCAATGTATCTATGAACTATATTATATATAGTTAGAAATCCATAGTTGTAGACTGTAAGATCTATCAAGTCTTGTGCCTTGAAGCATCATAGCAGTGATGTGCTGTTATCATTCCCCACATGTATTCCAGCATAGCTGCGGAGATCCAGAAAACTATTTCACCATTTTCTGAGATAGACAGCCCAAGCTTTTGTTAAAACATGCTAGCTAGATCTTTTAGAGTAATGATCTGATAGGATAATGTCAGAACTACTCTTTAGTCTTGTGATAAGTGCATTAGACTGATGAAAGTTGGATCATGCGAAGAGTGAAACCATTCTGCCCTGATAAAAGGAGAAATGTGTGAGGCAGTCTGTCAGATCTGAATAAAACTACACACAACTGGGAAATATTATTTGGATTCTAACACTAAGTAGCTATGTTCTTTATCAACAGATCTTTCCTTTTGATTATTTAATAGCATGCATTTCTGTCGATGAAAACATAAAAGGTTTTCTGTATCAAGGAGAACTTGCCATCATAAATATAGCTTTAATTTTATCTGGAAGTAAAAGCTGCACCAAATGCTTGCAAGTGAGCCTTGTCCCTGGAGGAGCTGACAACTAAGCAGCACTTGGTTCTGAGCGTTAGAGCTGCTCCCAGTGGGAGGGTGTGCTGCGCTGTGCAGGCCGTACCCTGAGCCATGCTGGAAGCACCAGCTCAGGTACACCCTGGTTTTGATGTAAGGATATGCTTTTTATATGCTTTTATACTCAGTGTTCTTCACAGATTCCAGCCCAGTGTTGAATTTCTCGTGCTAGCTTTATTTTTCTTCTAGAGAGGTTTTTTTAAGTGGGAAGGTATTTCTGTCTCTTCCAGTTTTCGTGAGGTTTCAGTGAGCTACTGCAGACCAAAGTGAATTTCCCTCTCAGGCTCTGAAGCCCTCCTGATAAGGGAATAATCTGTGTGTTGGCTGAATTTCTGTCTTGGTGCCAGCTACACTAAAAATTACATTGCACTGTGAGAGTAATGTGCAAACAGTTCTCCTAATACTTTGCAGATCTGTGTGCATGATAATGGCTCTTAAATGATGCTTCATCTGTAAACGAACCTTCAGTCTGCAGACAGGATGGCTGCGTGGGTACCCTTGTGTGGGCTCTCCTGCTGTAGTTCACATGGCACAGTGGGGAGCTCGTAGCCTGGAGCTACTCTCATTCCTGACATGCATATTGCAAAAAGCAGGGCCTCTCTTAGTCCTGGGTGCTATTGCTCTGTTGGGTGCCATTGTGCACAGCATTAGAGGTAATTTCAAGAGAACAGTGTGCTTCTGTTGAGCCCAGCAGCCTGGTATTCCAAAGGATGATGCCAAAACCACTTTCTTTATAGAGCTGCGCAGCAAAGATTTGCAAGGGTTTGGGATTTCCAGTAAGAATGAGAAAATGGAATTTTTGTTTTAAAATGGAAACAGATGTATTGCTTCTGGTATTGAAGATACAAAATGCTAGCAATGTATTCTTTAGTATATATTTATAAACATATGTGTCATGTAAAGCGAGATCATAGGTAGTTTCCTCTGAGATTCAGGTGGTAACAGGCGTTTGTGAAGCTGCAAAGCTTCTCTCTGTAATTTTGAACCCAAAAGGTTGCTCCATGTCAGGTGCATCCTCTAAAAGCAGAAATAATTTATTTTAACAAGTCTCAATTTATTTAAGCTTATGAAGAGCCCATAGCAACCCTGCTGTGTGGTACACTGTGTTAATAACATCTTTGGGGAAGCTAGCCATGCCCAAGGGAGGAATGCTTCCAACTACTGGGATTTTTTTGAAGTTTACCTCAGTAATGCGATGTTTAGTTATCCATATTGGTCCTTTATTCCTGTTCCCTTACTCAATACACATTTTTCTGTCATATGTTAAGTACTTTGGCCCTGAAATACAGCTCATTCATATCAGATGGAATAGATGCACTTGTGAGGCTGGACCTGGTCTGAAATTTCATTTTGTGTAGGTGTGATATCTTCAGTGTCTTGGATGCTACAGATGATGAATTGGATTCAAGAAAATTTCTTCATCTTTGTGAAAGTAATTGCTCTTTCTTGGTCGGGGTGGGGGGAAGGAGTTTTGTTTCCTTTCCCTTCTCTCTCCACTTTCCTCCCACTGATGGTTTTGTGATGGAAACACAATGTTTTGGGGTTTTTTTTGAAACTATGGAGACTTGACTGCTGAGTTCTCTTCAGTAACAATGTGTATGTAGAACAAGAGGAGAGCAATGTATTATATTTTGGTATTGGACTTATGTCTACGTGACATTATTATAATATACAAAATATGTCACCGCTTTTCAACATCACTGAAATCAATTAAATAAATAAAAGGCTTCTCTAACTGTAAGCTTTCTCTTAGAAATCATTAGTAGTATGTATTTGATATTTTAGAATAATTGCCTGCAGGTTTTGCACTGACACCACCTCTACGTGGTTCCTCTCTGGGCTACCTATGCCTTTTGCCAAACTTAAAATGAAGGTAATTCTAAACTAGCTTGTTTAGTTAGCTCTACTAACCATTCTGCTAGAAGAAGGGAGAAGTAACTTCCCATTTATCCATGTCATAAAAGCACTCAGCAGTAGATGAGGGACACTTGCTGGGGGAGCTACCAGCTGGCAGTAGAAGGGAAAAAATGTGTGGATATATGACTCTGTTGTTGAATTTCAAAGGATGGCTGGGTGCTGGATCAGGCATTCATACAATTCGATGTGCCATATTGGTCTTGGTGGCTTTCTTCTAACACAGGTGTCATCCTTTGCTTGTGGGGAATTGTTCTCATCCAGCCTGCTAATTCTGAGCCAAACCCCCAGAGTTTGACTCGTTATCAGCTTGGTAGTGCAAAATGTGAAGAGTAATTGGCTATCAGAAAAAGAAAACAAATTAAGACATGGTTCAGTGAAATGCAATGGCTTTGTGGTTTTCTTTGGAATTGGAATGTTTCTTCAGTATCTGCTGTATTTCAGTTGCTGAATGACAAATGGTCTATAATTATAAAGAAGCATTGTTTCTTTTCCAAGCTCATCTGTCTTTCCAGAGAGTGGTTACAGGCAATACTTAAAAAAAATGTGCTGAGACTCAGCTGGTGTAAATCAGTGCAGCTCTGGTTATTTACATGTGTGTGTCATTGCAGGCACCTTCCTTGTTGGCCCCATACACCACAGGAACAAATTGTGCCTATGTGAAAACACCTTCTGTGCAGGTTGTGTCCATAGAGCTGTCATTTCAAATGTTTTTGGATGAAGATGACACTGAACAAAAGTGCGATGATAAGCAATTTGTGCATATTACAAGTTGTGTTGAAGCCTTTTCTTAGCCCTAGTGTTATTCTGTCATCTGAAAACTTATTCCACATGATAATATTGTGCCATATAAATGCACATGACTATTGAAAAACCTGCTCTAATATGTTGGCTGTATCTCCTAGAGAAGATAAATGATCAGTTATCAAGCATATATATTACCGTCTTTCCATTTCATAAATAAAGGAGCAATGATAGAATCGTAGAATCACCAGGATTGGAAAAGACCTACAAGATCATCCAGTCCAAACATCCACCTATTACCAGTAGTTCTCACTAAAATGTTTAAAAACTAGAATCTTTTTTTTCCTTCCCTCATTTACTTATCCAACTGCATTTTGCATGCCAGAGTAGGTTTTCTGAAAAGCATCTTGATAGCCAAAATTGTTGCATATAATCTATAGTTCAAGGTCAAACATCCGTACTACTGAAAATGTCTAAAAATCTTTGAGAGGCAATTTGAGATGATCTTTTTAGAAAGCGGTTATGAGAATATGACTGCATCCTACCTGTTTCACATGTTTCCTAAAAGACTTCAAGACTTATTTTCTTGCCTTCCTAAGGCCTGGATCATTGTGTAGATATTATTTCAGGGAAACATCCCCTTCCAGTACAGTTACAGGAGGTATACGTGTACATAAGAAGTACACTTAGCAATACTGCAAAATAGCTATAGGGCTAATTTGAATAACAGTGGACTTTAATACCTATTTAAGTGTTTCCTGAATCAGTACCCTGGATTATATCTTAATTTATCAAGGTGTTGAACACATGCCATAAGATTGTAGTCAGCTAGCACTGACATTTATACAAGCTGCTGATTAACACCTTTCTCTAAACTAAATGTGAATCTTCAGATAAGCTTACTAATTTATAGTGATTTCAGATTTTCAAGAGCTATCATTAGTCTACCTAGTCTCTATCAGCTGCTTTCCTAGTTTGTTAAGTGGCTATGGTTGAATAACTTGGGCATTAATTTAACCTACACAAAAAAAATCTACATAATCGCATCTGATTTTTTAATATATATATTAAAGTACCATCAAGTAATTCCTGTATGTCCACTGTTGTTGTCATTGCTCATCTGGTTTGCGCAGAGACCAGAAATTCAGAATGTATCTGATTTTTTTATTCTTTTTTTTTCCTTTTTATTGTTGTTGTTTTTTTATTAGAAGAGTAACCATTGGAGAATAAGTTGCATTAGTTTGAAGCTCCCTGAGAAGTACTGCACAAAGGCAGTATTAATAAGTGGGAAAAAGAAAGAAAAACATCTACCAGAAATAAATAAAGGAATTTATTCTGCTTCATAAGAAGATGTTGAGAACAAGAACTTTCATACAAGAGTTGAGAGCAGAATTGCCTGACTAGGTTCTTTAATGCAGTAGGTATTTTCAGGTGTTTCAGTGTGAAATAAATATCTCCAGATAATAAAATATTATGTTTCACTCTTGTTGCTTTGGCACTTCCTTCACAGTATTCTGAGTTCTCTAATTAAAATAACTCACAGACAATAGCAAAAATGGATTCTGTAGTTGTCAGTTATATAAAGAAAAATGCCTAATTTTCGCCATTTGTCTTTAGAGTGCATATATATATGTATCACTGCATTGCTGTATTTCTGGCAGTTGAGGTCTGTTTCTGAGGACATCAGAGAGAACTATTAATATACACTGTATAATGAGGAAATAATGAGAACTACTCAAAGAATTTTTTCTGGACACAACATGATCCAAACATCTGTGGTGTGAACTGCAAAACCTTTTTACTGATGGAGCAGAGAAGCACAATGCAAATTCTTAACAAAAAATGGCAGTAAGGTGCTCACATAAATATGATGGTTCATAATAATTACATCTGGAGGAGAAATTAAGGAATTTGCTGACAGTATGAATATGCCAGCACAAGAATAGCTTTGTCCGTACTTAGTTGACAGCATTAAGACCACTAAAATGATAATAACAATAAAATGATAATGGTAAAAGTTTCTGTTGTCTTCTGTTACATTGAGCTAGGGAATTTTAATCCACAGCCCCTCAGCTTCTTAATCTTTCCATCTTTTCAGCCACTTTTGCAGAAGATCTGTGTATGGTTCCACAAGATCTGAGAGGTCATTGAGTCAGGTCTTGTTCTGAAAGTATTTTGAGTGTCAGTTGCTTTTCTGAGGATTGCCATTATCAGGAATATAAATCAGCAGGCTTGCTTTAGACAAGTTTTAAGTAGTTCAGCTGGTAATATGGAGTCATGTCCATCCTTTCTCACACATTTTCCTAGCAGTGCTTTCTGTTCTTGATTATGAAAAGGTTGTGTTTACTGATAGGAAAGCTATTGTTCATCATCTCTTTCTCTCATACAGTGCATTTTCTATGTGGCTGAAGATAGTCAAATAGTTCCAAGAGAAACTTTATAACAGATGTTGTGCTTTAACTTTTTCTGGTATCATAATCATAAGTAATGCTGTTTTCCAGTAGGTTATTTTTGTTCAAGAAAGATTCAGGAAGAAACGTAGGGATAGATAAATAGATAATTTTATCAAAGGAAACGAGAAGAGCTTTATACAAGAATAAATTAATTGTATTGTATCTCATGTTCATTATTGAACATATTATATTTGTTGTGTGTATCCCCCACCCCTATATCCAGAAGGTAATTGTTGTGCAGCAGCTGGTAACTGTGCTCCTCGTAAGAGAAATGAAAGCTTCATAAATTTTATATCACTGAACTAACGTGTCAGTGAAATCAGTGGGAATGCAGCCAAAGATTTTGTCAATCTTTTAGCTATCCTTAATTTCTCATCTTGGCATGCATACATACAGCAAGTTGCCCTAGTTACTTCAAAAGAGACCTCAGTAGTTTGATCCTAGGCATTTTGGCCCAATCTGTTTTGGTCTGATGACTAAAATATTTGGTGAATAACACTGCTGTGCTGCTGAACCAATTGGTTACAGTGCAGTGGTGTCACTCCTTTCTCATGGAAAGGGATGAGTAGAGATGTACTGCTGACCTCACTTTATCATAGCGCTTTATCTGCTGCTCAGCAGTTCCAAGCAGGGTAGTAACTGTAGCCGGGGTAAATCCTCTTTTGTTTGTCTTGTGTTGTTTTTCCACGAAATCCATAGACTACATAATCATATAAAGAATACTGATCTGACCAATGAACGTAGCTGAAAATTCATAACGGTGAAATGTCTGTTTCCTGCTAGAGTCATCACTTCTTTGAGCTTCATTTACCACTAGCATTTAGCACAGCTTCCTACTACTTTTGTCTCACATTAGCTTTTCCTTGCCAATATTTCCACTTTTTTGATGCTTTTGCAGTCTTTCAACTCCCTAATGGTAAAATCCTGCTGCTACTCTGCATTCCTTACATAATCCAAGAGATCAACTGCACGAATGCTGTTGAGAGGTTGATTTTTCTCTCTATTGTGTAGTTACCTTTATTTCACTGCTGTAATGCCTTCATTTCGGTTAATGCAGTGTTGTCTTTAAAACTTACCTATGAAGTGTTTTTTCCTTGTAATAGTAGCATTGCTCACGTTTAGTGTTCCTCTACTTGACTCACAATCATTTTTCAGCCTTTTCTCTTGTCAGTGTTGTGGATTTTTTTCTGAAAAAGAGTGCAGTGTGGTATGCAGGTGTTAAGCAGCTCCGATCTTTTAGGGATTTGCCTTTATTCATTCACACTTTGTCACCAGCTGTTTCAGTACAACCTCCCAGATTCCTTTTGGAGCTGTAGGCAGTGTGTTCTACAAGTCCCCCCAGCCCTCCCTTTTACAACCTCCTTCCCTGTGAGCAGAGAGGAATGGCTGCATGTCAGCAGCTCCAGAGAAAGGGTTCCCTTCTGCCCAACAGAGTCTGCAAAGAGCAAAGGTTGCCAATGTAGATGGCTTGCACATAGTTTGAAGCCCGTTCAAGGGGAGACGGTAGGTGACCACACCCTAATCCTTTTTGCCTGATGTTTTTGAACTCTCAGAAGTTGAGAGGGAAGTTACTGAGTGAATGAATGTCACAGGAAACAAATAGGTTCGCTGAAACCGGGAGTGCAGCTGCCTCTTCCAGTTGAGGGACACCTGCTTCCACCTTCATTTAAATGAGCAAAATGAGAAGTCCTAGGCCACCTGCAAACTGATTGTTAAAGCAACAGCTGCTAAATAATCAATAAGTCTCACGGTTTTGAATTTTCAGGAAATTTGAGTCTCAAAATTTGGCATTGTTACAAAAATCACTTCCTATCTTTACCCTTCCCCCAACTTAAATTCTTCATAAAGTGTAGTCAAATTGACATTTCAGAATTATATAGCATACAGATATTTTCTAAAATGAAATGACAGCATGATATAACAACAGATACATTGCTACTTAATGGCGAACATATGTATGATTAGCTAAAATCACCTTAATTTCAGCCACAAAGCGTTTGGTGATACTATGGATTCTACTTCTCTCTATTGACAGCTGAGGCAGTCTGCCAGCCTGGGGGATAGGTTTGCTTTTGACCTCCCCAGATTCCAGCTTTCTGTTCCAAGGGAGGAACACACACATGGCTTTTCCTGGAGCAGCAGGCTGCAAAATGTGGCTAACCTATGGCTTCGAGTATTAAAGGACAGCAGTGGTGTTCTGCCCCAACCCCACTTAAAATACCCCAGCTGCTTTTCTGGCTAGACTATGTTCATCAAGATAGGGTGATATTTTCTCCCTTGTTTAGAATTTTCAATACTACTTGGATGCTTCTGTTAATTTTTGTTCTTCTTTTCTGTTCTATTCCTATGAATCAGAAAGGTAGAAGTATAAGACTTGGTTGTTTTTTTTAGCACTAAATATTGCTATTTGGAAGGAGTTCTGGGCATACTAAGCATCGTGCTGCGGTTTGTTGTAGGAGGCACACTTGAAACTGAATCACTTGAGGTGATTTTTAAGTGATAAGGTTAGACATTTTTTAAAGCAATTTGAATTGAGAATTCTGATACGGTTCAGTGCAGGGAATCAGCAGGATGCTTAGCCAGGAAAAGTGCACTTAGATCCACCGCATATACCCAACACAATTGGAGCTCATTATTAATGCACTCACTGTTTCAGAAATACTGTAACACCTGGACCCACATGTTCTTCAAATGGCAGCATGACTAGCTGCCTTCATTTGCTGCAGATTGAACAAATCGCTGCTTAAAAAAGCCTTGACAGAATACCCACTGCTTCACTTGACTCCATGTGGCTGCATGAATCTATTCAGAATTGAGATTATTGCAAGATCAAGACTTTCACTGGCAAAATAAGGGCTCGATGAACCTCTGGATGGTCTGATCTGATTCTACTGTCAAGTTATGTGGTGCTGACACCAGGCTTAATATGTAAGTCTTGCTGTAGGTTATCTTCCCAGGACTTTTAGGTGGGAAAAAATTTTTTCTCTATATCACCATTTTTTTCCAGACTATGAGCTCAGCAGTTGTTAGCCCAGATACGATATTCTATCTCACTCGGTACTACAGCTTTCCTTTGCACTGCAAACGTATTTCTGTTGTGTAATGAGCTTCCGTTGTGCCGTGTGTATGTTGTTGCTTTTGCATGAGGAATGACAGGTCCCGATGCAGTGTCACAATGAGATGCACTCGTTCCTCAGATGTGCTGTGACTGGGCACCAGGCCAGGGAGGAAGGGTTTCCAGTATCCAAGAAACACAGTGCTTTGCTGCTCAGAGTGGGATATTTTGCTCTGGGAAATTGTAGATTAGTTTCTATTAAAACTAAACAAGGTCAGTTTGTGGTGTGGTGGTGATTCTGGTCAGGAATAGGTCTGATCCTACTCATGTTGATTTATTATAACACTGAAGACATATGATTTTATTTTAAATGTTTTCTTCCTAATTTTATGATGATTCGTAGGAATTTGCATACGTTTGGACTGCTATTTATTTAAATAAGCTCTCTGGCTCTAAGCACTCAAGGCATCCTAACAAAATGATTCATCTTTACTCGTGCTGGTGAGATTGGGCACTGTGACATTGCTAGGAAGGTGTGTGTGTGTGAACTGAGCCAGCTTCATCATCTTCAAAAAGGGGCTGTGTTGCAAAAGCGCCATTGCTCCTCTGATAAGCCAGTGTTTCAAAAAAAACCCTACAGCAGCAACACAAACCTCAGTAGTGCATACCTGGAATTCAAATGAACCAGCTGCTGAGGCAGCACAGCAGGGCATGTGGAAGTACATTTCATAACAGCCTCCCACAGGCTTTTGGATTTTTTTTTCTTTGTACCTTAAAGAAAAAAGTCACTAAAAATCTTGAAATAAATCTTTAAAGAGCACATTTAGGGAAGGATTGTCTTTGGATTGGCTATTCCGAAGGCTTTACAACACAAACATGACAGGAAGTCTTGCCTGCAGAGTCTATACCTTTCTGTACACAGTAAATCAGAGCAGATTTTGAAAGATACATAAACAAGCATGGCTCATGAACTGTTCGGGGTTCTTCTGACAACTACAGTGTTCCTTCTGCTTTGTGGTGAAGGAAACAATTCTACTCCCAAATGGTAAGGAAGATAGCTATCAGAAGCAGGTGCTTCTTTGCATATATTAACACCAAGGTCTTCCTCTGTGAAGATTTTCCATCTATGTTGTTGGATTGCTCACAAGTGGTGTTGATAGAAAAGCAAACTTCTCTCCTTGGAACAATAGAAGAGCCTTTTGAGGCGAGCTGTAGTCTTATGCATGAGTTTTCTTCCCAGGCCTTTCTCACTCCACAGCTTCAAGGTATTCAAAAGTTTTCAAATTGTCTTGCAGTGTTTTAGTCTCATCCTATTGAGCTGCTTTACAGCTTCTGCAAAACAGACACCATTTACATTCAAAGACTTTTTATTCTGATGGTTTGATTGTTTTCCTGGCTGAGGAGGATTTCTCAGACTGGTGGCTGGGAAAACTGGAAGGACAGGACCCCAGCTCTGCTCCCTCAGCCCATTTGGGCCTGGGAGAGCCCTCACAAAGGAGCCCGCTTTTCACTTCTTAGCTAAACAGTGTCTCCTTTTCTTATATGCTGTAGTTTCAAATTAAATTGTTGCATGTTTTCACTGGTTTGAAGGAAAGTGCAGTCTCTGGCAGGAGTTGGCCTTTTTCCCACCTCCTGCTGCTAATTTCAGATTCTCTCTACAACATAGACCCATTTGTTTTGTCAATAAGTTTTTCAGATCTTGTTTTCTTAATGTTTTTGTGTTTGTCTCATTCACGGGAATGTTTTATTAAGAATCACTGTGTCTAAAACCTGTTTCTTCCACTATATGAACCTTAATGAAGGCAGAGTGTTGTAATGAGATGTGCTGATTAGCTTTAGGAAGGGAATGCTCTAGCCCAGTACAAGCTGTTTCACACTGGCTTTTTTGTCTCGCTGTGAAATTTAGAGGAAATGATTCTGGCTTTGATCCTCTCCAATTTAGATTGGATTATGGACAGAATTATTTTCTAACAGTCATCTCATTGACAAAACTCTTTCTGTGGTTCAAAGTAAAATATTTATTTAGCAGATCCTTTTTGGAACAAACTAAACTGTCCCCTGGCTGAATGCTGTGCAGTGCATTTTTAAATGGGTGAGGATTGCATTTCATCCTGTGCTGCTCATCTGCAGAGAGCTTGCTCTGCCTCAGTGCCTGCCCTGCCCCTGATACGGGGTAGCAGGCACAGCCCAGCTCTGTGGGGCAGAGGAACAGGGCTGGGAAGTCTCTGGTCCTCTTCTCCCATCAGGTGGCTAAGATGCCTCTGGCAGTGTCCCTCAGAAAGATAGCTTTGGTTACGGCAGAAGTGAAGAGAACTTTGAGTTTGTTTATTTTGCTGAAAAAGGGCAGAAGCAGTGTTGGGGTAAATTTAAATTTTTGATGCATGAAACTACTTAAGTATCTTTTAAATGCAGCAAGTAAAGTTGGAAAAAACACATATTCACTTGGTTTCTCAGATGTATATACAGAACTGGAGAAGAACTCTTTTGAGAGTAGCCCTAATGAGAAAGATTTTGTGTTTCCTGATAGGTGAAGAACTTTACATGCGCCAGCAGTATGTGCTTGCAGCTCAGGCCAGTGGTATCCTGGGCTTCGTCAACAGAGGGGTGGTCAGCATGGAGAAGGAGGGAGTTCTCCCACTTTGCTCTGACCTTGTGAGTCCTCATCTGGAGTACCGCATCCAGGCCTGGGGGCCCCAGTGCAAGAAAGTAGTGGAGCTTTCATAAAGGGTGCAGAGGAGGGCCAAGAGGATGATCAGAGGGCTGGACTTCTTCAGTTTGCAGAAGAGAAGGCTCCTTATAATGGCCTTCCAATACTTAAAGGGGTCTGATAAACAGGAATTGAATCAACTTTTTTCACACAGGTAGATAGTGATAGGACAAGATGGAATGTCTTTAAACAAAAAGGGGGATTTAGATTAGATATTGGGGGGAAAATTTTCCTCAGAGGGTTTTGAGCCACTTGCACTGCTACCCAGAGAGCAGTGGGTGCCCCATCCCTGGAGGCACTCAGGATTGGGTAGGATGGACCCTGGGCAGCCTTGGCTGGTGGGGGGCAGCCATGCCCATGATAGGGTCTGGAAATAGATGATCTTCCAGGTCCCTTCCAAATCAAACTATTCTATGATTCTGTGATTCCTTTTAAGACTTTGTTGTATTTTGCTTCAGCAGGAAAAAACCTCTCAATAGCAGTTCGGTCTTTTACTGTTTCAAGTACCTCGTTCCTGGTCTATGATGGAGCTAAAACCACATACATTTGTTGAACTTGATATTTTTAATTGATGTATTTTGTTAAGATTTTGTGGGGGTATTGATATTAATTTTATGTTTTGTTTCCCTCATCCATACTAGAGCATTACATAAATGTTTTTGAAGCCAGCTTGATCGTAAATCACTCCTTGTGCTCAAAGCAGCTGTTGTTATTAATTCCTTATAATGTAACGATAATATTCCACTTAATGCCTGAAGGAGTTGGCATCTTACCATAGGTGCACATGGTTCTGTTCTTTTTTCACCTTATAGAATAAGCCTCAATAACTTTTGTTTCTCATAAAACAGCATCACTTCATTGTACAGGAGAAACAGGCTTATTAGTTTGGTGAGTTGTGCTTTCTATTTTTGTTGCTATAGTCATTGTTTAGCAGGTGTTTCTTAGAGCTCTTGAAGTAATTTCATATTTATGTTTTGTTCTGTTAAGACAAAATATTCACAAAATAACTTGCTAAATAAATACTTCAGTTAGCTTGATTTCTAAGCAGCTTTTTTTTTTCTCTTAAATTCTGAATTCTGACTTAATGTCCTGAATGAATGCAGATCACATTAAATTTATTCTGCAATGTATTACTTATGAACTTGTGGATGTTAAGTTTTTTTCTTCCTTTTACCAGATATCATCACTTAAAGATCTTTTATGATTTTGGTAGCTTTAAAGAGACATAAGGAAGCAAAAAATACAACCTGTTCTATACAAGTAAATATGAATTTGAAAGTCTGATTTTTTCAGAAGAGATTTATGGGATGTTGCTTACTAACAATTTCATTCTGAAGAGGAATCATACTGGATACATTACCTCATTTTCTGTATGTTTAATATGTTTGGCTGGTATTTTCTTTCTTACCTGTATGGGAAAAACTGAAGGTTGATTTGATGACAATTATCTGAAAAAATACAGCAAGATTGATAAGTATGAAAAATCACTCGTTCAAAAATATAGTTTTCAAGTTCCAAAGAACTGTTTCACACACAGGAGAAGACTGTGCCTTTGTTGCATAGTCTTACTTCAGTTGCTTTAACTTTGAACTAACATGATATTCCAGATTTGGGATTGTATGTAATTTTTGTGATACATTTAATGAAGAAAGACTTAAGAATTTTAAATCTTGATGACAGTGGTTCTTGAGAGAAAGATCCTTTTTTGTTTCTAGTGAATCCAAATAAATATATTATTGTAATCCTGGCTGACAGGCTTTTTCTGTAGAGCAAATATGGGTCACTTTATTGTTCTAGCTGGATTCCTGGAATATACAGTGCCTTCCCTGAGTTAAAATATATTCATCCCCTAACATAACGTAAGTGCATTACGCAAACTGAGAGATTTATTGTCCCTTAAGGAAACTGAACAGCTAAGCTCCCAAAGTGAAGAAAAGGCCGCTACTAAGACAATTCCATTTCTGTCTCTGTCTTCTGGATATTAAACTTGACACTCAGCTGTCATCTGTTGTGCCCAGCAGAGAGTAGAAGGAAGCATAGCTGTAGTTGTCAGTCAGCAGACTGAGTCAGCATGCATAATACACAAATAGTTGCTGAATTTCACTTAACCCGTTAGCAAAATGCAAAGCTGAAGGATAAAGTTCCTCATTCAGTCCTCACTACTGCACTTTGTGCTCACTGACGTTACCGGGTGGTACTGAAGTACTTTGCTGATGGTAGAAGATATGGATAAGGTGTACCTAACACAAACTCTCATGAGGGGAATGCAGCGCTGAAGAAGCTGAATCAGCTGGGCAAAGGCTTATCACCAGGAAAGAGAGATCATGTGAGTTTATCTTTTCTGAGATGCAAGATTCCCCTTTCAGCTCTATGTGTGGTGGAGCAGCTGTAGAGAAGCTCTGGAATTTGCACTGATTCTCAAGAGCCAGATCTAAACAACTAACTTACCATGGTCCAATTAAAATGGAAAGGACGCCTGGGCTTTTGACTAAGTTGGAAGTTTCACTATAAATGTATAGTTTGGATGAATGTAGCAGATTTTTGTTGAAAAACAGAATACCTGAGGCCTCCATATCTCACTAAAAAGAAAGAGATTGATGATTTGGAAATGGCTCTGCAATGCTTATTCTCTTACTCCCTTAATAAGTTCATTTCCTCAGACAGATCTACTCTCCCATGGTGTCTGACAGCCTGGGGCTCACACTAAATGCAGTAAGATTTACTCAGTGAATGAACAGGAAGACTATCTTAATGACCTTTGGAAGAAAAAAAAAAATTAAAATAACACTTTTAGAAACTGTTTGTAACGAGTTCTCATTTGAATTCTCAGGTCCTTTTCAACAAAACAAAAGTCTTTCAGTTAAAGAAGAAATATGATTCACAGTCCTGATATTTGTTTTTTACTAAACTTTGTTTGTTCACCAAGTTGACCTAATAAGAAAAGATTTGAAAATTCAGCAAATTGCTTAGCCTAATTTCCTTTTTTTTTTTTTTTTTTTTTAAGGAAAGGCATCTCATTTGCATGCTGATCTTGTTTTTCAGTCTGCTCTGTTGCTAGAAAACCCTGAATAATCCACTAGCTGCACATTCTTTGTCTTACTGAAATCCAGACCATTGTCTTTCTTGAGTATCATCATATTTAGCAAAGAATTGAAAGAACTATTTCAATACACAACTTGATATATTCAAAAGCTGTATTAGAAATGAAAATACTTATTCTTTACTAATTGTGGCATGTGGGAAAGAGCTGGTGGGAAAGATGTGCACTACTGCTCATCTCACAAGAGAGTCAGATGACTTCTCTGGACAAATAGTTACCCAGAATGACCTGATTACGTGGATGTAACAGGGAATGCTTTCAAAGCAGAATGCAGGACATCACAGCTAATTGTGTTGATAGATTGGTGTAATGCTCACCATAAAATAATAATTCCCTGGGACACAAGGGAGCATGCTCATGAGGTGAATTATGAGTCTTCATAAAATCAGATGTTAGAAGCAAACAACTTTTTTGTTTTACCAACAGGTAACAGCAATACAGTTGACCTTAATGTATTTGTGTTGCATTTCCTGGGTAATCTGTCTATATTATGCTTGTATATGGTGGTTGGTTCTCTTTTCATAACTTTCCATCTTTTGTTGCTGCCAAATTGTAAAAGTGTCAACTGGCAGTGAGAGTATTTGGCCCTCAGTACCCTAATGCACTGTAAATTTGTTATTTTCATATAAATAGATTTCTCACCATGCAAATTAGATCAGAATCTAATCTTGATTTTGAACATCAAATTTCAAATGACAAATTAAGGTCATTTTATCTTGTTTGTTAGGGAATAAATGAGTTCAGGGTGTTTCTTCATGCTATAATTGTATGCACTGTGGAACAGCAAAACCCCATGAGGGTATGGACTTTTCATTACAGAAGCTATAACCCTCTTGTTCTGTGGAAAACACTAAATTTATTCCAAATTTGAGAATTCTAGGGTTGTTTTTTGTGTGTGCGTGTAAGTAATTCAATTAAAAAATAGGATACCAAAGAATATAAATTGTTTATCCTGCTGATATGTAAATTATGAGCAGAAACACCGTACAAGTTAGTCTTATTTTTTTCAAGCAATTCCCAGTAGTAAATCAAAACATTATTACTAGTCTTGAACAAAGGCTTGAATTATGTTACAGCAGTGGTTATTTTCTTGTTTCTTGAACCTGTGTGAAATTGAAAGGAAAAGTGTTAAAATATAGAAAAGAATGAACTCTTGGTGGCATGCTTGGAATGAGAAGTGGTTGCCCATGAAAGAATGGTCACAGCTGTGAGGTCAGCCATAAAGAAACAGTCCTTGGCATTAGGTGGATGTCCCAGCCAGCTGATTCTTCTTATCTTCCATTTCCACAGCAGCTGCAGATCCCTCCTGTAACCATATGTACCTGTAGTGCCAGGGTGCTGACAATGGTTGAGTCTGGACAAAAACTCTTAGCAGTTATGAGATGGTGTTCTAGAGTAAAAACAGAAGATTGCTGGACTCTGCTTTCCTCCTTCACGTTGGTCCCTCAACTGTTTTGGCAAGCCACAAACCAAGGCTGAGCCCGCACTGTGATGTGAACTCTCACTTCTTTGTTTATAGCAGGAGTCAAAACTCATTGCTTTAAGATGTCTGATCCCTCTTTATCAAAATGGGATGGATTGCTGCTTAGAAGCATCAGCTTGTGCAAGGTGCTGCCTACAGATCACTTCATAGTGACATACCTGTGGGCAGCAACTGTTTCATCTTATTAAAAATACAGTTGTTTCCCTGCTGCCTTCTCCTCCTTCTTTGTTGATTGATAGTCACATATTGTGGATTTCTGCATTGTGCATGTTAATATGTGTACAGAATAAGGGTGATCTTTCTGGTATTTGTACAGAGCATTGAAATACAGGGTCTGGATCATTGCCTGAATTACCAGCTGCTCCTACCTGAAACTGGTGGGCATTTAGATAATAAAAAACCTGGTTGTTTCTAAACTGCTGCTACCCTTGACAGAAGGTATAAATGTAGTAGGCAGTCTGAGTACTGCATTGCACAGCACTCCTTTGTAGCTGGCTCTTAAATACTACAACAGCAGATGTGCTGAAATGCTATTAAAGGAATGGTTTGGAAAACTGGCAAAACAGAAAAACAGTGATTCACACAATTCATTACAGAAGTGATCTCTCCCATCAAGCCCTCCGTTGTTGGGTCTACTGTTACTTTGAAAATCAGAATACTTAATTCCTGTAGCTCCAAGTTTTATCTTTAATTGGTCTGATAAATATCTTACCACTCGCTGGAAGTTTCCAATATTGTTTGAGGATTTTAATATTCATCTGTACAATGCTGTAGCTGGCTCTATCTCACCTAAAATAAGAGAAAATTGCGAATTTGTATTGGGGAAAGTGTGGCTAATTTTACTATATTCATAGCATTTTGCGAGAGAATATTCCTTTGGCTTGCAACGGGGCTGAAAAGCGCTGGCCCTAGTTCTAAATTTAAACAAGCAGACTGAAGGAGCCCTGTTTCTAATCCACGAGCTCCCTCTCTCGGACTGTGGGATGCTTGACACCAACATCTGCGCCTGTAACGAAGACAGGTGAAAGTTATAAAAGCACATTGATTTAATCACGTAATAGTGGGTCAGCAGTGTCTCTAACTCCATTTATGTTTAATCATACCACTGTTAGCAGTAGCACTCGTAGCATTTATAGCAATAATGAAGTGAGTTCTGGTGTTGTGATGATCTGGGTAAGGGCCAGTTTTAGCATTCAAATGCTGATTGGGTCTTCTTTCATAAGTACTGACAGCAAAATTCTGCAAATAATATTCACAGATATAATCAGTGAAATTGCATCTCCAAATAACTACATGAATGTATACTGTCTAATTGAAAGGAAGCTTTTGTCTTTGTTTCTCTGCCATCTTGGTATTCCACTTTCAATTCCTACCATTCTTGCAAACAGTCCAATTTAGACGTTATTTTCTTCTATCTGAGGTATTAAGCATTGTGTATAGTGTTTTTGTGTTACTATTTTTATATTAGGCAATATTGTAAATTGCTTTAAAAACTTAAGGCCCTAGACTTATAAGCAGTTGTCTCTGCTTAAGAAGTCACTACTTCTACTTCAAATTTTTAAGCCAATTTTTAAATAGTGTGAAACAAATTTCTGGCAGACTCAAAGATATTTTGTGTTTTCCAGCTTCCTAGTCTTGCCTCTAATAATTTTTTAAAGCATTTATTTATAAACGCAAACAAATAACTAGCTTGATGCTCATTTGGTGCTGGAGTAAGTGACCACACAGTGTCACAGTGACACAAGCTACACAGATTTTTATTCAGAACATCAGTAGTACAGGTAGGGGCAGGGCTGGCAGAGGGGTTTTGTATGTTTGTGACAATGCAAAATGAGCACAATACCGGTGTGAAATGCGTTCACTTCACAAAATCTTTATTCCAGGGCCTGAGCTTAAAGCAAATACTAAAAACAGGCCCTAGGATTTTCATTGATGCTGGAAAATGTATGAAAATTTGTAGCAGAGAAGATCCCACAGGAGAACTTCCAAATTCTGCAATTCATTCAGAAACCCATTTTTGGAGCTGCTATTTCAGATGTTACTCCCAGCCTCACTAAAAGCAAGTGCTGTCACTTACGTATCATGAAGTAAAAACAATTGTGGAAGAATTAAATATAACTGTTCTCTCAACTAAATTATTTTTTTGTGCCAAAGACACCAGGAGTTGAACAAAGAATAGAAGATGCAAGTGAGAATCGCTAAGCTCTTTCCTGCTAAAAGTTAGTGTGATTTGTGCTACAAATTGGAGGGGATAGAAACAAAACACAATTTATGAGTCAGTAATTTCTGTATTTTCAAAAAATTTACTGGTTCTATGCTTACTACTCCCATTTAAAATGACAGCTGTTCTCAGTGTGTTGCTGCTCACACCGTGCTCTTAGTCATCTCCTTTACTATCTGTATAAATCCTCCATCCTGACATCTATTACTAAGTGCCTGTTCAGTTTACTTAAATTTACAGAGATTGAAATTATTTCCAAGGTCAGAAGCCTCTGTAACATCAGCATTCTGCATCGTACAAGTAGCCTGACCTAGTCAGAGGAAAGAAGCTTTGACATGTATTGGTCAAACAGAGCATCTGACACAAACACAGCATCCATTACTGGCTCCAGTGGTACCTTGTAACCATGGTAACTTTAACTTTTTGTACCCTCAATAATTAAGCCTATTTATAATTTAGATTTTGAGGTACATTGAGCTCTTTGGAGGAATGGCTTTATGCAATGCAACAAATTGCCATGATTTCCCATTAAAGCTGTGTGTGCTCATTCCTTTTTTTATTTCTTTTTCTGTTGTGCACAGGTACTTGGAACACCAAATGAAGATACGTGGCCTGGAGTCCACTCGTTACCCCATTTCAAACCAGGTAAGTCTAAGTATGAAGTTCATCCATGTTTTCCTTTACCTGGAAATACAGGACACAGGTAATTACCATCCTGCCACACAGTCTAGGAACTTTCTTTGTGAAGGCATCTCTTGTGTTTTTTTGGTGGGTTGTTGTTTACTAAAGAACTTCCACAGTGTTCAAAATGACCCGAATGCAATGCAGAAACCATAATGCAAACTTTCTTGCTTCTCAGTATTTATTGTGCTCAAGGTGTTGCTGTTTGTTCGATTTTTTTGTTTTTAGTGGGCATTGTAATCTAAATTGTCAGAGTCTACAACCTTTCTTGTACCACCATCTGATAGATTTGTATAAGAAGAAGCAAAGAGTGTGTTCCCTAGACACTTATAAGGATGAAGTTACCTTCATTATGCTATAATGAAGTTTGGTGTGGGACCTGTCCTCCATCAGCAGTAATGACACAATTGACAGAATTGACTCAGGACTTAAATTTCAGATCTCTTGCTCCTTCCATGCCTGAAGACTCACAGTAGACTCCTGGTTCTGCTTTACTGCAGTCGGAGTTCCCCTTAGCTTATGTCATAAACTGACAACTTGATATTCTGTGTCACGTAAGACTAATTTCCAAGTCCTCTTGGAATCTTCTTTACATCGGACTTACTCTTTCATTCCAGTCTGTCTTGTTCATGGGATTTGCAGTATTGTAATGTCTACTCTGGCTACTTCTGGTCACCCCTACCATGAAGATCTTATGCACATTTTTGAGGAACTTCCTATGCATCCATTTGTGGCCATTTCCCCTTGTTCTACTGTCATGCACCTCTGAAAAGAATCTGCCCTCATCCCTTTGCTTCCCACTCATTAGATATTTATAGACATGGATCAGATCCCCTCTGAGTCTTCTTTTCTCAAGTCTAAACAGACCCATGTCTCTCAGACTTTCTGCATAAGAGATGTGCTCCAGACCCTTTATCATCTTAGTGACCCTCTGCTGAACTTTTTTGAGGAGATCCCTGTCCTTTTTGTACTGGGGAGCCCAGAACTGGATACAGTACTCCAGGTGAGGCCTTACCAGGGCAGAGTAGAGTGGAAGGATCACCACCTTCTATCTGCTGGCCACTCTCTTTTTAATGCACCCCAGGATGCCATTGGCCTTCTTGGCCACCAGGGCACACAGCTGGCTCATGGCCAACCTGTAATCTCTGCCCTACTATGGTATTTTTTGCTGCATAGTTACACAATTACATAATCACAGGGGTTGTAAGGGTCCTCTGGAGGTCATCAAATCCAACTCGCTGCTAAAACAGGTTCCCAAAGCTGCAAAGGAAAGCACCCAGGCTGGGTTCCAATACCTCCAGAATAGCAAACTCCACAACCTCTCTGGGCAGCCTCTTCCAGTGCTTGTAACTCTCAAAATAAAGAATTGTTTTTTCATGTACATATGGAATTTCATATGTTCCAGTTTGTACCCATTGCCTCTTTTTCTGTTGCTGGGCTCCACTGAAAAAGGGCTTGGCCCCATCCTCTTGACGTCTTTAGATACTTGTGTCACCAAGATCCCCCTTCCCCAGGGCAGAATAGAGGAGGAGGATCACCTCTCTCAACTTGCTAACCACAACTTTTTCAATGCACCCCAGGGCTTGATTGGCCTTCTTGGCCACAAGAATACACTGCTGGTTCATAGTCAACCTGTTGTTGTCCACTGTAACACTTAGGTCCTTCTCTACATAGCTTCTTTCCATCAGGTCAGCTCCTAATGTGCTCTTGTAGAACTTCATCATGTTTCTCTGCCCAGCTCTCCAGTCTGTACTGTTGTTGCTGAGTGGCAGCACAGCCATCCAGTGTGTCAGCCACATCTCCCAGCTTTGTATCATCAGGGAAACTTGATGAGGATGAACTATATCCCCTTATCTAGATCACTGATGATGTTGAATAACGCCTGACCCAGCACTGATCCCTGGGGGATACCATTAACTATAGGCTCCAACTAGACTCTGCACTGCTGACCACAGCCTTTTGAGCTCTGTCAGTCAGCTGGTTCTCAGTTCATTTCACTGACCACTCATCTATCCCACTCTTCCTCAGCTTACCTACAAGATTGGTGAGACTATATCAAAACCCTTGTGGAGTCAAATTGCTATCTAGTGCTCTGTAGTGAATTAGTAGAGAAAACTTTTTAACAAATACAGTTTTCCATAGTATTCTTCCTATATTAGTATGAATTAAACTTTTTAAGTGTTCAAGACTTTGCATTTCTCATTTACGTTACTAATTAATAAGTGAGTGAGAATACCTGCAGAAATCTTACAGAAATTTAGTGGTCTTTAACAGCATTTCAAATATACTGCTTTTATCCATGTAGATTAAAGGACGGGAGAAAGCTTGGGGAAGCTGGTGCGTGCTCTTAGGGTTTATTTTTCTTTATATTCTGTGTGTTAGAGAAAAGTTTTGAACAGTAGATGGCAGCCAAGAAATTTCATGGCCTAATACTTCTTTGCCTTCTAATTGTGCTAAGGAATGTGGGTTTATTACCACAGAACATCAGGAAATAAAGTCTGCAGTGCACACTCCATTAAACCTAATCTTTTGACAGGGGTTGTATTAGACTTGCTTTTATTTTCTCTGTCCCAGAATTTTGTCAGTTAAGTATATATAGGAGTTATAGAAATAGGGAGGGGAGTGAAGGTGCCCCCAGGACAGAACATGGTCACTTGGTATTTTCACGATCTCTGCTCAGTGTACTCTTTGTTCTCCCAGATCCTTTTCACCTCTGAAGTATGTAGATTTGCAAGTCAGAGTAATTATTATTTAATTATTTAATGATTCTAAGGACTGTTAGTGCAAAGTGCTGAGCTGCTTAATTCCCATATACTATGGAGGTCTGAGGGCACTCCCAAGGAAAAAGTTCTCCTCTGTATTTGATTGAAACACATATTATGTTCTACATTCCCTTTGTGTCTTGGTTCAAAAAAAAAAAAAATTACAGTAATAGAAACAATAACCTAACTGGACAAGCAAAAATTGTTTTACATAGGCCAAAACAGAGAAATTGGACTTTATGCTGGTGGAACATGGGATTGTGAGAACAGCAAAAGATGTTACTTCTGGGATCATACCAGGATACCAGCAGCAGGTTCTGCACACAGTGATTTGACCTGTGGACTGTGCTGGATTTACACAGTGTGCTCATGCTGCTAGGGTCAATGCAGCTGTTTAGTCATGGATACCAGGTTCTCTGTTGCTTCTTAAGAAAATGATTTCCTTTGTGCCATTCTGTGCACAGAAGTTTTCTGTCAGTGGCAAGGCTGATTGGCCCAATCTACCAGTGCTCAGCCAGCCATGCTCCCTTTACTTTTGCTCTGAAATTGTTGTTAAACTCTACGTTATGTCCTAGACAAAATGTTCTCAGTTTATGGGACCAAAAGACCCTTCTTTCCTGAATAATTTACTTGGAGCAAAGTTGGAGGTTGATTTCATTTATTTCTTAGATTAATACATTGAAGATAACTTAATCTTTTCCTTTCCTTAGCCACAATGTTCAGGGTAACCTGAAATGTCTAACCAGCTTTGAACCAATTCCATTATTTTTAAGATCTGAGAAATTACTGCATTTGAATATATATGATATAGATTATATATATTATGTAGATGATATGATATGATATGATATAGAGCTAAATATCCCCTGTGCTTTGTGTGTCTTTGTGTGGACTGTGAGTTTTAAGACAGCACTGGTGATGAGAGTATCAACATCCACTCAGGAAAGGTTTTGATTACATAAAATGAGTTATGTGAGCATAAAACAATGTGAATTAAACAGAAAGTATCTGCAGTAACTCTAGTTAAAAAAAAAAATAGTGGCACATTAAATGTCTACGGAGTTGGGAAGACTAATGAGAGCTGAAACAAGATTTCATTGTACTTCTTGTTTGCATAGATTTAAATAACTAATTTTCATGCTGTGATTTGATAGGACACAGTCCAGTGCTGCAGGGAACTAATCACATTTTAATGGGAGAAACAAGAAATGACTGAAAAACATGACATTAGCCTCTTCTCCCCTAGAGTGGCCAAAGGTCTGATTATTCTGGTAAGCAGCCAGTGCATAAATGATGATCTCTGACATCTTAATGTGCAGGAACTTTTCTGATGCTGAATTAGAGATGCATTTCCAAGGGTAGTTGTGGGCGGCTCTACATCAGCTAAACTCCTAACCTCAGTAATTTTAACTGCCTGTAACTATGGAAATAAAATGAGCATAATTTATTTTACCATTAAAAAAGTGAGAAAACAACTTATATTTTATATGCCTACTTTGAGATCTTTGATTGCATTCTGTCTCACAAATAACGGATACTTAAGATAGAATTTGGCTTATTCTTTGGGCTTTATCAAGATCAGCCTCAACCTCAATTGTCACTGTTTATGTTTGCCAGCATATAAACACATGCACACATCCTGCTTAGTAAATTGCTTTCATGAATGATCTAAAAAATGCATTTGATAATCCTGAAATATGTCAGAAGTGTTACTTCTGTGATTCACTTTAAGGCTGTCATGACTGCTGTAATCTTGAATGTGTCTTCCTGTACTCAGATACAACCAAAGAAACCCAGCCTTTCAGGATCATTGCAAAAATAACTTGTCTGCCCTCAAATAGAAGGCAGTTTGAGTAAATTATGATGTGAAGCAGTGTTCTAAAACAAGCTGCTTCCTTACCAGCCTCATTGAGTCATAGAAAAATTAAGGATCATCTAATCCAACCATCCACCTGCCTCTCATGTAGCCCACTAAACTATGTCCCTAAGCACCACATCCACACATTTCTTCTACACCTCCAGTGATGATGTCTCCACCATTTCCATGGGCAGCCCATTCCAATGGCTGACCATTCTTTCACAGAAGAAATATTTCCTAATATCCAATCTGAATCTTCCCTGGTGCAACTTGAGGCTATTAACTCTAGTTGTTAGTTAATCACTGTTGCCTGGGAGAAGAGGCCAAGTCCAACCTTGCCACAGCCTCTTTTCAGGCAATTATAGAGAATGACGAGGTCTAACCTGAGCCTCCTCTTCTCCAGACTGAACAACCCCAGTTCCCTCAGTGGCTCCCCATAACACTTGTGCTCCTGTCCCTTCAACAGCTTCATTTTCCTTCTCTAGACACGCTTCAGGGCTTCAGTGTCTTTCTTGTAGTGAGGGGCCCAGAACTAAACACAGTACTCAAGGTGCAGCCTCACCAGAGCTGAGTAGAGGGGGTGATCACCTTCCTGGTTCTGCTGACTATTCTATTTGATACAAGCTAGGATGCTATCGATGTTCTTGGCTAGCTGGGCATACTGCTGTCTCAAGTTCATCTGAGTGCTGACCAACACCACAAGATCCCTTTTTATTTCACATCTAAATCTTCTTGTGTTTTGTGTATTATTCTCTTCATCTATCATTTTTCTTAGTCTGGACTCTAATCTTCCTTTTTTCTCTATGCATTTCTTCTGGATTCAGACTCCCTTCCAAATAATTGAGCAAGATAAGCCATTCATATCAACATCTCCACTTAAGATTCCACTTTTCCTACATTCTCAATTTTTTGGAATTGTTAATGTGTAACCTCCATGCTGGGAAGCTGAATGGGGATTTGGCAGAAGATCCTGTCAAGTGATGGAAGGGGTAGAAGTCAGAACAGAAGATAAAGGAAGTGCTGCTGGCCATTAAGAGATGGTCAAGGAGAAGAAATAACTTGATAGTAAGTAAGATGGAGGAAGTGTGAGAGTGGTTTGCAATGTTCAGTGTGCCTCATAATACAATACTGTCACTAGGAAAGAGAAAATTAAATATTTAATCTTGTGCTGGTGATGTGGAAGCCTGAATTTCACTTTGTTAAACAGACTAGCAGACATAATATAAAGTAATATACCTGAAATGGATGCCTTTTATGAGGCAAGAGAAACATCTACAGAGTATTACTGTTTTCTGAAACAGAATCTCTAAGGTGAAGATGAAAACACTTAAGAGAAAGAGACTCTCCTTAAGGAGAAAGCAGAAGGAAACGATAGAGGGAAAACAGCATTCATAGGAAATATTGCCATTTCATAGGAGACTTCATGGATTTATTATTTAAAAATAAAAAATAAAAAATGAAAACAACCTCCTGCCTATGTGACTGACAAAACCAGTGGAAAACTGCTGTTCTGACTGAGGAATTCTGCTTTGCTTCCCAAGTGATCAATAAATATAGATTTAGATTAGAAATGTGATCAGATTACCTGCATCTTAACTGCTAACCAATAACCGAGATTTATCAAAGAATTAAGTCTTCATTTAATCCACTGCAGAACAGGACTGGACTGGGAGAAGAAACTCCTTTGCCACAAAGCCATGCAAATACTGCATATGAAGACATATGGCTTTTCACATTTCCGTAGCAGTTTCTCCTGCAGACTTTCAGCAAAACCTGTCAACAATTTGTTACACAGTGAATCAATATCTTGTCTGTTTGCATCTAGGCTGATGCCAACAAAGACTTCTAGGCAAAGGGAAAATCTCTACTGTTAAGCTACTAGAGCATTCTCTGGCATGCCTTTATTTTTGAAATAATTAATTTCTGGGCATTCTCTGTGAGTTAGCATGGGCTTGGATGCCCAAGGAGGTGTGGGTCTCACACCTCTCATGGAGGTGGGAGAGTGCTGCAGTAGCACAGATACTCTACAGTAGTTGCAATTTGCAAGTCCTAACTACGTTTCATTCACTTGTGTGGATGTATTCTTAAAGAATTGAGTACTTGACTCAGAGAGGTACCTGGAAAGAATAATTAACTTGAAATTTCTCACATTTTCTTTTTTTTTAGTTTTGACAAAGTTGTAATATTTATGTGTTTCGTCAAGCCTCTGATATCTGTGACCCAAGAGAAGCAATGTTGTTTGTGTTTTCATTAGCCTTGAAGTAGAATTGCATCAAACTCAGATGTTAAATAGTAAATATGCAAGGGAGCCAGTGTGAGCACTGCTTAAAGGCAGAGCTGTTTCATGTGGCACTGTAATTCAGTTCAGTGCTTTAGACAGTTCTAGCTAATAAACTTAACACTTCCTTTTTGTACTGAGTAGAGATCCTAGAACAGCTTCTCTGCTTCCTCTTTATGTACCCTGTGCTCTGCTCTGTCTTCTCTCTTTTGAGAGAGGAAAAGCAATGGGGATGAAGGGCAGGGGGTTGAAGTTTTTTTCGAGGTACTTGGAATGCAAAGAAAACAAAGTTTAATTTATGATTACAATAAAACTTCACTTTTGGTTTGACTTCAGTAAAAATTCAAATTGCACATTAGTGCTGCAAACAGAGCTTGAAATGTTTTCTTGTTAGAATGGACACTTGTCTTTATCTCACATAAAGTAAACGTTTTTTTTCACATCTTTAATGAAAACTTCATATCTGAGTCTTACATATAACAATACAGTGTTAGTCAGTTTAGATTTTTAATTTTAAGTAAAGAAACGTAAAGAAAACTAGGTTAAAGAAATTGTGCATTAGACTTTTCAAAATTTTAATTATGGTGGTGTTTAAATATTTGCATTTAAGCTAATCACATTTGGTTTTAAATACAGAAGAACATTAATCAAGGAATACGTATTAGCCAGCATGTTTTGATTAGCAACATAAAAAATGCCTTGAAGTCAAACTGCATTTTAAATTCTTTGGTTTAGAGTAGAAGCTGATTATCAGCAGTGTTAAAAAGGAGCTAAAAATCAAAATGTAGTCTGCTTCTAATTCCTTATGTGGCCCTTCTTGCCTATTCTAGGTTTTTGCAAGGGAAACGTGCTGGAGGTACAATAGTTCATGTGTCTTTCTGACAGATAAAGGAGAATTATACCTCATCGTGCTTTATGTTACTTAAAATGCAAGTGCTTATTTTTTTCAATTCTCACAGCAGACCAGTAGCTCTTCAGTGGTCTGCTAATAAGCTCACTAGTGAGTTCCACTGAAATTCTCTTCTGTTTGAACCTGCCCTTGATGCAAGGCTGTCAGATGGAGCATGTTTATCGGGCAGATAATGATGTTTGCAGTGAAGTGCATATAGGTATATATGTGGGCACACAAATATGCATATATAATAGAATTGCTCTAGAGCAGTTGTCTAAAGAAAGCAAGAAGAAACTAAGTGGCAAGCTTTGTAGAAATTCTGTAATTTCTAAGACCACTAAATGCAGCTGGGTGTAGTGGATTATCTTTCTGCTTTCTGGCTCCAGCTGTTTTGTCTTTACTTTTCTGTATCTTCAAGCTGAATGCTGTTTGGGAGCAGTTGAATGCATCTTTTTGATGGATCAGGTTTGTCATATTAACCAGCTTAAGAAATCTCCCTCTCCTATTTCTTGCTGCTCACTTCTGGTTCCATTTTGTGATTGCTATTCTTTCCAATAGCATTCATTTGTGGGGCAGAGACATAAAATCCTCCGTGGCACAATAGGCATCAAGGAAGTTATGCTAAAAGGTCTGAAACAAATTAAAACTCAAATTCATCTGCTGCAGAAAGAATGTTTGTGTACCCAGCATCTCCAAATGGGTTGGCTTTAATGCCCAGCAGAACAGTGATTGTTGGCTCCAAGGTGGTCAGCCGGAGGTGCAGATGTAGCATGTCAGCCTACAGTCTGTGCTCTTTTAAAGACTTAAGAGTAAATGGTATGCTACAGGATGAGTATTAATACTGTATTTTTGCTCTTGTTTCTGCAGTCCTGCGTAGGGTTCTCTTTACACAGTGTTTGATTATGGACAACTTCTTAATCAAGATTTAGCTAACTTGGCCTTCTAAGAAGCAAATGTAGAACACTTCTAGGTCCTACGGGATTTAAATAAAAAGTGAAGTCTCCCTTCTTTTGTCACACATAATGGAAAATCACTTTTGGCATCTTTTGGCACTTTTATAGCATCCAAGTGGAAAGCCAACTCTTTATCAGTGAGACATATTAGCTCGTGGTGATGATAATATATATCCAGGATAAAAAATCAGAGGATGAAGGCTTGTTTCTTGAATCTGTTTCCAAAGATTTGCAAATATTTAAGTGTTTGCATAAAGTAAATTAAAATCATGTTTTTTACTCTGAATTTCAGATGAGCTTACCATGTTTTTCTTGTCAGTGTCTTTATTCAAAATAAACATTTCATAATCACAGTCAGAAAATATTTGAAATACAAAGATTTAAAATGTACCTTACATCAAGTCTTAATCATCTAATGTACAATTTTGAATTTTTTTTTTTAATTCAGATATTGATGAGAGTGGCACCTATGACAACAAGATAGTGTGCTCTGCAGATTTGGCAGTGGCTTGTCTGCACTGGGGCAGGATGGGTGATGATGCAAATGTTTGTAGGGAACTCTTACTTGAGACCATTTGCCTTTCAGTTCTGAGAGAACAGTAATAAGTTTTGGGTTCCTTCCAGAAAATTGGACTGAGATTTGGACCGCTTCTGCTTCCTTTCATAACATGTCAGCCAAAGGTTTCCTTTTTTTGGAGAAGCATTCAAGGTAATTCTGCAGTAATATAGGATCTTACATAGTCAAAATGTACTGACTGATATTATTAATTTTTATGGTGAAATCTATGGGAGCATCTGAAAAGTAAATACCAAAATGGTATGCTTGAAAATATTATAAAATTCAATTTCATACTGTTGGTCACAGTCACAGGTGTGGTGTTAAGTCTGCCTATTAACTAAATCCATGTAGGTATGTGAAAGCAGTTCACCCTGAAAAGTGAAAACTCAGAGGAAAACTTCAGGATGTGAGACTGAATTTCAGTTCTCGTTAACTGGACACAAAACATGGTGGAGAAAATCAGTGGCAAGGTTGTTGTAGCTTCTCTATTCTGGAAGCTCTAAAATCAAAATAATTGATTTTGTTATTGTTTTTTATTCTCTGGAGAAGGGTTACTTCAGGAATATACTAAGAGCTGGGACGTACAAGAGACTGGCTTAATTGCCACAGTGGTCCCATTTACTCTGTGAAAGTTAACAAACATCTAGCTGGATGCATTACCACAAACTTTTGTAGAAAAATGAGAGCTTTATTCTATTACTAAGTGTTTTCCTTTCTTATGCAAAATTTAAAGAGAGGAGCTTTAATCTGCTTTAAAGTAGAGGGGGAAAGTTGATATCAGTGGTTAAGAGAAGCATGGTCTGCAGTCACACAGCAAATGAATGGAGGACTCAAGACTAACAGCCTCTTACAGAGGGCTTCACCCATACTGTGTTTTTTCCTAGTTCCCCCTCTCACTGCCTGATACATGTATGATGAATATGGTACTTACTGTAAAAGAGGTTTAGAACAGCGCAGTATTGGAATAAAGAAAGAACATCACTTTTCAAAGGTTGTTCATTTTGATTATCTATGCCCAAAATTGACATAACCTATTCCAATATTTCAGTTCTGTAGTAAAATCTCATCTGGCATAACAACAGTTTTTCATTTTCTTGCAGAGATGAAACAGATCTTTGGACCTAAAAGCAATTTGACCAAATAGTTGACTCAGTGTTTCACTGTGAAAACAGGCTAAATTGCTTAGAATGAGCCTCAGTCAGTCCGTTAAAAAATAATGTTTTGCATGTAGCTCTGCCAGTATCTGACCTAACCTAAATGAAGGGTGAAATCAAGATCTCTCTTTCCATAGATTTTGGTTAGCTCTTCAGAGATGCTTCAAGCCAGTTCAATTCTTTTTCCACCAAGCACTTTTCTGCACCAACAGAGACTAACGTACAAATCTACACTGTGTATTAGCTGAACTCCAGTGTGTATCTCAGCCTCATTCGGTACACAGCACTGCCAAGCTGCAGATATTTTCTTTGTCCTGGGTCGTCAAAAATTAACTAGCGTCAACCCTCCTGCTATAGACAGGGGCACTTCCCACTAGACCAGGTTGCTCAAAGTCCCATCCAGCCTCGCCTTGGACTCCTCCAGTGTGAGGGTATCCACATCTCTGGGCAGCTTGTTCAGCATCTCACCACCCTCACAGTAAATAATTTTTTCTGGATATCTAATCTAAATCTATGTTCTTCCAGTTTCCCTCATCCCGACACTACATGCCCTTATAAAAAGTCCCTCCCCAGTTTTTCCATAGGCTCTCTTCAGGTACTTCTGACCTTTTCTTCTCTGTGCTGGAGCTCCACATCCTTCTTGTGTCAGAGGTCCCAGAAATGGATGCAGTACTCCATATAGGGTCTCACAAGCACATAGTAGAGGGGCAGAATCAACTCCTTCAACCTACTGGTCACACTTCTCTTGATGCTTCCCAGGATACTGTTGGCCTTCTGGGCTGCAAGAGCACACTGCTGGCACACATTACATCAACTGAAACTCCCAAATCCTTCTCCTCAGGGCTGCTCTCAAGCCATTGTCTGCCTAACCTGTATCTGTGCTTGGGAATGCCCTGACCCAGGTGCAGAACCTTGCACTTGGCCTTGTTCAACTTCATGAGATTGGCATGGCCCACCTCTCAAGCATTTCCAGATCCTTCTGGATGCCATCATTTCCCTCTGGTGCATCAACTGCACCACTCAGCTTGGTGTCATCTGCAAACTTGTTGATACATGTATACACAAAGGAATATATATACACATAAATTAATGTATAGTGTTTACTTATAAAGTATACAATGCTATTTTCTTCCAGTTATTATGGATATGTGTATCTGCTTGCATAGACATTTGTAATTCACATCTATAAAATTGCATTTAAGGGTTTGCTCAGATCCTGCTGAGGTCAGTGCAAGCTGTTGACCTTAATGGAGCTCAGGCTTCTCCCCTGTAGAGCAGCAGGCTGAGTCATTGAACAGCAGATACAACTTCAATTGTTATGCCCCACTCACTTGTAAATTTGGATTGTGTTCTCAATTCTATTATGATGCTTGAACTACTTAGTACAGAACAAGGAATTCAGTACTGAGTTTTTATTTGTGCTCATGGATCTTTAAACTTGGTCTGAGGCACTGACTCCTGTGACATGCAACTGGTATTGAACTGTGGTTGCATCTGATAATTATCTTGACTGCTTTGCTCTTTTGGTTTGAAGATCTGCCTTTGTGAATTGTCACAGCTGTAGTAGGTGCATTATATTTAATGTATAATCATGATAAAAAGAAATTGGCATTTCCTCAGATGTGATAGTTTATTGCAATGCATGCTCACAGCAGATTGTAATGGAGCCTCTTGGTGAGAACGTACCCAACATTTTTTTCTCAGTTTAACTCTGTGTTCTGCACTCATTGCAGTGTCAAGACTTAACAGAAAATAGATTTTAAAATTACCACAATGCTTATGCTTTTTAGAATTCCTCAAGGTGCCAAGTGGGATAACTGACTGTATCAGCAGTGTACTCTTTGTCATTTGCAACATTTAGAATTATGTCGGTGTGCTATTCAATCTAAATGGTTCTCAAGTTCACAGTAAGAGATGTAGTAACATCTCTTGAGATATCCTGAACGTGTATCAGAAGCCATGCTTTGTTATGTCTTGAGAACTGATGATTTTGGCAAGTACAGAGATTGAACACTTCACCCTCCAAAAAGTTACTTTTATACTTATTTTGCATAGTAAGATCTGTGTGTGTACACACACGCACATATATATACATATATCTGTATCACATATATATACATGTATCTGTACGGTACATCTATTAGATGTCATTCTCATGAGTAGAGTGGAAACAAAATTAAATGTTTTTGTGGCTTTTTTGTTTTTTGTTTTTGTTTTTTTTAATAATAATTTGTAAATGTAGCGTTTATTCAGAGCACCTAATGCCATCACACTGAGGCAGATAGCCCAGGTGAGTACTAGTCTGCATTTTAGTGTGATAAGGCTTCGTGGAAAATGTTTTTATATCCTTCAGCCAAATAGCATTTGTTCCTTACTGAGAGGCATTTAGCTCCTGTTCAAAGCATTTGCCGAGTGTGGGCTCTTCAATTTTGCAGTACTTTTCATAGCATCATCCTCAGCCAACAAGAGCCCTAATGCAGAGCAAGGATTTTCTTGGATCTGGGCTGGAAAGTAATTACATCTGAATAAGCTGCCAACGTGTTACCTCTGCTGGGTATTTGTATGTGTTCTTTAGAAAGTGAATTCTTATGTGGCCATCATGTTTTGTGCATCCATGTGTATCACACATATCCACATTAACTCCTCGTGGGAAACATGAAAATGTGACAGTGAGGTCACAAAAAACTGTATTCATGATTAAGAAAAATGAAATTAATTTTAGATCTCAGGGATCTTTTATTTATTTTTTTATTTTTATTTTTATTTTTTTTCCTGGCAGTTAAAGTATTCTAAAAATATCTGTAGAAGTTTCCATTTCTGGTGATGTTTCAGTGAGTGAGTTTTTTAATGATATCTTGTGATTGTTATTTTTTATAGGATCTTTGTATTTGCATGGCAATTGCTCCTATGCTGGTTTTCTATCCCTGTGCAGTGACTTGAGCTGCTGTAGTTGCATAAAAATGATGAAAATTGAGGGTAAATAACTATATTTGAAAAAACAAACAAAAGAAAACCCTAACTGTTTTTGGCATACATAATTGAATGTACCTCTTCTTTTTGTTACAGAACGGTTTACACAGTACAGCCCTAAAAACCTTAGACAAGCATGGAATAAGTAAGTCATCTTTGTTTTAATTACTTTTTTTTTTAATTCAGTACATATGTAAAATCGCTGAAATACTGTTCTTTCCTGCTTCTGTCTACTTTGAATGTTTTTAGAATTGCCACCTTTCTGTAGATTTGGATAAGCTGCATTGCATAATACTTTATTCATGGGAGTGCCAACTAGCAAGATTGTTGAACTCACTGCAAGATGTTACATTATTGCTTCAGACCATCAGTTTTGAGTCTTGTTTTCACCATTCATCTGTAAATGTTATGAGACTTTTAAATGATCTGCTTCTAATCAACTTTGAATGGATTGTTGTTTTCAAGCAATCATCCTCTGCTGCAGGTTCACTGCTGTGAGCTAACAACTTTTCTGTTGTGTATTTTAATTAATTTGACTGAGAAAGTCAATGTGCATTTACTTTATTTTTTACTTTTAGTATTTCCTTAGATTTGTTGTGTTTATATCAGATGGATGCTGATATAAAGGTGTTGTGTTCCAAGTACAGAAAGATTGCTTACAGAACCAGGAATGCCTAACCCACCATCTGTGTAAAGTTTACTGGATTTCTCAGCACATACAGATTCTTTGCACACAGAATATTTGGGCAGCACTGTCTTGAGTGAGAAATATCTCCTATACTTTGAAGAAAGCATATACAGTTTCAGTTGAATGTGTAGGACAAAAGCCATTTCAACAAATTTTAAATCAGAGTTTTTCTCCACCTTTTGACAAAAAATTATTTTATTATTTAATTTAATTTAATTTTATTATTTTATTTTATTTTATTTTATTTTATTTTATTTTATTTTATTTTATTTTATTTTATTTTATTTTATTTTATTTTATATTTTATTTTTCACAAGGCTTCTGATACTCATTCCAAATTTTACTATTGGTGCCAACCAACAGTAGAAGTCAAAATCCTTTTTTGATATCATATTTATTAATAGTAACGTGTGTATATAACTCTGAAGTTCACAGTCACCTGCCCAAGATGGGATTGGGTCTATTCTCAATTTGTTAGTCTGTTATTCCTTCTACTTCTGCTCTTTCCCATCCAATTTGGTCCAGCATGGTGGACTGAATCACAAAGGCATTCTTCATTCAAACCAAACAAAATAAAAGTTTTGAAATTGCGGTTAAATGAGAAAGGAGAAATCTCTTAATGTGCCAGGATTGTTGCTAAAATCAGGGGTTAATTCTCAGATGAGATGCCATCAAATGTCCATCCTTCTGGTCAGAACCTGCATTTCTATAATCCCTTTCACAACCGTGTAGCTCACTCTCTATTACTACAGCATTCTCCTTTGTTACTATCTGATTCCTGCAATTAGAAGAAAAGCTTAACCAAACCCAGTGCAGTCCTTCACAAATGTTTAGTGTCAACTTCCAACTGGCTTTTGACTGTTGGTAGACAAGTTCCTGGGTAGTCCAGTTCAGACTGGAGGCCTAATTTATTGGCTTTTATGGAAGAGACTATCTCCTGTTTACAATACAAACAATATATACACAGGGATTAGCTTCTCTGACTGTCAGTTTTTGTGAAGATTTCAAAATAGTTTTGCTGTTTCTTGTTATCATTGCAGGCATCTTTCAGCATCTCATTCTTCAGTCATGCTGCTTAGAATGATGTAGTGAAAGTCACAACTTTCATTTAAAAACTTAGTAAAATATTCTATTTTCTGTCCTTTAACAAGGAACAAAATTGCAAGCTCATCTTTTCTTTGAAAGTAGTTAATGAAATAGAAAAGCTTGGAAGAAGCAATTATATTACAACATACGCAATTAGATTTGGATTGGGAAAGAAGGACAAGGAAACTAATACTGACGTGAATGTGTTTGCTTAGAGGCAAATATATATGTAAGTAATGTGAATAGATATTGTCACACTATTCCATCCATATTGCAAGCACGGACTGACTGTTTTTCCATATTTAACAGCAATTAGACCTAACAGTATTTCCTATGTATGAATCATAATAACAGTAGATTTGAATTTAAAAGCAGGTATCTTACATTTCTTTCAATTTCATTATATGTATTTTTTTAAATACCAAAAAAGAACAAAACCCAGTTTGCTTAACAAATCCTCAGTCTCCGAGACTTCATAGTTGACACAAATTATGATCAAATCACAGACTGTTTCAAGAGAAGAACAGAGCTACCTCGTTTCTTAGAAACTCCTTCAAAAAATATTTACACATTTTCAGTGCTCCATGCATAAAGGATTTGCAATTTTTCAGCATAAAGGAAGGACTTGAAAGACTGAAAGCAGTAAAAATATGTAACTTCAGTGCTTCATATTTGCAGTTCTACTTTAGTAGGAAATATTTAGTGCCCCAAAATGATGTATCATTTACATTCAAAATGTAAAGGATTTTCTCCTGTTGTAAGTCTTTATCTGTTTGCTGTATTAGAGTGCTTTGGCTTGCAGAGTTGTAGTTAAGTTTCTGTTACAGGTGTCATATTCTCAGGTGTTTATAATTCAACTATAAAACTTATAGATTGTCAGATTGATACATCTTTGAATTTTTCTGTTTTTATTAGGATGCTTCAAATAACATCAATATCTAATCTAAAAAAAATCCTTTTTAACATCCTGATTTAATTAACTGAAGACTATTTATGTTGCAAAAATGTCCCATTTAAAACTGAATAGTTTTAAGGATAATTGGGTTAAGTGTGAGACCTAAAACATAAAGACAAGCATATAATGTTTGTAGTTTTTTAATATATATATATATTGGTTTTATTACAAATATATTTTTTCTATACATCCAGCTAAGAACTTTTGATAGATGCACCTTAAGGAACAATGTTAATGGTCTTAGAAGGATATACACATGTGTTAAAACTTCAGATTTGATGGATAAAGTTACTAATTGCAGTGAAATGACTTTTTGCAATTTGAGGCTAGTATGGGCATCAGTCTTTGTGGCAGGAAAGTGTTTTAGACAATCTCCGTGGCAATCTCTAGATGTTAAGTGTTTTATGGATATATTCTAAAGTAATACCCCTGGATGTTTTTTGAGAGTTTGTAAAGTTTGTAACTGTATCTTTAAATGCTATTTTAGATTGAGAGAAAATGTTGTCTGAAAATTGGCTTACCGTTGACACAGCTATTAATCTTTGCACTCTCATGCTGCAGTAAATATTTCTGCCCAGTGTGGGTATACGCCAGTCAGGGACAGGGCCATGGTACTTCTCAATTGCTCAACTCCATAGCTCTGAGGCTTATAAACATGAACAGAGGCAACAGAAACTATTCTGAGCAGTTTCAACAACCCCTATTCATAACAGTATTCCAGTGGACAGTATATTTATCTGCACAGTACTCCTCTGAGGTGAAATCCTGTTACTGCATTTTGTAGACAGGAGGTTGAGGTACAAAGATACAAAGAAATTTGTCACACAGAAACTGTGAAACAGTGCAAGAATATCTTTAATTTTCTAAACGCTGTGAGTTTTTTTGCCATTTACTGCTCTTGTCTTTCAGAACTAAGCACAGTCCATCCCTTTATCTTATTCATGTATATCTTTTGAGACCCTGACATGGAGGAGTAACTAGAAGTCTTCAGAGAGCCTTACCTCAAAATACACACTTATGTCAGGATAGGGTTAGTAGAAGGAAGAATAATGCTCTTCCAAATTCCACAGAACTGGCCTGATGTCTATAGGGCAGAAGATACAGAGACAAACAAACAAGAACCGTCCAACCGCAACAACAGCAAAAAAATTAACCCAGTTATCCTTAAACAGCAGACCAAGAACCCCCAGAAAGTCACAGATGTGAACTGGTGGAAAAATATTTACACTTGACTGATTATAGCAGCTTTCACATGGTGTGAAATTTAAAGGAGGAACTGGGCAGTGGAACAACAATGTACACAAGATAGTGGCTCTTTAATTCCCAGACCAATAGAAAATTAGCAGAAAGCGTGGAATGTAGGAGCAATATAAAAGTGAAATCCAGCACTCTTGTTATGTAAGGAATCAGATCCTTAAAATTCCCTCAACAGAACAGGTCAATATTAAAGCCTATTTTGGAAGGTATTTGAGGGAAGTAGTATAACAGTGATTTATAATGAATTAAGACCTTTTGAGGCCGAGTTTCCTCACTGTTTGTGAAAACATCAAAAGATTATAAAGATAATATTTACCAGGTAAGGTCTGATTTATAAGTTTTGTAGAAAATACTTATTGTGTTAGGAAATGAAACTTGCTTTGACTTCCCTCTAGTATAAGACTTCATGTATACTGTGTGAATTAATATTGTGGAATGTGATTATGAAATGCTGGTCTAAAATAATTAAGATGTGGTAATATGATCTTCCTATAGAGACCATAGTGAATTATATTGTCACCTTTTTTCTGAACTTTTCTGTTCAATTACTTCTACACAATGAAAACCAAGAACAGTTCTGCCTTCAGAATGCAATGCAGCCTCTTTCAATTTGCAAAGCTTCTCCACAACAATAAACCCTTACGGAAGAATGACAAAAGAGAACTAATTATTCTTGTATGTATTTGGTAGGATATAAAAAGCTTTTACAGATCCTTCTGTCATGATGGGTTGAATTGTAAGAAACTAGGTTGCAAAGAAAAGAAAGATGCATTTGAAAATTTGAAAACACAAATTCTGCTCTGCATAAAAAGCATTGGTACTTCATAATTCTCCAACATGTAGCATTTATTATAGAAATAACAGTTTATTCTTACAGCTAGTCCCACTGATGAAGATTTCTTTCTCCATCAAAATGGCCTCTGTACTTGAGATGGCTCTTCCTGAGAACACAGTGTAGCATTCCAGGATGGCCCTGCCTATTTTGGGACTGCTGTTCTGTGAAAACTTCCTAAATTAAGCAAAGCAAGCAGATAGAGATGTTGCTTTGAATTGGTATTTTATTTCAAGCATGACATGGACTTCAGAACTGTTAGAAGCTGAGACTTGAGGAATGGCTATTTTTATTTTATTTTATTGCTGTTAGTTAGTTTGTTTGTTTTAAGAAAACTTTAGCCTTAGTTAGGCTTTGACTAAAGAGGAAATTCTTCTAATTGCCATTTTTAACCCTTTCACCTGCTGCCCCATGAGCTACCCTGTTCATTGCAATCCAGTCTGTAGTGCCTCTTAAAAAAATATTCAAGCTCTCAAGCACGGTAGAAGTAAAAACCTCCTGAGTGTTGTTGGTAAAACCTTTTTTGTCAGACAAAAGCAAGTCGTGATGGTTTAAAAGCAGGCCTGTGCAGAAGCTGGAGTGTGCCGTGGCTAAGGATGGGTGATACACATATGAGCACACAGTTGGAGCATGCCCTATGGTTGCGCTGGGACCGTCTCCTCACCTCCGTCTCAGGGGACCTCAGGACCAAGCTGGAGAGGCAAGGATGGAAACCAGGCACAAAATGAGGAGGTTTCATGTTTGTAATGCAGAGCCATATAACCTGCCTCAGTTTCCCAGTGATTTGCTTGCCGTGATACTGCTGTATCCTTTTTCATTTCCTATTTTGTTTCCTGCTTCCTATAAATACCTCCTTTATCAGTCATTATCTTTCCCCCTGGGGACGTCAGGAAGCATATCGCGACAAAACCTACGTTAACAGGGGATGCGGAGAAAAAGCCGTTTCCCAGGCGGTGAATTTATTACCCTACTTTGGTCAAAATACAATACAATACAACACAAGCCTCCGGCAGCGAGCCCCCTGCACACAGCCGCGGTGGGGCGGGCGGGCTGCAGCGCTGCGGAGCTCCCTGCAGCAGGAGGAGTGCTTGAGCCAAGGCAGCAGCCGCTCCTCTGCCGGCACAGACCCTTCTCAGCAGTGGAGACTTTTCTTTCTGTCTCCCTAACACCATCTTGTTGTTGTTGTTCGCTGCCTCGTGGGATTTATTAAATTAATTTCAGGGGGTGGAAGTGGAGTGTTTACACGGCTGTGCTTTTTTTTTTTTTTTGGCTGTCTGTTCCTATGCGTAGAACCCACTCAATACTATTTTTTATGTTTCTGGCATCATAAAGGGGCTCAAGTGGAAAAGTGCAAAAGTCAAAGTTCTCAGCCCATCTCAGGAATGTTCGTGCTGAAGCTGAAATGCACTCTGTGTTTTGCCAGCTTTGTACGATGAATTATATTATCCTGATTGAAACCAATGACTGAGAAAGAGCTCCAGAGTTCCCCTATTTATCCCTTTGCCAAGAACAAAAATTCTTTACAATTTGAATGCGAATGTTTTTTTAATTCTAAATGTAAACTACACAAATGTTACAGCTTCTATACATTTGGGCAGGGATTATTGCCCCGCCTAACAAATCTCACTGTTATAATGCCTATCCTGATAATTTATTTTTGCTTTACACTTAATTCCCTGTCTTTTGTGATGTTGTTATGCTTTATGTGTTACATCCTCTTGGCCTAGTTAAAAGTATTAATAAACCTCGTAAATTGGCCCACAAAGGCCTTTGTCCCCTTTTTCTCTATACTACTATGCTGTTTCTTTAGTAAAATCACACGGTTACTATTCTATAATTTTCCTATCCATGACAACTGTAAAAATACAGCCAAAAACAGCATAGATAATCCTTGTTGTATTGTGCAGCAATAATTCTATCTAGCAATGGGCTGAAGTTTGTTGTCTTTATGGCTAGTCTATTATTTCTGAACCAATCCATATTTCTTTTATTTCCCCCTGGAATTAGTTGTTTATAATTCTCTGCACTCTATCTTTGTGTGTAGATTCTGTCCTCATCTCTCAGTTCTCGTAGCATCTTTGTACTTTTTTTTTTTTTTTTTGTCTTTGTTATGTCTTCACATTTAGTTTCATTTACGAACTGATTCAGTATGCGGTATATCCCTTAGTCCAGTTCATTAATAAAGATGTTAAATAAAACTGTGACTAACACTAATCCCTGTGGCACACAGCTGGACACTTCCCTTCCAACTCAGTACATTGCCACTTACCATTACCCTCTCCTTATGGTCTGTCAGGCAGGTTTCAGTCTGTGAGATGGCATAACACATCCCAGCTATTCTGTGTTTGTCTATAGAGGAGGATTTTTAGAGAAACTGCATGAAAAGTTCTCTTGTCACTTTGTTCCACTGATGAAAAAATCTATTTTTAAAACTAATTAATTCGTCTTGTTCATTAGTAGTCTGTTCTTTTAATCACCAATTTTGTCTTAAGAGTTTGCAAAGCCTTTTTTTTTTTCCTAAAACTGTTTTTGTTTCTATATTGTTTATATTTTGTTTCTGTTCTCTGTCTTTTACTACTATGTTGTGAATCAATGTCCAGCAAAATATTCACCAAGATTCTCTTCCTTATTTGAAAAACAAGCTATACCTCAGTATGCAGAACAAACTTTGTAAACATAGCCTATAATTATCTACAGCAATATGCCTGTGAAGAGAAAGGAGGAAAGAGAGCAAACTGTTCTTGTGTGGATTTCATAGAAAGAATCAAAAGACGCTTTACATTTGTTTGTAATATTTACTAATTCTGTAAGAATTCCTTAAGATATTGCAACATATATCAGGTAGACATGTTTATTTGGTGTTTCAGGTATGATTTTTTTCAAAGTATGTTCCTTATTAATGCTTTTGAGTACTTACTGATCTACTCTTTTCAGATGTTTTCGGGTTTTTTTTGTTTTTTGTTTTTGTTTGCTTGTTTGTTTGTTTTTTGTTTGGTTTGGTTTCTTTTGTTGGTGTTTCATTTTGTTGGTTTGGGTTTTTTTTTGTTTGTTTGTTTGCTTTTTATTTGTTTTTTGCTTATGCATTTCTACATGCCAACATTTTATCAATTTCTCAGAATTATACTTTTGGTAGTCTGTTACTCATGTGTTGCCATAGTGCCTCTGTTCATTTCTTGGTTTCAAGTCTAATATGTTCTGATCAGAGGCTCCAAGAATCTTTATATCCTTACATTTCAAAGTCTGCCCTGTTGCTACAATTCTGTACCATTGGTCTTTGTGCTGAAATCCTTCCTTTCTAGGTAATAACACTGCTGACAAAATTTACTCTGAGATGTTTTAAAAACATTTGTCTGAAGAATTGAAGACATACTTTGAAGTCAACAATTTAAATGAAATCAACCTTGCTTCTGGGTATCTCATTATTTGCATGTGGCCACTAAGGGCAAGATTTTTCCAAAATGAGTGCCAAAATATCCTGTGCATCTTAAGAACTGGACTGGCATTCAAAAGTGCTTAAACCTAAGCAGCTGCCGCTGGCTTCGGTGGCTTGATATTTTTGGTAGCTTATTGTCAGATATCACAGATAATTTTTTTTTCAACTCAGCAGCTTCTCTGACTCTTACCTTAGGGTCTCAGAAATTAATATCAGTTTGGGAGGTGGTGCAGACAGGCAGTAAGTGTTATGAATATCAATAATAGTACTGATTTTTCTCACCTCTGCAAATACTTCAAGCCCATCTCAAAACCCATGCTGTTTGGTTCTGTTGCCCACCAAAGAATTACAGAAAATAGTTAAGGGTTCTGCAGTAGTGAAAACATCAAGAAACATCTTCACTAAAACAAATACTTTATTGTTTTTACGTTGAGTTTCTCAGTAGCTTTTATGACCATAGATATTGTCATTCAGCAAGACCTCCTGTAGCCATCTCCCAGAATTCACTGCCGTTTGGACCAGAAAATTTTAAAACACCTCTTTCTCATTGCTTCATTTCCTGTGTTTCCGGTTGTGGCTGTTCTTTCCTGATGTGTAGGACAGTGAAACAAGAATTTTCGCTTTTTCATGCAGTATTTTTTATTTAAAGATGTGAAAATCTGATGTTGTAGGAAACTTGTGATCAGCAGTGATTTGTTTCAGAACTTGCAGTTATTTGCTTGCCAAGTAACAAATAACTTTTGTATGTAAATTTAGTGATGTCTTTCAGTAGCATTTTTTAGAAAGTTTAGAGTTATTGTTTGAGAATTTGTGAAAGATGTTGGCTGCAGGCAGGCCAGAATATATGTAGAAAGGTTCAGTACCTTCTTGAGCTAATTGTCAAAATGGGAAGATGGAAGATAATAATCCTCATGGAAGTATTAAAATGGAGAGGTTAGATTATGTATCTTCAGCAGGATGATCATGAACAAAGAGGCTCGGCGTAGGACTGGTGCACCTGTCATTGCTGGAGGGCAAAGAGGCAAGTGGTTCCAAAGGGAACTGACCTTTTTCTTTTAGGCATTGAGTCAATCCCATATCCTAAGGCACATGTTCTGCGTTAAAATTATTATAACTCCCCTGGTATTAGGTTGAACAACAGACTCTGGTGAGAATCTATGAAAGGAATACATAAAATTAAGGTGGTGGTTGTTCATGTATTGTTTTAAATTAAGCCCTAATAGGAAGTAGGTTCTGTAATTTTGAAAGATTTCACTAAAGCAGTTAAGTTGCTATCTAGTTACAATAAATTTAATTGGAGTTCAGGGAAAAAAAAAGTGAAATGTTGTTTGTCTGAATTAGCAGGTCTCCTGATATCAAAATGTAAATGATAATGGTTAGCAGTAGATGTGCATTCACAAAAAAAAAAAACCTGGACCCATTTAAATAATGTAATGTATAATATAATACAGTGTATATCTAAGGTCTGCTACTAGCTGAATTTATATCTGTAAGATCTGATTTACAAATAGAGAAAACTTTCTGTTAAATTATTCACTTCTCATAATAATTGATCTTACAGAGTTGATCTTATGCTGGAGTATGTTTGATCATAAATTCAATGAAAGCAGCCACCATCTTTGTGATGTTTGTCCAGCTAAATCCTTCAGTGAATAAAATAATAAAGATGCCAGCTGTGTGTGTTTTATGATCACTGCTGCAGTAGGAGGGTAGAAATACAGGCGAATAAAAGCTCTAATTTCTCATGTTGAATTTGTGAGCTCAGAGTCTTAGTCTAAAGAATTTAAATGGAAAGAAGAAATGTTTTTCATCTGTCATGTTCTCATAAATGTGTTGTTTGCTTTTGTTTAGGAATGCAGAACAGAATAATTTTTAGATATTACCATTGTTTTGAACCAAACTTGAAAAATCTAGGGAAATCTTATATAAATAGATGAAACGTATGCTTTTCTCTCAGGTAAGAATAACCTTTGTTTTTGATTTGCATCCTTCAGTTAGATTAGTAGCAATCTTAAAACTGTGTTTACTCCTTAATACTAACTGTACTGTTAGTGAGCGCCAAATCAATTTTACCACCATAACATAAAAAAAAATCAACTCCAGAATATGGCTGGCCTTCTTTCAGCATTATGACTGTTTTGGAATAGATTGTTATATTCCTTTTATTTCTTTCATATTTGATCTTTAAAGTGCCCCTGAGTCAAGCTTTATTCTGCAACCATGAGGGCATGAATCCTTCCTGAGATGTTGACAGACAGTGTTTGGTGTATATCATTTTTCTGTCAGATACAACCTATGTCTATAGTGCTAACTAAAGCAGAGCCAGGCCCGATCTTCTGGCCCTGAGGCCATGTGGCAGACCTTAGCTACATCTGTAGGAGGAAGTGCTTGGGCATGCATCTCCTGTGGGTTTTCTGCACTTCCCATGCAGCTGCAGGTGCTATTACTATTTTTAAGGTGTTCAGTATTGGTTTTTGAATTCAACATTTCCAGGATAAGACAAGACTTATGTTGCAGGCTCCAGGAATAGCATAAAATTTAAGGAAATATGTTGCGTGCCCTGTTTCTAAGAGGCTTGTGGATACAAACTTTAGGGAATAGACCCATTGCAGTCTTGAGCTTGTTTCCAGAGAAGTTTCCCACATTTCTCTCTCTACAGTGCTAACGTCATTTCTTGCCTGGGTTGGAAGTCTTAGAGATGTTTTTATCCATCTTTTCCTTATCCTGTGCATCCAGACTGCTTTAAACATTTTTTTCTGAGATACTCATTTTTTTCTCCTCCAAGCAGCTATGTCATTCAGATCTTGACATCCTACTTTTTCTCAGTTACCACTGTATACTTCTCATATCTTCTGCCCAATGCCCTTCTTCAGATCCCTCAGTTTATTTATTTTTTTCTGAGTTGAGCTCTCCATCCAGCGCTGGCTTGATCATCTTATCCATTTCAAAATGCTTCACAATTAGTCCTCTTCCTTCAGCAAGCTCTGTCTTTGCTCCCACTCTTTTCTCAGCCACATTTAGTCCTCCTGTTCCCCACATCTTTCTGACAGACTCAGAACTACTGCCTTCCTTTCTGTGAATCACACTGCTGTGTGCCCTGGTTTAGCACTTCTTTGCAGTCCTTTTCAACATGCTTCTTGTTCTCAATATGGAAAGTGCTGTGATCAGTCCTCATCTGCTTAGAATGCCTGAAATCTGTTTCCTTTCCACTGAAGCATAAAAACCGTGTAGGTATTTACCTGCTTGTCCTGACTCGGTGGCAACACACGTGATCAGACATATAGCACAGCTCCATGGGTGCGACATTTTCCTCATGCTAAATCTTTTGAAAATCCACCTACTTACTTTAGGTCAGTAGAAGTGGTTTGAGCTCTTCTGGCAGTCGGTTTTACTGATAGCTGGCTCTTTGGGAAATCTGACCTTTAATGGTCACTGTAATACATAACAATTTTTATTTTAGTTCTTAAATCACCTGTGCTGATTTATGTCTAAATAGCAGTAACTCCCTGCTTAGCTGTATCTCTTTCATGCTACTTCAGCAGGTTAGGATTTGCAAAAATCATTCAAGATTGAGTCTTTCCCTATTGAAAGCTGAGTATCAGATAGCACTGCATCCTCACACACACACGAGTGCAAGCACTTACAGTCGATATATTTCAGTAGCTGGTAGCTAAAATATATGGAATTTGTGGCTTAGTCGGTTCATAATTAAAAAGGCATTAAGATGTTGTGTCAAAGCTGAGCAACTTTATTTAAAAAAAGAAAAAGAAAAAACAAGCACACTTCAGTACAGGTACATGTGGATATGTACTGTTTCACTTAAGAAAAATACAAAATTGTATTTTCTTTTCTCCATATTAAAGAGCAATTGCTGTTTTCTTCTTATGTAGTAGTCTTGTGCCTGTGAAGCACTTAAATTCATGCTTCTTTTAGCAGATTGTCACATACGTATTTGTCTCTTAACAATTACTGTTGCTGTTAGCATCAATACCAGGCACTGGATTTCCAGTCAGCCAGCTTCTTCCTTCTGGATGATTCCTGATGTCCCCTTTAGAAAGTATTTCCATTAATGTAATGAGAAATAGCAGTGAGAATGAATTTGGAGAAAGAATGGCACCTTCTGCACTATGCTGTTGGTGTGAATGTGTTTTCCCATGCTGGGATCTTTCCTGACGTTATCAGAAGCAGTACCTGGTACCTGAACGCTGCAAGTAGTTCCGAATGATATCTAAATATTTATGTATAATAACATATAATGGTTTGAATGTATTACCCATAATCTCTCATTATAATAACCTTGGTTTACTCCTCACAGTGGTTGTTACGTATGCATCGTTTTCCTGTCGTATTTCTTAGTTTAGGAGTATAGTTCCAAAAAGACCAAGATACCTACTTGCAAGTAATTGCTTAGTCTCATTGGGTTCAACCAGGCAACTCATATACATAAAGTTAAACACATGCATATGCCTGGGGTCTATCTTCATGAGCTTTCCAAGCTTGAGGCATTCTCTCTGCCTCCAAATCTCTATCCACTTTTAATGAGCTGTATAAATAAATACAGAGTACTCTTGATCATTCTGTATCCATAAAATGCATTTTATTAGCTGAGAGGTATACAATAATAGAAAATATCAGACTATCTGATGTTTTAGGATGCTGTGGGAGGACAGGACAAGTAGCTGTTTCCAAGTGGTTGACAGACCTGAGGCCCCAGCAAGACAGATTTGTAGGTTAACAGTGATAAATGATCTCTGCCTTTGCAGAGTAAAGCAAGGTCACTCTTCTCAGGGCGCTGCTGGCATGCTGCAACCTTGCAGCAAATTCTTGTGGAAGTATGGAGCAAACAGAACAGTTCTTATTTACAGTAGAATTAAATTAAGACTTCTCAAACCCAAGACAATAAAATATCAGGCAGGAGGGCAGAGATTTACAATTCAGTGCTAATGTTTATTTACCAGAACTTAGTTCTTTTTTTAGCTTTCAAGTGGTGATAGGTCCAAAAAGACAATTGTGTTGTTTTCCTGTAACCATTTAATTCATGCAGATAGGGGAAACTTTCTTGACTGTCCTAACAACTGCACCCACTGACAAGTTTGAAATCCAGAGGTTGGTTGTTTTTTACTGTGTTGTTTTTATTTGGATTTCTTTGAAAACAATCAGGTTGTTGAGGGTGGGAGGAAGAAGAGCGCAGAGGTTGAACTATAGCGTGTGCCAAAGTTTTATTTCAGCTATTTCTATGTCAGGGGTGGGATGGGAGGTTGTTCCCTCCTTTCTTTTTTTGGCTCATGTCCAGCCAGGGAGGAAATAAATATGTGAAGAAAGAATGCTATGGAATGTTAACTTCACTGCCATATTTTCTTCCTTTTATCACGCCCCAAGATTCAGTGAAGTTGATATAAATTCACCATGCCTTCTTTTAAAAAGCATAACAGAAAGGCATTCTTCCTTTAAGAGTCAGACTGTAAAAGGTGATTTTCTTTCACTCAGTTTGGTTTAAGCCTGTAAAAAGCATTAAGTGAAAAATCTGATATATTTGTTAGGGCATTTATTGCATTACTAACTTATATTTTCAGTCCTCAGTGAAAGGTTTATAGAGAACATAAACCTTGAAGAGCTTTTGTTCAGGATTAAAGATATATTTTCCCCATTTTCTGGTGAAATAATAGCTCATAAAATGATTGGAGTGTTTGTAATTATTTTTAGATATTTTTATTTTCCAAGGATATTCTGTACAGTTTGCTGAGATGCATGAAGAAGGATTTTAAGAGCATCCTACTGATCATAAGATCCACACTCTAAAGAATTTAAAAATAATCAAATGCTCCTGATTAGGTGTCACCACCATGTTGTTGTTCTTCATTAATTACATATACAGCAAGCAAAGACCTTCCAGTAAACTGCAAATCGGGTATGTTCAGTAGTACTCTGTGATGGTGTAAGTAATATATTATGTCTTTCATAATGAATATCTTTAGTGCAGTGCTTGCTGTGATGCTGAAAGAATTGAGATACCTGATTGATGGAGGCATGTAAAATCATAAAGAAGTAATTGCTAAATTCTTTCTAGAGCAAAATGGTGAGGGATGTTCACATTACAATTTCTTAGAAAGTGCTTTCCCTGGGAAATATCTGTATCTGAGTAGAAACTGCTGAAAACTGGGTGAATGAGTGGATGGAAATGAAATACCCAAGTTAGAAAATATTGTGCGTTCAAATAATTTGTTGTGATTTTAAGCAGTAGCAGAATACTATGCTCATTTATCATGTTGCATGGAATATCATAACCTGAGAATTTCCAGAATTTCAGGAAATTACATGATCTTATCACAGAAAGCCACACTTGAGAGTATGTTACAACATAGCATATATTGCACAGTTGCTGCTTAAATTTTTCTTCTTCTTCCTGTCTTTAATGTCTATCACAGTGATCTCAATCACTTCTTTTGATGTTCCAGTGTATATTATCAGTGAGCAGTATACATTGTCAATGAGGAGCTTTTACTGTCTGTGTGCTTTATGCTCTCTGTAGTTGGCAGTGAGTTTCTTTGAAAGATTTCATAGTCCAACATATTTATTAGGAGACATCAGAGCAAGAGCTATCTTGGATGTATGTCAGACCATAGGAGGATGAAAACCAGGACACTTTTAAGTCTGTTGTATATTGACTGATTCTCTTTAGCCTTTATGTTTCAAGCTCAAATCAACCACATTCAGTTTTCAAAGGTATGATCCTGTATGATGCAAGCATTTCAAACTGAATATCGCCAGCAATATCAAGTTGTGGAAGTATAATAATGTATCTGAAACAGACACCAAAACATATCACATACAACAGAGAAAAAGGCAGGGAGAAATAGACTCATAGTGTAGTTTTGGTTCTGAATTGCATCCAGTGACATCCCCATAGGCAGATCTGAATAGTTTTATCTTCTAGTCACAATCAAGCTTAATAGCTATCATTAAAAGAGAATTGCTGTGATGGTCTGGATTACTTTATTGTCCAGTTTAGATGTGGCCAAACTGAGTATCTGATGCCTCGCATGGCTCACAAAACTATTTTACTACAGCAGTACCATACGACTGGTGGCAAAGTTGCTTGAGCCCAGAAGACAAAACAGTAATCATCTCCAGCTGTAGAAGAATCAATCCACTACTCAATGCCTTTAGCCTGCTGCGTTCCCAACCTGCCAGTGGGGGAGGACACTGAAAATCACCGTCAATTCCTGCCATTTCAACTACTGCCATTCTTCCCTGTTAGTCTCCATACGAACCAGAAATGTTGGGCTTATGTGACTCAGACTTGAAACTATGTTATTTGGAGCCATCCAGATACAGCCAGTCCTGATTTTCCAGATTGGACCAGAGCACTACAGGTCTTGATATTTGAGTGTATTTATGCTTGAGAGAAAACTAATGTTTCTCAAAATAGAGACTGATATTGTATTGTTCCATTCTGAGAAGTTCAGAACCTGCAGCTACATATAATAATGATTTATGTATTGGTTCAGTAGGTTCCTTTAAGAATTTACCAGGCATATAAGAATAATATATCTAGATGTAAATGTGCAGTAATTATATTTAAAAATAAATATAGCTGTAGTGTTAGAACCTTTATTTGTCACATTCACTTTTTTCATGAAATACTATTGCTTTCATGGCTGCTTTCCAGCTACTGAGAATTAGTTCAGATGTGTCAGGGTTATTAGCTTGTTGGAATGCACTGCATGAACCCACCTCCACAGTTTCCCAAAGAGGGCTATGACCTCTTATACATCTGTGTAAACAGCAAAAAGAATCAAGCACCAATACCTCTAGCTCTGTGCACGTATGAGGAGAGCACTCATGAGTGTGTATCATGACTTTTTTTTTGCTAGTAAACATGTTGATTACCCTTCCAGTACTTCAACAGATAGGACTGCTGATGCTGTCATTCGCTAATATAATTTAAAATGATTAAACTAATTTCTAAGACACCCAAGAGAGATTGTTTCATACACCCGTATAGGATAACATGAAGATGTAAAGGTTCGGGAGTGCAGTTGTACACAAGAAAACATAGCAAGAATACTGGAAGCAGTGTAGTGCCTGACCTCAGTGTCAGATTTCCCCCAGTTTTGCTCATCTTAGAAGCCTGAACAGCATTTTGCACTCATGTGCAAAATCCTACTCATTGTAATGAATACCAAGAAGTATTCCATTGAGCTGGTGAGAGCCTGGAGAGCATGGTTTCCCATCTTGCATACAGAGAGCTCTGTCATTCTGAAACAAAACTGCTGCCAGCAAATCATTTTGTCAAGAGTGAGAGTGAGATTTTGTCAAGAGTGAGAGGGATACTGGATGTCTGGAGATGTGTCTCTTCTAAAGAAGGCATACAATGGAGGCCTCAAGCAGGTGGGGGGGATGATCCCCAGGCTGAATTTCGGCTGTGTGGCTGCATTTGTAGGTTAATTGTTTAGTATGTGGTTTGGCTTGATGTACCTCTACCCTGTGCTGTAGAGCAAATTCTGCTTTCTGTGGTTGATCAGTCAGTCTGAGTAAACCATGGCTTCAGTGAACCTTCAAAAGCTGTTTCCTAAATTTGTTCATCCGTTTTAGTCCTTGGTACCTTCTGTGTAAAACACTGAGAAAAAAAAAACCAAATCATATTCTTTACTCTGCTAGATTTCCATCCCCTAATCTTTATTAAAAGCTAAAAGCATGGCATCCCAGATTGGGTTAATTTCTTGGTTCATGATGGCTGACCAACCCATGCAGCAGCACTGTGGTGGCCCTCTGGGTGTGGTGGGGAAGTATTTCCCCAGTGTCCTTTTTATGCTGGAGCTTGAAGGATGGTGTGTGTCCTCTCCAGGGCTGTAACAATGGAAAATGCTCTTTTTTTTTAGTAAAAAGAAAATGTGACTTGAAGTAGTCTCTGCTCCAGTCTGTCAGCTGTGTGCTCTGAGCAGAATCACACATGTATTCAGAGATGCAAAACAGTCAAGGCAGAGAGGGGCATCAGCTGGTCAGAAGATAAAGGGATTTGCAATGAAATCATTAACTGTAATATATGAAGTTGGCACAGCTTTGTGTCAAGAGAGGCCTAGAGACTGAGGGAAGGTGGAAAGACTGCCAGCCCCATGCAGGCTTGGGTGAAAATCCTAAAACTGGAATATGGCCTTCACGGCTGTGATTGTACGTAAAATATCTGTAAGCTTTAAACTACGCTTAATGATGCAATTGTTCTAGTTGGCTGTTGTTTTGTCTTTCAGCACTTCAGGTGACAAGGGATTTCTTAGAATAAAGAAGCAGAGCAGGGGGTCCCACGGGAGTTAGGTGCCTCCCTCCCCTGGGCCATGCTGTAAACTCCAGTCAAGAAATGAATTAGTGATATGCTGTGAGAGTCTTATCTTGAAATGGAAAATACACACAGTAAACGATTTTTGCTTTGGGAAGTATTTACCTCATGCTGTTAGGAGTACATAGCATATTATCTCCATTTGTTTTAATGCCCATTTGTCTTAATTATTAATGTGAATTCGGGTTGCATTCTTCATTGCATTTAAAAGCAAATCACCCCAAGTTCAGAAGTTCATTGCACATGCCCCAAACTTTTTTTTCTCAAGTGCTTAAACCAGACCAGTGATCTTGGTCATGTTCTGCTTGACCAAATACTGACCTTCCTTGCAGTAGAAAGACATTCAAGCCTGTTTTATAAAATTAAATCAAATTCATGTAATCCAGTGAGATTTACAACTGCTCAAGTCTAGTCAGATTCAAATATGTTTAAAGTGAGACAGGTTCATACAGTGTTTGCTTTTGTTGAGCTAAGGCAGAGAGATTAAGTTGAAAATCAGTGCATTTTTGCAAGTGTCATCAGAGTAGGTCTGTAAAAATATTCCCAATATTTCTCAGAATAATATATACGTATTATCTAATACTCATTGTCAAAGATTTATCTGTACTCAGCTGCATGCCACATTTTCTGAAAGTATGTATGCTGTCATGGCTAGTAACTGTTCCTCAGTGATTAGTGTGACAGTAAGTGAAGCGTGAATATTGAGACTTGCCATATCATGCATGCCAAGTTACTATATGGCCCAACTGCTGTGAGACAAAACATGCTATTATGTTTTAGACACAAAGCCATATTGTATGAAATTCCATTCTGTCACATACTGAAGGAGGTGTATTTAAAAATCAAATCTTTTTTTCTTTACCCTTTTTTGTTAACTTTTCTATATTAGATACTTAACTACTGAACCCCATCTGAACATTCAGCTTTTGTTCCTATTGAAGACTCATGTTTCAAACTTACATAAAAAAAAATCATTAATGTTTTAAAGAGGAGATTTTAAAGAGACTATTGGAAAAAAAAAGAAAAAGAAAGAAAGAAAGAAAAAGGAAACAAAACTGAACGGGCTGATATTCCGAACTGCTGTGGTTATGCATATGCACTAAACGAGGTTTTTCAAGCAATTCTGATATAGTAGGTGAACATGATCATACAGTGCATTTTTCATAAGTGAAAGAATAGCTTCATCTTAAACAAAGCAACAAAATTTGTCATGTAGTCCACTAAGGCATCAGTTTTAAGACCGACGATCTTAGGATTCCGCATGCTTATGGCTGCTGCAACGTCCAGTGACTTCCAGAAGTGACCTTAGCAAAAGACATCCTATTTGCAGAATAATTTTTTTCATCACTGTGCAAATCTCCACAAACAAAACTACCACTTTTATGTAGATCTCTACTTAACTAAAAGTCATGTTCTGTTCCTTGAGTAACTTGGAAGATCTTCTTCAGCCTGTAGTACACAGGAGGTGAGATGTGACCATTACTGTCCCTTAAGACTTTAAAATCTATAAATGCTTGGAAACCTGATGCTAATAATGTAGTAATGAGAATCTTCAAGGCACTGTATAAACAACCCCAACAGCCGTACTTGGAGTATGATCTGGGCAAGAAAATTTAATGATTAGAGCATATTGAAGTACTTATGCAGACTGTGAGATGATCTTAATCTTTTTTTCTATTTATTAATTATAAAACAGGTTCTAATTTTGACTGATTTATTCACAATTGTTTCATTAGTTGATATGATATTTTTTTTGCAGTCCTAGATACTTTTGTTTTTATATTGTATTTATAGAATCTGCTCAGTTTTTGACTTTGGCTTCTTGGTTAACTGGTATCTTTGTGGTTTCTAAGCTGAGAAGATGATTTTGGCTTTCAAAAATCATTCCTACTCAATTTGATTTCAATTTATTAATAAGTCTGATTTTCTTTTTTAACAAATCTTAGCAATGTATCAGATACTTCGGTGATGGAAGCAAAGCAATGACACCACTTTATTCCAGAACACCAAGGAACTAGAGTGTTGTTATCCAAAATTTCACGTACAGTTCAGAATCCATTAATTTTTGAATTATGCTTCCTTTCTTTTTTCCTTATGCTTTGCCAGTCTTAATTAGCATCTTTAATATGCCTGTGGATCAGCTAAGCATGGTAAAGTTCTTTTTCCTCATATTGGAGGTTAATATTTCACTACTCAAAGAAATGGTCACATTTTTATAACTTAACACTGTCTTTCATCAAAGACAGGGCAAATTTATTTTGCCTACAAAAAATGATATAGCTACCTGTGTATAGGAAAAAAGTACCTTGGTGAAATGATTTACCAGGGCCTCTCAACAAATAGTTGGTGCTAGTGGGATAAAGACACAAAACAAGCCTCACTGGCTCAATATAATGATGAGAATTTAGGTGTCTAGAAGAACAAATGCCAATTCTTAATGGGCATTCAGTCATCCTTTCTCATTTCTCTGTTAAGAATTGTAATTTTTTTCCTTGTATTTTGCTGTGCTCTTTAATGGACTTAGCTGTGTTTTTCAAAGAAGTTGAATAAAAGAACGTTTATTTACTAGTAGTTTAAGGAGTCTAGAATTAATCCTTTTGTCAAACCTGATTTACAGGCAATGACTGTCTAATTTGAGATGCCTTTCTTTTGTCATGAACTTAAAAATGAACGAACAAACCAAAAACAGAAAAAATATACCTATCATAAACACTAGAGTTTTGCATCTGTTCAACCTAGAGTACTAATTCCAAATCCCTACCCTGAGGTTTCTATAGGTATGTGGCTGATGAGAAATAATGGCTTAAAAAGGTCAGCATTTCTGAGCAATTGATCCCCAGGTAATTTTTGGGCAAATAATTCCATCTGTTCTTCAAGTCCAGATAGACAGGGACAAAAGAAAAAAATTCCAATGTTTAATCTACGTTCTCTGAATGGTATTTCAGAAAACCATCTTGAGCTGAACAAGGAGAAGAAATACGAAATATGTCATAGGTTTATTAATTTTAGAGCACACTGATACCATCTTTTTCAATTACTGCAGTATTTTGGACTGCAGTCTGCTATTCCTCTAATGGTAAACTAACACATATTCATAATACAGAGGAGGTCTATAGTATATCTTGACATTTTTACCTGACAAGTGATCTGTAATGAGCAATTTATACTATTTATAGAATTATCTACTAATGGTAGTAATAACACGATGTGTATATGATTCAGCATCTGGTTTTGAACTGTGTATTATAAGAAATTCTGTGGCTTTGGAAACAGGGTATCTGTACAATCCTAGACCAAAGCTGCATCCTGATGATAACTATTTTTTCTTTTCTCTCAGAATGTACTATTTTTAGCTTATATTTTCATATTATACCACAAGCATATAACTCCTGCTAAAATAATGAGTTTTCCCCAAATTCTCTAGGTAGCTCACAAAAGGTAGTTCACTTACAATTTAATGTTTGCCTTGAATGAACACCTGATGAAGAGTCAGCCTCCTGCCATGTGAATACATGAAAAATAAGTCAGTACTTCCCAATATGCCTTTATGGAACACGATGCTTATATTCATGTTGATTTTATCATTGGATACATGACAGACTTTTATAAATAATTGTTATTTTAAGCCTGGATTTCATGCTTTTTAGATAGTACTAACCATTTGTCTCCAGTGCTATGAACCCTCAGTCTGTTGCTATGTTCAAATAAAATGTAAATGAAGAAATCAGAACAGTTGCTTTCAAGATGCTGCTGTTGCTCGTAATCCTTCAGAGTACTAGGTAGGGTGTGTGTGATATGGTGCATTATATGCTCTATATATGAAAACTGTGTATAAATTTTGAACAATCCATCCAGAAATAATTCATTGACTCCCAAACCAAAAGAATGTGTTTCTCTGCAATGCTCACAAACAGACTTGATTTTATACTGGCTAGCAAGATGCTTGTTTCAACTGAGACAACTGCAGATGGTATTAGTAAACAGGATAATGAGATTGTTATTCAGAAAAATCTTCTTGTTTGTGTTTCAGGCTGAGCTATGTGAATCATGCAGAAGATCTAGCCTCCAAACTACTCCAGTGTTTCCCAAAGAACAGATTGTCAGCACAGGCAGCCTTGAGCCATGAGTATTTCAGTGATCTGCCCCCTCGGCTATGGGAGTTAACTGATAGTGAGTATAACCTCCTCTGAATCGATTAAAAACAAAGACAGTAGTTCATAGAGGTGCATGTGATCGTATGTATGCTAAAACTCACGTGCAAACACATTCACAGATGTGCACATCCATGCACAAAATACGTGAGTGCAATAGGTATCTGAAATTACATAGTTAGCTTATAGTTAGCTTGACAGAGGAAAAATTGATTCTTTTTCTTTCTTTCTTTCTTTTTCTTTCTTTCTTTTTTTTTTTTTTTGCTATCTCTGCTCTGCAGTCTGCAGCTAGCTATCTTTGTATTTGATTATGTGTGCAGCCAAGAGAATTATCTGAATTGTCATAAAGCAAAAGGAAAAATACAATTTACATATTTAGTGCTTTTCATTTTCTGACATACAGTATGTTTTAACTAGCTGCAGTACACAGGATAAAAATCCTGAATCTCTATCTGTCATAACAGTAACCTTTAAGAAGGGAATTGGTATTGAGAAGTCTGAAAAACACGAAGTAGACAATTGGTTAATTTGCTGAATTAAACAGCATAAGTAGAAGATGGGGGATGATATTGCCAATTGAGAATGCTTTCAGTGATTACATACATCTTTTTATTTCTTTTATAAAACAAAATGCATTCCAATTGACTTGTCTAAAATCAGCACGTATGCTGACAGTTATCTCTTTAATTCTTTTCCAGAGTGTTAAAAATGCACTACTGTTTATTCTATGGAAAAAAAATGATCACGCATAATGTTTTTGCTTGGGAAGATTCTAGCACTGTAAATTGGTTTCACAGGGAAATACCAATTATTATTTTAATATAACTTAATATGAAGAAGAGGAGTGTGCATTGATTAGAACAGTGATTGCTATTTTCTGCTTTCAAACATGCACCTAGTAGCAAAAGACCTAAATCCAGTTCTTCAAGGTAAAATCTTTGAATAAATGACAGTAACACATGTGCTTAATTATTGCTAATGTAGAAGTTCGCCGGTAAAAAATTTAGTTCACTTTCTGAATATTAATCCTCAATAGATTTTGTTTACTTCAGTCTCAGTAAGAAAACTCTTCCAAAACTTTTGCTTCTCCACTCTCAGTGCGTGTAATAGTTACAAGTTGAGCTAGTTCTGTGACTGGCATTCTAAGTGCCCCTACTCCTGACACTACCCTGAAGAGCTCTCTCTTACTTGTAGAAAGTCTGAACGTTAACACTGAAGTGGTAACACTACATTCTGTACAGCATAGGTTATGTCACAGATATTGTCTATGCTCCATAAAAAAATTCCCAGCTCCCTCCTCTGTCATGAAAACCCCCTGCCCACTCCACTGAGTTTTCTGACTGTAGCCCCTCGTAAGCTGAAAATTCAAAAGGCGTAGTGTAAATTAAGGGTACTATTGAAAGTCTGCCTTTGCTGAAATGGAGGCAAAGAGATTCATTTCTTCAGAGCTAATGAAACATCAAGAATGCCAGTTCATTTATCCTTTTTCCTTTAAATGGGAAACAAAAATCACTCTTCGCTGGTGACATCTCAATCCTTCTGACTGCGTGATTTAGTCTAGCCAGGATTTTGAATTCTGAATTCTGCAGTAGTACTTTTCTGTTAATATGGACTTATTACCCACTTGCCACTTAGTTTATCAGTCAGTGGTTAAATCCAGTTCTATCAGTGAAGTAAATGCCTACACATTATCACTCTGCAGCAGGCTGCCAACAGAGACAGTCTTGTCCTAGTCATTAACAAGCACAATGTATGCAGAACACCAGAGGGGAATTAAAACCACAAAAAATACCTCAGGGTGGTATTTTTAATATGAGAATTTAATTTGTAATTTCACAGATTAAGAATTTTGGCTGCATTAATCCTTTTATCAGCTCACAGCAGGTTATTTGCAGAAGCATAACCATAAGGCGATATTCATTGGCAGAAACACGTCTTTGCATAACGTTAAACATCAGGAGCAGTGAAACCTTTTGAAGGGGGGAGAATAAAGATGAAAAATCATTATATTTTAAAGCAAGGTTCTTCTAAATGCCTCCAGTAAAATTTTGAGTTACAGAAAGACTATTTCTGTGGCTAGCAGATAATCATTGTGAAGCATAAATTCAGATGCAAGAAAGGACAATCCCGGTATCAAATACTACAATCATTTCTATTTAATATGACTTGGATATACTTGTAAACATATTTACAAAACAAAGAAGTCATATACTTTGGAGAGTTGGGAAAATGTTTACTGTAAAAAGAAATTACCACTTTTTGTGATTCTGGTTCTCTGGGTTAATGTTTTACATTGAGAAAGACTTTTTATTCATAGCTAATTAAATGCAGGTATAAATGCCCTGAGAATCTGTTCACAACAGAATCGTGTACATAACAGTATCCATCATGGAATGTTGTCCATTTTCAGTACTGAATTGCAAAATTGGGGATTTAGGATCATAATCAATGAAGGACTCACAGGTGAGGCAGAAGAAAGAGAGAGACAAAAAGTCAACTGTATGATTTTTCCATCTGAAAATATTGTTTCTTCAGAATCACAGTATTTCACAAAGGTATGATGCTTTGGCCTAAATAAATGTTAAAAAAAAAAGTTTCACTGTCTCTTTTTGAGGTTTAATACTAGGTATTAATCTTCTGTATAATATTTTACAGAATAACACTTTAATCTTGTGCTTTATTTTAAATGAGTTTGCAAAACTTATTTAAAATTTAATTCACAAAAGGGTTGATTTGGGTTTGGGTTTGGTTTCAAGTCCAGGCGCAGGGTCAATTGGGAGTTAGATTTCCAGACAGGAGCTGTCTGACAACTAACCACATTCAGTTTTTAAAAACATTACATTAGAATGTAAGACTTAACAATTTAGCTAAAAAATTCTTGTCAGGGAGTACAGTATAGTTTGTGAAGCAACACAGTTCTCATTTATCTCAGACATGCAGTTATCTATAGATTAACCCATTACTGTATACGTATTCTTGCTATTTTCTATTGAAGAAGGTAATTTCAGTCCTTCCTCTTTCCTGCTTTTGTATCTGAAAGCTCATATTGATTTATTTGCATGGAATATGTCATCTGTAATGCGTGCTGCTAGCAGAATAGGATATAGGATATATAGGGTAGCAGAATATCAGATACAAGTTGAGATGTCAGAAGTATGGTGGGAAGATCTGAATAAAAAATATCCTTGTCTTTTAAATGCACAAAATACAGCTGTGCTAATCTTTAATCTTTATCAATCAGTCAAACAAAAGGAAACTGTTACGGCCTTGATTACTTCTTTTAATGGACTGTCCATTAACATTTCCTCATGCAGTAATGCACTGGCAGCTATCTGAGGATATTTTTGTATGCACATTTGTTCTCACATTTGTTCAGCAGTTTGAGGTATCCCGAGAAAGAATGAGTTTTCATATCATCAATGTTTGAGTCCTTAACCGTTTGCAGCCTGACCTCTGTGATTAATGTCATGTCTGCTGCTAATTAGTTGCCTGGTGTTACATGGAAATCCTCAAGGTTTTTCTAACTCATGCAGAAAGGATTTGCCTTATGTGAAGGCTTTTTGAATTTCTGGAATATTTTTAACAAACCTAATTATCTTTAACAGTTAATAAAATGAAGCCTAATGAAGTAGCTCACTTCTACAGGCTTGAAGAGATTTTGAAGATCGTATATGTGATGTCAAGTTATTGCAGAAATTTGCTGATTTTTTCATCTTCATAATTATCCCTAAATGTTGTCAGGAAATTTTATGTGTAAAATATGATTTATAAGCATTTCAAGAAGAAGTAAGCAAGCAAATATGCACTGTGGAAACAGTGGTGTGGGGTTTTTTTTTGTTTGTTTGTGGGGTTTTTTTTGTTTTGTTTTAAAGGTGTATGCAACAGAAATGTTAGCATCAGACAGCTTCTATCATAGTGCTTGCCATTCCTTTCCATTCACAAATTTTACAGTGCTTTCTTGCATAATTGGGTGGTATACGTAAAAGCGGTATTTATCTATTCAGTGTTGTGTTTGGCATAGATATTAACCAATTATTTTTATATTATTACTTTTTGGGGAAAAGCCAAAGTTTCTGAATTGACATTCTGTTTTGCAGTGTCTTCTATTTTTACTGTACCGAATGTAAGATTACAAGCAGAGACTGGAGAAAGCATGAGAGTCTTTGGGAAAAACAATAGTTATGGCAAAGGTGTATCAAACAGCAAACACTGAAGAAAACCTGAGTTTCTAATAGATTACACAGGTAAGACATGGTTATTGGAAGGTATGTCTTTGAAAATACAATTTATCTTAGATTTCTGTAGACCACATATAAAAATGAACCAAATGTTTCTTAAATTGCACGTGTTCAAGCAGATAATCTGTTTTTTCAGTATGCATCTGTCAATATGATGAGTGTAAATTCTTGGCCTTGTGGGCAGGATCAGTGTGACTGACAGGCTGAAAACATTGCAGAAGTCAGTGCCAGCAGATTAAACACTGAATTGCCTTTAATTTGGACTGAGCTTTTCCCTCTGGAAAGATAGGGAGAGATAAAATACCTCTTACCAATTCTCTTGTTAAAATTTGGAGCAAGGACAAATGAATGGTTCCTTTAGCAGGTCTGGTAAACTTGATAGTTGAAGGGTTTTCTCGATGGAGTCAGAAGTGTTGACACATTAATAAATTTGATCAGTATCACTGGATCTGCTAGAATTGTTTTTGACATCTTTGATACCTGTTGAGGATTTAATACTCCATCTTTTTAATCACGGTTGTTCAGTGATGGAACAGTATAATTTGGCTCCATATATTCCAACAATGTAAGAGAACAGAGAAGGGAAAGTGTGTAGAGTCCCCTTGAAGTAAGGGAGTGGTTGCTGTGTAACTCTCCTGCTGCTCTAGTAGCTATTCAAAGGTATAGACTGATATTTATGTGGCATATATTCGCATCAAGTCTGCCATTTCAGCTTGTTATGATATCAGATGTTACTTTCCCTAATGAATTACCTTCATTGTTTTACTGTTGGTATTTACATGCTTTTTTTTTTTTAAACCTGTAATATGATGAAGATTGTTTGCCTGGCAGACAGCAACGGATGAATACTGAAAAGGAGTGATTCCAGTCTTGACAGACTGCCCCAATTTTGCACATGTTCTTTTCCAGCAAACCATTTAAGATTTTCTGATGTCAGAAATGAGGCAGCCTCTGAGCAGTCTGTTTACATCTTTATTGACATGCTAATCCCTACTTTTTCCTGGGGGTGTGCCCCTGCAGACATCTCTTCAACCTTGTCTGCTCTAACGTGACATATCATCCATCTAAAGTAAACTTCAAATGTGCCCACATGTGCTAAAGACCTTTTGTGTGGAAGCTAATGTACAGAATCTTATTCCTAATGTACAGTATCTTCTTTCTGTTACCTCCAAACAAATGAACGTTTTTGTTTATACAAAATGCGCAGTAGAATTTTTCGTTTTTAAACCAGCACGTACAACAGCAGAAAGGAGTTTGGTTGTTCTTATTGAATCTGTTTAAGCAGATACAGATGACTGTTAAAAATTTTAACTGTAAGCAGAAAGAGAGAGCCATGTGTTCCTTTGATGTACATTGGTGTACTGTTGTGGCTGTTTAAACACAGCTTTAATACAAAATAGCACCTTTCATTGTATTAAAGCCGGGAGCACTTAACAAATGTTAAGTAGCAGTTTGTATACATTTCTGATTACAGTTTTTCATCACTGCTTGGGACTCCATTGTGGTAGATGTGTACTGAGCAATAAAAGATCAGTTCTTGACTGTACTATTTGGCCCAAACTATAACACAGGGAAAAGAAGATAATACTGAGAGAGTGTAAAGTCCTCTTACATGTGCTGTTTAGAAAACTCAAACTTGTTCAGATTAAACTAGAATATCAGGGAAGGCAGAAGAAATATGGACATGGAATCTGGACCTCGATGGGGAACTGTTAGGATGGGCAGAAACTTCTATAGGAGTGAGACCAGCAAGCAAGAGGAAAGGTTAGACACTGGAGAGAGTATCAAGTTAGGAAAAGTCATAGGATTGGACTGTATCTTGATAAGGTGAAAGGAAGACCTGGTACGGGCCTAATCTGAATAGCACATGGCTGTGACTTTAAGTAGAAGAGTAATGACTGACAAGTAGAACGTTCAATCAGTACAGTGAGCAGAAAAATGGATGAGATAGGAGCTGAGGGTTATTCTAGCAGGGAAAGTAGAGGAAATCGAATACTTGTAGCCTATTTCCTGGACAAGACAAGTGTATACATGCTTTTGGCTGTCTTCTTGAGTAGACTTTGTATATAAAGAGTTGGTAAGGAATTAATGGAAGAGGTAAAATTTATCTAGTCACATGTTGGCATCTGAGCTGATCACTAGAGTATCCTTTCAGATACAGAGAAAGAAGTACTTCCAGAGTTTGGATGTTCTTGTTCCAGAATTGGCATCCAAAATAGATCCAACAGATTTCACTCTTGAGGCAACTACTCCTACTGTGTAACGTAAAAAGGAGTCTTTTTTCAGATATATATCTCTGTGCCTCAGTACCCAGCTGTGGGACTGCTGGTGAGCTTGGAAACACAGTAGAGTGTGTGCAATGGCCTTGTGCAATGGCAAGCACCAGCTCCTAACCACTAGACCATAGCATTAACTCTTTAACTACAAACGCACTACGTGATGTTATGATGTGGAATACCAATGCTAAAAAATCGTAAATCCATGACACCTTGTCAAAGAGACAAGATCCTGTTCCTGCCTGTTTGCAGAGATCTGAAATTTGGAGTATGAACGTTCTACTTCATATTTATAGTTCCCACCTAAAATAGTAGCTGTGTATTTCCACTGAAAATGTGTTGAAGCATTCCAGTATTCATCAGAAAGCTGTAGAAGAGAAATATCTTCTGACATGGAGGTGGGGAGAATGGTTCTGGATTTTATATATATTTTGTGTATTTATTTGTTAGAAGACATGCAAAAAAATAAACAAACCAACAAACATATAAAACAACAAACAAATAAGAAAAACATAAAAACAAGGGACCATTTTCAACCAATTCCCACACCACAGTGGTGTGGAAGGAAATTCTAGTTTTGTGTCTGTTATGTTTCTTCTTCCTAGTGTTCCTCATTTTCTTTGTCAGAGTAGAATAGGAGATAAAATAGAGAGATCCAATAAACAAACAGTGCCAAATCTTGCTGTGATTATTTAAGAAATTATCATCTCCTGCTGTGCTCTCAATATGCTTGCCAGAAGCTGCTGCCCGAACAGTACACCCCACTGAATTAAATCCACCTTTCGTTAGGTTTTGGAGAGCAAAGAGGGTGGGCTTTGCCCAGGAGAGCCTGAGGCATGAGCAATCATCAGCATCTGCCAACTTCAGAAACAGCAATTTCTGGCAAATCGGTGAAGGAAAGGAGCTAAAGGCAGTAACTTTGTAAATGGCTCTGTCATCATGTGTTAGGGCTCGTCTGCTGCCCTCAGAAATAGCTTCAAAGAAGTTGAAGAAACTGGTGCATCCCAGAGAATTTCTACTCTTCAAAATATTGCAGTGATTCAATTGCCCATCTGCAGTAAAAAATTGCCTAAAATAGCAATGATCTGGGACACATTTCTGAAAGGTAATGCCTGTGTCAGACTTGTAATAGGGTCTTTGTGGGCTAAATTGTCATTGTCATGGGCTCCAAGAGAGAGACAACACTTTATTTCAGTTCCCATGAGGAAAGGGCTGGCATTTGAAGTTACCAAGGTCAATTTTCAAACTGGTCCCTATTGGAGAAAACTAATACATATATAGTAATGAGCTCTGTTTTACACAGAAGAATGTCAGCAGTGAAGTAGATGAGGCACTTCAGGAAAAAAGGGAAGAAATTTTTTGACTGTATCCAAGTATCTTCAAAGCTTTGTGGTTACACCAAAGATTTTTACTTCTTTATTTTCTGCCTGAAGGTTTTCACTGTTGCCAGTTGTTTTCGGTTATTTTTTAATTTTGTTTGTTTGTTTGTTTGTTTCCCAGTGATCAGGAAGCATCTCTGTGGAATTATTCCCCATGTCTACATGTACTATTGAGATATTTTGTATATACCATTCACCCATCTGTACATGTATTGTTTTATCAAGATGAGAATGGACCATAAAAGCTGCTTTTTCCTTTGGGTGGTGGAATACATGGCTAGAGCTTGTTCTTTTCTGGAGCAGGATGAGTCAAATTGTAATTGGAAAGACAAGGCGTTACCTGGTACCGGATAGCACGTGGTGTTTTCTTGTGGTGATTTATAATCCCTGCTTCTTATTGGCTGACCAGAGACATGAGATATGCTCCTGGACTATTGTGTGCCTCCCAGAGCCACAGGGACAGCTTCATTCAGGACGGTAACACCATATGCTTTTAAAGTATTTAACCTGTATTACCATAATGAAATCCCCCTGGCTTTCAAAATCACTTTGACAATTCACTGGAGCCAAACAAAAAGTGTTCTTTATTTTTATTGCTTCACCACACGCACATGCATTCGAGCAATCCTGCAGTTCAATTGCAGGATGCTGAATTCTTTCTTCCTTGCCCACTTAAGCTGGCAACTGACACAAGCCTAGCCAATGGAAGGGACAATGTTGTCATTCGGGTCAGCTCAGCTGTGTAAAACAAAATAAAGCTGAATAGGTGACAGTTACCAGTGTAATGGCAAAAAGGGCTGCTTACTGAAGAGCTTGTCTGATTTGGTTGCTTCTTACCAGCAGTGTTCCTAAGAACAGAATCATTACGTACATTACCCTTTTCTACTTGCTCTCTGGGGAGGGGACTATTTCAGCCCTATCCAAATAATTTCATTTTTGATTTTTGGCCCTTTTTAATCTTCAGTGTTGCTTTTACAAATTGTGTACAAGTGCTTCTTTAGCACTGCTGTGTGGAAACAGAGTTGTTGCCTGCTTTGCAGTAGTCAAGCTGCAGGGAAGCTATAGCCCAGCAGCATATGTGTCAGCAGCCAGTATGTTCTAATTCACCACTTCCCCACGTTTGCTCTGTCCTGGGTAACCCAGCATTGCTGAATCACCATGGAACACTGTATGCTGTGCTTCCTCTGTCCATCTTCAGGGGATAAAACCCTGTAATTACTGTGGAGGAAGGTTTGCATGAAAGGGAAATCCTGGACAGTTACTTTGTGGCAGCCACGTTTTGTCATTGTAAAAAGCTGAAACAAGACAGCAATGTTTCAGAGGTCCTGGATTTAGAAATTCGTCGTATGCCTGGTTTGGGAGGGGAAAGCTCAGTCCTGAAAGCATAGCAGTTAACAGTCTCATTTTTAAATGCACTTTTTTTCTTAATAGATTCGAGTAGATGTATACAGTCATTGTGCTGCTGCAGCTGAAAAAGATGGAGTGCTAAGTACTGAAGATGGGAGGTTTAAATTTCTCTTGCACTTTTAGTACCAGACAGTGTCTATACATGAATGTTGAGGGTCAGTTTAATTATTTAACTAATACTGGATTTACATAAATTGGCTTTCATGAAGAGGCTAATAAGATGCAGTTGTGGTGGGCAGCTGAAAGTAATTTGGGTTTGAGTCCTGTAATGATAGTACTAAACAGAGCTGAAACTGTAGCATCAATTTTGTAAAATGTTAAATTAGTGTTAAGCTATGAAATATGACTGCAGGATCCAAGACATATTTTGTCTGTTTAATACTTTTAGTGCCATTATTTTCATATGTTAACAACATAATGGTTTTATGAGGCTGTTCCAGCTGTGCTTTACTTAATAATATCAAAGAATAAGATCACCATACTGATAGAATATGCCCTAAATCTAACACACAAGGGAGAAACTCCAGAAGTTGGGCTACATTTTCTTCTTGATATCTAAGAATTTATTATCTCATTCCTATTAGTGTAAAATGAGAGTTATAGACTGAATTTTGCCCTTTATTCATCCGTAAAGAAAATCCCACTGTCATCAGTAAAATCTGCTCAAATGGTGAAAAGAGCTGAGGAAACAGCTGGCCTGTGCAAGGCCCCTGTCATACAAACCCCCATCTCCCTTAAGCACCTGTGGGAGTGGAAGGTGGAGAAGATGCCCATACAAAAGTTGTACAGGTGCCTGTGGTGTGCCACAGCAAAGGGCGATCCACCATCCCATCATGGAGCTGGTGGGAGCTAGAGATAGGTATATGAAGGTTCTCCTTTGTCAGCACAGCTTGCATTGGCTATGGCAATGTAAAAAACAATGCCACTTGGCCACACTCAGGAGAAGCAGGCAAAAATGCAGTCTCTTGACTTCCTGATAAAAAAAAGAAACAAAAATATTTCTGAGCATGGATATTCTACTGCATAGCACTAGGGAAAATGGATCAGTGAAGTCCTCAGCCACCTGAGCCCTGGGGCCAGAGCTTTCATATCTGAAAAATATGCATCTGCACCTGTGCCTGAAGTTCCTGGACCAGAAGCACCACTTCACTTCATGAGTGCTGAACATGGGTTGTGGTGATCAAACGGTCAGGCAACTCTGAAATTTCTGAAAGGAAACATTTGTCTGGGAGGATGTGGCCTCCATCTGGCATCACCTTATGAGAAAAAGAGCTTTGTTCATAAGCGTCCAGAGCCACGTAGGAAGAGAGTAAAAGGAAGGAGAGGGAAGGCTGATGCATGGAAATAAGTAAGCACAAAAGGGATTTCCAGAAACATAGATAGTACTCTGAATGGGGAGTTAGCCTGGGAGTTTCTTTGGAACTGAAGGAAGGTGAAGAAGAGAAAGTAAGCAGGAGAGAGGGAGGGAGTACAACTTCACTTCTATTGTTGCCATCTGTACTTGGTAGGACAGGAATTTCCAACCTCCATAGCCAGAAGAGGTTTATCCTGTTATTCTATGTGAAATTATTGGCTACTTACTGGTATGATCTTTTCAAGTCACAGAGTTTCATGGCCATATCAGCTACAGAGCTGGCAGAAGAAAAAGGTACGTTACTTCTATTACAGATGTACTTTTGTTGAGGGAGAACACCACATTTTCTTGTTCCATACCATAGTCTGCAGCCTATTTTTAGTTCATTTCTAATGTACAATGACTTGCCTTCAGCACTGTGAAGATTCACTTTTGAAATCATTTTTAGTGTAGAGATTTTAATTTAACAGTTGCTAAAGCTGTAGGAAGGATATTGGTAATATTTGCATGAATGCATGTGCTCAGTTGCAATGCTGTTCGTCTGTCTTCCAGTTTGTTTAGGACACAGAAAGTGGAATCTCTATGCCAGAAGAGCACTGTATTGTATTATTAATATTAGGATAGCAAATGGTTCCTCCTAGATAGGCTTTGTGGTCTGCTGATGCTTTAAGATGTGTCTGGGCATGAAAGGCGGTTTGAGTTGAAGTGGGTTGATAGCCTAGGATGACATTTGAATACAGAAGGGACAATGTATAAATGACAATGACTGGGAGGGAGGCAAAAGCTGTTCTGAGCTATCCCTATTCTCCCATGGACAGTCACCTCTCCTCCAGGATTATTTCATCACGTGATTCCTTGGTCAGGCTTTGTCTGAGAGGAAAAGTGGAACCACTGAAGGGGAGAAACTGAGGTTTCCAGACAAAGCAGAAGCTTCCAGTGCTGACACATGGTCTGTAACCCAGAGAGACAGCACAGCTAATGAGAGGCATTGCCTCTGAGGCACAATTTGCAGCATTCAAAAGTAACGAAACATATTACTTTCAGGAGTCAAAAAAAAAAAAAGATAATTTTAGTAATTCAAAATACCCTATTTTTTTTTACATGAAGAGAGAGGGTTGTGTTTGTACACTGAGTGTTATGTTGCCCAATTCTCTATTAAACAAAGAAATGAAACCAATCAATGCAAAATATGTGTATTGAATACTCTTAGGTGTGGCTTAAAAATGCAGCAGTAGTTCAAAAATCAGCTAATAAAAATAGATGAATCTATTCTGCCTCATAACTGGGGATGAGGGAAGTGTTCCTTGTGCTTCTATTACTAAATCAATATAAAAATCTACAGGAAAAAAATCAAAATAAAATACTAAATTCTCCAGTAGAGGCATATGATTTGGAAAAATAAGTCTGAAACTATATCCTCCAGTATTTTCAGAAGCAGAGACGAAATTGGCAATTTTTGTTATTTTGTGACCCTATTATAAATTAAGAACACTGTTTTGGAACATATGCGTGTTTTGAATTAAGAATTATGAGTGATCATTTTCTGCCATTTATTCCTTGCCATTAATTCTGTACATATATTTCTGTAACTTTCTTGAAGTCAGTGGAAGGACTAAATGTGCATTACTATACATTCCTACATGGGTATTGTAATATTACAATTGCAGCATGTAATGTCATGGTATTAGCCTTTTTGTTCAAGTTTTCTCCTTTAAATTTATATTATATTATACAATTGCTTTTAGTATGTCACCTTCACTTTGTGTATTGCTCATCTACTGAAATCTGGGTATTTTTCAGTCTACCTGTTAAGTTTGATTAAGAATTAAACTAGTTACATGTAGGCAAAGAAAGTCTACACAATTAAATCTGTCCTTATATGCTTGAAAGCTTCAGCAGTGAGTAATCTGTCACATCATAAAAAGAACAAAATCAAAACAAGTTAGTCATTATCATGACTCTGCTTGGTTTCAGCCCAGAAAGTCACATCTAGACTATGTAGATATTGTGTTTGTTGTTTTATGTGTCTGTGTGCAGACACTTGTAAACACGGAGGTGTAAATGTTGTCAGCATTTAAATTAGGCTAGAAATGCTATTTATGGCTTACATCAACAACAAAAAAATATTCATAATCATCCCTAGGTGAAGACACTCATTTAACAAGCTTACAGCTCCTAATTAATTCTGTAAGGAACGCCATTTGGCAGAGCAGAATTATGAGGTTTGCATATTGATGGTGGCAGGGAAAAATATTTCTGTTTTCTATTTATATGGAAAATTAACTTGTGTTCTTCAGAAAATGGCACATCTTGGAGGTATTGCTCTCAAAACGATCTCAGGCTGGAGAGAAATCAGTAATTACAGCACCAGGCATTCAGTTCTGCCCTAATTTTCCCCCCAGTTTTTCAATGTTTCAGCTGCCTCAGAGACTTAAAGCACTCTCATTAGGTAGCTGCAGAGCTGCCTGCCTGCCTGCCTGCTGCATCGTGCTCGTGCTAGCTTTCTCCCTCTCTATCCATCTCCTTCTCTCTCTCTCTTCCCCCCCCGCTCCTGCCTTGGGAGTGACTGTGAAGATCATTTGCTGGAATGATTGGCAGGTTAGAGGATTCGATCAGATGAGTTCCTCTTAGTGCAGGTCAAAAAGGCTAGTTAGCAGGAGCTGTCGAAAAATGCCAGCAGCATTCGAAATGGGAAATGTCATGACTTCGAGGCAGGGGGTGCCACCTGGAACAGAAAGCCCCCAGCTCATTAGCAACTTACAGGACACAAGCTTAACTGGAGGGAGCAGAGGAGGAAAGATAATACCCAATAGGGAAAATTATTGTGAAGTGGAATTGATTTCATGTATAATTTGTTTATCACTAGAGGGGACAAATGCTGTCCTCCTGACATGTGCGGAGGAGTGTGGACTGTGAATGAAGCGACTTAGCATAATCTCCAGGTTGAGCTCCAGATTTAAAGAACGCTCACTTCTTTCTTCCTAAGTGTGAAAATGATCAGGTCATGTTGCATTAATTAAACCTGACATACTCTCCAATGGTTTATCTGGGTAATTTTAGCATTTTAACAGTACGTGCTAGATATGAGCCTCATTCATTATTAGCACGGGGCAGTGTTTTGTCTTCTGGGTACGCTGGTGGCTTTTTTAGCAAGCTGTTGTTGTAAAGAGATGTGTTTTGTTGCAAGTTGAATTATAACGTAGCTCCTCCTTAACCCTTAGTCAGACTGCATAAAGTCAGAAGCCAATTCCAATTGCATGATACAATTTCATTTCCAGGAAATAGTGCATGCTTTTAGAAAGCATGGATTTAAAAATAAATAAAGCATTAAGTTTTAGTGTTTGAAATTCAATCTGAAATGAAGACAGCAAGCTCTGATGGCTGTTGGGGACTAAAAGAATGCTTGTATAAATACCAGCGTTACAAAATACTTTATCTAAGACATTCTGTAATGATAAAATTGCAGGGAAACTCTCCATTCCAGATACTTTAACTAGTTCACGGTCATTAATGTTGCTAAATATTCATTTGTTCTTGTGATCTGTATTTTTGTATAAAAGGCATATTTCATATCAATGGAAATGAACTACATAGATTTTTGTCTCTCCATAATACAGGACCATGGTACCTTCCAGAGTCTTTTATCACTGCATCTTTCAGTGGCTTTGATTCTAGCTCTGCTCCTCCTAAAGACAACGGGAGGATACCATGTTCTTCAGTAGAAGCAGAGCTGGCTCCCTTATCAAAACTAACTTAGAGACAACAATACCATCATGGGCTGAGTAAAGCAGATTTAAAGGCTGCAAGCTCTCCCCAGAGATCTTTTTCTTTTTCTTTTTTTTTTTTCAAACTATATATCTTATTGTTAAGGAATGTGGTCTTTTATATATTAAACGTGAACTTCTTTCAGAAGTTTGCAGCTTGTGCTTATGCAGACTCTTGGCTGAATACTGAGGAGTGTTTGCTTAGTGTTCTGATCCTTGATGATTTTTTTCAGCTTTCATTTTCTTTCATCCATCAAAGATTTACAGTTAGTAATGGAGTAGCCAGGGTTTGTTTTATTGAGTAACCACAGGCTGTTGAATTTCCCTTTCTCTACCTAATGTGAATCAGAATCAGATTTTTTGAAAGGACTTTCTTAATCAAAATATTTGTACAGAGACTTACAGATCAGTGTTTTCTGTTTTGCATTTAATATAAAAAGCTTAGCATTAACATTCTGCTAGTTTGCCAAAACAAAGAGTTAATAAAGCACAGTAAGCACAGGCATTCTTTACCTTTCAGATAACTTTTCAGTGCAACGTTCTTTCAGAAACGCACTGTGAATATTGGCTGCCATAGTCCGCTCTAATGAACACACAGCCTCAGACCTTTGCAAAGTTCAATAAAGAGAGGAAAATATTGGAGTAAAAATATCCTCTATACAGATCCCCTAGGAGAATTTTTCACACCTTGGGTAGCTCTGCACTTGCCTAGCTACTATTTAAGTCAAAAACTGGAAGTGAGTTTGAAAAGTTCAGAAGGTATTCATTACTCAGTATCTGCTCTGGTGCTTTGTTTGGGGAAGCGATATGCATTTAAATTATTTGAATGGAGGTTGACAATGAGACTTTTATTGGGAAACGAGAGTGAGCCATCTGAGAAATTTCCAAGTATGTTAGCTCAGTGGAGTAAGGCAAGGACCAGTAAGTGCACAAACCTGGGAAGACCTGCTAGACTTTAACCCTGAGATGTATCTGAGAGGCCTATGGTGTCTGCCTGCATCTGGCTGCTTAGACACAAAGAGAGGAATGTTTTGGCTAGGAAATCAGGCAAGAATAATCACCTTTCCTCACATTGTGTTCCACAGGTTGGTGTACATCCTGTATTCCTGATGAAAGAAGTTACCATTAAGGATTAGAAGAATGTACTTAGAGTTCAACAGCTAATATTTCCCACAAACCTACATTTTCTTGCAAGTAAGAGAAGGTAGCCTGAAGCAGAAGAAGGAATTTAATCCTCACTCTTCATTTCCTTTTGTAACTGGATAGCTTCTGTATTTTCATTATTGACTCAGTGTCTTCTTAGCTTCTAGGAGCTTTATAATCCCAGTGAAGTATGGTAGCAAGGAAGGAATTAGTAAATGCCCACTGTCCCTCAAACTTACCAGGAAATCATTCCTGCAGTTCTTTAACATTCGCTCAAATCCTGACTAACCTCTCCTTAATGAATCCTGGTTTGTTCCTTGACTTTCTGAGGAAGATCAGGGAGTAGCAGTACTGGGCAAATCATGTACACATCATTTCATCTTTACATCTCTCCTCCAAAGTTCTGAGACATCACTGGAACCTGCTAGTATGCATTCTGTGAAGTTACCCATCTTTGTGAACTTCTTTTCAGCCAGAAAGGAGCTCCAACACACTCCTTATTTTATTCCATATTTTATGTCAGTGACTCCTTTTATATTTATTTGTGTGTAATAACACATACTGTATGAATTGCCTATGTCTTTCTGGGGGGGAGGTGAGCATACAGAGTGTTGGAAAAATCTAGTGAGGCCTGAGGTCATCTGAACTGCTCTGTTGTAACGTGAGCAGTCATTGATGAAACCTGGTTCCTCAATATCAATAAAATTTCAACTTTATATATATATATATATGTTTTATCTTAAATAGGACAATATAAAACAATACATATTTTGAGCCTAGGATCTATCCATGTTCTTTTTCTCTTCTTCCTTTATTTTTCTGAATCTGTGTTCTGTGATTTTGATATCAATCACTTTGTAGTTTTCCAACTACATTACCAGTGGGTTAAAGTAAACCAATATGTCTCTCTCAAAATCTTTTTCCTAAGACTTTGCACCACACTTTTATTTTTTACTCCTACATTAAAGTTCCTGGAAGGCTATTTACATATATTACTAAACTTTTGTAGAGATGTTTATGTGGAGTAAAGCATGCAGGAGGTTTCTTGACCTGACAATGTGAAAATCCTTGATAAGGAACTTCCAGTGTAAGTCTTAATTTTGATACTTAGAAAATGGGATATTATTTTGGGATCATTAACCCTTGCCATATTTCCTCAAAGAAGTTAAAAACTGAGAATTTCTGATTTTTCAAATACTACATTGGCTCTCTCATGTAGACAGCTCTCCTTCCTTTTATCATCTCCAGACCTTTTGGCTTTCTGAGAAACTACTGTACCAACTTGCATGATACTGAAAATAGGTAGGTTACCAGTAAGTCACAGCACTGCTTTCTTCACGGAATGACAGAACATAGTGATCTCCCCCCTTTTGAGAATCCTAAATGCAGCATAGAGAAACTGCAACACACCTGGGGATTTAAGTGTTTTAAACGTGTCTCGCTGGAACAGAGTGATTCAGAAATCTAATTCTCTTTCCATGAGCTACTGTGAAAGATAGAGAGTAAACAGAACTCAGTCTGAATGCATGAGTCCTTACAGAAACACAAGAGGTAGAAAAACATCTCAAATGCAGGACTGTAGGAAGATATGCTATTCATGAACACCTAAAGCCCTGGGGGCCAAAAAAAGGCAGGAGGTCCACCAGGTGTCATCTGTATATTTCTTCATTGAGTGTGTGTTTAGTAGAATCAACAAAATTTTCAGCTTATATCTGTGAAAGAAACATACTCTTTACTGGGTATTCTGACTTTCTGTTGTGAATCCATTAGCAGACAAGCCTGCCACAACACCCACCCCCTACGTATTTGCTGTGGGAAATAAAGTGGATTTTAGAAATATATAACTAACCTTAGTCTTAATATTATGATGTGTTCCTCAAACATTGGTTGCAGGTCAATGTTTGAAGAAAAAGTGGCAATTTTTCTAAAATCCTAAAATAGTCTCTAAGTTCTGTGCAAACATAGTGTAAGGTTATGTGCTAACCATGAATGGATACTATTGAAAAGTTAAACCATAATGATTAATACGTAAACATAAGTAAAATGAGTTGTTCCATGACTGTTGTTTGAAGCATTGCCCCCTCTCTCTCTTATTTCTTTATTAACTTTTAAAATTGGAAACCTAGAATGTGAAATTCTGTAGATCACAAATACAATTTACATGAATGGAAAATCACAACCCGTTTTGTGGCACTGAAAAAAAAAAGCCACATAATAATGAATTTCAGTGTGTTTGACCCTTTTGGTACAGTTACTGGATTTGTGATGTGTAAAACACACACACGTACTCATACATGTGCACGCCCACTGATCCATTTGCACTTGGTGCACATCCAAGGGGGAGGTTGGAATGTGAAGTGAATTAGCTTCGTAGTCACTTGCTTTTGTATACAGACTGCATGCAGTTATGATGGAGAGGTATCCTTTAAGTCCCAATCTTTCTGAAAGGCAAAAGAATTCCAGCAGATGTAAACTCAGTAATTAAATAGAGAGTGCTGTCAGCCTTTCCTTCATTTAATCTAAAATAGAAAACAGATAAGGGCGCAGACATGAGGTCACATTTTGCCTTTTAAGGTAAATAATCCATATCAGCTTCCCACAGCATTCAGCAAGGCTAAATGTGCTTGGTATATGGGGCTGGGTCCATTGAACCTGATTCCTATGAGAACCTCGGCACGCAAGGGGCCATTTCTATGTGCAACATAAGGCGGGGCTGAACTTGGTCTGTGTGTATCTTGTGGAGAGGGGAAAAGATTAATGTATAAAATGCATCACATCTGCATAACTTTTGAAGATTTTAGATCGGTCAAATATATATACTCTGGTGCTAATAGAAACTGATCACTTATCACCATATCTAAGGAATTAGAAATGTATATTCATTACTCTCTGTTACCCAAATAGGATGTCCATCATTCTGTATTAATGACACTGCTTTTTTCTACTCATTTCATTTTTCTTTATCTTTTACCCAGCTGAATAGCTCAATGCTGCCATGGTGTCCTGTATCATATGGCCAGCTTTGCCTTTTGAGCTGCCTACATCACAGTTTTCAGTGGCTCCCTATCTCCACTGTCATTCCTTTTCTTTACTCTAAATGTTTCCAGGGAAGAGAAAAAGAAAGAAAGAAAAGATTAAAAAAAAAAAAAAGAGTAGGGGAGAAAGAGACTGCTGTGGAAAAATAAAAGTTTAAAAGAAAACCAGAATGAATGCTTCACTTGTTGTCTTTTAGCACAATTACCATACCTTAGGAAATATGCAGGGAATAGTTAATTATGACTAAATGAGCTCCTTTTAGAGTTCATGGCAGGCCCCAGCATCCAACTGTCAGTGTTGTGAAAGATATTGAATTGGAAGGCTGGTCTCCCTGTCAGCCAGTAGGATGGTCTGCCTGAGTAAAATAGACAATGAAAAGATAGCTGGGTGAGGGTAGCCTCAGCAAGGGAAACACGTATAGCATTTGCATACTTCTCCTGCAAAGGGGATTTAATCCAAAGAAAGAGGGAGATTTCTGTATTGTCAGCCAAGGCTTTGTTCAGGGCGAGGAGCAGAAGGAAATCTGATGAAGGGGCCTTTCTGAAGCCCTTACTCACAGACGTGAGGTTGTTCTAGTAAAGTTATGTACTTTGAGATTGTTTACTCACTATTGTCTGTTTGGAGATCTTCTAAACTGAAAAAATGCAAAGTATTCTTCTTTGCTAACACAAAAGCAGGGAATTTCTGTGGTAAAAATGACTTACACTGCAAAACTGAATGAGTACTTTTCATTATGTGCACAAAATACCCTGAAGTTCCTTTTTTGGTATAGACAAAGTTTCCTGGTGCTTTTCAGCCGTGCTCACATATCACAAAATTCTTTCAGACTAGTAAAAATAAAAACAGGAGAATTATATTCTTGAAGTTGAGATAGCAGAAAAATCAGATAACCTTCAGGCTTAAGGCAGCCAAGTGTTTGCTGCCTACTCCAAAACAATTCTTTCTTAAGCGAACAGCATCCTGACAACTAAAAATAGTGTTTTAAAAGTCAGTCAGGGTAAAGGACTGTGCCTTCTCTCAGATCTTTTTTTTTTTTTCTCACCTGAGGGATGGGTCAGAAGCCCTAAGTTAAACTCATTTTGTAGAAAATCTATATCAGAACTACTCCATTCCTAGAACTTTTCCAGGTAAAATAAGTGATTAGCTTTTCAAAGCCAAAACCTATTTGAAGGTGTTGTCAGGCAAATTGCTCCTCCTTGGAGTAATAACTGCTGACAGAGCACACAGCCACCTTCTGAAGTTTTCACGTGGAAGAAAGTGCATCATCTCAGGAATATGATTAATATTTAGGGACCAAATAAGTTGTATAACAGTACAGCATCTGAAATATATGGCTTTTGGATTTTGTTGCTGTAATCTTTGTATCACCATCATAGTCGTAACTAAAAACATAGCTTTAATTATGTTGATCTCAGTAAAGGTCCCATTCTTTGTGAAACATATACTACTACAAAATCTACTCTATAAATATCTGTCAGCATTTAGTTACTCATTTTTCCTTCAGCTCTGTTTCTTAATGGTCATTGTAAAGCAACATATGTTTCCCTATCATGCTTTGTGAGAGTGACAGACAGCAAAGTCCATGCTTGAATATAGCTTGCAATGTCTTTAATGGAAATGCATACTATCTTTAAGAGCTGGTCAAATGCTGGGAAAGAACATGCAGAACAATTTCTATGTTAGCTAAGAATATGAGGTTGGGTATGACTATGGATATATCTGTTCACTCTGCAGTTGTTTAATAGTTATAATTAAAGAGAAAATAAATATATCTTTAATATTAATAAATGATTGAACATGTGATGAAGTTTGGCACTCAGTTGTACATGCTGTGACCAGTGGTATTTTTTTTAACCTCAGATGCTTCGTTTTGCTCATTCGGAGACAGATGCTGGTATTTCAGCATAACTTTTGTTCAGCTAATAATGCTAAACATGAATCATTCAATACTTAATAATCTGTTAGTCTTGTTTGCTCCCACAGGGATCATAAAACCTCACAGAAACATGAGACAGTAAAAAGTCTGTGAGGAATGAGTTATAAGACTCCAGGGCACCTCCCATCTTCAGAGTGTTGATGCAGCTCAAAAATCAAACACCAGAATGGGGGTCAGGTAATGCAAAAAATGTGCTGTATCCAGCTGCTTGCTGAGCATTGTCTGCCATCTGGACTCTAGAAAAGCCTGAATGTATTTTGGTATCTCCCTTTTGCTCCCACCCTGCAGAAAACTGGAAAGGGAGATCAAAGGTTGGCCAAGATGGGAGCTATACTGAGGCGTCAGCTGGCACTCAGTGCGCGCTTCACACCTTCTTCTACTAGTTTAATTTATGCTTAAAAGTATTTACATTTTTTCTAACTAACTTGTGTAGTAGACACTGTGCTATAAGGGCTATTTAACAAATGGTATCCACTGCCAGGAAGCAAAGCAGCACTACCCATAACATTTTTGAGCATCTACAGAGAGGAATAAAGAGTTTGAATCCAACATGGGTATAATGTCATAAGTAATTTCAGAGCATTTACTTTCAGATTAACTCATGAGATTTTATTGCTTCATGAGAAAGTGATAGCGTCCTCCTACAGTTCTTCCCTCCTCAAGGAAATAAACTGATGTGAATGCCTCACATGCTGGTCATCTTTTGTGCTGCCTTCAGTGGTTGTAAAGAACCTGAACTCAGAAAGAAACAGTGTTGGGAAAACAAAGGCAGGGACGTGGTAGTAATAAACATGTCATTTAAACCTTACAGGAAAATGAGCATGGTTTATTTAAACATCCATTTTAAATAACAGCTAATGCTAATATTTTAGTAACATAAAGAGAGATTTGCTGCTGCTCTCATTCTGAGGCTCTGTTCCCATTGAAGGCAGCAGGAGCTGCACGTACAGCTCCCAGTGCTTGCATCTCGAACAGCATCTAACATGAAACCGAGCAGTGTTAAAACTGGGAGCCAGGCTCACTCCAACACTTACAGTCAGCACGTAGAAGGATAAAAGAATGTTTTCACTTCTCCTTTTTGTTTCAAGGTAAATGTGCAGTCTCCAATTAGAAATTACCCTTTGTTAGCAGTAGTCATCTGCGCCTCATCCCGGTTTGCGTTTTTCCTGTGAGAAGCGTGTCAGAATTTGGGGGAACTAAATATACTTCTTTGTTGGAGAGCTTGTTGAGCACAGCACAGCGCTCGCTTTCCCACCAGGAAGGTCAAGGCCGCTGGGGGGCCGGGCTATTTTCTGAAATGATCCCTACTGTCTGTCCATGCTGTCTGACAGATTGAAACAGTTGTCTGTGTCACAGCTCTCAATGCTTTTTAAATGCCTCACTTTCCATGAAAGACATAAAATATGTAGGCAAGGAGAAAAAAAATGTTAAAGGAGCGATACTTTCTCCTTTATAAAGGGGTACTGGGTTTTTTTCTCTAAAGTAAACTTAATTCTGTTTAAAATGCATTTATAAGCTGACTTACTTAGAAAAAAGTTGATCTGAAAGAATGGGCGAGTCACGGCTCACATTCTATTTCTGTAACCTCATTTTAAAATTAGGGTAATAAAATTATTAAACACGTGCTCATTCAGTAGCTGAAGTGAAATAGTAAGTTTTCTTTGTTCACTTATACTTCAGCTTAATATATTTTGATCTGAGGTATGTATAGAGCCTGAAGAAATTGGTAGTGTGCTGAGCCTTCAATACTCTCCAGATAATTGAACTAATTAAATCTTTACCAACATTAACACAACTCCAGCATTCCTTGGACAGTGGTTAATTACTGCATGAACATGGCAAGCTTAAACTAAACAGATGAAAATAGAGTCCTGTGGAATGGGTATTGAGTTTATTCTTTATTCATCTTTTGATAAGGTTTAATTAAAACTGCCTCTCTCCATTGTGGTGGGAATGAATGTGCTTGTTTTCTTAGTGAAAGCCAAATTATTCACTTCAGCCATGGTTCAATAATCAAAGGCTTTGCAAAGTTTTGGGTTATAATGTAGCTGTGGAGATATAATTGCTGCAATTCTCTATGAAGGTTTTATCTTTTTATTACATTTTCTTTTTATTTATTTATTTATTCATTTATTTTAAAGGAAAATTAGAGCATCTATTTTCTGATTTGCCATTGTAATGGGTTTTATGCAGGGCATTTTTTGTAAACAGAGTGTGAGCTGTTAAGAATGGAGCATAAAGTAAAAGATACTTTTATAACTGTAGTGTAAAAATTCTTTTTAAAGGTCCCTGTTCTAGTCTTTTAGAGTAATACACAAATTAAAATGCCAGCTTATGTGAAAAGCTTACTTTATCAACTATTGAATATTAGTAAAGGAATGGTCACTTCTTTTTATGACAGTAATGGTAGGGAGGTTATGTGACTCACCATGTTCAGACAACTGCTAATTACTCTCTGGGCAAAACTTGTTGAAAGAATTGCTAACTCATAAGGTTGGAGGATGCTTTGTAAAGTATACTACTGAGAGATTCCTAACGTGATATATGAAGTACAGACTGCAGTACCAGTGATATAACAGAAAAAACAAATCCTTGGAAATAATGTGAAATGTTTGATCTGGAACAATGGGATACAACTGAAGAAAAGTTAGAAGAGGTTGTGGTTGTGGATACAACATGCATGCACGTTCCCTTGGACTTGCCTATCCCATTGGTGAGCTTTAGGCCATAGCATGAGGCTTTAAGTAGAAACTCATATTGCAAACGCACATACATTCACTGAGAAGCAACAAAGCAGATAGGAAATAGATCGTTGCTCATTTCCAAAAGAAGTTACCACTCTCTTCTCATATATTCTGCAGATGACTTAGATGGACCACAAGAAGGTCATTAAAAGAGTTGCACAATTTTATTGGCATTCTGGTTGCTCATTCTGATGAACTACAGTGTGTTTAGGAATAATATTCTGACAGAAGCATTGTGTCCTGTCAAGCTTTTGCTTTCCATCTAGGAAATACTGATTTTGCCTTTTGATATTTAGCATAAGTGCCTGTGACATTGTTCTGTCTTGAGCTGGTGTTGCTGTGTGTGTATTCCAAACTGACGCAGTGGTTTTGAATTATGGGAGGAAAATGTATTTGCTTCACATTTTTTGCTTTTGGTCTTGTGACTTTTCTCTTACAGTGAATTTCAAATGGGTAATACAACCTTTAAGACCAAAAGTCAAATCCTCCAATGCCAAAGGAGAGAATAATCTGAACACAGTCTGTTGAACCAGGGAGTTGGTTTTAATTGGTCACCCTTCCTCCTTCTGAGTGAAACCCAGAAGCATGCTCACTACGTGCCTACTGCATCCTGAGCTGTTTGGAGTTCTTGGCCAAAGGATAAGCAGTTGGAAGGCTTTTGTCAGATGTACAGAAGTGCAGTACCCTTGCTCTTTGTCATGCAGTGAGAGCATTTTAGTCCCATCTGAAATGTGTAAGGATCTGCTACTATTTATTTAGGTCTTGCACTGAAGTCAGCAGTTGCTGTATTCTATTTCTTGAGGTATGGGAATGTACCTCAGCCTGGAAGAGTGGGGACACTGTGTTAGTCTTCCTTTGTAGTATTGGAGAGTATATGAATATGTTCAGTTATATTTCAGCAGTGAAATATGTGTTCTACTTTCCTGCTAAGAGAGCAGAAAAGTAATTAGGAATAAATACATATATGTATATATTATATTAGGTCATCTACGAGCCCAGACATTCATTAGAATAGTTTTCTAAATAGAACTTTTCTATTTTTTTTATTTATTTTTATTTAGCATAAAGAAAATATATATCAGAGAACTGTTATTTTATCTGAACCACGTTTTTCTACGTTTTTCTTCTAAATCACTTGAAATATTATTCTAGGAAATAGATTTCTTGTTTATTTTAAAGGCTCTGAGATATTTTTGCACTAATTGCCACCAATTAAACTTCTGTGTATGTATTGCATGTAAAGATTTTCGATTTAATACAATTAAGCTGTGGTTCTACAGTTCTTAACATGGGGTCTATGCACTCCTGCTTTGCCTGGTAGAACCAATTTGATATGGATCAAGAATGGACACTTGATCTCATTTCCAGAGTGTACAGTAACTTTATGATGGCTACTAGGGAACAGAGTTACTGGCCCTCTCTAAAGTTCCTGGTTCAAATAAAGCCCATCAGATTTTTATTTATCAGATTTGAAACTACAGGGTTAGGTTTTGCTGAGTCAAAATTATTTTCACTCAGTCATAGGAGTTTTAAAGTTGGGTTTGTGGCATTGTCACACATACTTCTGTCGATCAATTTTTTCCTGAACTGTTAGTTGAAAAATTATCTTCTAATATTTGATCACATTAAAATAATTTTGCTGAATAATTTATTTTAAATGGTGATAAAAATCTTCAATCAGATTCGGAAGTCCTGATGTCATGGAAATAAGAAAGGGTTTCTAGCTGAAGTTAATGAAAAAAACTGCTTGCTCAAGCGATTATAATCTAATCTGAGTGCACTGAAAGATTTTCAGATGTCTTCTTTAAACGCAAAAAGATTGTTGCATGTTAATTATCTATTAATTCATATGGTTTAATACTCATTAGCATTTTTGAATATGGGCTGTGCTGCACATTGTCAGCCTTGCATATCATCCATATCATCCCTACAGATGTCTTAATTTAGAGAGTTTCTGAAGCGCTTGGCTAATAGTAGACATAAACTAAACTGTATGCAAATGTGTTTATAAATGAGCTTCCCAACAGTCCCCCAGTAGCCACTGGCTAAAGAATACAAACTGGCCTGCCTTTACTTTATACTGCATTGATTCGTTTTTAGGTAATCTGATAATCCTTTAATAATTTTTTTCCCCAAATTATGCAACTCTTTCATGTTTCTTAAGACTGCTATTTAAGCAAGAACAATTCTGCTTGCTTCCTTGCTTTTTGATTTGGCATAAAATCTACAGTTGAACAAAAAGGCGGTTTCCTTAAAAGGAGATCCATGTATAATTTACAGAGCTAGCACAAAGAAATCCTAATGACTTACACATACATGACTCTTTGCCTCCAGCCACAACGTTTACATGCTAAGAAGTTGTCATCCTTATGCTATCAATTTCTACTTGATGCATTTCAATGTCATGTTTTCTTTTCTTTATAGTTACTATGTTGTGATGATCAGTCCCTGTATTTGTTATCAATTTTGTTATTTGGTCTTATTTGGAAGAGTTTCATGATCTGTAGAATGTGGCTGGTCAATTGAAGTAAAAAATAAGCTTATGACGTGACAGTATTTACAAATTAACAATATTTTTGCTCTTTATCTTACTTTAGGAGTATGTTTTCCATACTGTGGAATGGTAATCTTAATTATTTTGTGTTTGAGTAGTGGCACAATTATCTCAGAATAGTGAAATTCAGTTATGCTAAGTATCATGTAGTAATTCTTTCATGAAGAGATCTCTTGCCATGTGTTCTGTTTTGGAGACTGCTACCCCCCTCTGCATAAAATCTGTTTTTATTCAAGTAACTGTCCAGCCTGTCAATTCAGGGTTCATTTCTGAATGTTCAATGATACTTAAATGCTCCAATCACTGCATTTATTTGTAGACAGGATTCTTGAGATATTGCTGGATTTCTGTATCTCAGAAAATATTCTAGGTGTATTGCCACAGAATTACAGAATCACAGGGGTCGGAAGGGACTTCAAGAAATCTTCAAGAGTCCAACCCTGCTGATAAAATAGATTCCCTACAATAGGTAGTGTCCAGATGGGTGTTGAATATCTCCACAAAAGGAGAGTCTCTGGGCAACCCATTCCAGTGCTCAACACCTTTGTCATCCATCAAGTTCTTCCACATGCTTGTATGGAACTTCCTATGTTAAAGTTTTAGACCATTTTTCCTTGTCCTATCACTACACACCACCAAGAAAAGCCTGTCCTCATCCATTTGCTTCCTACATCCCATTGGATATTTATAAAAATTAATCAGATACCCTCTCAGTCCTCCCCAGGCTGAACAGACTCAGGTTACTCAGCCTTTTATCATACAGGAGATGCTTCAGACCCTTGATCATCTTTTTGGCCTTCCACTTATGCCAACAGACAGGACAAGTGCAAGGAGATAAATTGCTTTAGGAGAAATGTTAAATTATGCTTAATTGCAGACAACCCCTTGAATGCATATTATTAATTCAATTCTTCACTCCATTGTGAAGATCTAAAAACCTGATACAGAAGTAAATAAAACTTGTTGAACTTTCTTACCTATAATTAATTATTTGAAATGTGCAACGACAGCATAATCCAACAGAGAAGTTTTTTCAGCTATAAAATATTGCTGCTGGGTCTCCAATGTAAAGATTTACTCCCACTTGCTTATCTTCATCTGTGGAGTTGCTTTAATTCATGTACTTCAAGCACATGGTAAAGCAATCCTCTGTCCTAACCTGGCTTATTTATTTATTTATTTTTAGTCGTGGACATTAGAAATGTAAAAACAGAATAAGGATACTAATAGTGCTGGGATAGGTGAAATTAACTTTTATATAGGTCATTAAATCTGATAAATAAAATCCTCCTCATGTTTTCTGTTCAATTAGAGATGGCAACTGGAACATGAGCTATCTGCTTCTCCTTCAGCTTCATTCTGCTCTTTCTTTCCTCTGATTTGGATGGTTTGTGCATCTCCAATGCAAAAGGTCTCCCTCAAAGGCATCACAGCCACTTACAGTATGCTTCCTATAACAGATTTTTGACTGTATATAACTCCACTGGAGTATTTTTTTTTCACTCTGTCATAGTACTTTGGAACAACAGAAAAAAAGCCCTCTGACATCTCTTATTTAGGCAGGAGCTGATAATGGAGTGAAAAGTTTGAACCTCCTTATCTGAATGGCAAAATATCTCTTTCCGTAAGTTCCAAATCTTTATATGAAACTCAGGAGAACTTGCAATCATACAGATATCTAATGGAAGGTGTTCCCATCCTTGCACAAATGGACAGATGTCACTGTCAAGGTCCAAGTCTCACTGCTGGCAGAAAGAATTGCTGTTATGAGGAGCAGGGTTGGATGAACAGAAAAATTCATTCCCTTTCTTTAGAACATGGTCAGAAATTGTCTTTGTGCTTTTAGAAGACAAGATAGCCCAGAGTGTTTCAACAGGTCTGTTAAACAGACTGCTTTTACTGTTTGAACTGCATTGAATTTCAGCTTCTGAATGAGGAAACACGGAGTGACTCCTTTTTTTAGCAAAGATTCGGGAGCCATCAGCCAATAACAGGGGAGATGTACAAAGCCTGAATAAAAACAGAATACAAGGACATACTTGTCATTAACTCATTATCAAGGGTCAAAATTATTAAGATTTCAACTCCATTGCCTCTAGTCTATTGTTTCAGATATTCCAGTCTTTACCACTGAGTGTATCTGGTGGATAGCTGACCAGTAAGATAAGGCAAAAGCTTTCAAATACAACATGCTCCAGATAAGATAAGTTTGTTTGTTTGTTTTTGTCTCCCAGATAATACGCAGAATGCTTGGTATTCAGACTAAAGAATGGCTTTGTCCATTGTTGCTAGAGTACTTGCCCTGCACACAGCCCTACTGGAAGAGAGAATATGTAAAAGAATACTTCCATTCAAGTAGAGGTTCATTGAATCCAAAATGAACTAGCATATAGGAGCTCACATGATGCCATGCAGGTATCTCTGATAGCCATCACCCAAGCTTCAACATTTGAACAAAGTGACAGAATCTATTGGAGATAAGCAAATGTAGTGAGATAAAAAGGCAGAGAAAGGAAAATGCCCTTGTGATGAACTCAGATGCAGAGCAGGCCTTACCAAAGGAATGGGCCAAAACTACCTCATATTCAGAAGAAAAGACCTATCTGACATAGTGTGAAGGGCTCCTGGGTAGTCAGAGGAATTAAAAGGCTGCACAGTTCACTGTCAGATGAAACTTAACATGCAGGTTTGTCTGAGTGATTGCATGTTAAAGAGCTGAAAAACTGTTTCTTTCAACACAGATAAACTGTGTTCTTGAACACATCTTGAAAGCTTTCACTGTGTTTTCACTGTTCCTCAAGCCAAGAGCTGACACCCCCATTCCCACCAAATCTGCAGATAGCATTTTCTTAATTAAAGGAATCCAGAAGTGGGAGTTAAACCTTTCTGTGCTCCTTTGGGGTTTATACAGTCTTTCATCATCCCAAGGAAATTGACTACTCTTAAGTGAAAAATCAAATCTCAAAGCACTGCACAAGTAAATGAAATGTCTTTTGTACACTAGAGACCTTTTCATCATAGTTTTGTGTTTCAAGGGATTTCACAACCTTTACTTGAGGGAAACAAATATTCAAATCCCTGTTAGACCAGAATAGAGGAAATACGTCAGGTTCAATTACCACTGGAGTTATCAGCCTCTGAGATTTTTTCATTTGCATCTTTACCATCTTTTTCGTGAAGTTTTTTCCTGGGCTGTAGGATCACAGAAAGGGGGTGACCACTTCAAACCCAGTCAGAAGAAAGAATCAGCCAGAAGTCTCAGAAACTGCCAAAGTCCTAAGCAGCGCATTTCAAACAGTGATGTTTTTTTAAAATCTTCATTCTGTAAGTTTTCTGGAGGTGAAAATCCACCTCCACATACAGATATGTGTGTATGTAAATGTATATATATATTATATATACATATATAGTTGATCTGCTTTAAAGGTAGTAAATTTGCCAGAATCCTTTTATTATTAATTTGGATTTGAGAAAATTTCTGAAACAAGCAGTTTAGTTCTTGATGTTGTATCCTTTTTAACACTTGGAGAACAAGAGACAGTTTGTTATGCATTGAGACCAGAAAAACAAACAAACAAAACGAGCTGCAAAGACTTGAGAGATTTTACATATATATAGCAATGCTAAAAGAGAAATGATGACAGCCTGGATGTTTAAAATCTAAGGACAATGGCAATGGCCGAAGAACAGATTAGGTGATCTGAAATGTGTTTTCTGTGGTTCCTGTGTTGTTTGGAGCTAGTGCAATATAACTATATTTTCCTTAGTGTGTAAGAGACTACATTTTTTTGGCTTTTGAAGCTCTGTATAGTCTGCTGATAGTGTGTGGTATGTGGATAGCTTTTACATTTTAAAATTAGTAGTATTCTAGATTCTGCATAGCTGCAGGGGCTTTTGACATATGTTATCTATTTCTTTGGATATTGATAGATGGGAATGTGATTAGCTCCCATGCTTATTAGCTGTGGTGCTAAACTTGCCCTTACTCCCTCACATATTTGGAATACCCTGCGATAAGATGTTGCAGACAACTGTAATACATTGTGTCCTTGTGTCTGAGGTAGGTTGTGTCCTTCTTTGTAAGGTATTGCTAAGTGTGGCTCATCCTGCATCATTTCCTCCTCTTTGCTACCTCTATCCTGGCTTCCTCAAGTAGATAAAGTGAACTTTTTGCCCATTTTAAGCTCAATCTCTGTACGTTAAGAGAAGTGCATTGGGGGAAAATGTTGAGAGTTGCCGACAACCTGAAAGACTCTATTCAATTTTTTTTTCCACACAAAATATTTTTTGCCTCTGCTATATATGATGGGACTCAGATTTTTACTGAAATTACACAAAAGTTAAATCAAATCAGTGATATTGCCAGCGTTATAGAGATTAAAAAAAAAAAAAAAAAAAAGTAATCTCAGGAAACCAGCTGACCAGTGCAGTGGCAAGTAGATCTGATCTCCATTTGTGTAAGAGAGTTCTGATTCTTCTCACACTTACCGCAAGAGAGGGAAGAAGAGCTCTGCTGAAATCAGTGAAGTTGCACAAAAAATAACACGAGTTGAGAAAGGAATCAAGCCCCAGGGTGTTTCAAAGGTATGTGCTGAATCACTGAATCATATGAAATAGGGCAGGAAGAGCCTCGAGAGGTCACCTAGACCATGGTGCCTCCCCCAAGGCAGGATCAGCTGTATCTGTGTCACTCTGACAGATGTTTGACTAACCTGTTTTTAAAAACATCCAATAATACAGATTCCACAACCTCCCCCAGGCAGTCCTTTCCAGAGCTTTGCTATCCGTTCTCTCAGACATCAAGAAAAACTTTCCAGCTTGGCTACTCCTGGTGCAGTTTGAGTCTACTGTTACTTTTCCTATTTACTGCAAACATGGAGAACTACTGGCTTTGCAAAAACCTTCTTTTATTATATAAATACTTCTTTATTATTATTTATTATTATTTATTTATTATATAAATACTTCTTTCTTCTCTAGATTATAAATTAACTATTTTTCTTTCCAGTCTTAATATTTTGGCTTTTTGAAGTCTGTAGGACTCAACTTTGAAGAGAGAGGGTTTGGAATTCAGAAGTCTGAGAGTTTAAGTGTGAAAAGGCAGATTCCCACCCAGCAGTGAGATGGGTGACTTTCTTTGGACCAGCAAGTGGATTCTCTTATGGCAGATAAATAGTTTAACTATATAGACCTGTAACAATAAATTCATTTTTTTTTCAAGGCTGTTTATATCCAGAGAAAATTTAACCTCAGAGATTTTAGCAGATTACTTGAATAGGGCAGAATGATCTTCAGCATTAGATTCAGCACATCTAAATCCTTCTGTGATGGCTATCCTTCACATCAAGACCATTATTTCATATTAATAGTAATAAGCAACAGTGAGCCTTTCCCAAGGGTGCACAGGCCTATGAGATTCAGCTCACATTGTGAAGTACCATATCTGAAGTGGGCTCACATCTGATGCTATTTGGCTTATTGCAAGAACATTTACTAGGAGTAGGAGTCCTTGAAGAAAGATTATCTCAGAAAATATATTTTGTTATGAAGAAGCTAGGCTGTAAAAATTTAGTTATAAGTGCTCTAAAGAAACAACAAAAGAAAATATTTTTAAAAAGAACACCATACATAACAGGACTCTTGTCCTATTCTTCCTATAGGATACATAGCATGTTCACGGTCTTCCTGAAAGGGACAAATTGTCCTGACTTAGCATCAGGCCTAACAGTAGGGATCGATACACACCCATCCAAAAAGTGGATGGACTGCCTACTAAAACCAGCAGAGGTCTGGTGGTGATCACCTTTACATTACCAGGTGTGTGTGGATCTATTTCAGGCTCCATCAAACACTTTTTATCAAGGATCAGGCAAATGGAGGGTCCAGTGGATACTACCAAGCAATAGAAATTATTGGAAATGTGTCCAAGTGAAAGAGGAGCGAATCGGCCCTGATTCTTAAGCTAACCTGTATCAGCTTAGCCATGTGCCTTTATATAATCCTCCTTCCTACTAATTAATGCAATGAAAATATCATCCAGAAAATTTGACAGTTTAGACCTGTCACTTTCATTTACTCTCCACTTAGTGTAAAATGATGTAATTTTTTTTAAAGAAATAGTAAAAATTTTGAAAATAAAGCATTGTACCATGAAGACACAGGAAAGCAAGCTTCACTGAATGCTTAGTTGTGTCCAGCCCTGTGTGAGCTAGCATTCAAAGGACAGTATTAACCACTAGGTTTGCTTTGTTGTTATATCAAGAGCATATTTTTTCCAACCTGCACTTCATTATAGTGAAAATAATTTTACAGCTTGGTATAGATTATTGCAGCTACTTTTTCTACTCGTTGATCCTAGCATACAAATCTGGAATGAAAATCAATTGATTGACTCTTAGTGTAGGGGATTGCAATGTAGTGATTTCACGCTCTGTTGTTGGATAACAAGGCTCTATAGTTTTTATTTAGAGAGGCCCAGTTGCAAAAAAATGAAGAATTGTGTTAAGCCCAGCTGCCAAGGTTACAGAGCAAACGGCTTAAAGGACTTCAGGGTTCCAAGTGAGCAAGGAATTGTCTCCTCCCAGCAGGTAAGGGATAGATCTAGACAGCACAAGATGCTGACTGACCCCAGCAATTCATAAATCCAAAAAATTACAACATTCTCTGCTTATCAGTAAATGGAGCAGGCACTCAGCTGTGTAGTTAACCCTTTGAATGTCATGAACATGGTGCAGCTTGTGGGAAATAAGGACAACCTTTTTCTGAATGCCTTCCTTGTAATAGCCTGGAGAGATCTCAGTCACTCAAGGTACATTGCGATACTGGCAGTCTATGATATATTTCATATAAATATTTTAAGTGTTTCATATATTCACTATAAAGATCAGTGTTTCCCTCTAATACATTTCATGTTTGGCTTACAATGTTGTTGTAATTGTGTGTAATTGTGTCTTTCCATGTCAACTAAAACGTTTTGTTAAACTCTATGGCCTGGTTTTGCTGCTATGGGTGGAGCTCATGGGACGTCTGGAAAAAGAGCAGCCCAGATGGCCAACCCTTACAGAGCTCAGTTTCAGGCTGATCTCTGATTTTAATTGATTTAAAGCTGCCCTAAAACATCAACTGTTAGAGTTGTCTAGTGATCATTCTGTCACTTGGGGATTATCTGAGTCATCTTTTTTAATCTAACACATGCTCTCCATGAGGCATCAAATTGTAAGTTGCAGGTAGTTGTATATACCCAACCCTTTTATCTATCATTGTTTCTATTAGTGTTCTGTTTTACTAATTAATTTTTAATAAAACCCTGTGCAATTAATCCTCAAATCACACATTGAAACCTGGAAGCTGCAGTTATGTGTTCCATGTACGTTTCCTGTATGTATCTGGATATTAAATGTAATGGCAACTCAAAAGTATCCACTTGCATAAACCATTCTTTAGGGGGAACTACTATATTCATACACACACATTGTCCTTGTTTGTGGATGTTGTGAGGTTTCATAATCTTTACTAAATCTAGTGTTCTTTCTTTCAGAATGGACTGATGTCCTTTTTGCAATATATCTTGGAGCTATAATTTCTCAACTGCTAATATTTACTTTGCCTTTACTGCCTTGATACCATTTAGCATTACCCAGATGCCATTTTCCTACAATTCCATTCTATCAGGATGCTGCTTTCTCATGCTACTTAGGCTCAAGAACCTGGCATTCTTGAGTCTGAAAAATTACATTTAGTGCAGCACAGTTCCCCTGCCTCTCTGGGATATCTGATCTATCATGCACACGCATTTGCTTGGATTCCATTATCACCTACTATTCATATTTGCATTTATAAATCATGTGTGAAACTAATTTGAAAATCTGCAGGCCTTTTTCTTCTACAATATCTTTTACTGTAGTTAATATCCTTTAATATAAACTAAGCTATTCTTTCATTGCACTGCTTAATATCATGGCTATGGGAGGTTTTCAGGGTGCAGAACAGTGCAAATATTTTTAAAACCATTATTAGAAATCTGGGAAAAGTAGCTGTATTTTATTACAGTGAATGCTACCCATATTCTGCTATTGAAAGTAAACCCACTTTTGAAAATTATAAATGCACAGCAGAAGTTCTTATTACCACAGACGTTTCAATTTCTTTTATACTTCTGTCACCTAAAGTCAGCTGAAAGACTTTCTCTAAAATACTTTCTTGAAAAGATTTGCATCATTACTAATATTTTCCAGGTCAAGTTCAAACCTTCACGCACAATTTTTCAAGCCCCAGAATGCAACGCTTACCCTATCTGCTAAATAACTGTCTGGTTAGACAAACAGGAGCAGAGGCAGTATGTTATTTCTGATCCTGGGTTGCGGAGCATATTGTTTTCCTTTTAATTAAATTGTTCCATGGTGTTCTACCCTTAAGATTGTGTGTTTGCATTTCATTATCACTTGTTATTCAAGCTTGCATCTCATTTGCAAATTTGCAAGCGTGGCAGGTTTTTTTCCTATCTGCATTATAAATTATTGCTTCATTTCCCATATCATCTGTTAAGAGAGCAGCCTATTTTTAATGGTGTTTTCTCATGTGTAATGTTTCTCCAGCTCTGGATTCAGTCAACTTTGACTTCATTTCCCCCCACAAAGCTTGCTGGATCTGCGTGATTTTATTACTTTTGATTTACTTTCCTTATGCAGCTTCCATCCTCATTTGCTGTTTTCCTCCTGCTGCCATAGAGCACTTCTGTTAAAAACTCCTCCTTCTGGTTCAAAATAAATGAAAAGGAAGGAAGTAATATGAGATTTATGGAGTGAAAAGTACACTGGTTTGTTTAAGAGGGGGCAAAAGTGTAGTTGGTTCCTGTCAGCAAAGAAAGAAGCTTCTAGCACACAGTAAGTTTTTATTTTATCCACTCTTAAAAGATGAAGAAATCTCTGCAGCTTGTAACCAAACTATGCACAATGTATTCAGCTTCCTATTAAATAATTATTATTATTATCTGCTTACAGAACATTTAGGAAATTACCAGAGTCTTGAATTCTGCCATTAAGCGATACAGTAAATTGCTTTGGTACGTGGATTACTTATTCCTTTTCCATTTTGCTGTGACGAGAATGGAAGTTGGTCCCATTTTCTTCTCAGTCCTGCTTTCCATTCCCACCACATGTGTTTATGGGATACTTAAAAATTACCCATGGAGAGACGGAGAAAATAGCTGAAACCAGGATAGAAGCTGCAGGAATATCAAAAGGAGTCCCTGAGTGCTATTTCATCCTTCAACTACTGCTTCTTTATGCAAGCTAAAGCTGACCAAACTCCTCAATGTGTTTTACATTTTGGCTTTGCCAATTTTGGAATCCAACTGTGAAATGTACATCTTGAATGCATGCCTGTGTACACACATACCTTTAAATATTCATCCTGAAGTTACTGTGCTCTGCTTTCACAGCCCCTCTGAAGGCCTCTATGGAAAGGCCACCATGGGAGCTAGCGAGGGAGAGTTTGGGAGCTGGAGGTGCTGGTTTTGGTCCAGCATTATGCCTGGGGCTCGAGCTCTTGTGAAGCCTCTGGCAGTCTAAGACAGCTTTCCTCCTGTCCAATACTAGGAGGGAAACCCAAAGGGATAACAACAGGCAGATCAGCTGTCTCCCATTAAGAGAATAGGACATTGTACATCTCCTGGGACCAGCTTTGATGCATCTGGTGTGAGTAGAGCACAGAGGCAGTATGAGAGAAAGCCTTCAGCAGCCAAGATGCACATGGTAGAGAGAATGTTTTTTTCCTGCTGAAATCAGAGCAGTAGTCAAATCTGTGATGTTGGAGCTCGTGTTGAGTGCTGCCTGCCCTTACACCAAGGAGTTGTGCTCCGTGGAATAGTCTTTGGTATCACCTTGGAGGTAGATGGGATGATAGGCAGAAGGTGAGGAGTAATAATGGGTTTGCAGCTATGCAGACCAACCAGCCATTCTTCATTTCCTACGGAATGGAAAGCAGGAGGAGGAGTCTCATCTCCAGAACAGCAAGGTCCTCATCTGTGCCAGTTTGTACCAGCATGGCACAGGGAATAAAAATTGACTTGTATGATTTTGGATTATACACACTAAAACCTCTTTTGTTTGACTTAAATATAGCTACTGGATGTTTTTCCCTTAAAAATATTTTTGGGGGAGAAGTATTCTTCATCATCTCTTTAAGTGGCACAGGGAAAAGAATGATTTAATAAATTGTCATCTTTAAGAGAGAATAAATCTTTACTCTTAATAGGAATAAAATGCGCACAGTAGAAATATTTACTATAGCAAATATATCTAATTTAAAAATGACGAAGTAGGTGGATAAGACCTGTCTGTGTAGAACCAGATTGTAAAGATTAAGACTTTAAACACATACCTCACAGCTGCCAATAAAAAATGGCAGCCACATTGCTTATCAGTGTCCTTATCCGTTTAAGGAAAATGCTTGTGTATAGTGTTAGAGTCTGTGAACACTTTATTTAATATTCAGCAAACATTACATGTTGGCAGTAGAAACAACATATTACAGACTTGTGGTTTGAATTATGGCTACAGCACAGCACTGATCCTGCAGTCATTTGGCTGTGAAGATAACTCCTAAATGAAAAACAGCACCCTTTTTTGACAAATATTATCTGGCACCTTTGAACTGCTGGTAACTGAAAACATAAAATGCTTGCCCAGGTGTCGGGTTCACTGAAAACTATAGGCTAGCATTATGGATGATATCACGGGAGGAAATAGCTGGGAATTTAGGACTCTTTTTCAGTTTCTGAAGTATTTTTTCCTGTCAGGAAGCCCCTGGAATTAAATAGTGGGTTTTTCCTTCATCACTTAATCTCTACTACTGTAACTGCGAGGAGCCTGGGCATGATGAGAATTTTACATGATCTGTCATCCCGAGCTATCTTTAACTCAGAGCTTTTCCATATATAGGAACATTTCCCTCAACCGCTCCCATCTACTGTCCTCACAAGGGACAGTATTTGCTGGGGGAGGGAGGAGAGGAGGTGTAATGGGAGAAAATATGTATAAAAAGCTTGTTCCTCAGCTTTGCCATATAAGTAAAAGAATTGAGTTAAACTTTGTACACCACTTCTAAGGCTTGATTCTATCTCCAGCTCCCAACATTTATGTTCCTGAGTGGGGCTGATCGTGCCTCTGTGTGAAGCTCTTTCCTCATCCCCAAGATGGGCAGTGGGGTGTGGGTGTAGGTTGGGTCCTCTACCCAGCCAAGTGCTTGACAGCACCAGCTAGATGAATGCTGATGATGGACTGCATCAACGATAATGAAGGGAAATAGCCGGGCATCTAAGGAGGCTTGTTATATTTTAGCAGACAACCACTGAATGATTTTCTTTGCTGAAGAACTCATAGGCTGTCCCAGACAGTCAGAATGGTTCTTGTTTGTATACTGCTAGAAGTATTTTGTCTACTAAATGCACATTCTCTTCATAAAGTGCTGTGTTTCATTGCAGAAAAATGGAATTTTTCTCCACAATTGGAGAGATAATGAATCAGGTCTTGGAATTGCATATCTCCTAGTTATAATGAAGGAGTTAATTGAATTACAATTCAGAAAACTCTGACTATATGCAATTAAGCTTGAAATTTAGTGCTGGAATACCTGTAAGTAACCACAGTACAACTTTAAAATAGTGTTCTAGGCCTAAAAACTACATTTCAGGAGGCGTTCAAGGCTAGATTGGATGTGGCCCTGTGCAGCCTGATCTGGTGGGTGGCAGCACTGCCCACAGCAGGGGTTGGAGATGGGTGCTCTTTAAGATCCCTTCTAACCCAAACCATTCTAAGATTTTACCATTCTATAATTTCTTAAAGAGTATCTGAATGACTTCACCAGGCAGGCAGTTAGCCTGCCTGTCTCAGGGTGCCAGGGTTACTTGTCTCTAGAGTTTTCAAACGTGCAAACATCCATATTAAGGCAGAGTGAGGGTTCATCTAGAGAAGTATCTTCTCAATGACAGTTGCCTGTGTAAGTGCTAGGGTGGAGAGAAGATGCCACAAATACCTAATGCTGTGTTCCCAGTATGCCTCCCAAGAAATCCTCAGAGTGGAAACTTTTTGAAGATTGAATCTGAAGTTTTCTAGCAGATGGCATAACTGCTCCCACATCCTCTTCCCCCAACCTGTTTCTATTTCTTGTCTTCCTCTCAACTGCATAACACTGTGCTCATCTTTTCCCCCACAGTTCTAGTTCTGTGGGAAAGATGCACATATTTTTGAGAATAAAGCCACTGATGGAATTATTTTCCTTAAAAATATTCATCATAGTATCATAAAACAGAAGAAAAACAGTAGTACTGAGTGTTCATGCCTGTCATATGTATAGGGCATGTCATATACGGAGAATACCTGACATTTCCTGTGACATAGTAGGATGTTTCCACCACTTTTCTGTTAGATCTGTATAATTACTGGTTTCTGATGGTTTTTGTTTGCGCTAAACAAGAGAAAAGACGTTATGAGCTCCTCTGGGCGCACCTTTTCCTCCACCTAAAGGAAACAAGTATAGTTTGTAAAACACAGCAGACCTTTTTATCACCGCAGTGCTGCTTGGTGATCCAAGGCTGGGAGTGTGGAAATCAAAACAACAGAGACAAAACACCCCCAACCTGGCACTGAAACATGTACAGCGATGAAAATATTTTTATTTAAAAGACAGACAGCTGAGCAGCAGTTATTTGATCCGTGCTTCTGGAGGGACAGTGGGGAAAAAGGTATTTTTGTGATCGCTCTTCAGCCACTCCTGTACAGCTTCATTCTGGCAACTCCGGCAGAAGCTGGGACTGTAATAACAGTGCTACAATAGGCCAGAATTGAGCTGCATTTTTGGAGTTTTACTTCACGTTCACATTTGGTTTGATTGCTTCCAGACCTAAGGGAGTTAGTTAAAAAAAAATAAAAAAGACACAAATGCTGTATCTAGGTGAAAAGAACTCGCATGCTAAGTAGCAAATATTTATAAATGTGAACTTGTATTCTGTGGACTTAAATTAAGTAGTTCCTTTGTTATGGAAGTATTATTCCTATTGCTGTCATCAGCCTTTGTCTTGTATGGCCCAGAAAGGGCTGTGTTAAGATCTCCTCTCCTCCCCAGGGGCTGGAAGTGCCCTTGTGTGCCAGATGTATGCGGGGAGGCTGGCACGTACCTGGAGGGAGGGTAGAGCTCCTGGGTGGCTTCAGACTATCTAATGCTCTTATAGAGCTGGGTTTGTCTAAAGTGTAAGAGTCAAAATGGGAATGGGCTGGTGTTTATATACTTAAGAAAAAAAAGTAGTTATATGTATGTGTGATGTACGAACATGAAATATTTGTTCACGTGGTATTTCAGTGCTCTCTTTGGATAACGTATCTTTCGTCTTGCCTTACTATTTCTGATTAATAACACTGTGCCTAACACTGTAATAGTACCATCCCTAATGCTCTAAAGAGTAGAGATAGCACCTCTCACCCTTATCCTACCACTATGCTATATATGAAATATTTTTCAGTAAGGAATCTTACTCTTCTAATGAATGTATTACATCTGGTTGTTTTACCTCTCTGCTCTTCTGATTAGGAAGTGTGAAATGAATCACAGAATCATAGAATGGTTTGGCTTGGAAGGATCCTTAAAGACCTCCAGTTCCAACCCTACGCTGTGGGCAGGGCTGCCCCCCAGCTCAGGCTGCCCGGGGCCCATCCAACCAGCCTTTCATGCCTCCAGGGATGGAGCACCCACAGCTTCTCTGGGCAGCAGTGCCAGTGCCTCACTACCCTCTGAGTGAAGAATTACCTAACATCTCATGTGAATTTCCCCTCTTTTTAAAATTGTTTTCCCTTGTCCTGTCGCCATCAGTTCCTGTAAAAGTCTCTCTCCTATTTATAAGCTCCCTTTATTGAAAAGCTGAAATGTGCAGTTCTGTGATTCTATGTAAGAAAAATGAATAACTCACAAATAAGCTAGAATAGCACCTGTTGGGGTGCAGTATTTTTAAGGATGATAACTCAAGATCTATGCATACTACTCTTTCTTACTCATAGTTGAAAGCAAATGATGAACCCATTTCAAAATGTGGAAATTCCACTTAGCAGTTGCAACAGAGATCTGATTGTGAGTTCTCAGGAATGTGAAGTGTTTGACCTCCAAGTTGAGTTATTTTTATTTACATAGAAGGGCCATTAGTTGTCCCAAACTGAATTGCACAGTCAGCATGCAGAGAAGCTCTGTCACCACAAGACTTTATTTTTCTTACCACCTCTCCCAGACACACTGCAGTGTTTCTTGCCAAAGTAGAAGAGCAGATAAGGAAATCAGTGAGCAGATGAGGATGAAATTATAAGGAATAGGAAAGGGAAACATGAAGAGTGTGGTTCTTAGATGCTGTTTAGCAACGTCAAAGGATTTTCCTGAAAGAAAATTCTAAGTGTATATAAGTAATATTTTATATCTTTCTAAACATGCTGATTAAAGGTTTTACTTTTCTTCTAGTATAAAACATTTAGAATGGTAGCCAAATGCACAGCTATTCATTCTGTAAAAAGAAGCTATAGGGACCATAAAGATCTTTTAAAATCTATCACAGAAATGAAAATTGCTTTAAAAATATTTGTTTCATTCCTAAATTATTGTAAACGGAAGGAAATGATGGTTTGCTGCTAGAGATTAGTTTGCTAGTGACTATATCTCTGTTTTGAAAGCCTGAATATCTTTGTCCTGAAGATCTCAGTGGGCCTGGCCTATATGTGTGTAAGTACACAATTTAGTTTTATTTATTTTGCAATGAAGCAAGTGCATAAATTCCAGCCTCATGTGGAGATTCTCAATCAGCAATTCTGTCTGTGATTTCAGAAAAGAAATCATGAGAGCTTTGTGTAGAAAACAATGTGCCAAATAATGAAATCATTATGAGCTAATTGTGAGCTAACTGCTATAAGCTAGCTGCTGTTTGCCCTACTCTTCTAATATGGGTTAATAATTATATATGTAATTATGTTACCAGCCTAACATAATAATTATAACCAGGACATTTTTAATATAGAATTATTGAAAAGTTGTTCTTATTAGACTAGTAATGCTAATTACAGACTTCTTCATTTAGACCGTACTGTGGCAGCTGATCTGTGAAATGTTTGGCTGATTTGCTGTTACTTATAAAAGCTTGACAGCATGCCACAGGGAAGATTTGTGATTCTTGTGCCCCACAACTGACTGATGTCAAGGCCAGCCCATGCAGCCAGCACGCAGCCTGCACGCTGTTCCCAGCTCAGCCTGCAGAAACCAATGCTGCAGCCCAGGCAGGGAGCTGGGCAGAGGGCTGTGTCTGAGTCATTCCCTGGTCCGCTGGTTCTGTGGAACTTGTAGTGCAGCGTGGTCTTAATTACAGAGTTTCAGATGTAATTATCATGCTTACAGGATGACTCTCGGGGCCTTCGGCTCTGCATGTATTGATTATGTAGCTGGCCGATCTATCCTGTGGAAAAAATGCTATGACCCACAGAAAACAGGGAAATGGTCATCCCAGTAATTGTGCCCAGAAACGTGGCAGAACTGGCTTGGAGTGCCAGATACACACTGTCTCCATGGGACTTGTGCTCTCCAGAGTGAAGGAGTATTTCCCAAATGGTGCTTTTTCATTAGAGGATGAGGGAGAGGGGATTCCAAAGTGAAATTGGTGACAGAATTTCTGATGATTTTGGTGTCAAGTTGTTTTTGTTGTTGCTTTTGTGTTATATATATATGTTTGCCTTACAACTCATTGCTTCTTCCAATTTCTTTGGCATGTTTCTTTTCTGAGGAAGACGCATCCTCAGGAGGGACTGGAAATAATAATAAAAAAATAGGAACCTATCCTTCCATTAAAATAAGATAATTTTCTTGTATGTAAATAAGGTAGCATTTGAAGAGTCTTTATTTTTGTTGTTGCTGAATTAGCTCTTTTTTTGTGTGTATGTGTATATTTCTGCAAGACTGTGGCTTAGAAGAGTACTCACAGGGCTGAGAGGCATGAGAAAGTTCCCTCTTTCTCTCATTTTTGCCATCAAGACCTAAGAGCTGCAGAGATTGGAGGCCTACCCCTGCCCACAGCAGCTGAGGGCTTGGCACTGCCAGGAAGAACTGTCTGCATTTATCCTTCAATTCAATTGTACCAACTTGTGCTTGTCCAGTATAAGGGTCAGCCTTTCCCAGGAAGAAATGGTTCAGAATCAAAGTGTTCTGCTTAACACAACACAAAACTATAGAAATCCAAAGATAGGAAAGACCTCAGGCTGAGCACCAGTGGCTGAGAAAAAGCCTCTTTGCACAGTACTTGGGCCAGTAGTTCAGAAGACAGGGCTTCAGCATGGGTAGAAGTGAGGTGGAGGAGGATGCCTGCTAGTGAACTGAGGATGTGTTTGTCCAGAAAGGTTGAGCAATGAGCAGGCAAGGATAGTAATCTGCTGTGAAAAAGAACTGCAGATGCATGTGTGAGTGAATGCCAGGCATGAAGGGTTTTGTGATGAAGAGATTAAAGGGTTTACTGAGCAAGTGGGTGTTGGTATTTATGGGAAGTAGGAGAAGAAGTTTGTAATTTACTTCTGCTTAAGGTGTTTTTATTTATTTATTTTTATTTTTTGAGAACTTTGCAAACTTTTCCAAGGTTTGCAGATTGAGTGGTCCACATGCCCATGATGGGTACCTCACAGGACCAGGTCAAGACTGGTAGTAAAACTTTAGAACTGTACAGAGGAAAAAGTATCTGGTGGTTCAGATATTTAGGTGACTTTCTTCTAAAACTCAGGACTCGGATTCTTTGAGCAGTTCATGCCTCACAACTAGTTTCTAATCAAGATACTTTTTCAGTGTTTTAATTTTTGCACCTATTTTCATTTTTCCTATTGCAGAAAGTGATTACCAGTAATTATAAAATTGTGGAAACTATTTTGAAATGGCATCATCAACATTTTAACTTTGCAGACAGATGTGGTTTGATAAAACCTTCTTGTCTCAATACTTCTACCAACTTTCAGCTTGCACAAGGTTGCCAGAAGTACGAGACATTGTCTACTGTCTAGTCATCTCATTTGTTCCACACTTCAGCCAAAATAAATTCTCTGCTGCCCTACCCATTTCCTTCTGTCCTCATGCAAGAGCTCCATATCCTTTTTTATTTTCTTCTTGCTCACGAAACGTAGTTCTGTGCTTTTGGTTGAAACGCCCTAACCATGAGAATGAAAAACACACAGGTTCTGTGGATTGTCTACAGCATGCAAAGTCCTATAGCTGTCCTATGAAACAGGCAGGTTTGAGGGTCATTTCTGTCAACCCACACATCAGAACTGTGTGTTTGCCTAGTCTGAGTGTAATCTTAGGATGATAAGGTTACTCATTTCATAAAAGTAACGTTTCATGAGGAGATATTACTAAGTATTTTATGGGAAACTGTAGTCTTACGTATACCTTGGTATAGCACTTAGGGAATGTCTCTCTGAATAGTCTCTTCTACTATTTAATTAATAAGAGCTACTTTAATTCATGTTTGTCTTGAAGAATTTATGAAATGCAGTTCTTGGTCAACATGTTTCCACTGTGTACATGTATTCATGTCTTTGTGAACTTAGTAAATCCATCTGTTTGAAAGGACAATGTGGAATTTTGTGTTAAACTGTGGTCTGTTACACACATGTCCATTTTCCTTTTATTTTCTTTGAACACAGAACACAGTAAAATGTATTGTACGGTGTACCAGTTTGATATCACTTTGATAGACATGGTGTGACCTTATATACACACTCCAGTGCACTCTAATCCATGGTCTCCCAGCTCCCACTCGGCAGGATTTCTGCGATGTTGATGGAACCCTGTGATTTAGCAGAGCAGCTGTGGTGACCCCTCGCCCTGCTCACTGCTTCTGACAGCTGCCTACCATGTGGAGAGGAAACCTCACAGACTAAAATCACTCTCATAAAGTAAAGATCTTTAGATAAACATGCAAGTCTGATCATGCTACTACTTTAAAAATAAATAGTTTCAAGCCAGAACTGTTTGTGTGCGGCTAAAAGAGTGGTAGCTAACTATTCAAGGCATTCTGTACAGTAAAAATAATGGCTATGTGACACAGTGTCTCCCTTTAGAAAAAAGAAAGAAGAGTTCAGTATAAACAACAAAGGGCATCCTAAACCTAAATAATCTGCATAAGAAAGTAGTTAATGTGTCTGTTGGGACAGGTTGGACTCGCTGAACAAGGTTCATCAGGTTCTTCTAGTTTGTGCTAGGGAATGGTGTCACCACTGACTGAAGTCAGACAAACTCAGCCACCCCGCAGTTCACGTATCAAATGGGAAAAGCTGGTTTGATCTGAACTGTAACTTTTACCCACATTATAGATTTACCCTTACCAGGATTTTTTTTTTTTTTTTTTAGGAAAAAGTAAAATGGAATGAAAGCAGGAGCTTGAAAGAGAACTGAAGGACAAAGTGGTTTATTGTTTTTTTTTTTAAATACCAAAACTTCAAATCATTGTTAGGTAAAGACAGGTTGCTATTGTTAAGGCATTTCATTCCCATACAGTACCAAGAGTTATATCATTGCTAATGTTTTCCTGCTGAGCTACCATCATCCTTTGTCTTGCTGTCATGGTATGACACTGATGTACCTTCCCCATTTGGGTAGAGGTCATTATCCTGGTGCCTGGTTGCGTTGCCTCTGCTGAGCAGGTTAACTGCTTGAAGTCTTTTATCTAGACAAATGTTTTACCAGCGCTTCCACTCCACAATGACACAAACTGCTCCTCGGAGGTCAAATACAGATGAATTAGCAATGCTGTGATAGCACATTCCCTGTGCATTCCCACACTGATACAGACCCATGGGAGTAAATGTATCGGCTTCCTGAGATGAGTGAAAGTAGTGATTAAAGTGTCATTTTTGTTCAGTATTTGCTTTTTCCATGTAGTTGTCTGTTGTCTTAGTGTAGTAATTTCAAGTGTCACTGTAAAACCAAGTTGTGAAAAGAACATTTTACGATTAATTTTGACATCTGTATGGTAATCATAATAGCCGCTTTCCACAAATGCAATGTATGCATAATGAGTGCAATTCACAGTTCACACATTTTGTTATATGTTAGCTAATTCTATCAGTACCATCACTTAAAACAGTAGCTTTGAATCTATTAACCATTCCCTGGGCATTTTTTTGATTATTTCTTCCTGTGCATGAGTGATAATCAAGAAGCTAAGTAACAAGTGAGAAGATGCCCTAAAGCTTGCTCAGCAGGGCTAACGTTTGACAACATCCAGGTGATATGGGCTCTCCATAGGGGGGTAACAACATTAAATAAAAAAATGTGGGAGATCCTGTTAAAAGGTATTTTCAAGGTACCAGAGCTTTCAAGAGATAAAGTGGAAGTTCGTTTTAATGTTCATTTTAATGACTTTGACTGTAATATAGCCATGCGTCTTTAACAGTAAAAAAAAATAGAGCTGAGAAAAGGAAGAAAAGTTAGTGTTTGAAACTAACTTTTATGCTATCAGATTTAGGTTAAAAGGTTTAACAAGCTCGTATTACCCGTGTTCAGGGTTTTACTAGATTCCGTCAGCCTTGTCCCAAACAGAAATGCAAAATGTAATCCTCTGTGTCTCTTCATAGGAATTTTAAGATATTCCTTGATTTGTGAAATGGTATTTGATATGACCTTGCTGAACAAAAGTGATGAGTATGGTAATTTGTCATACAAAGAAAAGTCTCCTTTCATCTCCTGTTCATACAAACCTCAATTTAGGAATGTAGCTGAACAAATATTTAGTTTTAGGGATGTGATTAAGACCTACTGAAGCAATTGAAGTTTCTGGAGATGCCAGCATGGGGAACAGGATTTCTTTCAATCTGGACTAAATTTCCATTAAAAATTAAGAATTTTTAACCTTAGAATGACAGAGGCAGGATCAAGGTCACTTGTCTTCCCAAAGAACTAAAAAGTATTGATTCATAGTAGGATTTCAGTATTTATTGCTTTAGCTGCAAGTATTTAATTTATGTTGAGAATATTAATACACAACTTTAACTCAGTAATTCCTGTCTCTTTCCTGTCTCCCACTGGGAAAACCACATTAACTTCAAACAAGCTCTGTGTTGGCACTGGTTTCTTTGCATGGAGTCCCTTAAAGGATCAGGGCTACCGTCTTCATATGGTAGTACAAAAGTGAAGTTCAGATTTATCCATGTATATACATAAAAGCAGAAACATATGGATCCAGACATGTCCTGTTGCTTTATACCTTACAAAAATGTGCACTCTTGGGTTTCAGAGCCAACTTTTATTGGTCCTGGGTGATGCTTGCAGTTGTGTTAGGAATAATGTACTGTACAGAGAATAAAAGGGAAGGTAGTGTTTCTATGAACAATACTTTATTTTTTTGTTGGTCATAGTGTTTGGGTTTGTTTATTTGTTGTTTGTTTGCCTTTTTTATTTCATTGATCTTACTAATACATAAAAACAAGATTTTTGAATATATTTGCATACGAAAGCATCATGGGCCAGAGTGAAAGGAAAATTGTTCTTCAGCCTGCAGTTACACTGGGGGGAAAATAAACCTCAAAGTGCAAGTAGTTTAGTGGTGATAACACTTTGCATGTGTGGAAACTTTCTAAGAAATAAGATGGATATCAGCTTATGAGCACCTTCCCTCGTGGCGTGCATGGACATAGTGATGCTGAAGCCAGTGGATGTTGTTGTGTCTCAGAGATGGGAAGGGCTGTAAGAGAGCTGCTGGGTGACCTGGAATGTGACACAGGCCTGGCAAAGCCATAGTTCTTCAGCTAGTTTCACCCTTGAGCAAAGGGAGATTTTCAGGCGAATAGGAATTGATTCAATTAGTGTTTAAATTAATGAGCGATGTCTTCTCACTGTCTGCTGTCTTGTTTGCCAGAAAGGGTGTGAGGCTCATCTGGACTGCTGGGACTGCAAGGATTCAGTGAGGTTTTCAGTCAGGGCAATTAGTTGTGTTAGCTCGATCACATCTATGTAGCTTGGTTCTCACAAGGAAATTTTCTGCTTTGGTACAAAAACTGATCAAAGACTGTCACTAGAATTCGATTTTTGTTTGTTGTATGAGTTCATTTAGAGTATAGTATGCCAGCGGCTGCTGCAGCCAGTGAACCTAAATAAATGTCTGTTGGATATCTATTCAGCAGCAGGCTTCGTTTTTGCAGCACCATCTCCATGTAACCTTTTAATCTAGTTCTTGTCTTTGACTTTTCATATTTTATATATTTAACCCCTTGATGCAGATATTTTGCATTAAGTGCTTTAGAAATCCTGATTTACTGCCTCAAGGGATTAACCAGAATTCCAGTATTCTTGCTTTATCTACATTCATTTACACAGCCCATTTATTTGTAATAAATACACTGGCCAGATCATATTTCTCTGAAAACTTTAAGCCCTGAAAATAAATTTATGCAGTGACTTAATAAAAATAATAAAAACTCTCCTGCATATTACTCTTATTCTTGCTTTAAATATCAGATTCCAAAGGCACAGTGGGTTTATATTCTCCAAGTATACACCACCTTTGAGGTTCACACTGCAAAGCTCTAATTTTTCGTTGACTTCTAAGAGGATTTAATCAAACTACAGGATATATGATTCAAAGCAAAAAATGTAATTAAGAAAAATCTTTTTCTGTAGGCAAAGAGCAGCTTGTTTTCATTAATTTTATGAAGAATGTTGTTTTTCTTGGCTGAAAACTTAAACTCAGGGGACAAAGGAAGATTTATGGGGTGATCAGCAAAATCACACAGGTTTTGTGTTGCAGTGCTGTTTTTGCTGTGACCACTAGTCCCTGTAGCTAAAGGTTTATCAGTGTTTCTTTTTATAAATCTCTATTTTCAGAAGGAGCTTTTACTCAGAGATTAGCTTTAAGCTAAATATACGCACACAAAGTCTCAGTGTATATGTACTGTAGTAAGCACGTATATGTTAATGTAAACAATGTATAATGCTTTAAGAACTCTTGCATTACAAGGGAAAATGCAACTGAAGTAAGGATGGATATTTAGACGTCCCATTCATGTGCTGTGTGTGCTGCTTTGTTGTTATACCTTATTTACCCGTATAGCAAACTCTGCAGCACTTGCTGAAAGGCGCTGGAATAGAAGATCAGAGACGTGATGTCTCTTGTCCTAATCCTTCAAGGTGTCAGCACCACTTGTGCAGTGCTTGGGCCAAAGATCTGTGCCTTGTATCAATTTTCAGTTTTGTGATTGTTAGGATGGAGGCAAGGAGCCTGTGATGAGACTGGGTCATTGTATGTCACTGTTGGGCTTTTTTCTCCCTCTGAGTTTTGACCCCTTAGATGTGAAGTTCAAATTCAGCTTTAACTCTGACGTGCATATTTTTAAACCAAATAATACATTTGTTTGGTTAACGCTATAAAATGGAATACTTACTGTATCTTTAGAAATCTCTCTTTTAGAAGATCAGTGGCTCGTGAACAGGAATGAAACAAACATCTTAACAGAATGCTCTTTCATTCCCCATAATGTCAGCAAGAGTGTCTACTTGTTTAATATTGTGGTGAACAGAAAAGTTCATGGTTCAGTGCTTAAGCCTCAGCACTGTCTCCCCGACTATTTCTGGCTGCCAGTATTTTACTTACTCAACAGGAAACTAATTTAATTAGTACAAAGAACAGGCCAGTACCAATGGCTATATAAAATTCCTTCAGCTTTTAGAAGCCATATACTGAAATAGCTACATCAGATAGAAAAACAAAGATCAGAAAATTGACACAATGGAATATATGTTATCCTGTGTTATCAAAGACTACTGCCTCAAATCAAATTACTGCGGTCTTGCAAGATCAGACCAGACACAATATTTCATTCGAAAGAAGTAGAAGCTGATAGTAAATTTGAGCCAGGCTTATGTTTTATATTATGAGTCTCTTCACTGTGTTTGTGACTAAGTGGGAAGATAAACAACCCATTAGTCCTTAGCAATACTCTTTTCTCCTAAAGTGTCTGTTTCAAAAACTTTTATAAAGTGGCAAATTCAAACAGTAGTTAAGAAAAAAATAATAAATTAAGGTTTCAAATTTAATTTCTTCCAGGTGTTGTTTATGCATCTACAGTCTTCATTTACAGGATCAAATCATTTCTTTGGGATGTCACTTTTTTTTTCTTTCTTCTGCAAAATAATAGACTGCAAATATAGCAAGATCATTAATGTTTATTTTCATTTTCATAATTCAGTGTTTGATGCTATGCATTATGGCTACAGTATTGCTACAATATCCATAGACTGCATGTACAGAATCATTAATTACAGTGGAGGTTTTTTGTGATGCTTCATACCTTAGCTCCTTCTCAGCACTGGGAAGGCACCCTCATGGTGCATCCACGAGCTGAGATGGTGCAGAGGTGTTTATTTTACACACTAGGAGCTGAGGCACAGGTATTAAAATGACAATTGTTAAAAATAAATCAATTTTTCCTGCCTGATTTCTCAGAGCTCCTAGCATCTTTTAGTGCTTAATGTGTTCAGATTGAATTTCATTTTGCAGTGACCTCGGCTGCAGCAGTGAATACTCAGTGTATCAGTAGTCCAAGCCTGGAATTATCTTGTATTATGCAGAAAATTAGAGTTGCCAAATTCCTGTTAGAAAAAAAAATAAAAATAAAATAGTAAAATAGGTTAATATAACTTCCTTAGAATCATGTAGGAGCTGGGACATAATTTTTCTAGCATCACGTTGGAGCTCTGGCAGAAACTGGACTCAAATGCAATTTTCTAGGCATTCATCTAATGAAATTCTTTCTTGTCTCCTGCTCCAATTACTTAAAGCCTTCCAGCTTCCAAAATAAAGGAGTCAGGAGCCTAATTTTCAATAAAACTCATTGTCTTACAAAAGTGGCATATAGTTTGGGCAGTGAATATGTCAAAGGTCTCATGGGGGAGGAAAATAACCATAAGCTAAAGACTGCATAATACAGATTTAGAAGAAATAGACATGACTTTGCACAAGCACTTTTAACATTGAAAACTTTCAGAAACTAAAGGGTTGGAAGAAAAAAGTTGGCGTGTAGTGAATCACAATGATGCCTTCCCTCACCTTTGTCAAGATGTGTTGTCAGTAGGATCCGTACCTTTCAGCCCACAGTGTGAGGCCAGTCGGTAGCAGTAGGAGGTGATTGTCCTCTGTGTCAGGCTGACACAAGAGAAAACACCATGCACTGTGCAAACAAGCTTACCTGCTGTTTGCTGGACAGGAAATAATGTTGTGTGACCCAGGAATAATAGTTTCTAATTCTGCTGCTGGAAAGATGTGTAGCCACCCAGCTGTATGGTCTTTGCCATCTTCCCTCTGCTTTTCTATGTCTTCTTCTGCCCTTTTTCTTACCATCATATAATTTGGTGCTTCAGCTTGATTCCCCTCTCTTTGTCAAAAAGAAGTCAGTAATAGGTGTCTGTCCTGATTATTAGGGGTTTGATTTGAAAGATATTTTTAATACTGCTCTAGAGTTTAATTCCTTTCACCCTCCCAAAAAATAATTGGTGTTTGTGAGGATGAGAAGAGTTGTCCATCCCTCTGCCTGTAAAAGTTAGATGTTATGAAAGTGGCTGCTTTCTCTTTCAACATGTTGTCCTACTGCCTGTTTTGTTTGTCTGCCTGTCCTGGCCAAAGATTGAATAACTGAGAACATGGTAAATCCTGGCTTTCTTGTTTAACCACTGTTACTCACTTGACATTGCATTTAGAGCCTAGTTTGCACAAGGTATGTGAAAAGCAAAGAGCCTCACTCACATGCTGGCTTAACTGCCAGGAACATTTTCCCCTCCCATCTGCTTCGTTCATTATTATTTAAAAGCAAATCAGGAAGCAGAATTGAATTAGCAGAGTGGGTGGCAGCAGTGGAAAACAAGCCCTGTGTTGGCAGTTCTCCTGCCAAGTTCATGTGAAATTGCCCATTCTAGCAGGCAGCTTCAGTTTAGCTTGGTGTGATGACATATGGGCCTGGAGGGTAAGAATCTATTTCCATATTATAGCAGCTTCTGCTGTGATACCTTGTCATTTGTTCGCAGTTTTGCTGCCTGGCATCGGCTGCAGTCTGTCCTTCCAGTCTGCCCTGCCCCACCCTGCCCTGCTGGGCGCCTTTGCTGTTCACCTCTGCTTTTTCCCGAGGTCCCTTCCAGCAGCTTTACCTAAGTATTGCTACCTGGCTTGCCCCTGGCTACTCTGTTGGTTGCAAGCCATACACAGGGGGAATGTCAGAAGCAAAATAGAGAAGCTCATAACCTTCTCATCTGTAGGGCATCCAGAATCAAAGGAGAGATATCAGACCCTTACTTTTATATTTAAGGGTCACTATTTTCTCAAAACAGTGGGGATATGTATTTTACATTCTAAAAATAAACAATGTCCCATGTATGTTATACATCAGCTCTAAACTTAATCTCTTGTTCGGCATTTGCAAATGAAAAATTAACTATTTTGAATTAATAAAAATGCTCTGTTTCAAATATTGGTGTTCTAAGTTTTCCAGGATATGATTTCAGTGTCCAGTGTTGTCTGTTGTACTTCTGCATAAAGGAAGTTCTGGTGCCTTACTCTAAAATCCAAGTGAAAGGAATACCACCAACTTAGGTCAATTATGTAAAATAAGCTAAAAGGTATTTCAGAAACCATACTAGTCCCAAGTCCCTGAGCTGTTATTAGTGAGTTAAGAATAACATTTCTTATTTCAAAACTCTCCCTTTCAGCCTCCACTTACTACATAAGGAAAATAATTAAAATAACTCCATGCAAAGCTCTTTCAAAGCACTGAGTATGTATCTCATTGAGTTTACAGTACCGTTATTGTAGCCTTTACTTGTAGGGATAAAAATGTTCTGATAAGTGAGAGTTACTAGTTGTTGACATTCCTTTAAACTATTTATTATAATTTTCAGAATTTCCAGTGCCTTTTTTGGACCACTTTTTATTTTTTCTTTCCATTTTTAACAACGCAGCTGCAAAATCTTACTTTAGAATCCTTTGTGTTGTGAAGTAAGTAAGAGGGGAGAAGAGAAACCTTGCTGGTGAGACCCTCCACTTGTATGCAATGTGGAAAATAGAAGACTTTATTCCTATCAACTTTTGTTCCCACAATCTGTGCACGGTAGCAGCTCTGGTCTACTGTAGTGGCAAAGGGAGACAAAACATGATGCATGATGCCATCAGGCACTGCTAGTTGGGGAAGGGAAGGGATTGTCCCATTCTGCTCTGTGCTGTGCAGCTTCACCTCCAGCACTGTGTGCAGTACTGGGAAAGGACACAGAGCTGCTAGAGAGTGTCCACAGGAGGGCTGTGAAGGTGATGAAGGGTCTAGAGGGCAAGACATATGAGCAGTAGCCTCTTTGTCAGTGCCTGTGCCAGGATCTGAGCACAACACCTATGGACAAAGAGGTAGCTTAATTCTTTGTTCATTCTTTACAAATGAGCGTGGTACTAAATTACTCATGTGCAACTGTCACAATCTTTCATACTGAAATTATATCGTGTTTCTGGACAAAATTGAAAGAAGTCCATTCTGTTTCGGAAGAGTCTAATAATCTGAGATTATAGACTGTGTTTGTTTGCAAAAGCCTGCACTTTAAGGTGAAGAGAAGTAAGTGTGTACAGGAATTCTGCTTGAGGAGAGCAATGCAGTGTACTCTCCCGGTGCATCTGTTTCACCTTTTGAAAACTAGACCCACAGAATGTGTCATGGAAATGATTATTATCATTCTGTACTGTTGCTATTTGCACTTCTCCCCTTTCTTTCTCTCCTTTCCTGTAAGGGTTTTTGGATGAATGGCTTTGGTATTTTTCAGAGAGCCCAGCTATACTCTACATGACTCATAAAATGAATACAAGCTAGTCAGGCAGCTTGAACTTCAGCTGCCATGAACAAATGAAGACTTATGGGAGTGTTGTGCTATTCAGTAATGCTAGAGAAGTTCCAGTTTGAGAAAATCCATGGCAAATGAATTTATGTGCCCACCCAGAATTATTTTAATTAAAATCATCCATGATTCTTGGCTGCTGCTTTGACTATGAAGTACCTACAAATAAGCTTAATAGATGTTTGTTTTTTTCCACAGCTGTAAAAATACATATTCTGCCACATGATTTTTTTATCTGATTTATTTAAATAATTAGGTAAAGATGCAGTTTGTAGAGAGGTTAGAGGGTCAAAATCCTATTTAATTAACTTATACCCACTTGGGAAGCAGCCAAGGTAGAATAATGCAGTGAAAGTAAGCTTCAAATAATATGAAATCTTTGAAAAGGTCTAGCCACCTTTAGTGAAAAGCTTTCCTGTTCTTAACCTTGTGTCATTTAAACTATTTTTAAGTGAGCTATGCAAAATGTCGCATTTATAGCGGAGCTTCAAAACAAATGATTAAGTATTTCTTGCAGTTGCAAGAAAACTGATGCTTATGGTACTGAAAGAAAAGCCCTTAGTCCTCTGTCTGACCATGATCCTTGTCCTTGCATACCATAAAATGCATGGACTGTTACACCTGATTTGGCATCTACTATTTTTGCCACATATATGAAACCTCATACATGTGTGAAACTGCTTTTTAAAAACATATCTTTCAAAAACAATCAGGATTGTGGGGGAAGCCTCTGTGATATGTGAAGGAGGCCTGATTTTCAAAGGATGTAGTTGCTCCACATTTTCTAAAAATTGTGTCTATGAGAAATAACCGCAATTTGGATTTCCCAAATCATGTGTTATATTTGAGCATTTGAGTAAGATTTTGAGTCTTACAAGTGGAAAAAGCTCTTACCACCACCAGAGTGGGAACTATGAGAAATAAAATCACTGAGCTGCTTTGTGATCTCTCTATGTACTAGACAGGAGAACCTCACTGCTGTGTTGATGCTCTATAGAGATGCCAATTCTGGAACGTTTTTTCAATTTAATGCCATAGAGACCAGACCACACTGTGGAAATATATCTGTTTCAGTGCTTCATATGGTTTTGTATGTAAAAATGAAACTGACAGGGAAAATTTCTGCTGGCCTGAAGCTGCCAGTAACTGTTTCTAATGTCATAGATTTTTAGCAATAATTCCAAATGGGGTTTGTATAAATGAAAGGACTACAGTAAGTACTAGCAGACCCAATGTGGAATGAGCGTGGAGGCAACTAATATTCCATATAGACAGCAGTGCTTTTGCCCTGCCCCATTCTTGTCTTAGTGATTGTTAGTTTCGGAAACGATTCAAGCTTGGAAGGGTCAGCTCTGAAGACTTGCTGACCTCTCTGTAAGTCATATTGTGAGACGTCTGTGGAATGGGTGGACACATAGCTTAAGAGCTTTGGACATGATGGCATTTAGAAACATATTCCAAAATTTAAATATGTCCATTACTTTATCTTGCCATTCATTTAATATACTATAATTGTGGGAAAGATCCTTGTGTTTCAGCATGTGAGGTCTGCATTCTGTTTAACCGTATGTGTGCTTAAGAGTTGCAATGCTGTCCTAAAAATTTTGTTTTAATTGACACGACCATTTTGGCATGATGTTTGGTCTCTGAAAAGCTACAGCAGCAAATAGTCTGTATAACCAGATGGCTCTTACAAATAGCAGCTTTCAGCTAGAAGGATCTAAGCTATCCAGAATGTGACTGTAATGATGTCTGTTCGGTCCAGCTAAAACAAAAGCTGTTATAACTCCACATTCTGGATTAATTAAGAATTGCTTGCTGGTTTATAAAGTACTTTCTTTTTGAAAAGAAACTCTAGGAGAAAGACTAAAAAAATAAAAATACAGGTGGAAATGGATTGTTTTTCCTTCGCCTTCCCTCTTTCTTCTTTTTCCTTTGCCTGAACATTTGTCCCTTCTTCTCCAAACAACTGACAAACATAACTTAGTCCCAAACTGCCTTTCAAACTGCTACAATTATTTTAGTACTGACAACCATTCACTTTGTTTTCTTAAAGTTTACCATTTCTCTTTGAGAGTGTTGTGGATCCGTCACAGAGTTATCTATAAGTTCCAAGGTGTCTTTGGTTCTCTTGAGTTGATTAGAAAAATGATCCACACCAATTTCAAGACTGTGCCATTGCTGCTTTGCACCGGTTTGCATTAGAACCATTACATTTGTTCCAAGAGCACTTATCTTTCAAAAATCAACATGTGTAAGATTAGCAATGATATGTATACAAAATGCCCTATTTTAAAGAACATATGGATACATCAGTCTTTGCATGAGGTAGTGCCTGATTTTCGGGAGGAGGTGAATGCTAATGAGTCATCTGGTAGGCATTTGGTCTATTGCATTTTCTCCAGCAGACTGCTCCAGCGGGGTACAACCTAGCAGCTCTATGGCAACCATGAGGATAAAAAACATGACAGGAAGAACCACGAATAAATTTCTGAATAACTTCTCTGAATGTATTATTTGGTGATACATTGGATGGGGGAAGAGGAGTGAGACAGTCAGGATCGTCACATCTGACTTGTGAGCTGGTCAGCTGGTAGTAGAAATGTGCTTATGTTCAAGTTGATAAATAACAGTGACTATCAGGCCTGAGATTGGAAGTCAGGAAGTTTCATGCATGGTACAATATTTGATTTGGAGTCTGGTTGGTCTGCTCTCCCCAAACACTAGGTTTCTTCATCCAAAGCTAAATATCATTATATAAAGAATCTGAAGCTTTTCTATCCCTTCTAAGGTCTCTGAGCTCTGTTTGAATATAACTCGAAGCTTCACAATCTGTTTAACATCTCCTTGATGTGTTGGTGGGCCACTATATTCGTATTGCAAAGGAATGAAAACCAAACCACAAAATGCAAGAAACTTTTAGTTAGATGCATGGGCTCTCAGCCATCTCATTTGCTGTTCCCTTGAAACATACACAGGAGATTATCCTTATTAGGCAATCTTAGGGGTATTCCCAGACCTTCTGAGTATAGTTTGCTTTCTTTTTAATTAGTAGGTCATTATGTGACTTCTGTCTGCTTACCTAAGTAGCCAGCTAAGGCAGATTTTTCTATGTTTCTGGATGCCCAAAAATAATTAGCCATTTGTGGGTTTGGAGGTGGCTTCAGCCTTCAGAAAGTGAAGCTTTGCTATGAGCAATTCACTGGGGAAGTGCTGCTAATGAAAAAATAAGGATGTAATTCCAAGATTTTATCTTTACAGGCAAAAAACAGCATGAAAAAGATCTGCTTAGCTCTATCCAGGCAGTTTCTTCTTGCTCCCTTTTTAGTCCCTCTAGTTTTGTTAGTGCAACTATTTATATAAGTTTATATCAAACTGAATCACTGAGAAGACCTGGGTTTAAAATAACGTTACTTCTCATTACTTCTGGTTATACAGTGTACAGGGAGACCCACTGGCAGTTTTATTAGGAGAAATAACAGGAATACAAGTCGCAGGGCAGGAATTATTCGTGCGCTTTACGGGCAGCGGCAATTTCTTGACTTCGCAACAGAAGATGAGACATTGTGGAAGGGAACCATAGCTCAGCTGACTTGCACCTCATTGCCTGTGCTTCCATCTCCAGCCTCTTTGCTGCTTCAGCAAGAGAAATCTATCACCATAACTGACAGAGCATTTTTGCTTTCTTTCAGATATTTTAATTAAACTATATATAAATTTGATTCAGGCATAGCGTATGTTTCAGAGTAAAGAACTGGTGCTACAGCTGAGATAAGGATCCCACTGTGTCAAACATTGACAAAAACTAGTTTTTGGTTCTTTTGGTGTAGATCCAGTTCACATTCAGTCAGTTGTTTGGCAGAATTTTGCAAGGATCAGGGTTAGAAACATAATGATTTAGACGCACCACATAAATCAAAAAATAGAGGGAGAGGAGGAGAAGGGTTGGAGCTTGATTGGGCTTCCTGTATATTGAAATACAGAGAATTTTATATTAAATCTTAGAGTCTTTCTATTGATATAATCACAAGTGGAAAGTACGTTCTTGCAAACAAACAATGCTGATATTTCTGGTCATGATGTATGCCTTTTTTTGTTTGTTTGCTTTCCTGATTTCTTTTTGGTTTTTAATAAAGTTTCTGTGTCTGTGCTTGCAAACTATGTTGAGCTCAATAACGCTGCTATTTTTGTGACTTTGTCTGAAGTATTAGTTTTCTCAGAGCTCACTCACAGAGGGCTGTGCTTTATTCTCAAAAACTAGAAGACATAGTAGATTCAGTCCTGGCCATTTTTCATGTGAAGCCTTATTCAAATGGTAATTGTATAAGGCTTTGTGGACTTTGTTCTCAACTCAAAGAAAAAACTTCAGCTGTGGACAGCTAGGGTAGTAAAGAATTTTTGCTGAAAGACTTGGAGAAAACTAATTTGGAAGTTACCACAACCACTCAAATGTTTAAGGTATACCTACAAATCAACTGTGAAACCAAACATGTTATTAAATGTCATTGGAAGTGAATACTGTTGATAAAATATTGCAGCAATGGTCAGGACTTGCATTCTTTTTTTCCTAGCAAGACATACTATGAAGGAATTAATTATAATATTTTGAAGAGAGCTGTGTGCAATGTATTATGCTTGGTTGGTTTGCAATTATTGATATGCATAAATGCTACTTAGCAACTAGTGTGTACTTCAAGGGTTAGTCTTCACTCTGTAGAATCAACCTCCCACATTTGCCTGTCGGGTGGATGTTCACAGAGTTCTAGGTGATGCAGGTTTCCAGTTTTGGACTACTTTTATACACAAAGGCACAAATTGGAAAACTGACAGTCCAAGTAAGGGATTTCAACAAGCGCCAACGTTTGCAGTTGATTTAATAATACTTTTTGTTGTTGTTGTTGTTAAATGTAACTGTATTTATGTAATTTGAACTGTTGGTGGCTCTAACAAAAGAAGTGAGCAGTCATTTGGGGAGATGTTCTAAACCCAAAGGCTGAAATATGAAACAAAACGTCTGCTAACAAAACAGAAGCTCCAGGGGAATTAAGGGAGTTGCCTATGGAGACATTCAGTAGCAAAGTCAGATCTTGGTTTCCTGCTTCCCAGCTCCATATCCACTGAGCTACTGGCTGTTGACCATTAGTAAGATTATGCCACGTTGTTTACTTTAATGTACATACGCTTATAAAATTGGTTTGTTTATGAATTTGTGCTTCTATTCCAATGTGTTACTTTCTGACTGGTTTACAGTCCTTGTCCAGCACTCAGCTCTTTCAGGCTTATCCCCTCACCCACCCTGGCACCAGGCAGTGATCCTGTGGTCACCTTCTCACACAGATTACTTCGTCTGGAGTTGCAGTGATATGCAGGAAGTCTGTCTGGGAAAAAAAAAAATTGCAGGAAGACAAATTGTGAAGACAGTGATATGTTAATATATAATCTATATTCTGGTTTGTACAGGAGCAGTGTATAAATGAATATACCGATATCTCCATGGCAGAAGATACTGTCTGGTAGATCCAGTGCAAAGAATAAAAACAGAAAATCAGACACAGCAGAAAAGAGTTAGGAAAGGGAAAAGAGCTAGGAACAGACAGAGTCATCAGTAAATGCTTTGTTAGTTATTTTTCAAATTTTGTTGACTGTTAGTAGGTATTTTTATAATGTCCCATGCAGTCCTGTGTTCTATGAACAGCCAGCATTTACAGTGATAACCCAGAAGTGTCAGCTTCTTCACCTTTAAAAGGTGTGTATAAATAGAGAAAGGTGAGAATGTACTCTCTACAACGTGCTAACATAAGGAAAAGACTGGAAGTCACATTCATGTTGCATTTAGCAAACAAGGTTATAACTGATGTTTTGGCCACTCTAGCATCACACACATGTCAAGCGAAGGCTTCTTTAATTCTTAATACTGCAAAATCTTGAGTTAACTGACCGTATCAACACAGGCTTCCGCATGAGCAGAAATTATTCATTCCTATTCAGACTTATTCATTCACCTTCATTAAACTCCTGAATATTCCCTTATAACCACTTCTCAGAGAAGAGGATTGTTCATTTCAGTGCTGTTTTAGAAGTGATTTAAATCCACCATTTTCTCTGTGTGTTACAATATGTTTGAGTTCAGGAATCACATACCAACCTGCAGCAAAAAAAATATTTTCTTCCAACACTTCGCAGTCTGTGGGAAAAAAAAAAGAAGCACCATAGTTTTTATAATGTTTTTTTTTTTTAATAAATTTTTAATGACAGCCTTAAGTCTTACCTCTCCAGTGTATTTTGTGGCTTGGGTAACTAGACAAAACTAAAGCCCAGCAGAAAGCAATTGCAGCAATCTTGTATTTAGCCTTAGTGAACAGTGTTTCTCAGGAACCACAAACAAGGTACAGTCCATCGAAGAAAAGCTTTCAACAAAGCTAGGCAGTGCGCTGAAGAGCTTTGAAAATATGCAGAGAAAGTTCACAGGCAGCAGTGTACTGAGCTTTGTCCATGGGGTAATTCAGAGCCTGAGCTAACAGTACTGCAGATCATTTATTTTTCATATATTAGAACAATTGCTTTGCCGTTATGTCTCACAGAAATAAAAGTTCCCTCAGAAAGAGAGCGATTCCATATTCTAAAGCATACACTCATAGAAATGTTTTTTAATGCACATATGCTTTCCACTCACACTCATATGTACATGTTATTTGTACACTTGTGTACATATACTGCAACAGATATAAAATGTGCATGTATGTACATATGTATATATAGATCTGAAGGGGAAGAAGAATTTATGAGAAGCTGGCTAGATATAATTTGTCTGCTTGTATTTAGCACTTAAGGGCTTATATACTCAGTTTGCTCAAAAGAGTGAAGAAGTACTCCTTGCTTATGCCTCAAATCAGAAATGCATGAAGTGCAGCTGCAGAGATAATACATTCTCCCCAAAGGCTTTGGCTGAGCAAATTAGGTGTCAATGGGGTGCCTGCGCAGGCAGTACTCTCTCTAATTAGTCTCTTGAGCCTAGTTGGTGGCGGGTATAAAATGATCTAATCAATTGGTCTGTGTCTGATGGTACGTGTAGAAATCCTGGCAGGCAGAGCTGTCTCCCACAGGTCACTCACCTGCACAGCGGGAACGCTCATTTTCATTTTTCATCTCCTCCATCACATGATGCTGACAGTTGGTTTTAAGAAAACTGAATCCAAAAAATATCTGGTTCATAGGGCATGTAGGTCAAAATAAAATTGCATTATGGGTATTGGTGATCCAATTAATTAATATTTATAGCAACGAATTGCATGCAGATATTATCCGTGTGCAAATAATATTGATAATGTTTGGTTGGCTTTTTTTTTTAAATGACTTCTGTAACAAAGAGAGGAATAAAAGCTGTAGTGGAAAAATCACCTGTTAATAGTGTACTTTTTAAAGAGAGGATGAACGGTATCTGCGGTCTGTATATGACTGGTGGAGGGAGAGAATGAATGTATTGTTGATGATCTTAAATACCCCACGTTTCAGCTCACAAGAATGCGGCATCTCTAGTTGTCAGCTCACATTTTGATTTTAAACCTGGTGTTGTAGAATGAATAACCTTATAATAATGCTAAATCAGCTGCAACGTAAATAGACCTGCACTCTGGTTATGCTTTGCATGCTAAGGACACTGCGGGAGCAAAGCTCCACCCAATTGTATAATTTATACAGAAGTTAAAAGCACCTAGAGAAGGATGCTGATGCTGCCAAAAAGAGTATGTACTGAATCGGTGATTTGCATTTTTAAAGGAAATGACATTCTTTTATTAATTAAAATAATGGAAAATATTTGGGATGTGAGGGCCATTGAGTCATCCTCCTCTGCCTCATGTGCTGGGTGCATGATTAATGTTTAAATTATAAGCTTTGGTATCCTTTGTTACATCGAGAGCTCCTATACTCTGACACTGGCTGCTACCATTTTAAGGTGGGTGAACACCTTATTTTATCCCACTTAGGATCTGTGCCAAACAGGATGTACGCAGCAGATGATTTCTGTAGATATCACAATATACAGTTGAGTTACTTGATTTGCATTGCTTGATTTTTTTTTTCAAGTGCATCATTACCTTGCATGTAATTTTCTAGTGGGTTCAGTAAGACATCATGAAAATGAAAACTGCGTGGACCTATGTGAAAAAGAATAGAAGTTCATTTTTAAAGCAATATGTTTCAGGGATTTTTTTTTCTTTTTTTTTTTTTTTAGAAAGGAGATCTGAAAGAGCCCTATTTTGCTCTTGGGAAATCACAAGTTGTAAATATTCCATTTAACAATTTATGCTTTTATAAGCAAAGCTGTGACCAGAGGCCATAAACACAATCTGCCAAGTCACAAAGCAAAACTTTGATTTGTATGATCAGGAAAATGTATTAAATTCTAAGCAAGGGTATTTCTAAAATACATCTTTAAAAAATGCAAACATGGAATACTAGGCCATCTGGGGACTGAACGGCAGCACTGTGTGGCGAGTCTTGCTTCAGGAACTGCCTCAGGTCCTGCTTGTGTGAACAACCCATGCTTCAGTTCAACAGCTTTGCAGGGGAAACAATGCTTTTCTTAATAAAAAGTCTGGTTCCCACCAATCTACAATTTCATGTTTGTGTTACTTTGAATTTTCTGCTGAAGACAAATAGAGACGCTCTTCTTCCTCCAGTGCAGGGCGGTGTCTACAGATGTGACACAGTGTCTCATTGTAAGGCAGACAAAAAGGGAAGGAGACCTTCTGCCCAATGGCACAGCAGTTACGGCATGTCCCTGAGAAGGCCTCCCTGTGTCAGCTTCTTCCTCTGCCTCAGGACAGATGAACCTCTGTTCCCCATTTCCCAAGAGAAGGCGTTAACCACAAGGCAGAGGGAAGGGATTTCACCTGTTGACTCCACTTGGAATCATCAATAAGCATTCAGTGAATTAGGGACTCCAATGAAAGCATTTATGTATTCCCCAGTAAACATCTTCTTAACCACCAGGCCTGTTCCTGTAAGGATTTCATACAAAGCAGAACTTCCTCAGCAGCCAAAACTCAGGGATCAGCATCAGAATGACCTGTCCATTGAGGCACTGGTGGGAGCAGCAGGAGGGCTGCGCACATGCCCTGAATGGGGCAGGTGAATGCATCTTCAGAGAGGTGAGGATCGTCAGCCGTGCTCTGCTTCTGGTTGTGCTCTGTCTTCCAGTCTTCCCCAGCCAGAGCCACCTGGGAAATTTGCAGTTAAATCACCTTTCTTTTTTCCATTGAGTTTCCTGTTTGATCTCAGCCTTGCTCTGCACTGATGCTGGCAGCAGTTGCAGTGTGCTAAGGTTATTCCCTGTATTAAATGGTGGCGGCTTTGTTTATTTCTAGGGAAGCTTTTAGCATTACCAGGATTGATTCTGAAAGTTCAAGCTTCTAATGAAGGTATTCCCCATCTCCAAGTCTCAAGGCCTGCCTTTGCCTTGAGAACATGTGATCAGCTCTGCCTGCAGAGCCGTACTTGAAGCCAGAAAATGCAGTATTGTCATTGATGAATTTTAGCATATGCCCAGGAGAAGTGTGATGCTGGCCTCCTTTGGAAAGTGCCTTGAGGTCAACTGATAGAAAGGAAAAACTCTCTATAATTAATGTAATAATCTAATTAAGATGCAATTTTCCTCAAATCTGAGCGGTTTGGTAATTCTGAGAGAAGCTTCTTTGTCTTTTATCATTTAGTCACTTGTCTTAATGTTATGGCAGCATTGTGGCAGGCTCTGGAACTCCAGCAGCTTGTGCTTAGCCTGAAATCAAACACTGGTCCTGTGTCTGTGCAGACCCAGGTTTCCAAAATGCAAGCTTCTTCCTTTGTAAGGAGGGGCTCCAAAGTGGTCATCCCACAGAAGTATTGTGGCTTGGGTTGGGTTGGGTTGGTTTTCCATTTGTTTGTTTTGGTTTGGTCTATGAGTTTATGAAGAGCAAACTAAACTCTAATATATTCCTTGAAACAAGATTTATTGGGGCTTCTGCCAGACTCCTCGACCCTGGGGACTTTCATGTGGAACAGACATTCCAGAGGCATTTGGGAAACAACCCAAGCAGGACTCAGGAGGTGGCAGACCAAGCTCCAGGAGATGCTGCTGTGCATCATTAAGAAGAGGCTTTTGTTAATCCAGTTCAGGAGTTCTGGCACTTGAAGGGCAGCAGATGAGCTCTCAAGAACCATGACAGGAACACTGCATACTATGAAAGTCAGATGTAGCGTAGAGATTAGGCTGTTTTGATGAAAGCCACAATTAAAATTTTATGCTTGAAACTGATGCCTTGTTTTTCTCCTGCTTTTGAAATGAGGGCTAGACTAGATTCACTGGCACCGGCATTGAGTTTGATTTAAATAGTTCTAGGACATGCTAATACAAACCAGTTCTAAGCTCAATGAATATTTAGTTTTAAATATTCTTTTAATTAAGTGCTAAAATTTCTCCATATCTGACTGCCTTCCTGCAACTACATTTTAAAAGGATAGCAGGTTTGTAGTTATAACCCTTAGTCTTGAAAATGTCTGTAAAACAAATACATTTTTAACTTCATAAAAGTGCATAATTTCTCAGCATTATCAGAAAATGCAGTCCCACTTTATTACTTGGCATAGAATTCTACCTGAGCATTTATTAAGAGCTAAATATGTTAATTATAAAATCTTTCCAATGGCTCCAGTCTATCTGGCCTTCATTTAACCCTCACCTAGCTGGTCCTGCAGTTGTTAGTTTTGTTTCAAAGTAACGCTTCCCACGTTCCTGGCCTGCCTCCTGCTTGGTGCAAATCTGAGACACCATGGTACATCCTCGTAGGTCTAGTTACCGCACTGAGCCTCTATAGCTGGGAGCCATTAGCAGAGGGAAAGACAATGTAAGCAAAGCTCTTGGTACAGTGTTTTCTTTCTGTATATGAAAGGAAAGGTTTTTGTTATCTTTTTATGAACCAACTATAGGTGACTGTGTTTGTATGCAGTGTGCCACGTTGCTCCGTAACCCAGCAGTGTTTACAAAAGTGACATTACGAGTGAGGTACCTCTAATAACTCTTGGGAAGCAAAGCTGAGGAAACCTTTCCACAGCCTGGTGTTCTTGCAGAGCTCATCACTGGGGGCTCCATAAGAAAAGGGGCACAAAGAGCTTGTAAACTCTTGAAGCTGTGCCAACGTCGAGTAACCTTCCTTTGCATTCCTGGGGTGTGACCACCTTCAGAAGAGCTGACAGTCTATATATAGCTGTCTGTAATTTGCATGGAGAATGTGGGCGCTGATGGCACCTCTGTGAAGATTAGCACTTGGGGCAGATAGACATGAATATGGGTATATCTCACTTAGGCAGCCAGCACCATGAAAACATCAGTGTTCTAAGCTCTTTTTCTTGAGGTTCCAGCTTTGGATGTTTGTCCTTTGCTCTGAGCTGCTGTCTTCATAACTGGCTTTGGAGTAATCTATTGTATACCAAGTAAAAAATACCAAGTAAAGATGCAAGACATTAAGCTTATTATAATTTATATTGTTTCCTTACAGGATTAAATTTACCAGTTTGGAGGAGGGAAACAAAAACCTAATGAGGAGGCCGACACCAGGAAGGAACCATGGCCTGTTTCCTTTCTTTCTCTATGGTGGATTTCATTCAAAAGAAAATTGAAGCTGGCAAGACCCTGTTTTTCCCTGCAATTTATTTAAAACCTTGCACGCATTTTGGATACCTTGTGATTTCAGAGAACTGTGTGAAGATTAAGCTTTTGCTTACCGATACATGGCATGTACTCTTTCAGTCTTTTGTGTTTGGTTTTGTTTGATTTTCCACTGCAGCGCTGCATCTTTGTAAGGATTTTTATGCTTTCACCAGCAATGTCTTAAATACATTAAGACAACACATTCGGTGTTCACACTTCTTCAGTAATGACTGTACAAAAAAGCCAGTGGTGGCATAAAGGACTGTGCTTTCTTTGAGAGTTGTGCACATATTGCAACCAATGGGAAGACAAGCTCTGACAGAGCAAGCCCGACTTGGGCTGACAGTTACAGCACCTTGCCATTATTCCTGAAGTGGTGTTGGGTTCTTTCTTTTCTCATTATCTCCTCAGACCATATCTATCCATTTTAAAAACATGGCAATAACCGCATGTTTACTTCAGCGCTCTGAATTTGGTTACTCTGCTTAGGCTATGTAGCATGCCAGTTTTGGAAATAGGCCTGTGAGAAAGACAAAGCAAAAAATGAGATGCGCTCGGCTGACAGATATATGGCAAACTCTTTATGGTTCTATTCCCTTCGTGAGTATTTCTTTCTTTTGTGGGTCTTGGCTCACATCTCCTTGTTTCTCCTCACGCTGTTTACCTTTTGGAATGTTTTCTTGAAAAGAAAACAGAGATGCTGAAACGGTTCCATTTAATTCAAGGCAGATACTAAGGTACAGAGAATTTTTTGTTGAATGAGCCATTAAGTCTAGCTGTGTTATTTTGCTGCTTACGGAGCGAAAGAGAGAGTTTTCCTTATCCCAGTTGGCTGTTCCACACCAAAGCACGTTTTAGATGATTTTCTGTAGGTATCCCTCTCTGGTTGGAAGGCACTACCAGATGATGTGCCTTTAAATTGCTTTTCTGAATGAATCATTCAAATGCAAACTCTGCAAGAAACAAAGCTTTGTGATTTTAGAAGAGGAAGCCCCTGCCACATTGTGACTGGGGAGAACATTGTGTTCAGGGGTGGATAAAACTGCCTTGATCATATACAATGCTTTGCATTCAGAAAGAGCAGGGCATGGTGCGAAAACCACTGTTGAGTTATGCTCCTGCTCAGACAGAACTGCTTGCTAGGCAATATTATTCTACACATAAATTTGACATCCTTTGCTTGCTGGATGCATTGAATTACATTTTTAAGAAGTGCGGTAACACTTGGGTTTAGCTTTCAGTGTTTAAAAGGAAGGGAAAAGGATTTGTGCTACTGCCATCTTATTAAACTCCAGCAGTGTTTAATAAGAAAAGAACACCCAATAAGGCAAATCCTTGAATGCTCAAGTACCTACGAAAGGCCTCTTAATGAACTAGCATATGAGTCTACACCTTCAAAGAGTTGAACCGTGGAAATATTCTCAATATTTGCACAGCCATTAAACCAGAGTTTCCCCCAATGTCGTCTCTTTCAGGATCTGGTAAAAGCCATCTGAAAGCCACGTTCAGTCACAATCCTATTTAGAAGTAACTACAGTTTTTTCTCCTGGGTTTAGGAGGGGAAAAAAAGTGACCACTGAACTTTTGACTTTATCACACACTGAGACTGCCTTAGACGTGGTTTGTTTGGGTTTCATGTTTTTTTTTTGTGGGTTTTTTTTTTTTGTAAGAGGAAAGTCTTTTATACATTATCTTTGCTACTTAATCGCTGTGCAGTTTGATGATTGAAATCAGCTATTTTTAGAAACAAAAATCATGCTGCAAAAAACCTGAAGAATTTTTGAAAATGTAAGATTTCAATTAGGGATATAAAGGTAGTTGCATAGACACACCTCCTGGGCAGCTTAAATCGGGAGGCACGCAGTTATGCTGCTCAACTAAACATCTGAAGGTTTAATGTGGAAACTAACTGCCTAGCTGTTCCCACGAGCCTAGCACACTGTTGTCCATAGCGAATCACGTCGTGTTTGCTTGCAGTGTGTGTGTGTGTGTGTGTGTGTGCGTGTGACATTATCTTCTCTGCCCCATTCCCACTTTTAAGCAACCACTGAAATAACTACAGTTGGTCCAAAAATCTTCAAACTCAGTTGCCCAAAGCACACAGACATCTAGGTTCCTCAACAGTAACTTGATTTTCAGCACTAGTGGGTCTGTCTTGGCCACCGGTCAATTAAGAGATGATCAGAATCTCTTGAGCACCTCCTTCATGGTTGTTCTGGCTGCGTGGTGACATGGGTTTGCTGTAACCTGCAGAGGTCTTTCTCCCTGCACTAAAGGGACATGCTGCACATTATTCTCCCAGGTCATGAAATCTTCTGGGAAACCTTAATTTGTATTTTATTTTACTTTGAGAAAATGGGAGTACTTTTATGCAGAGAATGGACTGTACAACCTTTGTCTCCCTTTTTGTACTTTCAGCAGAGCCCTTACCCGCATCAGCAACCTGACAGACCCCCTCACTTAGGGTCCCCTGGCAGTCATCTCACCTCTCCAGCACCCTGCAGGTTTTTACCACAGCCCTTCTCACTGTTGATGAATGGACTTTTTAAAACCCCATCAATGTCCTTCAGGCAGATTCAGGGAATATCAGTAGCATTACCATCTTTTTTTCTCATCCTTCCCAAACCGGTGCCCCGCAGAATATTCAAATGGACAAGAAAACAATCAGCCTGGTCTTCCAGACATGCTGCAGATCTTGGGAATGCAGTGTTTCATGCCATCAGCAGTCAAAAGTTAGTTTAAATGGATGTTATTCTGTGGGACACGGTCCTCAAGAAACCATGGGTCTCGCCCAGAGCTGACAGCTGTCAGCAGTGTAATTTTTGTTTTCTTGCCTGAGCCCTGCAGATCCTTCCTGATGATACTTGAGAGGATGCAGCTCAGCTGCGAGAGGAACAAGCAGGCACAGAGCAGCAGCAAACAGAGAAAAATGGGAGGGTGCCTTCTGACTCTGTACAAGAGCAGGTAAATGGGGAAGGGAAGGTGGTGACAGAGATGGCCTGTGTGATATGCAGATTCCTTACACATTCACATTCGCAGAACCTGACTTTATTACAAGTTGAGCACCTGGAGATGGCTTGGTCCAATCTGCACCCAGCAAGCACAGCAGCAGGCAGGACACTCCAGCACTTAGCATTACACTATTGTATGACATCCTGGGTCATTGAGTCCTTATAATTCTCACTATTGTTTTTAAACAGGATCAGGTTTTAAGATAATGCCAGTACATGCACCATTGAAAATTCAATCTACAGTAGATAGAGGCACTGGGATTTCAATTTTTTCTTTGTTGTGTGGGTATTATGGACTTCATATTCCTGTGGAAGAGGGTAGGGTAATAATTTCCCTTTGGCTGGTGAGTGACATCCACTATGTGCTCTGTGTCATTGGACACAACTGAATGTGTAGTCAATGCTCCAGTATGCTCATATACGAAATACTCATCTGTGAATATAACTGGGTTTTGTAATCTTTGTTATATAAAACGTTTAGTCTGTACAGACTGGGGAGCAAAACACTGACACCCCATATAAATAGAAATATGTTGCATTACTCTCCCCTACCAGCAGTTAGGTGGAGTGACCAGATGTTACTGCCTTGCGTTTTTCATGTGAGCAAAAAATCTAAAAGTAAAGGATGCACTAAAAATTCCCACCCCCAAAAATGCATTTCAGTGGTGCTGCATACAAAATCCCAGCTTGTCAGCTTCCACGCAGGTTTTTGTATGGTGCACTAAGAGGTGTCCTTTTTTTTTTTTAACAAATAAAAAGGGGAGGGCTGGTACATGAAAACAATGTTAATGTAATTAAATATATATATATACTTCAGAAGAACAGCATAGTAAGCAGTACAGTAAATAAATGTTGCATTATTTGTTACACCTTGTAATTTGTCTGTATTATGAAAGATGTAATGGTTTGTCAGCTGTAACTGTTGTTTTCTTGTAACATCATATTGAATAAAGTGTAGCAGAATCTCTCTTCTCCTTTGTATATGTGGTCTAGACCTAAATAATGGAATAAAGCTTTTCTTTTCCTTTTTTGTTCTTCAGCAAATGAATAAGAAGTGGTTGTAAATAACAGACTTCTATGAAATGAAAAGCACCCAGAAGCAGGCAGGCATTTATGCAGCAATTAATTGAAAAGATCAGGCACCGATTCAAGCCAAACACACAAGCTTAATCAAAATTACCAGGCTGCTTTGGGCAAGGCTCTGCCCACAGAGCACTTCTGCATGAGCTAGTTATGAAGTTCACTATCTGGTGTCTCTTTCCGTGGGTTATATCCCTGTGTGACATATTTACAGTACACTGGGATTTCACTGAAAGTGGTAGAAGATACAGTTTTCTGCCAAATTTGAATCTGGCTTTGTATGGAGAATAAACTCTGGCTTATTGCAGCTTCTCTTGAAACAAAGACCTGATAATTCTGGTGGGAAAGTATATAAAGCACGTGCTACGCAATTTTTCACAACTTTGATGCAGGAGCAGGATTTACACCTGCTTGTATCTGCTTATTTATCTCGATCAGTAAGAAAGGGCTGCTTGGGTTTTTAACCCAGTTATTTATTTGCACATTACAGCTTTCAATAGGCAAGTACCCATGTACAGTGTATATAATCAATATGTGCCTTCGGTACTTTCCTTTCCATTGCTTCAAGCTTTTTGATATCAACATCCTGTTAAGAGCTATTTTTAGACAATGCACATTAAACCAATGCAGCTTGCACAGACTTGATTGGATTATTTGTCTGAAATGTCAGAATTTGCTCTTTTAGTGAATGCAGGAGTCTGTAGGAGTCTATTGGCTTTAACATCACTTTGGTCTGCAAAGGAGATGGCTGGATGCTCGTGCTCTCTGAGCTGATGGGGAAGTCACTAGCCTAGAGATAAAGGAGATAAAGGAGACCAAAATTCTGATCTCAGCTCTGGCCAACCAGGAGTAATTGAAGACAAAATGTTAGCATTTTTAGAGCTAAGGCAATGTAGGCTCGATCATGGGGCTGCCATCTTTCAGGTTTTACCTGGGTAGCATCATGTTCTGTCCCAGCTCCAATGGCAAGACTCTTCTGGAAGTTAATCTCCAATTTTAAGTCTAGTTGCCACAAAGTGACATCACCTTCACCCCAACAAAACTGCACAAAACAAAAAACAAGGAAATATATACACGTTCATCTATTTTACCCCCAGATCTCACTGACCAGGGCACATTTGGGGTGTTGCCCTGCCACAGCCTAGGTGAACGACTTGTGCTTGCAGTTCTGTAGCTGATTTGTTTGGCACTCCTGACTCGCTACCTGTGTGACAACTTTACCCTACAAATCTCTGAGATACAAATGAGGACCAGGAATTATTAGTTTAAAAGGTCTGTATGCTTGAGCACTGGGTACCAGGAAGCACATTCGGAGTGAGCTTTTAATTATGTAGCATAATCCTTAAAACCGTCTCCTGACCCCCTTGGCTGCACTCCGAGCCTCTTTAGCCCCAGGGCTTTCTTTCCAAGCTGGCCTGGCTGCTGCAGCGAAGCAGGAGATGCACTTACCACAATAGCAGCCTCCCCTCCCCCGGCAGAAGAAAAACCATGGGGAAGGTGTTGGAGCAACCTTCTGCCACTAGGTTAACACACACACAGTTTCTAAATAATGCCTTTCGTTGTAAACCTTTGCAAAGTAAACCCTACAGCAGCGGAAGGGCTTGCTGCTACCAGTGGGGGGTGGTGTTATGGACATTAGATTTGAGAAGCTTATATAGCACATGGGCGAGGATAAAGGGATACAAATCAGAGAGAAAAACCTGAAGAGATTAAAAAAAGAAAAAAATCCAGGGCCAAGTATTTACTGTTCATTCCCCTTGTGAGTGGTGTTACATATTGTCTGCAGTGAGTCATGCTGAGAGCGAGCCAGGCACAATAATAGCAGAGAGCAGTCCTGCAGCCCCTTCGTTACTGCCTGCACTGGTTGAGACTGAGTTGGGCGAGAGAAAGGGATTCCAAAAAGTGTTCCTTTTCTTCCTTTTCTCCTGTTTCCCAGAGGGCCTGGTGGTGATTGCTGGGGATGCACTGCCTTGAAAGAAGTGCTAAACTAAATTCAAGCATTTTTTTTTACATTAATGTTCCAAGGATCAATATGGTAATTCACATAAAAGATGTAACAGCTTTAAGAGTTGTGCAAGAAAATGCCGCTGTGCATTTTAAAGTTTTTCATGGGCACAAGCAGCCAACAGAGTTCTTTGTCTGGTGAAGACTGAGCATTCGAAATACTTTTCAGAATGATTTTTCACAACAGAAAAGTGTGAAACTTCTGTCTTCTAAACAAGTTAGATTTCTCTGTACAGATAGAGGGAAAGATGCTGAGACATTACTTGAGAAAATGTTATCAACTACAGAGTTGTTTATCGCCCAGATGGTGAGAGTGATGATACTGCAGAGCAGGAGACCCTGCATGAACCATCATTTCAGCTTCACTGGGAATCACCGTAAACACGAACTGCCCCTTGGACGCTTCAGGAGACATGAGTACCACGATCAAACTCTTCAGAGGCTGTTTCAGTTGCCCTCCTGAATCCATACAGCAAAGCAAAAGTGACTTTCTACTTACAGATATGGTTTGAAGGCAGAATATTGGTGGTAGGTGAGCAGTTGGATGATCTTGGAGGTCTTTTCCAACCTTGATGATTCTGTGATTTTATGGAAGCCCCTTTCACATAGACAGATGACATTTCATAGATACTTCTCTCGCAGCTCGTTGTTCTGGTCTGTTACACCCGATAATTGCAAACCTCTATAGCCACAACTTGCCCTTTTCATGTACATTACTGAGTGCTCATCTATCTACTGAACACCCAGAGAACAACCCAGCACATTTTGGAATACAACTGCCTCTTTGGTGGAGACAGCAGAGCTGTACTTCTGGACTCCCACATCCACCATGACCTTTCCAGAAACCTGCATGCATCTGAGTGACAGCTGTGTTTTTACTGCGGACTGTTTTTTAGCTTGCACTTGTGCATATTTAGTGACTAACCCAGAGTAGCAGGAACCCATAGTTTTGGAGACCGTCCATTAAAAGTCACAGGTATCTCACCCCTCTGCCAGCCCAAGGCAGCAGGGAGTGAGCTCTGTTTGGCAGTGTATGGCAGCCTGGCCCTTCACTGTGCCTCTGCTCCAGCTGCTTTTTTTCATCTCTGCTCAAACACAACATCTGTGGGTGCAGCAGGACTGGAGGTGGAGGAAGCAGGAGAGAGGGCACCAGACGGAGATCTGTGTGCTGTCTGGGGGCAAGGCCACGAGCCTGGCAGCTCATAGGAAATGGTCATGGGCAAGTTTCCTTGGTTTAGAAATTAACTGAATGCTCACCCTCCTGCTAACTGGGCTGCTCTTTTCTGATCCCTAGATGAGCAGAGGACATTTGGATATCCTCCCCAAGCAACTGCAATTTAGATTTAAGACAACCAATTGATCAAAGGAAAGAGGAGAGTTTTGGATGAGCCCTTACAAGTCTGTAAACATGCGGAAGTGTGCTATGCACTCACCTTCTGTAATAACATGGAGCTTTGAACACTTCAGTGTGCTCCTGCAATATTACTCAGCTTGGTTTCCTGTGCCAGTGCTGCAGAAATAAGCAAGTGTGAGAATACCTGGTTTTGGGGAAGTTTGGTTTTGTTTTTGGCTTGTGACAAGCACCCATTCTGCGGGAAGAGGCAGTGAAGCGGTGGTGGCACATGAGCTGGAGCACACATCGACTCCACAAGGGAAAGAAAGGAGCCAGAGCCTGGAAATGAGCCTCTTACCAGAGGATGGATGACAAATCGGAGCTAAAGCCGGCTTTGCCTCCTGCCATCAGGACTCTCAGCTGCTACTTATTAGCACAGTTTTTGTTACTGTGCATAAATCAAAATCCAACCTCTGTGACACAGCGCATCATTTGTTCACTTGTTTTCTCTCATCCCACCTGCCTGATATGACTGTATCAGGAATAAAGTAACTTTGTGAAGAGAAACCTGCAGTGCCTTTCAAAACACTGAGCTCAGTGAATTCCTACATCTGCAAATTGGCTGCTGCGCTCTGCTCTCACCAAAATATTTTGATTGCAGGAATCTGTCTGGTACAAGAATGTGCCAGTAACAAACAAGGAGCACTTTTACATTTGCTGGGCTCACTGAACATCACTTCGGGTGCCCTGTTCTGAACAAATACCCACTTCTCAGAAGCCCTGCTGGCTCAGGCCCAGCAGCGCGGGCTCTGCGTCATGGTGGGAAGGCCACAGAAATGTCTCTGCACACAAGGCGTGAAGGAGGCCCACCAGCAAGATGGGACCTTACACTGAAGCAACGTTCAAGGGTTATCCCACAGCAAATGCCATCTCTGGTTGGAAAATGCTTGATATTGGCAGCATCAAGCTCCTGCTTGCTTGCCTGCTGCAGCTCTGGCCTGGAGAGCAGCCTGCCCGGTTCAGAGGGAGCCCTGATGGAGAACTGGCCCTCCCACCTGCCCGCTCCCCACCACACCTGCAAAAAATGTTAACCGACATTTTTTGGAACATTGTAGAAAATCTCTCTGTGAATGCAGGCCCTCTTTTCTTCAGCTGCAGCACCAGGTTTGCACAGACCTACAGGGCAGGGCAGGCTCAGGGTTTTGGTTGCTCAGTCAGCCGAGGCTTCTTGTGCTCATCACACCTGCCTTGTCCCTAAAGTGCACCCTGCACCTTCAAAGCACGTACAGCACATCAGGAAGCTTCTGCAGGTACAAGGTGGCATCAGGTCACTTGAGCCAATATCAAGCCCCAATAACCCTTTTTTTCCATCAAAAAACTGAATGAGACCAGGGTTCCACCAGCTTAAATACTTGAAGGTACTTTGCTGCATCCCAGCAGCTCATGTGCAACACCCATACATTTTAACACCTTAAACTATACTAACTGTATTGCCTCAGATCCATAACGTGCCCTTAAATGCATCCATGCAGAGCTGGTGCAGTAAGAGGCGTTTGTGCTGCTGTGTGAACACCTGAAACCTGAAATGGACATCATGGCATCTATAAAACACAGTATCAAAGTCACACTTGCCCCAGACCCTGATCTTTTATTAATTTCTCCCATACAGAGAAGAAAAGAAAAATACAACCAAGTTCTTTTAAAGATCTCTCTGGAGCCTGAGTTAGAGAAAAGGCCTTAGGTGGGCTTTTTTTTCCATTTTTTTTTTTTTTATCGTGGACATTTACTACAAAGATAGGCAGAAAAGGTGCTGTTTAATCTCTCTTCTCATGTGCTCCTCAGTCTCTACCTGGTTTATTCTCCCCCATGCAGTCTCCTTTGTTCTCGGGTAGCAGTCTTCTAAACAAGTGATTAGCAGAGGGGAAATCAGCCTGCAATGCTCCTAGCTGTGGGATGCGATGCAGGTAAGAAATGAAATCCATGCTGGTTATTGTTCTGACATGCCCCCCAGTACTGCGTTGTCCCAAGAGAAAAATCAGCATTATAGCTGCACACGTGTTTTTTACTTTGGAAGTGTCCCTCAGCACTTCTACAAACCTCCCTGCGCCTTCTTTCAGTTAAGTCACTTCACTTAATTTGGACTGTCTAATTACAGTTGGTTGGAAGTTTTCCTCAACAAATCAAGGTTATTCAACAGCTTTGGAAAACCTTGATTTATCAGGAGATAAATACTTATCTTCCAATTAACTCCCTCCACCTGTGGGTGGCCAGGAGCTGAAATTTGCCAGCTCTGTGACAGGTTTCCAGCTGAGCAACCGTGGGGTTGCAAACCTCAGGGATCCTTGTCTCTTTGCTATACAGCTGGGAGCCAATATGATCTACCAGCACAAGCAGCTACTGAAAATCAATAGGCTTATTTTGGTTTTCACCACAGACTTACTGTTGGATGTGAAACTGGCCAAATAACTATCTCCCAGTATTTCAAAATTTCTCCATTTGAACACGATATTTCAAGTCCACATATTCATGGTTTTGCTGTTAGTTCATAATGAAGTATTTCTAAAAAACATTGGCTCCATGAAGGAATGAATTACTGATCAGCATTAGCAATGTAACCTATCAAAAAGGGATACAAACTTCACCATCTGTCAGAGACACTAAGTAAATTCAGGCTGCAAATAGGATGTATTCTCTAAACAAAATAATGACTCAATAGACCATCATGACTTATGCAGGAAAGGTCTGTTTTTAACAAATTCGAAATCAGTGAGAGTTCTGGCAATCTTAAAGTAAATTATTATTATTATTATATATTTTTTGCATTTATTTCAGTAGTGTGAGGACTTAATCTCACATGCCATGCTAAAACAGACGCTTCAGGTTAAAAACAAATTGGAGCTTGAGGCTAGATTCCACTTTGTGAATGTCAATAGTGTATGCAAGGGAGAAGTCACAGATGATAGCCTTATAATTTGTTAATTATTTAAGAGGTTGCAATACCTATAGCTTACCCAGGATAAAACTTACATTTTGTCCTGTTTTAACAAATTTTCATATGATCTGGTGGCATTGGCTCACAGTCTTCTTTTTCACTCGTATGAGATAACAAATTTCTTGTCTACTGTGAATATAGATGTTACTGATGGAGCACCACTGTTCAGAAAAAAAGAAATTAAGCTCTATCCTATGGCCAGTATTGTATTACTTGTAGCAGATTTATCTCAAGATGTTCTAAGGACATACCCTGCACCATAGTGGAAAGATTGAAATTTGAATTCCCCATAACGTGAAGGTCTCATTTGCAGTCTTGGAGAAATCAGCAGTTCTTCAGCTTAGATGTTATTTAATAAAAACACACTTACCTGCTGTTAATCACTCATCTAAAAAACCTCCATTGAAGCCATACAGCGGTAGGATGTATCTGACTGGATGAAGGTTACAGTGAGGCAATTCACATTTCATTTTGTTTGTACTCACAATTGGTTGCAACCTTTGTTTTCTATAGTGATTGTTTCTAATCTGCACTCCCACTGTTGTAAGAAAATTATTTGAATTCTAAGTTGATAGAGCAGATGCATATAGACAGATCCCAGCTCCACTCCCGTGAGGGCAATTTATGCAAAGTAAGTTTAGGCTCTCAGGGATTTAAAGTTTACTGACTTCTGTCTGTGGGAACTGGAGCACCGCTCTGCACATCGTGAACATCGCCTGTGAATTACCTGCCTTCAGGGGGATTGTTAGCACATGAATCAAAAGTGGCTCGCTAATGCAGAACATCTCAAACAAAAGGATTAGTAGCTCAGATGCTCCGAGATGCATTTTAAATGAACTGAAGTGAAATTTGCTGGGTTTAAGTCTAATACTGCTCTTAAATGTAATGCTGAGTGAAAATAGGAAGATCTTGACGCTCTCATTTTGCTATGGAGAATATGTCAACGATTTATTTTCTCCTTTAAAGTAGCCTGCTTTCTTTATCCAGGGCACAGGTGCTTGCTCCATCACACATGCTTCGCCCATAAGGAAAGGGCAAGGAATTCCTACATGACTGTGTGTTAAGTCCATACTGATTCTCCTTTGTTTATGGGGCTAACACTCTGACGAATTGATTATTATGCACACATATTTTCCTATATTTTATATCGTCTTTTAAATAATTTAAATATAAATTATGCAAATAAAATGATGGGGTTTCCCAGATGCTCCAGAGCTACTTTCTGCTCCTATCAAGGAACCTCTGCAGCAGGATCCCTGGTGTGCAGCTTGTCCTTGTGAGTCTTGCTATGAAGACACTCACGTCTGAGCTCAGCTGTGGCTGCTTGTGACATGGGTTTCTGCAAACACTATGCCTCATCAGTTCCAAATTTCAGGGAATGCTTAAACCATCACCTTAAAAATTATCACTGAGCTAATGCTATTTAGCTTGGTTATAAATGGAAAAAACGATTTCACCTGGTGTAAGGAGGAAGCCAGAGAGGACTACTGTGGCCTTGAGAGGCACACCTCTGGTCACTGCTGAACTGTCCATCTGGGGGTAAAGATGAGCGGCCAAATATGCTGCCTCCATCTATCTTCAATCTAAACACTATGGAGTCTGAGGCAGACTAAGTTCATTGGTTTTGGCCAATTCTGATCCTACTGGAATAGAATCTTAATTTAATGAGATCAGAATTCAGCCCTTTTAGGCAGTTTATACTGTGAAGAGGGTTTCTTGTTAACTTCCTGAAGAGCATAAAGAGAGCAAACTACTGCTGAGCAGAGCAAATATGGACATTTGCTTTGGGCAGCTGCAGAGAAGCACAATTCATTCAGTTTTGTCACAGAAAGATTTTAGGCAGATCCTGTAGCTGGAAAGTGCTCAGTGCCCATCCAATGCACTGCCTGCAGTCAGGGCAAACTGATCATTACACACTAATTGCTGCTGCTGTGCTCTGAGAACTGGGTTCATTCAGGAAGGCTTCCTGCTCTCTGGCCTACTTTTTCTACCAGTCTACCTTAACTTTTGGTGTCAAATGACAGCACGAGGCAGCATGAATATGAGCATGTGCTCCAGAACAATACATCAATCTTAAAAAAATAAAATAATAAAAAAAAAATAGGAAAAACTTTTTTGTTTTGACAAGAAACCAGAATTTTTCAGGCTGAATGGCAAATGGAAAAGGTTTTGTTTCAGGTTGAGAAAAACATTGCATACTGATTTGGGACAATTCTACAAAACATAAAAGCAATGTGGAAATAAACTCATGGAGGGTAAATAGAACAGTGTTCACAAAACCAGGGAGAGGACATACCCCTCAGCACACAGCAATGAAAACTTCCTCTCTTTACTTGGGAGGCTCCAGCTGCTCTGCAATCCCCAGGTTTTCCTCTCAAAAATATCCTAAATGCCAAGTCATTGGGCTGGCCACCCAAACTGTGCCTCACAGGCAGATCAAATAAAAGTCCTGCCACGGGCATTGCCTGAGACTTTGGTCCTGGTAGCACTGCCCGGTGCCTCCTTGTTCTGGCACCAGCCCAGCCTCACTCCCCATTTTTGGAGCTGTGGTGTGTGCCTTGAAGGTTGTGATTTTTGGGGTGCATTTGGTAAAATCCACAGGGACATTGCTTTTTGGGTTTTGTTTTCACTTGTGAGAGTATAAACATCTTTTTGGAGAATTTGATTCCTGTGCAGCTCCTGGCTGGAAACCCTGCTGTCTGCACTGACTGTCAGCATGGCTCACTGCAGGCACACCATCCTCTGATCGAACTGCAGCCCGCAACCATCAATATCCATTGCTGGGCTTCTCAGCTGGCTTCTGCTGCTCTTCAGGATATTGAAAGTAGAGATGGGGAAGGTAGGAAAGCAGATACAGAGGTAGTCATCTTCAAACTGTAGGGCTTTCAGGCACATTTTGAGCCAGGAAGTAATGAAACCATGCTGCTGTTCACTTGCACCACAGTAAGATGTCCTATCCCTCTGGAGAATTTTTACAGGTAAGTTAGGGCTGCCCTATGATTCCCCTTCCTCTTCTCCCCTGACAACCAGGCTTCTTATTAAAGCTCCTGCAGGAAGTGTGAACACAGCTGGAGTGGGGCTGCTTCCTTTTCCAACTTGATAGAGACTGTACATCTCAAAGCACAAGAGAGGCGGGTGATCTGGCCCCTGCCCTCCTCCAACAGCTACAGCTTCGGGGAACCACAGGAGGTGCTTCCAGCTCTGCTGCCTGCACTCCTCATCTGATAAATGAACAGGTTTTTTTCCTCAGCTCCCTAGGCTGCCTCTTTGTCCAAACCACCACACATGGGCCCTCCTTTTGTCATCATCTTTTGTTATCTGTGCCTCTGTGACTGTAGGTTCCTGTGAAAGAGAAGTGGCAGTTTCCTTATGTGGGGTACCTTTGTCACATGGAGATCCCCAGTGTGGACAACTCTATTCTCATGGAAGTCCCCAAAAACTCATCAGTCACTGTATGGGGCTCCTGGAGACTGAATCCAGGTCTGTGATGTGGGCCTTAAGAGTGGTGGGCACCTTGCAGGGCTTACTGTGTGTTCCATCTGTATCTTGCCTCATCAAAATAACTTTAATTCTCAGCACAAAAGTATTCCAGCTCAATATCCCATAGCTAGCAGTCAATGCCTTAGGAAGGGTACGCAGGCCCAGAGCAGCATTGACTCTTTGTAGTCCCCCCACTCTCAGTGGTGTCCAGCTCAAGTACATCCTGTGTTGGAGGGCATGAGATGCAACCTAGGCCAAATAAAGAGCAGAAGGAGTCACAGCAAATTGACAACAGCACGCCTGTCCCTCGGTGCCATAGCCTTACCAGCACTCCTGCAGCAACTGCTCACGTTGAGTGCTCAGTCTCCTCATTGTCCTTTACAATGAATCACAGAATCATAGAATCACCAAGGTTGGCAAAGACCTCTAAGATCATCCAGTCCAGCCATTCACCTATCACCAACATTTCCCACTAAACCATGTCCTTCAGTACAACATCTAAATGTTTCTGGAACACTTGTACGGATGGTGACTTCAACACGTCCCTGGGCAGCCCAATCCAGTGTCCAACCATTCTCTTGGAGAAGTTCTTCCTAACGTCCAACCCGAACCACCCTTTGTGCCACTTGAGGTGATTCCCTGTAGTTCTATCACTAGTTACATAGGAGAAGAGGCCAACCACCACCTCATAACAACCTCATTTCAGGCAGTTGTAAAGAGCAATAAGGACTTCCCTGAGCCTCCTCTTCTCCAGACTGAACAACCCCAGTTCCCTCAGCAGCTCCCCCTTCAGACTTGTGATCCAGACTCTTCACAGCTTCACTGTCCTTCTCTGAATATGCTCCAGGGCCTCGATGGAGGGGCCCAGAACTGAACACAGTACTCAAAGTGTGGACTTACCAGAGCTGAGTACAGAGGGATGATTACTTCTAGAAATCTGAAGGGTAGACACTGTTTCCCGTGCAATGCAGTGTAGTGCTGTACTCTCAATGTTTTTCATTTTTATTAGATCATCTTTAATTTCAGACATCAGTGAGAGTTTCTGCATGTTCTTCAGTTACCTTCTCCCAATAGCTTCTACCTGTGTGCATAAACTCTAGTTCACTGCTCTTCTGTGCTGTAGCATACATTTCTCTTTATTTAGTATCATCAGAGATGACACTCGATTCTCTTGGTTTGTGCTGGATATATCTAGTTGCCAAAGTCTCTTCCTAGTGGTCTTTCATTTGTTTTATATGATCAGAAAGCAGCTCATGTGAGTCCTATCACACTGTAGATTGAGGATCAGGCTGAAGATCATGCAAATATACAATTTCACAGAGAGAAAAATGAGCTGTACTTGAACTTGGGTTTTGCACCTCAATATACCTACTGTTCTGTATTGTAGGTCTTCAGGGCAGGGATATTTCTAAATCCCACGAGCCTTGTTCTCTACTTTATCCACCGTAAAGCAAAACATGCTCGCTATAGTTGCCCATAAGCTGCAGAAATAAAACTTGTTAAATGGAAGCAAGTCCTATGTTTTTAAATATATCTGTCACAGTATTGTTTCTGGTAGAGTCAAAAGGGTCTTCTTCCTTATCCATTTGCTGTGCTAAATCTTATCCTCAGTGTGTAGATTGAGTTTTACATTACCCTTTGTTAGCCTACTGCTTCAGCAAGGCTTAAATAGCTGTTGATCGTCTGGTTACAGTAGAAGAAGGTATTTTCATTCTCTGCTATTTTCCCCCCATTTTTCTTTAGAAAGCCATGCACTGCAATTCTTCCTGCGGCATTGCCTGTAACTTTGCCTCACCCTTGCTGTGTTCTAAAAAGTCAGGTTAGAAAAGTCCTCCTTTCAAAGTGAACTTTCAAACACTCAGTGATGCTGCACACTACTTCCTGATTGCAATTCATTTTGCTCAAAAGCAAGAGCAAGCCTACTGAGATGGCTGGTTCTGGCTCAGCTTGGGGTTACTGAGGTCCTCAAGAATGATAACTTTCTCAAGTGCCAGCCTCGACCTCTGCTGAGTGAGGAAACCCACGCTGTGTCTGGAGTCCAGCAGGGACAGCAATACCAGAGAGCTGCTTTGCAATAAGGCCAGCACTGGAACTGACAGACCAGGACTGAAAATGCTCATGGAAGGTGTGTGAAACTGTCTTCAGGCTTTATCAGTTGTTTCAGCAAGATGGAGGAGAGGCAAAATCAATTTATCAGCTGTGGAATTCCTATTGAAAACAAGGTATGTTGTATATCCACCACTAGGGAGATTAAGGAACCGGTGAGCATCTGTGTGCAGGCTAGATATACTGCAGCCTGCTCAGTGTAGCTGATTTCTTGAAAGCCCTTCCTGCTTTCTGTCATTGAAGCTGTGAAAGCAGCTGCTTGTTTAAACAATGCAAGGATAGCGGTGGGAGGTGTTAACAGACATGGCTTCTCCTTGAGGTGCATCTTACCACTGTTCTGAAAGTTAGCACAACACTCTTCTGTGACTGAGTTCAGAAACGAGTTGTGTCTTAAAAAAAGAGAACTAAAAAAACCCCCACACAAAACCCCTTTCCCACACCAAATGGGAGCATGCTATGTCCCATTTGAGGTAAGTCCCAATGTCAAGATTCAGTTTTCAAGCACCTCAACAGTAGAATCCTAGCTCTACCCTTCCTTTAGCTCAGCTGTGAAATTGGAATTAGGGTCAGCACCAAAAAAAAAATAACAAATCTGAGTTTAGGATTTTAATTCTAGCCTCTCAATACTGACTGCTTTCACAGACATTGTATTAATGTTGAGGAAAAGGAGAGCAGAGTATAGCCAGAGAAAGGAATGACTCTCCCAAACACACACATGCTTGTTATAAAAGCATATTATGGCAAGATAGTTCTGCTAAGAGCTGATTTACAGAAATTAGATTTTCATTTGAAGCGTCATGGATATCGGTAGTGCATTTTGTGCTGGTTTGAGTTTATTTTCTCGGTTGCCATTCATTTCATGACATTGCCTGAGACTTGGAGACACAGCCAGACAGTTCTGCTGAACACATGAATACTAAGGAAGTGGTTTCCCTAGTAACAATAACCATGTCACTGCTCTCACAACTTCCTGCCCTTCCTTACGGGATTTGTTTGTTTGCTTGTGTTTCGCTCATTGGATAGAGGAGACACAAAACCGGAGCTGGCTAAACAGCATCCAGGATCAGCTTACTGGAAGTGCAGAACAGAAAAGAAAGGAATGCTGCATCTGAAAGTGGTTGTCATTACAGAGTTTGGCTTTGTTCTGTCTTACTGCTATAATCTTGGGGGTGTGCTCCCAGCTGCAGCTGAGCTGGGCTGAATAGACCACTACAACTTACATTTCTATTTCAGAATATGTTTCATAAACACTTTTTCCTCTGCCCTCCCACCCCCCAGTGTCATGATGGACTATTTGCAGCTTTGAGACAGTAATCAATTACAGGAAAGCAGAGTGAGGGAACAAGCACATACACTGAGTATGCAATGTCAGTGTAGGATTTGTTCCTAGCATTTTAGAGAAGGTGAATACATGATATTAAGCAGCATTTGGGAACATGGACGGATGTGCCTCTGGGTTCAGACAACTGGAAGGAGTTGGCTGGGTGGCATGAGAGATTCATTCTCTAGTACACTGCAAACTGTTCCTCAAAGAAAGTTGCTATACTGCTGTTCAGGTACAGGATCCTGTAGGCATGTTATGTATGATCATTAAATTGGCTTATCCTTTTAGTCTTCTCATCAACCAGTCCATTTAGAGCTTGCTTGAAGCCAGGTGAAACAATTTGCAGTACTAATCCCCAATTAAATCTGTTTCTTCAGGCACTGAAAAGCTGCAGACCTGGATTTCTTTATCCATTGTTCGTGTACGTGTGTTAATTGTTGCGGACAATTCTGTCACATTTTTTATACTGAAAGTATACTTCTGTTGAAAAATAAAGGTTGTTATTACCTGTCAGCAGTCTGTAAGGATGTGTCTAAGTTAAGGTGGGTCTATTCCTGAGCAAACTGAAATGATTTTATCTGTTGCTTGAAGGAAAAACTGATAAGGGCCAAACTGCAATCAGCTGAGAGTTTACTATTAAGATAATAACATGAAGAGGCACTGTGCAGGGATCAGCCATGCTTTGCTTTTCCAGGATCTTTGACCACAATGAAATTGTGACACTATCTCAAAGCTAACACATGTAACTCTAGTCATACAGATATGTACAGCTAAAATGATAAGCTTGATCCTGAGCGATGCTGGATACACCTGTCCTTGCAGCTTTCAACAGCAGTTCTGGAGACTTTGGATTAGACTAAGAATGTCCCAGCAAATCACAGTGCAGGAGGCGCAGAGGAAACAGCTATCAGAAAACCAAAGGCAGGCCGGGATTTTATCCTTATCTGGCTGAGGTGAAGTGTCTCGCAGCAATATACCGATTCTTTCCCAGGCTATCTGATGTATCAAGACTGGCCAACACACTTTAGCTCAGGACAACTTTAGAACTAGCCATGAGCACATCTGTAATTAGCACTTTGCCAGCACATGTAACTCCTGCCATCACATTGTCCTCTCATCACAGATGATAGCGTTTTTGTAGCGAGGTACTTTTTAAGCAGCTGCATTACAGTCTTCTCCTGTAAACTAGCTGTGCTGGAATCTCTATCAACTAAAATCAATGTCACACCTATGCAAAGTATGAACGTGGTAAAGAACAACACCGTTTTGAGCTGTCATGATCACTGACAGTAATGAAATTACGTTGCTATCTTCTAAGCTGAACATGTTATGTCCAGTCACACAGGGGCACATTATGTTCTTAGATTAATAAGAAAACTATGGTGTGCAAAATCCAGCTTCTGATTTTACAGTTTCCCTGAAAGTACTGAGTTTTATTTCCATGCTTCTGCTTGCAAAATAAACCTTGTTCTTAGTACTGAAAAATTAAATAAACCCAATGGGTTTGTGTGTCTTACGACAAAGGCACATCAGCAATGATCCTACAAATATTTACGCAGATGCGAGTGTGAATCTGGACGAGGACAGGAGCATGGCTGTATTCAGTTCTGAAATAACAATCCAACAACTCCTAACCATGTAGATGGTTGATTAAGCTAATTTAGGCCATTATATTTATTCTTTCTTTTGTAACAGTGCATAGAGGAACCAAAACACTCCCCGTCGGCAAAAGCTGAATCAGATGTATATTACAAAATCTCAAACATTTCAAGTTTCATTCCATATCAAAACATTCTTGTTTTCACTGTGGTGTAATGTGATTTTTACAGTATAAAAACAGCTATGAATCATTTGAAAATATGTGCTATCTTTGTATATCTCGGATGCCTTCCTCGTGAATAAGGAACTTTTCACCATAGGAAGGCTTTTATATGACGCACACTTGTTTCCCAGTCTATTCCTAGGCTAAATTTACTATAAAGGGAGAGGTTTTGCATCTGCCTATGTCAGTTCTCCAGTGTATTGAGGTCAGCTTCCATTCTCCTTGGTTCCGACGCCTGCCTATATAAATACAAATTCCATTTCCATCCTATTATTTTTCTAATCAAGGGTTTGTCATGCAAAAGAAGATCTGAGGTGATTGTGTTTTCCATTATGCAAAACATTCCATTATGATAATATCTTTAGGACAGTCTTATAAAAGTGCCCTGCCCAAAGAAATCACAAATGAGAGCAGTAAAATAGTAGACAAATCCTGCATAATTTGCCCTCTTATTTCACATTCAGGCCACAGAGTTCACCCTAATTTGCCATACACATTTCCTCTGACATTTTCGTTCTGTACATATGGTAAAAATAAGAATTGGCAGCTCTCACTGAATAGACTTCTGTTAAGTGCTTATCAAAAGAAGAAGAAAGGGGTTATAAAATACAGTCATATTTAGTACATCCTTCGCTTTCTTCTGCTTTCTCTGCTAAACTCACTCTTAGTAAAATCTACAGTCAATGAAATTTACCTTTTGAGCTCAAGTTGTTTCCATTCAGAACAAAGTAAAAAATACTCCAGCAAAGAAAACCTGGCATTTCTTAGAAATTCTCTGTTCTTTCTTATGCCAAATCCCAAGGGATAGGGGCTCCATAGAAAGGGAGTTTATTTTCTAATTCCTTTGAACACAAAGCTCTTACATTTTCTAGGACAAGATGTTTTCCTAGACAATCTCAATATTGTACCTTTGTATTAATACTTTTGTCATAAATGTGAATACACACATGTATTTTATGGTGTATATTTAATTTCCATTAGATGTTGTTTCAATTATTCAAATACAAAATTGGCTCACAAGCAGACTCCTCTGAAGACTTGTGTCTGAATCTTGGCAAGCACATCATATTCCTGCAGTTTCCGTGTATTTGATTTGTCTGTTGTCTCTTCTTACTGTGCAAATTTGTGTACTGCAGGTGTGTGTGCACTAAATACACATGATAATGAATCTACACTGCCTCCTTTGTCCAGCAAAACTTCTGAGCCTGTGGTTTTATTACAAGTGGTGCTGGTTGTTTCTGGCTTCTGATTTCTACAGCCAGACAGCTAAATTTTGGAGCTGTAGAAATCTTAGGCATTTTAATTATCAAAATTAGGTAAATAGTCCTTTTCTTCTCTGTCTGTTCTAGAATGTTCTTCCATATGAGGGGAACACTATGACATTGTTGTTGATTCACATTCAGGAATAATTTCACTATTAAAAATAGATTAACATAATGTAATATTCAGTCATGAACTTTATATCAGCATTCAGGCCTTGACTGCATTTCTTTGGCTTTTGTTTTGGACATGTATTGCTGTTGTCTGATGCACCATCATCATCATTATAATCTTCTTAATTAAAGCCAATCCCTTGCCTTGATTTCCTGTCTCAGTCTCAGATCTTTTCAGATGTTTTCCATTTCTGTCTGCAATCATTTGAAGAACTTTCCCTGTCTCCAGACTTTAGCTATTTTATCTCATTCAATTGAGCTGCTTTCAGCCCAAGATATAAAAGTTTGAAAAAAAACATATGCATGTTAGGCATGTTACTCTTACTGAACCATAATTTAATGTATCTACACATACCATGTATGTGGTGGTGGGTTTTTTTTTTATAGTTTAGACACATCATTCACTGGTGCCATAGCATTTACATTTGATAAAATGTTTTGCTGTAGATCTTCCAAAATTATGCGCTCCAAGCCATCCAACACCAACATTCATCTTCATGATGAAAAGTGAGTGTGATTCTGTGTCTTCAACTTCTAAATTAAACTTTGACTTACACAATTGCTTGATTTTCCTACCACTTCTTATAGCACTACAGGAGCCTCAATGAACAGCATTTGTAATTACAGTTATCTGAAACTCCATATGATAACCCTGCCCTCTATATTGTATATACTCGAACCAAGCGGGTTGCTTTCTTAAAACAGCTTTATTGCTCTCCCCATCAGTTGTCAAGAGTGATAATTTGATCAATACAGCTTGTGACTGCTGTGCAGTCACGCCGTTTCAGGCCCACTGCTTCCTCTGAAACTGGCTTTAATCTGTTGATAATTACATTCAGGATTATTTTTCCCACCAGTGACTAAGACCAAACTTACATAATTATCTGGATAGGCAGGATTTTCCTTTCTTTAAAACTGGTACAGGTATTGCTTCTAGCTGCTCCCTGATGACCTCCTTATGTTCCTGTGCATCCTTTGCCAGTTTGTACTGCTTTGTTGGCTCTTGTCCTAACAGCCTTCAGCAGCTCAGCCATTGCACGGCTGCATGTGCAGCTCTCCCACCTTTACATGAGCATGCAGCAGGACTGGGAAACAAAACACAAATGAGAGGATGAATTCTGCCTCCTATTCTGGATGAAATTAAAGAGTAGCCCTGCAGAGAGCATATTTACCTGTTCAGCATCAAGGTGATACACCACCACAGTATACTCCGTGGAGAAAATGCCAATAGTTTCTTGGCTATGAATAAGGAAGCAGGGCTGTGCATTGTATGTCAGTATCAAGACTAATATCTGTAACATTATGACTTGCTTTTATTGAATAGCAAAGAATGTGTTTGCTTAATTCTACTTTCTACTGCAAAAACATGTGATAGTGGAAATGGTGGATGTCAGTGCCCTGCAGCTTCTTGAAACCCTTATTTGTTTTAGAATCTAGGTAATCACAGTGTTCATGTAGTAACTCTTCCATTACAATTTTCATATTAATATGATAATTTCTTTGGGATTGTGTAGTCAAATTAATAGTACTGAGCTCTATTTCAGGTACACCAAGCATCCTTCTCAGGATGATTTTAAACTACCATTTTTTTATCTCAGTTAAGAACTGCCTTAATTACAACACTCAGAAAAGATGGTTCATGATCTGATATGGTGCTAGCTCCACCTTTTGTATGGGTTGTGTTGTCCGGCTGCTTGTGAGATAATAGAAAAGATCTACTCTGGACTAGGGAGAGGATGAGATGTGAAGTTCTCTCTGCTGGAGTGCATATGCCTTCAGACATCAAAGCTTTTAAATTTTTCCATAGAGCAGAATGGAAACGGGACATTTTATCACCTGGGGTTCTGCCTGTTCCCTACTGCTCTGCCTGCCCAGCATCTCTCCAGGGCAGGAGCAAAAGCAATTCAGATCAGAGGAATATTCCTGGCTATATATGCAGACAGCCTAGCATAGAAGATAGATGTCAGGACAAAAAGTAAATGATGAAAATGCTTTACTTGGGAAATTTGTAGCTACAAACAGACCTCAATAAAGAGGTTGTATCCTGGACAATTCTGGAAAAAGAGCTTACAGAAGAGGCTTCTTCATTTGAAACGCTCTGGTCTTCAACCTCAGATCTAATCCTCCATTTCTGCATGGAAATAAACTGTAGTTGTGTGGCACTGCATTACATAGGGTAGATGTCTGGTTACCACACGAGAATCTCCTTTTTCTTCTTGTTTTTAAAAGACCATCTAATTCTCTTGTGCTCTTGAGCCAAGGGGCATATAAAAAGTACATGAGACTTTTGAAGGCAATGTACATGTACGTACTGAAGGAAAACTTGCTTCCACGTGCTGTCAGCATTCACCAAAGTACTATTTTCCATATACAGGTCAAAGTAAGAGAAGGTGAAATATTTGGGTAAGTACCAAAGGCTGTGTAATCATGAAACTTCCACTTCAAATCCTGGCTGAGTCTTCTCTGACTAGCTTCAGATAAGTAATCACCCAATAGACAAATTATCGTAGCAAAGTCATTGATCAACAATGTTAAAAAGTTGGTTTTATCAACCTTTATTCAATCTCCATTTTAACTGAGCAATTGTACATCTAAAAATTTCCTACTGCATAGTTCCTAGGAATATTTTTAAAGCTAACTTAGATTTGAATTCTGATAATGATAACATCAGTTTACAGGAGAGTTGTGTTGGTGGTCAGTCACTGCTACCATGGCTCTGTGTTGTTTTTTTTTTTTTGTGTGTGGGTTTTTTTGTTTGTTTGTTTTGTTTTTTCTTCTTTTGAGCCTTTTTTCAATTTCCTCCTGGAGGATTTGCTGCCTAGTATGACGAATATCTATTCGTTAATTATATGCTCTATGCTCTCCACCTCATTAGTTAGGCTTGCTGAGAAGCATTTAGGATTCCTTACTTCTAACCTCAATGAAAAAGCGAAAGTCTCATCTTGGCCTCCACCATCTTTCATGAAGATATCTACTCTCTAGAGTGACCAGTGGCAAATGGTAAGTCACTTGATATGTATCACAGATCTGGTGTGTAAATTAAGCCCAAGTGGGCAGTGCAGTGCTCCTCAGTGCCAGGCAGCTATCCCCTCACAGCACCAGAGCCCCTGTAAAAATTGGCAGTTATTGGAGATGGAAAGTTTGATGCACAGTCCTGTCCTTGGGGCTTCCCTTCCTATGAACTGACAAGTGCTGCTTGATAGGTATTTCAGTGGCTATTGACAGTGCATGCTGAGAGAGACTTTTGTTACTTAGAGCACATGAGGGAGGTAGGGAGAGGAAACTGGAGCTGAAGCAAGAAAATAAATATATAACTATAAAAATGCTTAGTCAGGATGTTCATCTATCACACTGATTGCTTTTAAGACAAGAGAAGATACATTAAGAAGCTGGCATGCTACTATGAGGGAATACAGTTTAAGGTCCTATCCTGGCTACCGACCAACACTGTGAGTTTAAATAAATCCATTTTTAAAAGCCCTGCCATATGCAGCAGAGGGGAGGTGATAAATAATGGCCTCCAGCCCTCCCTTCTCAGTGCAGTTAGCTCAAGGTGACTCGGGCCCTGTTCTTCTCCTAGGTCCCTCAACAAACTGCTTTCTACTGAGAGAAACAATGCAGATGGCTTTCTCCCCATATTTATCACCTCAGTGGTTAGTCCAGATTTTTATTTTTGTTTTTTTCAAATCAGAATAACTAATGATTGAATTTGTTCTGTGAAGGTGCAGCCCAAGCTGCAGTTTCACAACTGCCTGAAGCCCACCAAAGCTAGAGCTTTTGTTGGCCAGAGCCACCCCCTCCTCTGCCGCTTTTCAGCTCATGCCTTCCCTTCCCCTCTGCTGGAACCAGCACCTCAACACTAGCCCAGAGCTGGATACCACTGGAGGAGAAATAGATTCTGGTGTGAAGCCTTCAGCTGGCTGCTCAGCTTCTCTGTGCTGAGCACAGCACTCAGTAGATCTGGGAGAAATGGCCAGGAGCAGTATGAAGTGTGGGACCATCAGGGACCTTAAAAAAATCAAAGCCATCCAAAGCTTTCCATGGAAGGAAAATAGATCTCTGGAAAAAGAAATGCATGTGCCAGCTTTAGGTTAAATGCCCCATTTTAACATAGACTTCCCACATGAATTTGAACGGGACATTTTTGTCTGTTTCTGCATTCCCTCTCCAAAATGAAGACAGAGCAGTGCTTTTATCTTCCAGAACAAATACATTAGAGACTTTGAGATGCCAAGGTGTCCAGGTACTCTGGGAGCAGGGGAACTGACAGATTTTAGAGGTCTGGAAATATTTTTAAACAGCTTTTGTCTCAAGCTTCCCTTTTTAATTGCAGTAATCATATACTGTATTTGTACTGCACAACTAAGCTCTTTGAAGCTAAAAATGCTGTAAGTCTCCATTCTTTTGGAAATCACTGGTGTAACTGAATTCCAAATAGACTTCAGGTTGTAAGAACAACATGTATGGCAAAGGGTAGAAGGCTTTTTTTCAAGCTTTGAAAGCATTTTCAGTGTATTTCAAGATGCAGTAACTTCTAGTAACATCACTCAACAAGAGAGTGAGCAAGCACTCTGTGGTGACAACACTAGCTCTGGTCCATTTTACACATAGTTACCTTGCAGTCATTTGTACCATAGCATTATTCTCTTCTTCTAAACCCACACCTGATCTGGGGACCTGACTTTATTATCTTATTTTCCAACAGAGCTAATGGATGGTCTAGTTTGTGACCAGAACCAACACTTACAGGACTTCAAAATAATAAACTTGCTTTATACAGAGCAGATGGAATGGTTGTTTGGACCTTGACCATTTTTCCAGAATGGATGATAGTACTATATAAATACTGTCATTGTGCTCCTCTTCTAAGTCTAAAAAGCTCTACCCTGAGAGTAATATTTGAAATGTTTATCTCTAGAGAAAATATACTTGGTACAGCCATAACAAGTGGTAGAATACCCTTTTTGCCTCAGAATTTGAGATTAGACTGTCTATATGTATAGCTAAATGAGGATACCATTAGAAATAATATTTATCAAGTTGGTGATTTTATTACAAGGACAGATCATCATTCAAAAAGAAAAAGCCAGCCCTGTATTTACAAAACTCACATGAGAGGTTACAGACTAGTTACTCTGGGATTCATCAGTCCAGCTCTGGCAATCTGACTTTAAAGGGCCAATTACCAGAAAGCATGAGCATCACCAGTTTTTAAGTATGAGATCCCTGAAAGATGCTGGGGCCAAAGGCATTCAAAGCCATTGGGTTATTTCTGAAATTGCGTGCATACATTTCCTCTCCAGCTTTACCGTACACATTTTCCTGACCTTGGAAACACAGTGTTTCTCTGTGCTTATGCTCCTGCATTTAGAAAATGGGGGTTAAGAACATTGATGCAAAGCTGTTCAAAGTTATTGATATTTTCAGCTTACAGCTCTCTAATGGGTGGCACTCGACAAAGGTAAAGTTATTTGCCTACTACTAAAGTGATACATTTTTTTAGCTGGCAACAATGCAAATCTTCAATAAATGCGCACTTGATCATCTGAAGAAACAACTTAACTAAATTTAACTAAATGCTTTTTGAAGGAGATCTAGAGAAATTGGTGCATCCCCATTGAGGAGATAAATTTACATCAGCCTGAGTGCTTCATATTGATTAAGCTTATGTCAGCAAGGAATCGACTTGCTAATTCCATGAAAGATACTTTTAAACTGAAATAAGAGTGTCGACACAGGGGGTTCATTTAATATTGGCACCTTCTTCCGAAACAGACAAGCCTTTAAGCCTCATATCCCTAGTGTGGAACATTTCAAAGGAAAATTTTAAAAAAAGTAAAAGCAGTTAAGTAGACAAGGCAAAACAATTAGGTTTAAGACATATCCTTTCCTTGGCATTCTGAGTGCTGCATTGTCTCAAAATTAGGCTTGTTTTCATTTGAAGCATCTCTAAATCTGCTGCTAGCACTTCATTTGGGAACACGTTCTTTGCAGCTTTTTAACAGCTGAAACGATGCTGGCTGGCATATCCCGGAGATGTGGGCTCAGGGATGTGGTTCCACAGCAGTTTCCAGGGCAGATCAACTGCAGCTATGAAATGTCTCCTGGAAACTGCAATTACAAAGTTAGTAAGAAGGAGGGAAAAGTATCTCCTATAGCAGTTCACTAAACCCTTTTGCTTGTTGTATTCTGGGAAGAAAACTCTCTAATGTGGTGTTAGAAAGTGGCACTCCTTTATTCCTTACAATATGTACTAGGCAACTTGACAAAACAAGTGCTCCCTCCCAGTGTTCCAAGTTCTACATTTAAGCAGTTAAGACACACATGTGCAGTATATTGGCATACATATTCATTCTTTCTCAAGAACTCAATATATGCTAATGTCCCTCTGGGCATGTGCGGTAGCATCTAAGGTGGTCGTACAACCACTTACTTTCTCCTCATTTTTCCATCATCAGCTTCATCCTAGTGACTTCTGGCTGACCTTTAGATGTTTTTTCTCAATTTGGCAAATTTCCACAGCTTGTTAGGCCGTAATGAGCAACTTTCTATCTTAGTGTGCTCTAATCCAAAACAATATATGTGAAATCTGAGGAAAAAGTCCTTGCACCTGGTGGATGCAAAGATAAAAGTAGTTACTATGACTCCAGCTCTCCTGTGAAGCAGAACAGTTGAGAAAAACAAGGCTGTTCACACACCAAGCAAAGTTAAAATGAGAAGTTTTAGAACAGGCACTCGATTCCTTTTCCTCAACTAATATATTAGTCCTTAAACTAATATATATTGATCCCTGTTGCTAAATCAACCTGTATCAGTGTGATAAAGTTTAGGATCCTGCTAACCTTTCTCTGACAAAAAGAAGACCTCAACCTCCAAAACTTAATTGCAGTTAGATATGTTCTTGAAAGGATGTACGTGTAGGCACAGTACACTCCTATTACAAACTTCTAAGCAACTATTTAAATCAGTCTGCATTTTTTTAAAGGCTAAGATACATCCAAGAGGAAGCTATATAATTCTAAAGAGGTATATAAACAGAAATATAAAAACTCAATGGCTTTTCAGAAATACTATGTGTTTCTGTCTAGAATAAATCCTGTGTGTGAGTCGACTCCCACCCAGCAGCCCCAAGGCTGGCTGTGTCACTGTGTTACATGGGTTACATGGCTGCTTGCAGACTGGCCATCCCAGACATGACTTGGGTCACTCCAGTGTAAGGACCCAAGGCAAGAAATACTTGATTCAGATCCTACATTCAGCATGCGGCCAGCTGAAGCAAACAGATCACTCGAGACACCAATATGAGGCTAAGGATGGTTTATATGGGGTTCATGTGCAGTATCTTGAATACTCCTGGAGATGCTGCCATGTCTAACAGTGGCTGTGCAGCCAGGGTCACAGAGCAGTGGAAATTCCAGCAGGAAAAGACAGCAGCAGAACCGAGGGAAGGCCTAGAAAACCAGTGCTCTCCATCCTTAGGAAATTCCTTTCACAAAGCCAGCCTAAAGTTTCTGAAAAGAATTTACTTCAAAATACAGCTGACTCCTCTTACATGAAGAAGAATGTATTCAGGGGAGAAGAAATGCTTACAAGGAGATCCTAGCAGCTCAGTCCTTTCAATCTTCCTGGGCAGTTTGCCTCTGTTTACACTGGTTAAATATTTAAAGCTGTCTTTCCAAAGTAAAACAAAAGCCCAAAAGATTTCTTTTAAAGTGAAAGCTGAGATTCTCTTCTAATCTGTACCAAGCCACATTCTGTAGATAAAGGCAGATCCAGGCTCTGAATTACTCTTAGCTCTGACCTCATCCTGCTCATTCTCTCAGTAACATTCATGGAAAATGCACGTGCCTAAAAGACAAAGAAGACAAGCTTTCCTACACTCTATTCCCTCACCTCACACATAAGCCTTTTAAATTTGATATTTTGAAATAATGCATCTGATAAATAAATATGATCTTAGTCTCATTTGCATCAGTGTAAATAGGGAGCAATTTCACTAAGAGAGATGTGCTCAAAGCATGGCAAAAGCAGTGTGAGACCAGAAGCAGTGAGGGCTCGTCCTGTAATTTCTCCTCACATCCCAGCCTTACAGAGTTCTACTCACTTCCTTTGCATCAATAAAAGCAGCAGGTCTGCTCTGGGGAGTAAGGATTGCAGGCTTCAGCCCTTAAATCAGCATCTGTGTCTGAGGAACAAGAGAGAGGCTGTGTTGTTCTCAGGCACTGTACGTAACTGCGGGAGAATTCACCCAAGAAAGGGAAATAAAAAGAGAGTAAAAATGTTCACATTTCCTCTGAACAAAATGAGCTGTGATCTGCAATTGCCCTTTTAAGAGCTGTGACTTTGCCTCATTCCCCAGAAAACTTCTTGCAGAAGCAGAGAGGCTGCAGCCCCACGCCTCTCGCCCAGCGCAGAACATGTAAGGAAAGGCAGGCAACATGCGGCTTCAATTTGCAAGGGAGCATCTATATTTCTTCTGAAAAGAAAACAAAATCAAATCTCCACATACCCAATCTATCTTGAATAAATGATATTAAAGAAAAAAATGCTGTTGGTATAGGGAGGAAGAGACTCTTTGTAATCTGCTTTGACTGTGCAGTGTTCCTCCTCGTGCCTCTTTAAAGTGTATAAACTGACTGTAATGGGGGTCTGACTTACAGGAGCGCTAGTCAGAGATTGCTCTTTATTCCTAGCCCATGCTACACCATAGGAGTTTGGGTTACAATAGGTGTCACACAGCAGGAGTAAATTACCACTGACTTCAGTGGCTAGAGCTCAATTTCCAGTCTATTTCTCCTATTCTCACAACCCTCAAATACAAAGTAAATTTTTTACATGAATCAACAATCATGAAGGAACGCAGCCAATTAATAAAAGGCATGTATAAAAGCATCTGGGAGAAATCTGAGAGTGAGACGACCTAGGACACCTGATGGTAAGAGAATTGAGAATTGCTTGGTATCCTGTCAAACACCTCTTAATAACAATGGCCTCTGCTGAAATGGCCTTCTAAGCACTTGGCTGTATAGCTGTGAGATGCTTTGCTGCTTGGTTGCACCATCAAGTAGGGCTCATGGTCACCTCCTTCCAATCTGCTCTGCCAGTTGCTGCATGTGTTTGCTATGTCTGTGCAGGCATACTCCCAAGTCCTCTAGATGTTCCAAGAGATAGTCAGTAACCAAGGTAGGCTTTTACATTTTCAAGATTTTGTTCTTCTGGCAAGACTAAATCTGTGAGACGCCCATGGCCTTTGGGGAGATGGCTATGTCACTGGCATGCTGCAAAGCGAAATGGATCTTACTATGCAACTGTAAAAGCTGCCTGGGATAATTTTTCTCCAGAATTTTCATTTGTACACCGCTGAATCAAATATGAGAATCAAACAACTTAGTTTAAGGAGTCTGTATTACCTGGATAGAGGATTTTATCATCAGAAATATGCAGTAGTTTTAACACAGCAATGGAAGAAGGTACCTAATTTCATCTTGCTATTTGAGACGTATGACACTGTGATCACCTGTGCCCTTCATTCCACCGCTTGCTGTCCATACTGATTCTTCAGCACCCACCCTTTTTTGTGCATGGTGAGGACTTGATGCGACCTGTGCTGCCAGTGTTGGAGAAAGAGATGCTGAAACGAGGCCCATCTGAACTGGGGATCTATTGTTTCATCTGGAATCCCCTGTCTAGATGGAATTCTAAGTCACTCTGAGAGGATTCATGAATACAGTATACATTACTAATCACTATAGATTACGTACTTGAATACTTATCTCTACTGAGCTAATAAAACCTCTTTCTCTCCATCTAGCAGTAATGTTGCATTCCCTCAGCCCCCCCCCCGAAAAACTCAGCTGTTCTTATCATGCAAAATTCATGCTCAGCATCAGATAAAACACTATTCAGCATTTGACTTGTCACACTATACTATGACAATCCAACACTTAACCCCTCATTTAAAATGCAAACTGTAAAACCTTGAATCAACTGAGAAGTTTGTTAGTTTTTGTTTTAATTTACTGGACAAACATACATTTATGTTATCATATGTCTTTATACTTTACTGATATGTGCAGCCACTCCCTTACTACACATACCACTTGTGGTCAGACTGAAAACTAGTGGCTTTCTGTGATGGCATTACTGTGTCAACAGACAAGCAAAGAGCCACTGAGGTCATCTATTTGGACTCCAGTAAGTCTTGGACACGGCTCCCCACAACAGCCTTCAATAGATGAGTAGTTGGCAGATTGCACCGAGTGGTGGCCAATGGATCAATGTCCAGACAGAGATCAGTGACAAGTGGTATTCTTCAGGGTCAGTACTGGGACCAGTGCTCTTTCTTCATCACTGACATCAACAGTGGTATCAGATGCACTCTCAGCAACTTTGCAGATGACACTGAGCTGTGTAGTATGGTCAAGATGCCTGAGGGATGGGATGCCATCCAGAGAGCCCTAGACTGGATCAAGCAGTGGGACCAGGTGAATCTCATGAGGTTCAGTAACTCCAAGTGCAAGGTCTTGCACCTAGGTCATGGAAACCCCCACTATCAGTATAACCTGGAGGATGTAATGACAGAGAATAGCCCTGCCAAAAAGGACCTGAGGATACTGGTGGATGGCAGCTGGACAGCCAGGAATGTGCCTTCGCAGCACAGAAAGCCAACCATATCCTGGGTTGCATCAAAAGAAGTGCAGCCAGTATGGCAACGGAGGAGATCCTGCCCTTCTTGTACTGTGTTGTGAGGCCTCACCTGGAGTACTGCATCCACATGTGGAGTCCTCAGTACTGGAGAGACATAGACCTGTTAAAGCATGACCAGAGGAGGGCCACAAAAATAATCCAAGGGATGGAACAACTCTCCTATGAGGACAGGCTGAGGGCTGTTTAGCATGGAGAAGAGAAGGCTCCAAGGAGACGTGAGAGCTGCCTTTCAGTATCTAAAGGGGGGCTGTAAGAAGGGACGGGACAGATTCTTTATCAGGGTCTGTTGTGACATGACAAGGGGAAATGGTTTCAAACTAAAATGGGGGATTTAGATGAAATATAAGAATAAAGCTCTTTACAGTAAAGGTGGTGAGGTACTGGCCGAGGTTGCCCAGAGAGGTGGTGGATGCCCCATCCCTGGAGTCATTCAAGGTCAGGTTGGACAGGGCTCTGAGCACCTGATCTAGCTGTAGGTATCCCTGCTCATTGAAGGAGGGCTGGACCAGATGACCTTAAAAGGTCCCTTCCAATTCAAATGATTTATGATTTTATGATTAAGGAGAGACAGCTACTTGATGATCCGTTTCAGAGAGAGATAAGTAAGGTGATGGAAGCAGAGGAAGAATGTCTTGTTTTGGGGGAGAATTTCATTCACTGGTAGCACAGCCATGTGCAGGACACAGTACATTACACTGCTGGAACTGCAAATGTGAGACCAGAGGATGCTGATGGTGTGCTGGCAGTGTCATCTGTAGCAGTAGTAGTTGATAGACATCAACGTGTTACTTGTTCCTTGCTCTGGCACAGTTTAAATGAAGCTGGTGTTTTGAGCCACAGAGAATTATGCTTCTAATGATGAGTTTTGTGGTTTGGGGTACTTGAAATCTAGGACAAGTGCTGCTGGGAGGATTTTTTCCACATAGAATTTTCTTTTGTTACCAGAAAAGTCACTGAAGTGTTAAAACCATCATGTCCTAGGAATGCTCATGAACTTAACAGCTCCCAGCCCAGTTCTCTCACAACACCCCATCCATCCCAGTTCCCTCTCTTTCCAAGCTGGTCTCACTGGTACATCTACACTGAAATCTAAGCAATTGTTCCCAAGCTGCATTTAGCTTTAGTAGCTACTGCTTCAGAACCACAAAAGCAGTGTGCTAACACAGACATTTGTATGGTTTTCCTTCCATATCAGCTGGTCTGATAACAGGTATTACAAGTATGTGCAAACCTTGCCTGGCATACACAGATCCTTCTCCTAGAAAACTCTTCTGGCTTTTCACATACATCAACTTAGTGACTCTTCAGAGGGTTTTCACTGTTGTTTGTTTTCAAAAATCTTTTCTAAATATTACAAATACCAACTCCTGTACAGAAAATCTAAGACAACTGAGGATGGACTCGTGTGTTTTAACCACCTTTCATGGACTGCAAAATGTACTCTGAGGGCTAGAAACCACGGGCAGAAAGCCACAGAAACTTCCTGAGAGTGGTTTGAAGTCCATACTCTTTTTCTGTGAGAACGAGTGTGCAAATACTTGTTCCTGTCCAAAGATTCAGTGTTCTATTGTTTCAGAATGAATAGAAAAACAATTCTAGCTGAATACAAATTAAGTTTTGTGCTAGAAAGGAGTTAGTAATTTCAATTACTGAGGTAGAAAAATCTACAGATTAAATCTGTAAATATGCTCTGCCATGAATCAAACTTCTTTCAGTAAAAGATGGAAAAAGACAGCATTTGCACACATCCTTTTTGAACTATGGTCCTCAGAGAAGAGAGCTCTTGAAAGAAACCAATGAACCTCAGTAATTGAGGACATCAGCAATCGACATATTTAAGGTTGTACAGTTTTTAAACATGATCCCGCTCCTACAGTCGTTACACAGCATAGATCTCACTATTAATTAGTTTGAATGTGGGACAGCACTGCTGGGAGAAAGAAAGTGGCCTAAATAGCACGTCCAAGCATTATCTGCAGCTCTCCCAGAGATACGAATATCTTTCATTAACCCTTGCCACCTGTGGCAGCCTGGAGTAAATGCTGGGATTGTCTTATTCCTAATGGGTTTTTGCAACCCATCAGTGAGCATGGCACGTTGTGGGGCAGCACAACAGCTAGCTGGGGAAGCACCACACCTGGTTCTGCTCTGAGAGGCAGTCGTAGCAGTCAGATATTAGGAAAAATGTCTTCTCAGAAAGAATGGTGAGGCACTAGAATGGGCTGCCCAGGGAGGTGGTGCTCACCATCCCCGGAGGTGTTCAAGAACTGTGTAGATGTGGCACTGAGGGACACGGTCAGTGGGCATGGTGGTGGGGATGTGCTGGCAGCTGGACTAGGTGATCTGAGGGTCTCTTCCAACCTTAATGACTCTACCTCTACAGCACAGAGTCTTGGTTAGTCACTGCTTGGAAAACGTGCTAGCACTCTCCTCACCTCCAGCAGCACAGTTTCTTATTCATATTGAGTTTCAGTGAGTACAGTAAATCCCCCGTTCAGCCTCCACCATTCTTCTGGTTACACGTTTTGGAAGAACAAACAGAACTGTGACTCTGCACTGCAGACACACAGGAAGAAACAGCCACCATTGGCAATCCTACTCGGGATACTGCAAATACTGTAAAACCCTGACCCGAGGTATTTTAAGTTGTGCAGCATTCCCCTTAAATTGAACTCAAATAGCTGTCTATTGGGCACGTGGAGTGAGAGTGACGACAAAGCCTTATTCTCGTGATTACTTTTGTGTTTCGGGCTTCTGCTGTAGGGGTTCTAGGCAGAAGTTGTACATAAAAGACAGACATCGAGACACTTTCGATGCCTCGTTCGTGCTGTGGCTGCTCCCGCATCCCCGCGTACAGCTCAGAGCAGCTATCGCCATCTCAGCCCTCTAACTGCCGCCGCTCCTCCGAAGTTGTCCCAACAATCGTTCCGCCTCGACGCAACGCCGGCAAAGGCGCTCGGCTATTGTTCCCCGCTTCGTCTCCTTCACCCCTTGCAAGCAGAGTCCCGACAGCGGCACGGTCCTCCTCCCCGGGCCCCGTCTCCCCCTCCCCACACCACCGTGCTCGTGTCCATTTGGCAAATATCGATTTCCCCTCCCGAGCACCCGCTGGGCTTTCACGGAGCCGGAATGAGAGCAGCTGCCCGTCCTGGGAGGGGGGAGTGTTAGGGGGGACCCGAGGCGCTCCCTGTGGTGCCGCGGGGGACCAGGAACGCCCCGTGGCTGTAGAGCAGAAGGGGCCCCGGGGCCGCGGCACCGCCGGAGCGGGGCGGCCGCCCGCAGAGGGCAGCGCGTGGTGCGCGGGGCCGCGGCTTTGTGCGAGACTTCGCCCTTTGTCCCGCCCGATGGAAGCGGGGCCGCGCCGCCTGCTGAGGCGGCCTGAGGTCCCCCGGGGCAGCCTACCCAACCCCCCACCCTCCCATCCATCCCCGAACCCGGGAGCCGCTCAGCCCCTGGGCCCCTCCGTCCCGCCCCGTCCCGCCCCCGCCGCCTTTGTGCTGCCCCGCGCCCGCCTGCGCCCGCCCCCGGGTGAGGCGTTGGGAGACGGTCCCTTACGCAGGAAAGTTCGGCGTCGGTTTCAAGGCTCCTCCCTCCCGGCCAAAGGCAGACTGCGGGGCGCCTGGAAACCGGTCGGAGGGAGCGCGGCGCGGCGCGGCGAGGCGAGGGGCGCGGGCTCGAGGGGCCGGCACAAATGGTCAGGCGGCGGCGGCGGCGGAGGAGGCGGCGGCGGTAGTCGGAGCGCGGCGGGACGGAGCTGCCGCCGGAGCGGGCAGAGCTGTGCGAGCGGCGGCCGGGGCCGCCCCGTCCCTGCTCCGCCGCTCCCTTCATGAGTCGCAACTTCGGGCCGGGAGGAGCAGCGGCGGCGCGGCGGCGGCGGGAGCCCGGCTGGGCGGGCGGCACCGACTGAGCATGGCCGAGCGGCGCGGGCCGGCGGGCGGCGGCCGCGGGGAAGTTGGCAGCGGGCGGCGGGCGGGCGGCGATCGGTGCCCGCGGCGGCCAACGGCGCTGCCGGTGCTGCTGCTGCCGCTGCTGTGGGCGGCGGTGCCGCCGGCCGGGGCGCAGCCCGCGGCTCAGCCCGCGGCGCTCAGCGAGCGGGGCATCTCCATCCCGGACCACGGCTACTGCCAGCCTATCTCCATCCCGCTGTGCACAGACATCGCCTACAACCAGACCATCATGCCCAACCTGCTGGGCCACACCAACCAGGAGGACGCGGGGCTGGAGGTGCACCAGTTCTACCCGCTGGTGAAGGTGCAGTGCTCGGCCGAGCTCAAGTTCTTCCTGTGCTCCATGTACGCCCCGGTGTGCACCGTGCTGGAGCAGGCCCTGCCGCCCTGCCGCTCTCTTTGCGAGCGCGCCCGCCAGGGCTGCGAGGCCCTCATGAACAAGTTCGGCTTCCAGTGGCCCGACACGCTGCGCTGCGAGAAGTTCCCGGTGCACGGGGCCGGAGAGCTCTGCGTGGGGCAGAACGCCTCCGAGCGCGGCACCCCCACGCCCGCGCTGCGCCCCGAGAGCTGGACCAGCAACCCGCAGCGCGGCGGCGGCGCGGGGGGTTCGGGGCCGGGTGAGCCCCGTGGGCGCTTCTCCTGCCCGCGGGCGCTGAAGGTGCCCTCCTACCTGAACTACCGCTTCCTGGGCGAGAAGGACTGCGGGGCGCCCTGCGAGCCCGGGCGACTCTACGGGCTCATGTACTTCGGGCCCGAGGAGCTGCGCTTCTCCCGCACCTGGATCGGCATCTGGTCGGTACTGTGCTGCGCCTCCACGCTCTTCACTGTCCTCACCTACCTGGTGGACATGAAGCGCTTCAGCTACCCCGAGCGGCCCATCATCTTCCTCTCGGGCTGCTACACGGCCGTGGCCGTGGCCTACATCGCTGGCTTCCTGCTGGAGGAGAGGGTGGTCTGCAACGAGCGTTTCGCCGAGGATGGCTCGCGGACCGTGGCGCAGGGCACAAAGCGGGAGGGCTGCACCATCCTCTTCATGATGCTCTACTTCTTCGGCATGGCCAGCTCCATCTGGTGGGTCATCCTCTCCCTCACCTGGTTCCTGGCAGCTGGCATGAAGTGGGGCCACGAGGCCATCGAGGCCAACTCCCAGTACTTCCACCTGGCTGCCTGGGCTGTGCCAGCCATCAAGACCATCACCATCCTGGCCCTGGGGCAGGTGGACGGAGATGTGCTGAGCGGTGTCTGCTTTGTGGGCATCAACAACGTGGACGCCCTGCGGGGCTTCGTGCTGGCCCCGCTGTTCGTCTACCTGTTCATCGGCACCTCCTTCCTGCTGGCTGGCTTCGTGTCCCTCTTCAGGATCCGGACCATCATGAAGCACGATGGCACCAAGACGGAGAAACTGGAGAAGCTCATGGTGAGGATTGGGATCTTCAGCGTCCTCTACACGGTACCGGCCACCATCGTCATTGCCTGCTACTTTTACGAGCAAGCTTTTAGGGAACAGTGGGAAAGGAGCTGGGTCACGCAGAGCTGTAAGAGCTATGCCATCCCCTGCCCCAATAACCACAGCAGCCATCACCCGCCCATGAGCCCTGACTTCACTGTCTTCATGATCAAGTATCTCATGACCTTAATTGTGGGCATCACCTCGGGCTTTTGGATCTGGTCGGGGAAAACACTCAACTCTTGGCGGAAGTTCTACACCAGGCTCACCAACAGCAAGCAGGGCGAGACCACTGTGTGAGCCTGCAGCCGGGTGGGAAAACTGTGCGGACTGCTGATGATCCTGCAGAGGAAAGGTCAGGTGGGGAACTGCGTGCTTGGGACAGACTTGGGGTTTTTGTTCTCCCTCTGCTCTCTTGCTGTCTCCCATAGGAACTGAACGTAATGTAAGGCTGGGGGAGAGAGATGTAAATAGCCTCTGTAAGATTTTGTAAGTATATTTGTATTTAAATAACAAAAAAGCAAAAAAAAAAAAAACCAACAAAAAAACAACTCACTTTTTTAATTATTTAGGACATTTTTAACCCGTTTGCAGATTTTACTTCCTTGGCACCACTTTTTTTTTCCCTTAAAGAAAAAGGCATTGGGATTTTGTTTTGTAGGGCAGGATGGGAAAAATTTCCAGCAAAAGAAACCAAATGAATCCCCTTCCCTCTCCCCCACACGTGTTTTGCAATGGCTTTGCTCAGAGTTTCAGCAGCAGCAGAGCCTGGGCTGGGGCGGGTGCCTGGTGCTGGCATGGAGCACCTCAGTCCAACCTTGGCCTGGGCACTGCTCCCGGCCTGCCTGAGGTGTGTGGGAGTGGTAGGGTGGGGAGGAGCATGCTGCCTCACAGCCTCCTGCCCCACACCATGCAGGGACAGCATGGCCAGAAGGGCCACCCAGCCAACTATGCTGCCTGGCACTGCCTGGAACCACGCTTTGGCATGTGCCAGCCTTCCCAGGCCAAGCTTTGGCCACGGGACCCATTTTTCTGGGAGTTGAGGAACAATAGCCTGACCTGCTTGAAGGTCTGTTCAGCCTTTTTGCAAAGGAAGAGTATCACCACGGTGTCCCATACAAGGGGCTGGCTGCTGGCTGTCCTTTCTCCTTGTTAAATTGATTTAAGTGCACCATGTAGTTGAAGAAGGAGTTGGATGTTCTGTCGTGCTTCAGCCAGGAGTTGAGGTTGATCACTGTCTGCACCTGTAGCATGTCTGATGGCTTTGGAAGTGAATGGGGACATATGTATACCAAATTTCCTTTATTTATATATATATATATATATATAAAATTTTAGGCACCCTAGTGAACTTTTGAGCTGTAAAGCCGGGAGGTGCCCACTCTGCATTCTCCCTCAGGAATGAGATGTTAGCCTTGTTGTTGACAAGCAGAGGTTTTGAAGGAAAAGATAAAGGCCACCTGCAAATCCAGACCCAGGAGTCAGTTTCAGCTCCTGCTGTCCTTGCAGGGCAACTTTTGTGCGTTGCCGTTCATCTCCCCATAGGGAAAATGTTGAGGGAGAACTACCTGGAACGCCTTGCTGCCTGCTGGTGCTCACTGGGGTTAACTGCGGGCTCTGCGTGAACAGGATCAGGAAATATGAGCTCAGTAGAAAGAGCTTCATCGGAATAAAATGCAGCATTCAGATTTTTTTTTAATTAAATCCATAAGCTGGCTCTTCAGTTTGGAAGCGTTTGAGCCGTTCCCGTTCCCTGAATTTTAATCCATTGACATTTAATTCATTACACGTTATGAGGGTGTGATGATTTTTGCCAGTAGTAAAAACAAAGGGAAAACAGAAAACCAGGATGTCTGAGCACTCTGGTGGGATGTTAGACCTTAAAGAGCCTCTGCTGTCTTTTCTTTTTTTCCTTTTTTTTTTTTTTTTTATCCCCCTTCACTATGGTAATAACATTGCACACTACAAAGATCCGATGCCATGTGTGCAGTATATCTACTACCTTACATGCTCCTGGGAATGTGCTTCTTCTTACAAAAATAAAGAAAATAATAATAAAAAAAGGTTAAAAATGAAATGTAACTTTCAACAGATGCATTTGAATATTTAGTCCTCTGTATGAAAAACAGCAGAATGCTTCTCTCCTGATTGTATTGTTTTAAACTTTTTTGTATTACAAATGCCTGTATTTAGGTTCATAAACATTATCTATGGCTACCATACCCTGAAATGCAAGATTATTTGAATTTGGTATGCATTTATTTCTGTTCATTATCACGAGATCATCTATATTTATAGAGGAATAGAAATTTATATATATTAAATACCATATTTTTAATTTCTCTGAAATAAATTGAGGTTTTGTACAAAACTATCTTGTCCTTTTACATATTCCTCTAAGTCAAATACTGTGTGAAAGCAGTGTGTATCCTACGAGATGTGTGGGATTACTTTTTTCTTTTCTTGTGTTGAGTTCACAGTAACAAGCTGGAATTCAGTGCAGGAATTCATTGTGCATTTTGGTTTTTATCTTTGGGCCGGTCTAGATTAATCCTTCAAAAGAAGTAATGTAAACTGTTCAAGATCTCTGACAGGGTATGGTTGGTGGTGTGAAATCCAAGAAGAGATCTGCTATATGGCAGGAGAAGAAAGAAGCTCACCAGTGCTTTTTTTTTTTTTCCTAAAAGAAAAGGGTTTTCTCAACTTAGCCTTTCTTCTCTCTTTCCTATTAAAATAAAAAGATTTTCTCACTGCTCCGAATGACACTCAGATTATGTTGCAATATTGTCAGAATATATTCATGAGTAAAATCATTTTGTTTTCCTGAATTTGAAACGTTTGGTTGATCCAGAGTTAAAGGATATGTTCATGGAAATACTTGAGCTTTACGAAGACTGCTCACATTCTTAAACCTTTCAACACATCACTTTTTTTATTTTTTTTTAATCTCACTCTTCATTGTTCCAGGTGCCGTTCTGTATGCGTGGTTTTGTTAGGAAAGAGTGCCTAATTATGAGGATCTGATTTTCAGTGCTGTAACCCAGTACAGCATCTCATTCCATAGAGCTAGAGAAAGGTGGGAATAATTTGGGGCACGTTTACTTTCCCTTCAAATTATGGTGCGCAAACAGCCATAGAGGAGTAAGGAAAGCTTAGAATCACCTTTTATGACGTGATACAAGAGAATGTTTTTTTTCATCTATTTTTTATTTGTTTAAAATAAACAGAGTTCTTCCTTTCTCAGATGTTTTCCCAATTTTTTCCCCAGTATTTTTTTTTTCTTCTTCAGAATTTTAGCATTTAAAATGGTACTGGTCAGCATTCAGCTACTGGCCTGAACTGCAAGCCATTCAGTTTCATCTGCAATGGAATTCTTTTTGGTCAATGTATAATTACATTTGAGCCATTTTGACTGATCTGTCTTCTTGCAGCTGAATGCGTGTGGTTTACTTATGCATGAGAGAACACATTTAATTGTAATAGAAACTTTGTATTTATGGTAGGGATGGAGGACCAATTTGAAACAAAATACTTTTGAAAGTTCAGTAATAGAGTTGTTTCTTCTGAAGTAAAAACTTGTTAATCTTTGCAGTTTGTGCTTTGCAACAAATTTGGGTCCTCTTCAGTTCTTCGGATTTTTTCCATCAATTGCAGAGCTGATTTCCACACTCAATCTTGCCTTTTTTTTTTTTTTTTCTGTAAATACACTCAAGCACGAGCACAATACGATCATTTAAATGTCTTTTCTCATTTAGAAGAGTAATTCTCTGCCTTTTTGTTTGCTAATTTTTGTGAAATTTCACATTGCAGGAATTTGAAAGGTCACAGCCATTGCTGAATACTCTAGTGCTATCTGTATCACTTCCCTAGTTTCTTATGCTTTTATTTCTCAACGTGTAATGGTATTTGAGACTTTCTACTCATTTGATATAAAGGTGCCTTTTGTGTTGGTATGGAGCGGTGATCACTGATACTCTTACCTTGCTGCAAAAATAAACCTGTCCTCTGCCCTAAGGAATTCAGATAGGATTCTTTACAGCACCATCTGTGTAATTGATGCACTGTTTTCCAGAGGCAGCATTACTGTCTAAAAAGAAGCAGTGTTGCCCAGTTCCTCTTCTCCCTGACAAGATGAATAATGAAAGAACAAAAGCTGTGGTATAGCAAAGTATCCTAGGTTTAGAAGTACTTGTTAAGGCATTCCTTAGTCGACAACTTTGCTGTCTCTCACAGGGTATATTTATAGTCTGAAATGAAGGGGCACTGGGAATTACCAAGTTACTCTAACCATTTGCTGGAGAGGGCTGTAGCCTGGAGAACTAGAGATGCTGATTTACTGTTCATCCTTCAGTAACAGTAATGCTCTTTAATGTAGTGGCAAATTTGTGGTATTGGAATGAAATTATATGCTGTTTCCATAACAAATCCTATTGGTAAGGAGAAGGATTTCTGGTTAGTTCATATCATAATGCCCCACATTTCTAGTCTGTGCATATACTTTAAAAAGTGTTGCCTTTTTGTTTTTTTTTTCCCCTCCCCCTGATCAAATGGAAAAGCTGCAGTCAGTAGGGCCCGAATTCTGCCCTGTGGATGGTGCCCACCTTTCTACTGCCATTGCAGTAATTCCTGTTGGGGATAAGTACAATTACAGATGGTGCTGAGGATTTAATTCATTTAAATAGACAGTAGTTGCAATCTTTGTATGATTCAGATCATTAGACATGAAAAGAGACCACTCTAATTGCACAGGATGAGTATTTATGAAAATGGGCTACAGACCAGTAGTACCTCATTGGCCTTTTGTCCTCCTGGTCAGGAGAGACAACTTCTAGAACAACCCCATGATCCTTTTGGAAGGTGTGCACACAACAGCTGAACAGGGAAACCTGTCAAGGTCTTGGTGTGACATACATAATTATTGATGGTATTGTATGCAAAACATTGCATTTGCGTGACAGCTCCTCCACCCCAGCACTGCACGGCATCACAAAGAGCTTCAGCTGGCAGAACTTCTTGTGACAGCCGAAGAGGTCAAATTGCTTACCTATAAAAATAAGGAAACTGAGGTAAGGCTCTGTTTTCATCACAAATTGACCCTCTAGTGCTCAAACACTGGAATTGCATTATATTTGATATAAGTTTACATTGAGCCTGCTTTGGCAGGGGGTTGGACTTGATGATTTTTAGATGTCCCTTCCAACCCCTACAATTCTGCGAATCTGCGACAGCGGTTCAGGATTCTGTAGCAATACTGTGTAAAACCAGTTTTTAAATATCCTAAATATCAAATGCCTCCCTCCCTTTTTTACTGACTAGATTTGTATTAATTGCTGTTTTCACTTGTTGAACCAGAGAGTTATTGTTCTGCATGTTATGCAAGTGTAGAGCAAATAGATCATATGGATTCTGAATTTAAAGGTTGATTTAAAATGCGAGTCCTTCTGTTGTGTGTTCCCATTAGAAGTGAGGGTCATTCTCTGGTCTGCAGCTGTGGGGATTTCTCACATGCAATTGTAGCTTGCACACATCTGTAGCTTATAGGCTGAGCTGGAAGGCTTAGGCATGACTGACATTCATGCAGAAAAAGGGAACTTTGTTTTTCTTGCTTTAGGTTGAACCCCTTTGCACAGAAGTGCTGCCACAGAAGGGCTTTGTTCTGAAGTTCCTGATCAGTTTTGAAGTAGCATCATAATTTTAAGAATGGGCTAATAGTAAGTTTAGGAAACAAGACCTGGTGTCTTTGAGGATGAGGTTTTGCTTTCACTCTTCAGAAGTCTCCAAACACTTTAAATGTGAACTAGCTGTGTAAGGACAAACTAAGCTCCCGAGGATTGGGTCCTGGACATATCACAAGCATTTGAGCCCCCATGTTGATTTGAGAGTAGCCCAGTAACTGTGTTAAAACAAATGAAAGGCATTTAGCTAATCATTTTAAGTCAGTAGTAACTCCTATATAAGCATAGAATGGAGAAGAAAATACTGGGAGAGTATTTGTGAATGAGCAAAATAGGCCTTAATAAGCAACATATAAGTGTAACTGCCACAATTTGCAGATAAAAGCAATGCCACTTTGACAGTTTAGTTGTAGGCAACACTGTAAAAAATTTTAATATTTTTAAGGAAGCATTATGATTTTGTAGGCCTTGACAACTGTGCTCCAGATCTCAAGCTGTGTTTAGTCTAAACTTCCAGTGTAACCACATCAGAGAGCCTTCCATGCATGAGGTCTTGCCCTTGTTTGCATTTAAATCAGCAACATTACCTTGCTTATCTTGAGGTTGAATAAATAACCTCTAGCCTTCTAGTCAGACAACTCCCAGTGAAGACCCATAATTAGCCATTGAGATCACATGAAATGCTGCAGACAGGAGACCCTGCAAGCCTCGTCTTCTCCAAGTATTCCAAGGTTCTGTTACTGGACATGATGTGACTGCATTTAGGTGGAACTTCACAATAACCATTAAGCTACAACATAAACATGCTGTCCTGGGAGGGTTGTATCAGCCACCATGACAAATATTCCTGATGGACTATCTTAGAAATAACTTTATAACTGAAGGGATAGACATTTCTCTGCAATTTCTCTGCTCTTTTTTTATACTGTTTCGTTATTAATGGTGTGCAATGTCTAATAACTTGTAATTGTAGGCTAACATATAAGACTGCCATAGTACATCGCATTAAATGAATCTTTTCATTTGTTCATATCAGCAAAATCCCTCTGAGTGAAGGAGTTTTTTTGTCTAGTTCTAGTATAACTTTGCAAATATTGACTGCTTACTGCAACACAGTTTAAAAAGTCATTTATCATGTGATATTTTGATTATAAAGATTACAGGAAAAAATATAAGTGGCGTGTATCCCTAAGGTGGGATGTCTTCATACTGTTCTGTTGCATACTTGATCAGTATCAGATCTTACATTACTGTGATGACTCAGTGTTGATCTCATTGCTGTTAAGAGAGACTAACTGTATGACTCATCAATGCTGTATAACTTGTGTTGTTTTCTTCACGTTAATTACTATTGCGTTGTCGCTGGTAACTTCAGTGACCTCCGCTACCATGCCTCGATTACTACAGAAGTGAAGGATAGAGCTGGTAGCCACAGGAGGTTGCATTCTGCTTCTGAAAGACAGGAGCATGTCAGTCTTCCCTGGCAGCCTGCCCACCACTGATTCAATGCCTGCAGCTCCATCTTGGACACTTGGGCTCCCACCCTCCCAGGCTCCCACCCTCCCTCAGAGGTAACATTTGCTTCTTCTGTGAACTCCATGGGTGTCCTATTGGCAGAAGCACTACTGGGGGTGTGCTGAATTGGCTCATTTTCCTGGCTCATCATGTTTAGTGTTGGATTTTGTTTTGTTTTTCCCCCACCTACCTAGGGCGGAGGCTATCCTGGCTGCCCTCAATTCCTGCAGTTGATGGAGGAAGTTACTGGCAGCATGTGCCATTACAGCATCCCTAGCCGCCCTTGTATGGATCCCATTCTGCTGCTTGCTTGCCCATGCCATCTCTGTGACTGCAGTGGGAGCTGCATTGCGCTCACAGTTGTCAGATTACACTTCATTCAGATACCAGTTTTGAGGACTGACTGGGCAACGTTCATCACAAAGTCATTGATGGCCAAATGGAGAAGTGACTTGCTCTGAAGCTGTTCCACAGCTTCTTTGTTCAAGACTTTTTACTTTTAAATACAAGAACGGATATTGTCCAAAAGGAGCTGATCCCTAGTTAACGCTGAAAGTATAGAATGAGCAAATAAGGATTTTCCAGTTGTTCATGTTCAAATATTACTGTGCATTCTGATAAATTGACTCTATAAAATTGAGAAAAGGGTGCAGTCACACCTTAATTGCTGCCTTCAGGAAAATTATTTAACTTAATCCGCTACAAATGCATCTTAAGAGGAAATAAGTAAAAATAATTAATTAAATAAATAGATAAATAATGAAAACCAGACCAAAAAAAAAAAAAAAAAAACAGATAAAAAGAACAAAATATCCTGGTGGACCTCTCAAAATATTAATATATTAAAAAAAAAAAAGAGAGAGAGAGAGAGAAAGAGCTCACCATAAAGCCAGATTTTACTGTAACTGTGTCTATGGCCGTAACCTTCACTTCATGGTGGCTGCAGGTGGTAGTGGGCTGGGAGCTCTTTCTAGATGGCAATCACAGGCTTTCCTTCAGCTTTCTGTGAACGAAGACAGGAGTTAGTCACTTCACAGAATGAAGCCCTCAGTTAAAAGTAAAAGCATTTATTTATTTACTGCTTAATTAAAAAAAATAGATCAGAGGGAAATTAAAATAAATTTTGTGATTTGCTCATGGGATTAGTGTTTTGTAGGACTGTGTCCATTAATGTTAATGAAATTGTTAGAACCAAATTGTGCCCAGCTGTAAAAGTAAGGAAATGGAATCTCCTATTTCAGTGAAGAGTGGCAACTGGCATTGCTGTTAACATAGTGGCATCTCTGAATGGCATCTTTGCTTCTTGACACAAAGGCAAAGGTTAGCAGTTCCTAAGTGGGAAAGCATAGGAACCCTAAGCCCAAATGTGACATGTGAAGACTGCTGTGATGAGTGCTTCTAGACCTGTCACTGTTGGCATTCTACTGCTGAGGATGTGGGGAGAAAGAGGTGGAAATGGGGGCTGGGAATGCAGGAGGCTGTGAGTGTGGGCAAGGAGAGGCCAAGGAGGCAAAGGAAGAGGGCAGCAGGAGATATCTTCCGCACAAGCAGGTTTTGAGATGAGCTGGAAACTGTGGTCCCTGTCAAAGGTAGCTGAAGATCACCACAGCTGATGTGGAAAAGAAATGACTCACCAGAGCTTGAATAAACCACTGGGAATTCTCCATCACCATGTCCCAGAGCCAAAGAAGGTGGAAACAAAGAAACAAAAACTGCTTTGGTGTTTCTGAAGACGAAACAAAATCCTCCTGACTGCTTCGCACAAAACAGCCTCCTGCACCCTCCCCACTGCCCTCGTGGCTGCCTGCAGGTGCCCAGCCTGCCCAGCAGCATGGCTCCAGGGCAGCGGGCAGGCACTGGGCCAGGGCAGGCATGGGCCCAGCTGTGGCTGCGGGTGGTGGTGGGTTGGGAGCTCTTTCTACATGGCAACCGCAGGCTTTCCTTCAGCTTTCCTTGGATCCTGTTTTCTACTCCGAGATTAAAAATCTCCCCTCAGGGGAGAATGAAAAGGAAATTGTGTGGTAGGCTTTGCTATGTCTCTAGCTGACTTTTTCCATACGAGTGGGCAGTTGGGCCCAGTGTTTCTTAAGATATCTTTACAGTAAGGGTAAAATCCTCATCCTGCTGAAGGCAACAGCAAGTTTCCTGTTGGCACTGGTGGGGCTGTAATACCTTCTTGGGTTCAAGATGCATTAAGAAGTGCTCTAAGATCACGAGGATAGAAAAATGTAATGTAATAAATAAAGACTTCTCATTCAAAAGCTGTTGTTAGCTCTCTGATCCTTTCATCAGACTACAAAAATATTTTCAGTGTTTTTCTGATCCTGTATATGAAAGTACTTTCATTTGACTCTTCAGTACCTTTTGCCTCCATTTTGTCATAAAAAGGAGATTAAGATTAGTTTCTCAAGAATGATCAGTTAATAAACACTTGTTTCAATTTGGGGTCTTTTTTAAAAAGTTGTTATACCTATCTGAGATGGGACTACTTTTACTTCTATGCAGGTATTTCTACCATCATTTGTTTTTCCAATTCTTTGTAAATGTTTTATTTTATATTTTCTCAGGACTGTTTTTTTTGTGCAATGGTTCTGGAAATTTCTGTGAAATAACTATTCTTTATAGCCAATGGAGGGATGTGTATGATCTATGGAGGCAGCCTGGAGAGCAGGCACTCGCAAACGGCCAAACAACATAACTTGTGGAATTAACGCTTCACATTGACACCCATTAAAAATATTCAGAGATTGACTCAGCCTGCCCATATTGCACAAATAACATGCTTGGCTCTGAGTGATTCAAGATCTTATCTGCTCTCAATGCGAGTTCAGTGTGGAAGCCCTGATCCTCTTCTCATTAACCTCCAAAGGAGTTTGTTGCTCACTTCAAAGAGAATTACATCAGCAGCATTTGCAGTGGAGCACAGGCAGTTCCTGTAGCTTTTCCCTTTTTTCTTTCTTTGTTGTTTTCTTTATTATTATAATTGTTATTATTATTATTATATTCTGAACTACTGGAAAACAAACAAACAGACAAAAGAAGAGCTAGAAAGCAGCAGAAATAAATTTGTTCTCTGACTAAGAGTGTTGTTACATGAAAGTTCTGTTTGTTTGGAGTTCTTAAGTGCAACTTCACAGTAGAAAGCAGGAAAAGCTGGGATTATAAAGGTTTTGGTGATATATGTGGTGGAGCACCCTCTATCCACATTGCCCTCATGTCAGGAACCTTGCACAGTCCATAATATTCTTTGGACATCACACAGCTGCTCACTAAGGCCTTATAAGCTGCTAAAACCTGGACTGAGGAGTTAGGTTTTGCTGCTGTTAATATATCCATGTAAACAATATTGCCCGCAGTGGTCACTGCAAACAGCTCTCTAAACCCCAGGGAAGTTAGCAGCATTCCTTTTGTGTTTTCACTGTGCATAGCTTTTGAAAGAGAGGAGGCATGTATGGAGAAAGGATAGGATGGAGCAACCATTGGGGATTTTGTTTGTTTTTCTGTTTCTTCCAGGCTGTCAGATTAAACAACAGAATGAATTCACCAGTATTTTGCCTTTCTAGTTTCATTGTTTTGTAGAAGAAAAGCCTTGTGACTCTACAAATACCAGTTCCTGTGGGGAAAGGGGGCAGCAAGCACATCTCTCAGCCATTCTCTATACTTAGTGAGTTTTAAAACCCCATTTTGTGCTGGAAGAGCGCAGCTGGCTCATCAAATGTGTCACCCACTGTGGTGTCAGCAGCAGCAAGAAGTCTGTCCCTGCTTGCAGAAGAACCTGCAGAGGTGAAAGGAACTCCTGGCCTCTGCAGTCCCCTTTCCCCCACCTCCAGGAAACCTGTCTTGGTTCAAATGCTGATCTTTGCTGTGTTTGTCCTGGGGGAAGTCACACGAGATCATCATCTACTGCTTCCTGGCACCAAATAGGCTGCAGACAAACTTCAATACTTATTCCCACCATCTGCCAACTGAAACCTAGAAAGTCTTATTTAAAAGGTCTTGTATCCCCGTTTCCTATGGTCTGAAGCCTGCTTACATGGTTTAAAACCTAACTAATCCATTGTGGGGGATGCTCCGTGCTGTCCTGAGGGAGTGAACATGAGCCAGCTTGCTTCCAGTCTTTGAGGGTTTTTCCCCCATGCCCTGTTTGATTCTCAGTCACTGTTGCCAACTCCTTGCCATGCCAAAAGATGGTTTCCTTACCCCCATACAGCAAACACCCTACTGGATGAGGGCAGGCAAACTTCCAAGCTATTTCCTTCTCACTTTGGCAAATTTTCTGACATGAGAGTTGGTGAAAATGACATGTGGTGACATGAACCTCTACTTTTTTCTGCACTGTAACTATCTCAGCCACTGGAAACTTTGCAGCTCCCTGGTGGGTCCTGGTGAGCGTTGCCACCTCAGCCTGCATTGCTCTCCATGAGCATTTGTTGAAACACAAAGGGAATCCGAGTTTGTAGTTTCGGTCTTAGCATGCCCAGCAGGACTTAAAATCTGGGTTGAAGTGTCCACTCCAAGGCCAAGAGAGTGGAAATAGGACTCAAATTTTCCATATCTTCCTTGTGTATCTTGGTAGGTAAGGTTATTCTGAGGCTGTGCCCTCGCATTTATTTTTACTCTTTTCTCCCCATAAAGGAACTATGAAGTAATAAAGTTATGAAGTGTCCAAGAAAAGAAAGTGACCTCTTGCTGAAACGTCATGACAAGCCTGAGGCTGTGCTCTGTAGTTTGGCCATAGCACTCTGCACTGTCTATTTCTTATGTCAGGAGAAAGCAAATACCATTCTGAACTGTACTGATGATTTTTGACATGGTTAATATGGAAACAAGCACATATTTTTAACAGTAAAACTGCTGAATGAGAGAAACATCAAAAGATTTTGCTGCAAGCTCTGTTACTTGGAGCCTTGAAGTTCAGACTGGCTATCTTTCCAAAAGATAAGCTCTTACACACCATCAAATTATTTTTTTTGATGCAGGTATTCCTGATACAATTTTGAGGCTTGTTTGAGGCAAAAGGCCACAATAATAATTCTAAATGTTCCTTCTGGACTTAAACTCTATCTGAAATGACAGCTGCAGGAGTTCACCTGAGCCTCCTGCTGCTGTTCTGCAGTGCATTGCTTGACATTTGGAAATTACTCAAATGCTTCCTCTCTGAGTCCTTCTGGTGGATGTTATCAGGGAGGTTCATCGAAAACCCAGAATGGGCTATGAGGACCAGTGTGAAACCCAGGGACAGCAGTGTGGCTGCCAGATACTGCTCAGCAGCACGCTGAAGTGTGAGAGTAAGCAAAGGCACAAGCTAAGCTTCAGTCCACCTCTTCAGAGTGAAAAGAGTGGAGGAAGTAAGGGAGGACAGCACAGAAACTTGACAGTAACTCATTAAGAAAGTCTTGTTGTTCTTCTGTCACATTCCTCTGCAAAAACAGTTAAATTAGATAATCACAAAAACATGTCCTGTGGCATGAAACAAGCCCTACCACCTCTGAGTCTGTTTAGAAGATGATAGTATTTTGGCAAGTGCTTTAATAGCCACTGAAATGCCCAATGCATGTTAGTAATCTAACCAAAACGTTATAGGCTCTTTTTTTTTTTTTTAATTCATCGAGGAACATTGGCAAAACTGCAAACATATGTTTCTGTTGCTAAAGCTTAGTCTTATCACAGTTTGAAAATGTGGAAAATCAATTACATGCTTTGAATTACTCCCTTTATTGCTATAAAAGAATTTCTTCATTCTTTCAGGGTAGTGTATACTTGGTAACATCTACCGCTAACAGGCTGTTAGGACTTTCTGCTAAATTAATACACTACAAGTAAACTAAACAGAAGGCCAGTGGAATGCTAAACATCCACTTTCTCTTCTGTTGTGGCTGTGCTGCAGCTTGGGAACCCTCAGCCTTGTTGCTACAACATCTGGACAACATTTGGGGCTGTCTCTCAAGTGCACGGGTGTGCACCTCCGGTGAATTTTAACTTTCAACATCTCTCTGCCTCTAATCTATATTTAATGTTTCATGACTAGTAGTCAAAGAAACTTCAGCTAAATATCAGGTTGGAATGAAAATGATCCTTGGGAAAACACTCATTTAGAGTGTTTGCCGGCAAAGTATCTGTGACAGAGACGTTCCCCAGAGATTTGTAGCCCATTCTCTCACAGTAATAATAATTAAGACTTGTGATTACTGTGCCCACATAATCAAAGATCGCTTCATAAAATGTACTCCCTAAAGGGAAGAATTCCCTGCTCCTAACTGGATGTCAGTCAGAGGGATCAGCACCCCAAGGGATCTGGAGTCTTTGCTTGCCCTTTTCATTACAGTGTTGTTAGCATTGTGTTACTTCATATTCTTCTTGATGCAAATGAGTAGGTAATCATGTGTAAATCGTGCCCTCCAGAAGGCACATGTGGTGAGTTTTTTTTTCCCCAAATCTACCACGGGGATTTCTCACATGCAACATAATTACATCTCTGCCATATGGGCTCATTTATATTCTATTACAGGTTAAGCTAATACGACTCAGAAATATGCTAAAAATACCTCAAAGTATTTTGAACACTGTCAAAACACTTGTCATTTCTTGCTTGCCTGTTTGATTGTGAATGACTTTATATTTATTTAGAGATCCACAGTGCCAAGTAACTAGAAAAAACAAAATAAGGCCAGCTTTGTGCTGCCTGCTCTCCAAAAAAGTTTAAATTCTGTCCCATGACATTCTCTTCTGCTGATGGCAAATATGTCAGTGAACAATGACACCAAAAAGCCTCCAAGACATATTTACCTGAAGACATACCTTTGTGGGTTTTAGATTTCCTGGAAGGAGAGGAGCATGCATTTCAGTCGTGTAGCTCTGTTGTTATTAGACTCTACCAGGTCTGTGTTTGATGCAATTACTTGGTCTTGACAAAGCTGTACCTGCACTTGAGTCATAATAAAAGTACAAATCTCTCTCTATCCACAGAAGAAGGACTACTTTTGAAAGCAAACTACAGTTGCCTGTAAAAACAAATGGTAAGATAAGAATAGGTCAGTGGTATCATAAAGAAACAGGTTTAAACTGAAGCAACTGAAGGTTGTATAACACTGTTTTCAAAACTGTATTATTACACAATGATGTGCTATTTTTCAGTTTCAGTGGAAATTTTAGATTTCATTTGAAGATTTTTTGACAAGACTTTTTATTATTTCACTGCTTTCTAAAACTAATACTACTAACATCTCTGGATACAATCTGGGTTTACCACAGTCAATTTTCTTTTTATTATTTTTATTTATAGTCAGTATTTTAGTCTCTGAAATTTGATCTGGTTTTCTTTATTCCACTAAAGGGGAACCATATAGATAGCAACATGCAGTAAGAAAGAACAGGTCAGGGGAAGGGAAAAGGCTTCAGTGGACCAACATGTGGTATATCAGCTGATACATCACAAAAGCAGCAGCTGACCTCAGTTCAAGGAGTAATTTCCTAGAAACTGGACTGGGGTTTTGAAAGCAAGAACTTCATGTTTCCTCTAACCACAAGGTAGAATGCAATCCTGGTTTATAATGTCCGTTGAGGTGCCAGGTGATGAATAATTCTATGTAGGCATACCATCAATTCTATGACTCATCCTTCTATAACCTTTCTAAAGTTGATTAATATTTTTTCAAAGATTTGCTAGGAAATGTTTGTTGTTTTGATTTTTGTTTTCTTATCATACCATGAAGTAATCAACATTTTAAACTATACAGCCATTGAACACCAAGCCCAACCATTACTGATTGCTTTATCATGCTCTTAGAGAACAGTAATAATTATTAACATTTCGTCTTCAGACCTCTATGCAACAATATACATAGGCAACTAACACTGTGTTTGAAAAGTCCCCTTGAAGTCCAACAAGTAAGTACTTTTCTGAATCAAAGCTTGGAAGCTATGATGTCTGTAATTGTGCAAGAGCCTTAAAATCACAGGAGGGAGTTTTGTTGGAGTTTACATTGTTCTGAACCTTTCAAAAATCGGCTGGAACATCAGAATTTTGGTCGGAACTGAGCATCGATCATTGCTGAAGAAGGAGACTGTTCAACTGTGTATTCATTGTAAAGGGGAAAAAGAATCAGGCCAGCTAAGAGTTTATTACCTGAGAAGAGTATTTTTCCAGCCTTCGTTATTCCTGAAGCCATGCAAGGGACACTGCAGTGATTTCATACATCAGGGAGACGTAAAGAAAGAGTGGTCTCCCAGGCTGCAGAACAAAGAGAAAAAAACTTCAAATCTCAGAGCAAACTCCATTAAATAATGTTTTAATTCAGCTGTCATAGGCATTTGATTAAAGAACATGCTATACAATTTCTTTTTCAGTTTCTACAGTCCCAATCATGTAAGAGTGTCCCGTGCCCTTGGAAAAACAACCCCCCCTCCTTTTGCATACAAAAGGGAGTCTTTTACTCTACGTCTTCACAGCGTGCCTCCTTTTTCTCCAGGCTAGGTTTTTCATTTTCCTTCCACAATTTCATTTAATAGAAAAGTGTGGTCACTGCAGATGCTGCATGGAAAGATCGCTGCATGCCCTGGTTTTATCCTCATCCCCAGGCAACCAGCATGTCCTGGTGCTGCACTCAGGTCAGTGCAGTGCTACGAATCCATGGCCATTCTGTGTCAGGTTGGAGCAAGGTGAGCTGTACAGGTAACAGTGTACCAAAACAGCATGGACAACAACTTTTCCAAGAGAAAGAGCAACGGCTCACATACCTTGTGGCACTGAGAGACATGAGTGTGATGGGCCGATGGTTGAGCTAGATGATCTTGCTGGTCTTTTACAACCTTAGTGATTCTGTGATTCTAATCTATGTTTCTTCTTTATTAGCTTCATGCAGAAGGTGGCAACTTGGTGACATTTGCATTGCTTATTTACCAGCAGTATGTCAGTATGTCAGTATTGTCCATTGGATGTGCTGGGTCTTCACATGTATGCTCACTTGTGCCTCCTGCATGAGGCATTTATTTGTGATCAGTGCATTTCATCATGCATATCATTTTCAGGAATAGCTAAGATCAAGCGCCTTTGTATGAAAATGTTACTCTTAATATCCACGCTGACATTTTAAATCATTCATTCCTGGATTTTCAGTTCATCTCATGATTATGTTTGGACCTTCTTTGTCATCTGCAGGGTAAATGTGAAATTCTTTTGCTGTCTAACACAATCTGCTAATACCCAGCTCTCTGAAACCCTCTTTTCTAATTAAACAATTATTATTTGCATCATCTATTTGGCTAACACACAGTGACTGTGCTCCAAATCTGTGTAGATGATAATCTGTTTTAATACCTGTACAAATCAATTAAATCTTATTTTGTGCACTGTTCACTGCATGCCAAATCGGGTGGGAGAGTAAAAGCACTTAACAGAGGAATCAGGCTGCACATAAGCACGAATTAGATAAGCCTTGCAATGTGAGTCGCAGAGGAGGTGAAATTTAACATTTAACTCCTTCACCTACAGATAGATTTAAAAAAAATGGCCTCCAGAAACAAATTACAGGGCAAGACTTGGGAGCCTTTACAATGCTGGGAGGTTTCACTTTGGATTTACCCCCCCTGATGCTTGACCATAACACCTCCAGGGTGTCTGAAAGGATACAGCATTTCTTGTGAGACACTTTGATGCATTGTGAACCCCAAAGTGTAGGCACCGTATCTTCAGACCTCCTTGTAAGGCTGGACTTCCAACCTCGTGGTTTCCAATCACCATCACTACGGTGCTTGTAAATCTCCAGACTGCCTGACCACAAAGCTAACTGGATGTCTGAGGCAGCTTATGGACTATGTAGGAGGGGACAGGTTCAAGCTTTCAAGACTTTACCTTACACTGTGGGAATTTCTTCACTTGCAAAATTAAACCTTCTTCGAACAATTTTTGTCTGGCAAACCTCCATTTTTCCATCACACTTATCCTCCCATAGGTAATGTGTAATCACAGTGGGCAAATTTAAGTTGAGTATAGCTGAAATGCTTTATACTCCCCCTTAAAATCCATGATTAAGCGTTGATGTAAATGGACTCAAAAATAAATTACTAACCACATTTAAAATATGTGGATAGATAGATGAAATGTTGTGCCAAGGAAACTGCTGTAAGGCTGCGTATATTTCTAACATGTACTGCTAACATTTTGCAGCATAATAATCTTGATATTACAACAGTATTCCAGATTGCAGATACTTGAAGAGAGTTTGGCTGTAGAAATGGCCAAGCAATCCTGCTGCTGCTCTGACCAAGGTTGTAGATTTCTCCCATGATCTTGTTTTGGGCCTGTGTGTAAAAGGGAGCAGTGTAAAAGGGAGACTCACTGTGAAATATAACTTGGGTACCAGCTGAAATTTTTACTGCCTGCTCACTAAGACTGCATGCAATAGCCTGCAGTTAGCACTTGGACTTGCTGCATTGCACAGCATGCTCTTCCTCACTGGGTAAATGGTAATGGTGAACTGCAGAGGCCTTGGAGGAAGGAGCTGTGAACACTCATCAGCACACATCCAGCAGTGAACACTCACAAGGAAAGTTTTCTTCACAATCCTATAAATTCCTCTTGCATCCCAAAATACTAGAATGCATTCAGCTCTGTGCAATATAATGTATCTTTGGATATTCTCTAAGTCCTTTTCAATGTTGTTGGCCTCTAGCTAAGTCAAACTTGATTGCTTCTGAGTAGAGGAACAAATAAACCAAAAAGCCACATGCAGATCTGGTATTACGTAGGTAATATTTTATAATACCATTCTGAAAGTAATGCCTCCTATTTCCTATTTCAATGGAAATTACAATAGATACAAAGTCCACAGTAACATTATCTGATGGAGCAAATTCTCAGCCACAAAGCGCTATTTTTCAACATACGAACATTAGCTGATTTGCACAGGTGAACTGATTGAAATGCTCTTGATTTTATGGTGTTGTAGTCATCTAGAATGGGCTTGTCCTTCATGTCACTGTTGCCACTGCTGAAACACACCACCCATCATCACACTGTACTCACATCCACAGTTTGGTCTCCACAAACCTTCAGCAAGAGTCAAAGAATGTCAATGGTTGCTATTCCTTGTACATGAAGGAATTTGGTGCCACACCAAATTCTGTAGGCACTTCTATGTCAGATGCCATTCTGTCAGCCTGCCCCTCTGCTGCCTTCTGTCACACAGCAACAAAATGTAATGGAACAGTGGAGGCAAAGTTCAACCTCTGCTGCCCTACCGCCAACATCTACCCCTGATGTTGTGGGCCAACATAATAAATAGGAAGCATTCCTTTTGGAGCAAGCCTCGTAAAATATACAATACAGTTAATTTATATAGATAACAAAACGTTCTCATTTTATCTTTTAAATTAAAGCATTAAAAAAGAGAGCAACAAAACCATAAAACCATTGGGGTATGTGACCTTGTTTTTGTGAAAGTAGCACCAGGTTGGTTCGATGGCAGTAGCTGTGATCCTTAGTCGGTCTCTACTGCCATACCACCAGTATGTACCTCTGATATTGTGGGCCAGCATAGTGACCTAGGCAGCAGTACTTTCATACAGCCCTCATAGAAAGGATGACTGATTTGGTGAGGAATCAGGTAGGATGAAAGCAGCAAACTGGACAGTAAGATGTTGTCCTTGTCTTGCCAGTTCTTACCAGGGTTTGACATTAGATGGGCTGTATGTTTATGCCACTCCTCCATTAGCTAATGTTGATAATGGCTGACAACAAAATCCTGCTGCAGTTGCCCTGTTGGTGCCAGCAATGCTCACACAAGTAAGTTTTGTGGAATAGAGACACTGAAGCTGAGGGGCAGCCTGAGGTTATGCTTAAGACTGTGAAAACCTCTCTCTAAATCACACAAACTCACTCACTTTTGGAGTGACCATTACTAGGTATAAGTTAAAGAAGTAAAATAGTAAGTTGAAAAAACAACCTAGGAGTCTAAGCTGAATAAGAAGTAAATGTCTAGCCCAAGAATGTGATAGCCCTGTGCACTTCATGGCAGAGAGTACCTTCTCCCTATCGCTATTTCTACCAGAGAGAAGTTGACAAAAGTTTTGAAACCAAATGCAGTTTTTCAGCACCCTTGTTCAGTAATAATGCTGTATGATATCCAAGGGAATACAGATTCAATATGCTATTGGAATTCGAAGGGTAAGAGATTACAGGAACAATGCCATATCTTAATTTCTTGGGAAAAAGCAACAGTTCTGATGGCCCTTGGGAACTTCATCTTGACTACCAAGCCATCAAAATAATTTGACATCCATCACTGCTCATGTAAGATGGATTTGACACAGTGATCTGGTGGCTGAAATACCATCCATTTCCTTTTATTTTGTATATCATCTGCTAATATTCTTTTTCTTTCCATTCAAGCTCTTATATGCTACTCTCCAGTGTAGCTGAATGCTATTGGAATGCTTTCTGAGGGCACAGAAAGTAAGGACATGCATGTCATCCACAGCTTTACGTTCTTTTCATGTACGTAGACATTTATATAAGTTTAAAGACTCTGCGCTCCACTTCCTTTTTATTTTTAAGTATTTTTATTCTCTTTTTACTGATGAAAGTGGATTAAGGACCCTGTCAAATGCACAGGCTGGAGCATTGTCTCTGCTTCCTGGAAAGCTCTCTATCTTTCAAAAAAGACACTAATTATTATTATTATTATTATTATTATTATTATTATTATTATTATATGATCTCTAGAGGTCCCTTCCAACACCTACAGATTCGGTGATTTTGTGATTCTGTGCTTATTCCTTATCACAGATGGATCCTTCATGCCAAAGTGATTCAGTTGTCAAATATATTCCTTGTCTATGCTAATGTTTTAAGCCATTTAATGAGAACATGAATCTGCTTTATGGGGAGCCAATGTGGTCAGACTTGATGTTTTCAAAACAGTTAATGCTGCCAATGGAGGAGAAGGGCTGAAAGTTGCAATTTCCTTAGACTGTCATTTTCTTGATGGATAGGTTTTTTCCTAATGTAATTTTTCATATGTGTAATCCCTGTGTAGTCACAAGTACATTTTACACAGCCCTTCTGTTTGTCACACGTGAGTCAGAGCCCAACTCTACGCATTCAACTGCACTGAAGTCCACAAGTTGAACTTAGGTTTGAATTTAGCCCTGTGAGTTTTGTGCTGTCTCCATCAATATGAGGTTAATGGATGAAAGTGTGCACTTAGGCTATTATTGCATATTTAGAAAAAATACACGAATGGGTATTTGCTGTGGGATAAATTCACTGTGGAATGAGAATAACCCTGAGGATACCCTAGTGCAAGTGATATGTGAGGGTTTTAATTCTAGTTAAAGGTCTGTGGTACAGTGACCCCATTTGCAAGTCATTATGCAAAAGGCAGAAATTTTTCTAAAGAAACATGGCATGTGTACTGTGCATTACAGCATTCAGTGTAAGGAGAGAAGTATTCCAGGGAGCCCAAGGCAGAAGCTAAGCTGTGACCCCACTGATTTCTCTCTCTCAAAATGGAGATGAACAAGAAAAGCTGAGCTCTGAGCCATTTCCAACGCACTTCGGGGCACAGTACTCTGAACTGACTATTGATGGCATGTTTTCAGGTTTGGTAGAGATGGATATAATGCAAATAAGGGCAGGAGAAAGCTGGGTGTGTATACTCATGCTGCAGCACAGATGTGCACCTACTTTGTTTTCCAGACTTGGGGCACAGAGCTGCACCGCTATCATCTGGCTGCTGGGATGGTTCTGCAGGATTGTACTGAGTGCCCAGCACATTTAGCAGCTGACAGAACAAATTGCTTGTCTCTTCCAGGCTAAATGGCTTTCACTGCTTGTAGAAGTGGAATACTGCAAAAAATAAAAGATAATTTTTACAAAGTTGTTAGTCAGCTGAGGTGGAAGTCACTTGCTCTGGCACTTTTCTGCCTCTGCACTGAAACACAAGACAGCAGCTGCTTCAGAGATGCCCCCACCATGGGCAAAGGGATTCATCTACACTTTAAGGATTCAGCACACAGAAAACGAAATAGCATCATCTCCTTTCATTTCCATGCCCAACAACACACACTCAGAGCACTGCGCTTCTTCTACAGTATCTCACAGTATTTCTTTTTATCTTTACTTTCCTCCCCCCTTCCTTCATTAAGTCCTTCTTTAAGATTTATTTTTCCTCATGTTTATTTTGGAACATATGAGGTGACCAAATCCTTCTCCCTTTGTCTCTCATCAGAGCCTTCATTGCTTTACATCCATTGGGAAGAACTGATCCAGTTATCTCCTAAATTGCATTTCAGGATCTGGCAAGCCTGACTTCACAGATAAACTGGAGAGCACCCCAACCAATGTAAATGCAGGACACAGCCTTTTCTGCTTCATTCAGCAGTTGATGATGATTACCAATTTTGCTACAACATTGGTTGCTATCAGAGGGACCAGCGTGCTTTGCTATCGTTCCCAATATTCAGTTGTTATGTAGCGATTGTTACTGTCTGTTATTTTATATTAGGGCAGCAATTAGCACTCTCAGAGATTGATTCCTCCCATCAGCACATAGAAGACAGTTTTTCTTCCAGATTTCTCACAGACTAAACATAAGACAACAGATAAATCCAGCAAACAGCCCAGATTCTGGGGGAATGATTATTGATGCAGTGAGTCACAGCAGTGCCCTATTTTAATTTCTAAGGCTCTTCCTTTCTGGCTGCAGAAGAGACAAACCCTTCATTTGTTTTTCTTTTCTTTAGAGTATAACATGCTCCCTCTCCATCACATCTACACTCTCATTATATCTCAGTGTCTGATTTAAGATTGGTGAACACAGCAATGCATCTCTTGCTGGAAGGGAGATACGTTTAATAAAGCAGCAAAAATCAGTATTTTTCAGGACAGTGAAACTCCTAGTTTTTACTGAGTGGAAGTAGTTGGGTAGGTATAAAGCCAACATGACCCTGGACAGAAATATGCTCAAATCAGTTGAAGCCATACTAGCCATACTTCTTCAATAGTTTCAGATGTCTCCATGTTATTGTCACTGTGAGCTCTGCAGACTTGGGTGACTTTTCCAACACCCTCACAGTCCTGCAGAGGTCCTTAGTGATAGGCTGCCAAAAAACCTTGATGTAATGGTGTGTACATTTGCTTGTGTAATGGTGTGTACATTCGAACAGTGAAAAATACGTAGCCATGCTTTTTCATTCTGATAAAAGAATTTGAGATTTCAAGATTGCAAGAGAATAAGTTGTCAATTTTTTGGTATATCTGCATCTCCATTTTTAGACAACAGAAATACATGACCTGCAAATTTTCAAATGAAATATGTATTGTTGCAGTCAGACATGCAACTCAAAACTCTGATCATGTCTCCCTGCTGGGCTTCTGTAAGACCAGAGAGAAATATCCCTTGCTTCACAGTCACTCCTTATTCATGTCATCGCTCTTTGTCAGTACGCACATTTGTGAACAATTGTTTCAAGAGTGAGGTACAGGAAAAGTAAAATCTCACCAAAAATCTCTGACAAACATCTTAAGACCTTATTAAGAATTGCAGCCACTGCCATTGAACCAGCCTGGTCCATTAGTCTCACAAAAACAAGGTCACAAATCCCAATAGTTTTATGAATTTGTTGCTCTTATTTTTTATGTTGTAATTAAAAAAAAAAGAAAATGTTTTGTTACTTATATAAATTAACTGTATTATATATTTTATGAAGGCTGTTCCAAAAATAATGCTTCCTAGTTTATGATGTTGGCCCAAGATTTCAGTGGAGGATGCTGGTGGTATCGCAGTAGAGGCTGAACCTTCCCACCATCCCACCTTCCATTACATTTTGTTGCTGTGCCACAGACACAGAGTGAGAAAATGGCATCTTACATGGAAGTGTGGATGAAGAAAAGGGGTGTCATTGAATTTCCATGTGGAAAACACTCCATCCACTGACATTTGACTCTTGCTGAATAGTTATGGAGTCTAAATGGTGAATGTGTGCACACTGAGATGGTGGGTGGTGTGTTTCAGCAGTGGCACCAGTTACAGTCCATCTAATCCACTGGTATTGCTTTTACAAGCAAAGCATGCAGCTCTTGTTTTGCTTATGAAAATGTACAGCTAATGATGGTGATGATGTTGAAAAACAATGTTTTGTAGCTCTATCAAACAACTGTTTTTCTATCAAACAGTGTTACTGTCCTTGTATCTGTTGTAGTTTCCATGGAAATAAATAGGAGGCATTACTTTCAGAGCAACCGACATATATGTAGTCCAAGACAATTCCTCTTTACTCCATGTAGCCAAGACAAGACAACAGGTTGGACATTTGTGGTTCACCTGGAGTTCATACTATTTTGCTTTACCAGGGACTTGGTAAAATTGTTCTTCCTGGCACAGTAAAGGTTTAGAGAGAGCATTCAGTCAGGAGCTGTGCTTGCTACTTGCTTTTGGGTTGCTTTTCCTATCACACACACCTGCTTTGGTATAGGAGGCACAAATGAGTGAAAACTGGGACAGCAGTCCAAAGGATGTGAAGCTCATCATTATATAAGCACATATATGGGGGAGGATATCTATTTGTTTTCATTTTTACAAAAGGAAAAGGGAAATTTAAGAATATTTTATTGAAAGGCAGGCCTAAGTGCAAAGCCAGATTGGGATACTCTGGAGCAGCAAGTCACTGCAACAAAGGCTTCTCACTATAAGGACAGGGCTTCAGAGGCAGACTGTAGGACCTTCATTTCTGATCCCATTAAGGAGCACTCAGACATACACCTGCCAGCAGGGGCTGAGCATCACCTGTCTGGCTTTGGAGATGGGAACTGGACCAGATCTCACCTCTCCCTGTAACTCTGTGGTAGTATGACTCTAGAGAGCACACCTCCACTTGCAATTAAGATGATTCAATTAGTATCACTCCCCTAAATTCCCATGGCCACTTCTGCCATCCTCAATTCATCCTTAGCCTTCGAATGCCTTCTGTAATTAACTGTCTGTTATTGAGGTATTTTACAACAGAAAAAAAGTGGGAAAAGCTGAGATGGGAAAAGCTATTTGAGAAGAAAATAGTACAAGCAGAGTCAAATGCCCAGTACTGGTACTGGCACACACAGTGACGTAGGAAATGATTGAATTATGCTAAATTAGGCAGACTTAGCTCAGAAGTCAGGTAAGGAAAAGTGGCTTAAATCCCTTCCTGCTCTGGGTTTGCGAAGGCTTCCCTGCAGCTCCAGATCTGTGATTTATGCTGGCCTTGCTGGGTTGCCCTGCTCAGCATCTCATGCCCAATCTCTGTGCCACCAGGACTCCACCATCTTCCCATGTCAGGCATGAGCAGTGCATCTGTCCCTGTGGCCAGGTGACAAAAGAGGCTCCCATCAGAGGGCCTAACTGCTATTTAAACAAAAGTGATACATAAGCTTTCTCGTATTCATCTCCAGTTACCAGACCAGCCTGGTCTGTCCCCGATCTCTGTCCTTGACACTGTCTCTCCCCATCTCTGCTGTTGCCTCTGACACCCTCTACATGCCACAGCACAGCAGAGCCACCAGCCCAGACCAGCCCAGTCCAGACTAGCTGAGCATGCCAAAGGTTTGAGAAGTGACCATGATGCAAATCATATTCTTTTCCCCTCTCCCTCCCTCCTTTTGTTCACGGGGAAGTTGGAGATGATGGTGTGTGGCACAAGGATGATCCTGCTAGGAAGCAAAGTGCCTATGTGGACAGCTGCTCAGAAGGGAAGGGTACTTCACCCCTGTGGACACACTTACAGATGTGAAGTGAGAGTTGGGAGAGAAGGAAAACACGATTTTGAGTGTCTAGGTTTATTTCACTGTTGAAAACTTGTGAAGTTGTGCCTCACTGTGCCAGGTTCCCTGCAGCTCCATTCCTAATTACACAGGATCATGCTCAGAGGGCTGCCTCGCTCCTGCCTATTAACAGCTAGGTCTCATAGCTGAAGTCTTCTTTCCTGCCCTACCCGGTGCTCCTGCACTGTGTCTATCTACTTCTTGCCTCAGTTTTATATTTTGCCTGGCCTTCCCCAGGAAACAAGCCATTTGTTTTCTGTGAAAGCACCGCCCGAGGAAAGAGAGCTGGACTTCTACTCCTTTTGTTGTGTTTTAGCTGAGCCATTCATCGCGACTGAACAGAAGTTGGCCTTTTTGGAGAAGAATGATTTTTCATGTGTGACAACCTTTTTAACACATTGCAATTGTGTTCCTCAATATAATTTTAGAGCCATTTAGTGTGGCTTTGCTGGCTGTTTTTCAGGAAAAAAGGCTATTCAGTTCTGGGAGGAAGAGTTATATTTCCTCATCTGATGCTTTTCAGTCTTCATCACAAGCTGTGACTGTTCTAACTCAAAATTCTAAAGGATTGTAACTATTTGGACAGTGTTTAGTACACTCCATGGATAACTAATATAATGAAGTGAAATAACTGTAAATAGTAAATTCCACAAAAATCAAATTAGCACCTGCTTTTGTGCAGAATGTCTCAGCCACACCAGATTGCCACGAACCCAAAGATTGTTTCCACCTTGTCAGAATAAGTCACTGAAATGAAACGATCTCTACCTTCCGTTCCTGTTTTGCTATTTTACTGACATTAAAACATGAATCACTTAGGTGAGATTACTCAGATGAAGTTACTAGTTAGTAAAACTTCACAATAGTGACTCTCTTTGATCTGGGTTCATAAGGCAGTCCTACTCCATCCCCTGGGCTCTTTGAATCCTGGAGCTATCACTGACCCACATTAGAGTTGTGAATCTGCTTCTCTACCCTACAGGCAAGCTACAACTTCAGGTTTTCTCACACCTGTGTTTTCCCTGACTTTCCACAGGTGACCTGTGAGCTATGTCACAGCCTCTATTGTAGAAGACTGCAGGCTCCGTTTTGTGTACTGGCAGGGCAGAGGCAGGAGCTTCATCCTCTGGCATGCACAATTGACTTACTTCTCATCGCTGAATTTCAAAGAAGTTGCCAAGCACAACTCTCATCCTGCTGCAGCCTGACCACATAAAAATTGCCTTTCCATGGGAAGCAAGTTCAAGTAAGGACTTCCATAACATGGGAACCAGGATGACCCCTCACACCTGCATTCTTGACTACCATGCACTCTGAAGACTTCAAAGCGTGCCCAACACTTTTCCTGCACTCCCTGATGTGTCTAATTTTTGATCTGATTCTGAGAAATTAGTCTATTAGTGAAGGGAAGATAATTCAACTCATTTGGCCTCTTGAGACTCCCACTAAAGGGAAGAATAACGATCCAGCAGCAGCTTTGCTGATCTGCATAGAAAATTCAGGCTGCTTTTTTGGCTGACCCTACTGGCTTGCCACATACAGCTGTAAAACTTTATGCTAGTAATCCAGAAAGACTGCTTGAATTTTCAATCTCAGGTTGTCAAATGTCATGTTCATACCACATTAGATTAAATGATAATAGAAGAACAATTCTTTTAATAAGATATTTAAGACATATTGAAATATAGACTTTTGTGAAACAAATTCAGAGGAATTTTACAGCTTCAGAGCAGAAGTAGGTAATGAATTTTAGAGCTGATTGTTTTTTTAAAAAAGGTTAATATTGGTAGTTCATCGGATCCATCCTAGTAGTGTTGCACATGGCCCCAGCTCCTAGTGAAAGACCACCCAGTCATTCATTTGGGCACTGAGCACACTGAACATCTGCTACATCATGATGTCCCTGCTGTGTGCATCACTCACCTTTCTCTCTTCTGTATAGGCGTATCCTGTGCAAAAAGTGAAATTATGACATGAACATGGACTAAAAACCATCATTTAGATTACTGTGCCTAGCCTCTTATTACTACATTTGACCATTCAATAGATGTTCAGCCACAAAGGAGCCACAGAATGCTTGCCAACTCCCTATAACAATTTGTGGATCTGTAGCACAGTGTTATACATCACAGAGACGGCTGACTGGTCAAGTGTTTCACTGCTGATCTGTGTTTTCATTAGCATTTATATTCTTAGTTATTCTAACAACGTAGGTAAATGACATTCAAACATTCTGCCAATCTAATTTTGAGGAAAATCCCTCTGCAAACCCAAATGTGGTAAGTATCCATTCTATCTCTGATTAGCATCTCTGCCTCTCCTGGTCCATCGAGACTTCAGCTCATCTCTGCTCATTGAATTGAGAGTATACCTCATAGTTTATGAGTTTGTTTTGCGTTAAATTGCATGGAAATAGGCTGTTACCTGTTTTAGTGTTATTGTTCCAAAAATGTAATCATATTTGCACTGGGGGATTTCAGACACAGCTTAGCTGGTAGGAGATAGCCTGTATCCACAAGCATGCGTGTTAAACTCTGACCAGCTGTTGTCATTTCCCACACACGATGAGCATAGTTGGATGCGGTGCTCAGAAACATCTCTCCCTCCTTTGGAAATGGAACACACGAGGTACTTTGAACCTGAGGGGCCTGCATCTCTAACCAGGATGACAGTCACATCCATTCGCTATAAGCATCAACATTTTGATTCATATGTTTGCCTTCATTCCAAGGGAGAAACGTGCATATAGGAAGGTTGTTAGAAATGTTTCCTCCTTTTAGATGTCCCCAGTAGAGTTTATAGATTTCTTTTAAAGGACTTTTAATAAAATCTAGCCCAATTTACTTTGGTTTGGAATCCTACTAAATGCTATGTTTTTAGAAATGTTGCAACAGTCAACCGAGGAATTTTTTTTAACGTATTTTTTCATAATACTGTGCATAAGACAAAACTAAATTTGCTCTGGTTCCTCAGCGGCTGTTATTAAAGGATGTAAGATTCCAGTGTTTACATAATAACTTACAGCTGCTGAGAAGCTATTTCAGTCAGTGCATACACTGAGCTTACAGTTACTGTCTCCAAATACCTGTGGTCTAGCCACTTACTTCAGTCTGCTGATCACTTAGCTGAAATAATCCACCCATCTCTACTCTTTCGGCTCCCTCTGGCCTGACAAGAACCAAATGCAGAGCCACTCAGGGAAACCCAGCCCAACTGCTGTCTCTTCATAGCCCATGGCTGGAGGTTCCCACTGCCCACAGTCTGGCTGTGGGGACAGGGCTGTCACACTGTGTTGGGGCTAGCTGGGAGATGGGGTGAGGGACACGTCACCCCCAAACCCTCCTTTGCTGAGGGAGAGGCACAGAGCCCTGTCCTGAGGCCTGCAGCTCACCCACCTGGCTGGTGCAAGGCAGGCAGCAGGCAGGAGGGAGGTGGCAGTTTGTTTTAAATACAATTTATTAATTTCTGTGTGGGTTACACAGTCATTTCTGTCTTTTTTTTCTCCCACTGACTGAAGGGAAATCGCATGTCCTGACACCTTGGTGTCAACTTGGTGCACTTGGTTGTTTGATGGTGATGTTTCTGACAAAAAACCTTTTCATTCAATTTGATCATTAGAACTAAAATTGCTTCATGTCTTCAGTATCCAAGTCAGTCTGCTTCCTGAGAAAGAGCATGTCTTTCTCGAAGACATCTAATGAGAACCGCAGATTAATTTATATGCTGATTTCTCCCAATTATTATTTCTGATTTTGTTGTGAGAAAATTCACCATTCACTCAGTCTAGGATTTCACTAAGGATTTTTTTTTTTGTCCAATTCTTTTAATGAGCATTGGAAAAAGCCTGGGAAGTGATAGAAGGTAAATCCCTTTTAAACAAAACAAAACAGAAAGTGTATGTAGCTGAGTTATCTGCTGCCTGTGCTGGGGTGTGTGGCACTGTAATGCTTTTGTGTACAAATTGCTTTGGGATAATAATGTTTTCTACTTGCTTATACATTTTTCATCAGACAAATCAGGCGAAAAGGTTGTATCACACAGATCTGTGACTGGAGCTGCTTTCCTGTCCTGTAGCTGCATGCAGAAGATGAAACACATTTTCATACTTGGAGAAAAAGGGTCAGAGTTAGAGGGAGAAAACGGTATGAAAGTGCAAAGCCTTGGATGCAAGTAGGTAGCCCCTAAAGCAGGTGCTAACAAGACCTTCTTGACAACCACTGAGTTTTGTGTGTAGCAGAGGAGAAGTTACAGCTGAAAGAAAAGAAAGAGGCAAGGAACGGCATTGTGCTGTATCTGACTGGGATTATAGTAGCTGAATGAGTCATTGTTATAAAATATGAGCAACAGAGCGTCCTTTCATGTCTTCTCTCGATGCAGATTGAATGCAGTCCTGACCATGACAAAATTCATTTTGATTAAATACTTGTCCATATTTTTAAATGAAATGCACGTGGGGCTATTAGCTCAGTTCCCCATCGAAGGCGGCTGCACTGCGTGGCCCTGCCATAAGTTTGGCAGCCTTTGAAGCACCTGGCATCTTCCAGAACAGACAGGCACATTTGAATTGGGATAAATGTTAAAACCATTTTGTAGTTTTCTATTCCAACTCTGGGGTAGGTATTTTTTTATATTAAAAAATACATAACAATATAAAAGGTAAAGCAAAAATACATATACATAAAGTGCTTTATAAAAACAGAAAGTGAGAAGAGGACATGGTTGGCAGGGATCCTGGGCTCCTCCCGTGTTGGAGGAGGACAGGATGGGCAGGGACGCAGACTTCTTTGTCTTCAGGATCCAAAGAATACAAATAATAAATTCTACTTTTATTACCATTTAATCACATTCTTATTAAAGCTAGTTTATAATTTTTCAGCCTGGAACAATCACTCCCACAAGTCCCATCTTACCATTTTTTTCTCTTTAATATCATTGGGAAACAACTAGGCTTAGCTGCACGCTGAAAAGGTCACTCATGTCCTTAGGCTGACAAATGAGCAAGTTACCTACAGGGCTTCACTGAATTAGGTTCAAATCTTTAGTGACTCATGGGTCGGAATTTCAACCAAATAGAAATACTTCATGACCATTTACTTCCCTTAAGCCATTTTTTAAGGTTTTTCCAAGGATTTATGGTATGTTTTGTGATTTAAGAAAGTGCTATTGACATGATTACACAAAGCACCACTAGAGTCGTCTCCATTACCTCCGCCACTGATGGGTGAGTTCAGAACAGAATAGGTGAAAGCTCGGACTAGGACAATAACCACAGAATGGAAAACACATCACACAGAAGAAGTTAAAAGGACTTTGATAGCTTTATGTAGCACAAGAAAGTCTCAGAGAAGATACTGTTTATTTCTTTAAGCATGTCTCCAGGAGGAAAAAAGTCTTTTCTTCTGAAGGGCAAGTGAGCACAAGGACAAGTGGGTATAAAATGGATGCGCATGCATTCATGTTGGAGAGCACAAAAAGAGCTAACAATGAAATGAGCGAGAGTCTCAGCTGGACTTCTGGGAACTTACTGGGCTCTATAACCACAGATTGAAGTCATTTTTTAAACTGTATTTGTAAAATGTGATGATACGGTTGTCTACAATTCCAAGTAAATGACCTTGATGAGAGAACTTTTTTTTTTTTAAAAAAAAAGCTTTCCTTAATTATTTTACCAATGTTCTTGGTACCAGAAATAGCTTCCAAAATAGATCAGGAGTTGAGGAGAAGGAGGATTTCACAATGCACTTACTGGCTGGAAATATTGCGGCATTACTTCTTTTCTTTTGGAGGCAGAAAAGGTGGAGATGAGTGTAGCGCTCCTGTTGTTTCACTCTTTCTGAGGATCACTTTCAGATCCCACTGGTACCATTCTTTTGCCTAGAGCTGCTTCCACAGATTTCTCAGTGGGTGGACTCCCTCTAAAAATTGCTTGTGCTTCTGCCAGGATGTCTCATTTTCCAGCACCCCACCTTTTAAAGAAATTCTAAGTAGTTGTAAGTACAATACAGAAAAGGCACTGTCCTTGGAACACAGTATTTTCTGTTAACATTTTATTAGCTCCTGTGGGTGACCAGCTGTGCAAGAGGTTGTTTTGTTGGTTTTTATTATTTTTTTTTAAAGAGCATTAAGAGCATACTGATTTATCTGTTTTTTATAATGTTCTTTCCTGATCATCCATGTTCTATAAAGCACTGAAGTGAAAAGACAAAAAAAAGCTGCCAATTTTTCTACCATATTTATTTATTTATTTTACTTCAAGTAGGCAAAGTATAATAAATCCAAGGGAAAAACTGCTAAAATGAAAAAGTTCCAAACATTACAGCTGTACCGGTCCAGCTGTGCACTCATAAGTGGTATCACAGGAAAAGGACTGCCCACCTTGCTCACTGTGCTTCTCGCTGCAGGTCTGGAAAGCAAAGTCAGAAAATGGAGACATAACTGCATATTCATCTATAAGCACCAAGCACTATGAGCACTCCATTAAAATTAAAAAAAATAAGAAATTAAATAAAATTTAAAAAGGTATGGCTACATCATACATATGTATGTATACATATCAATATATTTTATTCACAAGAAGTGAAATGGAAACTTCAACCTCCATGCAATTATGCTACTCAGAGCCAAAAAATAAAATTCTGTTGCACAAACAGAGACCAAGCAAGGTCATTTTCTGCATTTTTCTACAATAATTTCCACAAAGACATATGGAGTATATGGCATTTTACAAGCTTCCAAGTGTTAAAAAAAATAAAATGAAATAGCCTTTTCACCCACATATATTACTTCGCTTTGTGTTTAGAAATTTTAATAACAGTAGCCCTAGACTGTTATTTCATTGTCCTTGTGGTACCAAAGAAATACATCATTTGAAACAAACCAAAATAAAACCAGCATGAAGGAGGAACTGCTGAAGCTGGCAGCCTGTAATTAGGGCTACCATCTGTGTTGAGGTTCAGGGAAATAAATGCATGAAGCACTGTCCCACTGGCTCTGCATAGGTTCTGAGATTTAGCAGTGTGAGCACTGAGTTTTCTAATTACTCCATATCTCACTCAAATGGGTCAATCATCTTAACATATTGCATTATGTGTGGATAACAGATCATGGCTGCTGACTCCATAGCTGTTTGCTATTGCATCACAATACAGGCATTGTCTCACAGCATAATAAATACATGTAATTGAACATTTTCACCATCTTTATTTTTTTTTTAATGATTAGCCTTAAAGGGCTTCAAAGGAGGTTTAGAAATATTTGCACAATCTTGATATATTTTATGGATTTCTTTGTTTCTGCTTACATTCCATTAAACGACTGGAGAGAGAAGTGCTTCATTGTTGTGAATTAAGCAATTTATATCAATTTAATGTTTGATTGCACAAAAGCATTCTGAGCTGTTTATTGTTCATCAACCCAACTGCAATATATCTAGCAAATATAATTTGTTTTATACATAAATACATACGTATACATATGATGTATCCATGCATTCTTTATTCATATGCATTTATATGTGTATATATATCTGTGCATATCCAAATGTGTGCACAGACACTTGTAGGTTACATATACAGTAATAGTACAGCTATCTCATTAGGAAGACATGGAGGATGGGAATCACCTCCCTTATATTTACCTGACCCCTTATATTTACCTGACAGAGAGTCGTCATCTCTTCTAAGGTAGTCATGCAGGTCACCTCTGAAGCCCATGGAAGAACACAGCCAGTGCCAGGGGCTGGTCCATTGCACTCAGCAACTTCAGAACTAGAGATTCATATCTCTCGCCATTGCCTACAGAGAAAGCCTACATGACTAATTCAGACCAAACACATAGCTTTCAGAAACCTAAAGTTAGGAACAGGAAACCCAAACCAACTCTTTCTTTTGTGAAGCCAACTGATCTTGAATTTTGCACTCCTTCTGGTTCCTACTCTTCTATTTTGTGGTGGTGATAATAGCAGCGGTGCATACCACCAAGTTAGTAAAGATCCTTTCCACTTGAAATCAGAAGGATTTATTTATTTATTTTTAAATGGTTATGGTAATGATTAAAGTGAAGAGGAAATTGTTCGTGTTGCCAATTCATCCTTTATTTTGTTTTTTAATTTTCTCCTTAAAAATGTCTTTGAAGCAGATAATTGTATAAATGTGACTTGATCACTGAAATCGCTGGGTGGACTTTGAAATCGTGAGGGAAGAAGGAAAAGGGAGGAGAAGAATTCATGAGAGCTACAGTAAAGAGAATTATTAATCTGCAGAAATATGTGCCTCTGTTACTACTGGCTCTGTGAAAAACTGATTTTGCATGTTATAATGTGCCTTCTAAAACTGAAAAAATAGAGATGGGTGTGGAAACCTACATTTGTACAGTGTACAAACACTTTGATCTCCTAAGAAGGCAGATGTAGAATGAAATGTAAATTGGATTTGGAAAAAAAAATGCAAACCCATGAGAGAAACAAAATTGAAAACCAAAAATAATGTCTCCTGGTTTAATGGTGAGACTTGGCAATAACATCTTTGGGCGCTTCTGAAAGGAAAACTCAGATACTTGGCTCGATGTGCAGTACAGAAATTGCCTCGAATATAAGTCTTTCCAGTACATTTTGAGAGCCAAATTCCAGCACTGTCTGAGAGAATGATAATATTTCTCTACAGTGACAGTTTGAATCAATAGTTCGTCCTATAAGCAGGGAAAATCATTGTGACAAAGTTCTCTGCTAAAGTAAAACAAGCAAATGTAGAAAACATGCTGTGTCTAATGCAGGCGAGTTCTCAAGCTCCTGTAGAACAGCACACAGTGCTTTGCAATATGTGAAGGGCATGCTTAGCGCACTAAAAGCAGTGATAACTGCACTGTGGCTCACAGCAGCACTTTCAGAGAGAAGAATGGTAGAAAACTTGTTACCAGGTTATTAACATTTTGCTCCTAAGACAAGGATGTTTAGGATCACAGTAAGCTGCAAAACTAATCTGGTTCAGTGATCCTAAGGCAACAGCCTTAGGCAGCTCTCCTGGTGGCCAGAAGAATGGAGCACCTGGACCTATGGAGGATAAGAAAGTTGGGAAAGACAGCTGGGTCTACAAGAAAAAGGTAGATGATGGATAAATTGGGTCTTTTAACATCTAATTATCAACAGTTGCTGCTGAGTTACTACAATTTTGCAGAGGCCAACTTAGGGAATTCTGCGCCAATTTTCATAGCTTCAAAGTGTTACTGGCTTCTAAAATAGATAAACAGAGCTTCCAAGAATTATGTCACCTATGTGTCAAATTGGCACAAAAAATGAGAAACACCCTATGTCAGTGTCATTTAAACAAACAAGTTAGCAAACAGTCATAAAGACCATGAAGGGAGTCATTTAGAAGAATGTGAGTTCCCAACTCCAGGATTCCAGTTCTCTGACCCAAACAACATCACTCCCACACTTTGGGGAATGTACATATGAAATAAGCATGGGAGTGCCAAAACTGGAAAGCTTTATCAAAAGGCCAAAGACACAGGAAACTTCAGATTTGGATTTAGATCTGAGATTCATTTCCTTGGCCTCTTTCTAAAATTAAGTGCAACTCCCTCGAGTTTTGAGGACAGCTCAGCATCATATTGCAGGGAAGTCAACGAGGAGAGGCAGAAATAAATGGCAGAAGACTTCCCTGATTGCAAGAGGGGGAGTGCTGGGGTGAAGAAGATGCCTGTGAGGTCAGTGATTGATTTTGGATGGAATCAGATGCAGGAGGGAGAAAAGAAAATTTGGAGAGAATTGGGAGGGTATGAATAAAGTGTAAGGAACTTATGTCTTGTGACAGCTATCATATGCCATCAAAACATAGCCTTAAATGATTAAGACAGGTTTGGCTCAGATATTCTCCAAATAAAATTATGGAAAGCAAGTCCTGCTTTTAATTTTGCAGAAGCATGTCCCTAAGACCAATGAGATATCAGTCTCGTTTGCTTAACCAAGTCTCCTCTATTTTAAAATCACACCCCTCAGTCTCCCCAGAGATGTTTCTTCTTTGAGTCTGTTTTCAACCTCAGGAAAAATCAGACAGAAATATGAACTGTGAGCTGTTCATATCAACAATCCAACTTTCAAATCCTTAGAAGTTTATCCATCAGTGGTATTATACTGTCTCAAAACAAAACACTCTATGACAAAGTTATTGAAATGCATTTCTTTTTTGTATAGTAGTTTCACAGAGCTAATAATAATGATGAAAAATTTCAAAACATTCGTGGAGTACAACTACTTGTTCCATTTTTGTAAGCTCTTTTATGTGTGTCTCTGTCATTTTTGGAAGCCATCATTTCTGTGAAAATCCTTTTTTAAAGACAACTTTTGGTAATGTTCTTGGGCTGAATGTAAATAATGAGCTAGAAAAATCTTTAGATTTTGTTAAAGTTGAGAATTACTTGAGGAATACTGGGAAAAAAAAGCAAGCTTTTCCTTTCAGTACTAAATAAGTTCCACACAGTAATGCGAAAGATGCATCTTGCAAGAGAAACCATCAGATGAAGTACTATGATTGCAGCTGTGGCTGTAGCAGGGAGGGGCACACACCCTCAAAAGACACACACAAAAGAAAATCATCCCAAATTCTTTTAAAGGTCAGATGCAGGTTTAGGTTTGCAGCTGGAAGCCAAACCCAGGAGCTCCGTAGCAGGGATTTGGGGACATTTCCACTTAGGAACAACATTTTACAGCAGATCTCTTTATCTGTAAAGTGATTACATGAAACCCTTGACCTGAATACTTAAGAGATGGAGAGCAGATCTGAAGTTTGCTTTTGCGTTATACAGGGACAACATTTACAAGTACAGTTCAGTCCACGGTTTGGATTTTTTTTCTATCCAGCACTGGTTTGAAAGAATTAAATATGATGTGTGGTATGAAAACAATCTACTTCATCAGACTTTTTAACAAATTATCTTCCATGATTAAAGATCACAAAAACTTCCAGATTAAAATCTCTCTACCCTTTTCTTCAATTCTATCAGAAGGCTTGTGATGGAAAAAAAAACTAGAAAATTGAGAGAAAAAAAAAAGAAGAGGGAAAAAATACAGGAAATTATTTGCTTTAAAATGAAATCAGGAGAAAGGATGAAATAATGTCCAAAAAGATGTTGTTACTCATTTGCTTTAATGCTGCATTTACTGCTTCCTGCCAGTCTTTCAACCACTTTCAACAATGAGCAGTGTTTTCAGTGAAATGATTAGGTATTTCCAGTGCATTTATTCTGAAATAAAAATTTACTAAGTTAGGCAACTATAATTCCAATAAATTTTGTGCTAAATTTGCTGTTTAATACTTCACTACATTCTTTGAATTTCTGTGAATGCATGTGTGGGGCCATCAATTACATTTTCAAGCTTTTCATCTAGAAATATAGCTTCTTTTTCTGTACTGAAGCTCTAGATACAAACTGCTTCAGACCTGTATAACCTTTCTTTTTTTTATTTATTTTCTATTTCATGGGGAAAATGTCAAGGAAAATTACTTTTTCCTCCACAGATAGCAAAACAGTTTCTCCAGTAGTGTCATATTTTTCACCATAATAAAAAAAATTGAGTAAGTGTTGTATTCTACATCATTAAAGTCAAAATATCTGCTGCATAAATTTCAATTGCTTCTCGAAGCGTGATTAGCAGGGTGAGGGAAGCGACTGTCTCCCTCTACTATTTTGTGAGGACCCACCTCACCTGCACTGCATCCAGGTCTGGGGACAACTACACAAGAAAGGTGAGGAGCTATTGGTGCAGGTCCAGATGGAGGCCACAAATGTGGTCAGAGGGATGAAGCAACTCTCCTACAAAGACAGGTTGAGAGAGCTGGCCTTGCTCATTCTGGAGTATATAAGAATCCAGGAAGACCTTCTTGTGGTCTTTCAGTACTAAAAGGAGGCTTACAGAAAAGATGAGGAAAGACACTTTATTAGATGGTGTAGTGACTGGACAGGGAGTGGTGGCTTTAAACAAAAAAAATGTAGACTTTGTTTAGATATTTTGAAGAAATTCTTAACAGAGAGGATGGTGGCCCAGAGAAGTTGTGGGTTCCCCATCTCTGGGGGTGTTCAAGGCTGAGTTTGGATGGGACCCTGGGCAGCCTGACCTAGTGGAAAGTGCTCCTGCCCAAGGCAGAGGGGTTGGAAATGAATGGGCTTTAAGATCCCTTCAATCCAAGCTTTTCTGTGGTTCTAAGATTCTATGATTATGTCCTTAGCATACACCAAATGCTCTAGATAACTATAGTTTGTTTAGAAAGCACACTGCTCAGCTTTTTAAATGTTAGGAGTCTCATAGTTCTCTTTAAATGCTGCATCATTACTAGTCTATTTTAACAGTACACACTGACCACAAATTTGGAAAACCCATTTCTACAACAGGTCTTGACCAAATAAATTTTATGAGATCAAGTAGGAATAGTTCTAATGATTTTGAGGGGGGGAGAATAAATATTTTTGAAATTTTGTATTACTTGTGTAAAAAAATCACACAGAGGAATTACCACACCATATGCTGTCAGAATGACTGAGATCATTTGGCAATAGACTTGCTGTTGAGTAGAGGCAAGACCATGAACAGAATTCAAACTTTTCAAAGCCTAAATGCAAGGAAGACAGTCTTTAAAGAAGTCAAATGACAAAGTAGTCTAAGCGATCAATATATAGCTTGAACCATGCAGATGTTCTTTATTCCTTTTGAAATCGTGTGTTTTCACTCAATCAAAGATGCAGTTCCAGAGGAAGAACAAACAGGACTTCATTGGTTGTTCCATGGGACACTTTTTCTACCCAGAAAAGACAGACATCTAAATCTTGCTTTTGCTATGTAAAAGCCAAACAGTTTTGCTAAGGATTCTCAGTAATCAAAATTATGACGAGAGTATGCAACAGTCTAGCTGTTTGTCAGCACTGTATTGGAGAAATCTTTCTAGTCGTTTACCTTGAACTGACGCTGTACTATGGATCAAGCAACTGGTTGATCAACAACATTTATTTGTTTTGTGCCATTTAGACATCCACTTGACAGCTCACAATTTATCACCTAGTCAAGCTGCGCTGATGTGTAAGCAGGGAAGAATATGCTTTGCCAGTTTCAAAAACCTGTATCTAAGCAAGCTTATACAGTGATAGCATTTAAAAATACACATCCTATTCATTCCTTTTAGCTTAATTCCAGGAGAGGTCCTGCATTAAATGTACACAAAAATTTAGCTATACAACCTTTTTCAAGACCAGCTTTCACATTTCTGTCTGCGTGTTTTCTACATGGCTTCCATATCCTCAGATTCACATGTAATTGCCGGTCTTCCATACCAATATTCATGATTTCTGCATTAAACTGTAAGTTCTTTGTCACAATACATGTTTCTTATTCAGATTTATCTCATCAAATTCTACAGATGGAAACTGTGGGGTATTTGAGCATATTCAGAAGAAGAAAAGGAAGGATTGTTATTGTTTCTATAAGGTTTTTCATCTTAATTCTTTAGTCCATTATATGTTTTGTGTAATGGCAAAGTGACAGTCCCTGAACCAGGTTTTTAAAATGGATGTCTATCTGTCACTTCCAATATGTCTCACAGCGGCATGCATTAACTTATCATGCTTGAAAGTACAAAAAGATTATGCTGCGGTGAAATGTTAACAAGGTCATATCATATACACACTCGCTCGTTGCACTTTTCTTCCTTTCATGGCTCCTGTTAGGTATTATTCCATGTCATGCATAAATAATGTTGCTCTAGAGAGAAAGTCAGTGTACTTTGTATTACTGGTGCTGCTATACTATTGAGATATTGAGACAGTCTGAACTTCTGGAGTGAATGTCGGTACGTGTCACTTGCTAAATTATTGGTACGTAGCCATCAAAGGCAAATACAGCAGATGAATACGTGGATTCATGAATACAAGATTACTTTCTACTTTAGATCACCACTGCAGTAACCAAACTGAGATCGTTTTCATATAAATGGGGTTTAGTGAATCTCTGTCTGGCATCACGCATCTGGTTTTACTGTGCTGTTGTGGAGCCTGTCAGACTGTACTGGATGAAGCATCTGAAAGCTCAGAAGAGCAGCACAAGAGAACAATTTAAGCACCAAGGAAATATTTCACGAGTAGAAAGTCTCAGCTACTGAAAACCCTGACAAAAAGCCTAAGATAAATAATTTTCCCTTGACAGGGCTCTGCGGCATTGCAGCAAGTATGCCAATACATCTGCTGCAAGACCTCAGCTCCTCCCGGCACTCCTCTGCTCCCAGACACTGCCAGCACCCGGCTGGGCTCCGGGGAGCCAGCTTGGGGATTCTCAGCGTGGCTGGGTCTCTGTCCCGAGCCCAGAGCTGTGTGTGGGCTGGCCAGGCCTGCTGCCTCCTTCCCACCCCTTTTGATTCCCTCCAGATGGAAAACTGTGATTTTTGGGCTAGATATCCCTGGCAGGTGTTGTGGTAAGAGGCCTGCTACAGTCTTTGTCCCCCAAGATAAATTACCACCCACATACTAATTTCAGATGTAATGTTACATACATCTAACATGATCCATGAACATTTGCCTGAAGGTCTGCTGCAGAATTTATTTACTGCCATATTCTTTCACATATACATATATTTTGCACTAAATCTCATTTTGTCCACGCGTGAGTGAACAAAACAAAAATTCTCAATGCAAATATTTTATTCCCATGTGTTACAAACAGTAAGAATTGTTAATTACAAATGGAATCAATAGAGGTCTGTGTGGGGTAAAGAGGTAAGTTTTGTTGTTAGTAGAGGACAAAAACATTGTTATAATTGATCTCACAGATGCTGTTTGGTTATTTCAGCTTTAGTGACTGTTGCGTGGGCAGTCATTTAAGTTTATTCAATAATTCTGAGAAAGGAGAGAGGAAATCTAATGCAAAAGTCAGCTTCAAACTAACAAGATTAATCTGGTTAAGGTAAAAAGTTGCAGGTCATGCAGCTTCCCCATTACAAACTCAGCTGCATCCAGTCCTACAGCCCCTGAGCTTTCTGTTATCATTCTTCAGCAGTCTCTTCTATTACAAGCAAGAAAAATTAAGTTGACTTCCTGCAATAGAGACAAGTCAGTTTGGTGATGTAACTCACGCAGTATTTGGTGGTCTTCCTAATGAACTTTGACTCTATGTTTCTAACAGCACGGGGCTTTAATATGTCCACAGGATAACTAACACGGACATGAAAAGAACGCAGGGAAGGAGCAATCAGTTTTCTTTCTCTGTTAGGCTGCTAATCATCGCTGATATTAATAGCCCCCAGTTCCGGCTCTTGGAAGACTGAAAATCTGGGATTAGAAGAGTGTGGGATAGATAGCCACTTCTTTGAGAGAGACTTCATCCCATAGGATTTCATTCCTTCCTTGAGACCATAAATTAAGGACGTTTAAAATTCAGGATTTTTATTTCATTGTAAAACCCATATATCAAATGGTTATTTGATCCAATACAGTGAGAAAGTAGAAAACCTTGATGGAAATGTCATTCTGAAAAATGTGCTGTTTTGGGTATATGTTATTATTTCTCTGCTTTTCTGAAGCAAAACAGAAACAATTGTCCAGATCTCCAGTGGAGCTCTGTGGGACCTGGGACAAACCAGACAATGAGCAACAAAGAAAGGCCACCTGGCTCAGGATGAACTGACAGTCATCCCACAAAGATGAGGGTTCAGAGAAGTATCCACACTTTTCCATCTCACCCTGTACTGATGCGAAGAAGAGTCATGATAGGCCAAATCAGGAGCTGCACTTTTAGAGGACAGCTTGTGTGTCCCACAGTCAGCTATATGGAGAGACTGTGGTAAAAGCGAAGGTCAGAAAGCCCAGGAGTATCTGGCATGAGGGATTTTCCATGATGAAAAAGCTGAACCACATCCTGAAATCTGTTCTTCAAGCAGAACATGAGACAATTTGGCAAGAAGTCAAGACATTTTCTGATGTGCCCTGGGTTTTATTTTACTGGAAATTCTTCTCAGCTGACTAGTTTCCACAGAACTCTTCAGCTTAGATGGATCTTCTATTTTCAGATCAAAAAAGTTTCACCAGAAAATTCCAGACCAGCTCTGCCACTGAACCTCTTCGGGTTGCAGTACTCCAGGGCTGTCTTGATAAAAGCAGCCTATTAAATTTAACTTTATTTTATAGTTTTTTATTTCTGACATGGCTGTTTGGAAAATAGAGCTTCTGGTCCACTATACAGTTTCAGTTTCAAAGTGTGTTTCATTTTGCAACAGTACATTTCAAAATATGAATATACGCATTTAATTTTCTTTGTATTTATGTCATCAAACTATCAGGAATGGTCTTTCATTTTCCTGTGCAGATTTTGACAAAATCTCCTCTGGAAAGATGGCACAGGCTATTTCTTCTTGTTTCTAATTCAGTGAGTTTCTACTCCTCAGAGACTGCTAAAATGAATCCATACTTTCAGATAAGAGAAGATTATTCCTCCCATGAATTACCTGTGAGTAAGAAGTTAAGTAATTATGAAGTTATGCCTTACGTCTCCTACCCTTCATTTCTGCCTGAGTTCTTCAAATTTCTTGTTTAACTTCTCCCAAGAAACAGTCACATATATCCTGCTGTTTGTTGTTGCTGTTTGTTTTCCTTTTTGAATGGGCAAAAGCCCGGTTGGGTCCTTTCAAATGAGTGAAATGTTTGGAGCAGAGGTATGAACCTGGAACTTCCCAAGGCTCAATGCATCCAGCATTAGTAGGGCAGCTGGATTCATCAAACACAATGTTCGTGGAATCATGGAATTGTTTGAGTTTGAAAGGACTTTTAAAAGTCGTCTGGTCCAACTCCCCTGCAGGGAACAGGAGCATTTACAGCTAGATCAGGTTGCTCAGAGCCCTGTCCACCCCACCACGTTGGGAGATGCAGACATGGACCATCCACAGAGTATGGTGATCAGGAATAAAAATCCGCTGCATGTGCTATCACTTTCTACTCAATCTATTTCTTCACTGAGTTTTTTCTAAGCTGCCACTCCACAACAGCTTTATACCACAGGCCATTATTCCTTTATTTTGCAGTGTCTTTGGACTCAGACTTGCAGATAGGCTAGGTCAAGGTATACTGATTTCTGTAGTCTTCTACAGGGAAGAGGACTGTGGAAAGAAAAAATGCAGCTATTTCAGAGGCAGGAATTCAGCACGTTTTCTGATATATTTAAGACTTCAAGAGTGCAACAAAACTGGGAAGGGTTTACTTTCACGGTGTAGGTGATGTTGGATTGCAGTTGAATACTTTTCATGTATTTTTAATAGTTAAAATTCAATATTCACTGAAAGATCAAAGCACAACAGGCCAAATATTACTCTCAGATGTATATGTTTGTCTCATACTTTTCTGGGATCATCTAAAGAATGAGGCATAGCCTTTTGCAACAGGAACTTTGTAACCCAGTAAAAGCAAGGAGTACTGCTGGGGCTCACACACAGCTCCCAAAGAGACAGAGGAAGGCAGGGGAGAGGAATGGGTCTTAAAGCTGTCTTTCTTTGGTATTTAGTCACTTAGCAATGCCCTCCATCCACACCCCATTGCACTTATTCCTCACACATTCTGTAGAAGCAGCTCCCCCTCATTCTCTCACTTTTCACTCCCTCTCACCTCCCAGCTTTTTATCTAACAGTTTCAATATCATAAACAGAATTCTAAATCTACACAGTCCTGGTGGCACCAAGCACGAGGCAGCCTTCTTATCCACCACCAATTTCTTCTGAAGCAGCAACGGCACCTGCCATGCCCGCAGAGGTCTGGGCCAGTGCTTAAGTACACCACATCCCACTGGCCTTACTGCACACATTCACACTGAGTTCCTTGCAGGGCTCTCCACTTGCAGGGCTCTCTCCTTGCAGGGCTAACAGACAATTTTCCTCTGATGAGAAGCCAGTTTCTCCACAGGGCCCTAATTTGCCACATGTGGGCCACACAGACTCATGCACTACTGGTAAGCTGCTCTGAATTGTTGCTCTGCTGGCATAGGGGTGCTTAACTGCTGAAGGGAGCAAGCCTGACCTTGCAGTCCAGCAGTGGGACAAAAAAAGAATTCCAGTTCTCTCTCTTCCAGTATTGAAATACATTTTAACTGCATTGCAAATAAATGTTGGAACATGGCTGATTCCCAGATTTTACTCTCAGCTGTCAGCGCAGGAGTACAGAGTCCTTCAGAGATTCACTTCCTCTCTCTGCCACAATAATTCTGAATTTCCCCATGCACAGTGCAGAAGCAAGAGCAATTTTCAACACGTTTCTCCCAGACTAACATGATGGCCAAGTCTCTCATGCAGATCTCGATTCACATACCTTCAGGCAGAAAAGAAAATTGAATGTGATTTCTCATATCTTAGGTCACTGTGCTAAACCTGAAGCAGGTATCCTTGCGGTGTTTATGGAAAGAATAAATTATACATCTAGAAACTGGAGAGAGTAAAGTTGAAAATGCACAGATTTTACCTCTCTGATCCACTGCTTTTCACTGATTACAAGAGAGGCATCCCTTTGTGTTCTATATCATACAGATGGCCATGCACTCAGCCCAGGGCTGCAAGTCCCAGTGCCTTGCAGGTGCTGACGTTAGACACAAAAGTCTTATGGCACCCACATCCTCTCTATAATGCTCTTCATGCTCAGATTGAGTCAGCAAATACGAAGTCTCACCCACAGATTTTCAGATCCTGCAACACGAACCCTGAGGCAATTGTGAAGGCAACATTTGGGATTGACATGTGAGCAACGGAACTTCGAAAAAAACGACTCCAAATGTTGAGCAAACATCTGGCATGGGTGCTTTCAAACCTTCATCTGTACTTCATTTTGCTTGCCAATGCACATCATTAACTTTTAATGTAAAGAGAAAACAAACGTGTTTTTCAGCGGAGTGATTATCTGCTGTCTATTTTTTTCATCTCTGAACATGCTAATTATGGTTTCCTCTAAAATACTTTATTAATGTTACGATTTTAGGCAAATATTTCTGTCATTTACAGAAGCTCACGAGAAAAGTTTGATTTTTTTGCCAAGCTTTAAAAGATTTTAGGTTTGTTACACTGTGATATGTGAGTGTCGTGCTGCACGGTCAGCATTACCAAGTATCCCATGATGTTGCTCTGCACAATAAACCTACCATCCTAGATGTCCGTGCAGAACAGTGGCAAAACCCATCTCCCATATGGAATCAGTATTTACTGTATTTGCAATAAAAATCTTTGAAAGGCCAAAGGGACATGCAGAAAATTGTTGCAGTTCGGGAACTGATTCTGAACACTTTGTTTCATCGCTAATACCAGGAATTGATTTTTCTGACCTCATTTTTTGTTCTGATTTCACCGTCAGTGCACAAGCACACTTTCAGAAGAGATCAAAATTCAGCAGTTTCCAGTTGAAATCAGAAGAAACTTTGCAAGGTTGGTGACACCCTGAATGTGGGTGTACCCAAGTGGGCTGTAGTTCTTCCCCAGATCCATTAGCACTGTTCACAGAATCACAAAATTACAGAATCGCAGGGGTTGGAAGGGATCTCAAGAAATCATTGATTCCAACTCTCCTGCTAAAGCAGTTACCCTGCATTAGGTCACAGAGGTAGGCATCCAGATGGGTCTTGAATATCACCATAGGAGACTTCACATCCTCTCTGGGCAGCCTGCTCCAGCGCCCCATCACCCTTACCATAAAATTCTTATGCATGTTTGTATGAAACTTCCTACGTTCAAGTTTTATGCCATTGCTCTTTGTCCTACTGATACTCACTACCAATAAGAGCCTGGCCTACTCCCTTTCCCTCCCGCCTCCCTTTAGATATTTATAAACATTAATCAGATCCCTCCTCAATCTTCCTCAGGTTGAACAGACCCAGGTTACTCAGCCTTTCCTCATACAGCAGATGTTCCAGATCTTTTATCATCTTGGTGTCTCTCTGCTGGACTCCTCCCAGGAGATCCCTGACTTTTTCGAAGTGGGGAGCCTAGAACTGAACACAGTATTCTAAATGTGGCCTCACCAGGGCAGAGCAGAGGTGGGGATATCACCTCCCTTGAGCTGCTGGCCCTACTCCTTTTAATGCACCATTGACCTTCTTGGCCACAAGGGCAGAGCAAATTGTGCAACTTTGAAATAGCAAACAGTAGCCAATACTCACAATTAAGCTTTTATTTCTGATATTGATGGGTTCTGGAAATTTGCAATGATGGAACAATCTATAAATAAACACATACTTTTAAATTCTATCTTTATAAAATACTGAATGAAAATTCCAAAATGAAATAAAATGATGAACTTAGGTCTATAGAAAAGTGAAAAGAAAAAAACATTCCAGTCCTTCATGGTCTCTAAATGTGTCAGATCATGCTTAACATATTTCTGCAACACAGAATAGTTTCAAGGGTTAACAAAAAACTTTTCAGTCAGGGCGGGTCTCTAGCATACTAACAAAATTCTTCTTGTACTTGGACTCCAACAAGCCATAAAATATTTAAACACAAAAAGCTATTTCCCCAGTTACATGGCAGCATTGCAGCTTTAAATATTAAAAACAATAGCACTGTAGTATTCAAAGCAAGTACAGGAGTTCACTGGCACCAGACACCTCTCGTCTTCTCTTGCTGGAGTGATAGAAAACATATTTCATTAATAAAGGCAGACTACTGAGGAATGGACTGTCCTCATATTCCATTCCATTAAGAGTACAGAGAAAAGAAGTATCTTGTTGATTTATCCATTTAGGCATTTATATAGCACTGTTCTCAAGAGTATCTGCATTCATGGAGTGAGTAATGCAAGAGGGACCGTTTATTGTTATGGGAATAAGGTACGTAATGTTAGATAGGCAGGAAAGATCCCCTGTGAGTGTGTATTACCATATATGGAGAAAAGAGTGGCAAAGGTAATTTTCCAAATCATGGTGAAAAGGCAGACAATAAATAATGAAAGCTCATTGTTCTTAGGTCAACAAAAATATGCAAAGAGCTGGGAGTTATAGCTGGAGAGAAATCCATCCATGCAACTGTGATTATGCATTGTGTTTGTAAGATGATCTCTCCATCCCCGATCTAGCAGTGCAAACATTGAGGGAAATTTTAAGGTCAAAAGTCAGAATTAAATATATTGGGATATGGCTATTATGGAGTTTGAGTATCTTCAGAAGCATGCAGAGCCACAGTGCCATGAGTACAGAACTCCTTCATCCCATCTGACTCAAATTCTAGTCTCCATACTGCCTCCTTGTTAGTTCTGCATTTACTTCAGCAGTTAACCCAGTACTACAGTCTCTATCATCTTGAAGACTCTGTCCACCCCAATTCTTGTCTTTTTTGATTTCCTTGATATCAGCTTTTCTCTCATTTCTTTTCCCATACCACTTCCCTTCAATCTCCCCTCACGGACTGCATCACAAGTGCATCCTGAAGCAAATCAGTGCAAACAAAGAAGCAAAGTTTGACCCTACAGCAGGGCATTGTAAAACGATCGTGTCTCTCAGTACTGTCACAGAGCTGTTCCTACCAGTGCTCATCACCATCTGTATAGTTACAGCAGCTCCGAAAACAGAGGTTCACTGTAGCAGCAGCATTCAGGAATACTTATGCTTAAGGATGCTTAAGGCTTTTCATTACGATACTTAAGATAAAGAGGTACTATCTAATGTAGATGTCAGGGATAACATGTAAAATCAGCAAAAAGTTTCCAGTGCTTAAGGAAAAAATAAAACAGAAACTGAACCTGACCTCTTCTGTCCAGCTTTGCCTGGAACAGGTCTTGCGTTAATCTACATAATCACTTCAGTGACGCTTCCATACTTTCCTAGTAGAGGAACAAAAGTACAGCATGCACCTATCTCTAACACTGAAAGATATGAGAGCACAGTCAGTTTGGGAATATTGTTAGCTAGGCCTCATTAATAAAATAAGGCTAATGATTTATTCATGTCCAGGACAGTAAGAGGACAATGTAGGGCAGTTACATTAACGGTAAGTAGATGCTTTGGGGGAAAAATGTGAACACTAATGGAAATGGGTTCTGTCTGTTGCAGTGTTTTGTATAAAACAGCGTGGGTGATTTTTCTGACCAAATCAGTACATGAGGGACACAGAATTCCCTATTCTACATATTAAAATAGAAACTAGGAAATTATTCAGATTAATATAAGAATATATTATCACTTCAGTGCTTCAGTAACTCTCAATCTCTTTTCCCCACATGCAATCTTTTATTCCATCTTTTCACTCTCCTTTTCCAGAAGCCTTGAACTTACTACTGTAATTAAGAATGCGGACATTTTTGCTGTGAAAATAATGCTCTAAGAATGATCTGTGAAGACACTATTTGAAACAGTTACTGTTTAAAGCTGTGTATATACTGGATGCTCTTACAAATGATGCTGTAATGTTTTTGAACTAATGGTAGAAATCTTTTACTGTATGCTGGATTTTTTTTTGCTCAAAAATAGGAGTATGTGAGCCATGCTTTTCTCCCCCAAGAACCTCTGTGCCAGTCCTCAGGCAAAATTACCTTCAGGGTTATTTGATATCTGAATAGTTTCTGCTGGTGGGGTCCAGCAATATCAGAGTTCTGTCTTGAAGTAAGGTTGCGCAGGTGTGGAGCAAGTCCTTTGGGTTTCATGGCTGTTCCAGAACCAGCTGAGAGCCACAGAAAGCCAGAAGCCCCAATGTTTTTGACTGTTTTCTTGTACCAGGCATATTGTAGACAGCTGAACTACATATAATCCTGCTGATAAAAAATTGGTTATTTTTCCTTCATATATCAGTCCTTCATTGCTAGTATTTGACTTTGTCTATACCAGTGAAACGAACAGGAGAGCAGAAACCCACAAGCAGCTGGATCCTTGCCTTAGTGCTGCTGTGTCCACATGCCTGAGCTCTGTTTTCCCTCAAACAAGAGGGCCTCTTTCATCACGCCTGCTGGATGTAGTCCTTGGCCTCTGTTATAGCCCTAAGATGTGTCCAAGCATTGTCTGAGAGAGGGATATTTGGCAGGAAAGGTGCTAACTATTAAACAGTACAGAGGATAGCACGACAGGGCTCCAGTATAGCACTTGTCATGCCTACCTTACTAGCACATATGTAGTCTTCAATACTTGCTATCTCCCTTCTTCTGTATGACAGCATCTCAAGGGAATTAGAAACTTCTGATTATGCTTTGAATGCCACAGTTCCCAGGTCACTTTCAGCACATGAATCACTCCTAAAGGCAAACAATACCTTCCAGGACAAAGTAATTGTATCCCAAATTTCACCGAAAGTAGAGGAACCAATTGAGGTTTTCCTGCATTCTATCAGCAGATGAGTATTAAACACACTGCTCAAGTGGAGGAGAGCAGTTGTGGTGGAAAGCCAAAAGGAAAGGCGATCAACATCTCTCTGTGAAGCAGATAACATCAAACCTCTGCATTACTTACAAACGGAATGGCTCATCCTCATGACCAAACATGGCAGAATGAGAGCCACAAAAAGCATCAGATGAACCATGCTGTTGCCAAAGCCATCAGTGAGAAACAGCAAAGGAAAGGTAGGGTGAGCAGTGCAAATGCAGCAAACACAAGATGCAAGTTGAGTGGGCCTAAGGTCACGTGATCTGCCTTCTCTAGGAGAATCTGATTTTCCCATCAATTTTTGCCTCTATATTTTCTTGTTTTTAATGAAATGTCGTTCATAACTGCTTGATGCACAGGTTTAATTCTCTTAAAAAACAAATCAAATCAAAACAAAAAACTTTTCTGAAGCAGTTACAGCTCTTGTTTCTTCTCTTTGAGACTGTCACAAAACTGTGCTGAAAAACTGCTGAATGACATAGGGTGAAAAAGGCAAGCAAATAGAAATGCACAATAGAATAACTGTCAGTTTCAGAAAAATTGATGCTTTTTTGTTCGGTTGTTTGTTTGGTTGGTTGGTTGTGGTGGTGGGGGAAGGAGTCTGTTTCTTTTTGAATGAATACTTTCTACGAGGAGGAAAGCAGAAGGTCAAAGCACATTTTTTGACCAATTCCAGTGCTTTGTAATAGGATCAAGGAACTTTCAAAGTAGTTTAAACCTTTCTTTAAAGATTCATATTTCCTTGCAAGGTTTGATAACATAGCCAACAAACTTTAGGTATAAAATCTGTTTCACAATATTATTGCACTCTGTACATCCAGTTTTGGGTTAATCCTATTGCTAATTACTGTTACTGCTCAAGCTATAAAAGTAGATTTTTTCTTTTAAACAAACACTCTGTCTCTGATCTAATCCCTGATTTATATCCCTATAAATCAGTGATGGATTGAGTCTCAGCCGAACTGGAGAAGTGGGAGAGCTGTGTGCAGTGCCAGTCAGGCAGCAGAGGGAAGGAAAAAAAAAACAACACAAAAGTGTCAGATTGCTCTTTTGTCTCCCTCATAAATCTGTCTTGTAAATTCTTGCATCAAAGTCTCAGGAAGCTGCACTGGTCAGAATCTAGACTTGAGTCTAGCAAATCATCCAATATTGCCCAGGTTGAGTGAATGCTCAGCAGGCTCTTGAACTACCTATATTTCATCTCCTGGTCAGTTTAATACAACTTCTTTTTTAAACTCAGACAGGGCTACAAGGCACAAAGATCTGAACCGTACTCTGCTCCATCTTCTGTCTGTTGCAAAGCACAGGAATGGCATTGCTCTCCACTCTGGTGACTCTTTCCAAAGGGCTTTTTGGCCCCATTTACTCACTCTCAGTCTTCCTATCAAAGATATCTGATTTCCTATAGAATGTTTTGGCTGATCTGCTACTCCAGAGCTTCCCCGGGCACTCTGCAATGGATCAGAAACTCTGCCGTGTGCAGGGGCTATATATCTTTGTATATCATATGCTGGGGCACTTAGCTCCTGATGGGTACATCTCTCAATGCTGTTTCCTTCAGAATGCTTCTGCTCATTATTATTACCAGAGAGAAAAACTGTTCTTGTTTCTCAGTGTTGCTCCAATGTTAATGCTTCAGAATGATTTTTTTTTCCAGCAAATACAACAAGTCCTGCTTGACAAATGCTTTTTTTTTTTTTTTTCCCATCATTCTCTGTATCTTTATGGATTTCTGGGCAACATCAGTCATGATTCACTGCCACTGAACAAATCTAGGTCTTCCCATTAGAATATGTTGCCTGCGCAGTTCTCCATTATGCATTAACTTCTATATCCAGAAACCAAAAACACGTTACTCTTTATGAATAAACACAGATTTCCCCTTGTAAATTCAGAAGACTACAATGTCAGAAAATTTGTACCTGGGCAGAAAAGCGATACTAAGGTTTTTAAATTATTATTTCTACAATATTGAAGGAATTCATATGAACTTGAGAGCACAGTCATCGCAGGATGGTTGCATTTTGGGAGTGGTGTAAATTTCAAGTCTCTGCCTCGTGCATTTTGTCTATAGTTTTTAAAACTGCTGCAACCAATTTTGGACATGTAGAAGTTTATTACAAATAAAAGCCCTTTAAAATAGCCAGAGTGCTTTAAATGCAGCAATTAAGTACCCATGTTATATAAAACACACCCATATCCATAATTATTTCAACCACAAAATAGTTTCTGCAATTTCCTTGGAAGCAAAACAAGATACTTAATTTCACAACCAGTCTGTTGCTGTTACTTTTCATTGAGTTTAAGGAACTAACTCAGTGAATAATCTTTGTTAACAGCTCTCTTCATCACAATTAAAAAAAAAAAAAAAGAAGTATGTTCATGTAGTGTGATATAAGACAATTTCAGTAAGGTCACAGCTCCATCATTTGAATATGCTTAAAAAGGAAAGTATGTAAGCTTACTGCAGAGGAAAGCAAAGAGATAGAAACATAGGAAATCTGAAGGTTCAAGAATCAATTTTTAAATCATCAAAACTGTGCTGTACATATCTGTTCAAGTAGACACACAGCACAGTGGGAATCTCCCTCCCTCCTGCTCCCTGTCTTAAGGATGACAGAACCAATTAAAGTCAGAGCTGAACTTCACAGAATCACAGAATCATAGAATGGTTTGGGTTGGAAAGGGTCTTTAAAAATTGCCCTGTGGAGTGGACATCCATAGATTCTCTGGGCAGTCTCTTCACAGTGAAGAATTTCTTCCATCTACATAATCCAAATCTGCTCTATTTCATTTCAAATTGTTCCCTCTTATCCTATCACTACACTCCTTGATAAAAAGCCACTTTTTCCTGTAGGAACCTTTTAAGCACTGGAAGCCTGATATAAGATCTCCCCACAGCTGGCCAAACCATGCCAATTTGTAATAGTATTTTATTAATAAAGATATTAAACAGTACTGGTCCTAATATGGACCTCTGATGAATGTCAGTCTTCACTGGTCTCCGCTTGAACATAAAGACATTGATCACAACTCTGGAAGCAACCATCCAACCCAGCCCTTATCAACTGAACAGTCCACCCTTCAAATCCATATGTCCCCACTTTAGAGATAGGGATGTTATTTGGAACCCAATAAAAGGCCTTACAGAAGTCCAGGTAGATGGTATCAGTTGCTTTTCTACTGATACAGTTGCATCCTGTTCCAGGGCCTTACCACCCTCAGTGAAGAATTTCCTCCTGCTATCTAATCTAAATCTCTCCTCTTTTAGTTTGAAACCTTCTCGCTTGCCCTGTCACTATCTGTGCATGTAAAAAGTTGGTCTCCCTCTTGTTTATAAGCTTCCTTTAAGTACTGGAAAGCCTCTTCTCCAGACTGAACATGCCTATTTCCATCAGCTTTTCATCTGATACATGTTTCTATACAAAGTTCAGTGACTGTGATCAATTATCAGCCCACCTTGTCAGCTAGTTATCTGCAAATACAGACATTAAGAGGTATTTCTTTGTGATAGACAGGGAAAAGGACAAATTTCCTTTTACTGCGTTGGAATATAGCATGTCTGTGTTGGGTCCCCTTCCACATTCTGTAGGATCAGGAGGGAGGGATATATTGAATTGCTCTGTACAGATCTGTCTATTTCACATTGCACTAGAGCTGTCTGTGTTAGAGCCTACACAAACTCTAACCCACTGTTGTGGACTTTCTGCTTTTCTCATGCATTATGTGGAGATACTGATTTAAGCACAAGGGCCCTTCCTGCAGTATAAATAGACATGCCACAGCACATCAATTTTATTTATGTAAAATTAAACAAATTTCTGCTTTTCGGCTAAGTGGTAATGACTTTTAGCCAAAATCAAATTCTTACCTCTGAGTTACATAAACTTCTTAAGAAGAACATTTATAATACAAATACTAATAGACATGCAGCTTCTGTGTGGTGGAGCTCCCAGGTAATGCTAGCAGAGCTAAACATCACAAGAATGACAAAATAATGTTCAGTGGTGGATATGAGCTTCTTTATAAAGCTGTGCGAGGAGACACCAGACAGAAGGCTGAAGCTGAAGACATTTATTTTTAGGCTTTGGGTTTTTAAGGAGAGCAAAGGAACCAAGAGGGGAAAACAGTGTCAACAGTTCACACAGACTCTCTTTTCATGTTTGGAGAAGCCGAGCTATTCTGAAACTATAACTAAGATGGGATTTAAGGGTAGACACAATAAAGGCAGCCACAATCTATACCTGTAACAAGGAAGGTCACTTCTAGGAGGTTTTGATGTAGTGAAACTTGAAAAATATATTCATTTTTGCCCAAAGGCAGAGGCTGGGATGGCAGCTTGGGGACCACAACAGTAATTGCTCCTAAGAGGAAAAAGAAAATGTTCCATAAAGTTCCAATTGCCTTTAAAGAAGAGAAACATTTGAAGGACTCTTCAGTGCTGTTCCAAGTTCAGCAGAATGAAACCTCTCACGTAGGGCTGCTTTCATCCATAGGTATTGCTGCAGTCAACACAAATTGCTGGAGAGGGGAATAGGTCAGGGGTGGAGGGAGGTGTAATTACGACAGCAGAGTGAAGCTGAAATAAACAGAACTGAAAAAAACAGATTTTTTTTTTTTTTTTGAGGAGCACAGAGCAACTTTAAATACAAAAGGGCAAAAAAAAAAAAAAGCAGGGAAGAAGTGGCAAAGAGACGGAGTAGTTTTTCTAGGAGGCTGGTCTTTATCTGCTATTTTGCTGCATTGTTGATTAATGTAATTGAAGTATATATAACTGCAACAGAAAAGGAAATAAGACTTCTATAGGGACCCATTAATTTCTTAAGGATAAAGTGTTTGAAGGTTCAAAGGCTTTGTTAAAGCTTATTTTAAATTTAAAATTTCCATTGCCAAGGGATTGATTACCATTCTTGCTTTAGCTTTGTCAAACAATAAGTTGATCCTAATCCTTTCAAAGTTTTATGGTGATGTCCTTACTATATTAAGTTAATTGTAAAAAAGAGGGGACTGTCTTCTATACTCAAGGACAGTTATTTCAAAATGAGGTCTACAAATGTTCTGTCAAATGTTGAAAACCTCGAAAACCACAATACTTGTGTCCACTATTACAAGTCACAGCATTTTGAGGACTTGTACTTATTTTTGAATAGTTCTTCTCTTTGGGAAAACTACATAGCTTCATATATGTCAGTGTTTTGGGGTATGTGCAGTACTGGATAATAACGTAATTTCATGTCATTTCATAGAAATTACATCATCCTGAAAAAAGTTCTTGTGGCAGGCTGGGGCTCCTGTTTTTCTGCTAAACTCTGTTTTTTTTAATGTGACCTCATCACCCTGACTCATTATTCTCTCCTCTAACTGACATCTGGGTTTATATGTGTCCTGGAGCAGGAGCAGACTTCTACTGTGACTACTACAGTGGGACTCTCAGATTCAGTTGCAGTTATATAATATAGCGCTAAATAAAGGAGAACTTTATTTTTCTTTTTTTCAGAATAAACTATCAAACAGGATCAATTCATACATATATTCACACTTAAAAGATTTCCTCACGAAAATACACTCAACTTGGTTTTGATATTCAGAGAGAATAGAAAAAGAAAGTCGGAGAGTTGCTCTAAAATACAGGGAATGTTTTTAAATTTCAGGTCACAAATCATCTCTCATGAAAAAGGCAATGCTTCATTAAAAAGCAACTTGTCAAAAACAAAATGATTTGTTACTTGAATTGTTGTAGTAACTGATGGCCTCAACAGTATTTCCAAGTTGAATCAAGTTCCATGTTGTACCATGTAGTGAACATTTGAGGCCCCAGTTACATTTTCAATCTGAAGAAAATATTGCTGTTTGCTGTTTACTCTTAATTTTTTACTCTCAGAATGTTCTAAAATTGAGCTGCTATTAAAGATTGTGAGATGAGATTGGCCTGAGCTGCAAAATGTGTTTCTGCACTCCAATTTTGGATGGATATCATGTGTCCTGGCTCTCTTATCTGACATGAGTGAATTGGTTTTTCAAAGCAGGAAGAGATGAGGAGAGCAAGGGAGCCAATAACATAAAATGTTGACAGTTCTGGAGATTTTATTAGGAGTCTTAAAATGTCTGATATTTTCTTAAAGCTTCATCTATGGAAAGAAACTATTAATGGCAGCCTAAGGTCCCATTTTAGGAAAAAAATGTGGGCTTCGTGATTGCAATCACTGGCATGACTCTGAAAACTCAAGCACAGAAGGCAAATAAATAACATCAAAATATGTCATTTTGAAACAACAAGATTTTAAAGCTTTCACCTCAGTTCAGATAAATGGTTCTTGCTCTCTTTGGTGCCAGTGATTATAGCATCTGTCAAGGCAGAGCAGTACTGTGGATTGGAGATGGAGAGAGAAGTGGGAGAGGTCTACACTACTTTGATATTGCTGTTTCCTGGCTGAAGAGTATTTCAATATTTTGGGTTTTCTTTATAGCAATAAGAGCTAGAAACTATTTAAAGCACCAAAAGTTCAGTGCCAGAGGAAGGCAACAAGCCTGCATGTATTCCCTGGGAAGTCTTCCTGTCAGCTGGAGGTGAAGGAGACAGTGTAAGTCTTTTAAGATGCAGTAAATAGGCAAAGTCACTGTTTACAGTCAAAAGCTGCTTTTTAAGATTTCATGAGCTGTTTATTTAAAGGCAAGCAAACAAATTCAGGTCACCTCTTTATCCTGCTTAATTTAGGAAAGCAACTCTTCAAGCAAATTTTCTTCCTGCTGGAATCACCATCCTCTTGTGCACTGAATCTGGAAGAATGAGAAAGTGGGAAAGCCCAGACTTGGTTCATCTAAATTTTAGATTAATCTATTGTGGCAGGGTATCCCATGGTGCTTCCCACCACCCCACACCAGCAAGAGAGACATCTCACTTTAAAATTGTTCTTTTCACCTACAGAAAAAAATTAAAAGCTCATCACTGTTTGCATGTTGTGTGCAAGTTCTCTCTTTTTTTCTCTCAACATTGATGACCAAGTATTGTCAAGCTTACTCACACAAATTATAGCCAGTATCCAAAGCACAGCCCCATCTCACTAAGGAGCAATGATTGTGATGAATTACTCATCTCCCCTCTTAGCTTGTATAATGTAGATGATCTGTGTATGTTGCTAGGTCCACAGTGGAAAAATTACATTACAGAGAAGCAAGAGAAGTACCTCCTTGATGTAAGCAGCTTATGGTGTAAACTGAGTGCATACACACACCACAAGCCTAGCAACAGGCTGAAAGGAAATTTGAGAGTGGAGTAGCAAGAGGAAATCTTGCTCCTGGAAAGCCTGCTTCACAAATAGAGCAAACAACGTATTTCTCTAATTCCTCATAAGTCTTCTAGGTTAACTCTGATGCTGACAAGGCTGTGAGTGAAATAAGTGAACAAGAACACATGAAAAAAGGGTTGGTATCTGGAATTTCAAGGGTACAAAACCTGTGGGTTTTGGCCAGGTGCACTTCATTATTTAAACACCTCTTCTTACTCTCTTAGCTAAATTAGGCAGAAACAGTCTCATCCTACTGCTGAATTGGTGTATCAGTACGACTGCAGGAGCTCAAGTGCCTTTCTGCTTTGTCTCAGACCTCCAAAATAATGTTTATAAGTTAAATACTTCCAGAGCCTGAGCTTGTCTGTCTCCTTCCTGGAGGCCAGGAAGAGCAGGCAGGGACAACAGGGGACAAGCAGGTGGGGTATAACCATCATGTGAACATACATATGCACAGCAGTGTAGCTGCAGCTACACGTGAAGTTACTCTGATGCTTGTCACTCTCTGCTAAATAGTGTATTCTGCCTGTAATTAACAGCAAGAGCTGCATGATCTCTGTGTAGCAACACCAACAGATCAATGTTTGCTCTAGGTTTGACTGTGTCCAGAGACAGGGCAGAAATGCGGGGGAGTGATGGGAGGAAAACCTCCACTCCTTACGTCTGCTTGTGCATGCAGTGGATCCGAATGTATCTGGAAAAAATCTTTGCAATATAGCACATAGAGAAGGTGGCTCTATGAGATTGGGCCAGTGGGAAGCTATTGGAGATGAGAGAAGATGGAGACCTAAGAGCAGATGGGAAAGCACCATCACCTCCTACATCAAAGCACAGGGATGTATAACTTAAACATCACACAGACTTGTTTCTGTGTAAATAATTAAGTAATAGAGGAACTGGAATTATTGTCCAAATAACTGAATAATGAATAAAGAACATAATGATATTCAGAAAAAGTCTTAAATACCAAAGTGAATACCTGTGCTCACTTCTGTTCATGGTTGTTTTCCACAACTTGAACTTCAGAGTAACTCACTTTTTCAGGTTTCTGCAGCTGATGGATGCAGTTTTAACAGCTGTTTGCGACAGCAAGTGATATGTGAAAATATCTGTATTTCTTGTCTATTTTAGTGCAAAGTTTGCTTCTACAGCCTGGATCTCTTCATTTGGTGCTAAAAACAGAAAGGGACAACTCACGATTAAATTCTGCTGGCTTGACAGCATAAGAAATCGCTGCTGATGTCTTCAGTCACTCCATCCACACCTACAAGTGTATCTGTCCGCTCTTCTTCCATTGTTAGTGCACTTAACCAGACCATGGGCAACCAAGATGCAGGTTCTCTTCTGAACAAATTTAAATCTACTCTGCAATAGATTTATATTAGATAGCCATCAAAGTGGAACTGGAATCCAAGCCTCCCAAAACCAAGACCTACATGTGAAGCTCTGTGGGCTTTCTAAACGTGTACTTGTATTCTGGTCAAATGCAAAGGTATCCCTCCTCACAGAATGTCAGCAGGAGAAATGGATAATGCAGCCTTGGTGCCATACATGTTAGGATTCAAACAAAAGAAGAATCCAAAACTCAGGTCTTCCAACTCTCCACAAACCACTGAATGGTTAGATTAGGTGCCCAGCGTGGTATCTAATCCCATTGTGGATGTAGTCCTTTAAGGTAGCTCTTACGTACTGGTGTTTTATAAGTCTGCTAAAACAGCACCAGCTGTGATCTATACTAGTCTCAGCATTTTAATGACTTTTGGCTAAACCTTCATAGCTAATAGTTAAATTGCCAAATGCTCCATAAAACAAATATGCAAACAATTTGCTAGTTAATCATCTATCATAAGTGGATGTACGCAGCTGCTGAAATATATAATTGCTGTTTCATCAGAGTTGGTACGTTATTTACATAATTCCCTTCCTGATTTTAACATAGATTTTTTTTTTTTCTGAGAAACACAGAAAGCAAGAAATGCTAACATAATGTCTCATTAAATGCAGCATGTTAAAGAGACAGTTCTGGTCACAGCTGGTGGATAACAATAGTGATTTCCTTTGAAGTATTTTAAAAAATAATTGAAAGTTGTATATCTGCATATTTATGTATATTCATATACATGCATGCATTGTTACAGAGTTATACAAAATATTTGTATGTAGAATAGGCGTATGAATATGTGTGTTAACATATTCAAATTAAGATATGTTAAAAATGAAGAAAATAGGTCTTTTATGCAAGTAAGAAAGATAAAACACGAGCAATGAAATATAAATCAGCATTTTTTCTTTGATTCTGTGCAGTATTTTTGATTAAAGAGAATATCAGCTGAAGATGGAATCCAAGCCATGCAAATTAATATGTTCTCAGGAAAAGCAGATTAAGTGTGAGTTCATTTTGTTTGGTTTTGTTTTCAGGAAAAAAAAAAAGAAGGAAAAGAAGAAACAATTAAAAATGGAATAACAAACCTTGCTAATGTATTCTAAGTTAAAGCATTAGGAAAAAGTGATGGACAGATTTCTGATTTGTGTCTTTTTTTCTTTATCAGGGTCTGGAAGAGCTGATGAAATTACTCAACACCTAAAAAACTTTAATGCTTGAATGAAAGCTACTACAATTGTAGAAATAGCACTAGTAATAAGAGAACTTGCTATACCTTGATCTGTTTTTTTATCTGAATGCAGGCCCACACACAGTGATTGGATTTTAACAGCAATTGTCTCCTAGAAGCTGGTTATACAGAGTTAGAAAACATAGCACATGGTTTCTAAGGTCTTGTTGTTTTTTGTTTGTTTGTGAGTTTGGTATGTCTGCATTTGCTTTCTTTTCATGTTATGCTTTCCAGATGAGGTCTGAGGGCCAGGAACAGGACCTGTAAGAAGACTCTTCATTACTCGGGGTACTACATTCATCCTTTTGGGAAAATATTTAAGTGTTTTCCATTGTAAATTGCTCAATAAGGATTGACATGGTAAGTTCCAGCTTTTGTGTCAGTCTAGACTTTGCAAATAATTATAGGGAATAAGTTTACATGCCTCTATTTTGTCTCTTCACCAGAGTTTCTTCCTGATTCATCTCCCTCTGCAATTAAAAAAAAAAAAAGTGTGTATATATATATATTTATGTGTGTTTATATATATATCTATTAAATAGGCTTCAGAAAAATGCAAGAAGAAAAGACTGGAAAATGTGTTTTATTTTATTTTACCAAACAGTAGAGCCAATAACAATGTGCTTTTTTAATTACCTTACAAAAAACTTTTGATCTTCAACAGAAAAACTGCCTTTCAAATGGGAGGTGAGAGCACTTTGCAGTTCTCAACTGCTCTTTCTTTGCCTTTTAGGTGGAAAATTTAAGTTCAGCTGAAGCTGGTTTCTGTACATTTAGCAAAGCTAGATGGATATTATCAACATTTCACTGGCCTTCAGTCATTATATCCTGAGCTGAATTCAAAAAAGTGATTGAATAGGAGGTAAATGGTTCTGCTCTGATATTTTCTTAAACCTAATTATAACATTCTGATCTCTAAATTATGTGCCTATAAAGTCAAGCATTTGACTTGAAGAAAACAATGCCAAATTTTGCTCCATTTGACTTTAATCTGACCTCTGAAAGTATTCCCCATGGCAGTCTTCAGCACTGTGATTCTTCTTTTCTCTTTCTTCCTTTTAGCTCCACAGCTGTGCTTACTTTCTGCTGTTCTTGTTTCAGGTCTCAAGAATCAATATTCCTGAAAATCTGATGATGTTTTTGCCACCTCTCTTTGTTGATCTCACCAAAACCTCATGTCTCCCAACAGAATGTGAAGATCATTTTTCATGACAGTTAATATTATGAAATAATTTTATATATGGAAAAGCAGTTTCCTATGACTTCTATTGTAATAGAAAGCATTTGTGATTCATGCCAATACTGAGGTGGAATATGAGAGCAACAGACTAAAGCCATCCTACAGCCCCTTACGTAACCCAGGTCATATTTTCCATGTCTGGATGAAGCAGTCCTATATAAAGTGCTGTACATTCACAACATTTGATGTTTTAAAGAACGTCCATTCTCTGCTTCGAATGAGAGGCAGGGTGGCCAGAGAAAAATGAGCATGTAGTCACTTCTTTTGAAGTCATATCCTACTACATGGGTACAACATGGCCGAAGGCAGATGCATTTCACAACCTGTGTCTGGTATTTCCCTTCTCTTTGATGCTTGACTCTGCAATGTTAGTGTTCTTTTAGCACTAGTTTAATTTCTTCAGTTTCCCTTTTTAAATAATGCAAAGCTGAAAACTGCCAAGTCATTGTCATGAGAACAGTCTTCCCTGACTACCTTAGTAGGGATAAAAGCTCTGGGTCTCTGGCAGTGGGTGACTTGATGCAATCGATGGCAATAGTGAACTGTTTGAGCCATCCCCTGAAAGGACTACCATGCTGGTTTTATCAGTGGTTTAACAGGTATTTGCTGATAGCAGGCTGTTGAGGCTCAGGTCTCAGGTTCTGTGCTGGGAAAAGTGTCTTACAGACTAGTGTTCCCCTTTCATCCTTCCCCCCTACTTATCTATGGCACCTTTGCCGCCGTCTCCTGCCACTTGTCTTCCTCCTCTTCTGCTTCTGCCTCTCATTAGCCAGAAGTGATAGAGCCAGCAGCTGGAGTTATGGGAAGGACTTCTTTATCCAGTGTGCTCACACATGCTGGGGCTTTAAAGTTGCAGAGCTGGCAGTCAGAGCAGTTTGCATTGCTGAACCTCCCAGTTCCCATCAGAAATAGCTCCTCCTGGGCCCATATGGGAACACCAAGTTGATTTGTTTACCTCAAACCTTATTCCTGGGGCCAAGAGAATTACTTTTGCTAGAAACTTCTAGAAAATCACAGAGAGCCAGGCATCCGGCATGATTTCCTTCAGTGCTCAGAGATTATTAGAAAGTATCTTAAGCAGCTGCAAATCAGATCTTCTGTCATCTGCAACAAAAAGTTTGAGAGTGATTCCCAGGAATGGAGTGATGGAATACTCAAATACTACAAAGCAAGTCCTCAATATGCTTTCATGGATGTGATTTATAGGTCCTGCAGACAACGTGTTTTAATTTTTATTTTACTTCTTCAGACTATTTGTTCCCTTTCAGTTTGTTAAGCAATGCTGTGGACTTGAACAATATAGTCCTACCTCATTTATTTTTTTCTTAAGCCAGTGGGTTAAACTTTGTCCTTTAATGCACTAACCACCAAGTCTCACTAATGTCAGCTTTCCTTCAGAGGATGAAATAATATGATTTAGTTCCAGAAAGCAGACCTCAAAGTCAGAGGCTTTATAAGCATGCCTCTTAGACCCGAGGCTTTAGCAGGTGGATTCTAAGGATTTTATTATGAGGAGCTTGACATGGAGTGGAAACTCTGAGCCATGAGGACTTGGCCTTTCTCTCAGCCAGATGCTGAGCTACAGGTCCTCTGACTTTGTTCCAGCTGATATTGATGGCTGCTCACCTGTTACCAAACAGGCTATAAACTTTCCAGCAAATAAATTTTACAGTAAGTATTATTTTTTTTCTAGAATTAAATCATGAGTGAGGTATATAATAATAAGAAAACCATATTCAAGATAAAAAAAAATTAACATACCTATGGGGTTTTCAAGTGTTTATACAGGGTAATGAGTGAAATGTTCACTTTACAGCCAAAACCATTCACCACACTGCATTTTTGCACACTAGACTGTCAACTAAATGAATAAAAATATATTTTAAAAAACAAATGTGGTAGGCTACTGCCCGTTTATACACTCTACAAACTAGAAGATATATTCCTGATAGTTTATGTAGGCTGATTTTACATGAAATGTTTTTAAGAACAACAAAGCAGTTGTTTATTACTGCATATTCTTGTGTTAATAAAAATAACCCTCTGCAAAAAGTGAAAAATAAGTCCTAATACTTATTAGTACCTTGGCCACTGATAATAGTCAATGGGAATCTTATGAGTCCTAATTGTGGTTAATACTAAAAGATTTCAATTTCCTCTCTCCCAGGTTTGTTTATTTTTGTTGTTTTACATAATGTCAGAGTTTGATGGACCAGCCTCACCCATATCACACTCCTGCACTAGGTTGGTGGAGGTTGGAGTGGCCTTGACCCCCTGTGAAGAGCAGCACTGCAGAGTGCTCCTTCCACAGTCTGTCACCCTCCCCAGACAGAAATGACCTGGAGGCTACACCACAAGGGGATACAGGACAGGACCAAACTAGGTGAACTTCAATATCATGTGTGAGACTTCCTGCTCACTTTCGCATCTGATCAAGTCCTCATCCTTTCTACTACTCATGACTCCAGGCCTGCTCTCACGTGTTTTAGCAAATTCTAAACCCCTGTATGAAAAATGATGGTGCTGATTCCTGGATCACTCAGTCACAAACTTGCATTTAAAGATCACAACCTCTTTGATTTAATGTTCTGGAACTCAGTACCACTAGGCTACAGTCACAGCCCTGTGCTATAGCTCATGACTGGAGCCATGCAGATATCTGTCTGGACTCCTCCATCGCAAAGAGAATAGGAGGGATCAAGGTGCCTCATGGAAGAATAAAGATGTATGCAAAGCCATTGCTACAACAGCTGTTGAGAAAGGTTATGTTGTATTGTAAGCTCCCTACACATTATGAAGTGCATTTGAGATGCAGGTCTGTGGACACCAACACACATTTGTTGTCAAGGATCCAGTGGCAGCCTATATGGTTTCTTCTCCTATCACAGATTCATATCAAACATTTCTACTTTATATCTGTTACTCCTGCAATAATTTAGAAGTTCTGAAGGAAAACTCACCTCAGTGTTTCCCTTTTCTTTATTTTTTTATCCTGACTGATTCCCAGTCTGCCTTCCTTTAACAGTGCCCTTCCTTGCAGGTGTTATTTTTTTCAAAATGACAACCTTGGAGCTCTACAGAACTGTCAGAAAGTACTGTGAAAACTTAGTACAATCTTCATTCATCTGCCTCCTTGTGCAACCAGTGCCTAACTTAAAGTTACAGGCTTCAGAAGATAATGCAATGAACATCTATTGCTGTTGTTGAAGAGGGCTGGGAGAACATTTTCTATGCTATTTTACCATAGTGTTGTTCTGTGAAGGTCCTCTCATATCTCAGCATTTTACTAGTAACAACTCATAGAGTTTCAGCAGTGAACACTTTCTGGGGAATATTTCTCTATAATATTCCTGAAAATGAGTGAAAAATATACTGGGAGGGAACTGTCAACAAGGCAAGAGAAATGGGACACTATCAACACTTACCATTCCTAACAATAATGGAAAAATATTACTAATTTTATGGAAGAGATTGTATACATGCACAACAGTTAGGAAGTACAATTTAAGTGTAAATTATATTTTAGCATGTGATTTGTTCTTTGCTCTGATATAGACCATCATGTTCTGTGTCTGATGTGATCTCAACAGAGGACTACTACAGTTTATAACTTCATTTGACTTTTTGAATCACTGTGTTCCATGCTTCTTAGATGCCCACATCGCTGATGTGTTTTCAACTGTAATTAAAACAGTTGTGCTCATCATTTTCCCTTGGGCTCGTATCACATTACCTTGGGTTCCTGAATGTCCAGAGCTGCAGTCTTCAGTGACCTGAAAACAACAAGACACAGATAGTCCAAGACAGCAGTGGCTACTTATCCACTACTCAGACACTGTAGAAAAGAAAGTAATTAACAGAAGAGAAAAATAAAATAAATACCTACCATCACCTTGTCCAGGTTTTGAAAAGAGACTTTTAGGATAGCAACTTCAAACAGAGGCAGGGAAACACTTCACCTGTTCTTCCACAGAAACCCAAAAAATAACAACCACCATTTTGTACTGTCTTCATTTCCCATAGCCCACACTCCTTCACATTGATAGGCAGGACCCACATCAACATTGTGCCACACCTGAGAGGAAGAGAAGAACAGAAGAAATCTTTGGAGAACCTTTGCCTATGTCAGAGCAGAAGGAATCCTGGTTGAGAAGTAGGCAGACATGGAGCTACTAATTAAAGGCAATGTTCTTTGTGTGGGCTAAGCAACCTGGGCCTCAGCAAGGTCCACTGAAAGTACAGACAGGTTCAGAGAGGATAAATGTGTCTTTCTGTTGATCAGGGGCAGGCAGAATCCTCTGTCTGAAAACATGCCAAATTATGTCAGCATGATCAGTTAAAACCTTGAAGGCACTGGGTACTGGGAGCTGTGGTGGCATTTAAGTTCTCACCAGAGCTGTCCCAGGAATACCAGCATTGATGGCCAACCCTCATTCACTGGATCCCCTCCACCATTCACCTGCCCGCATGCCAGCCTGTATGTTACTGGCAAACTGGCCAGGCCACAGGTTCCTAGCAGCAGGCTGCGAGCTGCAGGACTGTGTACATGTGCATGCTTTGGGAAAGCAGGCACTCTTCAGGAGCTGTCCTGCTTCCAAGATTTCACTTTATTACTGTTGTTTACATTCTTGTGCTGATAGTGTTTACGTGAGCGCAGAAGGCTGGTTTTGTTAAAATCATACACCCACAGGGTGAGGAGAGAATTCCAGAAGTACTCCAGTCACCTCTCCATTCTCCTCATCCTCCAGAGCGTGCTAAGTGCATGTGTCATCCCTGGTACTGGAGCCTTTGTGAGTCATTCCCTGCAAACCTAGTGTTTCATTATTATTATTAGAAAATGTTTTCCATCAGCAGGGGTGACCTTTGTGCTGCTCTGAAGGGGGCCATTTTTCTAACAGCCATATTTTCAGCAGAACAGTCCTTTTACTCTGCCTGGCAGTTACTCTGTAAGCCCTAAATTGTGCTGCCCTGAGTGAGGTGACCTACAGAAGACCCTTCCTAAGCAGCTTGCTGGTGTCCTCCTCCTGCCACTGCAGTGGCTGCAGCTTTCTGTGAAGCTTCCCAAGTCACAGCAGCAGTCCTGGCATCACAGAGCAGTCCTTGCTTCCCTAATGTTGGTACTGTCAGCTGGCTTGAGTTATCAGCTAGCATTGTGGTGGATCATAGTACATTATCAGGTTTTCCAACTTTGCAACCCAAAAGGCCAAAGGGAAAGAACAGCAAGGAGATAAAAATGTGGTACTCATGTACTCATTTTCGGTCACAGTGTAAAAAATGTTACTGCATGTCCAAGTGGGACAGCAGAACAACCTCTTACACAGAATCCATAATGTCTCTTCCTTCTCTTACATATGCCTATGTACTCAGGTAAGCCAAGCCTGCATGCTCCCTCCAAGGCCATGCTCAGATCATTTTGGTTCTACAGTGTCAGAGCTGGTGCTGCAGATACTTTAATGGCTTAAAAATACTTCTTCCTGTTGTTGCCATTCCTTCTATATACGTCCTGGTTAGAATTTCAGTCAGCAGTACTGAAATGCTTCCCAGGAGGTTTCCAGTAACAAACTGATGCCTTTCCAAGACTTCATTGCCAGGAAGAGTCAGATGTGGTTTCAGCCAGTATCTGTGTTTACAGATTCTGGAGCGAGCTGGACTGAATTTGTCAACCAGAGCTGTCTTAGGTTGGCTGCAACACCTGTCTGTGCAACACTACTTTTAGCTCTCCTGCACTCATGCCTACTTCTGTCTTGTCAGTCATTATGGCACACCTCTCATGCTGGAAGGGCTGACAGAAAAACTGCCTTTGATCATGTGAGATAGTCTCATTATTATGGAGAATTACAGAAACAAAAGATACCGGGTGTGACTCTCGCACTGAGATATAAACACTTAAAATAGGTCAGAGCTAGATCTGCATGAGCACCCCGGGCTGCCTGGCTGGCACAGGGCACCAGCCTCAGCCTGGCATCATTTTCAGCAGGGCCCAGCAAGGCTGTCATTCTCCAGTGGGCACTGAGTGCCCACCGAGGTGTCTCCCTCAGAGGGGGCAGGTAGATGGAACCTGAAATGTAGAATTTCCAAAAGTGGTCCTCTGGTAAAGAGAAGAATAAAAATAAAGAAGAAAATGATGTGCCACCGAGAAGCAATTGCTTTTGATCCTTTGGGGATTTGTTTTCTCTCCCACTCACCTCCCTTTTCTCTGTCCTCAGCTATCTAGCTATAAATAGAGAGCAGCAGTTGAGTGCCTGAAGCAGTCACTTATCTTATCTGTGCCATCTCACTGAAGTGTGCAATTAACTTATATTTCAAAATTGCCCATTGATTATAATTTTCTCATTGTGATTGAAAAACTGCAAAACATCTACAGATTCTTACACAGGCATACATAGGCAGTGAGCACTCACTTATGTTCAACCCCCTATTTTCCTGGTTAGTGGAAGAGAAAGATAACTGTTAAACTGTTTAACTATTTTTGATAATACAAATCAAGATTTGGAAGCTGTATGAGCACTAAAACTATCTCATATTTGCATATCACCTCACTACACATTTTCTTGATTCATTTTCATCAGTTTTCAGGCCAAGAACAGAGTGTGAAAGAGTTTGATCTGATGGATCATTGCGTTGAAATTCCTCTTTTATGAAATCTAAAAATAAAGAAAATGATAAATCCAGTAGATAATGACGTAAATAATAAAGACATAATGTTTTCCAAACAAATGAGGTTTCCATTTCTCACTTTGTATTTGCTCCTCTCACTGAAGGCAGGATAAAATGAAAACAGGTTTACTAAAGATGTATCATGCTGAAATAATGTTATATATCCTCGACAAGGTAAGAGTTTTGCTTTAAAAAGAGAAAAATAATCAACTAAATAACTATAGTAGAATTCATCTATGCAGTATTCAAGATGCATTTGACGTTATGTCACATAGAAAACAATTAGTTAAGGCAAAGAACATAGACATAACAAATGAATTTTTAAACAGATAATGAGATGACTCAAAGGGAGATGGCAAAGGATCCTGCTGCAAGAAGTACCAGTAAATAGCTGCCAAGGATGCCTCTCGAAGTTTAGTTTCAGGACTGATCTTGCTTAATATTTTCATCAGTTATTTTGATGTACAAAATAGAATAGGTTGATGAGTGATACAGGATGAGAAGAGCACAGGTCTGAGAAGCAGGAAATGAATGCTGTCATGAGAACAGGTCCAAATAAATTCAATCGTACAAATTGTGCAAAGTTGTGTCTGATATAATACAGACTCCTGCTGTAGGCTGGAATTACTTAGTTTAGCAGAGCACCTTTTAAAGTTGCTGGCTGCTTTTTAGGGCCTCTTTTGTGTTCCAGTGGTCAGGCACCACTTTCCCTTTTTGTTTGATTGGCAGCTAGTTGATCTGATGCAGTAGGTATCATTTGGATTGTATGGGCAGTCAGTGTGTCCTGGATGCATGTGTAATGACAACATAAAAATTATTGTATTAATGTGAGATGTTAGATGGAAAAATAACATCCAAAAATTCATATCAAAGCCTCACTCTGCTAAATATGCCATGACACGTGCCAGTTGTTGGATTTGTCCCTCCTCCCACGAAGTGGAAACTTTCCAGGTTGAGCTGGGGTTTGCTGTCACTTTTAACACCACTTGCAAGACAACTCTTTGAGGGTCTTTTAACATTTTTTTAAGGTGGAGTCATCCAGATTAGCGGTGAAGCAATCAATCATACAGCTCAATTGCAGGTTTCTGTGAGTACTGAACAAATAGAAGATTCCAAAGTCTCTCAAAGAATGACACATGAAAGTTTTACACTACTGGTGGCAAATTCTGTCTTTAAGGCCTACAAAAGACTACTGAGAGGTATTTTTTAATCCCACTCTGTTTCATCATGCCTTTTTACGTGTTCCATGTTATATTTAGTTTCATAATCCAAACAATTCTGAATTATTTGTACAACAATAAAATATAGAGTTTCGCTAACTTAAACAAACCGTTCAGCAGTCACAGTCCTGTATATACATTTTACATTCTTCTGTCTATTTTTAATGGCAGTACCTAAAATAAAGAGAAGTACATTCTCAAAAAAAGTATTTTTAGTGGGCTTTGATATTGATATTTTTAGTGGGCTTTGATATATAGGCAAAAGTTGATTGCCTATTTTCTAAGTTTACACAAGATGGAAATCAATAAGGGATTGCATGTATTCTTTAAGCAAATTTATTTTGCAGTCACTAAATATAGGAATATATTCAGACAATGAGCTGTAATTGCAGTCTCTCAGCTGCTCTGGCCTTTTCCAGCAGCTATTGAGGAGCAGGTCTCTCCCATAATGGCTTTGTGTGGCCAACTAGACCCAGACAGTGGGGAAAAGGCTATGGAAACCCTCAGTGATGGTCATTGCCCTGAGCCAAGGACTGAGAGCTGCGGGCATCACCTAGAAGACCCTCAAAAGTCTTGTGAGCATTTTGTCTGGCTGCCCAAACTGAGGTTAAATGCTGCCCATGCAGTATTATTCACTTCAAGATTTCAAAATACATCCCAATTGTAAGACAAATGCTTTCATTCTCTCAGTCATATTTGCACCAAAAAATGCCTTACATAAAAACTAGAAAAATGGAGATCCAGACATACTCAAGCTCACATACATTGCTCGTGTGGTGGTGACAATCCCGCTGTCTTGAGAAGTGGTTCTATTAGTTCTCTGTACACTGTTTCATGGTACTAATTTCACTTGTCATGAGGAACAATGGCAATGCTAGATAACAGCTTTAACAGGGAATCTGTGATGTTGGCAAATTCAGAATACCAGTTGAAATTCTTATTCATTGAAATCATGGAAGGAATCACTTGTCATTTTGCCCTTTCATTCTTAAACTGAGTTTAAATGACTCAGATGTTTTAATTGTCCAAATACTTCCCTCCTTTCCCCCAAAAAGCACTATGTGTGATACACAAAAGCAATTAATAAATTATTCAGCTCAATCCTATGACTTTGTGCATTAATACATGAAGCCTCTGACCCCCTACAACAAGAATTTTTTAGTGATTAAAGAGACATTCTGGCATAAATAGGTCAAATATAGAGCTCTGGAGCTTCCTTCACCATCTGAATCTGAGTTTGCAGCTTTTCTCTCCTTAATTATAAAATCCCAGAAATTGAGGGAAATACAGAAAAATCTGAAAACCTATAAATAACACATAGCAATGCTTGGCTTCTTTGGGGTTTCTCAGGTGTTGTCATGTTCTGAACTGTGCAGCCAGCATTCTTCATACATTAATAATCAAGAGAAGAGACATTAAAGAATAGGAAATATGTGAATAATACAAGAGACAAGGGAAATATAATGAAAGCAAGTGTCCTTCACCTGACATTGGGCATGATCATTCTGTCCCTGCGCAAATAAATCTCTGGCTTCAGGTTTGGTAATGAGGCAGTAAGTTGCTTCTAAGTACTATTGAAGGCAGATAAAGACAGCTGTACTTCCAGATAGCTGTAATTCTCTATTACATACTACTGCAGAATTGAGTCCTTCAAGATAATAGCCAAAAATTAAAAAAAGCATTTTAACTGCACTGTATTAAGTGGGGTCCCTGGCATTCTCTGGCATTAGGAAAGGCTGCATTAAAAGCAGCTTCAGAAAATTTATCTTTTGTAAGCTTGCAAGCAGACATCTGATCACACTGAACAAGGGCAGACATGCCAAGGTGACACAGGAGCTGACAGCTCTCCCATGTAGGGAGCTGGTGGGCAGAGCCAGGCTCTCTGGGCAGACAAAGCTGTAATCTACCTGCACATCTCACTCTGTCCCACATCTTCTGGAGATGACAGACAGTATATTGAATTCATCAGCATTGCTGTGGCTATGGATTATTCATGTTTTGCCCTTGAATTAGCCAAGTGATATCCTGGAGATCACCTTCCTGTCCTGCTTCCAGTCCATCTCTGATTCTACAAGCTCTTGGCTGTTCAAGTTCCAGACTTACATCAGGGGATTCCTGTCAAGGGTTGAGCATTTGCAGACGATTTTTGAATTTAAGTAGCATTTTGTGTGTATTATTATTTAATTAGTCAGAGAAAAATGCTTGAGGAAGAAGTCAGGTGAAGAATACCACTTCCCTGTGCCAAATGTGGTCATTTGAAATTTGCAGTTCAAAATCACATCTACTTTGTGTGACGTGATTAAAACTCTTCAAATGCGGAGCTTATAACACTGAACTATCCAAACTCAATTTTTTACATTTAGATGATTTTGATGGTAAGCTTAATCAAACCTGACTTTAGACAACTAATGATAAAAAAAGTCACTATACTCATCATAATGTGCAACCATGGAAGATCATCATCCCAATTATATAACTGATTGGACAATGGAATTATTGGTCTTTTCAGGTAGGGGTGATGCTTAATGTAGACACACACGGCTGTTAAACCTCCAAAGTCTGGTGAGATGAGTAGCATCCCACAGTGGTGAGCTGAGAACTTCAAGGGATCAAATCTCGCACATTCTGTGCTATCAAATTGTCCATGAAACTCATTTGCATCCTTATGGCCCAACATAACATTTTGATAGATGCCATACTTGTAAACAAAGTTTAAAAGTATTAGAAAATGCTTACTAACAAAGTATGATATCAATGACCGAGTAACAGTTGTATTTATGAGAGGGGAAAACAGAAATTCTTCCTGTAAATTCTGTAACCCAAGTTTAAGGAAACACACATTCCGTTCTGGATCCATGTACAGAAATTCTCCCTCTTGGCTGAAAGTGACAAATCATGATGACCCATACCTAGTTCTGCTAATGATCAGTTAGAAGTAGTGATTAAATCTCAAGAAAAGAAAAAAATCTTTTAAATTACAAGAAACGAGTCCAGGAAGAGAATGTGGATGCGAGTAAAAAAATAAAATGAAAATTTGAAAAATGATGAACTATAAAATAAGTATTCCACTTGATCCCAACATAACCACAGTCATTACTGGGAGTTACCTTCTTGTAAAACTGATACCACTTCTATTTAGAAATAAAATTTAGAAATTTGAGCTACAGAATTTGAATGCAGATTTTTGGGCACCATTGTTCACAATGCACACATCAAGGTTTTGGCTTGACCTACTATAGAAATAGAGTCCCATAACAACATGAAAGTATCTACTTGCATGCTAAATGTGGGTTTACACAAGTAAATGACAGATTACGCATAAACGCTCATATATACTAATCCAGCAGAAAACATCCATGCCGTGTTTTACTGGTGTGTTTTTGAAGTCCAGATGAAAATATTACCCTTTTATTCTCTAGCCTCAAATAACACAAAAACAAAGTAAAATACCATCTTTTATTTCAGTTAATCGATCTATCTTTGTCTTATTAAAAAGTTATGCTCTATGTTTTTTGAATGTCATGCACTGACTAGATTTTGAAAGATGATGGGAAGGCTTTGGGAGTGCCAAATGGAGATCATGAAAGGCTCAGTGTTGTACATTTAGATCACCATTCTGAAGTCTCATGTGGATACTTGAGTACTGAGTTTTTGTATTTTGTAATTTTTTCCTTCTTACTCAGCTCAAGCAGAATCTTAACCTTCACTGAAGGTCAAATTAGGATTTACAGAATACCTTGCCATTTTTTTTTCTTTCCACTTTCCACTGGAAAAGAGTACACTTAATATTTCTTTATATGGTTAAGATATTTATTATTTCAACAGTTTGCTTTCTTCTCTTGCTTCATGTTATGCCTTGGAACAGTTCATATGCTTTGTGATTCATATGCCTGAATATCTGATGAAAAAAACATGAGTGTAAGCTCTCATAGGAGTAATCCGTTAATAACATGCCTATGGATTTCCATCCAATGCACTGTCCATTAGTTCATCAGCTTGTAAAGGTTTACAATATGTAGATATGGAAGTTTCCTGCGTGACAATAGATGATCTCTAATTTATGTGCATGGAGAACTGTTTAATTTCTATTATAAGAGAAGCCTTGTGTATGACCTTGTATTTAAAAGCATTTGACCTTTAGCAACTGCAGAAAATAGCTTCCATTCAAAGCATGAACTCAGCAATGCAAGTATTTCCAATTATACATATTTGCTCTCATGCTTAATGCATGGAAGTTCTTACTTGTGAGTGCACCAGCTTTCCAAACCTCGTGTTACATGAACCAGTATGGTACTATTTCCTCTTTTTTCCACAGTGATCATGGTTTGAGGTGTGTTCATTATGGTTTTTATTCTCCCTTGTAATAGGACTGTGTTGATACCAACCATCAAATTAATGAGTACAGGTGCCCCTTCTGTTCACTCTGTTATCCCACCCTATCAATCCCTTTCTTTGAGTGAGATCTGCTACTTCTTTGTTCATGAATAATATGCTGCTTTTCAACACAATTAATATATAGTATCAAAAGAGGTTTTACAGGGGTTGTTACCTGACGCTCCTACTCTCAATGAAAATAACTTAATACAGTGCTTCTCCTGTAAGTTGTGTAACTGAGTCAAGAGATAAAATAGGTATAGCAGAGTATCCAAAAATGCAGTGTATCATATTATAGAAATAAGATTTGTAAGGGGTTTCCAGTGAGATCTATGGAACATAGGTTTACAAAAGATAGGGAATGCATTTGTGGAAGTATGAAAACTGTCATTATTTTTCAGTCTTGCTTCTCTAAACAGAGGAATTCCAGACAGCTGCATGAATATTTATATTACCAAGCAGAATACAGAAAACAAATATATTTTTATCATGTATTTGATTGCTTGAAAAACTCAAGGAGTGGTTAGAAAGAGGTAGTATTAGAGCAGGCTGCAGAAATCTGCAAAATGAGATAATGTCTAGTACAGATGACGCAAAAGAGCTAGAAAACAAATAATACCAACATCTGACTATTTTTCAATGACTGTTCTGCTGTAAGACAGTATATTCTAAAGAATGTACTCAGAATCCATTTTATCTAAGAATATAAATAATGTTATAGGAGAAAGAAAGAGATCGGCATCATGAAGGTGGAAGAACAACACTTTTGAACAGGTAGAAGTCTTGGATAATAAGTACTAGCAGCAACCTACTTATTTTATATGTTGGCCAAATGTTTACAAGTCTTCATTAGGTAATACTTACAATGCAGTGAGTGTAGGACAGAAATTTTTTCTTCTACCTGAAGAGTCAGCAACGGTTTTGAAACATATGGTATTCATAAACAATGTTTACTTTCTTCAATTATCTCTGCCATCTTAATAATTAAACATTAAAAGGAAATTTTCCACACAGTTTTTAACCCTTTGTCTTCTCTTAACAATTCTTATTAGCAATTCTTATTTTTAAATTCTTTCTAATGAAAATTATTGTCTAGCTTATTTGACTAAGTTCTTCTTAAGAATAAATCATTGTGTTGATGATATGAATAAAGAAACAGTCTACTCATAAAGTAAAGATTTTAAAAATGGAGAAATGCAGATTTCAAGTTCCAAGTAAAAACTGAGTTGAATAAATGAAGTTATTAACTGACCTTCATTTTTTCCTCTTCAAACGCTTCGTATCTTGGGTTCAGTTTTCCCTGAGCTATCTGGTCTGAAATGAGAACAACAGATTTTTTGTAGTGGACTAATATATATAAATTTTAGAAGTAATAAGCAGAAAGGCATATGGCCAACGAAGCACGTAGTGACAAAATTCTAATTCATTACAGCTTTCAACTGATTTTTTGCAAAGCTCGTGTAAGAATAGATTTCACACTATTTGGATATATAAAAGATGCTCACTGTGAAGTTTTGTGCTTTTCCTCTGGTTTAGATATGTAGAGCAGCCTTAGAGTTCCTTTGTATCAACATCACTATCACTTTTTACCAACTTGGCCCAAGGATACACGGAGGACATCGTCTCTTTCGTCTGGCCTACCCTGGTTCAAAGCATCAAGAATGGGAAACATAAAGCATTATGTAGACCTGGCAAGGGTGAACAAGCACCATGTCAGGAATGTCACAAATATGCAGTAATTTCTCTCTCTCCAAGGAACAGTCACTGTCACTTTCTCGTGGCAGCCTCCTACATATCAGATTCTTCTCTGAATATGATTCATTCTGTAAAGATTTCTTCCTTTCTCTCCCAGATCTTCATCTGTCCCACTGTATTTCAATCCCAATTGAAATTGAGAGATAAATATTATAAATAAATAAATAAATTTTCCGATCATTTAGATTGTGAATATTAATATCCGATCTCAGCGCAATAACTGTCTGGTCTATATTGAAGGACTGAATGTGTCATGCAAAGACTTAATTGACACCGCTAGAATTTGTACTGATCTTTGAAATTAGTTGTGGGTTTTTTTTTTACTTTTAATCATCTTAGTAAGTAAGTAAATAAACACTGGAAGGTCCAGTCATTTCCTTCAGCTCATTTCTGGCTTTTCCCCAAAATCTTGAGCTCTGATTAATTATAGTTGCTTGTAAAATCTTCAGTTTGGAAAACTTCACACTTAAAAAAAAATAAATTATTTTTAAGAACAGTTAATGGTTTTAAGCTGAAATCTTGAGGAAATGTGTTAATTTACACAAAAAAACCCCACCTCAATTATTTAAAAAATATTTCAAATTTTAGAGTAATCATTTACTAGTTTTAAGCAGGTATTATAGTACCATAAAAATAGTGTATAATTCTTGACATTCTGAGGATGAAAGTCTTCAAGCCTGATAGCAATTCATTTAACATTTTCCAATGCTAAACTAAGAAAGCACTTTAAAAGATTATTTCTAAAATATGTAAACAGTAGATATCCTGTCCTAAGATACATAAGAGAGGATAGAATGAGATGGGATGACAGGAGATCTAATTTACTAGGCTATTTACAGTTGTGGACAGTATGACTGAGTTATACAAATAAAATGAATCTCTGTAGAAAGGTATAAATTTTCTAAAACAAAGCAAGAAATTCCAACTGTTTTAGCTAAAATTGGTGGCTTTTTCTAATGGTCATTCTATCACATCTCCATAGTTTAGAGTCAGATGATTTTATTGATGCTTTTAAATTCAGGTTGTACATTTTCACTTAATGTCTAATGTTCATCAACATATTACGTTTGAAAATGATGCTCTTGATATAAGTAGTCATAGGTCATGCATAGTGTTTTCAGATAATTAAAAGCAGCTAGGTCACAGTTACCAATCATTAAAGCAGGTAGGTCACTAGGCTTCAAAGTAAGCTTATCCTCATTCTAAAGTAAGGACATGAAAGCTACATCATTTGCTATCTTTGTATGCATCAATATGTATATATATATATATATATATGTTTAAGTGTACAGTGCAGGAGTATTCAGAGTACAGAAACACACACCACCAACAACAAAAAAAAAAAACTAGGTCTAGATGACCCAAAAGGAATATATTTTGTTTTCTCATCATTGTATTTGTCTTTTATTCAGCAAAATTATTTTAAAAGTATTTTCTTCATTTATCTTAGTTTACTGTAACTGAATCAAAAATAGGTTTGTCACAAATAAAAAATGTGTTTAATATATGCAAAAAATATTATGTAGTATAATAGAAGTAAGAATTATTACTTCTTTATACCTTGTTTTACCCTCAAGAATTGACCTCATTTTTACTTGTTGAAAGTATAAGGAGAAACAAGTATGTTTCTTCCACTCAAAATATGTAGCGAAAACAGGAAAACAGCTTTAATTGATATCAGTGCTAAGATTCCATGTGGGAACACAATTTTTAGCTGCATTAATTGTCATATCTATAGGAAGTACAAAAGTAAAAGTTATTATTAATAATACCACATATCTTAGAACACCTTCATTTTTCTAAAATCTTCTGTTTCATAGTTCTTGAAACATAATCACTCCAAGTCAAGCAGAAGTTGAAGAACAAATGTTTTCAAAAAATAGTATATAAAAACCAAAACAAATACATAATATTTCTTAAAGGGAATCTATGGCAATGGATTCACAAGTTACTTTGTGGTTGGTAATACTTAAAGTTCCACATATTCCTTTGGACCATAGGAATATACAAACAAAAACTTAGACTGCTCCCCACCTAGCTGTCTAACTCCCATGGTCCTACTACTGCATTGATGATGTTTGATATGTGCAATTCTACCAAGGAGTGGGTGTATGTGCAATTCTAAGAGTTCTAATGCAAAATTTTGGGTGCTAGAAAGCAAAGTATCCTAATTCCATGTCTAGTTGTAGGTTTTTAAAAGGAACTGATCTGAAGAATACAAGGGACCATGTTCTGTACTGAATTATACCAGTTCATGCCCAGTAATACAGGTATATACATATTTATATGGATCTGATCCAGGACAAGGAATGTGACAAAGAATTAATGATCTGGTTTTTGTTTGGAGGACCTCTGCCCAGTATTCTGCCTGTTCTACAGCCATTAGTGGAGAGGTCATTCACTTTCCATGTCCATTGAGTGATGGCTTTTATTCTGACAAGAAGTTCTAATTTTACTAATTTTTGTCTGGCTCAGTTAATGAATGTGGGATATCTACTGAAGAAGAAAACAAGTAAACAAAACTTATTGCACCAAATATATACTACTATGTGGCTGCCTTTTTCATAAAATGCTAAGAGGTGAAAAGCTAGTACTTTTATCCAGACTGCCATTCAGTCATCTGAGCAATTACTTGCTTAAAGCAAATGGTGTCTAGATACTGGAGAAAGTTGAAAGACTGTTCATTAAAAATATTTTTCTCCTCAATAAATGATTTGTTTTTTGAAGTAAATTGAACATAAAGAGCAGGAAGGGAAAAGAAAAATTTCATATTTTATCATACCATTTTAACTTCGCTTATGTCACAGAGAAAGTAAATGGCAATAGAGTATAAAGGAATCTAATCCATAAAGGAAGAGAAAAAGGTTAAAGAAGTCAACAGTAATTAAATGGTGATTGAAGCTGAAAGAAAATTGATCTGTGTTAGCTGAAGGCCATTCTTGCCTTTTGGGATGTTATGCATCGGTGAAGAGGGGAAATAAAGGTTTTTCTTGTTTTGATATGGAAATACATGTCACATCTTCTTAGCCTATGGTGCTGTGACTCAAGACTACACTGAGTTTCTGGTACACTGATTCTAGTGTCCTATGCATGCTTGTGGGTATTGTGTAAAGATAAGATGCTCTAACAAAGCTTGGCAAGGTCAAAAGGCATGGGAGCTTCAGCATTTTGCCTCCTGTTTTGTCTTGGGGTAAAGAAAGAAAAGCACCCTAAAGCAAATGAATCTAAATAGGGATAGCACTCAGACACGCATGTAAAAGCTGTGCAATATCCATGACTCAGGGGTGCAATGATACACCCACAACACATCTGAAGTTTGACTCTTTGGGGGTGGGAAGGGGCGGGGGAATACTCTTATTGCTGCCATGGATCAGTATAAAAAGAACAGCTATGTAGAAAAGTTTTAAAAACACCAACAGTGCAGAAAAGCACCTTAGAGTTTTGGATTCGTGTTTCAGATGTTAATTAGCTTTCTGTCAGAGCATGAAGAAATAAAAACCTGAATCTAAACCTGTAACTCTGGTCTAGTTAAATATTCCTTGTAACAAATTAATTACCAAATGCCACTGTAAACAGTAGTTTCTACGCCAGGAAGATTCCCACTTCACAGAAGTCCTCTGTTCTTGCAAAGATCAGTACCTCTTCCACTCCCCAGGCCCTTATAAAACAGAATATATCTCCCTGTTGTAAGATGCGGAATGTGCACTGTAGGCAAGGACCAGACCTTGTGGATGATGGCTTGTGGAAGAAACACTGGACCATGGTAGTGGGTTATAAAACCAGCAGTGTTTACTGATTAAAGTACAAATCCTTCCATCATTGCTTAGTTGCAATTTCTGTTGATATCATTGGGAGTACTAAATGCATGAGTCAGTGCAGATTGGTTTAATCATAGTTGTATAGGTTTGTGAAATTCAGTAAGTTTAAATGGAAAATCAAGTCATTTGCCTTACCTAAAGAGTAGCAGACAGCTACTAGATGTTCTGGACTACAGTTTTTAGAGTTTTGTGTCACTAGAGAGAACTGTAGATACTTACAATTAATAACATCTATAGTTAAAAATACATTAATTCTTCCTTTAGTGAAGAATTAGGAGAAATAACGAAGCACAACAACAGCTTTCCTTGAAAAAATGTCAGAAATCTTTCAGCTCTTTTGTGAATATATCACTAGCTGCTTGCCATTATCTTGATTAAGTTTGCCAAGTGTAATGATGGTTCTGCCACCTCAAGAAGTAGCCCAGAATGGAAAGCTTAGGCTTCATCATGCAACTTTTTTGCACCGCAGATCACTTCAACCACTCAGGTTATTCCTTCACCTCCTTCAATAAATTTTTATTTGCATCCATCAGTGGCCACAAGCCCAAGTTCTTTCTTGTTTTTTTGTTTGTTTGTTTGTTTGTTTTTGGGGGGGAAAATCCATTTTTACTTGATGAAAATCTGAAGTCAGTATAATCCAGAACCTATTAGAAGGAATATATTTATGAGAAAGAAAAAGTAGATAAGCCACGAGCTATGAAGTCAAATTAGGATAAATTCAACACTAAATTCTCTGATTTAGAGATTAAAGCAACAGAAATATTTTATACTGAAATTCACTAAATCTAGGGCCAGCAGGACTTGAAAATTTCTGTGCTCAAATTTTAGGCATTCAGAAATGTCAGGCATTCACTTATGTTTAGGCGTTCTAAGAGGAGTAGCCAGTACACAGAGGCTGTCTAGTGTGCTGGCACCTTCTGGGGAGATGTGGTCATGCCTAGTGCCATCAGCTTGGTGAGACAAGGAGTTGATAAAGGCTCTGTACAGCTTCAGCACAGGATGACCTGGGCCATTTTGCATCCACATCACACAGAGCACTTTGCTAATTCCCTGCATGTCATCCACAGTAACTGCTCATGGGCTTGCTTTTATCTTATATCAATTTTCAATATGACTTTTCTTTGAGGTTTAAAATAGCTCATATTGCCTGGCACTTGCTATGCACAGGTGTTTTATGGCTGTACAGAGTGTACAAATGATCTATAGCTCTGCTGACACCAGGGTTTCAATTCATCTGTCAAAAATGCTCTCACCTACTGTGCAGGCAGGTACATCCGAGCTTGTCACCAAGGGCTCACTGTATAGTCCACAGGATGCTCTGTAGATCTCTAAAGTAGGTCACATGAATCATTCCTTAGAAATTAACTCCCTTTACTCTCCACGGAGTATGAGAGGAACTAAGGACTAATTCAGATGTAAACATCTACACTGCAAAATTGTTAAGGTTAGGTGATGTAATTTCTGAAAGTAAGGATGACTTAAAATGGTCAGCAGCAATTTAGTGGGTGTTCTAAGCATCTTGTTAATATATAAACATTGGACTTAAGTGCCTAAGTAGCTGTTAGTCATATAAATCTCTTGGTTGATTCAGTCTTTGGCCAAATTCTGAACAACAGAATTTTCGCTTTTGAATGAGATATCCAGTTCCCCTTTTTGTACCCCAGAGGTTCGCAAAGCCCAGGAGATGATGCAATGAAAGTGGTCAGGCTCTGCTGCTAACTTTTAGACCCTGGGTACTCTTTCAGAGAGTATTTATTTCAGAGGACTCAGATTTAACTTCTTTCAAAAAACATTGCTGTTTGTGTAAAGGCATTAGTTTTTCTGATGACTCTGCACTATCCAGTCACAGGCTGGGAGACCATGGCTCCATTCTGACTGTGACCAAGTGAGTTTGATTCTGTATTTCCCAATGTGTTCCTTAAACAGCAAGTTACAAGGTCTTTTGGACTTAGAAAAAGTACAAGTATTTTTTTATGAAGTTCTACTTCACAGTGATTCTTGGAATATAATGATTAAAAGTATGGCTCTATAGCTTAAAAAGCATACTACATATAAGGGGGACAACTGAGTCTATATTTAAAATTGTTTATGTGTATTAACCAGTGGACAGATAACATGAAACAGAAAAAGTCACAAACAAAAGTCACAAAGACCTAACATTATACTTCCATTCTAAAACAGATGTCTAGATTTTGCCACCTGATGCTTTAGTAACAATGTGAGAAAAGGAACATCGGCAACAAGAAGAGAGCAGTGTTATTGTACAAACAGATTATCTTCCTGTTGATCTGAAGGTAGACTTGAATTAACTTAAGAAAAGGAAGAATGAAGAATTCTCACTGGTTGATTTTATGCACTCTGAAATACCAGGAGGAAAAAGATAACAATTTCTTACAGCTGCTTTCTGTGCAAGAACAGTTTTTTGTTTTTTTTTTTTAAGAAATCCCGTTAAGAATCTCAGTTAACAGAAAAACAGTGCTTTGTACAGCACAAGTACATCCTTCTAAAACCTTAAATCATGTCCAAGTAAGGAAAATACAATCATAAATTCTGGCAGCATAAATTTGAAAATGCTGTAAGGTCAGCAAAACGGTTACAAAACTATACTTTTTTAAAAAAAAGAAGTCTTTCACTTAGTCAACAGGGTCACTTTCTGATAATGATACAGGAGTAAAAGCTCACTTCAGAGTTTATATGAATTGTATCAGTGTTCACTATGGAAGAAATGAAGGATATTCACATTCAGACATATTTTTTTCTGTTGTTGAGTACTGAGCAAAGTATCTCTTTGAAATTGAAATGACTACAGAAATGGAAAAGGAACAAATGGACAATTGAACAGTAAAAAATAGCCAAGAGCAGATGTTATTCAGGCAGTTCTTCTAGGACAATGCGTGGATGCAATAGCTGAGTTATTACTAGGGGTATGTAACTTCTTGCCTGAAACTGCCTTAGTGAAAGGACTAGAGACTGCCAAATGGGATGTCAGTTTATAGAAATAATTCCAGGGAAGATTTGAGGAACTACAGGCCTTCAAAATCTGAGGGTGAAATCTACAGCGCACATCAGTAGCATGTTTAATGAGAATAGAAATAATGCACATCTGGAACTACTCTGTTTTTGTCCAACGAAGTATAGCTTTATAAATTCAGAGAGGTTTGAAAAATAAAAAACCATGTAGATAAGGATGATCTGGAAGGTACCGTCTACTTGCATTTCCAAAAGACTTTTTCCAAAATCCCTCAACAAAGACTATAAGAAAGTTAACATCTGAGGCCTAAAGGGGCATTTCTTTTAGATGAATATCTGAATGAAAGACAGAAAATAGAGGGTAGGAATAAATGTTTAGTTTCACATTGGAGGGAAACCATCAGAAGAATTCTTCAGAGACTGTTCAATATATTGAAAATGTCCTGGAAAAGGGACAAGTAAAGATTGCTAATGGTAGTCAGTCATCCTGAACATCAAAGGACAAGGGCCAAATGTGGAGGATTGCAGGCAGATTTTATGTCACTAAGCAAGTGGGCAATAAAATGTTGAAGGAAATTCAGCGTTGAAAATTTAAAGCAATGTGCACAGGAAAATTCTAGATTTATGTAAAAAATTAGGGGCTGTGTGGTGATCATTACACTCAGGAGTGAGATGTAGTTGCAAAGATGGACAACTGAATGTAAATGGCATTTAAGTATTGGGTGGCTAATTCAATTTTATTTTTTGAAAAGGAATAGAACAGAGAACTTCACTACATCATTATATAATGTCAAGATCTTCCTATGCCCCAAGACTTTCAAGCTGTGATCTCCTTATCCCAAAACAGATGCTATGGATCTAATTCAGGTTCTAGGCAATGAGGTCTTCAAAAGAGGTTTAGATTTATGAAAGTATCAGTGACATCAGCTTTTATTTCTTGTATTTCTCAGAAAATATATATTTGAATATGGTTTTAACTGATATGTCTCCATATTATTATTATTGCCTTATTTTATGTAGGGATATCTTTTTTTGAAATGAAATAAATTACTCAGAAATACGTACTACTTACATTGGTTGAGCATTTTTAACTCCATGTCAGGCTTAGGAATCTTTCTTCATTAGTAGATTCCTTGATGGTGATGAGTATGCCTTCTTTTGCTATACTGAACATTTCACAAATAAATTCAACTGAAATACAAACAATTGAAACACATGGAAGTAACTCTTCTTTCAGATGTTTAGAGATAATAAAACTTAGCTGATAAATTTGCAAGAAATTATGTCAGCAAGTATAAAAGCAAGCTTCTAAACAGGATATAACCAACTTATCTTGCACACAAGCATGGTTTCAAATTATTTAATTTTGGCAAGAAACGCAGTCAGTAAACAGCCCTCCTCATGCAATTATGAGCTCAAAAGTTTTTAATATAAGGAAGTAACTACCAAACAACATAAACTTAAATTGTGAAATTCATTGCCAAAGGATATTGCAGAAGCCAAAACTACAATGAGCTTACAGGATAATTGCACAAGTTAATGGAAGAAAATGTCCACTAAGTGCCATTAAACCCAATGACTTTGATATATGTTGTTGCTCTTATAGTCCATGATTTGAAGATTGTCAGGGACAAGAAGGATGTGCAAATGAGTGGTGTAAGACAACTATCTTAAAAGCATTTTTTTGTCAAAATAGTGAACTTTGTTCTCTCCTATTCTGACTATTGTATTTCACCACTAGTCACAAGAAATACTAGCCAAATTTAAGTTTAAACAGAAATAGTCTACTTTTAAAAAGCATAAATATATAAATAAGAAAACAGAAAACTTTAAAGCCTTTTAACAACGTCTTCAATTATTTTTAAGGATAGGCTGCATCATATGTAAGTAGTTATAACATTATAGGAGAGCAATCTGACATTTGCAGTTAATACTTACCATGTTAACAAAAAGTTAAAGTGTTGAGTTCTTCCCACTCCCCATGAATCATCTTGCTCTCCTACTATAAGTGTTTTTGAGGAGAAAGTGAGATGTGAAGAAATGCTTCATTCTTGAAAGAACTCCTTTTGTTCACAATGGAAAATGCATGAATTTTACAAATCTCTACCAAAAAAAGTTTTTTGTTATTAGTTGGTGAAAGAAGCCTAAGGAAAATGTGTACCTAATCCTATTAGCTGACTTAATATAGAATTATTAAAAGCCTTGATACACAGGATTTAACACAATCTTTCTAGCAGGGTGTGATGTAATCTATTTTTGTTCCTCTGCTAGCAGATGGCTTACCTTTAAGTAATTTCCAATATGTTAAGAGATCAAAAGCCATCCTCACGCCACCGAGGCAGTAATCGTTCCTCTCTGCTGGGGGTTGCTTGGGACTGCGGTGGGGATATGCAAAGGCTGCTGGCATTTCCAAACATAGAAGGCCGACATTTCTTCACACTTTGAAGTTAATAATCCTTCAGAAGTTGAAAAACTGAGAGATTTTCAAAACCCTTTTAATGTTCTATATGCCATGTGCTAAAGTAAATATCTGTAAGTAATCACTGAGGACTAGTGCAAGGAAGAGCTTCCCAACATGATCACTGCGTGCAAGTTCTGCTGGACTGTGCAAGGCACATGTCTGTGCTACTGGGTGCAACCTTCCTGGTTTGCGAATACACCATATTTATTTGTTGATCCCAGTTTTTGTTCTTCTTACATTAAAAGTAACAGAATAAGTGGCATTCTTTCAATATGGTTTAGAAGTAAGAGACACCAAATTGATATTTTCCAAAAAACAAAGAGTGGAAAAGCTAGTTCTCAGAAATAATAACAAAAGTATCTGTATTTAAATGTTCCAAAAACTGACTCATAAAATATATTTAAATAATTTAGAATTAATTTTGGTGAAGGCCTAAGATTACTGAAATAACCAAAGGCCAGTTTCATGTGAAATTAAAAATAATACTTGAGCTGAGTGTATTTATTCTTGAAATTTTAAGAGTCTGACCATTCAAGAGCAGGAAGTCAGTGACTAACCACCTGGAATAATGTTTGCTTTTGCCAGCTGTATCTTCTCCACAGTTGGAGAGAATTTTTTTTCTGTGTTTGGACTTATCCAAGTCATTCATTCAAGCTGAGAAACTGATCAGATACTGAAAAACAAGAACACTTGCTTTCTTCTTTCAGTCTATGAATAAAAACGGAGTGGTAGAGCTTTGGATGCATTAGATTTAAAAAGCACTCAAAGTGCTCAAAAGCACTAATGAAATGCTGGCAATATGCTCCTAATGCATTTTAACATATTTTGATAATAAAAATCGTAATTTTCTTGAACATTCCAATTATATGAGACATTTTTACATCAGTTTCCTGCAAGCATCCAGCAACAATTTATAGGTTAATCATGAGCCAAAGTTTAATCATCTTGTTGGTAGGAAGTATCATATACTATTTCATCAGCATAATACAATAGAAAATAAAGTCAGAAAGAGGTAAAAGTCAAAAAGTCAAAAGTCAGTAAGCCACATCATAGAATCATAGAATCACAAAGGTTGGCAAAGACCTACAAGATCATCTAGTCCACCCATCAGTATCATTACAATAATACACACTTGAACACCTGCTGTCAGCACAGCACATTGTACCAAGTTGGCCTGGGGTACTCGAGAGTCACAGCAATATCTGGAAGATGAACCAGATATGTGCCTCTCTGTCTGGTGCAGCATAGGGGCCTCATGGCTCAGGCAGAGTTTCCACTGCCATCTTGTTCATGCATCCTGGCAGCACGAAAGATCAGGAGGGCTCATTAGCTCCTCTCCGCTGAATTCAAGCAAGTGCAGAAACCTTCTCTGCTGTTTAACTCCCTCAGCAGGAGAATTGACTCAAAGAAAGGTCAGGGCAGGACCATGTCAAGGTTCTGCAGTGCAAATAAAGGAATTATAGTGAAATAGTGTCCAGAAGCCTTGCCTCAGTCCAATTTACTTCTGCCAAGGTTGCAATAATCCAAAGACGGTTTCAATGTGCTCACAGGCTCCAGAATCAGCTTCATTTGTCCAGCCATGAATACAGGGAAATATCAGACATTGCACACTCTGGGGTAGTGTTCAACAACTGACTGCTAAGAATGAAATGTTGCCAAGGTTACTCTTCATTCGCGATAACAAAAATACAACATAATAAATAGTCTACTATTCAGGACATTCTGTAAAATGTCTGTTTTACTAGGGAAAACTAGAGATAGAAAATAACAAAAAAATAGTTGTTGATACTGTTTTTATACTGACTGTCATCATAAGAACAGTCTCTTGCCATCTGTGCAACCCTCATGGTCTTGGCTGTAGAAGGCCTGTGCTTTGCTCAGACCCTTCACCTCTCCATTCCCATGGTTCAAGGACGCCTAGGGCAAAGCAGTGGGCTCAGCTGTACACAGAGACTTACCCACTTTCCCCATTACATCTATGACCAAGCTGGCGGCACATCAGCTCTCCATGCAAACTTCCACCACGTACCTCACTGTGACACTCTGTTTCAAGGTAACCTGTATGCATCCCCCTCCTTAGTTGTCTCTCCTCTCCTTCCATGACCTTATCTGTTAGCTCCTCATTTTCCCCCTATTTTAATGAAGTCCATAATTTTTTTTCAGTGTTGTTCGCCAGTTAGTCTCCAAAGCTGAAGTCTTCTGTTTTATCCCTGTGTTCAAGTTAGGAAGCTGAGGCTCAGAGCAGAGATGTGATTTATTCAACATAAGCCAAGATCCTTGTGCTTTAGTCAATCACCTCTGCTTCTCCCTAAGCTCTCCTCTTTTAATAAAACGAGTCTTTGCTTTAACTTCAATACTTACTATTAATGAGAAACCTACACTGAGGGGAAGGTTAAAATTACCTTGAAACTTCACTGGCCAATGTTCACAAAAATGACATCTCTCCAGTGAGGTGGATTCAAACAACAGGTTCGACCACGGATTACGTGACCACAGAGGGAAAAACAGTCAACCATTGCATTAGGAAGACATCCTTGTATAGTCAAGGGAAATCAAATAAGATTTCCTTTGGAATACATGTGCAAAGCCATCTCTTTCAGGTCTGTCAGCATGGGAAATCAAAAATCTAAGTTAGCAGTAGGTGTCTGAGAAGGAGTATGAATCTTGTAGCCATTAAAATAGAAGAAAAAAAGCTTCCTCTCTGATTTGCACTTGCATTTCTACTGTGTATTCTGCACTCTTTCCACATCTAAACTGGTCTGAATTCCCAAAGGAAACAAAATGATTGAGTTCACAATAGGCTATAAACAGGGAATATCCAGGGCTCCTGCCAATTAGAAAAAGGAGTACATCCTCAAGTGTCATAGCTCAATGTCTCAGATTTAAGTCCCTCTCTGAGAACATGATTGCAAAATACAGACATCTTAGCAATGCTTCCCAGGTATGCTTGCTACCTGAAATTTCAACTGAGGAACCTCAGGCTGGCATATTAGCAAAAGCAAAAGGCACCGCTTTCTTTTGAGCACAGCACAGGGAACAATTATGCACAAAAATCTCTCTGATATATATTCCAGCACAGGCCAATGGTACACAAGCCATCCCATCCCAAGGTGTCTGGATATAAAGGGCTTGTCAAAATGAATATGAGATGACTACTGTGAGTCTGTATATATAGAAAAAAGCATAGCACAGCAGTGACTGCACAGCACTTTCTGTATTCCTACTGTGTAGCAGGCAAAGATTTTTCAGTTCATACATCATTCACAACTTGCTACAGGGATTCCACAAAGCCAGTACATATCCTTTACACAAAGGAAGGGGGAAAAGAAGAAGAGATTCAGAAAAGAAAAGATTCTGAAAGTATGTCTGCTGGATGAGTAGTGTCAGGGGCACACACAAAGCTTAGCAAGAAGCAAAATAAATAAGCAACCAGTGACATCGCCTCTACCCCATCCAAGCCACTGTGAAACAAAGCACTACCCCTGGTATTGCAGTGTATCTTCTCACTGCAGAGGGAGAGAGCAACCTCAGGAAGGCTTTCTCCCTCCACCCTCCCCCCACCACAAGAAGCATTCGCACTATTTGGTATACAAACAGCAAGAGAAATGAAGAGAAGAAATGGTAAAATAACATGGGATGGAGTGCAGTTTGGATTCAATTCACCCATCTTTAGCAATCTAAAAGGAAGGTGTCTCATCTTGGACATTTACTCCTTCTATAGCCCCTTCCAAGGGCCATGTCTTCACTCTTCAGAGGCTATTGTAGGAACCTGTAAACAATAGAGGTCAGCATGGATGAACAGTGGATAAGTGTTCTTGCCTTTGCTCATTAAACACAAGGCCTATTATCTTGGCCATGGATTGAATCACTTTTGCTGAAAAAATGTCTTTCAGAGGAGATCCTGCATAGGGGCACACAGGAACATCCTCTCACTAATGGACCTTTATGGGTGAAAGAAAATCAGAGTCATACATAATGAAAGTAATTCAGAAGGCAGGTCTGCAACGAAAAAATTCAAAAGTAGTGGCAAGACAGAGCAGATTAACATAGATCCAGATAATCTTTTCTGCTTAGATCCCTTCTGGGGACTGAAAAAATAAAAATAAATAATATTTTTTTGTACAAATCACTTAAGGAACAGCCCCAGACCTGCATGGAGACCAAATGTGAACCACCTTTTTATCTTTACTTGCCTAAAAATTTTGTTAAGAAAGTGTAACAGAAATTTTCTGCAAAGAAAATTCTGAGGTCTTCATACAGCGTGGGTTCTGTGTCATAAGCAGTGGTTAAAAAGAAGTTTATAGATACTGTATCACACACAAGGCAGCCTTGCAGCATAGTGCCAAGCCCAGATCTAATCTTGAAATGCGTTTTAACTCTGAAATGAATACTGTACTGCAGACTGCCTGCTAGTTTGGTTTCAACCATATTTTATCTCCTGGGGTTCTGAGCTGATTGTAGCAAAAAAAGGTGCCAAGATAGTCTCCTGTATTAAGATATATGGGTTACATATGCACCAAGTTTTATACACAGTTTAGACTTAAACATCAACAGCATAAGGCATGTTGGGATGTAAACTGTTTTCAGATGTGTCTATGGGCTCAAGTGGAAAGGAAAATATTAGTGCTAGTCAAACTGATGGCAGAGTCAGGACCCAGAAGGTGAGCTACACAGTTCTGAAGGGGAGCTGCTGTGTTTCTCAACAGCTATAACCCTGACATTGAGGTTAGCAATATTTCTCCCTTATACAGCAACGTGTTGCATTATGGCTGTCTAAATATTCCTGGAAGCATTTCAGAGATTTTGTGACCCAGATGTGGATTATGTGTAACACTAACTATGTACATGCTGGAGATGATTACACTGGGAGCTTTCAGATTCCATTCTGCACGTGTAGTACTGAAAAGAAACTTGACTTGTACTTATGAAATTCCTTTTGACCATAAGAAAAACAGAAGGAAACCCCCTTTGGAGACTTCCATAATGGGAAACAGGAAACAGGGCTGTCAAGAATGGAAAGTTTGCAGCACAGGAAAAACAATGGACTATATAAACATAAATGCCATTATCAGATATTCTGCAGTGGCCTTGCAATGGGTCTAAAGTTGAAAATATGCAGTGGCTTGTGTTTTCATTCAGATCTGAAGATTGCTTTATGAGTTATTCCTGTTCTATTGAGATAGAGTGGTATTTTTATATTGACAAATGGGCATAGGTTAAAACCCAGGGGTAGTGGTTTTTAAGAATACACTCTTTATTAGAGTTTTCAGCATCTTGATTCATTTCTGCTCCTTGTTTTTGCATTTCTTCTCAATCAAAGCATTTGAATTGAAGTAGTTGTTACAAAGATTAGTTGGGTAGCAATACGACGGCTTTTGATGATAGCTTTTAAATATTAAAAACAAGATCCTGGTATTTCATAGTTCCTTCCATGGTTTTTATTTTCTCTGCAGAACTGAAAAAAGTACAGATTTTTCATTGAAATGGGAGATTTCATTCAAGGGAAAATACAGCAGCTTTTTGTTTAGATGTCAGTCAGCAATGCTCTTCTGAAAGCACGAAAACACAGAGGATTCCGAAGTCTGCCTTCTTAATGCTTGAGGACTGCTAAAGAAGGGAAATGGAATAGAATCATAGAATCATAGAACGATTCAGAAGCTGATTACTGATTCAGAGTATTCCTCAAGTGCACCACAGTTCCCTGCTTGTAAAGGTGCTGCTTGCAGTCCTGCTTTAGCACAATTTGAAAAAAACTCTGCAGACTCTAGGGGACGTATGGCCTCTTTGGCTCTCATATATACTTTAAGGTCTACATTTCAACAAAGTTCACTAGAATAGAGTAGTCAAGCCAGAAGCTCTCCTGTTTCCAGCTCAGGCTTCTGTATTTTCCAGATAACTGCTATCACCACTCACCCTGCTAAAGGGGACATTTCTCGCTTCTCTGCACTGATGCCAGAGAAGGTTCTGAGACACATCAACAGGTCAAAAGTTGTATCCTTGTCCTGCAGGTTTTGAGTGACAACAAGCGGTGGAAGGAGAGACCTCTGATTTAATATAGATGTTTACATCACAGTGGTCAATATCAGAGGAAACAGGGCATGACCGATCTCTCTCAGCCTGTAAAAAATCATTGTTTCTCTACATTGACTGTAAATTCAGACTCGTAACTAGCTTGGACAAATATAACTACAATGTAAATGTCAATATATGGGTCAAATGGTTTCCACCTCTCATTTACACTTGCTGTGCACATTTAGGATATCAAGGCCATCCTTGTGGTTTAGTACAGTTGCCCTAAGATACAATGAATTCAGCACAGCCTTCTCAGAAGCACTGGCACTCTTCTGCAGGCACAAGTGGACTGAAAACAGAGCAGGACATGACCAGCTCTATTACAAATGTGCTTCTGCTGCAAAAGATTTTAGACAATCTACTCCTGTCCAGATGGGATATACACATCCTGGGATTTCCATTACCTTGAATAATATAGGATAGTATTGGGTCTGTTGCATGCCACTTTGTTTCTATGTGACAGTGAGAGTTGGATCCATCTCTCGTTGACAGTTTAGACCTGATGAGAGTGTGATTTAATCTACTGAACTTATATTTCATCTTTAGAGATACTTCCTGGCCTATTTTTTCATTCCTGTGTTTGAAATCATAAAGTTGGTAAAGCATCAATGTTGACTAAAGCCAACATCAAAGATCTAAAAAAGTCTTCTACTCAAGAATCAGAAAATAGATATTTGTGTGGCTTCTAGAAAAATCTCTCTTTCACCTCAAGCAAATGCATTGGCAATGTTTTGATCAGATAACTAGATTACAACAAATTGAGAAATATACTATTTCATGAATGATAATGTAATTTTTGTGCAGTACAATACATTTCTACTGGAAACGGCACCATCCTCTCTGGGTGATCTCTTGCAGTATTCCTCTTAAAGTTATATAATTCAACCAAAGCTAGATAGGTTAATAAAAATCAGCAAATGTGCTGAAGTTAAGTGGTACCAAACAATTCTCGTTCCTTTTTCAAATATTAATTTTGTCCTTCTGCCCTTCTCACAGTGTTCTTCATCTGTCCCAGGGAAATGGCTGCCAGTGTCCCTTGGGTGTCCACAGCCTTGGTGGCCATCTGTGCATGGGAGGTCTCTGCTGAAGGAGGCCCTGTTTCCCTTGGCTCAGCTAACAGGGTTTCCACTCCCTGTGCCTGGGAAAAGGTCTTCTGTCTGCGATGTTCAGTAGTTCCACTGAGTCTTAGCATTGATCAAAAGTCCTCTTCCTGGCCTCCTACTTTCAGTTTCTTCTCTTCTCAGGTCTCTGAGTAAATGAGAAACTGTGCAGTTATGTAAAGAAAGCACAAAAAGGGGCATTTGCCTTTGCAGTCACCTCTTATTCCGCACTATTCTGGACGGATGTCCTGAAATGGTGGTTAAAAAGTGATGATTATGCCAAGAGGACAGCTGAAGGTTTCAATTTCTCAGAGTATTGTCTGCATTTTTTTAGTTCTGCAGTTCTGTGGAGGTTTTCCTAAATGAGCTGTGACTGAGGGAAGTACAAATATTAACTGACTCTCTTCAGGATATAAAGTGTAAAATTAAAGCTATCAGAAGGAAGAAACTGTGCTTCTAACAGCCAAAGGCTCAACTTCTGTCAGCTCAGCACTAACCTCTCCCCACCATTGTCTGCCCTTGGAACTAGATTCCAGTTGCCATTTTCTGAAGTACCTCATTGACTACAGTTTAAATTTTCCTCATGTATGATTTGAAAAGCCTGGCTATACTTTCTGCTCACCCTAGACACGTCATTTTCAATGATCCCTTTATTCTGAAATTAATGACAGCATCCTTTGTGGTCCTGTTGTACAGATCCTAGGAACAAATGACTTCAGACTGCTCTAGTCATCCAGGAGAGATAGGACCTCCACAGGGCAATTCATCTTCCCTATCTTAAACATCTGTTTTAGGATGGAATAAATCACACTCTGGAAGGCTTCTCTCTTCCCACTGACTGTTAAGGGACCCTAATAACTGGCAGGGAATAAATGCCCAACTTCTGAGGTTTAAGTTGAAGGTCAGTGAATCCCTTCATAAATGAGCAGCTGAATGTTTCACTGAGGCTGTGTTACCTAACCAAAAAAGGACTCTAGACAAATTTGCATGGAATCATGGAATTAATCATGGAAAAGTTCATTTTCTCTAAGGACTGATGTTATCAAAATGCTGCTTTTTTAGTGCCTTAAAAGACTAAAGAAAGCAGGAATATCTTAGGGAGAACATCACATACAATCCAGTAGCTGTCAGCAGGAGGAACCCCAAGCAATACCTATTGGCTACTAGGATGTTTCTTTAACTTTGCATTATAGGATTATACTACAATTAACTAAAATAATCTTATGAAACTGTTTATGAAACCAACCCTAACATAAAAATGAAGGAAATAAAAGCTCCAATTTTGGACCATAAATTATGAGGCATCTAAAGCCATCTTCATCTTCCACTGAATTGGAGGGCTTGTTGCATAAGATTGCATTCATTTCCTGGAAAGGTCTGGGTGGTGTGCGCAGCTTTGTTCACTATGATTAAGTAAGAGAACCTGAAATGGTGCTATTGCATGTTAACTTCTTTGCACTGAAGAAAAAGTCCAAAGCGTGGTAGGGAATCCTTTCAAAATTCTCCCAGCAATAGACCTTTTAGCCATAGGAGAGTAGTCTGTCTCAGAGAACATATTTAATTCCCTTATTCAAAAACAAAAAAAAAAAGCAATAGACTTTTCCACAAGTAACTTATGAGGGCAAACATTAAATATTTAAGGGAATTTTTCCAAGAAAATGCAAATGCTGATGCATAAACACAGAAAAATAGTTATTTATCTCTTTATATAATGTATAGCACTCAAAGTTTTTCAAAGGTATTGAAAACCTTGAACCTGTGATAGCAAACAAAATAACAGAAGCACAAATCTGGGGTGTGGTGTTGATGTACATGATTGATTTCAGCCATAATTATTTTAGTCTTGGTTTTGCTGGTTACAGGCCAAGCATTATCCCAGTATGTGAGTACAAGTATTGCTCATTTTGTCCAGCCAGTTTTGTAAATGACAAAGTTGAGAGAAATGGTGATTTAGGGATCAGTGAGCAATGCTGCAACTGAGCTCATTTTCAGTGTTCTGCGTTGCTTAGAAACACAACTTTTATCTTCTCTGAGACCTGAAAGGTTGTGCATGTACACAGGATGAAGTTGATGGCTTACAGATGACATGTTTCAGAATAATTCATTTAGAGAAAACCCAGGTGAAGGAAAATACCTGGAAAGTGCACTAATTTAAAGTCACACTTGGGCTTTTTAAAAGAAATGTTGTAATGAACAGTGTTTTACAGGGATTTATTTAGTCACTCTTTATAAAGTGAGCTAAAAAGATTTTTAGTCCTGAGGTTTCCATCCATATCTTTGAATATCTGTCATGGATGGAATTTCAGGTTTGCAGCCCTAGCAAGATTACTTGGGTTTGGTGGTATTTATTTACACGTCAAGAGTCCTCATCAACTAAAAGAAGGGAGGTTAGGTTAGGTGCTTGGCAGTGCTGCCCAGAAAAGCTGTGAGTGCCCCATCCCTGGAGGCACTCAAGGCTGAGTTGGATGGGGCCCTAGGCAGCCTGAGCTGGTGGGGGGGAACAAGCCTGTAGCAGGGATTTTGGGGTGGGTGGGCTTTAATGTCCTTCCAACCCAAGCTATTCTGTGATTCTATGCTTCTGTGATTCTGTGGACTGAAGTCCAGCCATAAATAATGCCTATCAGGTCAACATCATGCAAACAGATGGAAGCTTTTGTCACTGACTTATGCAAAGGTTCACAGCTACTATCTCTACCTTATGACCACTTCCAAAGAGAGAGATACCTTCAGTGGGAGAGGTAACGACCCAAGTTCAGCAGATAGGATCATTCTGCAGAGGTGAAGCATTTTCCCCATACAATCAGTAGCAAGAAGTGCAGCAGATGCTCTCTGGTAGACAGTGAGCATCCTGTTTTGGTAACTAGAAGCAGCTAAATACGTTTTTATAAGGAAATTTGGTGTTTAAACTGTACAAACTGGGCTAAGAACACGAGATATCATCAACAAAGTGCAGACGTTATATGCATAACTAAAGCATATTGGATTGCCATGTTGGATAACTGTCATCACAGTTACTCTGTTGGTCTTCTTCATATGCACTGTTTCATGAAACTGAACACATATACCTGTATTATTATTTGCATGGGACTATATTTCCCCACATATACAGTTAACAGTGACTATTGTCAGAAATCACTAAGGAAACTCAGTCTCTTCAATTCAAGTCACTGCTGCCTCCCAAAACAGCATGGGAGGCAGAAGGGTTATGGCTGCACCCAGAGCCACTCTGCAACCTGACCCCAAGGAATCTGTTCATCTGAGAAACACAAAGAGTTAAAGCAACAGGTGTAGTATCAAAGATGACAAGCCATTCCCACTTTCATCTCTGAGAAAAGCAGCAGCATAATGAAGATAAATAGGAATTTTACAGACAGGTAATCACACGATAACAGACCCCTGTTATTTAACACCACCAGAGCTATTTCAAATTGTGTTAGGACTTGTCTGTGCCCACCAGTATCAAGTTCTGCTAATCAGTGATCTGTAAATGTGCGTGGTTCATTAGGGCCCCAAGAACAGCTGTCAGTGTCCACTCAGGATCAGATTGCAGGATATCATTAACTTGGATTCTATATCCGCTTCGAGGTTTTTGTTACAACTAAGTCATAATTCTTTCTTTTCTTTTTTTTCCAAACAGGACAGCTAAAGACTAAGGTTTCTGTTTTACCTGCTTCTGTTCAGTATCATTTTAATGTGCATTCAAAAGGAAGCTGTAAATATAATGTTCATTGTAACTAGTGCAATAAAACAGAACAGTTTCATGCTTCTTGCGCAAGCCCGTGCTCAAGCTTTACAATTGAATTGTTTTTGTGGAACAACTTAAACCCACTTTAATCCCCTATCACCTGTAAAATATGTAAAAATACATATAAAAATCCACAATATACATTTCAGAGCACGGTTTTCAGTGTACTTGTGTGACTCTTATCTGATAAAATAATACACTGGTTTGGCTATTATTGCATGCCTAAAGTATAATTCTGGAAACATAGGGCCAAGCATGCTCCTTCTCATGAACTGTACTCTAATTATAGTATGAATTATTTGATTTTAAGTGCTTCTACTGCAATAAGTAATTTATAGGAAAAATGCAGAAAAAAAAAATGGTGATGATCTTTCTTCTTTTTTGAGGTAATTCTACTTTTTTTCTGCATTAATTTCAGGTATGATTAAGAAAATTTAGAAAAAAAATCATATTCACAATTGATAGAGTAAGTACCGTGGACAAAAATCAACCAATGAATCAAATTCATCTAATAATGCAATCATCTTGGCTGTTATTATCCCCACAGTAGCTAAACAATCACAAATTGGACTCATGAAACATTCATTCAAATAAAATTACTCAAATTCAGTAGTTAGCATGAATACCAGCAATAAAAAAGAGAAAAAACTACTAACAAGCTCATTGCTGTCTACAGCATGTGTGTGTTTATAATATCCTATTTTACTAATGTAGGCTATTATACAATTACAGATTAGTAGATCTGCTATTAGATACCAGGCTGATTATTCACTACTGTTCCTATAAGAAGATTTTATACATTCAATATGAGTCTGACCAAAAAATCTACTTACCTCAGTGAGGATTAGGTTCCTAGAACAGACTACAGGATATAATAAGTAATTTTAATTAATTAAGATTAATTAGATTAGGAAAATATTAATACAAATTGTATATATCTGGATATATGATGCTAAAATTAAGGCTCTGGGGTAAAAAGCGTGTTTTTCAAAGAAACTTTCAGACTTTGTTGCTGAAAAATCAGCTTTTTTAATGGGCCCTGCTGAAAACCCAGATCCAGCATACACAACTGTCCTGGCAGTATTTGGAGCAAAGCGGATCTGAGGCTGTCAGCTCACAGCCAGACATCAAAACGAATCACTCCCAGAGAAGTCCATAAAATACCTGCAGCAGGAGGCAGACTGTCCCCCTTGTCTTTAAATGTACCTGTTCTTCCACATCTCTACACACACTCCAACAGAGTGCCTCCTTACGGCTCAAAAAAACAATCCCAAAATTCATAAAACCTCTCATTAAAAAGCTGAACAGAATGCACATGATCTATAGGAGTGAAGGCTGCTGAAACAAAACCATATGTCTATGGGGACTGAAGGTGTCATTTACAGAACCCAACTATGTTTCAGGTCTTCAATGGTCTCCTGTTTCTTTTCAAAAGATTTTTCCATGGGGATGAATTTGGGATATGATAGCTGGCCGCTGAAGCCTAAAGCATTGACCATATCATTTAGCTTTCTGTAGCCTGGATCCAGAAATGTTAATATTCCCAATCTGGCATGAGCACTTAATAATGTAAGTGAACAGAATTAAATGCAGTTGTGTGTGCTGTGCCCTCGAACCTATGGCTGTGAAAATACATTCATTTTTGCTCTGTATAGATGATGTGCTATGTATATTTTCTCAGTGAAAGACAACCAAAATAAGACTCAGACTTTAGATTATTTCAAATTATTTTTGCTTAGAAGAAAATCATAATTGCTTGTAAAAAAGGGAAACAGTAGGGACTGCCTTTGACAGAAACTGCAGCCTTGAATTCCTCAGAAGCTGACACATTGACTTGAGCCCTTGGCTGAAGACACTGAAAGCTCTGTTTTAAGGTTTCTCTGCAAGTGATAGAGCCTTGCATCTGGCTGAAATACTGCTGGGAGCTGCCAGCATCATCCTTTTTGGACACAGCAGCAGACTGGCCCCCAGACCCAAGAATGCCTCAAGGATGGCAGGCTGCAGTTAGCACCCCTTCCCCAGGGCACCAGTAGTGGGAAATATGGGATCCTGGTGGGATGTTTTGGGGCATCTGCCTGCTCCTGCATGTCTTTCTTGGCTTCCTGATCATCTAGCAGGAAATCTGTTTGGGTAGAATCTGCCTGGAGTTTGCAGTCTGCCATCCCACGATGACAATTTAGATGGAGCAGAAAATTAATCTGAAACCAATTTATCATTGAAAGATTATATTAAAGCAAAACAAAACAAAATAGTGGGCAAATTAGTTTAGTTCCAATGGCCTGCAGGTACTGCAAAGCCAAGAAGCTTGTGCCTTGGGAAGGGATGGATTTCTCCCAGCTGGGAATGTTGCCACAACAATGAAAAGCAGAGTGAATTTACACAACATGACCTACAAACTTCTGTCCCTGTTGGAAGAGCTTAGTACATAGCACCAGCCACACACCAGGCCAGAAGAGATCCTGCTGTACAGTGATTTGGGAACTCCTACCATGCTGTATGAAGATGCTTACAAGATGCCAGTAGAGACAACCAACAGAAAACATTTATGAGTAACATGGGAGAAAGCCTACCTCCTTTGCCCCTCTGGAGGGAACTTTCCAATGATTAGAAGCTATAAATAAGATTTGTGGCATCTACATGCTAGCTGTCCATGCAGTAGGTGCTAGCAATATTAAAGCTGTATTACCAGTACCTGGTAAAGCAGAGTCTTGGTTGTAAAACTGTAAACTGTAAAACTGTGTGAACAATAAAAAGTAGTATCTGTGACTACTTTGCTTGTTCATGAATCACCACCTATCACTAATAAAGCATATTAATAAAAAGGATAATACCAAACCATCTGAAATTAAAAGGTAAGTATCAAAGAACTAATAAGCTACAACTATTGTTATGAAACAAAATAGAATGGATGAAGTACTGATGCTTTTTGGAAAAGAAAGATTCATCTTTTAGCTCTGTGCAATGACTGCTATTGAAATTCTGGTGAGACAGTTCTCTGTTGCAACACTGGGAAAGGATTAACATTGGAATCTGCTGGCAGGACAAATCACAGCAACGTGCTTGATGTATTTTTCAAAAGCATTCATTTTAATATAGGAATCTTTCTATCTGACATAGCAGAGTCAGCGAATGGTAATTAAAGGTATGTCGTTCAACTCATTTAATGTAATTGTTTTTTGTATTATTTTCCCAAATGAAAAATAGGGATGTTGTAAGAGAGAGTGTTGCTAGCCCAGCTTTCTTTTGATAAAGCAATAATAAGAGACATAACAAAATGCTGTGATGGAAACAAAGCCACAGCTCTGAGCCTTTTCTTACGGATTTTCTTGCAGCTGTGGCACAAATAAGAGTTTTCCACACACCTAACTCTGGCTCTAATTTACAATAAGTAGGTTTACTTTGGGCATCTGGAAATATGTGATTTTTCTTTCATCATATTGATTTATACAACTGTAATTATGACTATCACGGTGTTTGGGAAAAATGCTAATTCTTCTGTTACCTGCTTGGACTTGTTATGTTGTGCAAAGCCCTGTAGGGCCTTCTCCAAAACAGGCACATCTGCACACTGACTCCTCTACCCTGCTGCCCTATCTGCTTTGTCCTGGGTGTGTGGGAGCCAGAGAACAGGCATGCAGACACCTGTGATGATGGCAGCACAATCAGCCATGGGAAGCCAGGTCATTGAAGGTATTTGGTGTAAAAAATGCAATGCCTTTCACCCCTGCAAAGTCAGAGCCCAAGAAGAAGACAGCCCCCTTACGTTGTGCCTCAACTTTGATCAAAGAACAAATTTCAGGATATACTGTCTTAAAACAGAGCAAAACCTGAACACACACACACACGTGGATGCATCTAGATTTCATCCTTTTTTGGCATTGAGACCAAAACCCCAGATCCTAACATCCTGCGCCTCTATAACATTTGAATTCTAGATCCAGATCTGGATCCACATTTTGCATTTTGCGCTTGAATAAGTAAGAACAGCAGTATCCCACTGATCTGACATTCACAGCTACAGTCAAAGAGATGTAAAAACACGGCAAAGACAACTCCCCAGCGCTGTTAAATTCCCAAAGAAGGGACTCAAGCTGCTGCTTTGGAAGTAGCTGAGGAAGATTTTCAGATGTCCCAGTCTTTTGCATTGGCTTGCCAGTCAGTTCTTTTCATCATTAAGCTCAGCAAGGATCATTAACACAGCAACTGGTTCACCTTCACCCGTGTAAAAATGGCCTATAAAAATCCCATTGAGTTCTCTAAAGATACAGAGCGGGAACAATCTCTTCTTCTGTGAACCTGTTCCCTTTATTGTCTTTAAATCAAGGAAGAGCATTACAAGGAAAGATTGCTCTGGGACTATTTGGGGAAACTAGATCAGGATCTGGGGTGCACACAGAGCCTTCACTTTTACAGCAAGGCCATTCCCCCATGCTAGCAAGCTGCTAGGGTTTATTTGGCGGAATTGACATATTTGTGAGGCTGGCGTTAGAGGGAATAACATGGGCTAATTTTTAACCTGTCTTCCTGCTAAAGAGTCTCACGTGGCTCTGCTGTTCATACAGATGTGTACGTATGTATGATCTACCTGTGTCCATGACAGTATACATTTTAACAGCACAATTTTTGGAATTTGACATAGATTCATTAAGTTCCAGCAAGCTGTCTGAAAATAGCTAGCCACTTGAAAGAAAGATTGTACTATTGCCAGTGTTGAAGGAAACACGTCAGTGAGACTCTTCCTCGTATGAGAGGCCAGGGAACCCCAATGGGGGACACAGGTGCTAAGGAGGCAGGGTCACTGCCTAGACTTGTTGCTCACCAAGCAATTTTTTTTTTTTTAAACAGAATAATTAAAAGCTACTTTCATTCCAACTGTAAGCCTTAGAAACTGGGAGATGCTAGAGCCCTGTAGTGTGATGGGTGGCTGATTGAGCAAAGTACTGGTGGGGGCTTTGTCACAAGGAGGATGAGCAGAATACACTGTCACCTGTGGCTTCTATGCACTGACATTTTTGACTCAGTTCCCCAATGGTATCTGACTGGTTCCTTCAGAAGCAAAGTCATTGGATCGCCTCTATTTGTGTGACTGCTTGGGTTTCCACAGGCCTATACCTTGTCAAATTGACTTTTAAAGATGGTGCATATTTCAGCCAAGTTCACAATGGACAAAAGTCTTAAAGATAGTTTGTTTCCTAAAGAACCATTAAATTGGGAAAATCTACAAAAGAAAGATCCTGTCAGAGCCCTGACAAAAGTTTCTAGGCAGGGACTTTCCACCTTTCTAGATATAAAATGAATGAATATTGTGGGTCCTGCATATGCTACTCCACCAGCCTTTGCAGCTCTCCACATGTGCAAAATACATAAAAATGCAAAGTGCCTGTTTAAAGTGGCTAAGGGCACTAAGCTCACCAAGTATATTTACAGCACATCTAAAGGTTGTTGCTAGGAACACTAAAATGTTTATTGACAGAATATGAGGAGTGAATTTTATGAAATGTTTGCTACTGGACAATAAAAAGGAGGAGAAGGTGATGATTATATTTTTGAATGTCTGTAACCAAAAAGCTTTCTCAGTCTCAAATCTCAGCCCATTTATAAAGATACATAAATGTCATGCCTTCCACATCTGAGTAGAAGCCAAGCTAAGGACACATGACATCCGCTCCAGATGAAAGTGATCCATGCTTATAATGTAATTCCACATACATAACTTCCTCTTTTTTTTTCCCCCTCCAGTTACCAAGGAATTATCTGGGGAGGATTGTCAGTGTAACAGCTTTAGCTCATTAAGAAAGTTTGGAACTCAAATTTCCTTTGTGAAGATGAGGGGTAACAGCTTAGTAGCTGATATCTTGCAAAGAATTATTTATTTAGCACATGCACAGACATGCAAGGGCTTTACTTAAGCGTAATGTACGTTCCAGGCTCCACTTCTTTCCTGTGACATTCTGGAAAAATTTGACTTTACTATTTTGTGCAACAAATCTGTAGACATAAAGTGCAGCAGTGCCGCAGCACTACTCCATCACAGTCCTTTTCAGTAGCTCAATCCTACTGCTCAATCACATGGAAGTCCAGTCAGCCCACATGTCATTCTGCTGTTGGTCACACCTATTGTAAGGATATGTACCCTGTCAATGTACAACAGTGCTTGTATCAGAACCTCTTTATTTTTGGTGCAATTTTTGAAATCTATTCCATCTTCACTTTGGTATCCACGCCTGCTCATCTAAAGTCATGAATTCATAAGGACTCAACAAACACCAAATAAAAACCTCAGTCTCTGCCACAGTAGCATTTACTGAATCATCAATCTTACAAGGAAGGAATTTTTCAACAGTTTGTGCAAAGTTGTGAGCAAAGACCTAATTAAAACCACATTCAACAGAAAGGTATCTTAAATTATGAGTGAAGGAAAATTCTGAGTAATATTAAGCTGTTGTTAAAATACACAACTAAGTCAAGCTAATTGTTATTACTGGCAACCTCAGGGACAGATGAGCAGTGAAAAACTTGACTGAACAGGCCTTAGGTCAAACAACCAATGTTACATAGCTATTTGACAGTAGACTCCTGATCCCAGTGAATGAAGAGATATAATGCTGCCACTAAGATAAACAAGGCAGCACCTATAAGTACCAAAAGCACTGTCCTTACCGGAAAATGCTGGTGGAATTCAGACTTGGGAAGCACTGACATTGGTGGATTTGGGGGACAGGAACCACAGAGGCAGTCCAATCTCTTTCAGTAATTCCCATTCAATAATTCATGGCTAATGCTATTACATTGTTATCTGCCTTACAGGCTGAAACACTGATGCAAACAACTGCATCTTGTTCCACATGCCTTATAGTTATTTACATCCAAAGTATGCATAAAATGTGACCTTTCTACTGCAAAAAAGCTTTATAACTAAAATCTTCCCCCCCCCCCCCAACTATATACTGAGGAGTGACTAAGTTTCACTCAGTTAGTTAACTAAGATATTGGAAGGATAAAAACAGAACATAAGCATTTAAGTAAACAGATACAAGAGGATAAGAGATCTTTGATTTAGAGAGCTAAACTCCAAGTCAATCAGGATCTCAATTTCATCTTTATTTCAGAAGAGGGAGTCCTCTCTGGTGCCTTTCTTTGACAAGGTTTGTCTGCTGACAGTCTAGGGGACTTTTCACAGATTAATCTTACAGGGTCAGCCACAAGATGTTTTCCCCATAACCTGAGGCTACATGAGTGATGAAAACAGGCTGCAAAACAAAACCTGGCATCTTTCTCTCCTTGGAGCTTTGTATAGCTTCTGCACTTAGAGAATACTGTGGCATTAACTGGTCTGGCAATTAGGTCAGACAGCAAAGAGTCTGAAGGAAGCATTTTTTGCTTAAACCTCTGCTCTTTGGCCAGCATGCTGAACTGAAGTAACTGCTCTGCCTAAATGCAGCCCTGCTGTCCTCAGGAACAGTCTTGTGCATGTGAGAAACTGTTCATCCTCAGCAACTATATCAAGACTAATTTGTGATTGAAACAACTCATCATCATGAATTCTACTCCTAAAATGTCTCCACTTCATCTTTTCCCATCAGCATTTGCTTCATGCACACCCCATAGCCATGGAGATTGAAATGGAGCATATATGTTTGTGCAAGTAGCATTGTGCTGGTTTTGCTCAGGCAGGTGCTTGCATACACAATGGTGGGAACAATGGAGGAACCTGAATAGACTACACTGTCAACTTCAATGGAAAATGCTTTCTTCCCTGTAAGGTGCCTCTGCTTGTGCCTTCATCCAATGGAAGGAGATTGTCCTCCATTTAACATAAATTGGAATAATGAGTATTGTGTCTGTGGACACATCTAGGGCTGCAGTTCATTTCTGAGCTGGTGAGCAAACAGGAATAGTTACAGGAGAGAACACAAGTGAATAAAGTTGAACAAGCCTGATGAGATCCTCAGCTGAAACGCTCTCTTCCCTAATCTCTTTCTTTCCATCAAGGGGGAAAAAAAGGAAAGAATAAGACTAGAAATAAAGCACAAGTTTTTAACAGTGCATGCAATTAACTATTGAAACAGCTTGAGTATTCTCCTTTATCTGAAGGCTTTCAGGCAAGGCAGGATGTCTTTCTGAAAGAGATTCAGAGCCAGCCTTAATGGCAGCATTTTTGTGCTGCATAGGGGCTCAGATGAGGTTTCTGTAACAGCCCCTCCTGGCCACAGTCTCCCAGTAAGTTTCACTTTAGTGCTTCTCAGTGTTTGCATGGTAGGAAGGAGGTCATTTCTTGGCAATAATTTAATCACTGGGGATTCCATACACATTTCCAGCATTGATATGTATAACAATATATAGTTATAAATAAATGCTAAAGATGCAGTTGCTATATGGAATTTTTCTATACAAAGTCAGCGTGTGTTTACTTCCACTAATTCTCAAGTCTCCATCTCCAGCACCAAGTTCAGAAGGCAATGCCTTGTTCTGAAGCTAGGTTTAAATGCTAGATGCAAATAAAAATAAAATGGCACAGCAGCAGCAAAGATACACCTGTATAGAGCAGATGATGGTACTCTGCCCTAAACCTAATGCCCATCATTATACTCTCAGTATGATTTCATAATAGTTTCTTACTTTGAAATCTTCTCTGGTATTTTAACGCAGGCATTTGATGACACTCAGGGCAACTTATGTTTCGTCAGAGCTGCATGGGCTCATTCATGTAGCACAAGGCCACGAGGAGTCTTGTTTCTTCCTATACTAAGAGCCAAATGAATATAAGACAGTCTGGGGCGCCACCAGTACCTGTGCTTAGCCATGTAGTCAATGAAACAAAATTAATTTCACTGCTGTGTAATTAAATATTGTGGGTTTTTTTTCCATTTCAAATCCATATTGATTTAAGAAAGAAAATGAGACAAAGACTTCAGATGTCTGGCCTATCACCATAAATTTAAGACAGTTATGTTAGCTGAGAACTTACCCAATAGCACTTAATTACTTGAATAGCAATGTGATAGGTAACTGATTTAAAGAGAGCAATGTTAAAGTCAGGGCTGTCAGTGAACCTTCCCACCAGTAATATAAGCTACTGTTCTGGTCTCCTTTCCATCTCCTTTATTTATGGCTGATTAACTTAACTACCAGATAGCAGTACACAAACCTAGCCATTAAAAGATCTATTCCAGATAAGAGATTATCTTGGTGGCAACACTGTTTGTGTTCAACATTTTGTCAAAATAACAAGCTGGTCCTGTGGGAAGCTAAAAAACATTTTTCTCCTTTGAGGTCTTGGTTCTGTTCAATGTGACTCATATAGCAAACATTACAAGAGGTTGTCATTTATTTTGAGCTAACATTTTCAGCCCTTACTGCAATTATAATAATTAGAAGGATCAGATGCCAGGCTCTGTTTTCTTTCTGAATATTAATCCTGTTCATTGTCACCTGAAAGCAAGGACTAGCGTTCTAAATAGGTTAACTAACCACATCTTGAAGAAGAGGCATAACCCTAAACCAATTCCCTGCATCTGCCTCCCAAAACATTGATTCTGACAGAGCCTCAAAACATCTCAATTTTGATGCTTTAGATTGAAATTCGCAGCACATAAGTACTGATCCTCAAGCTCTGAATTGTGTTTGAGTCTCAGCTTCTCACTCTATGAAAAAAAACAAAAACAATGCTCATCTCTGAAACAATCATAATATAACAGCAGAACTCAGACAATAAATCAAACCACCTGTAACTATTCAATTAATTTTTATAGACATCTTGCAGCCCATAGAATGACAAATAATATGCAGTAAATTATCACTGGTACTATTTTTTTTCCTCCCTAATTATATCACACAAAAATTTCTTTCTTTCAACTGATGCCATCCAAAAGTAAATAAATACTTTGGTCTTTAGGGAAGAAGGAAGAGGACTCGTCAGCAGTAACAGCAATAGACCTCCAATGCTACCATACTGTTCACTGCACTGAGCAAACAAGCCCTCACAAAACCTAAGGGATCACTCTTGCAACACTGCCTACAGTAGGTTTTCTTATGAAAATGTACAAGAGCACCGAGGGTCTCCCTTGACTGCTCAGACACAGTGATTGTTTGCTTCTTTTATTTCACTGACACCCTCCCAGTGGGTGAGATGCACGAGGAAGAGGCAGTGGTGACAGTGCTTGTCTAGACCACCCGATCTCCACATGGAGAAGACCCACCTTAGTGGCTGCACAGCAAAGGAAGGTGCAACAGTGCCTTCTACAAGGATAGGAGCATACTTGCAACAACAACATTCAACATTTAGATTAGAAAGCAATACAAGAAAAATCAACTTACCCTTTCCAAAGGCTAGTATAGTCATAAAAAGGGCACAATCTCTACATAGAAATGCTGCTCCCTTGGCTGCTAACCCTTAAATGAGGGTGAGAACCTGCTCCCTGGGTTAGCCACACCTTCTCACCTGGTGCTTAATCACTGGTTGAGGCTGTGACCTAGCAATTCCCATACACTGGCAAAAACTTTCACACCACTGATGTTAATTACTTGGTCACTGGGAAATTTTTCCATATTTGTCTTTGTTTGCATTACACTTGGCTCATGCTTGATAATGGTGACAGCTCTCATTCAGTACACTCACAAGACACTTCCTATTTTAAGGACTTTGCTTTCAAATACCAGGCTTGAGCGGCTTGGGCTGAGATTTGCCCTGACACATGTTAACTTGAGACTCAAGGGTTTATAAAAATCTTAGTCCCTGCTCTGACCCATTAGCAAAAGCAGGGTGGAAGAAAAGTTATTCTTGGCCATGCAAATAACAATTCTGCCAAGCTTTTATTTAGGACAGTCTCATTCTCCCACACTTTACAGAGTAGACTTGAAACTAGGCCTAGTGGAGACTGCCTTTCTTTGATGGCTGCATAGCACCAGGACCCACTCAATTAGAAAAGGGTGGGAGGGACTGGGAAAAGAATGCATTTAGGGAGTGGAGCCAAAGGAGGGGGAACATGCTGTCTGCTGCTCTAGTAGCACTCCTGACTCCAGTGCAACGGAAAAGATCTGCCCTGGAGGTACTTTCAGTCACTCTATGCATAATTTTTCATCCATTTCTCCCTCCTTCAGCTCCACACAGACAGTAAGAATTCATTCTTTGTCACATCTTCGCAGTCACTCAGAAAGAGGAAGAGAGCCACCATACCTGACAGGTGCAGGCAGAACTATGCCATTTATATGCTGGATGGGACATGTGCTGGAGAAGTGAAGCAGGAATTAATCCAGCTTTTAGAGTCACAGTTTGGCATTAATTCACTTAATGTGCTCCCAGGAGGAGGATGGGCTAATGAAAGCAGACTCCCAACAACTTCCCAGCCTAGCCTAGCTTTGCACAGCCTCATGCATGTGTCTACTGTGAAAGATATATCTGCATAAAATACTTTGAAATCATTTTTTTTCTCACCATTAGTAGCATTCCTTATAACTCGTATAGGTGTAATGAAAATCCCAGATAATGAGATGGTTTAATCTTATTTTTTTACAAATTTCACTTTTACAAAGCTTATGAAAATCACACACAGAATTGAACTGTTATTAAGGCTCCAATGTCAATAATTCAATGTGGATATTAGAGCTGCCAGTACAAGCTTAATCTAGTCTCTCTGGTGTTTGTACATTATAATAGCCTTTACACAATCACAGATTATAGTGAGGTAACTTATTTTCTGCAACACTGTTGGGACTTTTTTGGTATAAAATCAGAAATGAAGTTTGGATTTTTTCTCCCAAAGCCAGGAGATGTCGGTGTGCCTCTCCCATGGGGAAGGGAAAAGGAGAGACCTACAGAAGGATGCCCTCTCCACGCACTGTCACTGTCATGCTTTGACCAGCCCCCTCACAGCACCAACATACTCATTACAGTAGAGATGTAGACTTTGGCTTAGAGGAAGACAGTGAGCTGTACTTTGTGTGTGACAGAATATTCTGATTAATGCAGGGAGTCTCAAGGGAGAAAGGGGGAGGATTTTCAGCTTATCGGGAGATAAGGAAGCTTGTGAACATTATGAAATGCTAAAACTTTCCTTCTTTTTCAGAGGAATTTTGGCAGTGTAAATCAAGCCAAGGGTTTACAATGCTTTAGTAGCATCCTAGAAGCAAGGAAGTCAAGAAAAAAATAGATTTGCTGGCTGTATTTGCTTTTTGTTACACTACCACATTCATATGAAACATTCTTGCAGAATGCAAGGGATATTGTACATGTTATCCAATTGTTTGCTGCAAAGTTTGTGATGATTTAAGCCTTGTGAAAGACAGGATAGATTATAGTTAGTGAAGACACAAAAAAGTGAAATCTCAAGTTTTATCTGAAAACTTCATTTTAAATAATATAATCAAAAAATCTGAGCTAAATTGTAATTAAATTGACTAAGATGTAGGAGGGTCTATGGTTTTATACAACCGCTGCTTTTGAAAATAAATGATTTTGTTGTATTTCATCAACCAACACAGGCTTTCAGCTTTTCTAAAGTTCACGCTCAGCTTTGACTGAATATTTATTTATATAAACGTATGTATTTCCTTGTTAACACAAACAGTGTTACATACATAGCTGCCAGAAGAGTTTGTGAGGAGGTGCAAACTGATGTGCTTTACATATGTTGATTTTTCTATCTGACTAATTCATCTAATCTTGATAGTATTTGTGAATGCCTTGCCCAGTTTCCACAGGAGTAAAAGATTAGACCAGAACAGGTGCTGCCCATCTCAGTCTGCATATAAGAAGTATGCAAAACTGAGAAGCAACCAGAAAATGGTGATGCACTCTTCTCATTTGAACGTGTGGTTACTGGTTGTTACTCAGGTGCCTGGAGCCTGTTGAGTTTAAAAATTCATTCTGCTTTGGAGGATCACCTAGCAACAGTGTCTGGGAAACCACTGCTCTGAGGGATTTTTTTACTTTATTGTGTTTTCAAATATAAGGCAAGTGGGCAAAATCTCACACAAGAACAAAATCTAAGCAAATCAACATTAAACATCTAGCTATCCATAAAAATAGGAGTCGTAAAAATAGGCTGCCTTAAACAACTGAAATGACATGAAGAAATAATATTTCCCAAATATTTGTGCAAAGTCAGTCTCAACTTAAAAGTCCACTGGAAATCAGTGTTGCAAGCAACATGAAATCAGATTTTATTTAAAATATGGACAGGAAGAAAATCCAGCCAGCCATCTTCCAAACCCATCCTGGGTTTGCATTATTCAACAGAAATAAGGGGTTAGTTCAAATGAATAAAATGCAACTATTCTAACTGGAATTTGACCAGAACATCCACCTGAATGACTTCTACTGCATTAAAAAGATACATATATATATACATACCATTTTGAGAGCCAGTCCCAAAAATACTGCAGAAAAGTTGGGGGATGGGGTTGGCTTTTTTTTTTTACCTTTCACTCATTTTAATAGTCATTGGATTATTTCCAAAATTGTTTCATTTCCAAAACAGATCAGAGCCCACCCACACTGGACTGTGGTCCTGTATGCTGCCAGAGAAAGGACAGCCTGTACTTATCACATCGGGATCTGCGTGTGAACGTGATAAGGGAATACAGAGCAAACATTTAGTGCATTTCTCAGTTCTCAAGACTTTAATCTTGGGTCTGTGAGAAAAGTAGGCCACATACTGTGGATGTCTCACCATTATCCTGTGGGGACAAAATGTATAACAGTGTGTTTTGACTTGGTATGCCTGTAGGAATTTCTGCATACTCTCTGTTCCTTTTTCTCTTTCACACAGAGGGAATATTGGTTCTTCAAATAACATGATGCATTAGAAGGCTTTTAAACTAATCTGAGCCAAAGAAGCACTGACAAATTCTTCTGTTTGGTATATATGGACTATCATATCATCATCCTGAACTACTCAATTAACTGTGGTAATAATAGCACACTGGCATATAAAATTTTCAGGTGAAGAAAAAGGTGTTTTGAACTCTAAAACATTTGGAGTAAGCTGAGGGGAAACAAGTGATTTCTAAGTATAGTTTCTAAGAATAAAAGCAGCTGAGTTCCCCCCACTCAAATTCTCACTGCAAACTCATTCTCTAATAAACTCCAAACACAACAGGATGTAAGGTGCTTATTGCCACTGATTCAAGTGAAATCAGGTGTTAGTTATAGTCTCCAGCTCACAAAGGGGAAGTTAATGGTCAGTCAGAGGAATGTGAGAAAACATATGGAAGTCTAGAGCATCAATCTTCAAAATAGGGGACAGATGGAGCAAAATAGTCAGTCTTTCCATTTATGCTTTGTTTGCAATGGCTGGGCACATTTGTTCCTGTGCAGGCAGGGTAGGCAGGCTGCACCTGATTCATAATAAAGACAACATAATGGCCTTCCTTTTGTGAGCTGTGCTGTCAGCCATGGTTAGTAGCAGTACCACAGTGGTGTGTAGAGCTTCTGCCACACTGTCATCTTCCATCATACTGTCTACAGAACATATGATCCCCTCCACCCAAAACCAAGTTACACAAAGATGGATGAAATGTGAGTGACTACCATCAGTTTACACACAGGAAGTCAAGACAAGAAATGGCAAAAATGTCTTCAAAAGTAAAATTCACCTCATCCACCTCAGAATTCCTGTTAACTTTCAGTGGTGAGAAATTTTCATAATGTCTCTTCTTTATTAGACATCTACTTTCAATTGAAATTAATTGTGTCTAAATTGTGAAAGAGGACAAGGTAAATAGCTCAGGTATATATATATGTATATATATTGTAGGCACGTGGTCACATTCTTGCATTATTCTATGTGGATTTAAAGTATCTAAAGGAATTCTAAGCAGTACGGAAGGTCCAAGACATCTGAAGTACCTGAGCACCTGTATGCTTTTTTAACCTATTTAAACATATGTGCATGTGTGCATGTGTACAAATATATTTTTGTTTTCACACTTTACAAACCTAACTTAGTCAGCTCCTGGCCTAGCTGTTTTCTGAGGTTCTCTCCTCCAGCTATCTAATTTGCCTTATTCATTGCAATAAGTTGACATCCAGTTCATGACTGAGGATCTCAATTGGCTGTAGGGCATCCAGGCATTAAGTGTCACACCACTTCACACTGCAGCACTTTATTTATCATCTTTAGTGATCCATGTTACCTGCAGAGGGGACTCTGCAGAAGCCTGGAGACAGCAGAGCAGATGTCCCTCACTATTCAGGCATGAATGGTGCCTAGGGCCAGCTGGGAGTGAGCAGCCCAGATCCACAACTATAGTACTCTCCACATTTCATAGCCACATTCAAGTCCTCACTTTACATCTTTGGAAATACATGCTTAGAAAGCTTACAGTGTTTAAAGAAACTTCTTTATTCACCATCGTTTTCTCCTTCATTTTCCCTGCTAGTACCACTGTCAGAAAATGTTGATAATGCCCTTCAGATGCCTTTTCTTAGTTGCTGATATCTTCTGGTCTAACATCTTTCATCTGGGATCACCTATGTCTTGCATAAAAGCTATCATTTTCTCTTCAACTGTGTCCTTTTATGCTATTACAGTACAAAACAAGAAGGCCTGATCCATGCTGCTTACACAGTCTCAGGGGGATCATGTTACCTGAAAACTTCTCTGGCACTGCTCTGGTTCTGGTACACCTGGAGCACTGTGCAGGAGCAAAGGATCTCTGGAAGAAAACTAATCCTTTCCTTTGCTATACATTATTTTCCTCTCTCAGTTGGCATGACCATTCCTGCTCTACTCTATTTCCATGGCCACTTCACCAAGAGAGTTTGAATAGCAATGTCTTTCCCCACTTCATTTGATACCATGCTGGTACATGATACTACCTGCTGTACAAGAACAGAGAGATCTTCATCTGATCCTCAGGCTGATAGAGACATAGAGCCATAGAATCACCAAGTTTGGAAACGACTTGCAAGATTTTTTTTTTCAGTCCAACTGTCCACCTATCACCAATAGTACTCTCTAAATTGTGTTCCGCAACATAATGTCTAAATGTTCCTTGAACACCTCCAGGGTCAATGTGTTCATCTCCCCGGGCAGCCCATTCCAACACCTGACCACTCTTCCAAAAAAGTATTTCCTAACTTCCAGCCTGAATCTCCCCTGGCGCAACTTGAGGCCACTCTCTATAGACCTATCACTAGTTACATGAGAGAAGAGGCCAACCCCCAGCTCACTACAGCCTCCTTTCAGGTAGTTATAGAGAGCAGTAAGATCTCCCCGAGCCTCCTCTTCTCCTGACTTAACAATCCCAGCTCCCTCAGTCACTTTTTGTAAGGCCTGGACTCCAGACCCCTCTCCTGCTTAGATGCCCTTCTCTGGACATGCTCCAAGGCCTCAATGTCTTTCTTGCAGTGAGAAGAATGCTGGATTGTGCCTAGTATACTTTATCCTCAACTTTTGTGATTCTTGTGTCTCTAGGGATCATGTGACAAAGATACAGTTTCTAGACACCGTTTTCCACAATGACTCTTGGCCTCTCCTTTCACGGTCCAAAAATCACAAAGCCATATTTATTTTAACATTTTCAGAATTCAAAAATAAGAAGATAAAGAGAGAATAGCGCAAACTACATAGAATAATAAATATATGGTGACAACAGAAGGCTGTTTACAGGATACCAATGGGAGTTCCATCTCAGTAGGGTGGATTGCAAAACAGTAACTCCTTCAAGCTAGGAGAAATAAATTATCCTGATGGTATTTATTCACTTGTAGCATTTCCCTCAGATGCATCCCACTCTTTCAGTACCTCACTTTGTCAGCTTCCCATGCTATGGAACCCAGTGCCTTTCAGGATCTGCTAGAGGAGCAAAAGCTGCAAGATAGAGACAGATACAGGTTAGAGGCCTTGGTTTTGTTTATACCACATCTTCACTGAACGAAACAAAGGGTGCTTCACCTCAGTTAAAGCTGATGTAAGCTGTCTCCATAAAAGCATGGTGGAAACAAGACACTAAAGTCCTGAGCTTAGTACTATCCTTTGTCATCAAAAATTGCTTAGGAAAGGTTCCTATGGCCACTGCAGGGCTTCCTTGTGTCTTCATCAGCCTCATTAAGTGTGTCCTGTCACTCAGCATCCAGCTTTCTCTCTGGTTCTTACTTCAGGGCTTTCCACCTGAGAAAGGCCCTGGGGAAGGACTGTTATTTTACTGAAAGGTAATTCAGGAAAGGCAATAACAAGCAGAGAAATTACATGCAGCATAGTAACTATTATGTGTTTGTTACGCTGTTACCAAAACAAATTAACTGACAGAAACTCCCACAGTTTTGTTTCAGGAAAAAATTTGGTTCTCCAACCTTTTCTAGGTCCAGTTCTTTACAAGACATATATGTCTTGTGCACTACAGATACTACCAAAAGAGAAATGATACACTGACTCATATCCAGTTGACTTTTTTTCTGAAAAGAGGACCAAAAATACTATCTCTAGATGAAGAGGGGGAGACAAAGTATAAGGAGGAAACAAAATATATCTCCCTCTTTTTAGCTCCAACATGATTGCTCTGTGGGTGTCTCCTGATGAAGGGGAGGAGGGAGGGAGATAACCATTATTCTTCCTCCTTACTAGATAGCAAACTGGGACAAGGAGAGTATTTCTCTCCTTCTCTTTCCCCAGTGCACATGCCAAGCAGAATGAATGAAAAGCAAGTAGCCACAATGAATTATTCTATCCCAAAAACAAGGCAAAGACCTGAATCACATTCTGTATGTTCACACTGTATTTTACAGAGGCACAACTCTTAAGGCTCAGCATGTATCTAGCAAAAGACGTATTCAGGCATTATAACTTGAAATTCTATACTGATTATTCTTCGGGGACAATGAGAATTAGAGGTGATATAATTTCAGCCATATCATTCTTGAAGGATCACAAAGGCCTTCATTTGCATTAATTAATCTTCCCAGCGGAGTTGTGTGTAGCTGAGTAAAGAAGAGGGATGAAGAGATTAATGGTCCTGTTTTCAAATGTGGGCTCTCAAATACAAGCAAGTCCCTTTATGCATATACATTTGAAAGCATTTTCTTGAGGACTTCATCAGCCCATGGAATGATGTTACAGCTGCCCTTGCAACACACCTCCACAATGTTGCTTCTGAGCCATAACCACAAAAATACTTTTTCCCTCTTAAAAAAGTTATTCCAGCTCACGAGAAGTGCATTAGTAATTGTAAATTCACCTTGAAAATAATCTGTTTTGAACCAACATTTTGGGAAGCTTTGTTTAAAAGTTCAGAGGAATGTGCTGGTAGTCGTTTTGGGATCTCATTCCTTCCCTCTTTCTGGCTAGACAGGATTTATTTCTTGAGCAACACAGTCTTCAGACAGGGGATTACTGGGCTGGTGAATCCCAACCAAAAGAATGTGCTAATCCTGCTGGTTAAATCCTTTTGGCAAGAGCACTCACTCAACCTTCAGCGTAAAGCACCCAAGACCATTTTGCGGAGGACAAGGTCTGCTGACCTGGTGTGCCTTTGTGGGTGGAGGAAAGACATAACACATAGCAGATACTGAGTGATTGTCCTGAAAGGTCTCACTGATTTTATATAGCTCTGCATCCAACTGGCAACCGTGAAAACAGTGCGATAAACCTGTTCCTCACAGTGCCTTCTCCATGGTTACAGTGATCTAATCCTATATGCAGCTCAGTTGCATAATATTTGCAGGTTGCATAATATTTGGCTCTTTATCTTGAGGCCTGTAGATGTTATACTAGCTTTTGCACTATGTATTTCTTTTCTTTCTCAAGCACTTAAGAAACAAATGTGTAATAGCCTGGATTACCCAAAGGTCATAAAGAGGCTTGGTTTTCCATATTAAAAAAAAAATTATTGCCCATTTAATGGTCTACTTTTTATTCGACTTCCTTCAACCTCATGGAGTTATAAATCTAAAGTATTGAAGAATGCTCTGACTCAAGTTAACATGTTTGATTACTAAAATAATTGTTACAGAAACTCATTAAAAACTGATAGACACATTTCTACCAGTGCCAATGCAATGTGAAAAAAGGGAAAATAGAAAATATACCAGAGGCTAATATGTGGATTTTTCTAAAACTTTTTATTATACTGTCTAGAAATGTTGAGAATTTTCTGTACTTGACTGGCATTTCCAGAATTACCAGGTACCTTTCAAATTGAAAGGTAGGAAGGTTCACAGTCTTTACTGCCATACCGTGAACCATCTGCCTCTGATGCTGTGAGCCAACATAATAAAATAGGAGGCAGTACTTTCAGAGCAGCCATCATCTGTATGTTACGTGAGTATGAACACCACAAGACCTTCCCAGCATAAAGTCTCACACCAAAGATGCCTATGATCTGGTAGACAAAAACGTGCTGCTACCCCAGAAACATTATGTAGCAGCACAGTTAGTTGCCCTTATGAAAAGAAGCTAAATTATTATTGTTCTAGGAACTCAGTGGGAACTGTTTTTCATTGTGTGGCCTGGATTTTAGTGGGATAAGATACTGATGCACAAATTCACAACAGCAACATCAGAGCCACACAGCACAGCCAGCATGGTCTGACCCCATGCATGCTGCTCACACTGGTGTGCCTTGAGTGCCGGTCAGGAGTGCATGGTCAGAGCAGTGTTGCAGGGCTGCAAGGCATCCACCTGCAAAGTCCAGACAAAGGTAGAAAATCCTAAAAATCTGCCCAGACAGGATTTTCATTTGGATAAAGAAGACCTGTCCAGAAGAATTCAGGTTTGCAGTCACATTAGGAAAATTGTCCTGTACTAATCCAGCTTGTTTTATTTGAAGAGTAAACATTTTTATTATGCCAGTACAAAGCAATCCCACTTGTCCAACTGTGCCTACACTAAGCATACTTCATTCCCACAATGTAATGGAATCCCTATACCACCATTCCCAGTGTAGATACAACATGTGTTTCAGTCACTCATCTCCAAAACTGAAAAAAAATCCTTAAAAAAGGGTGTGGTGTGTATTTAGTCATCAAGAGACAAGAACTGACTTCAGATTATCACAGAGAAAGTCCTATTACACAAAGCATTATATAGCAGTATGGAATAATGTCTGTAGATGGTATATGGTTTTATAGAAGCATACCTCACAAACAAAATATGATTGCTTTGAGTATTTGAGAATGATACTGTACTAAATATGTCAAAAATCAAATTCATCTAATATCCAACAGTCAAATATCTCAGTTTAAAAATTTTAAAGAGCATTCTTAATTGTCCTCATGATGTTAGAGAATTTCTGCAGTGACACTTCATGTATTTCAAAGTTTCATGTTATTGTATCTATGTATGGCATGTAGTAGTTCTGCATGAACTCAGAAAGTCATTAAAACAGCATGTATTTCTTTAAATAGAAGAGACAAATAAAAAATGAAAATACAGACTGGTTTCTGAAAGCCTTCAAATAAAAGCTGTGTTTCCTTTTTCTCTGTGTAGCCTGCCATTTCATATTTCTTTTGTAAATAATTCATATTTATTAAATAAATAAATAAACATTATTAAACACCAAGTCCTGTCTGGTTTACCATTTTCTACATATTGCAAATGCTGTTGAAAGCATTCCTATCACCTAATAACTTTTTTAAGATGCAATTTCCTGAAAGATCCCAGCTGAAGAGCAAACTAAACAAATACTGGGGGAGATTATTGTAGGAATACTGTAGACTGTCAATTCACCTACCCTTGGCAAGACCACATCTCTACACAGAACAGCTCATGCTGTGATGGAGCAGCTCAGATTGTGCTTAAAGATGGCACATAATAACCATCTTCCATAAAAAGATTTGAAGTGTGACTTTCTCAGGCACTAGTAAACTCTTGTACTACCTCTGCCATGATTTGAGTAGCACTGACAGCAGCACCAGCCTTCCCAAAAACAAGGGAGACCAGCAATGGGCACAAGGGACCTGTCTGTGTGCCACCAAGGAAGCCTCCCATCAGCCTCAGCTTCCCACACTCACTTCTCCAGGCCTGGATCTTCCCTGCCACACATGCCTCAAAATGCTCTCACGCCCACTGGATCCCTGTCTTGTTGGCATGAAGGCCACGTGTCTGCCCATGCAACTAGCCTTTTGATGGGTGTGACACAAGCAATTAACCCCTTTGGCAGATGCAGCATCTGTGGGTTTGAGGGAGTTAAATGAATGGCTGATGTGCTGTTTAGCCTTCATTAGCCTGAGGCATTGGATTACAGTGTTATTTAAGGCCTTGCTCTTGTCTGTATTGGCAGAAACTTGCAATTTAAAAAGAAGGTTGCTGTCAGACACCCTAATCCTGGCAATAAGAACAAACTCACCTGATTAAACCCAACTACATAAACAGATTAAGCAGCTGTCATGCACCTACAAGCAATGTATAATATGAGATGACATGATATCATAAACAGCATGCATATTGTTTGGAAACTTCTATCTCTTCAGGTTGAGATCAAATATTTATGAAACACACAAAGGCTGACTTTTATTCAGCCATTGTCTCTGTTTCTCCAGGACAAACACTCATTCAGTAATTCTTCACACATGTTCCATTCATTCAAGCTTCACACACACCTTGTACACTGTGGGTCAAATTCTCTTCTCAGCTGCCTTCTTTGCAAACCATTGGAAAGCAATGGATGTGGAAATGATTCACAAGCAATGAAAGCAGAGATGTGTTTCTTTTTTTTGACTGGGAAAAGGCTTTGGGGATTATAAGCATGAATTTCAGAAGAATCTGGGCTATGATACAATGACTTTTCAAGAGGATTTAAGAAAAATGTATCTACATCCTCTTGCCATATGCTTTCTGCTACAAACATCTGGTTCCAGTGAGATCTCGTTGTGGGATATTTTGTAATGCAAAAACGTGTTAAGTGACTTTTGCTCAGAGAAAGGTTTGGTCACGTACCCTTTATCCTCAGAGCTATATGTACAGTAAGGCTCCAGTCTGTTCACTACACGTCTGGGGACAATTAAATATCTGCAACCAACCAGGAGGCATTGATCTTAGCAGGAATAACAACGAGGCTGTAGACAGACAGATTGGAGTTTGTTGTGAGATCTGGGTAAGCTACAGCAATATGGAGGAGAATCCATGGCACAGAAAACAACACAGTATATCATGTGCTAATGGTATCTTTTTTTTTTTCTTTGTTTGCTAACTGCTTAGCCAGATATGCTTTCCTCTGAAACTGTAGCATGTGGCAATTAAAGCAAGGCAAAAATACAATTTTTCCTTAAGAAGTCACTGAAACTTAAATCTGTTCACTGACAAAATTTATTCATGATCTCTGGTAGTTTCTGGCTTAATGGACTGATACTTGAGGGTTTTATATGCATTCATTTAAAACAATATGTATTCTAAATATATATATAATGAATACACACAAATGCAGCTCCAGATTTTCAGTCTTGATTTCCTAAGTGGAATGATTGTTATTTGCAAAAATTAGTTGTCCGCTACGTCGAGGGAAATCAAAGTGCTTCAGGGAAAATCAAGCTGGACGCTCAGAACCTGAATGCCTCACAGCACAGGCCCTAATGCTTTTTATGAGTTTTTGCCTCCAACAGAGTCACTTGGCAATGAGTTCCCAGCATTATTCCTATGCAAAAGCATTGCAGGCTTGTCAGTCACCCTTAACAGCTTTTTTCCCACTGAATAGAGAAGATGATCCATAGTTGGGCCTTACAGTTCATTATCACATAGAAATCCTCTTGTCATAATCCCATATAGACTGCAAGTGGTTTAGGGTTTAAATCAAATAAGGATGCCCTGTTGCCATTTTTTTTCTGATCTGAGACAGCTGGATGGGTGCCACAGGTGACATCTGGTGTGATTAATACACCGAGGAGATTGGAGGACTAATGAAGCAACAGAATTAGTTTTGAAGAAATCTCCTGAAAGTGATTGAAAGCTATAAAAATACCCAGAACAGAAAGGTTTGCTCTGGAGAGGACTGAGATTAGGTTTGTGGCAGAAATATTTGCCCAAGCTGGACGTTAAGAGTAGCAGGATGGTCAAAAAGGAGAGTTTTCTTGGTTTCAGAGCCAAAGAGGACTGAGATGCAGGGATCAGTGGAGAAACCAGACTGATGGAGCTGCTGTGTTGCCCACTCATGTTGCTTTTAAAAAGAGGCATAGTGTTTATACTGGTAGGTGTTTTTGAATAGAGTTGTGTAACCTTCAGATTCTGAAACCAGGTTGACCAAGTTCATCCGTCCATATCGCCATGGGAGATCAGAAGGAAAAAAGAGGTTTTGATAGCACATCTTTTGTGAAAGTCACACAAATATAACAATTTCATCTATGATTCAGCTTAACTGGATTCCTGTAAGTTTCCAAACATGCTGCCAAGACCAACTTTCCTTCAAAATATTTGGCACAGGGGAGATGGTGGCCTATGAGGTGAAGAAGTTAGGGTCTTTCAAATGCAAGTCAACTCTGAAACCTAATAGTGCTAGATTAACTTTAGGCACAGAGTTTTGAAATATGACTTCTTCCCAATAAAAACATTAAAAAATTAGGAAAATCTGTACAAACCACAAGACCACCAGCTCACTGTGGTTTTATAAAATAGGTGGAAGTGACCTACTGAAGTGAGCCTGCAGAACTGAGCAGATATTTCTTCTTTCTGTTACAATTTTGAATAGCTGCAAGAACATCGTGGCATTAGGGCATAAATTCAAGTGCCTAAATATGGGTGAATAGTGCCATTTCAGATGATTCCTGGTACTCGAACACCCATGTTAGCTGACAGATTAAATGGGAAATGCATGGCCTTTTGTAATGAGGCAGGACACCATGGGACATTTAAATTGTGCTGGACACATATGTTTGGGTACCCAAATCACTCCCTAGGTGTCTTAGAGTGGGACTGACATGGCAGCTTGCCCTTCATGCTGTTAGTAATCCATCCTTGAATGGTTTGACTGTATTCCTGAAGGTGATTAGCAGGTCTAAGGTGAACTAGCACAAGAGTTCAGCAGCATAGCAGTGTGATTAAATTTCTGACCCCAGGCTCATTCAAAACTTCATTGCTAGCACACACATTTCACACTCCACTTACATGTGGGAGTACATGGTGAGCCCAGCCCACAGTTCTCCAGTAGAACTGGAAGCACAACCAGAGCTGTGGAAATGTATTCTGTTCCTTGGGAGGCAGATGAGGTTCACTGTAATCCCATGCCTGTTCCTCAAACATGTGTTCCAGCTGCCTGTCGTTTCCCCAGATGTTTCTGTTGTATCACATCTGTCCCTTTGCTCATTTAACCACTCTAACAAATGCATAAAGTGTTCCGTCTTTATATATCTATGTATCAGGAGAAACACATTCTCTATGCCAGAAGTGGTCTAAGCTAATTACTGTGGCTGCCTTTAAACAGATTAAGAGCACTGGGGCAGGCAGCTCCTATCTCTGAGACAGAAGAGAGTGACATCTCAAGCTTACTTCCCACTTGAGCTGTGCAAGTCCCCTCCATCTGCATGGCTAGAGTGTGGTGCTTAGCCTGGGGTGAGCTCCAGCCCCCACTGACTGCATCACTGTGCTCAAGAGCTTCTCCCTGGGTGCTTCCAGTGCTAAGCCTCAACCGCAGGCTCAGTACAGCACTAATGCAACCTTGTCAGTCAAGGAGAGAAGTATTATTACTCAGATCAAAGTCAGGATTACTTTCCTGTTCTGAGTCACTGTGAGAATTATTACTCTGTATCTTGTCTGTCATATTAAAGTTTTGAGCGATTTTAACTCAAAATAAAACATTTAAACTAGTGCAATTAATGCATTTAACACATTTCAGCATTTAAAATGTTATCTTTGACTATGGCATGATTAAAAAGAAATATATTCAGACTATAACTTTATTCCAAGCATTAAACCATGTATAAATTACAAGCATTCTGGACAAGGGGATTATAATGTGATCTCAAATTATTAAAAGGCTTTAACATACTGAGAGAGTTCTCAGCCTTTGGCGCTGCTAACGTAGAATTTTTCTGTGAAGCTTAAACAACTTTTTTGCAGATTCTCCTATTTTATTTTCTTTGATCATATTTCTGCTTTTGTAGCAGCAAATGGAAGGGATACAAGCAGAGCACTGGAATGCTTGGGCTGGCCAGGCAATAAAACAAAGTGTCCTGGCTTCAAATTGTACCATTTCATTGTCTCTCAGTTGCCTCTCAGCTATTGAAAGCTAAGACATTGTCCTTAAGAAAAGATTCTTATGAGAAGTTCTGGTATGGCTTTCTACAGCATTTGCCACTTGGAAAGGTCAAGTTCCCCAACTAAATAAACCAAAACAAACCCCAAATTCTAAATGGAAAATGTAGATGACTGAAAAAACAAACAAACAACATTTATAGAGCATGATGTTGTCCATGCTGACAAGAAAATAAGAGCAAGCAGAAAGCAAAAGAGGACTTATCCTCTTATTTCTCCTAGCAAAAGGGACTCTGAGCTACAGAGGAGAGGCTATTACCTGATCCAGTGGTCAAAATCACTGTCAGGCTGAGGACAGAATGTCCAAGAGAGGCTGGGATAGCTCCACTGCTGCTGTCCCAGCAAAAGAACAGCAGCCAGCAATCTCAAGATAAGGCCAGCAGTGAAAGGGCAGCCCATGTGAGTTCATGGATCTGGGGGTAGGGCAAGCGAGTCAGATGATAATTTGCACTCCAGGCAGTCCATGGAGAATCTAGGACAAAAGGATTTTTCAGGGCACAAATGCTACATCTGCTTTTATTCAGGTTATCAAAAGAGTGCTAGGCTAGATTCTTAAACCCCCTGAAGTTTACAGTTCAGGCAAGATACAGCAAAGCAAGCATAGGAAAGAAGGCCAGGGGGCCTCTGCAACAAGGGAGACTCAGTGAAGCTGCCCTAGAATTCGCTGCAGAAGGAGTCAGCACACAGAGTGTGAGACACCTTTTGGAAAACAGAGAGCTTTTTAGACACTGAAGTTGCAGATCCAGGCATTTAGCCATCTCTGCTGTCTTTATATCACCAAGCATCTTGCACAATGACCATAATGAGCACCTGTAGTAGCTTTCTATCTCCTTTTTGCAAGACATTCAAACACAGGAGGATACCCGAAGCAGACCCTATTGCTTGTGTCCTTCATAAAAGAACAGCTGGGCCATCACAAAACAGCGTAGCTTCTATACTGTATTCTTTCTATAGCTATCATTCATTAATGTGGCACCTTGCCTTCCTTGCTTCATGGATACATCTTTCAAATGAGGCCAATGACAGCATGGACAAAAACTGAACACACAGGTGCTTCATTGTGTAATATGCTGAACAAGAAGCACACCTTTGTACCGAACGTCTTATCTATGGTACCAGAGCTTAAAGCAAATATGAATAAATTTAACTTTGCTTCACTTCCTAGGGAGTCAGATTTCTCTCTGTTTTGTAGAGAGGTAAAGCTAGGCACAAAGGGCAAGATTTTCAAAGATGCTGAAGTGCCTGAAGATGGAGAAATGCCTTTTGGGATTTGCAAAAGTGCATATGCAGAGTAGGTACCTGCCTCCCACTGAGATCAGTGTTTTGTATCCGTTCAACAGATGCAAATCTGACAGCTGGCTCTGTTAGAACAATATTTGCTGAGGGTAAACCAACTGCACACAACAGAGAACGCACACAGGACCCATGCTCCACTTTTCTTCTGAGACAGGGCCAGAGTGACATTCACGTGAGGGAGAGATCTCAGGCTTCAGCCCACACGTGGCTTCTATCAGAGCTGATTGGGCTGCACTATGCTTGTCTGCTTTCTTGCTACACCCCACCCTCTCCAGGAACTCGCACAAGTCCCTCTCAGGAGCCTGCTAGTATTTATCCTAAAGCAGTCGCCCTTAGCAATCTTGCATGCCTTTTTCTTGCACAGTCACTCAGCAGCTAGTCACAGATTAGCCTTCTGCTTGAAATAGTTACACTAACTTTTAATCTCTAAAGATCTAAATAATTGTGAATGCATCAATTTTAGGTATCCAACCTCTGGCACCTTCAGGAAAGTATAGCCAGAGGCAACCGCGCTGGGCCTCTGGAGGCCTGCATACAGTCCTGTCACCTGCTGATGATTTTCTGTATAGATTTAGCAACTCTCTAGGAAGAACTAATTCACAAAAAGACTGGGATATCTCACATAGTAACTTAAATATCAGCAAAATTCCTGTTGTGTCTCTGGACATGCCATGAGCTGCTTTTGCCTGCTGTTACTTTGCAACATCACATCTACATGACAGCCATGTCTGCTGCCACTCTGTCACTAGAAAGAATCAATTGGTTTAAATCAGAAGGTACCTTAAAAACCACTCAGCTCTAGCCGCCCCATGTCACGAGCAGAGCTGCCACCCACCAGCTCAGTCTGAACAGTGCCCAACCCAACTCAGTTTTGAGCACCTCTAGTGATGAGGGATCCGTAACCTCTGTGGGCAGCAGTGCCAGTGCCTCATGGCTTTCTGAGTAAAAAATTTCTTCCTGATATCTAACAAAAGTTTCCCTCTTTTAGTTTAAAGCCATTTCCATTTGTCCAGCCACTGTCAGACCACACTGGAAGTTGGTTCCCCTCCTTCTTGTAAGCTCCCTTCAAGTACTGGGAAGCCAGTGATCCCAGAGCTTTCTCTCTGGACAAGCCCAGCTCCCTTAGCCTTTCTTCACGAGAGACATGCTCCATCCCTCTGATCATCTTTGTGGGCCTTCTTCGGACCTGCTTCAGCAGCTCCGTATCCTTGCTGCATTGTGGGCCCCATGCCTGGACACAGTACTCAAGATGGAGCCTTACAAGGGCAGAGTAGTTTTCAAAGCATCATGCCTCATCTTCAGTGACATGATAGTCTGATAGGCAATCAAAGTACATAAGAGTAAGAATAAATCTGGAGCCGAATGGAATGGGGAAGACCCTACTTCATGGCCCTGACCTACAAACTGTTTGTATACTTTGTCCTGTGGCTTTTTAAGGCATTCTTCAGCTTTATAACAGCAGTTTCTATTTTATGAGTAATCTGAGGCAAATAGTACCTCAACCAATGGTTCCGGCCAAAGGATGATTTTCTCACTGGAAACAGTGAGAGAACCTAGACAGCCTTAGTGCTGTACCTTTTTTGTGTGCTTCTGACAGAGTTTGCTGGCTCCAGGGCTTGTGTTACAGACACAGCTAAGCTTGCTCCAACCCTCCCAGGCTGGAGCGCTGGTGTGTAATCCTGAACTGGATACTTACTACTGAAAAACACACTCAGAGCAAGGAGTGAAAACAACAATTGAAAAACAGCCTACAGCAAAATTCATTACCTGTGGATTCAGTGCTAATGTTCCAGGGTTGTACATGCTGTTCAGTATTTTATCTGCAGTCACAACAGATATGTGAGCTCACAAGAAAATGTCTTTCTTTGCCATGAAATTTCTGATAGTTCTTATTTAGACAAAAAGAAGAAAAAAAAAAAGAGACAAATAAATTTAGAAAAACATCCTACTTCTCACTTTTGTGGTAACTGAAACAAAAACCCAAGTACATTGGGAATGGATGTTCCTCAATGCATGCACATGGGATGGCTTGGCACTAGATTCAAAGGGGTGCTCACTGCTGGTGCACTGCATGGCTTGCATGGGAATGGGCCACTCATTGGCAAGCCCTCCTCTTTTGTTCAGCCACATGAACTTAAACAAAGTCTGGAAGACTGAAAAGACAATATTGAAAAACAAGGAAAGAACTTTAATTACATACTCATCACTGTACTTAATAAATGTCAAAAAGACACTGTCAAATTCAAAACACATTTGAAAGCACAGTATTACTATTGATTGTCTTTGTTTTAGAAGACAGAAAAAAAATTAAGACTTATTTACTTTTCTCTGTCAATAGTATTCATTCATTGTTAAGGATTTATATATTTAATTCATTGTGAACAGCAAAACAAGCTGTTTCTCCATTCCTTCCCTCTATCTACTGTTTTCTGTTTACTGGAAGTAAACAACATGAAGCCTTTTCATTTATAAATCCTTTATGATTATAATCTGTAAAATCTCTTTAAGAGAAAACATCTAATTTATGTCAAGTCCATATCTCTACACACAAGGAGACATAGAAATACAGGAACGGTATCTTGAACTTGCATGACCTGATGTCCAGACAACAGTTCCTGTTATCCAGAGGGCTATGATCATCAGCAGACAGGGGTCTCACAACAAAATGAAAAGGAAAAACAAACATCAATGTTAACTTCTGTGCTTTACCTGGGCAGCTGAGGTGAAGTGTGTAATAAAATATTTCTGCAATTATTAAAGCCTTGACTAACAAAAGACACTCAAAGAAAAACACTTCTCAGCTTAAATTCAAGTGCTAGCTCCTGATCTTATCCACAATACATCACATGTGCTGATTAAACATCAGAAAAGCAGAGAGAAATTCTTCTTCAGTCATGTTGCTTACAGATGATTATAGCAAAAAATCTGTTCTCAATTTAGTTCTAGTCAAAATGATGGACCATACTTTTGATTTGATGACACTAAGAGACACTAAACCATATAAACAGGGCATTTTCATCTTCTGAGGACAGAACCACCGCAAGCCTGGCAGTTTGATGCAGGAAGGGTGTAAAATGAAGCCCTGTGTTAGTCGCTCTCAGTACCAATTTCCTCCCAGGTCCCTCCCCTCTGCTATTAACACAGTGAAATTTTCCTCAGCATGGCAGCCTGTTCCTGGCTTCCCAGTATAAGGGACATATATATCAGAATGTTTCCTAACTCTATCTATTAAAGATTCCATGAGCTTGCCCCTGGCATGAGACTGCATAATTCTGCTGACAAATGGTACATGCTGCTCTAAAAGGCAAGCAATGCTACCCACTGTTGCTGGCTGCAAATCTGCCCCAGTATCATTAGAGCTTTCAGGTGGGCTTCATCAGTTGTAGTCATCTTATCAGCTAGGCACAGCCTATCCTAATTACTTGATAAATATTCTGGCATCCCAGTATCACTATCAAGAGATTCAAATCATGCCCAGAACATACTTCCGCTATTACTACCAAGTTATTGGCAATGACTCCTTCACTTATCTCTGTAAGCAGAGGCATTGAACAGTTTCTTTTATGTCTCCACTCCTGGCCACTGAGAGCAGGATTGATAGCAAAATGTCCTCTACCTGGATGGGAAAGCACATTGCCCATGCAAAATCTGAAGAACAGATTTAGTCTGTGTGAGAAATCAATTTTGCACCATCCCCTCCCTGGCCTGCTAATGTAAACTTGAGCTGCACCTGATTTCTGAATTACTTGCATGGGAGCACCTCTGTCCAAGCCTCTCACAGCCACCCGTATGTGTCACGGCCTTCAAAGCAGAAGAGGGTTAGACAATATGTTTGTTTATTTTTATACTCTGTGCATCGCAAGCTGACAAAATGTATGTGACACATACTTTGGCTTTGGTTAGAGAAATATGGTGACTGTACATCCATAAAGATTTTCAACCTTTCCCATGCTAGACATTCATCTTTAATTTTCCTCATATCCAGCTGAGCTCTAGCTGAGATGCTTGCAGTAGCAAAATGATTTCTGTCATCATGGCTTTCTTTGTCCCAGTATGGAAACAATGAAGAGACAGGATGGAGGAACATGAGAATAGTGGAGCAGACATGAGGTGTGGGAAAGAAAAAGTGAGATGTCTCAAGATAGTAAATTAAAGGAAGAATTGAGTCAAGGAAAAATAATAAATGCTGGGTAAGATGAGATGGAGTTAAGAAAAGAAGTAATGCCTAAGATATACACAAAAGAAAATTGCAAAATGTAGATAAGGAAATAAGGCTTAAACTGTAGCCTTTTTCAATTTTATGTTAGATTAGCACAATAAACCATGTACCTCAGCACATGAGATCATGTGGCCCCATGCCATGTGAAGATGACTGACAGGTTAATCAACTGACATCACAAGAAACAGACAAGTAAAAGAAAATCATATTTAAAGTGACAGAATAATTACTTTCACCATCCCTCACACAGGCCCCCTCAGGCAGGAATCTGACTCCCATAGCAAAAGATAGGGAGGGCTATCACCACGTACAGAAGTATTTTCCTCCCTTGTTACATTCTGAGGCATTTCTTCCATTCTTTGTGTCAGAAAACCATGAGAATGGAATGTATTCTATGATCAACCTATAGCCAGGATGAGCATTTCCAGCACCAGAGAATCATTCAGTAACATCTGCAATCAAGATGTTTCCGGATGAGCTGTGTTGTGTTTTGTTGTGGTTTTTTTTTTTAATCTTCACACTCCATAATCTTTGTGGTTGATATAGAGAGCTGTTTGTATTATGCAGGGGTTTCACTTGAAGAATGGAAACAGGCACTGGTATTTCCAACTCTTCCAAGTCATCCTGTTGTGATGGGACTCAGTTGTGAGAGAGACTTTAAAAGTGCAACCAACCAGTTGTAGTCACCAGTACAACTGCTTGGTACTTTTCAGATTCAGACCTAGTGTGAACATTTATAACCATAACCTGATGATTTGAGGTGATAGCAATTGATGTGCCAAGTTGGATCTGACTTCTGGTAGCGACTTGCACTTTCAACATGGTTAAGACCTGCCTTTGGTTATAGGGAGATTAGCTAGCATGGGAAGTGATACATCTATTATTAAGCTTATAATAGGTAAAAAGTGTCATAGTTTCTATGCACAACAGATCTGCAATTTTTCCAAATTGAATTTCTGACAGAGAATGTATATTTCCCTTCAAAACAGTGAAGTTAAATAACTGCCAGCTTAAATTATCTTACATTCTAACATCTACCTTACTGTTAATTTTATTTTGGATGTTTAGGGAGGTAACATCTTCAAAATGTGGAACATCCTGCATGTATTTGATGTTTTCGCTTCGTTTGAGGTCTGGGTGGAAGTGACTGAGTAGAGATATGACAGACACTGAGGCTGCCAGAATGTTTCCACCACAACAGTCTGATGTGCAGCTTCCCATGCTTGCAGGGGTGGGTGCTAGATAAGGAAATAAGTGCCTTTTTCCATCCTTTTCTGTAACAAAGAATTGGCCCCAGCCTGGTTCCTCTCTCCACCAACCTGCTTCCTGTGTTTTGTGCAGATGAGGATCCTTTATCCCCTCACACCCTGCCAACAGCTCCCACGTTCCCCAGTTCTCCCATCTCTGCCTGCACTACTCACAGATTGGCGGCTGATTCTTCCCAGCTGGACTGCTGCCACAATGGCTTGACTCAAGATGCAGACAGACAAGGAAGTCTTGTCGAGGTAGACAACACAACTCCCCCAGCAAGTTAGTCAGGCTCTGGAATAGACAAAACTCAGTTGCTTTTCCTCACTCTGCTTCAGATCTCTTCAGAAATTCCTTCTGAATAATGAAATAGAAAGGAACACCCTTGATATGAGACTGCTGTCCTATCATACACTACAGAACTGCAGAACAGTAGGCTTTTCTTTGATGCCCCTTCCCATCACCCACATCTAAGTTTAGCCCTTATAATCACACAGATCCTCCTTTCAGAATGAGGGGAGAGGGGCTCAGAGGCAAATTACAAACCACAGTGGGATATTTTCTCTGCATAAATGTTCTCAACCTCAGAGTGATCAGCCAAGCCCAAGAGAGATGCTTCACCAGTCAACATGTCATGGCAAAATCTGACAGTACAGAGCGTTCGGCTGTTTATTCAGAGAATATATTTGAATAATGAGTACATTCAAGAAACCATGCTGCTGCTATGCTCATGGAAAAAAGAGCAAAAGGCTAACTTTGCCAAATAAATTATGTGTTGCAAATTATTTTTTTTACTCAGAGCTCCATGTGTCCCAGGAGTAAAGAGCTAGCAAAGAAACTCTTTACCCAGGCAAGTGGTAACTTGGTAAACAGGGTTTCCAACTCAGAATTCTAACATAAGCACAAGTAGAAGTATCTTGCTTACAGAGTGTCCAAATACAGGTGGTAAAGACTTCTCACAAAATAAATGAAGACTTTTAGGATACTCAGTATAGAACCTCCTTTTCATCCACGGAGAAGCTGTTTTCAAAACATATGAAGCATAACTTTGATTTGTATGTGTATTTACTGGAATAGGGAGAATTTTCTCCACTTCTATTTGCTTCATCTTAGGTGCCTCTCCATGATTCAGGTGTAAGTGCTCCTCCAGGATCTAGGTGTTAAATTTCTGAAAGTCCTTGGCTTTTGATTTAACTTGCTGAAAGCTTCAGGTAGATTTTCCTCCTCCATAAAAAACATCCACAGTGAACTTTCCGTGGTGACATAAGTACTTTTCCTCTGCAAAACCAGTTAGCTGTGTGAATTCCTTGTTTCAGACACCTCAGATTTCCTACATGATTAATAAGTAAAATTTCCCCCTTCGTGGCCCAAAAAGTAACACATATGAGAGCACCAAGTGAGAGATAAAGCCTCCAGAATGTGGCAATCAAGTTTTCCCAACAGAATTATTTCTCAGAGAGTTTTTCATTAAACATCATGTTCCATGTGGACTGTTAGTCCCTTTCCTTTTTTTTTTTTTTTTTTTTTTTTTTCCAGCAGCAAATCTGCTTTTTTGAACCAGTTCTAGATGATTTTCTTCCTTTTGGATTCTGTATAGGAAAGGTCAAGAATCCCTCTACTCAAATACTTCTCAGTATCTTTCCCTGTTACTTTACTTTACCCTTTCTTTTCCCACTATTTCTTATCTAGACCAAAAGCAGAGAGAGAAATTAATTGACAGAAATTACCATTTTGCTTCTTGTCTTGCTTCTTGTAGCCTCAGGCCATGCCTGGAGCTGCTGGCAAATACCTTACAGCAGACCATGTGTGAATAGTCAGGATAGTTCCCACAGTAGTTGTGGTATCTCCAACTCCAGTTTGACAGGGTGGAAATAGGCCTAAGGAGCTCACAGTGTCCTTGCTAGTGCTGCTTTCAGCAGCTGTTCAGCGACACATTATCACACTTTTTTTATCTTCTGGCCTGTGAGGGCACTTTTCACAATTTTAATGATCCTGACTAAACCTGCAAGCTCAATCATTGTGTTCACTACCCTACTGTTTACCTTCCCCTATGACTTCAGACCTAAACACAATAAAATAGGATGCTAAAGGCTTGGTACCAGAGAGCTATCATTGCACTTTCAGAGGTAACTCTTTTTTCAAAAGTATGTCTGCTTAGGGGATTACTTCAAGATTTGGAGTTGCATTTTATGCCACTCTCTCAGATTGTGGCCTATATGTGTGAATGTAAGACATTTTTCTTGAATAAAAGCTTACAGAAGATAGATAGTTTCCTCATGCCAAAGTATACCCAGTATCCTCTAGCTCATCTCATTGTATTTCATTGTCTCTCTACAACTGTGGGTCTCATTTTGTAATCCTCCTGTGTGGCCTCTCCTATGCTTCCTTACATGGCTGTTATCACATGCCTGCCAAGTCAGGCCCTACTGGATGGATGGTGCTAATGGGGCTGAGCAGTTTCTCTTTCTGTTATCCGATGGTACATTGGCTCTGAAAATGAGAATGTGGATTGCTAAGGAAAAAATGATTGATCATTTATAGTTTACTCTTCTGCCACAGTGGGTGAAACAATTTGCAAAAGGCATGAACACTTCTGAGCAAGAACAATGAAGAAGTATTATTTGTGTGCAGGCTTCTCCATAGACTATCTTTGATGCCAACTTAAAATGTTCCCAGTCAGTGATGCATGGAAAATGTTCAGGATGCAGTAGACAGTTCTGAAAACACCAGAACCAATCACCTGGGAAACAAGAAAAACAGAAAGTGAAGTCAAAAAGTATTTCAGCTATTAAACAAACACCACCCACCTGTAGGCAAGTGGCTAGCAGCCTGAAGCAATATGTGTAAATCCTTTTTAGAAGTTCCAATATTTTTTTTAATGTAAGGGAGAGAATTAGTTCCTCTCATATTCTTTGTGGGTTACTTAAAATTGGCTGCACAGCAGTAAAAATACAATCCCAACCCCAGGTTATTTCATTTAATTTTTATGTTGATGTTGAAATGACTATGGGTTTGTGAGTCAAGTTGGGTAGAATCTAACACGATAGAAGAACTCAAATCCTCAGCTCAAAACTGGCAACAAATGAGAGGTGTGCTTTTCATACTTCACCCTCAGTCTCAGGGGATCTTGAGCCCTTTTGAAATAATCAGTAGCAAGTATTGCAGTTGTGGAAAACCAAACATAAATCACAGGATAATGGAGGAGGGTCAGGTATCAGCTCCTTCAAATGGTGCCTACAGAGCTAGTTATCTTTCCTTTGATTTTGTTCTTCTCCTACATTGGTACAGGACATAGTTTCATTTCAAGTAATATTATATTTTTTAATACAAGTTTAAATTCCATACAGAAGACCCAGAGAGAGGGGTCCCCATTACGAATGCCTCAGCCTGACTCAAAGTTCCATGTCGTATATTAAATTATTTGGGTGACAACAGAAGTAATCAGCTAAAAGGAATAAATGAAACTGATTGTCAGAGCTACTTCTTTATCTCTGAAAAAGATGGCTATCACAGCACTGCCCTTACCTACCATCTCTCTTGAAATTGGCCAGATAGAGGTTTTTACCAAAGACTTGAAGATTCCCTTGTAGTAGCTTTCATTATTGGAAAGCCTTGTTGCTGTCGCCCACTGTTGGCTGTGTGAAGGAAAGGGACCAAAATTTTACATGGCTTTACAGTAGAAAGTACATCTTGGTTGACTTTAAATTTCTTTGTTATCATAGATAGAACATAGTTCTTGAATATTTGTTCTGCAACACAGTAATTTGTGTGCATCTGCATGGCCATGTATGGCTAAACTGTTCAAACATTAGCAACACTCCCAAGTGCCTCGGGTTCTGGAATCTGAGGGGCGGTGGAGAGGCTGCAAGTTTTCAGTCCACCTGATAATTATGCCTCAGAGAAAGTCGTTCACTTTGATTTTCCCAAAACTGAGGCACCTAAAACTCATGGCACTTATGGAAAATGTGGATCTAAATGTGTAACGATTGTGTTCTGGTTTATTCTGAAATGTGTGTACAAACCACAATAGAAAATTACCCCTTCATTAACACCAGTAAAAGTGGTGATAATAATAAGCCTTCAGTGCTGCTTCTGAAAGGGAATTGCTCAAGGTTAAGAGAGGTAACCTTTGAACTGGTGTATGTTTTCAAACCAGAAAGATTAAAAGGTCAAAGTTGAAGAGTATATATTTTAAATAGCACCAGATGGCTGTGGTGCAAACACAAGGCTGAATTCAAGCTGCTCTGCAGTTAAAGCACATGCACTCACAGGGACCCCATGGGTGAATTACAGCCTCTGTACATTCTGGGCTGTCCATTATCTGATATATACCTGTTCCTGCTCAGTAGTTGGCTGGGGACAACTTTTCTTTCTTAATGACTGTCGGATGAATAGGGCCGATTCTTCAGACACGAGAGCCATTCCCAGGGCCAGCAAAGAGGACTGGATGCATGTCCAAGGACCGAGGTTATCCCACAACCCAGTGGTTTTCAACTTTTTGATTCGTGGACCCCTTACTAATTAACTTGGAGAGGAGGAAACCTCAGTGAAAATTAATGTATGTGGATTGCTCTAGAATATTTATGACTTTGGTTTTTGCAGTTACCTTTTGCAAATAATTTCAAAGCTCTCTACAGACCCCAGACCAAGACCGTCACTGAAAACAGCCTCTTTCTCACTCCACCTAGTCCTCCCTTTGCAAAGCCTAGTAGTTTACCTTAAAAACATCCTCTCCCAATTTCACTGCTTACAAAAACGAATGCAGCTGTTCAGATTTGATTTTACCTGGCACAGAAGGTTAACTTAATTTCTTTTGCTCTTTAGTTCTCACATTTATGTGTCAGCAGATATTTGGTTTGCTTCCTCCCCCTCTCTCCAGTCATTTTTCTCTCAGACAGCTGTACAAAACTAGCTGTAAATTATTTGGTAATCACTCAGGACTTTTTTTCCTCAGGCTTATGGTACAGCATGATCCTATCAGCTTGTTGTCTAATCTGAAAAAATCTTTTTCCATGTGGGAAGCATTCTATATGCTGATCAACTGGATTTATTGCCTACTAAATTGACAGTTAACTTGTAGGAATAATCACAAGGAAGAATCTAGATTATGTGCTATGTGGTCCTATTTCTTTCCAGATCAGTCTTAATTCTTTGGTCTCTAGTAAAATAGTCTTACCCTTGCTTAGAATGCTGAAGAGAGATCTGCCAGAGAGATCCATTAAAATATGAAGTGAGAAAGTCAGAGTTGAGGTTGAAGAACAGCCTCCTCAGAAACTCTGCAAGCTATTGTCCTTTCATAAAAAATCTTTTTTGTTAGCCTCCCCATTTCTTTATTTTTTTTTATTCTTTTATTGAAAGCACTTTGAACAGGGTCCATTTGTATCACTGTGTTTGTATCTCATACAACAACAAAATCTTTGAGCACTACTGCAATATAAATATTAAAGGAGAATAATAATTCCTAGGTTGCAGTCCTTTCAATTCAAGATTTTTTCAATACCTGCCCTCAGTCAGGTCTCTGGTATGATAGAGTTTACTAGCAGGTGAATAATACAATACAAAGCCATAAAAGATGCAAAAAAATATTGTTTTCTAAGAAGTAATTTCATTGAGAGGAAAGCTCTGGCTTTCCCCAGGAAACAACATAGACAAAATAAATTAATATTCCCTGCAAAATGATAAAAAAAAAGTATCTGTGACTTTAGAAGTGGAACTTTTATGTCTTGAAGAACACATTCTTTGTGAAGTTAGTTCCTTGCCAGTTATTTTGCATGTCTCTTCAATTTCTACCACTATTTCACAGGACATGCACTGGAACTATGTATTTAATAACTGCATCAGCCTGTCTTGGATTGTACCAACCTCTTTGTTCATTTCACCAGTTCTTGTCACACAGGATCAGAATAAAGTGAAGAATTTGTCATTTAGAATTTTTGTTATCCCAAGCTATTTACTTTGATATTTGCACATAAATGAGATTACTGTCACGTGTGTAAACACACAGATTTTAGCCTTCCTCCTCTTCTCACTTATTTTGTTTCCAGATGTTCCAGGGCAAGAATCGTGATGCTACAGTGATGTTCATAAACTGAGACATAAGTGAAGTCTTTCTGAAACATTCCCTGTTGGAAGATTTTCTATATGCCAGTGTAATGACAAGGGATTCCTGCAGCTCTCACAGAAATGTTACATTTAATGATGTTGGGATGTGTATTTACATAGAAATCCTACTATTTCTTATGCCTCTAAGAGAAATTCTCAAACCTACAGTTTCAAGCAGCCCTACCATTAACATCACATATATTAACAATAAATCTATATCTTAATTATTGTTTGAACTTAAATCTGTTTCTGATCTGGAGGTAAGCTTGGAGGAATTCTTCTGAAATGAATGTAGTTTTCTACCTCCAAGAAAACCTATAATAATACCTTAATCTAGTCTTGTATATTGAAGTGCAAAGGTGAAGATACAGATTGTATTCATGTATACTTATTTATATATTCACATGATTTTATGTATTGGAACATTTTAATGTAGATAAGGAAATAATTCATATATTGCATAACTCACTTATTCCCTCTAGAATTTTATAACTTTAAATCTGTCTTTTGGAGAATAAAAAGGCTCATACCTTAAGACTAAAATAAGTTGTTGTGTAGAATTGTAATCAGAAAGATTTGCTAATGTTAGCATGCATTCTGCATATCTTAAATGTGGTTTCAAGGTTATCCAGCAGTTGAAGAGAGCTAGATTTCACTATTTGACCTTCCAAAGAAATCAGCCATGCTAAAAAGGATAACAACATTTTTTTGAATTCCATTATCAAACCCTTTTTTTCACATAACTACACTGCTACAACATCTAAGACCGTTTTCAAAAAGAACGTATCTTAAGGATTGTACTATTTAATTTTTTTCCTGACTTTATGTATGCAAATGAAGACATACTTGTCAGCAAGCTGTCATTTACTGGTAGGTGAATCCTAAATGCCTATTGTATGAACCTTGTGACATCACCATTAGGCAAATAGTTCCCCAAGGCAACATGAATGTGTTTAGATTTTGCCCTCATAAGAAAATTATGTGACACAACTGAAGAGATTTTATAAAGCATCTTTGGAATTCATTCAAATTCATTAATCATTTTAACACATTATGTATGCATCAACATATCTATTTATTAGTGCAAGCTGATGTTTCCCAAGCCTCAAGTGTGCAATAATGGTGTACTGTATGTCCTCCTTGCAGAAATATGCACAATGTATGAAGAATAACTAGGCAAAAGACCATTAACTGCCATTCTTTAAACTCAGGCTGCCCAGAGCTCTGATTTTTCCTGTCTGCTGCAAGTCTGAACTATGGCAAATTTCCAGAATCCATATGACAATCTGTACTTCTTTTCTGACACTGTCTTACAGTAGCAGCAGAAGCTTCTAATAGAAGCTTTATAGCTCCATATTCCTCCCACCCCCAAAATGCAACACTTTCAGAACAATCGGACTGTGACTCCTGAGATCCATAAAAACAAGTGATAGCAAATAGGAGGGGACCTTTTCTTCCTTGCATGTTGTCCACCCAGCTCATTTCTTCCATAAGATGTACAGAAGACACGTGTTTTGCATGTGACATAGAAGTTGGCTGTACATGAAGTTTTCTTCACTACTGTCTGTTGGTGAAGCACTGGAAATGTTAACAGGGGCAGCCTGTAACATTTCATTTGGCATCTGATAGCATCAAAATTCATACTGACTTTTAATTGATAATTTAATTGGAGGTTGTCCAATTTCCAAACTTGGCAAGAGTCATGGAAATCTGGATTGATGTAGTTATATTTTCTGTTAAATTAACCTGAATTTTCACAAAGCATCATATAAGTTTAGAGTCAGATTAATTAGTATTGTGTTAAAAAATAATATTGAACTATTCATAGAAAAAAAATGAAAAAAAAAAAAAAGTAAACACAATCATAGAACCACAGAATTATTGAGGCTGGAGATTATCTGGCTGAATGCCCTGAACACTCTGCTCAGAACTAGGTCAGCGAGAATAGGTTGCTCTTTGGAAAATTTTCTGGTGTTTGATCAACTCCACAATAAAGAAGTTTTTTACTTATGTTTGTGTGGAATTTCCCATATTTAAACTTGCGTCCTTTGCCTCTTTTCTTGTCAGTGGCCATTACTGAATAAAGTCTTGTTTTGTCTATTTATTCCCTCCATCAGACATTTATACACATTGATAAAATCCCCTAGAGCTTTCACTTCTCCAGTCTGAACTGTCTCAACTTTCTCAGCCTCACCTTGTATGACAGATGCTACAGTCCATCATCTTTTTGGCTCTCCACTGGACTCACTCTAGTATTGCCTTGTCTCACCTGTACCAGTGAGTCCAGAACGAGACCAGCACTATAGATATGTCTCACTGGTGGTGAGGGGAATGGTTACATCCATCAGCCTATTGGAAATGCTTTTCCTAATTCAGCCCAGACTATTCTTGGCCTGCTTCATTGCAAAAGTATTTTGTTGGCTTATATTCAACTTGTCATCCACCAGCACTGCTAGGTGCTTTTCTGCAAAGATGTTTTCTAGTTAGTTAGTCCTTGGCGTAGAGTAATGATTTTATTCCTCCTCAGTTGCAGGATCATGCACTTTCCCTCGTTAATCTTCACATGACACTTCTCATTCACTTCTTCAGACTGTTGAGGTCCCTCTGGATGGAAGCCTAGCTATCTGATGTATCTGTTGCTTATCCTAGTTTTCTGTCACCTACAAATCCTCTGAGGGTGCCCTCTGTCACACAGACTAGGTCCCAGGATCAAGCTCTTTGATACCCCATCTATGAGTGCCTTCCATCTGGGCTTCATGTCAGTGATGACAACACTTTCAGCCCAACAATTCTTCTAGTTTTCAGCCCACATTACTGTTCATTTATATACCTTGTACTTCATCAGTTTATCTGTTAGGTTACTACGGGATACAGTGCTGAAAGCGTTACTGAAGCTAGAATAAACAAAGCTGACTGTTCTCCACTCATCCACCAAGGCAATCATCAGAGGTTATCAGGCTGACCAAGCGTAATCTCCCCTTTGTTAATACATGTTGTCTACTCTTGAACAAATTTTTTGTCTTCAATGAGTTTGGAAATGGCTTCAAGAATTATTTCTTTCAACTACACAGAAATCAAACTGAGGGTATCTGGCCTATAGTTCTCTATTTCTTCATTCTTGCACTTTTTGGACACAGTAGTAGCATTTGATTTCTTCCAGTCCTCATTCCTTATCCCTAATTTCCATGAAGCTTCAAATACTATCATGAATGACTCAACAGTGATATAGGCATGTTCATCCACACACATCTCCTGACATCTTTTCTTGATTTCCTGCTCATTGGGTTGTACCAATCTTGAGCTAGGCGAATCCTTAAAAAGCAATGTATTTTCAATAGCTGAAAATACATCTGTGATTAGCCTATTCTCTCAATTGCCATTCATCACATCTCTCTTAGTTATGGTAGATGACAATAGATCTTGCTTATCCTCTCCTTCAGAATGCTGTATTCCAGAGCATACTCTCTAAGGCTGTATTGAGACTTAAAATCCAAGTCAGCAACTCAGCAGTCTTTTGTCTTTTTTATACCTTCTTACAGAGCTGACTTACAGTATTAATGGAAGGGACAACAGAAGAAAAGACAGACTTTAAACCCCACCACAGTTCCAGAGTTGCCAACATCAGGGAGATATTTTAGGTTGTATATTCTCTTTCCAGCATGGATTTCATCTCTCTTATCTTGCTTTCCTCTCACTTCATCTCTGGTTCTTGGTAATGCAGGTTTAAGTACATGTACATGAAGTATGACTCCTTATTCCCTGCTAACTATGATCAGATTTCTTCTCCCCACACACCTGTTAGAAACTTACCTCAGTATGCATCATTCCAATAGCATTCCTTAATTAGTACATTACTCCTACCCAATTGGTTTTCTTGCTCTTTGCAACAATTCAAGACAGCTACTGCATTTTGTAAATCATGTAATATCAGATGTATTTATTACCAATACTTCTCATTAGATTTCATAATTGCTTGGTTACTGTGGGTTTTTTATAGAGGCTGTATATGATATATTGATAAGGAAGATGACTAGCATTGTATTTATGTACTTCTTCTGTGTAATATCTTTGAATTTAGCTATAACACATCATGACCCATTACATGGATGTAGACAAACAGTGGCTCTCCTGTATTAATAAATTCTACCTCTCCATCTCAGAATGGCTTTTTCCTGGGTTACTTAATCAAAATCCAAATAAATATTTTTAATACAATATTTTTTGCTCATTTAACATCAAAAAACTTTTCTGAATGCTGTTAATTGTCTTTGGAGATATTACATGTTTGAGCAAAATAATCCACAGTTTAGCTAACTTTATTTAACCAGAGAAGTGTTTCAAAGAAGAAAAGAAAGAAAAATTGGATTATAATACTTTTTAAGATGACCAAAATGTTTACAATTGAAATTCATTGCATCTCTGATTTTTGTGACTATTAGCTTATGAATATCCAGTGTTTTCGTTTCTTATGACTTTGTTGCTAATCTCCTAGTGTTTGTTTCCTTTAATCTTCTGCTCTTAAAGTCACATAGAATTTCTGGCAAATACCCACTTTCCTGTGAAAAATAAAGCATCTATTTTGCATTGCCTCAGGAAGTCTATTTATTATTAGCAGTAGTCAGGTTTTTAAATTTATCTCATGACAATGAAGATGTTATTTATGTTGAGCCCAAAACAGTCTTTCAGCATCTGACATTATCTTGAATAGTACTTGTTAAGGATGGATTAGTAGTAATAACAGAAGTATTACCATAGCACTTTCGAGCATTAATCGTGGGTCAGGGTGACATTAGATGAGCAAAGAAAGCAAAGATGGCCTTTCCTCTAAAAGCTTTGTGCTTTCAGAATGTTATACAGTCTGACTGATACAGAAGTAAACGGCAATGGTTAAATAGTGGTGATGAGTGTGATTGACATAATATAGCAGCAACATTACTGTTGTTAATTTTCTTAGGTATTCAAAGAGAAAAGTTCTAAGGTGTAAAAAGACAGAAAAGGAAAGGAATAAAACGGTCCCGGCAAGTAAAATAATGTAGATGTACAGAAGAATCCAACAAGAGAAGAATGAGAAAAACATTTCCCTGATAAATGGTTACCATTTGTGCCTTGAGACCTAGTGTTCCATGTTCCTCGTTCAGCAGGATATAATGAAATCTTGAGTGCTGCCTTCACAGCTGCAATCTCATTGCAAAGCTACTAGATTCAGAGCTGTGATATTTTGATATCCATACCATACTTAAAGTCTAACAGGAAGATTACTCTCCTGTGCTTGTGGAAGGCATTTGAGTTCTAGGTCTTTTCATGGCATGCCTCCTACTGCTATTTAAAAAAATAATAGAATAAAAAAATAAATAAAGATACCCTGATTTTTTCCTTTTAAAGCAACATCTGAATCTTCACACCATTCTGTATATGGCATTTAGTTGGAAAGATGAACTATTCCTTGTAAGGCAGCTACTGGATTTTCCACTGTTGCAAGGACTGTCTTGAGCGAGTAACATTGCACTTAGTCCATGTAAAGCTCTTTCATATACTGCATAGTCCACTATTTAAATGATATATATTATCAGTTAGCAGGAACCACACAACCTCAGTATGGTTGCTTATCTTGCCCATCTTGCCCAGGAGTACCACCTCAGGAAATCCAAGTGTTTCTGTATCCTTGCTAAGAAGAGAGACCAGGTGTTTCCAGCATGGCCTCCAGCACATTTGGTTGCTGCACGTTTACTTTTACTTCCATCCCTTTTCCTCCTTATTCTGGCACAACAAAAGCTCTGAAAAGAAGTCACCAAGGGCTCCAATTTCCTCAGCAAAATATCTTCTGTGGAGTAGCAAGTGAGAGAGTGAAACAGCAGCAGCTGAAACCACCTCAATACATTCCTTCCCACTACACCCAAGTCCATCACCTCAGCCAAAGCCAAAGCTCGCCAGCTCTGGATGCAGAGAACCCAGTGTTTGGACACTAATACAGGTCTCCCATACAGAATACTACTGCCAAGCTTCTGGACCAGCTTTAGGAATGTGTTTTTAATATTCATTGTTCACTCTGTCTGTTACAGATGTGCACAGTACAATTATTATAATGCTTTGCATATGTGGTGTTATGAAATGAGTGCCTTTATAGTCATGCCAGTTTTTTTTTTCCCCTGTAACCCAAATATATTATTTCTACCTATGTTCCAGTTGCTTAGTTTGCCACACATTTTTTTAGAAAAACTTTATTATAAAGTTTAAACTATCAACTATGTAAGCAATGCAACCAAAAGAGAACAGATGCATTTTCTTCATAAAAGAACAGGTTTTTTTCATTTGCATGCTTGATTTTTTTTCTCATGCTCCAGCTCCTCCACAGACACAGATGCTCATACAAACATCTATTGACATAAAGATTCATACTGTACAAAAGAAAATAATTATCTGGCTAGGAAGCTCTACTGTATCCAAACAGCCTCAGCTCCAGCAAAACATGTCCTTGCATTAAGGACCTTCAAACTTGACCATTTCAGTTCATACCCAATAATGAAGCACCATTCCTTGCTATAAAAGTTCATCTCTCACAGAACATGGCAGACAGTCATCTGAGAGACAGATGTATTTATTGTGTCTTGGTAATCCATTTTGGTTCCTCACTAATTGTGAGGTCCAGTCAAAGCAGATGGTATCCAGACCCCACTTGTGGGCCTTGGTGACTCTGAGACTCACATATAGGAACTCCTGGGATAACAATGCCTTCCTGAAGCAATTAAATGATCATTGTGTGGGGGAAGGCATGAGAAGCATGAGTTCAGGGTACAGATATTGTTACACCACAGTCAGAGCTCTAGAAGCTCTAGAAACTGCTGCAAGTCTCATTGCATTCAGATCTATAAACAAAATTCACATTTTTAACCTCTTCAATTTGCTCTCTACTTTACTACCCAAAAAACACCTTTCTATTCTTATTCAAATCCCCCCAGTCAGCTGGAACACAAAACAATCAAGTTATTTCTTCAGTAAATTGAGAGTAAGGTGTATATGGATAATGATTTGGGGGTTTGATTCATCAGACATTAAAACAGCATGAGTGTACAAAGGCTTCATTTAAAGAATATAACTTCATTTGACAAAATTCCTTGACTAGTATCTCAACATTTCAATTTTAAACCTGGACAAACCAAATGACATATCTAGTAGTACCCAGCAACACTGTATTTAGATTTCATGGCATATCTTACAACCCTTGTTTCTCAGTCACCTTGACAGGAGAGGTTCATAAGTTACCTTTTGTTCATAAGATTTAGGCTTTTTTTTCAGTGGGCATGTGGGCATGAAGTTGGAGACAAATTATAGGTATATCCATGCAGGTCTCAAGACTCAAGATGTGTTCATGATATACACTGGACTGAGGAGTTGTTTACCAGTCATGACTGGCTTTTCAGGTGTTAAAGGAAAATTTTAGATTTATGAGGCCATGATTTTATTTGCCTTTAAATGTTCTCCCTTATCCATATTCCTTCAGAGATAAACTACTGAATCAGCAGCAGCTTCCAGTGCTAGCTTCTCAGAACAGCAACAGAGCCCTGACAGTAGCAATGTACACCCCAATTAAAAATGAATTTGGTCATGGATGACTGATGATACACAGGACCAGTATTAAGTGGGATTTTTCACAGCACCAAAAGCAAAGATATCCAGTCTCTTAATTGGAGACAAACAAGTTAATTCACAAAAAGCATCTTTCAGAGATACTGATGCTTAGCATTGTGGAGAAGAACGATGATACAGTGGGTGGTGAGGTGCTAGAACAGGCTGTCCAGAGTAGCTGTGAATGTCTCGTCCTCAGAGACATTCAAGACCAGGTTGGTTGGGATCCTGATTAGCTTGGTCTAGTGGTGGCAGCCCTACCCATGGCAGTGGGGTTGGAACTCCATGATCTTTAAGGGCCCCTCCAACCTAAGTCATTCTATGATTCAACGATGTATGATATACAAAACTGGTCACTGTGGTGGTCTCCTTATACATAGTTTGGAAGGGAGACTGCAGCCTCCTCAGCACATAATCAGCATCTGGTAACAAGCTCAGTTGTTTTACTAAATTAAATAGTGCCAAGGTGTGAGCCCATGACTGTCCATACTGTTAAATATAAACAAAGTATCTGGCACAGTTTTTGATCATGCCTGCTATCCTTTTCCCCAGCAGACACAGCTCACAGGGCCAAGAAGTATTCCCTGCAGGGAGTTTGGATGCAGCTACCCAGGTTTGGAGAACAAGACAGTTCAGTCGTATGGGCAAGAGCCTTGCTATTTTGTTTTGCCTCCCAGACAGAGGAGAGCCAGGCTCCACTTTATTTCCTAGTATAGATGTAGCCCCTTGTGTCTTCAGCATAGGAGGCAGTAAACACTGCAGGCCTTTGGTTACAAATACAAGAATGACATACATCTAAAATAAATGTAATTATATTGCTGTTAAACAGCATGCCGTGGTGAATCTCAATTTGTTTGATGTTATGATTTCATTTGATGAGTTGCCTAAAACTTCCACTATTTTTCTGAAGCACATCCAGGCTTCTTTGCTGTGGAAATCTTATATGATCAATCCTCACAAGGAGATTTTCAGTACACCCCTCATTCAGACCAGGCAGGCTTGTCTTTCATGCTGCGTTTTGATATTTCCACATCTTCTCTTAGCTGAACACAAGTAGGAAAGCTGCTCAGAACTTAATTTAAAAGGTAAACTGAGCTCTTTTGAATTTCAAAAAGTCTCAGGATGGATCTTCTTTTATCAGAACCAGCTTATCCATCCGTAATTCAGAGAGAAAAGTAGGGGTCCAGATCAAAAGGCATCAAATGTTCTCGAAGTTCAGGGGCATTTGGATCTCTGGTTTTGGAGTGGGCCCACCCATGACCTCCACTGCCCATTTCACCATTTACCTGTCTATTTTCTCCCACAGACATTTTTTTTCTTTCCAGCTCCCTCCCTCTCCATCACTCTTACAAGATTAAAGATTTTTTTATTATTATTATCATCATAATTCCTATAAGAGATAAGAAGCTGCCCAGTGTATCTTTATTAATCCTAGTTAAGATAACATTTTGAAAGCAGACAGGGAGAGAGATTTAAAAGAGAGAGAAGACAGTTGGAGATCAGCACAGCAGGGCCAGAATTTCCTACACTGTCTGAGCCTGTTTACAAGCAGTGTGAGTTAAAAATTGCCCTATATTTGAAGTTCCATGCTAACATACATGTAACCACTGTGTTGAATCTGAGCCTAGATTATATTTACCAGTATGTACAATGTTATAAGAATAATGACCCTAGAAATGGCATCCATTGTATTTTGTCTTGTCTGGGTTACGTTTGTTTATTATTTATGTTGTCAGTGTGTTATCATCAAGTTAAAAAACAGGTTGTTTGGCTTCCCACCAGTTTGTTGTATGTACAGTTTTGTTACAGGCACAAGAAGTGCACCATTTATGCAAAGTCAGTAATTTACTGTTGTTCTAATTACAGTCTCCATGAAAAGTTATTGTTAATCCTGTTACCACAACACTGCACAGTTTAAATTGTGTAGCAGTTAAAATGATATATACACCAACTTTCTAGCCCCTTCCCCTTTGACTGGTGCTATCCTATACTCCCACTGCTCCTCAGTTTCCTGAGGCTGATGATGTCTCTCAGTGTACAGCATGAGGAGGGGATGCCAGAAGTCTCCAGGGTCTCAAGCCCTCTCCTAGGAGAACTATGATGTTGGTGTTAAAGGTCTCTTTCTCCTTCACCTCTGGGATTTGGTGGGGGACTTTTTTCTCTGTTTGCTTTACCTTGTTTCTTACTAGTCCACAAGTCCATGTAATATCTCCATGCGCTCTATATGATATGTTTTATGTGTGTTGGATACTTCATGGCTCTCTCTGTTGCCCACGGGACTGATTTACACACTAAGGTTGCTTTCATTTGCTGATCATAGGCTCCAGTTCATAGCCCATAGGTCTCCCACATCTTCCTTTGCCTGTTGTCAAGGCCTCTGCCCCCATCCTTTGCCTTCTCCCCTCTCTGCTGTATTTTCTTCTAGGGTAATAGAGAAATGTTTTATTTCTGCTATCTAATAGTTACAAAACTACATTTAGTAGCAGATATTATACCAAGTGGGTAGATGCTATTACAAGATGAAGCAAATCTACACCTGGGTCAAGACAAGTTCAGGCAAACCTTCAGAGGCCCATGCTCTTAGCTTAGTGCAAAGCTGTGTCTGTTACAAACAATGGCAGCAACATAGTGGAAGAAAAGATGGCAAATATTTTTTTCTCTCTGCCTTGGCTCTGGTTCTTTTCCTGATGTTACTGTTCTGTGAGATCCTGGGCATATTCCTTCACCTTTCTGAACCTCTAAAACAGAAATAAAATATACTGTCGCCTCAATAGAACAGAGTAAGAGGAAAGTATAAATGAATTTATCAGTACTATTTGTTTAAATGAGAATCTCAAATCTGAAGAAATAATTTGGTCTCGGAAAGATGCTGAGAGACTTAGGACACCCTGATCTGAAATTGTTCTGACAATCAAGTGAAGCAAATGTTCTCTACACAGATCTTCATGCTGAGAAGTACTAGCACGATGGAATATCTTAAAGTGATTCATCCTATTCTAAATTATTTTTTTTTAAAGCTGAGAACATAATGATCTACTCAAAATGGGAGGATCACCTTTTAGATACATAAACAGATAAAAAAAGTTTCATTATTAAATACTGAGGAAATTAAATCTCTCTTAGGGGTTAGATGAACTTTGATAAAGCCTACTTATTCTGGGCTAATCTTGTGGGGCAAAATGCTCTCTAACGTGCACCAGAAGCAAAGATTATAGAGAGCATAACGTATTGAAATCTAAATTAATCCTGCTTATTGACTGATAATATGTCCTGATCCTGAGGGAATGTGCCTAATTTATTACTTTTTAAATGATTTGGATTCCTTTAGGATGAGGAATTCCCCAATTTATTTTCCATTGGCTAACTGGTAAGAAAGAAAACATTAAATACAAATGGGGCTGTTTTTGTTTTGAAGAACAATTACAAAAATAAAATCACATTCATCCGGTGCTGTTTGGTTTGTATGCTTTTTCATACTGCAAGTATGCAGACAGAATATTTGGAGCATGCACAAAAAAAAAAACCACAGATGAAAATAAGACCCATTTCACTGTTTCCTCTCCTCTGAATAATGCTCTGTTTCTGAAGCTGTTCTCCCCAGAACACCTGCACTACAGATCAGGAGAGCAGTGTTGGCACAATCAAGGGACCTCTGTTTCCAGCTGCTGTCAGATAAAATGGAGGAAAATAGAAAATATTTTATTGCAAACTCTTTCAGGGCAACTTTCCTAAGGGGTTACTCCATATAACCTCTGAGGGTGACCTAGTTTATAGTAGAACCTCTTGGCCCTGACTGTAGATTTACATCCTACCATGTTAAACACTGTGCTCTTAACAAAGGAATACACTTCATTAGTTAGAAGAAAAAAAAAAAAGGAATACCTCTGTGGCTCAGACAATCTTTCCACAAAAATGTTGTCCCTGAACTCACCCCTTCTCCTCCTCCCTTTGTGCATTTCCCTTTGCAGAATCCAAAAGCTCCTACTCAGCCAAGTTATCAATGAGATACCAGCTCCCTGCTTGCTTGACGTGCTCATTACTAATTTGTTGAACCAGATTCTACCAAATCTTTAAAAGATCAGTTCGCATTGCAGTTATATTTCTTCTCAAATATCCGCCAATATCTCTGTGCACTTAGAACTATATGAGGGATTCAAGTATTCAGCACCTTCCAGTTTAAGGACACTTCTACTAACTAAAATATTCTATTTAGCTAATGAAATTATGCTTTTCTACCTTTGTTACAAATCATCAGTTAAAAGAACAGTGTGACAGCAATAGGCAACTCCTTTTCATCCTTGCTTAGCCTTTGATAAAATTTTAATGGAAATCCTATGAAATTTAATAATCTCTTCTATCATTGGCCTCACTTCCCTCCCTGGACTTATTGTTCCCTAGTATTGCTTGAAAAACAATTACTTATTTAAATTGTGACCCCAAGGATAATAAGGAAAAATATGGAAAAGGCTTTGACAGAACTTGGCCTGATGTATGACCCATTTTCCACTCCAAAACAAAATTCATTGTATTTGGCAGAGTCTGCACAACGCACAAGATGGTCTTCCCTGGGATATACTTCTACTTGGAATGAACAAGTACTTGATCAGCAGTAAAAGGCAGAAAACAAGCTTCCTTTATGGTACAGCTTCTTCTCCTTGTACTCCCCAAAACAATCCATGGAATCCAAACTAACCCACGTGTGACAGCCAATGTTTAGTTAAGGGCATAGTCTTGTTAATATGTTTATATAACAATTGGAGTTTCTTTCCTGGTGAGATATGATTGCTGTCAGGTTATATTATCAGCTCCATAGCTTGGGGGTGCTCTGGCAGATAGGCCTGGCCATTCCTTGACAAATGGTGGCATAGCTCCGGGAAACCTGAAGAAGCAGCAGCTTCCATCCTGAAGAGTAAAAGTTCTCTGCTCTTTGAGATTTTTTGTTTGTTTCTTTTGTTCCATGGCAAGGATCACTTCTGCATCTTTTGGGGATAGAAAACCAGAAGATTCAAACTGTTCAGATACATACCACCTAAACTCCAAGGGAGTACTAGTGGGATGGGAGGACATTCTACTCACCTTCTGTCTGCAACAAGTTCTATGTTGCCTTTCAATCAAACGAGAAAATTTTAAATTACAGCACATGCAGGTGAAATACGAAGAAAGGTGAATCAGTGCCAAAGGACTCTGAATGTGTTGTGTACCATACTGGCAGACCCATGGCATACAGGCTGTATTTGGCTGTAGTTAACAATGCAGATGGAAAGAGTAGAAAAATGGAAAGAGCGTACAGGAAACCTTTCTTTAGTGTACCCTTCCAGCACCATGCAGCTTAAGGGATTCCTCAGCCAGCATTCATATACACATGTTCATGGAGGTGTACAAGAGGGACTCTGAAAGTAATGCCTCCAACTTTATTATGTTGGCCCACAACATCAGAGGCAGAAGTTAGTGGTATGACAGTAAAGGCTGAATCTTTGCAACAATATTCCATTACATTTTGTTGCTGTAAAACAAATGGCATCAGTGGGGCAGTCTGGCAGAATGGTGTATGACAAGAAAGTATATATGAAGCAAAAGCATGGAACTGAATTCCTCCACGTGGAGGAAGTGGCACTCATTGACATTCATCAACACCTGATGAATGTTTACAGAGGCCAAGCAGTGGATATGAGCACAGTGAGCTGGTGTGTGATTCATTCAGGAACAATGCCAACATAGCAGCTGTGAAACTATGGGTCACCTCTGCTGGTGCAGATTTTTAATGAGTGTAGCACGCAGGCTCCAGCTCATCACTAGTGAAAATGCAGAGCCAATGGTAGTGACTATGTTGAAAAATAGCTTAGCAAAGAGTTTGCTCTGTCAAATAGAATTATTGTATTCTTTGTATCTTTTGTAGTTTCCATGAAAGCAAATAGGAGGCATTACTTTCAGAGCAACCTACAATATTTCTTCCATTTGTCGTTTTTCTGAAAAAAAAAATACCCTGGTACCCTATTACAATGAGTTTCATGGATTCATTTATAGATTGGGTACAATTATCAGTGTGTAACATTTTCAGAAATAAAAGGCCATATATGAAGAAAGAAAAAGATGTATTTGTGCTTGACAGTGTGTCATTATCTCTTACTGTAACTGTTTCCATTTATTCCCCTCACACGAGTCTTCATTGCCTAACAAATGATAACAAAAAGCAATGCTATAAAAGCAATACAAACTGCAAATATCTAAAAAAATACTTGAGGTTTCTCTTTTTGTTTAGTAAAACTGCATAAAGTTAATTTTCTTCTAAGAAGCACAAACTCATTTGAAGCATGAGGTCTTAGTACTGAAAAGACAGCTTCCGTTTATGCTAAACTTTCTGCAGTACAAGGAAATACTAATTTGTTTTGCAGTTGTTCCCCAATTCAATTTTGATTCTGTAAAACCCAAACTGGCCGTTCCCAGTTCTGCCTTTATATTACCTGCACAGTGTTTTATCTTTGGCCTGTTTAAAATAAAGATGTCCCATTTAAACTTTCAAATTTTAAAATTGACAGTGACTACCCACAAACTTCTTGCAAAATCTCAGAGCACAATATTTAAGACTCACTGCTAAGATGGTTCAGTATCTTAAAGTGGTTATAATAAAAGCTGTTGAGGTTTGGGGTCAAGGATCCCTATGGTTCTTGTTTTGACAAATAATCTTTGCAGCACATACGTATCATAAACCATGTTTAAAATTAAATGCTCCAATGAAATCAACAACTTCAGTTTGCCTGCTGGGGTCACGAACAACCAAGAAGCGATGTGTTTTTCCTCTGTCCACAACAGATTTAGAAAGACAGAAGGAGCAACAGTAAAGACTGTTGAAAGGCCTTTCTGATAAAAGGTCTGGTTTTAGTTTTGTACTGTTACATTCTGATTTGCAACTTTGTGGTCTTACCAATTACTAGAAGCATTGCCAACAAAACAGAGGTTGCACAAGAACTTTTCCCACATTCTACTATTCTGGTTCAGAGAACCTCATTCTTCATTGCCTAACTCAGCTGTGTCATGAAGAAATGTTTTTACCACCCTCAAGGCAATTTCAAGATTTTCCCAGAGATTAAAGCTCGGAAGCTTATTGTTTATTGGAGACCTACACTTCAGGGAGTAGCAGAAAGGAGGATAACCCCAGCAGAAGGAATATATTCTGTTTCCAGAATAGCCTAACTGGTCCACCTACTGTCCTTGCTGATCATTATAGTGTAAAGATGCTTTTATTAAACATAATGATATTAAACGGACCTGATGCGATTTAACACATTTATGAGAGTCTTTCATGTTTCGCTGTAGGAGGCTGATATTTAAACTCTAGCCCTCACTGAACCTGAAAGCATTAATAATCCCCTTCTCTTTGGCCCATGTGCACTCTCATTACAGTTGCTCTTTATAGTTATCTATTTTCTCTTAGGCCCTTATGCAGAGAAGAATCCCTATAGAGGAAAAAGCTTAAGCACTTGATTAACTTTAAATACATTGAAGTCAGTGCTCAAAGTTAAGCAGGTGCTTAATACTTGCCTGAATCAGGGCCTTACAGTCTAGTGTTTCTGTCTATACTGGTTCAGAAAATAATGATATGGGATTTGATTCTCTTCTCAATTTCCTTGACACAAATCAGATGGACTCTATTTAAAGAGCTTTTTTCATCTTAGCCTAGCATCTTATATAGCCATCTAGAAAAATGGGTACCTAATGTTACCAGTACAGAATAGAATAATTTAAATAAACTTTGAATTCACTTTTGGCACAGTCAGACAAGGTACGTAGTATCTTCTGAAGCTCTGAAGCCACTGGTGGAGATCTAGTATAAAGTCAGAATCACAGAATCATTAGGTTGGGCTTGAAAAATCATCAAGTCCAACCATCCACCCAATGCTACAAGTTCACAACTAAAGCATGTCCGTTAGCACCACATTTTCATGTCTCTTCAAATCCTCCAGGGATGGCAACCCCACCACTTCCCTGGGAAGCCTGTTCCAATGCCTAATCACTCTTTCCATGAAGAAAGTCTTCCTGATATCCAATCTAAGAGACTCTTGCATCCTAAGAAAGCCAAATCAGGCTGAAGTGACTTATCTCTCAGTGTGAGCGCATGAATAACCTTCTAGACTATTGCAATGAGGTGGGTAGAAGGGGCTGCATGTTATGTAGGTAGTAAAGAATGTCAAATGCAGGACATGGATGTAATATGTCAATAATTAGCCCTCCCTGCTAGCCAACATGCTTGTGTAAGAAAACAGGTGAAAACCTACCTTACACTTTCCTCCTAGCTTCTGGTTATTTCAGTCTTCTCCATCAAGAAGAAGGCCAGCCTTCATGCTCCAAGGACAAAATACCTAAAACGCTGCCTAAGTCTTTTCCTCTTCCCTAACTATTCACTGAATAAACTCCAGGGAGAAATCATCTTGACACTTTCCCTAATCTGTTTTTATTAGGAATAAGAAAGCTCTCTGGATGACCAAAGCTATCTTATTTTCCTAGTTTATGGAAAAAAAAACTTCAAGTGCCTCTGCTTTTAGTTAGTGAAATTGATGTCAGAATGGTCCATATTATGGCCTGGGATACCAAGTCAGTTGGCAGCTTTTTTGTCATCTGTAGTTCCCCTAAACAGATGACACTAAATTAAAAATATAATTCCAGTAACAGACAATCTGTCAGTCATTTACAGTCATGATAAACTGTAGACTCTCTGGTGCTGTTGATCAAGCCTATATTCATGATGTAGTATCTATCTTGCTAGACAAGACCTGTCATTCCAGACCATAGTCATATACCTGCTGACATTGAAGTTTGCTTGATCCATTATTCAGGGTATGTACTCCAGAGTTCCTGTTGCCCTTCTACCTTAAATCTTCATAGCTTATTTTTACATATGATGTGAATTGGATTTCAGGTACTTTTCATATATTGTATATACAATTATATATTGTATATATCATATATTTCGTATACTTTGTGTGGCAGCTGCTTAGCGTCAAGGGCAAATTAACAAGCTGTCTCAACCACTAATATTCAACAGTGTCTGTGATCCAAGGCAAACCAGCCAAGGATTCACCAAGTACACATTAACTCGCATGATGATGATAGACTTTTGGGACCAGCTGCTTAACCACCAAACAGCACTACTTCATCACATCTGCAATGGACTCAATCAAAATTGGCATCACCTGTCACTGATCAAACAATATCGATGACCAACAACATGTCAGTTAAATGAAAGGGCAATGAGAGCAGAGTAGAGTGAAGTTTTTGGGACTGTGCTACATTTCAGATTATTCACAGGACAAGCCAGGAACAGGCCAGATACTGCCTATAGAGTCACAAGTTCAGCAGAGACACGGACCCTGGGAGCAGAGAACACATCATGCAAAATGCAAGACTGCCATTATCACTGCCTGTGCACAGCACACGTATCTCTTGCAGCTAGAAATAGAATGAGCACATGCCGAGCTGGTAGATATGCCCAACTGAATGAATCAGTTTATATATTTTAATCCTTCTTAAACAGGTTTATCCTCCAAAGAGTTTCTCATTTCTTCTTTTCCATGATTTAGCAGCCAGAAATCTTACAGCCCTACTGTGCTTAGAAGGGGGCTCCAATTTTTTATTTCTAACAAGGTTTCCAGCAGATTTTGAATGTCATACAAGTATTTTCTTTGCACATCAATTTCTTTCATACTGAACATATCCAGAACTAAATTATTTTTGAGATCCATGCAAGCATAGAGCCATCACTTCCTGTTCTGTGGAAGGCAGTGTCATTCCTCAGCAAGATTTAACAGATGCTTTTCATCTAGATACCTGCATTTGAGAAACATTTAAATATCTAATTCTTTTTCCTCACCAAGGAGATTTCCATACACTTGCTATTGCATGCAAGACCTATAGCCACCTATACTCCAGAAGGTTAAACATGTATGGTTTCAGCAGCTAAGCGCTGAGGTTGGGCTCAAGTCTGTAGATTTGGCTCTGAAAACAAGAGACTGTGTAAGATAACAGTAAAGCAGCAATCAGAGAAACCTACTGAGTCCCAAAATATCAGAATGCAGTAGTTTTTGTCCTGTTCCACTACAAAGCAAAGGGATTTATAAGAACCAGATCTTTTGACAACTTGTGTTGAACAAGACCCCAAATGGGTCTTAAAAGAAAACTACCTGTTGCAGAGGGAAAAGACAAGAAAAGGAAAATATTTCATGCTACATTCCTGAAATATATATATATATATACACACACACACACACATATATATATATATATATATATAATTTCTGTGAATTTCTTTCCCCATTAATAAATAAAAATGGAAAAAAATCACCACTGATATGATGTTTTTGACATCACTTTTTGGCTTGGTTCCTTTCTACAGTAATGATATATCCACAGATGTAGCTTCCTCCTCACATGATCTATTCTCTGTGCAAGTAGAATAAACTCTCTCATGTATCAAGATTTACAGGTCCTCTACCTATTTGATTGCTAGAATTTCTGATGAAAAGATTCATTAAAAGACTTCAGAATTCAACAGAAAACAAAAAATCATCATTTACTTCAAAACAAAGAGAACCTAAAATGTTAGGCAGCATCTGTTGCACCATTACTTTGTGGCACAACCTGAGCATCAGTTGAACTAAGTTTCAGTTGTTGACACTGACTAAAATCTGCAACCCAGAGTATAGGCACAGGCACACATACCCACCAGAAGAAAGGGAAACATTTTTCCACTGTTCATAAAGGTATAGAAGCTGTAAATAGAAATCCTTGAAAAATCCAATATCTATAATACTAGCTGAATTTAGAATTGCTGTGAAATTCAAACAAACTGCCACATAACAAGGTTTCTTATCTAGCAGTTTGAGACAGACAACTGAAAAGAAACAGTATTCCAATTGTCAGAAATATCAGGACTAGATTCATTAATAATTCCCAGTATCTCATAGAAGACAGGACTGCTGCAATCCTGAGAAATAAATGAAATACTGATCCTTTAACCATGCTTCACATGAGACCACTTTTAATGTGTCATTCTGTATCTGGCAATATTTTATATGCAAGCAGATTCTATTTTCTGCATGGATATACAGCTTGCTACTGAAGAAGCAACAAATGCCAACAAAGGCTATTTCAATCTGTTACTGTAAGCAAGGGTATCGAATATCCCACCGCATGATGAGCTCATCACAGAGGGAAATGAACACCACATAACATGCCTTACAAAAGCTTTTGATAGCACTTTCATCCAAGAAAAATAAACAAATTTGGCACAATTTCTATCCATCATCATCAGCTATTTAACCCAAACATCAAGATCACCATTAGATAACTGCATATCCACTGACATAAATATATGGAAAGATACAGGCAATATGCCAATCAGAAATCAGTATTTAGTAAAATCCAATGCTTATTAGTACTGACCTTTGCCATTTGCTTGCAAAAACAATTATTCTTCTAATGCAGAAGTATGGTGACATACATACATGAGAATTCAGTACATTCCAGGGGATTATCTTAAACAAGTCAGATGTGCTTGACACTTTGTTGAATGACATATCTGCCAAGAAGAATCATCAGCACAATCTTTGGGACACCACATCTTGATCATCTTGGTACCAAAATGTTACAACTGATTTCTTTAGCCATCAGATGAGACATATAAAAACCTACAATACAAACAACCCCAGAGATGTAATTGTTGCAAAATTGCAAAATAACTCTTTGTTTGGTGGGAGGGGAAAAAACAACAAATGAAAATCTCTCTACTTTGAAAAATCAGAAAAATAAAACAGTAGAAAAAATTAAAAAGTTACAGACAAAATAATCTAAGATTTAAACAAAATTGGAAATCAGTGTAGAAAGGCTGATAGCAAAATAACCTCAGCATAAAAAGTAATTTTGAGAATGACTGAAAAAAGTAATAAGCACACTTCCACCAAAACTATGCTCAGATATAGATTCATTAACCCAGACTAAAAAAGACAATCATGCACAATGGATAAATCAGAAAACTAGTACAAAGCTTGTGCCAAGTGGGTCCCACAAATGCTCACACAGGAACAGAAAGGACACTATTCATGTTTGTCAGGACCTACTAAACCAATACGAGGCTGAAGGTGATGATTTCCTGGATTGTGTCATCACCACTACAAGTCAGAATCAAAATGGCAGTCCATGGAGAAACTACCTTGGCGATATCAAATCTTTTACCAAGATTCATGGAAGTCGCAAGAAGGAAATTGAATTAAATGACAGTCTTTGTTTTGATTAAAAAAATAATAATGAAAACATTACTGAGAAAGAACAGTCATTTTTTATATTGTTTCTCCAAAAGGGAAAAAATACACTGAAAAAACTTTTGACAAACACCTTTTCCCCCCTCTCATCTCAGATATATTCCATGTGTTATCAGAGTAAAAGAAATTAGGAAAAAATTACTAGGTTTCACCCACTTTAGGGAAACTTGAACAATTTAATTGAAACTGTTACCCACTAAAAGCAGAAATTAGATCAGCAATGCAAAAGTCTATCTTCTAATTAAGGCTCCAGCACTTCTAACTTTATATATTTAAGAATAAGTCCTTACAATCCGGACATTGTATTCAGATATTTTTTGATTTCTTCTTTTATTTCTGCATTTGTAGAGGTGAAGTATAGGTCATGAGGAAATGGTCATGAGGAAATGCCTAAAAACCCCTAAGTACCCTTTGATATCTGTCTGAAAAGGTGACTAAGGCTTCCAAATCTGCTGTTCATGTTATCATGATGCTGGTTTCTACCCTAGACTGAAGGTTTTGGACCTGAGACCAGGAAAGGTCACAGAGGTTAGTGTAAGCACTGGTGTAAGCATTGCCCACTGTGGCCACAAAGCATTCAGCTAGCGAGGATGAAGACCTCTCCCTGTCCAGATTTACAGCATCTCCTGCTGTTTCCACAGCACAACACTGGGATACACTCCAAAGGGAAATGGTCTTCCACATCTCCAACTGAAGGAGAAAAAAAAAAATCAGAAAGTCTGAAACTGAGCACCAGAAAATGTTCTCACAAAGTGAATTTTGTGAACACAAAGGTTATCTACACATGTTGGTATGGAATAGTCACAGTTATGTGAATTAAGGAGATGTCAGCAGTGGTTTGGCTCCATGGAAACGGGAAATTCTAGTAGAAACAGCACACTATGCATCATGGGAAACCTTAGTGTTTCTTACGGAAACTTTATTATATTTTGTAATATTGATAACATCTGATCTCACATATGGCAACTGAAATAGTTTTTGCTCCTTTTTTTTTTTATTTTGGAGCCACGTGAAACCTCACTGGAGCAAGTGGCAAGCAAAAACACAGAACCAAACTACAGTCATCCAGTGAATTTAAAAAAAGTTTCTACAAAAAAAAAATAGAAATAGAATAGAAAAATAGAATTCCAGTGCTCTCTAAAGCATCTGTGTGTACTGGACACCCTCCGTCTCCAGTCTGACTGCAGTTCATAGCATGCTCTCTGTTTCAGAAGAGAAGATAATATTGTCAGTACTCTTTACTTTTACTGAGGAGCCATCCAGAGAAACCTATAACTCAAGGCCAATAACACTGGACTGTTAGAAACTCAGTGCCACATAAAAGTATTGGTGGCATGGTCCTTGTTGTCTTTCCTAGTAACTGTTGTATAATGGTAATATTCATATCATATAAATTCTACCTCAGAAAGACAAGATATTGGCAAGTGGAAGAATTATATTCTGATGTGAACAGAGGTTTCAAACCTAGTTCTTGACCCCTATAGAAATAACTTATATCCCTGTGCATTTCCTTCCTTTCCTCTGTGGTACTCAAGTACATTATAAGCAGAGGTATCATTTATATGTAGCACAGGATCTATTCTAATCCTCATGTATTAGTGAAGTTAACTACAGGACTCTCTGTACAGCTGTTTGCACAGCTGGATGTGTCAGATACAATAAGTTCATCCTTTCTAAGATGAGCTTAAATCTGCAGCCTACCAGTATCTTTCTCATTTACACCAACCACCCTTTCACACTGTTCCCATAAGGGAGGTTGGTTTAAGCAGTCATGTTCTTGGTGCAATCCTGTGGTGCATAAAGACTGATAAATTGCCTTGGCACACTATCAGATCTGAGTGTTTATCTCCAAGCCACAGAATGTGTCTAATTATGAGTAAAAAGTCATTGAGAGTCGCATTAAGAAACCTACAACTAATGACTCACTGATGGTACCTTGCATTCCCATGGTCAAAATGAGTGCCATGAAAGAAATCAGTCTGTAGGGGTGGCCATGGATATGTGGAATTAGAACATGAGCTTTACTTACACAAAAGAGACAAAGTTGCTCAGGAGAGATCACAAGCTTTGTTCCGTACAACAAAAAAAACCAAATCAGTGAAAGTTGGGTTCACTGACAGGTTCATTGCAGCCACCCTTCTCCCCAACCCAGAGTCATAGATGAGATGAATGCTGAAGGAGAGAACACTGCTATGTTTCAGAGTGCCAGGCACTTATCAAGGGTTGTACTCAACTCACAGATACTACAAACACATTCACACACCTGCAGGTAGGTGCCTGTGTCACAGAGTCCAAACTCTCACTGTGGAAATCTCATTACGATAATCAACAGCATCTCAAGTCTAGCTCAGCTAATGAGCCACTGCAGAAGGAATCAATCACAAAGTGCAGGTACCTGGTGCAAAGCTGAGATACCTAGGTTTACACAGAACATCTGCATGAGGAGTAGCAGCTATTACACACCACAGCATGCAGCTGCTCAGCAGCTGAGGCACAGTCATATTTACTTTGAGACAAGTTATATACCTTTAAACATCACAAAGTGAGTTCCTCATACTTCAGGCTCTGTCCACCTTTGAATGAATTCAGTCATTCTTTAGGTTGCACTGGCTGTCTTGACTTGATCTCCATCAGTTCTTATGAGAATTTAGATAACATAGCTCACATACCAAATCCCATTTGCTGACATTAAATGTGTCATAGTCAGCAAGTTATATCCTACTCTGTCACACTGTATGCTGCAGGTATGCCATAATCATACATTTTTAACTTTCCACTGTTCATGAGTAGACCATCTAGCTTGTGAATAATCTGCTTTGCAGGTGAAGGCATATCCAAGCAGCCTCCATTTGGAGAAAGCTGTGACACGTTAAAGTGTATTCTTTGATTTCAGCCCCATAGTAGTTGGAACTGTACATTTCTGGAACCTATGTTTTCACTGCCATACACAAGGCAATAAACCTCCTACAAAACAAAGATGATGGAGAACATGGTTAAGAGACAGCATAGGTGGGTCTCATCCTACTTTATCTAGTTATTAGCAGAGAGAACATCTCATCCTAGCATTAATGTATAAAATAGAGCAGATGAACCACACTTCTGAAGCATTCATTTCTCTTAGTATTTTCTGAATAGATCCCAGGTTACAAGTTCAAATGCAGATTTTTTATGTTACACAAGCCTACAAGGGTTAATAACATGTCAAAGATGCATTTAAAATGGTATTTGCAATCTCAGAAGTACTTTACTGCAGCAACAGACAAACATACACAGAGGCTGTACCTGCTGTGCCAGAGGAAAGGGCTTCCCAGTGGGCTCTAGCATAGTAGGGATGTAGGATGAATACTCAGAATGAATACTCAGAATGAATAGCACTCACACAATATAATGAAGATGGACAGTATATTTATGGATGGATTATCCAGATGGTATAAACACACCCAATAAATCAGGAAAGGCTCACCTGCCACTGACGATCAAGGCCCACCTAGAACTCCACACAGGAGGGATCTCCAACAAGAGACCTCTCCCCAGTGCTGGTCAGCCCTTAAATGGGGTCTGGGAGAGGTGGAGCCAGACTCCACCCCTTCCGGTCACACAGGTGAATTGCCTTCACCTGTGCTCCTGTGGCTGACTCAGTGCTTGCCTCAGGTGATCAATCAGTGGTTCAGGCCGTGATTCAACAGTTCCCATACATAGGGATGAAGACCAGGACTATGTCATATGCTTTTCTGCCTCACACGCAGGATCCTACATGTTCCATTGTGGTCAGCTGTTACCTGCGCTGCGCCATCTCTCTATCATCACTCAGTCATTATGCAGTGACACACCATTCATTCATTATGCAAATTAATACACTCAGAAAAGTTCCTTCCAAATCAGAATTCTTTGCCCAACTCAAGCAAGAAGCCTATGTTTTCTGTTTTCTTTCTCTGTCTTGATCCTTATCAACACTTTAACTTCTGCTTTCTTTTGCAGTCTTACACTTTAGCACCCAAAATCTTTCTACTACTTTATGCATCTCTTCACTGCTTTGATGACAATTTTACACTGAATTTTAAGGTTTGATGTTCCCAAACTGGGAATGGAAACTTCCAAAAGGATTTGCCTGCATTGAAAAATATTGTGTTGCATAGCACTAGCTAATTAAGTACTTACCAGATTTAGATCTATAACGTCAGCTCCTAACTAAAATTCTTGGCAGAATTTTTTTTCCTTAAGATGGTTTGGAATAAATTCTTACTTCAGTGATTTGACTATTTCAAAATGACTTTCATGCAACAGTTATATGTAACTAGCAATGTAAAATAAAATTTAAAAAAAGTCTTTGAAGTCAGAGCTTGGACACTGACATTCTGAGGACAAAGGAAAAATAAGAGCTTGGTGGCATTATCATTGTTCTAGAGCTGTGTACAGTTTTTCATAGTTAATTTAGAAATAGACATTCTTTTAACCCCAGTCTATAGTATTTGCATAGCGAGGACAACAGCTGGATGGGTAGGCAGACCTTTTCAGAGCAGGAGAAAAATATATCTATGGGGTGAACTTTTGAAGTATTCCCTGTTTAGATTTTATACATAATCAGGGATAAGCATGACATTATGTCACATTCTTTATCACATTATGGAAAGAGAAACATATCAAATATCAACTAACTATATATATGCCAAAAAGCAATATTGTATTCCTTGCTGAGTGAGAGAGAATAATAATTTCTCTGTTCTCTCCAGAAGAGATTTGATGACAAAGCAGGAAGCAATGAGCAAATCAATATACAACAATCTACACTAACAGTTTAAGTGGAACTTCTGGCAGACTTTAAACAAACAACAGTACTCTCAACCTGGCAAGTAGTTAAAAAGCAAACTTACTTTACTTTTGAATCATTGTTTTGAAAAAGTCTCTGGGTCTCTCAAAGGAAACTTGAGGAAGTCCAATAGTGTATGATCAGCAGAGATGAGTAACTGAGAGGGGAGAGAAAATGGATCTTCCAGCACAATGGAAGTTAATTGTTAACCACCTACTGTGGTCTGTGAACATGGCAAAAGCTAAAACAGAAGACCAAAAACACATGACAAAGTGAGATGCTTTTACTCTTGTGTCCATAAAACAGTGTAAAAAGTAGATACTGAATATTTGACTGTGATGAACTGTTGTTTTGCAGAGCCTTACCTAAAGCAAGAAATCAAATTGGCTAGGCTGGGTAGAAGCTTTGCTGAGTGTAGGGGAAGCTCCCAAATGCTGAATACTGATTGCTATTGACACCACAGTCAGGTGCTTATTAGGACACTGGCATAAGATGTGTTGTACCAATAAATTCAGGCAGCACTGGGACATGAGCACGAGGACATAAAATAATACTGCTTCAGAGATTTAAGTGTGGGCAAAAATAATAAATACTCAACAGAAACCATTTCCAAAAGAATGTATGAGGACTATGAAAGTTCACAATACCAAATTATCTCCTCAGTACAGAGGCCTTGTTTTCTTAGGTTTTTGTGTCAGGTTGAAAAAAATACAGCCTCAATTCTGAGCTGAGGTTAACTGTGGCAGCAAAAATGATATTAACGACCGCTGTCTCAATACAGGAGGAGCAATTGTTTTGTAGAATAGTAAAAATGCCAGACTGGTCTTGTCACAAATAGCAATTCTATAAATGTATGATCTGAATAGTGTTAATCTGTAGGATGAAATTGGGTTAAACTTGGGAAAATATAATAAGAGGATAAATAAACCCTACCTAGAAGATAGAGAGATAACCAGTTACGATACAAAAATGCACCTGTTTTATATTTCCTCTCTTAGAAGAAATATGTAAATATGTTATACCAGTTTCAGTGCTTTTACTTCACCGGTGGTTAAAAAATGCTTAAGCAGCCAGGTGAAAATTGCCACCAGGTGAAAGAGTGTGGAGCTGGCAGAGAGCTCCTCATGTCCCAGGAGGTATCTCTGTGGGAGGCAGGAAGGAGGACGTGCAAGGGAGAAGGATCACCAGCCATTGACTTCACGTGAGGCTTTCAGGGCAGGCAAGGAGCAGGCCTTGACTTCTGGCTTGCGTGCATCCTGCACGCAGGAATTTCAGACAGTAGAGTGCAAGTTGGGGGCCGAGTGCCAGTGTGGGTTTTTCATGATAGATGCATCTAGTCTATCATTTTGGCATTATTTTAAACACAGCTGGCAAAGGAATGCTCCAGAGTGCAACTTGTGCTAGTTGTCTTTTTCTACTGGGGTGATCCCCATTTGTAGGATGTGGTTTCCTTAATAATCATGTGAATAACCTCTGGAAAAAAAAAGCACTTCCCTCTCATGAATGAAAATCACCCACCAAAGCAGATGGTGGAATCAACCTGTATCAGCAAGGCTTCCTTGAGGAGATTACTGCAGTCACAAAATTGCTACACCAGTCACACTACCAAGAGGGAGGAAGAACGGTTCACAAACAAGTTATGTAATTTGCCTGCAAGAGCACCAGGGGAGGAGAGCTGTTCCTCATTACTCTGCATGTCAGCCCCAGAAAGGCCACAAATGCAGCACAATACCCGTGACATCTTGGGTGGTCAAAGGTTTCTTACATTGTTTCACATCCATTGCATGCTTGAAATATTCTCAGTAAAGAAGGGAAGTCTTTGAAAGCTTGCTGCCCATAGAAACTGTATGACATGCACTTCAGTTACATACCCACATACAAATACATACATATAGATATGCACCCATAGGCAATATATCAGCCCATAGAACAGAAAAGAAAGTTTCTCAGCACTCTTCCTACTTATCTTTCAGAAGAGGGGTGGAAAGAGTACTTAAGCTTCTGCTATAGATCTCCTCTATTTCTTTTATTTGTACTTCATTTTGAAGAGACAAGGTTTGTTTTGTGCACAGTCCCAAAAAGGAAAAATCTTTTATTCCACCGTTTATTATTATAAATGCATGTAGAGTATGTCAAATGGTTTTTCAGGCTGCATGGAATGAAGTGAAAAAGAGTTTTCAATCTTTTAATGTTCCATGCTTGTGGAAGAGGCATAAGAAAATGGTCCATGGGGATCTTATATTATTATTTGAGGGATTTTTATTTTTCAGGCCTGGTCAGGTTTTATGACTAGTGCATTTCTGAGAATGCACCTCTCAGGCACTGGGGTTTATAATGATTTCTCCTTATGCTATTTATCTCACTTTTCCAGTTGCAGTGCATTTATCCTCACTCAGACAGAAGCATGACAGGAGAGGAGAGGAGACGTCAAAGAGATTCCGCCAAACAGAGGAATATGGATTTCCCCACTCCTCTCACCAGCAGATATTTTCAAGAAGATGCAAGGTTTTGCAATGTACAAATGCATTAGCAATGCAAAGAGAATAGGAAAGGCTCTGACATTTGCTGAAGTTCCATTAAACTAGCTCAGGTTGTGTATACAGGAGGGGAAGAATTTTGGGGCTAGCTGCCTGCCCTAAGAAGCATTTATTTTATGGGCTGCTGTCTGCTTCCCCAGCAACTTCTCCTCCATCTCCTGCAACTGAGAAAATAACTTGCTTTATCAACAGCCCTCATTCGAAAAGTGAAAATACAAAATAGATGATGCTCATTTGATTTTTGCAAACTCTAGGCTTGCCAGTTGAATTATGGAAAAAGACACTCACTCTCAGATAGGATACACAACTTAAATGCAAATACACACTGTGATGGCAGCAAAAGGCAGTTGAAAACAGTCTGCAAAACAGGCAAATGTTGAGTCTTACCTTTTTTTTTTTTCCAAGTCGGAAAGAAGTACAGATGTTCTTAAACTTCAGATCCATCCTTACAAATAAGTATAATCATAGAAAGGGAATAGAGAATACAGTGTTTTCTATAAAAATAGATGAGAAAATATTTTCAAATGGATTTTCAAAGGTCCTAAAGGATTTAGGTGCTCAAATCTCAAGGATTGGAATTAGTAGATTGTGCAGGCTTCTTCACAAGTCACAGCTGTAATGTCCATAAAAGGTCAATTTTGCAGCCAAATCACTTACCTAGGACTATCAGATCTGAGGTTTACACCTGGCTCTGGCTGACTTTGCAAGCCACTCACCCTCTCTGTGCATCAAGTTCTTTTTGTGTGAAGCATTAATTAGGAAAGTGTCACACTGACAAGTGCTAATGATGCACTCATTGTGGTGTGGTGAAGACAACTATTAAAGTCATTTTCCAAAACTGGAAGCACAAAGTTGTATTTCACATACGACATACGTATATACATATATTCTATACCTACATATGTATAAATAATGTTATTTACTCAGAAGAAAAAGAAATCAAGCAGGACTCGATACTTCTCAGTTAAAATGAAGAGATGCTCAGAATTTTAAATAAGGCAAATATTTTGCCTTAAACAGAAAAAAAAACAGTAATTGTTGTGTTGAAATAGCTTTGCTCTATGAAGTAACATCAAACTTTATTAAAAAGAGGAAGGAATGGATGAAATGGGAATGTGTGTGATGCCAGACCTGATTATCACAGTGTGAGTCTGGCCATGCAACACCTGTATGGTGTCACCATAAAGGACTGCAAGCAGACTTCTTTTTGCCTTACTTAGTCCCAGCTTCTGCAGTTTGGTGTTCAGTTCTGGAGGTCTGGTTGGCAGACCCCACACACTGCTCTACAGGTTGTTTGGAAATAGTGAGGAGAAGGCTCTGCAGCAGTGCCTCTGCTTTCCCTACAAGTGACACAAAGTTCATCTCATGCCATAATGCCTGTGGGGTTACAGCTCTCCTGGTACTTACAGTAAATCTTTCCCTAGATTCTCCAGAGTAAAATATGTAGAAATCTATTCAAAAGAAATGTTGCAGAAAAGTAGCCCATGGGAACAATCCATTGGAAAAGCCAAGGCAAAATCAATATCGAAAGGTTTTGCAACCACTCAAGGTTTCTTAGTTCTGCTGCTCCATCCATCTCCTGCACTTGGGTCAGTTACATCCAAACACAATGGAAAGTTCTCCTAAGGTTTCTCTTCACACACTCATCACACAATTCACACACTTTTCTTTTATTATTATTAATTTTTTTTTCACAGTCTTCTGGACTACATTAAAATAGCTCGGTTCCACTGGGGACATCTCTGATTACTCACTTTTAGTTTAGTTCCTAATTTGTCATCAGTGAGAAAAAGGGCTCAAACTTGAAAACTAAATCTTTGGGTAGTATTCAGACCTGGGACTTGAACTGACTTCTTATGCTTCTTATACCAGATCCTGTAACCTGAGCTCCTTCCCTGGAGGAGAAATGGGGCTGGACGAGGCTGTGGCCTGATTGTCCATAATTGCTCTTGCACTCCAGCAGTGCCAGAACAACCCAGTCCTTGGCTCCAGATCTGGCTGGCCATGCCACACATCTGTGTGATACCCACCCGGTGCCCTCTGAGCTCTGTCACAGTATCATGGCCCCAGAATTATAGCCAAGCCAAAACATAAACACAAGGGAAATTCTGTTGGTTTGCCCTTTGTCTGTATCAAGCTTGATTTTGCATATCTTTGGATCTGTATGGGATATAAGTCATTCCTCCAGATCCCTCTTTATGTGCGGTGTGTTACATTTCAAAGGTATGTTAAGTTTTCTTCCTGTCTCTGGTGTTTAAATGCAATGAATCTCATCAAAGGATGTCCAAAAATGAGAAAATAGTACCAAATCCACAGATACCTTTAGCTTGTGCACAAGTGAGCTGAGGGGGCAGTTCATTTGCAGTTTCCTTGTGTTTAGGCCAACTCTTGTTGGCACTAGTCCCAGCATAGATGAAAACAGTTTGGGTATTAGCAAGGTATAGCTGGATCTGAAAGCAAAAGAGCTGCCAGAGACATCCTATATTCCCTGGATGCTCTTCCTGCTCAACTGGAGAAATCAGATCCAGTTCTCAACCCTTTATTCTACTGAAGTGGTTCAAAGTTGGAACGGAGAGCAGGCAGAAAAAAAAAAAAAGGAATAATAATGTCAGGATACTCAAAGCACAGGCATATTAATGCCATCCTCTAGGCGAATGAGGAGTGGGTGAGCCCATGAGGTAAGAGTAGCAGATCTGTGCATGTTTGGAGGTCTCACACATCTCAGGGCATTCTAGCAGACATCAGCTCCTGTGGCAGAAATAGCTTTTTACCTGTCCTGCCCCCTTTAGGATAAGACACACTGATCTCCTCCCTGTATTTACAGCAACTTGTACTAGCTGCATTGAAATGGATCACCTTGAGATTTGGTTCAAACACAGTAAATCTCTTGAGTTTTTTCCCCAGCTGCTATGGAGGAAAAAAAATTGTTTAAATACTGACTTCAGGGAGGCTGCAGACAAAAGCATTACCTCTTCCCAGATGTGGATTCTGCCTGACTTTGAAGTAAATCTATTTAGCCATCCTTGAAACTGCTCTACATGTTCTGTCATTATGTTAAATCATTAATTGTCCTAGTTTCCAACATAATGTGCATTAGAGTCATTAAGAGTCACTACTCCATCAGGTTTTTCTCTCTAGTTATTCAGTCTACTTTAAACAGAAAAGTATTATTTGAGTCTCTGAGGTTTTCAGTATTTTCACATGTTCTGTGGAAATTTGCCATTTAGCCTAATGGAAGCAGAAATCAAGACTTAAAAGGTTCCCCCAGCATGCGGGAAGACTCACAGGTGAAAAGCCTAAAATGATGTGGTGTACAGAATTGTATTAATCTCTTACATCTAAGGGAATATGCTTACTTTTCTGGGTAGTTACAGTTTAAGTTTACTCTCTGTGCTTTAAAATGTTGAGCTGAGCTTTATAAGGCCAGCTCCATACTGGCAGCTGATTAATGCCTGGAATAAACAGTAATGTTTCTTCAGCAGTTGAAAGCTGTAGATAAGCACTGGGGTTTTGTTTCCTCTGGTGTGGTAGTCCTTTTCCAAAACACTCTGTCTGCTTCAATCTTGTTCAAGCCCTCCTGGCTTTAATACAGTATAGGCCACTAACAGGGATACCAAATCCCACTTAGAGGGATATCAGGGATACTGAAATAAATCTCTGATGCCTTCCTCAACTGAGATTCAAACTTACCCCCTAAATTCAGTGTTATCTCAGTATTTCAGTTTGGGGGTTGTTTTTTCTTTAACCAGAAAGTCTCTTACGTCCCCACAAGTCTCCTGGATGATTCACAGAGAAATACATACGAGGTCAGGAAATTTATTTCACTGCTTCAACAAGAAATTAATAGAATTGATTAGCCACAGTATCTCAAGGCTTAGATCCCTGCTTTGCAGAAGAAATTCATAATATCCTGAAAGTTGAAATCCTGAAATATCATTTCACTGCTGTGAATAAGACCAAATCAGCTATTCGTTGCACTCAGTAAAGATACAGTATAGTGAACAGAATGATAAGCCTAGCTTGCTGTTAGCACTGTAACGAAAGCAGCAAACCATGACAAGGTTAATCCCTGCCATTAAGAGTGGCTATAACACACCTTGTTGATATTAATAAGGTCTTTGAGCTTTATTTTCTAAAAGGCTTAATAAGTCATAGTGTGAAGTTGACCTAAATGCTGCTGATGCTTTTCTGTCATTGTATGATATGCCTACTTTGCAATTGGCAGAGTAAAATGCTCTGTAGACTCTGTTTCTTAATCAGAGATTAAAACAGCTATAATAGGTGTAGATATGGAAAACTTTATGAAATAGTGTGCGTCTTACTGACTCTTAAAGCATCATTCAGGACCTGTTCTGAGACCCAGAGTCTATAAGACTTGCAATTGAGATTCTAGCACTGCTTCTTTTGTATGTCTGAATGGCTTTCATTTCTCCATTATAAAAATGAAACATTGTCAGTATTATGCTTGTATGTAATCCATCCTTTCATTACAAACGAGTAGAAATGATCTTTAATGGCTACTCCATTGACATTTAGCAAGACTGAAATGGCTAGAAGAGCAAAATACATGTTTGAGCTGAGGCCCAAGAAGCACACACTTTCACAACTCTTACCATTCACATCAGCAAATGTGGAATTTTTTTAAGTGCAAAATGTAATGATAACAAGACAAATATTTCCTAGAATGTTGTGTATTTGGTGTTCTTCAAGGCTGGGAGAAAGGAGGTTGCTGACTCATCCCTGAAGTCTTACTGTGGGTCTTCACTGCTCAAATCTGTTCACCAAGTAACTCACAAAACCAGTCTGCAAATTGCTCACAACTGATCCACTGCATGAGCCAACAAACCTGTAGCTGAACTCTCTTGACTGGTTATAATTGGATGCATCAGAAACAGTATATTCTTGAGTCTGGGTTTTGTTTGTGTTTGTTGTTGTTGTTGTTGTTGTTTTTCCTGCAGTTAAGCTACTGCTATAGATATTCACATCTATTCATTTTAGGATACAGAGTAAAGTTATTCTTGATCTACACAGCAGCCCCCCTGATGGATACAGCTCCTTGCTGTATCCTTATCCTGGCTCACTTACATCTTTTCTATTTGTTTTTTCCTTACCTGTTGAACTGTGATATCTCTGTGTCTGATATATTGTTTCATGGAGTAGTGCTCAACTTGGGACTATGCAAATATTAAATTTACAGCCCATTAACACTCATGAATATTTGCTGCAAAGGACAGAAAAAGGAGGCTGACTACAACTGAGAAGAAATCTTTCCTGTTCATTATTTTGTTTTGTTAAACAAGAAACTTTCTTGGTAAGAGAAAGTGGAAAAGCTTAAACTTCTTGGTTGACACATCAAAGGTAAAGCTAGTACAGAAAGGTGTCTAGATGACCTCAGGTAGGATAGCATTATCTCACTTGTATACTTGTATGCTCTTGCTTTCTATTCTCACCAGCAGAAAGTGTAAATCTCCTTTCTGCAATTTATTTTTTCCTGCTGTCTCATTGGTCCTGCTCTAAGGTAAGCAGGCAATAATTATGCTGCAAAATAGAAAAGATAAGTGACTGAAGATTATTAAGGGAGCGCAGTTCAGTCCCATCTCAAAGTGCCATCAATACACAAGCCAAAGCAGCATATTTCCTGAGATAAATGAAGACAAAATCAGTGAACACATATAACAGAGGGAAAGTGACAATGATAGCTTCACTGACCCTTCTTTTCACCAGTGAGTTACTAGCAATCTTTGATTTTGTGTATGTAAAAACTTTTAAGTGCAAAGTGCCACAGATTATTGCTGAAATATTTATGACGTGAAAATGTAATGATAAGGTTTAGGATGCTGTTATCATCACGAGTAATGCTATGTATGTGACCTCTCAGCACAGCTTACTAAGTGCCACTGGAATTTCTGCTCAAAAATTATTCATCCCGGCAGAAGGTCATGCCATCTCGCTGGGTTAAGTCACAAATTTCCCAGAGAGCATATGAGCACATGTTTGGATTTAAGGAAATACCCCTCTCCCAAAAGTTAACGATGGAGGTTGTTACAATGTCTGAGCAAAGCAATTATTTTAAACGACAAGCCAACAAAGCATTCCATTTGTTTGTTTTTCTCCAGGTTGTCCTTGACTTTCAGAGCTGGAAGACAGCTGCAGGCAGGAGAGCAGCCAAGCTTGCCAGGGAGGAGCTGCAATTAGTCTCAACCCCTGTGAATAGTTCAGGGAGGGAGGCTCATGTACAGCCCTCCCAAGGCTGCACTGCGGAATAAGGCACCCATATATATATATATATATTTTTTAAACATGATCTGCCCCAAAGTTCACCTACTTAGTCAAAGACAACTCCTAGTGGAAAACAAGCAGGAAATTAGACAAAGGGAAATATAAGGTTCTAAACGAAATTTTGGAGACAACAACATGAGCAGCCAATGACTGGGAACACATCTGCCTGACAAAAATCCAGGAAGTAAGATTTACTTTTCCCAGGGAGAGTCCAAGAACAAAGAGAAAATTGAAATACCTGGAGATAAAGAGAAACTGGGAACATGGACTTTCAGCATGTACAAACAGGCACCCAGAAAGGAGAGCAGGCTACTTCCTATATCCAGAAATGGAAGCAAGTAGGAAGAGAGAATCATTCTATAGTATGTGGGAAAGAGCTACACTGCTGAGCCTCATGAGTTGTGTGAACCCTTTGCTGTGCATAGAAATAATGTTCTGCTGGAAATAAACTATTTTATTTTCAGAGATCTGCTGGGGTCATCACACTTATTGAGTCAATAAAAATGCACGTATCATCCCAAAAATCCACCATGAGAAGATTCAAACCAAGCAGAGTTACACAAGGTGAAACACAGACTTGCTTCACCCCCCTGGCAGATGGATGGATGCACCACATGAGCTCCTGCTCCCTCTCCAGCCTCCGCATTAGACAAAATGATGTTCACAGGCTGCATGAGACCCCTATCTCCCAGTCTATGGGTTCTGACCATTTCTAAAGGAACTGCTAGCTCAGCTCTGGAAATGGATTTACACTGTTTGTTTGCATCTCCTGACATTCCTGGTACTGAATCTCCTCCCACTGCCAACCTTGCAAGAGTGGGGAAGATGGTGCACCGGGGCAGATCCCAGGATGCTCACGGCAGCACCACTTCACAAAGTCCTGTGTCCAACCTGGGGCAAAGAGACAGAAATCCAGAAAAGAGAAGGAAATGGGTGGAAAAGGGGATTCTGAAAGATGTACGTACAGAAAAAAAAGGGAAGTAAGAAGTAATGGGGGGAGCAGGGAAAGTTGTGTGAAGGGGAACAGAAAAAGAAAAGAAAACATTCCACCTTCACATTGCAGTCCTTTATCTCCCACCTGTTTCTTTTCAAGCATTGCAGTTTCTGTGACAGAACAGCCAGTATAATTCCTTTACTCCTTTGCAGCCTCAAGCCTGAGACCTGTTTTTTAGGTTTTTTTGTTTTTTTGTTTTTGTCATCAAAGAACAGCTGAAAATGTGAACCAGACTAAAAAAATGAGTAGCATAGGATTGGTATTTTGATGCAGTAATCCTGGAAAATGCCTAAGGTCTCACACTGTCTCTTCAGTCACTTCCCACTGACACTCAGTGTAATATGACCCTTCTGGCAAGAAAACCATTTGTAATAACTCATAATCTTACTTTTTTCTTCAGAAGATTTCTGATATGAATAGAGATGAACTGCCTGATGTGGAAGTTACCTACAATGGGAGTACCTAGTTAACATATGGGGCGGTACATATGTGCACATGCAGAATGCAGTGCTGCCACGGATCATTCAGGTTGAATGATATAGTTCAATGATTCTCAGTGCTTCATTTCAAAATAGATTGACTAAGCAGTCAGAAGATTAATTTTAGCTGTTTTGATATAAATTGAACTAATTTTGATATGGCATATATTGTTACTCCAAATATGAAGGTAGATAGCAAATGGGAATTTCTGCAAGATTTCACCCCAAGGATATATCCAGCCTACACAAACATCACATAATCTAAACAGCTGACTGTAATGTTAAGTTATAATAGACATAAAAGAGATTTCTTATTCATATCCATGATCTTTTAATTCAAAATTCAGTTGTTGCATCTCAGATTTTGCGTTCTCTTTCCAGAATGGATTACATTTATAACTTTCAATAGATAAAAAAAGTTTACTCAAATGAAGTTATTTCCTAGTGGTTTAATAGCAAATTCAAAGATGGTCTTTATTTGCAGAATCCCAAGATATGTATTACAAGTATATAAATTTTTTTAATTGCATCACTTCAAAATTCCAGTTCAAAAATTTGTTTTTCCTTGATGTAAAAAGGGAACAGCAGCACATCAGCACTGATCAAATGAATCTTACACCAGCAAACTGAGCAGAGATTTAAACAATGAGCTATGTTTCATTTCAGTATAAATCAGTCAGTAGAAAAAAGGTGAAGTTGTGCTCTTACACTAGTAGAGCAATTTTGGTCGTGTAAAATCCACTCCATTTGGCAAAAATGGTCAGAGAAATGCTCCTGACAAAAGCTGATGCTATATGAGCTGATGCAAAGCAAACATAGTAGAGATATTGCTGTGTATTCCTTAAACAAAACAAACCACATCCCAGAAGCAAAGAGATCTACTATCAACTTACTGAAAGATTTGTAGCTGTAAACTGATAGGATAGAATTCTCCAAGCATTGTATGCCTGAGGGAGGTTTTGTTGACTTGAATAGATTTACTCCCAACTGGTGCCAGCCTAAGTGAAAGAACCAAGATCAGTGTGTAGACCTTCTGCTGGTTAACTAAAAACCTGAGAGAAAATTGTATGATGTCATTTCTCATGTTTCCTCCACCCTAAGATGTTGATCAAATATGATCAAACGCACTGGAAGAAACTTAATCTTATTTGATTATTTTCCTATCATTTTAAGCAAGACACTGGGAAAAAAGTTGCATAAAGTATTTGTGTGCCTGGATAACAAACATAAACTATTTTTAAGGTGTGCTCAAGGACAATTCTGCTCATTTCAGACTCCCTTTGGTGGTTCAGGCTTTGCAGTATTTTCAACCACAATGTTTATGCAGGAGAATAACAGCTATTGAAAATTTCATAGCATTTGTCCTTGAATAGCACATGAGAGTAGCAGTACAAGTTTGATAACTTTGTTTTAAACTATATTAATGGTACAATTTGTTTGTTGTTTTCCTTTTTTTTTTTTTTATTTTATGTAATACATTTCTGACTTATTTGTGGTGACTTGCAGAGTGGTTAATTACTGCTTGGAGGCAAAAACTGTGGCACAGAGGTCATTAAAAAGAGAAAGATTTAGGGAGTGCAAAAAAAGGCAGTTTTTTAGAACCAGTTAATTTGTCCAGAAGGGGATACATTTTTATAGTATGCATAAAGCAGAAATATTTATCTTGAAGCAAAACCACAATATTTTCTTTTCTGTTTTTAGAATCAACCATTTGGTTGTTCTGCAATATTGTTAGACAGATATTTCTTTGTTACTAGTTTTTATTACAATACTTTCCTTGCTATTAAATTTGGAAATACTCAGGTAATTTCTCAGCTGTCCCTCAAACCCTGTTGATCATATGTGAAGAAAACAGCTCAACATCTCAATGGAAAAAAAATCCTAAATAATTTTATTGGTTTAATTACTTTCGTTCACATATTGTTAAAAATTGTTTTTATTTCACTAATTTTGTATTCTCTCTAAATTGTCTCTAATTTGATACCATGTTAATTTAGGGCATCAAGCCCAAGCTTGACCACCTCCTGTTTCTCATAGGTTTTATTGAAAGCTTGTAGAAACACAACAGCTTGTGAAATGTGGTCCAAAAAAAAAAATGAGATAGGCCCTTAGTAAGCAGCCCAGCCAAATCACAAACCAAGCAAACAAAGGCTATCTGAGAGATCTGATTAGGAAGAGGATTTGCTTTTGCCATCAGAAGCTGAGACACTGCACATCTGAAATCTGGCAAAATTCAGGGACAGAGAGGAGCATGCTGTTACAGCTTGGCTAACAGAGACCAATAAAAAAGTACTGTCTGAAATGCGTTGGAACCCACGCAGCTTATTTTTTAATGGGAACCACAAAGAGCTGTGTTTCTGGAAGAAAAATAGAGGTGTTGAATTTTGTGAATTTAACATGAAAAATGTGTGTTCCTCGTTTAAGTGCTCAGACTCTCACGCAGAAAAAGAAACTTGTAATGGATATATATCACTGCAGCTGAACAGTGTGCAATTAAGAGGGTCTAACATTTTTCTTCCCTGCACACACAAGGCACTTTTCTCCATCTTTTTCTGCTTAATCCAAAGTTTAAATCAAGATGGCTTGTAATGGCAGAGAGCCCTATCCTCGTCCCAGAGCATTTATTTGTCTGCAAGGACCCCACCAGATCTCCATACTCTTCGTTGTGCTGGACCAGTTTGGCAAATTGAAGCAAAAATGAAGCCACTAGAAATTTACCATAGGATCTGGCTTCTTGATGTCTCAAAGTAGTAAACTTTTATTAATTTCATAAATCTGAGTTCAGGTCTTTAGGAGAACTGCATTCTAAAAGGCTCTGGAGTAGATTTTACCTTAATTAATACTTACCACTCCCATAAAAACAGATACACACATATACATGCACAATTTCTACACTGCTAGGAGTTTTGGCACTGCTGGCACAGGCTCGTCAGTCTCCCATCCATATTCTGTATGCATACTGAACAAGTTGTACATAGTGTAATTTATTATTCCAAGGAACAATCTTTTCTCTAAATATTTTATACGTATCTTTTTATGTATATGTGTCAGGAATGGTCAAACAAGGTGCCTGAGCATCAGAAAAGAGCAAGAACTCCTACCCCCTTCAAAACTCTCCTTGCACTAGGTGTCATATGGTATGGAATATCCCTTTGGTCAGTTTAAGTCAGCTGTCATAGCTCTGTTCCTTGCTTGCTCCTTGGACCCTTCACTGAAAATGGCCTTGGCTCTGTACAACACTACTTAACAGCAACTATAAACATCACTGTGTTACCAACATGGTTGCACTCCTAGAACCAAGACAGCATCATATCAGACACTCTGAAGAAAACAATTCTGTCCCAGCTGAAATTATGACACCACTGTTCTGTTATTCAGAGGACTCAGCAAAATTCAGAAAATGTGGGCAAACGTACGTTGATGGCTTTCAGTTTTTAGAATGATATTACTCTCTGTACTCCTGAGGTATATGATTTGCAAGGATAAAAAAGAAAAGCAACCCTCTGCTGCCTCTATGGGAGAAAGGGAGATGTACTTCATTTCTGAGCATACTTCTTTTATGCAAACTAAATGTGTCCCTGTGCACCTATGCTGTCTGTTGTGATTTTTAAAAGGATAAAGCCATGGGATAAAGCCCTGGAGGGCAGAGGTTCCCAAGAAAACTAGTATTCAAGAATCACTTCTTCCAAGCTCAGAAGTGATGCATACCAACAAAGGTCAGTTGAAAATACCATGAGGCCTGAACGGATGAGCAAGCTGCTCCTGAACAAATTTAGACACAAAAAAGAAGTCTATAGAGTGTGGAAGCAAGTACAAGTAGCTTGGGAGGAATACAGAGAAGTTGTCTGAGCAGCCAGGGATCAAGTTACGAAAGCTAAAGTCTTGATGGATTTAAATCTGGACATGAACAACAAGGGCAAGAAGTTTCTATAAGTACATCAGTGATTAAAAAGAAGGCTAGAGAAAATGTAAGCCTTCTCCATAATGAGATGTGGGACTTAGTTACCCGATATGAAGAAGATTGAAGTACTCAGTGACTCTTGCCTCAGACTTCACAAGCAAATGGTATAGGCACACAGCCCTGATCACAGAATTTAAAAGCAGGAACGGGGAGAATGAAGAACCATCCACTTCAGGAGAAGATTAGGTTTGAGATCATCAAAGGAACCTAAAGAAAGTGTGAAAGATTGATTTTCAAAGAAATTATTGCCTTTGGAATCATAGAATAGAATCACAGAATCTTTTGAGTTGGAAGGAACCCTTAAAGGTCATCTAGTTCAACTCCACTGCAATAAATAGAGACAACTATAGCCAGATCAAATGCTCAAAGCCCTGTCCATCCTGACCTTGAGTGTCTCCAGGGATGGGGCACCCACCACTTCTCTGGGCAACCTGTGCCAGTGCCTCACCACCCTTATTGTAACAAAAATCTTCCTTATATCCAATCTAAATCTTTAATCTTTTAGTTTGAAACCATTTTCCCTTGTCTGATCACAACAGACCCTGATAAAGACTCAGTCCTCTTCTTCCTTACAGCCCCCTCTATTTGTTTTCTTTAACCCAAGTTAGCTCTTAAGATTGCCCACGTTGACAAAGGAATTGGATTCATTGCTTTATAGATTAAATTAAAATTTCTTTAATTTATTTCTGTGTTCTATCCTTGTTCATTCATTCAGACTCCCTAATATATTTATTCTATTTCCACACTTCATTCAAACACATAATTTTAGTCAAATTATTTTTGTCTTTTTAGTGTTAATACCTCTTTCTGGTCATCAAGAAAATTTATTACCAATATAGCAAGTACCAAATATAATTCAGTTTCCAGAAGTACATGAGTTACTGTTACTCTTCACATACACATCTTAATTCCTCTTTCCTCCCCTTTCCCATCTTTACAAATGCCTTTCCTCTCTTTCTGTCCCACGTAACTCTGATGGGACCAGCTCCATCATTAGCACACAACATCAGGGAGGTTGCATACAGAAGCAAGAGACTGCAGAGCACTGACGTGGTGTATAACCTATGAGTACATGTGCAACCTCAAGAACCCAGCACACAACTCAGCAGATGTCTTCACACTAAGGCTACTTACTAGTACAGAACTAAAGATTCATGTGTGACCAGAAACAAAAAGTTAAAAGATGTGGAACCATGTTTTCTGCATTGAACTTAATGTATCTGAGTTAAGACAAGGGCTTTAAAAAGGCCTTTAGACCAGATGCTGAGAACAGTAATGTATGCACAGATAGAATTCTGAACAACCACAACAACACATGAATGCTTCATTTCAGCACGTTTGCTGGAATCTCTTGAGTTTTCCTTTTCTTGCTTTGGCCCAGGAAGCACAAGCTCCCACTCTATCTCTGGGCAAGGCAGCCAGGAGCCACCTAACACTGCTGTGACCTTTAACAGAGCAAGGCCCACCTGCGTCACTCACCCCCAAGAAATATAACCTGGTATATTTTGTTTCCTTGGAGTGTAATATACATCTATGCAGAAATTATTATTTTTGTTTAGCAATTGAACAGAGACACACTAAAACAGAACACATATGCCTGTAAATCCCTCAGGGATTAAAGGGCCTAACATGGGGGTCTGGCAGAAGCCTTTAAACTCTGCTATTATTACAATAATTTCACAGACCCATGTACCCACCCTCATGACTTTATCAAGAACCTCTGTGCAGCTGACAAGGCATTCTTTTCTATCATCTGGAGGTTACGTGACAATTTCCACGTTCACGGAAACTGAAAAAAAAAGCTCTTAAGTTCATAACGGAAGATCTTGAAACTGGGAACTACAAGCAACAAATAAAAATAGCACTTTAAAAAAAAATTATTTTGAAGTCCATCTCACCAGAGACTGAAGTCTTCTCTCATGATCTCAGGCTGAGGACTACTGCAAGCATTTAAGGCTCAGCTGTGAGGCTGGCTGACCTCTGTAATTTAGGATCTTGGCTCCTAGTCTAACTAATCTATAAGCCACTGAGGAAATAAAAGAAATGTAATAGGGAAGAAAGTACTGCTTGGAAAGCAAGACATCTAGCACATGATGAGGCAGAGCCAAAAGGAACAATCTGGGTCTGATGGATGAGCCCCCAGCAGCAGAAGGGATATCAGTACCTTGGTTCCAGTACATCTGGTTGTGGTTCTCACCAGCCACAAATTGCTTTAGGATTCTTCAAGATAAAGAGAGTTCCCTGAGCACCAGTTATCATGAATTTGCCATGCAGATCTGTTTTCACAGCAGGATGTCCTGATGCCCACAGCAAGCGCTGCTTGAAGCACTGCTCAGTCAAACCACCTGCCAATGCAATGCTGTAGATCAGCCAAATTCCAGGGCTGAAAATGTTTCTCTACCTTAAAATTAGTTTCTTTTCAATTTAAATTGGACCTGCCAGACTAATTTTTGAAGTCCATAGTAATGGTTTGAAGGGCACCTCAAAAGAAAGAAAAACCTGACCAGACAACACAGTCACTTTGCATACTGTCCCCACATCTTAATTTGCAGTGCAAGACAAAATATCAAACCTTTATGAAAGGTAATAATTTTTTACACTGATAAGAATCTCTTTTGTGAAAGAGAAAACATATCCACTCTTCCCAGACTTACAATCTGAATCACTGTTCTGAAAAAGCTTATCTCAGAACCCCTCTTCCCATTTCATTAAGTGGAAGATGTAATCAGGCTGAGGTAGGAGGAGACCAAGGCACAGGAAAGCCCTTCACAAAGGAGATAGGTAAAATTTCATCCTTCCCATTAGCCATTGTGAAGTAGAAGGGGATTGACTGTATTTTACCTTTCCATTTGTAATTTAAGCATTTGCATTGGATCAACTTTTTTTTTTCCTTCAGAAATAGCTCTGACTCAAGAATGTTTTTTGGGGGGATCAAGAAAGAAATTTTTCCAGCTGGGCCTAGACAGTCCCTCAGCTCATCTCATCTTCATCTTAGTACCACAAAGGCACAGCTAGAGCAATAAATTTCAAAGTGTAGCACTCCCACTAATGCAGCTTTCAGGAACATTTAGTCCAACACAGCTTGAAGTAAGTGTCTGAGGAGAAGCAATAGGGAAAATCCAGGAGTGCATCAGCCCCATCATGAGGATGGGAGACGGAGCAGGGTTCTACACATAATCCTGTCTGCATTACCACACTGGTGGGAGCTCAGGGACTTCATGTCCAGAAGCAACATGGAAAAGAGCTGGTACATCAATTTAATAAATTTGCAGCTTATGTTGTCTTCAGTTGCCTACATGACTGGATCAATGGCTTACTACTCAATCCATTTATAATGTGTTGCTGGAAACTGCACTTACATTTTCCCTGGTTTGGAAATGCAGCTACACATATACAGCTTACCACTCAGTACTTTCCTCTACAGATTTTAGTAGAAATTAAATAAATGGATTACCTTGGTTTTGGATTATTCACTGAACTTGTCACCTAGGATCATACCCATAGGTAATTTACATGAAATGGCACAGACAGCTAATTCAAGTGAGATTCCCCTTTCCAGTGATTACGGAAGAAATAAGACACTATCGAGGCACCATGTGAGGAGGGCATGGAGGAGCTGTGCCTGCTGGGACAAGGCAGACCCTTCCAGCCCAGGCACACATTCTCTCAGAAAAGCAGGAGATGACTCTACCTCTCTGTCTGAGAGGCTGTGTCAGTCAGGGGAAGTTTTATTTTCCAGTATAAGCTTTATTGTCTCTTCTGGGCTCTGTGCCTGGTTACCTTGTTCTTGGTCCATTGCTTTGGCACACCTTGAAAAAAAAGTTCATGTTCCAGGGAATACTGAGTGAACATTCAACAGTGGGGCCCTATCATTTACCATCACAGTGAATAATCATAGAATGTGGCCAGGACACAAACCCTGAGCAGGATCATCTAATTATCTTGTGTGTATTCATAAGCTGGCACTAGAGCCAAATTTGCAAGCTGTTCTTGCAACCACAGCCACAGCTCCTTCACCCAATCTTATAAAAGATCTAATTTCATTTCCAAAGGCTCCTAAGGCTCAGATTCTCAACCTGCCTTTCACCTACTACATATATGTTTACAACTATTTCTTCCTCATCTATTTATTCAAAGCTGAAGCTAGGGATGGAAAGGTTATTCACTTCCAAAACCCTCCTTACATGGAAAGGCCTACAATGTCTCTGATGATGAATAGCATCATGCTGGCATGCAAATTTGCTAAACGTAACCAAGGAAACAGAGTCCTTACTAATACCATACACTTCTCAGAGCATTTGCTGGAAGCAGAATAGCATCTCTGCTGCTATCTATATGCTGTCACTCACCTCTAAGAATGCAATGCGAAAATAATTACTTATGTATAATGAGGAATAGGATGAAAATGTGTTGTATAAACAGCCAGAAAGTCCTCCCAGTAAATGGACTGATTCAATCAGGAAGGTTAGTGGAACAGAGTAGCAGTTTTGATTTCTAGTGAAAAAGCAGCATACATACACAGGAAGTACAGTACTGTTCAGGCTATCTTGGCACAGAACTGTTGGTAACAAGCACCTGGCCATGTGAATGGGTTTATCACTACGTGGTCTTTCTATGATTCTATGATCTTCTTTTCTTCTCTCTACCCCTGGCATTCTTTTCCTATCTGTAATGGTTTTATGATTTTTGTTATTGGTATTCCACATCATAACATCGTGTGAGGCACAGGGAGTTAAAGAGTTAATGCTCCAATTCCATGCACTGCCAAATTTCCAGGTACCTAGTTCTCAGAAGAGAAGAACTACTTACCCCGAAGGACTTTGCATTCCCATTTTCCATTCAGAGGGAAAGATAACACTACACACAAATCCCAAGACTGCCTCTTTTAGCTGCTGGTCAGCAGTGGGAGCTTCCTAGCCATCTCCCCTTCAGCTTTAGTGTAAGGCCTTCGGTTTTGGACACTCTCTTTCTCATTTTATTTGATTTATTAGCTTCAATTCCAATTATATTGGATTATATCATGTTATTTTGCATTCCAATATCTGATTTAGTAAATTAGGTTTCCTCCTCATATCGTTACCACTGTTTTGTTTTTAGGCCCATTTCCCTGTCCTTTCCCTTTTCCGCTTTACCCTTTCCCGGGGCATGGGTCTGTGGGTCCCCCACCCCATTCTTAATGGAACCTTAAAGGCTGAACTGGCCCATAAACTGTTGACACTATCCCTCTGGTTTCTTCCTTAGATTTCAAGCCCTGGGCTTCACTGTGTTAATCCTAAACACACACACAAAAGAAATATATTGTTTCAGACAGAAGAAAACTTGTAGCTGTTCCCTGCTTATTCGATACTGTAATTTAAAGAAGCTAAGACTTTATCTACGAACAGTTTATGAATAAGTGAAGGAACTAAGACATCACAGGGTCACATTCAATAATTAATGGAAACATTTTAGCTTCTACAAGTGAATTGCAAAAATACTTGGAAGTCCAGAACATTTTGTGAAGAATGCAAAACCCAGACATCCACCCAAGGCTTCTGGACGTTTATCTAAAGCATCCCAGAATGCTAGTGGTAGGAAATATCCAGGAAAAAAAAAAAGTCTCTTTATGGTTTCCAGTATTTTCTAACATCCTGTAGAGCAGCAGTGCCCAAAACATACCTGTGGTATTTTGGTAATTCCACTTTTGCTGCCACAGATTCCACAAAGTGCCAACATGTGCAAAAATGTAAAATTAAACAACATTCCTAACCTCAAAAAAGCTTCATATTTGATTCATTTATGCTTCAGGGAATGGCTTAATTTAATTGGTATTTTCTGTGAAGTGTCTCGTTCATCTTTACTTATGATTCCTCCAAAACTTCTGTAACAACCCCAATGCACTTTGGACAAGCTGGACTTCTTGCTCTGGTATTTTACCATGTTTAGAGAAACATATTGTGTTTTCTCAATTCCTTTTCAAAAAGGGATGTTACATAGGACTTTCTTATGTAGGAGGTGGCTTGTACTTCAGGCTGACCACCAGGTTCTTATCCCATTTTAAGCCTAGATTACAAAGACTCAAAAGCCCAGTGATAGATACCAAACAGTTTTGAGTGTAGTGGATACAAAACAGTAAAAAAAGATACAAACAAATATTTTTTATAATAATATTTTTCACATCTACAACATCTTCCCTTGACTTATTTCAAGTCACACTAATAAAATAAGGCCTCAGATTTATACTTGAGAAGACTAAATCACAAGTTGGTGATACGCAAAGATTGTAAGGAAAGTTTGTACTGTAGTTGAGAGAAAAATCTATTTCACAGCCTCTAGGCAATTTAGAATTGAACTATTGAGTTTTTACAGGATATTGATAAAATAAAGGATATAGAACCTATAGAATTTTTGTATACATATTGAAATCTTCACATAAACATTAAATTAGAAGGTAAACCCAATATATGCCTTTGTGCTAGCATGTACATGATTTTAATTACAGGTATATCATAGGAAGAGAGCTAGGAAATCCCCTAAGGAATGAAACCCAAAAGGGTGAATCCTATGGATTTAAATACCTTGTAATAGTGTCCATAAATAAAAGCTGTGTGACTCATTCACACGCAAAATAAATAAATAAATAAATAGATAGATAAATAAATGAACGAACAAAATGTTATACGACTCATTTTCTGAACTATCAACAAATTCTCAGCATACAATGACACTGTGGAAGAGCAAGGCTGGAAAAGAGGTAAAATATCTCAGTTGCTCCCTTTTTCCCAGATGCTAAAAGAAAGGATTGTTTTCTTGTGGAAGCAAAGAAGATACTCTGGCTGGAAATAATTTAAGCTTTGGCAACACAACATATGTTTCAAGCCCAATTTAGTACCGGTACTGTCCTTACTGGTAAAGAAGCTACTAAGGAAGAAATTAAAGTGTGTAATTAATGTTACAACATTACATTAACACATAAATAATTTCTCCGTCAGGTCATACGATTCACATGCATATTTTATTAAACTGTAAGAAATAATTTTCTGTGTGACCCTGATCTTTCTGCATGCTTTGAAGTTTGAAAGCCAGCAGTATAGCCTATAAGTTTAAAGAAATTTAGAAAGAATTGTGAAGTTAAAAGGTACTTTTGATGTTTGTTCTTTCTCTTCTATCACAAGGGCATTCAATTCAGAAGAAGTAGAAAACATTAATGCCTAAGAAATTTCCATGGCAATCATGCTCATTTAACTCTTTCTAATCACTTAATATAAAAGGCTGGAGAGAGCTATTCATTCAGCAGAGGCACAAAGCCAGCACTAAGAATTTCCTGTTTCATTATCCACAGAATCTTCTCTCACTGTCCCTCCACACACTGCAAGGAGTTGCCCCTTGCACTGAGAATAGTTGCCATCAGCTGCCAAACAGCACGGTAGCTTTTCACACCGGCCATGGCTGAACTCAGAGAACATGCCTTTGCCTCAGAAGCGTTACTGGAGTCTCTGGTCACAGAAAACAGAGTCAAATTGCCAGGTAACCCAGGCTCCTTTGTCCAAACATCGCCATCATCCAAATGGTCGCATCCAGCAATGCACTGGGCTGTAGTGGGAACATCTCTGTGGTGTAATGGTGACATGCAGTGGACAGGCAGAATTTTAATTTCTTTCGTTCAAAGTAACTTGGAAGTTATGAGGACAGGATGACTGGGCTATGAATATCGTGCCTTTATCTCACTCCTTCCCATCACTAATTAAGTTTCACAGGAGCTGAGTCTGTTTTTTGCCACATAACTGAGGGAAAAGTACAATGCAATTAAGCAGTAAGTGCTGAAGTTAATGGTAATTTCCCAAAGGAAAGACTTTCATTTTACAGTGGGTAAGTCCATTATCCACTCACAACAAATCTGACCAGTAGCACATCTACCATAGAGTAAATACCCCAGAGGAAATTTCCCTCTTCTAATGTGGCAGAGCCAAAGCCTTGAAACTAACAATCAATTTCATTTTTAGTAGTTATTCTTGGAAGTACTCTCAGATTTAAGTTGAGAAGACAAATACGAGTAGTGAACAGAAGTGTTTCAAGGAAGGATTTCAGATAGCAAAAAGTTAGAAAAAAGATTTTAAAATATCTTAGCAAAGGTTATAAGCGCAGCTCTACCTCATCCCTTGAGCACAAGCATTTCAAGCAGTCCCACCCATCTTGTATAGTTAAGTGCAATTCCCTTTAACACCACAGAGTAAGAATTTATAGGGGTCATGGGTTATCCTTCTCAACACTGAACCCTATCTAGTACCTACAAAAAGCAAGAAACACACCCACAGGCACCAGAAATAATCCCTACATATATAGCATGAGATTGTGAAATGCACATTTAAATAAATTACTCGTAATAATAATTTCATAAAGCAGATTTCTCAGAAGTATTGATTTAAATTCCTGCTGAACTGTTAAATGAAATTACCTGGCCACCAAAGATGAGGCTTCAAGTCTCCCAGTTGGTGCAACAGTCTCTGTTTGCCAGCTGTATTGTAATAACTGAAAAGTTAACATCTCTGACTTTATAATTATTTGAATTTTAATGAATAAGATGAATTAAATCTTTCTACTTAGCTGCTTACGCTGTGAACCAGCCTGCATTCTTGAAAGATAAGAAATAGAAATAGATTGTGCTTATTCAACAGCTTTCCTGTGTGGAGACAGAGGGAGGAAAAGAAGCCAGGTTTCTTTGGAATTTAAACTCATTATAAAAAAAAAAAAAAAAAAAAAAAAAAAAAAGATGATAATGATAATTACTGAATATGAGTTGCTGAATTAATTACTGAGTTTGTGAACATATCCAAATTGAGAACATGGGTCTTTTACCATGTCCTGGAACTGTGTGCTTTGTTAAAGGGTGGCCTGCCTGGATGTTTCAGCACATGTGTGTATATATTCATATGCACATAATTCCCTTGTAATCACACTGCTCCAAAAACACAGTTGAAAGAGCATGAAAGAACACATAATTTCTGCCAGCTTTCATTCTTTTCTCCTTGTTGCCGAAGCTTTTATCACCCTCACTGGTATCTACATTTCACACAAAAAATACTGAACATCTTTTAAGTTTCCCGTTTCCCTCAGAATGAAAGGAATAGTGGTGTGTTGATGCAATTTGCCAATAACACTAGCAAAATAAATAGGAGATAAGTGAATGGTGAAGTTGGCTCATTTTCAGGCTGTAATTTCATTGTCAGCATGGCAGATCTTCAAGCCAGAAATATCAGATCTTCTGCAAACAACGAAGTAGAAGGATATGACTATTTCTAAGAATTAGTTTGGTTCTGTATTTAAAACAGACACAGATGTACCATATAAATACATACATGCAGACATATGTGCACAGATTCACTCCACTCCACTCACATCAACACTGTTCACCACAGAACTTTACAAGCCTATGTAGGGGATTAGCAGCTACTTAGGGATTTAACCTCATTTTTATGCAACAATTCCAATCAGAGCTTAAATCAGGAGTTATTGATGAACTAGATACACATACAGATGTTCTATCCAATCTTCCTTTTCCTGCAGCATGCTTTTTCATGTTTAACAACAGAAGCAATGTTTTAAACAATAGGAAATGTGTGTCTATACATTCATGTTCCTCCAGACTAAGCACACCACAGTTTCTAGAGAATCAGTGGGTTTTTATGTTGCCTTTTTTCCTATCATGTATTTTTCTTCCTGTGGAATTTTTAGTGTGCTAGACACTGCTGCAAAATCCCCTCATCCACAGAATTACAGAATAGTCTTGGAATGGTAAAAGAGTTTTTCTGTCGCATACTTTTAAGTTAGAATATTTTGATTTCCTGTGTAATTTCAATTTCGCTGTGAATCAGAACCATCTACGATAAACAGAAAGCGGAACTGGAGTTTGCTGATATTATGGTCTGCCAGGATAGGGAGCTGTATTTGCAAGTCTGAAGAATTTTATACCTCTCTGATAGCTTGTATACCATCTGAATCTTATTAAACTGCTTGTGATGGATCTGGAGACTGGAGCCTGAGCCTTTATATGCAGGCAATCATAATGCTAATAATAAAATAGCCTTTAATGAACCACAGCTTCAAAAAGAAATAATATCAAACTTGAAGGTCTTCTTGGAAAGTATTTTACTCTCAGTGTTGATTAAAAAAATAATCAAGAGGCCTACAAACCAACTGTGGTCTGCTACTTTTGTTTCAGGATGTTCTTTGGCTCCCTGACTTGTCTTTGATCTTCTGTATTCCAAAATGTTTGCCACATCCTGATAGCAAGAGTAACATCCCAGTTTGGTATCTTGTAGACACAGTGATAGGTCAGCATTAGGGCTACCTGGCAGCACTGTTATTGCATATACAGTGAAATTATCAAAAACATGCAGATCAGTGTTTGAGAACAAACAGAGTTGCTAAGCAGTGGGCTACATGACAGCATGACAGATACAGCACTGTTCCTTCTCCTATTGCAGAAAATGCTCAGCCATTCCTTGTTTAAGGCCACACTTAACACTATAATTACCTCCCAACTTAATATCAATGCAGGATTTTTATCTGGCTTAAAAGACACATAATTATTCAGATAGCAGTAGGGAAGACTCCAGAGGTTTTGCAGCCCATATCACATTTTCAAACTTGGATCAGCAATACCTAGGCAATTTCAGTTAGAAAAAATGCCTGATACTGAAAAGACCTAATGCAAGAAAGAAGGATTTGTAAAACTAGAGATCAGTCAGACAGCATCTGACTAACATGTCATTAAATAATCAAACTGATTTAAAATCTTGACATTTGCCTATCATAGTTTTGCCTCCTTTTGTTCATAAACCACTTGTTGGTTTATACCCTGGAGGTTTCTGTAATTCATACTCCAGTTGTACTTAAAGATGACAGGCAACAATCTTCCAGTCATTATTAATGACTGTGCCCAGGGTAGTGGTGCAGTTACGTACTGGGGGTGTTCAAGTACTGTGGAGATGTGGCACAGAGGGATATGGTCAGTGGTCATGGTGGGGATGGGTTGGTGGTTGGGCTAAGTGATCTTAGTGGTCTTTTCCAACTAAAATGATTCAAGTTCAGATTTTTCTAGCTAATTGGAGTTTTAGGCCTTAGGCATTAATATCAATAAAATTTAGTCCGCTCAGAGGAGATTTTAAAGAGATCTGGAGATAAATGGTCATTGATTTTTTGGAGATTGCATCAGATCTTGTCTGTGTATACATCTGTGAAGGTGTGTGTATGTGTGTGTGCATGTGTGCAAACATCCCGTATACAGGCACACACACATTCATTGCTGTTGCTGGGTTGACACTGAGAAAGAATGTGATGGATTTCTATAGATGCTGTGTAAATGTGGCATTCCTTAACTTCAAGTAACATCCACTGGATTGTATCAAATGAGCGAGAGTCAGACTGCAAGGGCAACATTACAGGGCTTTTGGGGCTGACAGGGTCCAAACCAGCCTAGTGCCCCAAGGTGTGGGTGATGGGGGAGCTGGCAGCAGCAGGAACCCACCAGGGACTTCAGGCAGTGTCTGAGCAGTCTCACATCCACACCTTCAGGCAGACTCTCGTTGCCCTACACGTAGAATTTACAAGACTATGCATAATAGCTGGTGGTGCTGATGTAATTCTGACCCAGGAGCAGTAGGCTCCCAGTATGTCAGTGTTACAAATGGGCAGCTACAGTGTTGTTAGAATTTCAAATGGAAAAAAGAATCACATTTTGGTCTGAAAATTTTCACTCCCATGAGCACTTTATTTTTAATGATTGTAAGCAGCAGAAAAGAAAGCCTTTCAGTGTGTTCTCTCCTGCAGTTTATACTGCTTCCATAACAAAATAATAACATAGACTTGATTTTCAGTTATTGCTCAGTTTTGCCTTTGTGTGAAGTGCAGCTATGAATAATTTTTGCAGTTCTGATATTTTACATAGAAACAATATGTTCCTTCTGCTCCTTGCAGACAGAATCAGGAGTTTACAAACACCACAGCTAACTATCTAGAGGATGCAAACTACAGGTGAGTTGTAATTTGTGTGTACAAGCCCAAATACCACAGCTGGAGATATCACTGCTGCTGACACACACACCCCTTCCCCATCCCCCACCAGAAAATTTTGGTTAATCTGGGCACAGTTTTAAGCCTTTAGATTTGACAAATTCTGATCAGAAGCAGTGAAAGCACAGATGTGTTAGTAACAGGGATACTAACAAAACCGTAACACGGGCATCTCTCTGCATGTTAATAAACATCCTGTAATCATAGATTAATTGGAAGCCCAACTGGCAGACCTGGAGTTAGGATTCAGCTAGAAAGCTGCAGCTTTGGAGTCTTTGCTTTTCTTTCCAGATCAAGAGTGCATTTCTGTCAGTAAAGCAAGCAGACAGCATTCAGCTGCATGCCAGGATTAATACTACTTGGGAAGAAGGTGTCACTTCTGCATAGATATTTGCAGCAACGATTCATTTCTCCATGTACTGCCACATATTTTTTTTTTAATCTAAACATCTCAGGAGAGAACAGGCTTTGGATTAGATAAGTTTTAGATAAACAACATTTGATTTCCAATGTGAATATTCAATGACGTAAGAAGATAGAAGGAAACTGAGTGCCCACAAAACAGGTAATGGGGACCCTGCATCTCTCCAGGATCTGCCTCATATTTTAGAGGCAGCTTTCAGAGAACTTCTGGCTATTCCTTCTCGGACACTTACACACAGTTTAAAATGTCCTAAACCACCACCTTATATCAGAGGCTTTCATGACTTTTTACTTTAGTATTTCGTACTTCATTGAGGAAGTGATGATTAAAACCCTTGCCTGCTACAGGCGGTATAGACCTGATTTACATGGTATTTGTTATGTTTAATATGTGTTTTTCTTTTTTCAAACCCGATCCTTTTTGAAATGCTGCTTCCTGTGCCAGCTTTACCTTTCAGCAAAGCCCCGGAGCGTTTACGTGCAGTGTGCCATGGTGCTGCAAGCCGGCACGGGGCTGCACAGAGCCCATTTGTGGGTGTTTCGGAATTATGCGACCACCCACAGAACTGCAGGATGCTTTTGAACAAGAAAAAGCACCTCTCCCTGCTACATACCTTTACATTTGGATTTCCTGTGTAATTACAATTTCGCTGTGAATCAAAACCATCATCAGAAAACAGAAAGCAGACCTGGGGTTTCTGATCTGTTATGTTGTGCCAGGAGCGAGAGCTCCTCTTGCATGTCTAAAGAGAGCCGTATCCCTGCAACTGCACATATGAATCTTGTTTAATTGCCAGCGACCAAGTGGAAAACCAAAGCTGATTTTCATGCAGAGCCTCCAACATTAACAATAAGATGATCTCTTTGACTGCAAGCACAATGAATCTGCTGCATTACCCAGCAGTGCGGCTATCACCAAGGTCCTCCATAAACCTCCTTTACCATATGAAGCAAGTGGATGGTTCCAGCAAAAAATCACCAGAGACCACATAGTCCAGGAGCCTTAATTTTTTGCTGTTAGCCAAAAAGCACCCAGTAACAGTTTGTCTCAGCTATTTAGCATTTCAGCACATTGCACGTGAGGTGCCCTGCCCTCATCCTGGAGCTTCATTTCATTATTTACCAAACCAGGGGAGGAACAATGCTTCCCATGGCTTACCTCTGTGCCTTCCACCTCGAGGCAACTTTCCTGCTCCTGCTGCTCCACGAATGAGGTAAAGACATCTCCTAGACCCTATGGTGTGGGTCTTATTCATTCCTATACCCCTTAACTCTCCCCTTGGGTAGCACAGTATTTGCTCCCTCTCATTTTTGTGGATGCGGGTTCAGTTAGAACCCAGCTTCCCACAGTACTTCTCAGTGACAGCAGACTAATGCCAATTCACTGATTTCTGGTAAATAGCTGCCTCTTGACAGTGTGCCAGGCATGCTTCCCTCTAAAAACCTCCAGCCGCCCAGATGTACAAATTTCACATGGGGAGGTCTCATTGGGCTCAGAAGGAAGAGATAAAGATGAAAGGTTTGCTGTTCTGATATCAGGCCCTTTCTTTTATGAAAAGGTGTGTCTGCAGGGAATCCAGCAGACCTTCCATACAAAACATGTCATTACCTCTCTTCCATTCCATTCTGGGCAAGTCATTCCATATCTTTATCTTAATTATTATCCTTCCTTGTCCCAACTTCACAGTATCATTACATTAACAGCACTGATGCTGTAATATTGGAGCAACCTTTCCACAAAGCTCTACAAGATTAAAAGACCAAAAAAGAAAAGAAAAGAAAAAAAAGAAAAGAAAAAGAAAATACTAAATATGATATCTTGTACTTAAGAGTAAAAAAAGAGTGAAAAAACAACAGGGATCATGCTCTGAGATGTATCTAGTTTAGATATGAAATCCAGGTTAATCAATTCCTCTACTCAGGCATAAATGAATGTTGGTGAACAATTAAAACAAACCTATTTGCAAAAATGCACATCAAAAGATCATGTTACAACACAGAATGAACAATAAATTATTTTTTTTTCTGAGAATTATTTCTGAATTCATCTGATCACACTAAAGTGCCATGAGTTAATAGGAATTTCTCTTCACCCATTTGAATAGATTACAACATCTGAAAATCTACTAGCACAACACGTACTCTCACAGCAGTGTTTCTTTGTTCTGTATTACTCAAGTGGAAATAAGTTACAGAAGTCTTGAATGAATTACCAAAAACAGTTTCTTTGTCAGCTTCACAGATGTTATTATACACATGGTGTATTTAGCAGTACTGAAGAATGCCACCATACAGATGCTTTTCACTTACAAAACAGCACCTACCCTTTGCTGACATTGGGGTGTATCAGAGTTATCTTATTTCCCTTGGTTTGCTTACAGAGGCTGAGGATGCCCAGCAAATAAGCTAAGTAGGTATCAGTGTTTCAGAGGTCCCTACAGCTTCTCAAAAAAAAGCCCTCCCTGTATGGTGCTGAAAACTGCTTTTTTTCTACGAGTGAGTGAGTGTACCTGCACTTATGAAAAAATAGAGACATTCTCAAACTCAGATTAAAATGGAATAGTTGGTGTTGAAAATTAAATACAAACAGGGACACGAGTATGGTTTGACCCAAGGCTTTTTTCAGACATACCACTCAATACTGAAACAGCAATAAACTGGAAGAAATGGAACATCCAAAATTAATTTTCACTACAAATGTATTTATTATTCACCTGGAATCCTGACAATGGTGTTTCATTATCTCCCAGCAGTGTGACGATTTTTTTACTTTTTTTTCTGAATTGCAAGAGTTTGAAGCATGTTACTTCCCATCTAGTATCTGTTGTACGCATATGCAGATCAAAACATATTCATTACTTGAAAAAAAAGTGCATGGCTGTAGGTGCCCCACAGATCAGACATACCAGAATTGCTTTGCATCAAATGACCCCTCCACTTTTTCATGCTCTATCTTAATCCTCATTCACAACTCCAGCTGTGTAGGAGATGTCTTGCGTTTCAAAGGACACTTCCTTTTAACTGACCAAACCGTTGTCATTGCTACCTTCAGGGTTGCAAATTCGATCTTAATGAGTCTTGTGAAAATCAGTAGGTGCATTTTAAATTATGCAAATCTTGTGTACAACGGATTGTCTCTGATAAAGTGTTTTTAATCTCTTCTGAAACTGAAATAACTTCCAAATTCTTCTGCACATCAAAGATGCGTGGTGGTTCTTCACTGCACACAGCTCTGAGCAGGAGTGAGTTATGGATGATATTTCAGCTTTGCCCAAGATCCTCTTTCCAGTATCACTAAAATTTAAAATAAAAATACCTATTTGATCAGCTTGTCCACCCATTTCTAGGATGGGGGAATCAGATAATGGCAGATTATGCTTTTCCAAATTCAGGTTTTGCAGATGCTGGAGGCATTCTTATCTGGTACTTCCATAAACTCACCATGAGCAGAATTCATTCCCCCTTGCTGAAATATTCTTAGCCATAAATTAGCACATTTTTGTTCAGACACTGCCCCAAAGGTACAGAAGTCTCTGTAACAGACTCTACATGAAGCTTTCAAACCCATCTCTTGGCAAGGCAGGAAAAATACTACTGGGTCAGACCTAGGATCTATATTACCCAAAGTCCCACTTCTGCTGGTCAATACCACAAGTTTCAAATAAAGGTTCAAAAATGGGACATTTTCAAAGCAAGTCACTCATTTAAAGTCCACAGAAAACAGCTGGTCACAATTTCTGGACACAGGACATACAGCTTCCCAGGCTCATCTGACTGATCAATATGGCTTATGAACACCTTTTTATGAGACATTCTTAAGAGTCATAATTTCTGTCCTCTATATCTGTGATCAATTTTTTTATTCCTGTAAATGTTTTCCTTTTAATATTTTTCAACTTCTTAGTATTGTTTATACCCAGCAGCACATATTTTCATAGGTCATTTTCTAGTTACTGGAAATATATCCTTTAAAATTTTTGTTTTCTGCATTTTTATTATATCCAATATCTCTGCTCCTGTACTTTTAGCACTCAATATAAGTTCTCTGTTCTCTTCATTATTTGCTTGAGTATCCTTAGAAATAATTATTCAATTTTCTACAGTCAAATTCTTTCTTACTACATAATTTACATTTTTCATCAGTTATTTATACTGTTTATGTGGGATCTTCCTATGTTTCTAATAACTCTTTTTCATTATTATCTAAAATCCTTTTATCTTTTGTCTACCTATATCTCTTCTGATTTCTTTTTTAATTATAAAATAACAACAATTTACAATAAATTTCTGCAATAAATTTTGTGATTTCACCAGCCATTTTATTATCTAGATCAATGAAATATTGATTGTCCATCTCTTCTGATTTTGATTTAAAAGTTGTAATCTTTAAATTTCATTTTTATTTTCCTTTTCAGGTTGCAATATTCACATATGTATCAGTATTTTCTAGCTCAAATTATTTTTAAATAATCATTTGAGAAAGTTAAAATTAGGGGGTACTCGAGCAAATTGGACATGCCCAAGTCTATAAGACTGGATGGGATGCACCTCAGGGTGCTGGTAGAGAGCTGACAGGTGTCATTAAAGAGCAGGTTTTTAGATTATATGATCTCTTGGAGAGATCACATGGATACCAGGATGTCCCTGAAAAGGCAAGGAGGAAGATTCTAGGAATGATGTGCAAGTCATCCTAACCTGAGTCTCTGAGAAATTGTGGAGAAAATCTGCAATACGCTTCCAGGCACAAGAAGGACAAAAATGTGACTGAACAATCAGTGAAGAAATTTACCAAACACAAATCACACTCAACCAATCCAATCGTCTTCCATGTTGAACTAACTGCCTCAGCAGGCAAAAGGAGAACAGTAGATATTAATCACCTTGATTTTTTCAGGACTTCAAATATTCCATGGTATCCTTGCAGATAAGTTGATTGAACTTACTGTGTGAGTGGAAAACTGGCAAGACTTACTGGGGTCACAGAGTCATGCTTAGCAATTTGAACTCTGCCTATCGTTACTAAAGATCTTCCAAAGGGATTGATTCTGGGACCAGTACTGTTGGATATCTTCATTAATAGACTTGGAATTGGAAATGACTATACTCAGCACCTGAAGAGTGACAATTCAAAGAGTAATTACAGATTCAGGGTTAGAAAGCATCTTTGCAGAACAGGATATGGCATCATTGTATACTCTGACTTGAATATGAGACACAAATTACACTCACTGCAAAGACTAACTTACATTTGGGACTGTATTAGAAGGATTTTAGCCAGCAGAGCAAAGGAAAAGATCATTCCTCTGTGTTTAGCATTGCTGTTTTGGCAGTTGCATCTAGAACATCTCTCCAGTACAAGAAAGACAATGGCAAATTGAACTGGAGTTTCACTTTATCAAGCAAAAGGACAACATGCAATGGAAAAGAAAATTGCAGCAAGGAAAATTTTGGTTAAATATGATGTTGAGGGGAAAATAACCATGAACAGCAAGTAGCCCAAATATGTGGAATTTTCCTTCTTAATCGTATTTAACACCAAACTGGACATGGTCCAAAGCAATTGGCTTTATGTTCAGAACTGTACTCTGAGTTGAAGAGTTGGACTAATAAGAGTAGGACTAATCCCCTTCAAGGGAGATTATTTTATGAATTTCCTGATCCAGATAAATTTCAATATAATTGTGTTGGTTTTTTTATTATTATTTCAGTGCTATAGGAATTGCAAGAGTTCCTTTTTCACTCATCACACTAATTCTAAACACAATGGCTGCTGCTGCCACCATCTAAAATCTTAACCCTAACCAACATGTCTTACAAGCCTAGGAAGAGAATGATTCCCACATTGTTTTTGTTGAAAAGGAAGGCAGCAAGAATAATTTGGTTGCTTTGATAAAAGTGCACATATTTCCTGGCTTTGTGAGCTCCCGCTACTCGCTTTCCCCTGTCAAACTCACTTGCACCATTCTTGTTTTCCAGAACGTTCATCCAGAACATTCTTGTTTTCCAGGTTATCTGTCACCATTTAGATCCCTTTCTATGGACTTCCATTCTGTCTTCTCTGAATAACCAGCACTACTACTTAATCATGGAAAGAGTCAGATTTTTCTATAAACTTTCTTCTCTGTTTAGGGAGATATATATTTCCTGTTACTCTGACATGTTCTGCAGTGAATATTTCACGTCTATTTTGGAAAATTGCATTTATCTGCTTTTCATTCTAGTCTATTTTTAATAATTTCATTTCTCCCCCAGATTATCCTGCTACTTTTCAAAGTCTAACATTTACATGGCATGAATCTGATATTTTTCTTTTCATTTGATCTTGGTTTCATGCAGAAATATGCATATCCTAAAGTAAACTGCTATTCCTAATAGACTGCTATAAAAAGTAATAAGAGTAATAAAATGGCATTCTAATTTTTTTTGTGTGTTTTGGTTGGTTTCCTTCAACATTCTTCTATCAGTAGTGCTGAGCAAAAGAATACATTCACTCCCTTTGAACAACCGGACCTTAAATACAGTTTCTTTGCCTCTCTTTCTCGTACCACATTGAAACTTCCTTGTGATCCATGACAGTTGCTCCTATCATTTACATCCATTTGCTGTCCAGAGTCAGATGCCATCTTGTCAACTTGACCATGGCGCAGTCATTCCCCCTGCTGCTAGAGCCAAAAATAGCACTTCATTGCATTTTTCTGCTATGCCTCTGACAGCAAAGAGAAACAAACCCTTGTCCTAGGAAGGTATGACTCGCTGCTAACATTTGCTAAGTTATCACACTGGATGAGCCCAGACACAAACAAGTAATCACACCAATTCTTTAATTGGTGTCTGTCTTCTTTAAGTGATGTCTGTCCTCAAGTCACTTCTCCCTCCATTTTTCTTCACTCTGTGAGTAGAACCATCGTCATTTTCTAGGATATCCCAGAAGAATCCAAGCTGTAATGTTTTTCAAGGTTCCCAGTGTTACATAGTATGTCACATATATGGCACGTTACAGCACATTTACTGTAGATGGAACCTTCAATGAATGGAAATTAATCCCTGTACTGAAGAAAGAGCTGCTGCCTTTGGAGTCAGGTAATCTACAGGACAAACACAAAAAAAATCAATTTCTCAAGCTTCTCATGAGAATCTTACTTTTGTCATTTTCCTTTTTTCTTTCTATTTGTGATAAAACAAAAATAAAACACTTATTGAGCACCTCAGCTCTTTCCATGTGTGAGGAAGCCATTTCTCCATCCTCATTAATCAGAGGTGTAACACTCTCCTTGGTCTGTCTCTTCCTGACTATGTACCTATAAGAAACCCTTCTTGCTCTTTTTCACAACCCTAGCTAAGTTCAGCTCCATCTGTGCCTTGCCTTTCCTGATCTTATCTATGCACATGTGGACGACATCCCTATATTATTCGCAGGCTATGTGACCCTGCTTCCACTTCCTGTACATCTCTTTTTCGTCAGTTTAAGCTGCAGGTCCTTGCTCAGTCACACTGTTTGCCCACCTTCTCTGTGTGATTTCTTCTGCCAGGGGATGGAGAGCTCTCGCGCTCGCAAAACGGTGTCCTTAAAGTTCTGCCAGCTCTGTTCTGTTCCTATGCCCTTAAGCACAGTTTCCCAGGAGAGCCTATCCAGCAGTTTCTTGAGCAGCCGGAATTTTGCTCTCTTGAAGTTCAGGGTCCTAACTCTACTTTTTGGCAGGCCTCCATTCCTCCAGATTAAAAACTGGGCATGACCACTACAGCCCAGGCTGCCTCCAGTTTTAACCTCTCTAATACTCTCCTCTGCATTGCTGAGCACCAGGTCCAGTAAGGCTTCACCTCAGTTTGGTCTGTCTAGTACCTGGACCAGGAAGTTACCCTCAGCAGACTCCAGGAATATCCTGGCCTGTCTGACGCTTGCCATGCCACTATCCCAGCAGATAAATGGGTGGTTGAAGTCCCCCATCAGGACAAGAGCCCACAAGTGCAACATCTCCCACAGTTGAAGCAAGAAGGCCTTGTCAACAGGCTCCTCCTTATCGGGTGGCCTGTAGTAGACCCCAACCACTAGTTTTCCTTTACTGGACTGAAAGTATAACATTTATGAAGACAACATTTATAAATAGCATATACATTCATTAATGGAGATAGACCAAAATTACATATTACATATTCAAAATTGAATTTGTCCTAAATTTGGGAAGGTGGGGGTCATACAGGATTTATGATGTGGTATGTTTTAAAGAAAAGGCTTATCATACATAAGACTTATCAAATTCAGCTGTTGCAAATGATTATTTTTTTTTCTTCCAGTAATCTCTGTTCAAACAAATTTGGCAAACAATTCATCCTAATAGATCTATTTGGAAAAATTACCCTTCCATTTTCCTCTACTGACAGGCTGTTCAGATTGTCTCAGGATACATTTGCTAAATATAACTGTTCAACAAATACAACTGAAGTACATTAACTGAAGATCTGGCTTAAGTATTGAAATTATTCTAACTCTGCTTCAATTAACTTTGTTTCCTCCTGGACTAGCAGTATTTCTTTTATCATTTTCAGTTATGAACCTCAAATTATAGGTTTGAGTATTTTTGTTTTGCTCTCTTTATCAAAAAAACAAAAAAGTATATGGCTTAAGAAACAGTGTTGTATGTAAATACATGAAATGGTCAAAAATTATTGTTCACATCATTCATCTAGCTTTACTGATTAACAAAGGAGACCAGAGGATTTTTGCAACAAGATGGATACTTTCATATCTTCTGTAGACTTCACCTCATACTTGGCATCACATCAGTGTTTTTTAAAAGAATAAAGATTACGGTAAAAATGTCTCCTCACTGCAGAAAAATGTTTTCTCAGAAAAAATCCCGAAGAGGACAAGAAAGGTCTTTTACTGCCTGTAAATATCCATATAATATAAAAAAAAACAATCTTTTTTTTTTCAGTTGGAGCATTAAAAGCAGTTTTGAAAGAAAAACGCATTTTCCAAAAAGTATGTGCTTTAGTTCACTGACTGCAGTGTAGCAATGCAGAAACCCCATGTTAGTTCTGACTGATGATGTTCGAACAGAGGAAAAGACATCATCTGTCAAAGTCAAATCTATCATGCCTTTCACTATATTTTATAGCTGGCTCTTTTTCAACAAATAATGCAAAACATGCATAAAGAAATCTTGGAGCCCACATCCTTACATATTTTCAAGAAATGTTTTAAAATATCATTTTCAGTTACCCCATGTCAATGACTGATTGCTCGTTATTGCCTATGTGACTAATGATAAGCATGATGATTTGACAGAAAATTTCACACTACTAACAAGTTGCATGGCTTGTTTTGTCACTCAGAAGTATCCCTGCTTATTGTAACTCTCACACAATAATTTACTTGCAGCACAGAATAGTGGACTTAAAAGCAGACATTCCAGGCAATTATTCTTTCTAGTGATAAGTCAAGGCTATTTTACTTGATCCGAAATAAAGAGTTTCCTTGCTCAGAAATGATATATATGTGACCTGACCTAGAGCATACCAAGCCAGACAGCTGAATGATGCAAAGCAGACAATGGAGTCTGCACATGTATTTGCATAGAGCAAGCTACACTAGAACAGAAACAATGAAAGCCAAAAATGTTTAAGATTTAGATTCCCATTTCTTAATTTTCTGCACTCTTCTCCTCAGTTTATGTCATAACTCCTTCACCAAGGTTTACAAATGAGCAAATGGTATAAATTGCACTTAACTCCAACGCATATTTATATACTTATTTTACTCGTATATTGTGTCATAAATACTCATATGGAATGCAATTGATACTTAAATGCTATTTAAGTATTAATTAAAGCGTCATTTGCAAGATGTAGGTGATAATTCTTAGAGTTGGAGCTAGTAAAATCCTATGGTAAAGGATCCTGTTCCTGAACTACTTTTTAATAAAAATGCAGACAGATTAGTCAATAAGATATTTAGAATGCATACCTTTTGAGGGATTATTAGAAGATTTTTGCTTTATTAGTCTAAGAAATATGGGACTATAAGGAGTGAGATGAGAATAGTCTTTCAAGAAGATAACTGCTCTTTGAGTGCAGAAGGGGCAAGACCGGAACAAATTAGTTTATTTTGCTGTAAAGAAGATAAAAGTCAGACAAGATGAGAAACTTTCTAAATGACAAATGTAGGCAATCACCACAAGAGAACAAGCAGGGAGTTGACAGTATCTGCTTTCTGAAGGTTCCTTAAGGGTAGATAATATAAACACAAATTATTCAGGGATGAAGCCTGAACATTTTAACTCTGTCCAGTGGGCTGGAGTAGGCCATCTCAGTCAACAGTGTTAACATTAACACGGAGCAAATCAGTACAGGAAGTGAGGAGAGAAAATGTGCAAGCACAAACAAACACTAAACATTGCAGTGTACTCCATGGAAGTGTCCACAAGGAGCATTAGTGTCAGCTTACGTCAGATCAGCAAAACAAGAATGACTGTGCCTAACCAGATCTGAAGCCCACCCACCAGTGTCCTACCTCTAGCCATGGACAGTCATGACACTCAAAAAGATATGTAGAAGTAGGACTAGGTACCCATGTGCTGAGGGCACTAACAGGCCAGCATTCCCTGCCCGAACCCAAGGAGATGCTGATGCCCTGGGATGACTCCGTCCCAGCTTCCTCCCAAGCTTCCCTCTTCCATTTCTGGGGCAGGGGTGGGACTGGCCCTGACTGTGGGGCTCTGCCTTGCCTCTTGGGTAAGCCTTCATAGCCCCCAGAGAGCTCCTGGCTCATCTGACATCCTGACACAAGCATGAAATGGAGGCATTTCCCCAGAGTACTTCTTCACCTTCCAAATATTTTGTGGCTCAAAGACTCTTCCTGAGCAGTCATGAAGTCATAGAGCTGGGAACAAAGAACAGAGGTTGTACTTGGAGGGGATGAGACCTTTGGGAGGCAGCAGCTAAATGTTTGGAAATTATGATTGATTACACACTAAATATGAGGCCTCTGTACAATGCTGCATCCAAAGGGCTCTTTGAGCCCTGGATGTAGAAGAAAGAAGAAAAAGGAGTGAGGAAATAGTGCTGCCTTTATGGGCAGCTCTGGCAAGATCTGTTCTGGAATATCAAGTTCATTTCTGGTATCTACATTAGAAGAAGGGTGTTGAAACTTGGAGATGTTACAAAAAGAAGCCACAAATATAACTTAAGACTTGAAACAAATACCTTACTGAGAACATTTTAAAGAAGTCTATCTCTCTGTCTTGTCAAAGGGTAGATGCAGGAGTTACTTGACACTATTCTACAGGCATCTGTAGAAGAACAATGGTTGAGGTAAAACTAGGGAGAGAAAAGTTATTTAAAAATCTTTAGGTGGTTGCTCTTTGGATAAAGCTGCCAATTAAAAAACAACTCTCTAGTTTGGAGTGTATGAAAATCAAAAAGGAATGCTTTCCTGTAAAATAAATCCTAGCAGGAATAAAACAGATACTGAAAGTACAAATGAGTAATATTCTGTGTTTGAATGATGTAGTCCTTAAAACTATGAATTGTTTGGCTTTCATTTGTGTATTTCTCAGTAACAAGCAATCTCCTAACAATATTTTTCAATTCCTTTATTTATACTGCAACTGCAAAAAGAATCTTGATCAGATTTAAAGACAAGACGGTAAGAGCTAGTAAAGGAATAAGACAATATGGTAATTTTACCTGTTAAACGTTTCCATATCACAGTTACCACTAGTTTCAAAAAAAGTTTTCCTATATCTTTGGGTTACATCAAATGATCAACTTTTCAGCTTAGCAAAAAGTAATAACAAGATATCCCATAGAGATATTGTAACTCAAAAGCTCTTCACCTCTGTGTAGGAGAAGTATCTCTACATATATCTCTCTATATCAGGCAGACACAGCTGATTACCTCTTCCACTCTGCCTATGTTTCCCCTAACGTAGATGAAACCAGTCCATAAGAAGGGCCAGAGGCTCTTTACTTTTGGACCTGGGCAGCCTTTCTCACTCTTTGATGTAAGTCTGTCATACCATGATGAATGAAATGTCAACTTTCTCTGAAATAAATGATTAGGAGACGCACAGAGACTGCAGAAAAATTTCAGCCACACGCTTCACTCATTAAATGCAAGAAACACCATTTCAACAGACGACTGGGAAAAATTGTTAGTTCCTGAATTTAGTTTATGTGCTCACGGTCATCTGCTTGTCATGTGTACAGGACTGGGTAGCTTGTTAGCAAGGTGAATAGCATGGGCATGCTGGGCAATATTTGGCAACCAGGAGATTTAGCAAGTGATCACTCTTGGAGCAAGGAGAATGATACAATCAAACACATGTGTGAGCCTGCAATCTGCAATAGCAGTACACATCCTAAGTCTCTACTTGAAACAACAACTACAACATCTTGTTTTGGCCTCAACTAATCTGTGAATCAATAGAACGAAGTATTCTCTCAGAGAAAACAAGTATTTTCAAAATTTATTCTTTTTTTCAAGAATCTCATGAACTATGAAATCCTTAGATTTATACTAACAATAGGATGTACCTGTTTCTCCCAGACATGCTTGCATCTAAGTAATGATGAGAGGGGCTCAGGATGAGAGCCTGAGCTCGGGAGACTTGTGCAGTCTGAGAGCAGGAAGGCTGATCCATCACCTGCCCTGGGTCAGCAGCCTGTATAGCATACTCCTCTGCAGCATGGACAGCATCACCCTCCACTCTGATCTTGACACAAAAATGTGCACAGACACTTCTCTTCTTTCACACTGGAATTCTGTGGAGGAAGAGAGATACTTCACACGGAGAAAAAATTTCCGTCTTCTTCCTTGTCTATCTTTTCCAAACAGTGCAACCTCACTATTCACACCCTATCCTTAGGACTCCAAACTTTCCAAAATATACAATGGAATTGAACTGTGATAATAAACATTCACATCATCACAAGATAATACTCCAGAACACATAAAAGCACACGCAAACAAAAATAGTTACACAGGAGAATAAAATGTATTTTTATTCAAGGTCTTATGAACTGGACATAAAATAGTGATTGAAAGGAAAATACAGTGCACAAAAACCTTTCTTATATGAGTGATCCCACTGAGAAAACTGCAATTTTCTTATGAAATTATAATACATTATATTCTTCTCTGAGGAAAAGGTCAATATTAATTTCCATTAATACTATTTAATTAAAACATAATCCATATATGTTCAAATTGTGAATTCATTTTCTGGATCTGCTGAGTGGATGCGCCAAAGGTTAAATACTTACAAAGATAGAGTACAGAAGTAGCAATATATAATGTCTGCATTTCCCAGATGTTTCTTTGATAAAATGCACATGAACGCTGCTAATCTCAAATGTTTTCATGGCAGAAATGGACTAATTAGTGAGATATCTCCAAAAATACTGGTGAAAACTTTACCCAAATTCTGTGTGTTGGTATTCCCATAGAGAGGGAAATCATGCCCTCCTACTCTTGATGGAGACATAAAAGATTTTAAAACTGGAGCAGAGACTGTCTGGATGTGAAGAATAGAAGTCTTGTTCAGAAAAGTAAAGGTTCATAAACAGTCTGTGGTTCTTTAGACCTTCTGGGTACCAGCATGCAAGTAGAATGCTGTTAGAAATGGAAACCTGTTAGTTTAATAGATTGTCTGGAAAAAAAAAAAAGAAAGAAAAAAAACCCCTCTTTTTTACTAATATTCTTCTCTTACTTTGCTGATGACTAATGTCTAAGTACAGAACATATCAAGAGGAGATTAAGAGGAACTTAATCTTATTTTTCCCCATATTAAGCAAATCTTAAATATATATTGTCTATTGAATGAAAGAAGAGAGGAGACACAAAGAAAATTAAAGTATTCACAAGTTAAAAGTTAAGGTTTTAATTTTGTCAGGAATTCCTCCAAAGTTAAATGTTATAAATAACTGGGCATCACGGAAAGTCTGCTGATATTACCACTCTTTCCAAAATGTTCAGAGCAGTCGTGCAATTCTAAACAAAATGCATATGTTTGGTGTATTAATGAAGACCACTTCTGAGGATCCAAATACAGCCATTAATTTCTTATTTTTTTCCTTTATTATTTCAACCTAGAGGAGACTCTGGCAGTCATTTTCCTGTTATGTTTAAGCTTCAGTAAGAACTAGTCATGCAGTTATTTTTACTCCCTAATGAGTTTATTCTTACCAGCATTTCATGTAACATTTTGTGGGCCAACATCACTTTTTCACTCCCTCTCTCCCCTGTTTCCCAAAGGAGATCTTACTGAAAATGAGCATAAAGGAGCAGAATTGTAGCTTTGCATACCACAGACCACCTTTCTTTCATCCCCTTCCTACCATCCTCAAAGAAGGATATAGACAAATTTTGAAAATATCAAACCACAACATTTGCAGATTCATTTCTCTATGATAATTCTTAAAAGCACAATTTTACTCTCCAGTTCATGAAGACCTATGGCTGCTTGAGAGCTGTGGGTCACCCTCTCCCAAAATTTAAGAGATCACCCATGAAGTGAACAGCAATGGAAGTAAACCAAGCAGCTCCAATTTCTAGCCAAGAGTTAAACCCTTTCCTGGTATAACTCTATTACCTGTTCAGATGCAATAATTAACTCAGCAAAATGTCTTGTAGACATTCTAAGTGATACTCAGTGTGTGCTGATAAATAAGTTAAAAAACTCATTTTTAATTATAAAAATTATTTGCTGTGGTGGTTGTTGCCAACACAGCACAATTCCCAGTCTGTACCCCACACATACATTAAAATCCTCAGCAATTTTTGAATTCAAAATGATTTATGTCAATTTTGTTTTGGGTGGCAACAAATTATGACTTCACTCAGCAAGAAAACATTTCCTGCTGCTATCTCTTAAAGACTGCCTGCAGCGTTTAACTATCAACTGCTAGCATCACACAGACTGGAAGGTGACCAATGGAATGTGTGAGGAGAGATTAGAATGAATTTTTGACGTGTGTTTTCATTTCATAAACTCTAGTCTCTGCAGCCGTAAGTTTGTCATTTGTTATGTGGTTGTGTTTTTTTTTTTCCAAAGGCAGTTTTGTCTTATCTGATGTTGAAACTCTTCCACAACACTTTGAACGCTCAGGCATAAGAAAAGGAAACCGGTTGGAAATTTGTTCATGTCTACCTCTGTGCTTGACATTTCTCCACTGATAAGGTACAGCTAAATATTGACTTTTTAGTTAAGTTCAGATTAGCTGTCTGGTCCACAGGCATTGATTGTAAACCATTATCTTTTCCCCATTTACAGGCCCCAGTGGTTTAATACCAAAAAGACAGAAAGGAGAAAAAAGAAAGAAAATATATAGAAAATTGAATGAAGTAGGATTTTGTGTAAATGGTTTCAAAGGTATCATTAAATATTGCTGAGAAAAAAAAAAAAAGGCTATTGCTGTTTACCTGTAAAAAGCCATCCCTTTTCCATTCTAACAGACACAACGTTCAACCCATTTTTGACCCATTCAAGCAAAATGCCAACTCAAGACAGCCACTGGGACACAGGATTGGGAGAGATTTAAAAGATTCTTCTACTGCTATACAAAACCTGGCATTAAATAAGCTCTATCAAAGGTATTGTTCTGTAGGGGATCAGCAGTACTGCCATTTCCACTTCATTATCCCAGCTCGCCATCCTAATCTAGGAGAATACTTTGAGTATGTCAAAATAAAAGTAGATGAGATACCAGGATGTTGTAGCTATTTAATTTTTGAACAGTCTTTGGCAAAGTTCATCCCTAGAGACTGTAAATGAAATTGAAATACCATGGAGTAAAAGGCAAAGTATGCTCATAGATAAGAAATTGGCAAAGAGAAAGAAAATAAACAGGAGGAATGAATTAGAAATCTTCAGCTTGGCAAAAGTCAATCAGTGGGGAGCCCTGCAATGCTGCTACAGAGAGGTGGCACAGAGGGGATATGGCAGAGAGCTTGTTACTGCAGCTGCCTAGGGATGTCCTTTTGGATGTCACAGCCAGCTGGAAGTGATTAGGGCAGCCCACATGGCTCGTGCACACATGGAGTTGTTCAAAAGCAGCTATTGCACATTCACTTCACACCATTTAGTTAATCCCATCTAATTTCCAAGTGGAGACAAGTGTTTAACTTCACTGAGGCTGAAGCTGGAGCAGCACCAATGCCCTGATTGCACAGAGCAGGTGAGATGCCTGCTGCCCTCAGGAGGTGCGGGAAAGTGGCAGAGACAGAGATCTGGGTCATGGAGGCAGCTAGCATTAATGTTGACAAAAGCTGTGCCTATTCTTTCAACCAGCTAATTGTGAGCTAACAGTGTCAGCTAATTACCACACACATGCAGGCTTTTATCACTGAACCCTACTGGGCAGTGCAGACAAAGAGTTAAGTCTGAAATTTCAGGTCTCAGTGTGATCTTAAATCAACGAAAGAGACTCTCCCAGTTGGTGAAAAGAAGCTGCCCTCAGTGGGGCAGAACTAACTGATGGCTGGACCAAAACTAAATGGAATAGAGCTCCTCTGCTTTCTGCCATCCACAGCCTCTGCCACTCATCACACATTGTGGATTTACCATCGAGTATAAGCATCCTTTTTGCTGTCAGTGATGCCTGCAGTGCTCAGTCTCGAGTCACAAACTCCAGGTGGTATCATGTATGCGCTTCTCTTCAGCACTGGTCCTGGGTACACAGCTGAGATTTCAAAGCCTGTGCCAGGTGGTACACTGTAGTGGTGATTGTTTACTTATATGAATTTAATTAAGTCAAATGCATTAACTCAACTTGTAATTTCTAATACTAAGACTTATCTAGAGGCATGATTTTCTCTTTTGAGTTTTGGCTCAGGGCAGTAAAAGAAAGGGAACTTCAGGATTACAGAATTACAAGCTTCATCACTCCAATTGATAGAGCAGACTGCAGTGGGGCCGCCAGTGTTTCAACCTTCAGCACAAGGAAATTGGGTCATGGGAATATATATAGCTTGTACATGGTGCAGCAAGTATTACTTTAAATACATTGTGTAACACAACGTACAAACATGACGAAAATATGAAAACCAGGTGTGTGTGTTTACATATTGCTTAAGGAGACAGTTCTTCAGATTTTCTTGATTGCTAACACACCACATCTTCCGCAGAAAAACCTTGCAATATTTCAGTTTTAATGACTGCCTTTTCTATTACTATTACAGCGTGTCAGCAAAAATTCCCCAAACCGATTGCTTGAAGTCCTTTCTCCACTTTAAAACCAAATGTTGCACCTATGCCAAGTTTCAGATTGATTCAGATGGATGCATATTTAAAAACTAGATTATAATTCCTTAGAAAGTTACTCACAGCAGCAAAGCTGATAGGCTTTTAGCTTACACCTTCCGCCCCAGAAATGAATGCTGTGATCTCATCACATACCACAGGCCCAGCTGGGTTCGAGCTAAGTCAAACTGTGGGTGGGAAACCTCAGTGGAGTTTTAGGAAGTAGTATTAATGATTTAGAGTCTATTTACCCTGCAAATTTTGCTAGGGTTGCAGTACAGTTCATTACTTTCATAAGGCAGGAGTAACACTTGAACACTACTCCTGAGAATGGAATGCAGGAAAACCAAATCTAACTTGATTGTTCCATGAAACTAGAAAAAAGTAGCGCAATCAGAAGAAATTGTAGTCCTCTTATAGGAAATAGGAACCTTTAGAAAGATGAGTTGATCCTGTAAGAAACTCTTCATTTTGCCTACTACATTTTGCTTTCATTACTACTACATTTTGCCTTCATTTTGACTACCCACGTTCTGCAAAGCCTTTTGTAAGCAATTGGTCCTCCCAGGTGCTATGTTCTTGCTTGTGTACGGCTAGGAATTCTGTAACCACACCGGTGACTATCTACAAAGCTTCTACAGTCCTCCCCAGATGATGAACTGTGAAAGGACTTGTAAGGTCATCTAAGCATTGAGAGGAAAATCTGTGGAAAAACGTAGTAGAATTATTTGTATGCAAGCGGCTCAGCCAACATCTTGGCTGGGAGATAATGAACAGAATGTCTGTAGCACTCCTTTATCACTAGCCATGCTGGGTCAATAGCACTGAAATTAAAGCAGCACCAAAATCAGGTGAGCAAACTTTGTAGATAAGATGTAAAATCAGAACAGAGCTCAAATTAATTCTGTACTAATCATCTGTGGAAGTCAAAAAGTATAGATTCTTCTATGCATAAAAACAGCGTAAAGAGAATGTGCACAAAAAATCTGCAGAATACACTTTATCAAAATTTGTCTGTTATATGAAGCTTTATTTAAAAAATCCACATCAGCATCACCCCCTAAAAAAAAAAAAAAAACCTGCGTAGTAGATCATGTTCCACAGTCCCTGTTTCATAAATGCTAAACCTGTATTAGTGGAAATTTTATGTGTCTTGTGATATTTCACATGGAAGTGCACATAGCCATTATTGAACTTGGCCATTTACTCAAATACCATCATCTTCAGAAGACAATTATTTGGTCTAACCTGGTGAGTTAGACTCCTTCTGCACACAAACAGAAACCTTCTGAAGCCAGCTCAATTCTTTGTAAGACAGATGTCAACATATATTTGAAAAATATTCACCTGAAAATACTCAAATTCCTATGGAAACCTAACTTATTATCTTGACTAGAAATCTAAACTGTACGTAGCTGAAATCAGATTAAACAAACCCCTCACCCCTAGGTGGTTGTTTTAGACATTATGATTGCTCTTTTCAAATGACTGCATAGGGTGGCCAGAGTCCTGGACAGTGCTGTAATTGCAAACTGGGAGCCTCTATCAGCAGAGCTTCTAAGATTTTCCTTTGATTTTTAATTTTCCTGGAAGAAAAGGAGGTAGAGAGGGAAGGAGGGAGGAAGGAAGGAAAGGAAGGAGGGAGGAATGGAGGAAGGAAGGAAGATGGGAAGGAAGGGAGGAAAGAAGGAAGGAAGGAACAGTATAGTGGAATACTTTCATCACCCTTTTTAAAGGTAAACAGAAGTCTTGCCTGCTTCTGGTCTCCCCCACTTCCCCTCCTCCTGTCTTATTTTCTTTATTCTGGAGAGAATATTTCAGAAAACGTGGCCTGAACTTAGAATGAAACAGAATTATATGATTTCATTTCAGATATATTTTAAATAGATATGCATTCCATAATTCTGAATGCACTAAACTTTTAGCCATATTTTGAAAAATCCATGGAAAAATTACAATTCTTCAAGCACTTTATTAGTTGACTGATGTTTTCAATTACCTTTCCTCTTTGACCACTAAAAGCTCAGTCAAGGTCTTGCTGATGCTAACGGAAATCTTTCAGGTTGTCACAAAAAGGCTTTTCAACCTAACCCTGTAGGCATTATTTTTATCAGTATTTGTCAAGTTCAGCTCAAAATATTAAAATGAAATGAGAGAACTCCAGGTCTTCAAGGCACTAAGTTGAATAAATACCAGAAAATTAAACCAAATTCAGTCATGTCTCTAGCAATTTCACTCAATCCAGTGGCATTTCAAAGGTTTCAGATAAAGAGAGAATTTGTCCCAGTCACTGTTTTGCAGTCAATTTACACTCAGAGTTCATTGACTTCAGTGGAAATTCCACCATGATAACCATGACAGGGCTGGGAATGATTATGTACAGTAAGATATAAAGAGCTAATGAAGCATGCACAAATCAGTTCAATATGTTGAAAATTCTCTCAGGACTGCCGGTTAGATAGTAAGTAGATTAAGAGTTATAAACAAGATTATTTTTTGTCTCTATCTTCTAATTAAATAATAACTAACCTACATTAGGATCACAGTGATCCACAGAGTTAATCAGAAGACAATTTAAAGAGTAAATAAAATTCTAGAGATGTTTTCCCACCAAAAGTGTTTGCCCTTTTGTCCTGCATTTTTCCAGTCTTAACTATAATAGTCTTGTTCAGAAATATGTGAAGCAGCCAACCCTATATACTTACTGTCACTTCTCATTTATTGATGGCCAATAATCTGATGCAGGCATTTCCGAATTGTCAGCAATTACTGGAGATAATGCACATTATATATACACACAAAATGAGTGCAATATTGAGCAAGCTTTAATTTTTTTATTTTTCATTTCTTTGAAGATACAAAAAAGCACTGTCTGATTCTCAAACATGAGAAACAGAATGACAAATACTCTAAGAGACTGTGACACCATTTACCAATGTCAGGCTCCAGAGCATTCTTCAGCGCATTCTGCCATGGAATAGCCATTGATTTAAATAAGAACCACACCATCCTATCTGACTGGGTTATTATCAGTGATAGTCATGGAAATGAATAGCCTCTGCTAGAGCTGTGTCAGTACTAATTAATGTAAAACATTTCTTAGGATTTAGGATGTTGCTTTATACTCCCAAAAGGACAGAGGGCTGGACAACATTCAGGAGATGGCTGGTAGATGTTTTCCTGTTTCCTGTCTCACAAAGAGCCTGGCAACTCTTTCATACAGTAATCCCATAGGCCGTCCTAACTCAGAATTTCCAAAGAGTTGCCATCACAGAGAGATGCAGAATTATTATGTAGTTGCCTAAACAGAGCACTATCAAATGCAAGAATGTTCAGAGAATTGGAAAACAGACACTGCATGGAGCAAACCAAAACTATTGAAACAGTAAAAGCCGTGGTATGGACAAGTAACTCAGTGGTAATAATTCGTTATCTAAAAGTAGTGAGGCCTATGGTAATAAATACAATCGTAAGTACTGGGATGATGTATGATCCATCACAGGATTTCAAAAAAATAGTCGGGAAGAGGCAAGATTCATGACAGATGAGAGACAGAACAAACAGAACAAAGCAGTGCTAATCATTATTAGGGTTAAAAAAAAAAAAAAAAGCTTTTTATAATCCCCCTGCCAGACACAGTTTTCAAGGAAAATTACATGGTTTTTTTTAATTTTTTTCAAATTTTGTGTGATAAGTATTACAAGCCCTCTAGTCTCTTTCTTCCTTTCTACCTGTCTTCTGCTTATATAGAGAATGACCCGAGGAGCAGAAATTTCCAGTGTGGCAGCCCCAGATCAAGAACTGAAAGAATGTACCACCAGTTATCCTAAAAGTACAATTGCTCTTGTATGTTTATTCACCACATTGTAAGTTGTAGATGGCTTACTGCAGCAAGAACTGCATAGGACAAAGGGTACACTGGAGTCAGAACTTAAACTTACCTGGAAATTGGAAACAAGATGCATAGAATTTGAAGAAAAAGGAAAGCATGCAAGGCCTCTCATTGAAACACGTGTTTGCACTCCTTTACCATATCATCACCATTTTCCATTCCCTCTTTGTTTCACATACAAAATTTTGCACCAATGGCAACTTTAAACAAAACCTAGTGTGGTTCTTAGCTCAAAATCCTTACACTTACCTGGAATTAAACCAGAAGTTTAATCCTTACTATCTAACTGACATAATACTACCATGTTGGACAAACACAAATTGCTTTTCTAACAAGCATAGTCCTCACATAGAAATGTCAATTATTCTTGCAAGGTTGCTTCATCTCTTGAAATTTGTGCCTCATAGCAGTCAAAAAGCAGTGTATCAAAGAAGTCAAAACCTATCTCTCAAAAATAAAACTATGTTGAGCCTGACATTGTTCAAAACTTTCAAGTCTAAAACGTTATATTTCAAACTGGGTAGGCAGTTGTTTTATAATTGCCACATGAAAATAAAGTCATTTCAGTTCTTCATTTTCTTTATTTTTTAGAAATTTAAATGTTTTTACAACTCTTTTCTACAGTAAACTTCTGATGAGGCCACACTAGAGAGTCACAGGACTTTCTGGTCTTTTTTGAGAACCAATTCACAGAGCAGTGATAGTGGCACTCCTCCCAGTGGTTTACTTTGTCCTGTGAGTTCAGTTCCTTGTTATTCATGTAGTTGTTTAGTGGTTTGTCCTTTACAGCTAAGGAGAAAAATGTTTTTACTGCAAAACTTTGCTGAAATAATTAGTTAAACATTAGGTAACTGAATATTAACTATCAGCGTTATCTGAAGAACTCTTTTTTCCGGTCATATGATGCCATGGAATTGTTATGTCAAGATATTTCTGCTTTGTTCTCTTTTCCTTCCAAATGACTTTAGAGCTGATTTTTCCATAGTTATTCTTTACCTATTCTTCATTGTTACTTTGTAAATGTCTTTATCTGTTTTACAAATGCAAGAGAGGAAAAAAACACATGTATTTTCCTTAACATTTTTTCCCTCAATTTTAATACAAATTACAGAAGAAGGATTTTTTTTATTAACACTCCATCATCTAAACTGAAGGAGATCCAGGATACTATAGGTAATGGAAAAATCAAGGAAATGTTAAGTGCTAGTTAACCACAGATCCAGCTTGAGTGTAATTTGGCTGGTGCTGACACAGAGCTATGTTTGTCCTGAGCTAGCTGAGAGCTCCTGCAGGCCATGTTACAAATGCCCTTGCTGTGTATATGGTTGAGACAAGATTCCTAGGGCAATTGTAGCTTTGGATAGAGAAATAGTTATTAGAAAGCATCAGATAAACAATTTGAGAAGCATGTGGTGACTTGAAGGTAAAGCACAAAAGTCTCCCAAAGACTGGAAATCTGAGAATCCCGCTGAACACACAGCATGGTTCCTAAAGGATAATGGGACTGGGACACATTGCTGGATCAGCACCAGCATTGTGTTCTTGCTTCTCTATGTAAATCCTCCTTATGGTATGGGAAAGCATGGGACCAGATCAGTAATGTCCTTTATGACGTTCAGAAGGTCTGAATGGCAAAGAACTAAACTGGCCTGTCCCTGTGGAGCTGTAGCTGTTTCTCTGCTTGGTATTTCCAGATCCTTCATTTTGCACAAAGATAACATAAGTCTACTGGAATCAAAAGTCCTATCTGTACTTGGTGCTCAAGCAATGGTACTATTCAGGGACCTAAGCTGGTTTTGGGGGAGCTACACCCTCCTCCACATCACTCTTGACTGACATAAGTACCATTCCATGTAACTGTGGATTCTTGACATACATGTGATGTTATACAGTCAAAATCCTACAGAAGTGGAGAGATTTTTAAGCTTGAAACTTTGCTTTAAACTGCCTTCACTGAACGGTGTCTGCTAATGTTGGAACTCTGAAACAAGTTTTTTCTAAGATTTTGCAGTACATGAAACTTATATACTCATGAACAGTCACCAAAAAAGGTTAGAGAAAGGGCAGTCAGTCAACCTGTTGTTCCTTCTACCAAGCATAATCCAGTTCTCTTTTTATTTAGGAGATTAATTAATGTAAAGAGTGGATAGTGTCAAAAATGCAGCTGAAGGACCTTAACAGAGAAGGGAAGAGGTCTTTCACATTAATGCTAAAATACCTACAAAAATAGACCAGAAGGAGGAGAAATAGAGGCACAGAGGAACGAAAGGTTTTTGAAGTATCACTATGTGAGGATATGTAAATAAGGAAGGGAATAATCTTTTAAGACAAGGATAGAGCAAGGATAATTGCATGCATTGTGAACAGGACATTTGGGCAGTTATTCACACACCTCTTCTCAGGGAAAAGGACACCTTTTAGTAAATGAAATGAAACAATATCTCTTTATTTTCCCATTCATTCCCAGTATACTCATCACTTCAAGGAGAGTATCTTCAACTGCTAAGTGTGATAATGCAGCAGGACCTCAGTCAGCCTTGTTGTGTGGAGGCCATGTCACTTTTTTGCAGTAACTTTGTATTGAGAGAAAATATTTCCAGATGTAGAGTCTTTACACAACCTTGTGCCAGTGCTGACCTTTTATCACAATCTCCACAGGTTGAGCAACTTTAACTTCCACTGAGTGTGGCTCTTCTGTCTTTCTGAAAATCAGACACCAGCTGAAGGCTGGAAGCCTAAAAACTTAATGTACCAATATAAGACACCACTTTCAAAAAGCCTAGGCAGTGCTGTAAAATCCAGTAGGCATTTAAAGGTCATGCCAGTGCTACATGCTTTTCTAAGTGCATCACAAGTGCCATATATTTTTATTAATTCATTACGGTTGATCTAGTAATATAAACCGGAAGTGACAATAGATTAGCTCCTGGAGAGTGTTTCATATGGGATTACTTTTAATACTGAAATTCCCAGCATACTCTTAACTTTAAAAATACTGATAACACACTACATACTGTGCACTTTTTGAACACTGAGCTATGCATTTCCAGCAACACATTCAGAGCTCTAATAATCAAGATAGCATTTAGAGAAGCTTAATTCTCATGCTATTAATCTCTTCAGTGGTAAGAGTAATTATTCAGTATTCACCAAGAAGCAATCCCATAACATGCACAGGGTGCCAGTATGTTAGCATGGTTTGAATGACCACATGGTGAGAAGAAATGTTTCTTTCTCACCAGCAAGTTATTATAAAGGTCTTTAAAAATGACTGTGAATTGTATTTGCTGGATATAAAATTCTCTCTATTTTAAGTACTGTGCCATCTTTGTTTAACCAGGATGACCGCCAAAGCATTGAATCTTCTTCACTATCACCTTTTAGGTCTTCTTTCCATGAGTCCCTTTCCTTCTTTTCATGCTGCACTTCTGTCATCCTGCACTTCTGTCCAGCACTGCATCCTGCCAAAGACTTCTAGCATTACACCTACTTCTTATTCCCCATCTCTCAGCTGAAGATTTTTCCCAAACAACTCCGCTGTATATTGTGCAGGCATTTTCTTCAGGCAGGCAGAAAAGTGTTTGGATAAGGTAAACCAATGAATGTTAAGAAGTGACTTTGTATGAAAGACAACTGTCTTCTAACCAGTGAGTACCTCCATTGAAACAGATGTGGAACAGTGGAAGATTAGCATCAATTCCAAAAGACTTGCCTTAGTTGACATTTCATATATTTGTAGCTACAACTACAATCTAAAAGTAAAAGTGCTAGATTTGGAAAATACTGCAACATGAGAAAAGTCTGCAGTGTTACCAAGGACTTGTCCACTGCTTCTGATACCCAAGTGTCTGGATGCACTGACATGGGCATCTGTTGTAAATGTGACAAGTCAGCTAACACATGAACCTTAGGAATCATAAGTGTGTCCACTCAGTGCTAATTAGCTGCCTCAGGGATCTTTTCTCTCCTTCCACGTGACTTCAATGGGGAGCCATGGTGTTTGCCCCTGACTGCAGAGGCTAACTGACTGTCATCTCATTTGCTTTCTTACTTCTTCCAAATCCTCATATTTATAATTATTAAACCATCATTCTTCTTGCTAGTCCTCCTCTTTTTATGAAAACTTTGACTTTTTCTAATTCTTCTTCCCCATGTGCACTCTCAACTGCATCTTCACCAGCCTCTTCAATTCCAAGTTTATCAGAAATGTCAGGTCCTCACAGGTAAAGATATTTCCTCATCAAATGAGAATGAACTCATGTATGCAGTATACTGGGACTCTCCTTTTCATTTTTATGGGGCACAATGTAATGAATAAGCCTATGAATCACATTTGGAAGATGCCAAATTCCTGCTGTATGAGCATTCTTGAGGGCCTGAGGGTACCGTTATATTAGCTTCAAGGTTTATGAACATGGTGAGGAGCCAGGTTTTGAAAGAGAAATTACTAGTTGTAATGAGCCTGCCACTTCTGGGATGAATGAGAGTGATCCAACAGAAGTCAGTATAGCATGCACGTTTGCTGCCTTCCTGGCATACTCCAACAGGAGCCAGACTCAGTGTCTCTCTTACAGAACAATGCAGTCTGGGATGATATTGTGTGAAAGGAAGGTTCATGGCATGAGGTAAAGAACCAAACCACCACAGCTGTAAATATTGTCTTTGAGTCATACAAGCACACATCATACATAATTTGCTTATGGTGCCTGGCTCTGAATGCTGTGTTGTCCTCACAGAGTGCTTGGTTATGTTAATTCCATGCATTATGGAATTACTAAGAAAAATTCATTTGTTTTCAAGAGATACTACATGAACTGGAATTACTAATTTTTGCCTCCAGGAAGGACAGGTGTTGCTGTTCTTGCCTCTTTGTGCCCAAAAGCTCTCCCCACCACTGATGGGAAGCAGTGACTCAGGCTGCATGCTGACCAGAGGAACTGCTGGGAAGACGGTTCCTGTCAGTAGTTTTCTCCACACTTCCAACATGAGGAAGGAGGTGGCTCCTGGAGATCTGCACTACAGTGAAGTAGAAGAAAAATCTCTTGATACAGACAGTTTGCAGAAGACAACTGCCTCCTCACAGAACACCCTGGTCTGGCCACCATCCTGCTTTCTCTTGAATCCCTCCAAGCTTAGCCCTTCCTTATCCAGCACTCCATCATTTATCTCACCTCATCGCTCAGCTGGTCTGCTTCTCTCAGTTCTCTCCATACACACCCTGACTCCTCCCTAGAATATAAAATTGTTAAGCTTTGTCAGTGCGTATGCAGCCACGTTCGTGGTCACGTCCCAACTCAGCCTGACAGCCAGAGTGAATGTTAAAGTGTAAGCAATGAGGAAACCATTGGGTGTGACCTTGAATCCTGAGCTAATCTGACAGGATAAACACAGTCTCAGTTTTTGCTCCATAGCTCTGCCTGGTTGAACAATCTCTCTCTTTTTCTCTCAGGCTCCTCCTACTCTTCCTCACCAAACTTTCTCCACCATTTCTCACCATCCTTGTGTGATAGGGGACCTTTTAAAGCAAGTTGAATAGAAGTATTCAAATGGTACAGAAAAGCCACTGAAAAGCTCCTGGTCCTGAAAGGCTTCACATATGTCCATGTCATAATGAAGTTCAGCATGCGTATTTGGGTACCAGAGGCCACTGAATTTTTAAATTAATTGGCTGGTGATTCCTTAAAATCATTTCAGTACAGTCCTTGCTACTTAACAGTGCAAGAGGACTGTGGATTCCTATCTTCAGTATCATGATATTGGCCAGCTGTCCTTCCATGTGATAAATCAACTGATTAATTCAACAGCGGCTCACAAAAACGTTGACATAAGTGACCTCCATACATTAACCCAATAGAGAAAGAATTAGAATCCAGAAGATGCCCCGAATGCTACTTCACTTAACATTGGTGAGTAGAAGAAAACAATTCCATAAGAAATAGTTTTTTAATTAAATTGGAAGGATTTTGTGTCCTGCTTCCCCTTCACAAAGGGATACCTAATTTCAGCAAATTCCCCAATCATTGCTGTCACTCCTCATTCTGATAATTGTTTTATAGGCAGGAAATCCCGTGATTTATTAAATTACTTTTTAATGAACATTTAATAGAAACTAACAATAAATGAAACTAGAGAAGGCAAAAAGGAATCATAATCACAGACATCAAGTCAGTCTAAAAAGTGCCAGTCCTGATGTTAATTTAATTTGAGATTTAAGAAGATTACAGAAACTGAATTAATTTCCATTTCCACTGCCTCAGCAGTCAGCTAGCATTGGACAGATGGCACCATAACCAAAACATTTTTCCTCTCCTTATGTACATTTCTTCCAAAACTTCCTTCAGCATGTATGGCATAATTGAAGAAAATGTCTATGATACATGTCTATGGATACATTTAAGCTCTATTTGAGCCATCTACAATTTTCATAGACATTTTCCTAAGAAAATAAATAAATTACTTTCATATATCTACTTCTCAGTGCTGACTCTCAGCTTTTCCTCATTGTCCCCCAGTATCCCTCATTAGCCTTGTTTTCAAGATGAACTATGTGTCCTAGTGGATCGATCAGCAGGAGATGGTTTATCATAGAGGAAATAAACTGAGCAATAGAGCACAACAGATCAACTATAAACAAACAAACAAACCAACCAGAAATAGTATCAAGTCCTTAATTACAGATAGGAGTTCTGACTTTCAGACAATTTTTGAGTTCAAAGTCAAAGCTTTTGTTATTCCCCTTTTACCTGGACAGTATATTCCAGCCAGTCCTATTTCCATTTTTGATATTCTGAACCCGGCTACAAATGCCTTATCCTGACAGCATGATTCTTTCTATTTTCAATTTTCATTTATTATGTAAGAAGTGCTACGATGTTTCTAGACACTCAACCACCCTGTGACAGACAGATATGCATTACAGGAGCTGGTCTTTTCAATGCTCAGTGATTTTAATAGGCTTACAATTCTTTTTCCTGTTTTTACAAACCTGTCCACCTGCGACAAAGAGGAAGCGTAACCAGACATTCTAAATGCTGTATTTTTTACCATCTCATTTAGGGTAATGTTCTGCACTTTTTATAAGATACTGAATATGGAAAAAAAAAATCATGTTCTAGCTATACTGTGGCTTAGTGGGTATACAGAAAAAACAGAACTAATCCTAGCTCTGATGATGTCCAAGAATGTCAGGAAGAAAAACCAACCTAATGTCGTATTAGCCAAGGTAGGTGGCCTGTTGGACCAAGATATACAAATGAATTCTTTATTGAGAAGGAAAGAGACAAGAAAACATAATCAACATTCAGGAATGTATCTGGAGAAGAAGCAAGACACCTGGCATCATGGAGGATGCCATGAAGGAAATAAAAACTTAGGCGGAAAGTAAAACTGGGATGAGAAGACAGAAATTGATGAAATGGGAAATCTGTAAAGTTTATGTAAGTAATTCTCAGAATTCAGCTGCTAGAAAAAAAGTATCTGCTGCAAACATTCCCCAAGAGCCTGAAAAGTCAGGCAGTTGATATGGAAACTGGGATACATAAGAGTATAACTTCAGAACATCACTGAGTGAGACCAAAGATTCTGTCAGCACAGCAGCCTGCATCTGACAGTGATTAATAGCTGTCCCTTGGAGAAAAAGCAGAAGAAAGGAAGCAGGTATATAGTGACCTCTACCTACTTCCTGCAAACTGTTGCTTTGGAGAAGGGTCTTACTGAGATAGAGGAAAGTTAACAGTCATGACTGGATTTGCATCTAATTCGCTTTTTAAATATATTGTATTTTGATATCAGTAACAACAATTAAACATTCATCCTGAATTGCAAAAGAAGATAAATCACTTAAAATTTTAAAACACTTTGTCAGAAAATATTAGAAAGAGCAGCCCCTACGTTGTGTGAATATTAACTTTTTTGTCCATGCTACCATAAGGAGTAAACTCACTACAAATCACAGTTTCGACAAAGGAAGGTTTCCAATGCACTCCCACTGTAAGTAGGGTCAGTCTTTACCCTTCCTGTGCCTAATGACACAGGATTTCAAGTCTGATGGCCAGATGTTATCTTCTCTTTCTATGGATTTATGCCTAGCTCACTTCTACACCTCAGTGAGTTTAACACCTTGAAGCATACCCACACTGGAATCTACTTCTGTCCTTACATGACAGATTGAATGGGTCAGTGACTATGGAGAGCCATGTGCAAATAAAATACACTTATCTCTTACAAAATTATCCCTACTACAGAAATAGCTCCCATGAGAATGGGAGTATGCAGAAAAATAATAATCTAATTTTTATTCTTTTCTTTGGAGAACAATCAATGTAACAGATAAACCTATATATTCATACTACACTTCACTGTGGTATACATGGAAATAGAATGTCCTAAGCTCTTCTCTTTTAACCATCATCCTCACAAAGGCCTTAGAGAGGTCTAGCACCTGGCTGAGCTGAGCCTCACTGCTGCTAGTAGAGCACGTGTGTGCTCTGTACAACTCCAAAAAGAGTCAGTTTTGACTCCCAACCATCTGCGTGAGTGAAATACAAAGTGAAGAGTCTAAAACTAAATCAAAAGCACCAAATTAATAATGATTTCCCACTGAATTACCACCACTGCTATCCAGTTGCAAGACACCAGAGACGTTTGTATACTAGCTGGTCAGTAATCTGAGATCTAGAAAAATAGAAATCATAACATAAAAATAATGTAAATAATTCTAAAAATATACATTTTCTCATGATTCAGGTATTTTTCTTACCGCCATTCATTTTAACATGCCAGCATGCCTGATTTTATAGGAGCAAACTTCATCATCCCCTACAACCAGAGCTTTTTAAATGTCATAGCTCACTTTGGATTGTTTATTGCAATTTCTAGGTAGGTTGATTTCCTATCACATCAAAAAGGCAGTGAAAGCAGCATGCTTCTCTCTTTTTACTGCTCCAGTGAGAAATTTGTCTTTTTTTCTTATTTTTTGAGCTTGAGGCTGTTAGACCTCTGAATGCTACACCAACCAGCATGACTTCAACACCTCACAGTGAGCCATTTATGTCTGAGTGATTGCTTCAAAGCAAACAGTGCTGTAAGTGAGTGGTACCCAGGCTCCCTGCTAAGGCAGGCCACAGGACCTTACGCGCTGTTTCTGCATGCCCTGGAGTGCATGCACACACATCCCACCTCCCACAAAAGGTTCATTTTAACTACACGTACCCCAACCAGCTTTACTGGCCACACACAAAATCTTCCAGCCACGAGTGGAGCGTTTCACCTTGTCATAGCTCACTCCTGACTGACAGCATTGTAGAGATATCTCTTTGAGAGCAGGGAGTCACTGCCATGCTGTTCCTCACCACCACCCTTCTGAGGCCCACAGCATCTCCTGCTCCCCAGCCATCACTGTCATGACACGTCCATGTCATTACAGGCACTGTAATCAAATACCAACAGCAAAGAGCAGACAAAAGTCTTACACTTGGATTCTGAGCATCACATTGCTTATTTCTCCTCCAAAGTTTGACATTACATAATTGAGCACTACTGATGTCAACTACAGCAGTATTATTCTTTATGCTAGACTCCTTTTATAGTAATCACCCTCAGATTTGAACAACATTCTGAAAAATGTTGAGCTAAACGTTTCCTGCTATCTTTATAAATACAGTGAGAAGAAAAATGAAATGACATTTACAAGCAAGGGAGAAAATAAGGGAGAATTTCCTTCTCAATAATTCCAGAATAGGTTATTCTTATGGCAGGGATTATAATAGAAGTAGGAAATGGTATAGACTTAACCCATTTTCATTACAGTCTTAAGACTGCAATTTTGTGGTTGTAATCTAATGTCATGCCTTTGCTATTAGTAGATTTTCTCCAGAGTCCAGACAGAGCTAGATGTGCTCTGAAAGACCTCAGGAATATCCTGCTACTCTGGCACCAATTTAAAATATAAATCTCTTTTGATTGGTGACTCTTTTCATTCTTGTTTTGTTTTGTTTTTTCCCAGAGTAAAATACACTTTACCTTCAAAATAAACGTTGTTACCTTTGTTTTAAATGACACTGAAGTACCCTTTAGATCTTATTGCCAGAACCAACATTCTGTCTCTTGTATCTCACAGTTTACCTTGTGATATGGTCATCAGCCTGCCAGTGTAAGATTCAAATTTAACAGAAGACAAATGAGTTCTGCTACTGGAAAAAATTTTATGTCCACTATATTCTTCTTTGTATTAAATTCAGCAGAAAGAATCCCTGTGATTTCAATGGGAGCAAGAGTGGGTCATCAGAACATCAGCTTTCAGGCAGAGGGAGCAGGTTTTCTCCAAGCTCTGGCACCAAACACAACAGTTGCACCAAGCAAATTCTGAACACTAAAGATGCAGTGAGAAATCATATACACCACTGTGGCTTTTATTTGGCAAGATAATATGTTCACTTAGACTTAAGGCTGTATCAGAAACAACCCAAAATGAGGTGGCAGCCCTACTTCAGAGAGAGCACCAGAAGGTTCTTTTGCTTTAAGAAATCTCGGTGACTTCTACAGAGTCTCTGCATACAGCTGCCTTCTCCCAGTCATTACAGAAGGCTGTTCCTCTCCTTTCCTTAGCTATCTCTTTTGCATGGAACTAAAGCAATGCCCCCACACACTGTCCTTTCACTTTATTCACAACAGCGATGGAAAGAGAGTGGGACTCGAACTAACCTACACTTCATTCACGTACAGCCTAGTCTTCCCTAGGTTCCCAGGCAAATTTTCAAATAAGAGAAACATGTTCACTGTTGGGCAGAATATTGACCCTTGGAAATTTTGACCATTGCTAGTACATTTTTGGGTAGTTTTTAATTGGGTTTGCTTTTTAATTTTCAAGCCAGTGTGGCAGATGGCTCACCAGTCTGATTTAGTCTGGGAATTCTTCTGCTCCTGTATTACCTACATGGACTTCTCCATAGCCACAGTATGGGGCAGTTTCAGAGCTTTCTGATGCATAATTGTCACAGCTATTCAGAATTATAAAGTGAGATACTGACAACAGAAAGTTATTTTAAGTTCTGGGCTTATTTCTATCCAAGGTTTTCTTCTACATTCAATTTCATCCTAAGCTGCAAACCATTCAGACTGCACTTTTCATATAGCTGAAAGCAGATTTGATTAATATGATTTCTTTGTGAAAATCTGAGAAGATTAAGGAGCAGTGATGCAGAGAACATGTGCCCTTTCTCAACATGACATTCTCTAACATTATACGGGGGTCTGCAGATCCTTCCAGTCATTATATTGTTCCCGCTAGTGGCATCTAAAGGGAGAAAAATCTATCATCGGGGAAGAAATTCATTTTTTCATATTATAGTTTCAATCTCATGTGTAGGTCAACAAATCTGCAGCTGTGTATCGATTTCATCCTGTAACTAGGCAGGAAAGGCCACATTTCAAGGGAGTATTTGCAGATTGTTTTTCCTTTGCAATACAGGATCCTTTTGTGATAGTCCCTTAGAAAAAAATTAAGATTGGCCAGACAACTTCTATGCTCAGTGAAGCAAAACGCCAAATAAATACATTTACAGGCACATCAGTTAACTGCTCTTTTTCTGTTTATCCCAGTGTGTCTAACTGCAGAAACACTTTCCAAAATTGGTAGGGGGAAAAATCTGTTCAGTATCGATTGAATATAGTTTCTCATCTGTTTTGTGACCTTCTCCCTCATATGTAATTAGAAATTGAAAGGTCTTAGCTGCATGCTTGCAGTATGCTTCAGAATACAGATGCAATATTTGGTTCAGTGCTGAGATACAGTGAAGGCACACAAATCACAGATTCTAGGATACAACAGTGCCAATATCTGACCCTCAAAATAGGAAATACAGAACATGACGGCACTCTCAGGCTGGAGAATATAGTATCAGTAGATTTCTTCGTTGTTTTTGTCTAATATCTTTAGTGGATTGCACACTGCAGAGAATGTGTACTGTCTGCAACCATGTACAGCATAGCAATAGATCAAATCTGTCAATAGTATGTCAGTATTCAGTCTTTGTTACTACATGCTGCGGGGATGTTTCCACCTCAAACAGACAATGCAATTTGCTAACCAGCTGTTAAGGAGGTGAGTATTTTGCCTCTTTCTAAAAGCGATTGTCCAAGTCTCTTCCAGTGAAAAGTCTTCTGAAAGTCAGAAGTCCTTTTCTCACTGGAAGAGACTTTGACATGATAAGGGCATGCCTCCCCACATCTACTGGCAGTGGTTGGGTGGGGAGGGGGAACTAGATGATCTTTAAGGTCCCTTCCAAGCCAAAGCCATTCTACAATTCTACGATTCTCTGATAAGCATCTGTCACTCTGGTGACTGGTTGCTGGTGGCTGTGTGGTTTCCAATGGCCAGTTGTCTGTACTGAATAAGATACGACTGAAATGAACGCAGACCAAAGATGAGAAACCATTGCAAAGTCCAAATGATGTGTGGCTGATGAGACTGACCTACTCCTTGAGACAGCCATGTCCATTAGAAACCTTTTCCCATAATCCGTGTGGCTCCAAGGACTACAGAAGCATGAGATCTGATTGCCAATCTGACCAACATATGACTGGCAAGCTTAGGCCTTTCAAAAATCATACACATACACACACGTACACACATCTTAAAAATAGATTATGCTTATACCTGTTTTAACATGCCCGCTCAAACCACTGAGGACTCGGCTGATCATACAACTCCCTCTAATCTTGCACAAAAGGAAAACAAAGCATTTCAGTAGTTTGTAAAATAAAAGTCTCTTTCCCTCGTTCAGGCCATTTCAGCTCACTGCTTTGGTTTCTTGGCTTCAAGCAGGACCTGTTTCTGTTCTTGAACAGCTTTATTCAGTAACCATAAACAAGAGATTTGTATGCACAGTGGTACACAATTGCCCTGGTTGTGAATCAATGCTGTATAATTTCTTTTGGCATCATTATAAACAATTTTGAACATAGCTGGGAATAGGAATAACATTTCACAACAGAATTAATTACAGGTAGTCGTCTAGAGAAAGTTCTTCACTACTGTTTTTTTTTAGCACAATTCTATCAGAATATAAAACAATAATGTATCAGTCTGACAGCAAAGTTAGAATAGGCAGAGAGAAGGATGAAACCATGTATGAATGATTACTCATCATCCTATAAAAGCAAACCCCATCTGCACCTCCCCTCAAAAAAGAACAGCAGCAAAAGAAAAACCTGAGTGAATTATTTTATAATCTGTCCTTTTTTTTAAAAAAAAAAAAAAAAGGTTTGCTTCAAAAGACATGATGCAATGCCACCTTCTGGTTAAAATGTGCAGAAAAATATATCGGCATGGTATTCTCTATTCTCACACTGCTTACGAGACCATTTTCGTGTGTGATTTCACAATAGCCATACTGTTGATTGCTTGAAACAGTTATTTAACAGCTGAGAGCACCTGCTGATCTTTCTGGGCCAGCTGAGGCAGATGGAAGGCACAGTTTTGCTACTCAACAGCTGAAGCTCAGTGCAGGTCTGCATCTTAAGACAACAATCTCTCCTTTTCACATACTGGTCGTTTTCTGCCACATCTGAAGACAGCACAGGACTAATTTCAAGATACTGAAGTCCTCCTTACAAAGTTCAGCTATTCCAGGATCATTTATGAGGAATGCCGATCTTTGCGTATCGGTTCAGTGCCCCATCCCTTCACACCAGACCATATGAACCCATACTGTGATATCCAGAAAAGCTCCCTGAGAAGTCTAGCAAAGGAGACTCCCAAAGGGTCTTAAGCATAGTGCATGGGATTGCTGGTGTTCCCCACTTCCAATTCACCAGTTCATTTGGGCTTCCATCTGCCTTACCCAAGTTCTCTCTGTAAAACCATGTGAAGTAGAAAGGGGGAAAGGTGTTTTGGGGAAGCGTAGCACAAACAAGCTGCACCAACATACAGCTATGACCTTGTCCACAATTATTGCAACATATTTCTACAGCTTTAGACTTACATTTGCAAGCCAAAATTGCCTTCAATGGGTAGTAAACTCCTATACAAGAATCTGAGCTTTTTACATGATATAAGAATAAAACTCATCAGTGGAGAGAATTACTGTATTGTAAAACTACAGCAATGAAAGCACTGTGACAATCACTGGATATTTATTCAATTGATATTCCCCAAGGAATTTTAATGAGGATTTCACACTCCATAACCACATGCTTTATATTCTGTCAGTAAAAATGTTAAATGCTTCTGTTAAAGTAATGTGACACTGCCTTTGCTGTACTATTCCTTGCAAGGGAATGGTATTTTAGCTAGAGGAAAGCACGACCACTTCCTTTTTTCAGATGTCCTGGGAACGCTTTCAATTACCTTATGCTGTGGCTGAATCCCTTAGTATGAACCTAGAGAAAAATGACAATGCCAGCACTGGAATGGAATGCTTGTGGAAATTCCTTCAGCTTTGCATGTGTAAGTTCCCCTCTGCTTTCCATGTAGCTGGCGACAACATTTTGTGTAATGCATAAGGAATGCTTATGTTGGGATTAAAAGAGGCATAATCCATCAATTTTATACAGAAAGTTCCAAGGTTATACTAATTTATTTGCAATTCCAGCTACCACATGTTCTTGATTGTTATTATTACAGAGAAATTAAACTCTCAGTTTCTAGTGCTTAGAGGTAAGATCATGACAATGGCAGTGGGATCCAAATAAGAGGAACAAGTAGGAGTTTAGAAACTCAATTTGCATTATTGTTTCATCCACTGATCTATACCACAGTCTTCACAGGCTTCATTTTTCTGTGCTTTTCTTCCACTTTGTCTTGTAGACTTTAAGTATTCTTTGTAGAAAAAAACTGTATCTTACTATATGCTTCTACTATGCCTTGCTTAATAAAGGGCCGAATTCAAAGTCTCTATGTTTACACTACATGTAATAATATAATAACCCATAATGCTGAGAAATCTTCCTTCACAAACTGAAAAATATGCCTTGTTATTCCTATGCCTCTGACATCAGCTGCTCTTTAGTTGTTCCCAGAGATGTCACTGTGTTTTCAGACAACATGGTAGTGTTTAAAACAAAAAATGTGAAGATATTGTTCAGGTAAGCTGTAGTAAATCGTTCACTGCTATGGTCATTTAGGCATTTCCATGTATATGGTATGGCTTGCTTCTTCTGCTTCAGTGTTTAAGATAAATAATCACAAAGACTAAGCAGAGCTCTGTGACCCCCTGAATACAATGTATGTTTAGTCTTAAGTGTTTCCATAAATGCTTATGCCAGACCAGGGCAACCTATGGCTCTGTGAAGTTGAACTGAAATATCATATTGCAGTTCTAAGCTCGTATTTGGTGTAATTCTACTATTTTTTTAATGCGATTACACCAGAAATGAATGTAGCCCAGCAAAAGAAAATGACTATCGGCCACATCAAGTTTGGAAATATTTTCCTTTCCTTCTGAAAGGAAAATTCCTTTCACACTTTAATATCCTCAATCGTGGAACTAAAGTTCTTTACTCAGAGCGGTAAGACACTGGCACTGCTGCCCAGAGAGCAGGGGGTGTCCTATCCCTGGAGGTGCTCAAGACCAGGTTGGATGGGCCCTGGGCAGTCTGAGCTGGTGGGAGACAGCCTCACCCATGGCAGGGGGTTGAGCATGGAGCGTGGTGGGCTTTAAGGTCCCTTGGCCTACTTCATTTACAAGCCAAGGGGTTTGCTGTGAGTGGAAACAATTTCTAATTAGCAATAGCAATATAGCAGTAGTAAGCCAGCACAGTATCCAGCCTACTGGCTCATGCCATCCCACATACATCCTAGGTGTCTGCCCGAGAGAAAAAGATGACAGCCCAGGCCCAGGGGATTCACTCTCTCACAGGGAGCAGCAGTCACTCTTGTTCTTGTTTTTCCTTCACAGCTCTCAAATCAACTTGCAAATAAGTATGTGGGGAGCTCGCTCCTCTGCATGGCCAAGTGAGACAGCATTTAGTTTATGCAGTCCTTCTGGCAAGCACCCACTGGAGTGAATGATTATGCCAAAAGTCAGATATTCTTCCATTAAAATAAACTGTCTTTTTTGAAAAGGAATCAACAAAGCACATTTTCTGTGCAAAAAGTCATTAAACAAATTTTAGTTTAAAAGAATTTATCAGCACCCAAAGACACAAAGGGGAAGAATTAGAGAACCCGTAGTCAGTCAAAAAAGAATTAAAAAGAAGAGAGAGAGGAAACAAAAAGAGAAACTCATTTCTTGTGAATGCTTTTCACTGGCTGAGGAACTCAAAACAATCATGAGGAAGAAAGGGAAAATGTGGCATCTTCATTAATTAGCATTAAGCACTTAAAAAAAAAAAGCTTCAATAACAGCAAATTTAAATTTTTGAATTTCTCCTCTCGATCCTTCTTCCTTGCTATTCATGGGGCAGTTACCATTATTTGCAAACAAAGATAAAAACAGTATTTACTATTGCTGGAAAAGGCAGCTGTAATTTGTTACAAATGGATTCAAAGTGAAACACTTTGTAAAAGTTTCATAATACAACCCAGAATGGAGCTGGATAAAAAAGGAATTTTTTTTCAATCAGTCACTAAAGAAAAAGGAAAATAAAATGCAATCAGTTGACTTTTGATCAAAGGAGACATTTTATGGCTTTGGAAAAAAAAATAGGATGTTTTTTTTAGGGTCAAGCAAATCCATCGTGGTTTTTGTTCTCATTATAAAATATTGTATACATATATATGTACATATATGGGCCATTCCTATATAATAAAAAGAAGTTTATTTTGAAGTGTAAAAAGCAAACATTATAGCACTTCTAAAACGACTTTTTTTTTTTTCAGAAAATTCAGAACATACATTCTTCTTTAATATATCCTTAATAGCACCTGCTTTACAATTTACTCTGTCATTTTTATTTGTGGATGATTCATACAAAATAAATAAAATCACAAAACCAGTATCAACTTCCCTTTTTTGGTGGGACATGACTTTCCATCTGAAGACTTATTTTAAAAATGATTGTTTATTTGCTTACCTTGGCTTAGCCTTGGTTAGTTGAGTAAAACTAGGCTGAATTCCAGTGACTTATATGTCTTGCTGGAAGCCTCAGAGTGCCTTTCTGATGGTTGCTAAAATTTCCCTTGCTGAGTGCTAAGATCTCTCAGCACGTGAGGACAATTCCACAGGCCAGGTCTGCTGTCTCTGAAATGTCTCAAATGGAGAACAAGCTCCTTCAGAGCTTCTCATAGTACACACTGAAGTTTACCACCCCAGATTTCAGGATTTAGATCTGGGCTACATTTATAATAAGTGTAAGGAGAAGTCAGCCTTAGTGGTTGGCAGTAAAGTATGGAAATAGGAAAGAGCACCAGTGGGGAATAAGACATCTCCCCTCCCTCCCCAGCACTACCATCTGCTCCAGATACCTCAGGAGAAGAAAACCGAATTTCTGAGCTGTGGTAGAAGCAGAGTAAGCATAGAGATATAAGGATGATGTTAGTCCAAAGGGTCATTTGGTTTTGTCTTTCTGTCTCCAGATGTGCCCAACAGAAGCTCAGGAAGCATGTAAACAAAGTCAGAAATGTAGTAATGCTCCCTCAGCTTCTAGCACCCTGCAAGCTAAACCAGAAATGAAATCCTAGTGTTTTACAGCTTATAATGGATTTTTCTTCCACAGATTTCTCTAATCCCCTTTGAAACCATGTACACTTCTAGCACCCTCAGAATCCTGTGCTAATGCCATTGACAACTTAATGACTCATTTTGCAAAAAAACTGTTTTTCGGTCAAACCTGCTACTTCATGTTCATATTCATCTATCCTTCCTTGTGCCACTTATGATTTACAGATTTCTAATCTCTCCCTTCTCAGACATTTCTTCTCTTACTTAAGATCCCAAGTCCAACCTGTTATCCTTTTTTAGTTCTGCTTTACTCTACTGACATGTTAGGGACAGAACTGCATGCAGTCTTCAGGACGTATGCAGTTATGTGGTAACAGATTCTGTTTTGTTTTCTACCTTTCCTTTAATAACTTCTGGACGCAGTCATGGGCAAGCTGCCCTGGATGGCCCTGCTTGAGAGCATCCTTGCTGTCAGGGCAGCACGAGAAGCTGAAAAGTTCTTAATTTAGTGCAATCTAAATGACATCAAAGATATCAGTGTGTTATCAACATTATTTTACTCTGAAACCCAAAATGAGGCACCATACCATCTACAATGAAATTAATTAACTCTATCTCAGCTGTAAATAGGGCACATGTTTTAAAAAGTGTTCTTAAATTGTTTAGTATAAAATGCAATTATCTTATATCTTATTTATCATAATAGTTACCGTCTCAACTGTACTACTGTTTTAAATTAACAAGAGAAAAAAAGGACATAATAAAATACTACACAAAAATAATTACTTATTTCTTAATCTCATGATGATTGTGATTATAGTATTCTTGTCTTTATAGCATTTATTTCCATCACCTCAGAGTGCAGTCAGATAAACTTGCAGCATAAAATCCAGGGGGGATTTGTGGAGTGCACACCCAGTGCAGTCTCCTCATTACGCTTCCTCTCTTCCTCCTCTGGGGCGATTACTGACAATGACTGCCTTTCCTAGTCAAGGAAAACATTTCTTTTTATCTTCTTCACCTTCCCCAAAGCATCCATGAACTCTGAATCACAATCTGGTCCCATTTGTTTTATTTATAAAATATGACAAGCCAGTATAAACATTTCCTGTCTCAAGAAAGCTCAGTTTATGATTTAGAACGGGGTAAAAATATAGATTAGATACTGTCAAACCTAACTTTGAAGTTGCCATATTTAAGTCAAACATTAGTGAAATCAGGATCCTTTGTTTGAAGTAGGAGTTGATAAATAAAGCTACAAGGAATAACACAAAGCAGATTCAAATACATGATGTCTACACATATTTGCTTAGGCCAGACTGCTTCCCAATGCTCTGATCCAAAGCCATTTCCCTCCTCTTCAACATTTTCACTGGCAAGAAACCTGGCTGTTTGAGCCAGAATGATGCCCTTCCTAATCTAAACATCTTTTGGACTGATTCTAAGTGGGTCAGAGCTCACTTGCTGAACCGTGGGCAGTGATAGGTACTGGTATTATCTCTGAAAGTTGAAGTTTCTACATAGCTTAGCCATAGGAATAACATCATCATCAGGATGAACATACATTGGTGTAGGAAAAAAGAACCTGTCAACATGTGACACATGGCTGTGCAACGCACCTTCCCCTCACACAAAAATAAGCAGCTCTTCCGTAAGAGAATAACAGCTTAAATGTGAAAGTAGGTGTTTCTATTGTACGTCAAAGTCAATCCCAAATTGTGCTGTTTTCTTTAAGGTAGTTTTGGTTAGTAGCCAAGAAAGAGTGAAAATATTTTTAGAATAAAGCTTTTTGACAGGAAATGCTGATTTATCTTTAGAAGGACACGTTTCAGTGATCTTTTTTAAGAAAACCTCAGATGAATGTTTTGAAACTGCTAAAACACCTTTTGGCTTTTTTTTTCCGACTTGTTTGTTCATTTCAAAATTTGAGTTCATTTATAGTTCAAGTGCAAAAACAAACATAAGATGTATAGAGTCAGAATGGAAACAAATCACGATGATTTGATATTGCGACAGTTCCACTACTGCACTCTAATTAGTCATCAAATTATTATTTCTGTTTGCAAAAACTGTTTTGATTTTCTATTCTGACTTTCTGAAATACTGAAAATTCTCATAGCACAGGCAAATGGATTCTTCTCTCAATTCCAGCTAAAACCTTAGTTCAGTCTTACTCATTCCCCTGTGGTGTCTTTGGGCAGGGGTTAATACGCAATGTAAAGTAGATGACATTTTTGGATTTGTGACAATTCAAGGTCTCTGTGAAAACACAAACCCTGAAAAAAGAATGCTGAGGCAAGATCTTGAAGAGATAAACACACAAGGCAATCTGATATCTAATTTCAAATATAAACACCAAAATTTGACCCTGTCAGAGTGGATTTTAATTTTTATGGAAGTTTCAGTGGGACCTAAATTTGGCCTCAAATTTCTGCACAGAAGTAGCATTGATCTGTGGGGGGTTGCATCAGCCATACTCTTTTTTTTTTTCCCCCTCAATCAAAGTACTCTATCCCACCTTCATCCTACTACCGCTACCCCTGCTGTTACCATGTCACTCTTCTTGTTCACACACCACTATACTAGCTTTCTCTGAAATTGAAATTTGAGATTAGAATTTTACCAATAACTTTCAAGGTTCTTCAAGCCTTGACCCCTCTGTTCTTGCACAACCTTGTCCGCATTTATGTTCCCTCTTGTAACCTACTTTCTGCTTCTCATTTATCTCTGCTACTCATCACTTTTCAAGCTGACCGTCTCAAAATACGATGCTTTTGCACAGTTGGCCTTAGCATGATGGAACTTAGTTCCTCTTGATATCTACAGATTTGGGAGATAAATTCTCTCTCTCTGTCTCTCCAAGATTTCGATGGTCTGTCTCATAAGGCACAAAGTATGGTCAGGCCATGTGATATGGCTTTCATTCCCACAAGACCTCCTCCCCTTTCCATTTTTTAAAGTTAGGGCATGCAGTGTAAAAGAATCAGAGCCCATAGCAGAATAATCGGAGTCATCTGAGACTCATGCAAAGGTCATAGAGGTTACTGCTTCCAAGGCATCTGTGATAATGCAGTGGTTGAGAGGGATTAGTGATCCAAGCCAATATTTCTGCTTTGTGCAATAAGGAAGAATGTTAAACAAATTCTTAACAGCAACAGTTTACCTTTTTGCTATGCTCTTCATCACACAGTTTGTGAGTGTTGGGTGCAATATTGAGTATGCAATATTCCACTCTTGTCTTCCTGCAAAGTATTTGTACCCTGTTACACAGCTGTTATAACAGACTAACTCTTCCAGGTTTCTCTACTGAGAGTTTTCCTCCCACATAAATAAATTTGAAGACATCTCATGTACATTTAAGAATTAATTCCTCCTTGAACCTATTGTCATTTAAAAAAGTGTACTTTGCTTCTGAAAGAAAATTGAATTAACTGGTAAAGTGGTAATTTCCACACTGTATTAATTTAGCTGAGAAAAACACCTTTGTTTAAATTATATTATTGTGTATTTTAGAATATCCTGAAAACAGGTGCGCTGACCATGGCCTTCTCAAACTATAAGAGGAAAAACCTCCTCTCACGTTTTTCTTGCATACTGTCTTATTTTCATCACACCTGTAGGTTGGTTTCATCTCATTATTAACGTTATGACCCCAACATCTATTCACAGCAATCAAGCATAAGAACAATACTAGGCCTTTAAAATGCTATTACTGAAAATAACTGTTTGCATTACAGCAGATTCATGAGTCAGTACAACTAGCACCAAATTTAACAAGATGCCTTCTCCAAGACTAACTTGTCGTCGTTATTCAGTTTGTTAAGCCAAGACTTAAATTAACGTGAATCATATTCTAGGTGTACTTTGCATGTGCTATTACTGTCTTTATCAAAGTGTGCAGTTTTCTTTATTTTTGACCATATTCCCCAGAGAAAAGATTCTAACCTAGGCAAGGAATGAAATGTATAGCTTTGGGGGCAAAGTTTTCTCCAGGCAGGAAATGGAGACCCTGGTGTGGCTGAAGAACTTTACGAGTGTCTTGGGGTTTTATTAAAAAAAAAAAAAAAAAAAAAGGAGTTTATATTTGTGCTCTGATCTTAACTTCTCTTAGAAACAGCATCATGCTTCTCTTTCTGTCAGCAAACACTTCTCACCTGATGCCAACTTGTCATCAAATAAATCAACTTCGGAAGTCTAGCAGCGTGCGGAGAAAACTTTACCTCTTGCTTTCAGAATTCTGGTAACTCTGAAGCAAATTTAAAGAAACCAATAGAAATCTTAATCTCTGTTTTGCAAAAATAGAATACAAACCTCCGTTTCAGCAGTTTCTGGAAACCAAACAAAATAGTGCTTTCAAAGAGCATATTTGGAAAATCAGCACTCTTTCGTTCCATTTATAGATCATCTTTCCAGCTGTGGAGTGCCTTGACTTGCATACACAATTTTCAGGGCAGTCAAACATCCATAGTGATTCAACAAAGCCCAGACCTGCATTGAACTTTATCAGTTTGCAAAGTCTGACAGGATCAGCTGATCCACACCTTTCAAGAAATAGTTCAGTTAAGCCCTGCCTTGGCAAGAACAAAGACTTTATAAAATGTTTATCTCTTCACACCACACTTCCCTCCTAAACTGACTGCCACATCATCACAAATGAGTAGGAATCCAAATGGATGGAATTCAGAATAGCAACCATATCTGAAATATATGGGTTTTTGATGAAGGGAATGAACCTTCATCAGTCCCCTCTCTGTTGGTTTTTACTCTATAGGCACAATTAAGCACTGCTTCCAACATTTGTTTTCTGAGCACTATATAGACCTCTTTCATGATGCAGTCCATGATAAGCAGTAAATATACAAACTCTAAACATTCCTCAGGATCATAGCGTCCCATGGCATTAAGAACAGCTCGAGGAATTCTTTTTTCTCCACTCTTTTCCAGTTCTTATTTTGTGTAACAGATGGTCGTTATTATTTCTCTTTTTGGTTTCTATTCCTTTTATCTTTACCCAAAGTATTTCACCACCACATATTTGCACTGTCAAATTGCACCATGGAGGAATTATACACACTCTTGGAATCTAGGATCATCTCTTCAATTCTTCATCTTCCCTACCACTTCCAAATAAATCCTCACTTTTGCTGTCATTCCACTTCTGAGAATCATCTCAGAAATATCATACTTTTTCATTCTCTCTAAATCACAGTCTCTATAGGTCAGTATCATTTTCAGTTCTAGTGCTGTTTGTTTGTTTCTTATTTATCATTTATAATACAACATCTTCATACAAAAAATCCTTATAATGCATTATGATCTTTAATAAATTTGGTACCAGCAAGGACTTCAAATCTAGACTAAAGGTATGCACCCAAAGGACTTCCAATGCTCATTCCACCAACAGCCTTATATTCTTTTGTGATACCAGCACTAAACATATTTTTTCTCCCGCAGATGTAATCTTGCGGTGCATAAAAGTTTTTGGAGACACAGCTCAGATTTTCATTTCTATCCTTATGGGATCAAGACCCTCACTTAGAAGAACTATGTCATCCTCCATTTTTATAAGTGCTCTTCAAGACAAACACTTTTCTTTCAGTTATTATCAGATATTCTGATATAAATTTTAAAATTAATAGTGCTACAGAAAAAAATGTAATGAAACCTAAGATCTATTGCTAACACCCGTAACAAAAGCATCATCTGGTTTCCATTTACTCCAAACTGCTACACAGGGTAGATAATTTATTGTCAGACTCATTTGTTCATTCTGGCTACAATTAATTTCAGAGATTTCATCGTTATTCAGATAGATCTTCCAGTGTAGACAAATATTTCATTGCAATCTTATCATAACTGCTAAATAAGCTTAAGTATTCAGCATAAATATTCTCTATCATCTGCAATTACACTGCAAGCCTAATCTGAGCAATAAAGCAAGAAATGTTTTACTCAGATCATACATTCTTCTAAAGAGAAACTTATTTATCAACATTTTTACTATTTTTTGTTTGTCTGTTTGTTTTTGTGAGATGAGGTTAAAGGAATAACAAATTCACTTTGGAAAATGTATTTCTTTAGAATGCTTTACCACACTTATGGTCCCAAGAGCTATTCCTTCAGTGCGCGTGGAGAGATCTCTGTATTGGCAACAGGAACATGTGTTTTAATTTGAACGAAACAGGTATTGTAGAAGAAGCTTCCCATGAAAGCAACAAGAAGTCTTTGAGGTTCAAGAGGTCTTTGTTATCTTCCTAAGGGGCCTGTTTAGTTCTGGCATAGAAAGTAATTTATACACAAATAGCCTTCTTCATTTTCATACAAATAATTCTTCCTGTTAAAGTTTATGCTGTTTTCTCCCCTGTGCAGTTTAACCTCTTTGTAATATATAGTTACAAAGCATTGCTTGCAACATTAATTTCAAAGTGGTTTCTCAACCTTCTTTGAAGGTGATATTAGTTCAGTATATGCAGTATTTCTTCTGAACTAAGATTTTTCCAAATTTAGTCAGCTATTTTTATCAGAGATGAGCAGAATTGCCAACAATGCAAGAAGCAGAAAGAGTGGGTCTCACAAACGTGAAAAAAAACAGACCACAGATGACAGTTTGTCCTGTGGCTTGTTGTAAGCTGTACATACTCATGCTAGATGTTATCTGTCTAATATTCATAAGGACACTTTTTCTACTCTATCTTTACTTATTTGGTTTAAATGCCAGTCAAACACAATAAAGGGACATAGTGGCAAGTAAAAAAGGCTCCCAGAAATGGTCTTACATCAAAGAACCAATGTGAAACTTCGATTTAAGAAAAATGAAACTTTTTTTCATAGCAGGCTGGATTCATTTGTGGATATGATTAACCTCTTGGTTGTGATTTAGTAATTGAAGTTGGAAAGCTGAGAGCAGAATCTAGTGAGTAGTAATTCCAATACTGAAGGACCTCTTGACCAACATGTACAGGTCCATATAACAGAAGAGGACAATACTATTTTTCCAAAGTTGTCAGATCTCATTATTCAGCTCAAGTTTGCAATAAGAAGCCTAGTATTTTCTTTCTTACACTTTCTTCAATAACAATGCTCCTGTAATTTAACATTCCCTCATTACTTTGATAGTGAGGGAAGCGGAATACAACCTACTTTCTTTTTCACTAAAAAGCTGTTTTGTATCTGCAGTGCAGAAAACAAACCATAAAAATGTGGTTTTGTCAGTTTTATCCAAGTGGACAGGACTTATAGACTTGTGGGGTTAAAGGTTGAAATACTTTCAATCCATCATCCAGTTCTAGTTCTCGAGTGTTTGGCTGTTCAATTTTGCAAGCACAAGACAGCAATTATATGTGGAAATTGAGAAATTAGAACTCCTAACAAGCAGAAGTATTTGCATAAGGGTATAATTTCAGGGGGAAAAAAAATGCCACATTTGAGGTAAGTGAGGGGACATGCAAGGACTGAAATACGGTTTGAAATTGTGCCTGCCAAAGATAGAATCTGTTAAATGTTTGCTGACTAAAACTCCCTATAAAATATTGGTTCTAAACATTGCCATAAAAACAGATAAGCATTTCTCCATATCTTTATGCGTAGCTGATGGTGTCTTTAAACATGTGGCAGTACCTCTATGCATTTTTAAGTTATTGTCCTGCCCTGTAGTGATATAAAGTCAGTGAAAACCACCAAACATAACATTCCAAAAACGCATACAGTGAGCATTTAAAATGTGAAAACTGCGTTAGCTGCAAACAAATGCTACATTTTATTAAACTCAAAAGCATGATCTTGATAAAGGGTTTGATCTTCAGAAGGAAAAACACATTTCATACTAATAAGAAACTTCTGTAACTTTACAAGTAAAAATTTGCACAAGTTTTTTTTATTCCAGGACTGATTCTCATTCCAAAAACCGAAAGCCAAAGACAGACTTACCTGTTAAAACAGGGGTTTGCAATCTGAATGGGCGAACACACAGAACAAACAGGCCTTCTCTACTCCTCACACCATTTACCCACCCCCTTGACTGGAACAGCTTCAGTCTCAGTCCCTGAATTCTGGCCTGGAAATCTGTTTCATTTCCACTAACTGAAAAATACAGAACATGTTCTCCCTTCCATACCAGCAATAGTCACAGACAACTTGTCGCCTTTGGTCTGATCAAAACACCACTCTTCAATTTTTCCAAACTTTGAAACTATTCTTTTTCTTCTCATATCTTATTCTTTTAGTGTCAGCATTCTCTCTTTGCCCTTAATCCATAGATGAAATTAACTTAAGAAGCGTGCCCCCTTCTCAGTTTCAAATGAACACCACTATAAATGAATAAACCACAGGCAACCCCTCACACAGATTTAAAGCAAATAGCCCTGCTAAGCAGGGGTTCTCCGCATCCCCAGATCGTCTCAGTTTTGTTCAGAAAAAATGTAATGAATTCAGATTAAGACCTTACAAGTTCCTCAGCAATGCTTGCTGAAATCTGATGAGCTTTTTCTATAGGTAAATTATTGTTTTCCTACTAATCCTCCAAATACAAGTCATGGTGAAGTGAAACTCTGGGCTGTGGTAGAATTTTTAACAAGACTTGTTAAAAACTGTTTGAATTCACTGTACCCAGATGAAGGATTTTCCCCTGCGTGAAATAATTTTATGTGGGATCCCCTTACTTCTTAGCTTTGAATATTACTCCCTTGAAAAGGAAGGAACGAACAAATGTTGTTACAATTATTTGGGGACAGTGAAATAAGTGGAATAATTACATTAACACTACTTACAAACAGACTGCATAGCTGGCTAGGAAGAGTTATTACTGGGCATCAGAAAAAAAAAAATCAATGAACAAGCCTTGCACATACTTTGAGTTTTACAAAAAGCTCATTATTCTTTATTCAAAATATATTCATACATTAGAAATATGATTCCTGTAAGGAAGGAGAATGAACCAAGTATCCAACCAAATTGCAATGAAGAACAGAAAAACTTTCTGTCACCAGAGAGGGGCAGGTTTGCTGCTTTTAGCCTCACGTGAAGATTTATGTTGACTTCTACTCTGGACCATGACTCCAGCAACACATAGCCCAGAATGTAAAAGCAAGGGTAGAAGAAATATTCTACAAAAAGTATACAAAATTCCAGTGCAGTTCTGAATACAGCAAATTCAAGAAGCAGTACTACTCAACCAATACAATAGCAAGTAGTGCATAAGTCAAAGCTTGATAACAGTTTAGATACCCAGTTCCCTAGACTGCTCAGAACTAGCTTACTAAGTAAGCAGCTTGATATTTTGAAAGTAATTAGCCCGGTAAAAAATGGGGAAAAATAACCTTCTGGTTTCTTGCCATGTTTTCTCAGCTTCGTATTTTATTACACATATCTAAAGTACAGGAAAAAAAAAACACAGAAAAATATAGAAAAAAGTCACTACAAGAATATTTATTTTAATCATCTCAACTACCATTAATTGTTTTTATACAAAGCAATTGTTATTCTATCTATGGAATGCAACACCACTATAGGCGAAATCCTCAAAATGTGTTTCAATTCAGAATGCAGTTAGGCAAAAAAAAATCTCTGTTGTGCTCTTTTTTATGTTCACTACTGAGAGGAAGAGAGACTAAAGAGACATTTGCACAAATCAGCTTATATTAAAAAACAAGCAAACAACCAGAGCACAATTGTACTGAGGTTAAAAGTTATTAACTTTTAACATAGGAGAGAGCTGACAGCATGTGCAAGCGACAAGCATCTACGAATGAAGGTGAAACTATGTCCCTATGACCTTCACTAAATTTGCAATATTTCTTTCTTATGCTATATAAACAGGGTTATAGTTGTTTGGTTTTAAATAGCTAGATTTAATGTTAAATGTCTCCGTTACTTTAGACATCTGTATATATATATAGCTGCCCAGCGGGGTTGTGGAATCTCCTTCCCTGGAGATATTCAAGACCCGCCTGGACGCCTACCTGTGTGACCTGGTGTAGGGAACCTGCTTTGGCAGGGGGGTTGGACTCAATGATCTCTAGAGGTCCCTTCCAACCCTTATAATTCTATGGTTGTTCAGATACACACTAGCTCTACATTCAGGTGAAAGTCATCACTGCAAATCCTTCAGCTGTACTGGAAATCTCAGGTGAATATTCTCCCCTCATTAGATGCAGTGAGTATTCATTAATATCAGTATTGGTTTGGTGTATAGGGTATGCAACATAGATCTACACTAAAGCTCATGAAACACAACTTCCCTTCCTGTATTAAACTTGAGTTCTTTTATTGATTCTTTTGCTACCCACTCTCCTCAAGGATAGGACTAAATTGCTTGTAGACTTTATAATAAAATTGTAAGTGGAGTGCCAAACAAAATAAATAAATAAAATCACTAATGCAGGCCTGTAGTGGTTAATATGCCAGTAACAATCTTTCTCAATTTCACTTTGTGTTCCTTGCTCATTTCGCAAGAGAAAAAGAAAAATAGCTTTAAGAAACACTGAAGTTAAATAGATTCTCTTCCCTAGAAATAAAGGGCTATATGAATTTAAATCATTAAACAATAATTATACTCTGAACATTGAAAGGATTTGCAGTAAAAATATCAAGTTGAGATTAAGTCAATAAAATTAATCACTCATGACCCTGAAGGAGCAAAGGAGTTGAAAAAAGCTACAAAATTAAAAGCTACCATGAGCAAAGGGACTTGGGGAATTCATTTTAATTCACCACAGCCAAGTTCAAATACAAGCTGTTCTTTGTTATTCAACCCAAGGTATTATTTTTCATACAGACACTCACATCTGACCAAGCCATAATGACATACTGTAGAGCTCTCTTTATCTGATTGTAAAGTTTCCTGTTTTAGCTTTATATTAACAATGAAGTGCATATAGATGGGGTGGTGCCTGAAAGTGGACTATATTGTGCTCACCTAACCACATCTATCAGTGTATTATGTGCCTCAGAGCTGGGATTTGAGCAACGGATGGTGAAATTGGCCTTCAGTCACTATTCTCTCCCTTACGTGGACTTAATTTTATATTGAAAACTCTGCTTTTTCAGCAGAGCAGAGTCCTCATGCAGTTGCTTAAGAGAAGATTGTGAATGGCAATAACGACTTCTCTCTCAGTTGTGTTTAATGATTGACTCCAGTGTCTAAAACAGTGCTTCCCAATCACCAAGATATGTTTTACCTGTGAGAAACTGTTATCAGTAAATGCAGACACCACCTTCCAAAGACCCACACACTATGATGACGGGCAGAGAATACTTAGCTGAAGTTATCTAAGAAATTACGTGTCAACATAAAGAATTGAGAAGGACATAGGAAAAGTTGTGTAAAGGGCACATGATCAATCACCCAAGAAGCAATCTCTAATTCAAATAAAATGTGCTTTTGCCCTTTTGGATCTAAAGTGACCTGATCTGAAAACATGCTCTATGCAACTGTGTACTATGGGTGAATTTTGATGTTACTGCAGAGGTTTAATTTTATCAGACCTAGTAGAAGAACCTAAAACCAAGTAATGTGGTCTATTTTCTGCTTTAATGTACTATACTGGATGTCTGATTTTACAACTATGAAAGTGGGGACAGCTGCATTTAAGTACTTTGAAGTAATGGAGAAAATTGCTTAATACATGATGTAAAGTAACACATCCAAGTGAAACCAACCAAAGTTCAATTTTTTTTGCCAAGTAGTGCTTTGAAAAAATACCAACCTGGGAATTATTTGTATTACCAGAAAGAGTGAACTAGGGGGTGCATGAAAAGTAATAAACGAAATCAAAGGTGACATCCAATATTTTCTATGACAAAGTTCCATTGAGAACAAAATCTACAATAGCACAGCTTTAGATTGTCAGCCTGACATGGTTTTCTTCCCAGAATATTTGCAAGAATTAGCTGAAACCTTTGTTTATTTATAATATTTCCACTGAAACTACTTTAAATAGACAGATTTTTAAAAGACTTCCAGAAACATATAGTGGCCATCTGCAGGCAAGTTTATTCCTGAAAAGACATTTACGAATTTATATCCAAGACAAATAAAGAGCTGCTGGGCAATTAAACTGGAAAAATGTGTTTTTCAGACAGAAAATAAACATTTGTTTCTACCCAGTTGACATACAAGTACCATGATTTTAAAAGTGAAAACATAACTTGCTGTGTACAATGTTCAGATTGAATTTCTGCTTGAAAAATAGAACGCATAAGTGTACTTAACTATTTAGTTGGTTTTTTTTACTTCTTTTCAACATAGGAGGTGTAATCTTCACTTTCAGTTCCCCATCTCCATCACTTTCCTCAGCTATTACTTTTGTTCTGAAATATTCTGCCCTTATTTTTATTCCTACTGATGCTTCCTATCATTTATACGCCTTCTGTTTGAAGAGTATCAAGCTACTCCTTTAGATATACAAGAATTAAGATAGTGTAAGTGTATTTATTTAGCTGAAGAGCTGCTAAGATATCTCTGCACTGAGTCTTGCAGAAAAAATAAAATCAGATGTAAAAATAAAAATGCAATCTCATCTGTGCAGCTCCCAGTGAGGAAAATGAGAAAAGTTTACGACAGAAAGGCTGCAGAAAAAAAATAATGAAATAGATAGAAACCATATACTCTTTTCTAAAGTAAAGAAGATCTTGATCTATTAGTTTTTCAGAAGATAACTGTGTCTGCATGAAACCCCACTAGAATTATAAGAAACTTCATTGGTGCACGTACAACCACTAGTCTTACAACAATCTAAGAATCATGGGATAATGTTCTCTGAGAACATTACATGATTGACCAATGAGGAATACAACAACCATGTTAATTCTGTAGTCCATCTGACCTAAAACAGCATTTCTTATGCACTGGAAAAAATGAGATGCGATGTGTGCTAGGCTCACTAAAGCAAGACATAAATAACATAGTTCTTTCAAATGAGATTTTATTTGAAATAATACTTAACAGTAGAATTTAGGCGTGGTTCCCCAACCTGCTCATGGAATAAAAATGTGTTTGGAAGGAGTTAGCTAATGGTTTCTGAGCTGTGCTGTACCACTCCCTCAAATCTCTAATAGCATTAGCAGCCAGTCCACATTATTCAACTGCCTAAAATATTAACTTTCACCCACACTAATATTTATATAATGTGTGGTATTTATATAGTTTTAATTCATAGTTTGTTTTAGAGAATGAACTGTACACGTGCAAGAGGATAGGTCCATTAGTGTCTGTTACACACTAACCTAGAAGCAGCCTCTGGATGTACCATCCTTACACTGCTGAGTGCCAGAATCCAGGAAAACCAGTCAAAATAAACAACTTGCCCCTCTTACCCAGTATCTTATAAACTTATCCTACATAGGTAAAACTGTCCGACATCAGAAGGATTCTGTGCTAACCAAATCTGACCTTATATGCTATGGCTGTACTTAAGTTTTTATGGTACTCACCACCTCAGCTAAGGACACACTGTGCTGGGTAATGTAAAGACACACAATAGGCAGTTCCTGTCCCATAGGGTTCAGCAAGACAAAAAATGGAACAGACCCATTTTGTCAGAGCAAAGGGGAATAGTGCAAGGTTATTTAATTCTTTTATCTGGTGAAGAAATCGACAATCTATTTTGTCTAACTTCTCCCCTCCATTCCTTGCAACATATTCAGAAGGATGCAAAATAACTTTGATGCAATTAATATGCACCATTGATTGAATCTGCACCTACGTCCTCTTGTTAACAAGGGGACTCTCTGCATCATGGAAAACTTAAAGTGTATCTGCCGGGAAAAGAATGGCACTTGCTGCAACAATAGGTGCAATCTGAATTCCTTACCCAGCACAAAAAAGCTCCCAAACCACACTGCTGCAACACAAAGGCTTCATGCTATCGGAACACCCCGAGGCCCAAGAGTCTTCATGCACAGTCAATGCTTGAGAAATCTGCAAATAAAGACTTTGGAGGCAACACTAACACAGACACTTTCAGAGGACTGTGCCCGACATGCAAACTCACTCGCTCAGATTCCAGTTTACTCCAGCTCACTCACATACTTAGCCCTTTTTCCCTTTTAAATTGTATTCCTTCTGCCAGTCAGTATATTTTACTTGGTACATCTGAAGAAGTTCATGGCAGTTCAAAAGCAGAACTATGTGCTGAAATGTCATTTTCTAGGTGCATGATACCTGTGTGTAAGGTCTTCAATATCAAGCTCTCAAGCATCTAAATCCTCACTGTAAACTCAAGCTAAGAACAGTTCCCTGTTGCTCTAGGATTTCTCATAGTTGATTTTCTATGTGGAGTGCAGAAAAAGGTTTCCCAGAATCAGTCTGTAAAAGGACTGGAATCTCCATGGGTTTTTATCTTATTAAACAATATTTTATGTACTACTACCTCCTGAATATTTACAAAATGAGACAAAATATTCCAACGTTTTTAAAGGCAATTTTCAAAATATTTGGAAAGTTTTCTATGAACTTATAAAAAATAAAAAGGATCCCCACATCTTAAGCTTTAAACTTCTGTTTCCTTAACAATACTGCTTATTTAAACCAGATTTTGAAAACCTTGCTATCATTTCACATAGTAAAGCAAGGATTTGCAATGCTAAAAACATTTCCTTCTGCAGTGCAAATCCAGAAGATTTTTTTTTCTTGATTTAAGAATATTTTAATTGGAAAGATCATATATTTTGTAACTCACTTAAGCAAGCAGTTTCCTTCTAGAACATCTAGTTTTCTGTTAGCACAGTTAACTACTTCATCTTCCTTCCTATGCGCATATACGTCATGTCTGGAACAGAGCAAAATAAGAACCATATGTTTCTTATAAACAGTTGGATGCTTTGCATATAGATGATGCTTAGCTGGAACAACTATAAAGGAATAAAATGCAAGGAAACAGTAGGTGGAAGACAGCATTTTAGTCAGAAAGCAGGAACTGGAGTAATTAATCATTAATAAGGAAAAAAGCAGACGGCAAGAGGAGGAGGGAAGTGGTTACTAACAGAGAGAAAAAGATTTTAAGCTCTCACCCAACCACACTTTTTTTCAAGAGTTTTGTTCAAGTACACACATCCACCACCACACTGAGTCTTGACTGAACCTGTATCAAATCCTTAATGGTCTATTTAGACAGCCATAAGTAAGAAAATAATTTGCCCTTTCAGCATTCTATACACTTGCTGAAGTTTTTATTAAATTTGTTTAAAATCAAAGAAAATGAATCTTAGTTTCATCTGGTAAAGAGGGTAACTCTACTAAAATAAATCTTAATGCTTGATTTAGTTAAGTAAAATTCAGTGGAGTCACATAGATTTACCATGGCATAACCCAGATCAAAAACCGACTCAAAGTAGTATCAGTGCATAATGCCAGACTTGTCAGACTTCATACTTCACACACTAGACATTCATCTAGCTCCCTTTCTCTCCTCAGTGCCACAAAGGTGGCCACACTACTGCTTCTCAGCTTCCCTCCAGCTTTGAGATCCAACATCAGATGTAAGCATTTATCAGAGGATAAACAGCGTTAGCAGATGGGCTATGGCAGGCCTGCAGGAAGGGCTGGGTTGCTGCCTAGCAAGATCCCAGCCTTTCCATCCTGCAGGTAGGCAGCAGCTGCCCCATGCATGGCCACAGTACTGTCTCTTCCCTGCACAGTCCCTAACAGTGTAGTCCTACAAGAGCAAAACTGAGCTCTTCACATCAGCAATGAAAATATTCAGCAATTAATGCAGCAATTCTCGTTACCATGAAGCATTTGCTAAACAGAAACACAGGTTGCTATTTAAGTTGTACCCATACTAAAAATTTTTGCTTTATTAACTATCTATGGAAGATGATAATTTATAACTGCTAAGCTTCCACGGTGGTGCATTATAAATTCAGTGGATTGTCTCTGTAAAACACATTTTCCTCCCAAAAAGAAAATAAAACATTGCTATTCAGTTAAAGAATGCTTTTGTTTTCTTCTTTTTTCCTAGGCTAGCAGGCCAAAAACTGAGGCAAATAAAAAGCAAAAGGTTGTGAGAAGGGCAACCCCAATGTGTTACAGAAACACATATAGCAATGCTTATTCTTCTCACAAGGATGCATCAAAAAAGCTTTTTCAATATCTATTTGACTAGAGAATATCCCTTTGCTGATTAAGTTACTAAACAAAATATTGCTCTAAAGCAAAACCAAACTATCTAATCATGTTTTTCATTCCCATTCACTTTGAGATTACTTCATACTATATTAATAGAATTAAAAAATAAAGACAGAAGATATAGATTTGTCTTGCCCCTGGCTGCTAAAAGGTTAAGATCCAGATTCCACCTCCTTTTGCCAGGTATGAGAAGAATGGGGACTGGGAGACTTAGGGTCAAAGCACAGTGAACTTCAGTTACTCTGTTATCTCCCTCTGTTCTATCCATTATCTTCATCAGCACAAGTGATTTTGTCTTTTAAGGATAATTAGGAAGAAGTTAAGTTTAGAGCAGCCCTGGGGCTGTCCTGAAACAAATGGTTGGAAGAGGAATGACAGAGAATCACCTCATTTTTATCCTACACAGCAACATATGGAACATAATGAAAAATATACTGAATTAAAACCAGAAAAATAACTAAAGAATTCTTGAGTCTTTATTCTGTCTGAAACCCTCTATTTCTCATACAGACAAAGAGCTACTTCAGAGCTTCATTTAAACTAAAAGCTCTAATGGGAATCTACACTAGATAAGGGTAAAGGTCTTGAGATTATGAACTAGGAGGTAAAAATCACTTAAGTTCAGCAACAATCAACTTTCCAGTTCACAGTCAATGCTGTAAAATAGATTGGAAAAATTGTTTCAAGCTAAATCATCATAAGACTTATCTGATTCCCACAACCACCTTCCCCCCAACACACACCCAAAAAAAAACAGTAACTGTAGGGGGATAGGTACTTAATTCAACTGTTTTCATTACAGAGTTCTTCCCACTCTTAACATCTAGAAGCTTTTTTTTTTTTAATGCATCATGCATTCTCCATCTTGCTGATGCTAACCTTATCCATCAGCAGTCTGGGAAAAATACGCCTTGACAAAAGGAAGCAGATGTGCCTTAATCCTCCTAAAGTGAACTATGGGATGTATTTCCTCAGTCATCCAGGATGGCTTCTCCGGTGCCCTTACAACTCTTGGTAAGGACTGAACAGAGTATTTGCCATGGAACATGACCTTCACTTGGGATTTGCGTACTTTTTTAGTCCTTTGATCATATGCCTCATATTTTACCTTAACTGAACCTTCACAAACATTTGAAGATAATCATTGCTTTTCATTTTTCACCAAGGAGAGCTACTGGAGTAAGCAATCCTCCCCTTCTGAGATTTTTCCACCTAGGATTCAGGAAGTGCCTTGACCCTCTCTACTAAGAAGTATATAAGACAGAATAAGTGCCAGAATTAGGCTACTATTTTTTTTCTTTTAAACCAAAAATACAGTTTTTAAATCTTTGCTGCTTCTTGTTGATTGGAGGTTTGGTTCATCTTTCACTGCATATATCCAAGAGGGGTGAGATGAAACCCTTATTGTCAAAAAAAGGGATATAATCAGTGTTTATTATACTTTGCTTATGACCAAGGCATAATAGGTCATGCAATGAAGAGAGTGTACAGTGACTGAGGTCCTCCTGGCATTCTAACACCGTGCAAATAACAGGCTAAGACAGTATCAGACACTGACAGATCATTTCTGTAACAGGAAAGCTGCCCTTACCAGTTTCCAGTGAAATTAGTCCCCTGCTACAGCTGAATGTGGAGGATGAAGAGTTATGTTTTGCTAATGAATCCCACTGTTCCAAATTAATGTCTGAAAACTCCAGAACAAGTTTTGCATTTAAACATAAATGCAATGGACCAGATTCTCTTGGGAGCATGGGCTTTTCTCTTGTTAGGGAAGCGCAGGATTTGAGGGCAGATCATTGTGTTTAGAAGAGAACCATATTATTCTGAAGAAAGTACCAAATCAACAGTCCTATCTGTCATCAATTTTCTCCTACATGTGCCTTTTACCATTATCTGTTCCACAGATTCATCTGAGCAGGAAGATAAATATGTGGTAGAATATTCTGTACTGTAACAAACCCAGAGACATTTAACTACTGCTCTAAATGCCACCAGAACCATAGTACAGGAAATCAGAAATTCAGAGATCCACAAATGGTTCCTTTTCTTGGTATATATAGTGCCCTTGGCAACACCCTAGATGCAACAGTCAGTGTAGCAAGCCTATTACACTGTCTGAGAAAGCAACATAGCTTTTATTTTAATGGAATTTCTTTTGCAAAGTATTTATTTAGAAGCATGCATCACCACACATAAGCCTGTTACGCCTAGGAATAATTAAAAATTGGATAAGCAATTAGTCATTAATATGCATTGAAACAGACCAAGTTCCACCTGAAACAAGCCACCAGTCATGCAGAGCCAGGCCTGAGTCTATGATATGGTTCCTACAGTCAGATTACTTAACCTTTTCACACCTTATTCTCCCTAAAACTAGAATAATATTCTATAAATATTCTTTCATCTATTGTATTGTCAGAACTTGAATGTGAGACGGGATACTTCTTTACTCTCACATTTTCAGAGTGTATAAGAAAGTAAGGTGGAAAAAAAAAGTTAACAGTTTACTGTCCAGATATAAAACGGGAAAAAAAATTCTACAGGTAACATGATTAATCAGTCCTGTAGCACTCTGCAAACCATAACTTTTCTGAAGTGGATCCTACTGAAGAAACTTACTATGTTTTGACAATGTTCAATATTCTTTATATAGCTAAAATGTTCACTGGCAAAAAGCAGGGCATTATTGTGTTAACTAGAGAAAATTGATTTTTTGTGCAAAATTAGTCTGTGATTTGTGAGATCTAGTTTCAACAGCCAGCTTCGCCCTAGATTCCCATGGGAGCTCAAGTTAGTCAAGTGTTCTTTCCATTCCACAGCTCCTCTTGTGTAGATGGTCCATCAGCAAAATTGCAGAGATTGACAAAGGAATTATAAGCTGAAATTCTGCAGAAATTATTATAGTTTGTATATATTGATATCAAGTGTCTGGCTCTCTATTTGTTAGTTATTAAAAAAAAATCTATAGATCTGTTCAGCTTCACAAAGTTAAAAATCCCAGCTGTTTCTATTTAGTCTTTTTAAGCATCCAACTTTTGCCTTCTCTCAGCTGCCAAGACTCTGTGATTAAAAACGCATTTTGTTCTCAAAAACCTTGCCATGCTTTTATTGCAGTGTTTTTATGAATCAAGTGACAGAGGAGATAAACTATGGTCACTGGTGCCTTCATTTAAGAAAAATGCAGTTAAAAAATTCTTAACAATTGGGCAGGAAACCAGCAAGACAGATGAATATCTAGTGGTTACTTTCTTGAAGTGGTCTTGAAGGATAAATATATAAGGAAAAATTAGATAAGCTCTCTTTTCCCTGAACTGATTCATTTGTCTTATGAAATAACAACGTTCTTTGGTTCCCATCCTGTTCATATTCCATGTATACACATCAATTACATCGGTGCAGACAGTGCCTAGGAAAAAATCTGATAGTTCAGTATCACACATGACAGTTATGAAAGCTGCAGTGAAGTTACAATCTCATATAATATTCATTAAAATAATTTTGAAGTTTCATCTTGTTTAACAAAATACCAGAAATTAGAACACAGCATTTTTATTTTTATTTTTAACCTAAAAACCACCTAATCTCTCAAGGTAGCCACATATTAAGCATACTGTTAGACTTCTAAATGATATCCTCACTCTGTTCTTGTAATTCAAGACTGGTGTTCAGACTGAAGTTGAGTGTTGTACTCACCCCATCTAGCTGCAAGCAGCAGTAAGGCCAAAGACAAATTGTCCTTGTGAAAATCAATATAAATGTAACTAAAATATAGAATTTTGTTTCGTAAAGGCATCTTAAGTTGTGATTTTTCAGTACTGGTTAATGATCAATTTAGAATACAGTCTACTGCATTTCACTAGCACAGTTGTGGCATTCACTTCCGCACTTAATACAAAAAGCAGTATCATAAAAGTATCCTTAATGGTACACAGTCAAGAACTGAGACACTGAGAAATGTAAAAACCAGTTCCTTCCAGGGAACTTAACTCAGTCCTTTAGCATGCACACACAATGATTCAAACCTTTAGCAGTGCAATCATACACTATCTTCCCCAGTGGAAAAGCAAACCAAATACAGATCATCATCATCATCACCTGCTTAAACTGCAGTATACATCACATGTTCTATCAGTCTCTTTGAGAACCACAGTCCTTACCACAAGTGAATGGACAAAGGTCTCTCTGCCCATTTTGGCAAGACTTTCATGTGAAGAAAATACTTCCTACTGAGAAAAAATTCAACACAGCTGCCCTTTTCTTTCCCTTTTCTTGTTTGTTCTCATATCACGCAAAGAGAATGAATTAATATAGAGCAGGCCAGAAAGGGACAGAGAGTATTGCAAAAAAGTGAATGAGCATCGTTAGGATGCCTGAAGGAATAGGTCTAGACATATACAAGGGACTCAGGAATAATGCGAATGCTGACATGGAGCTGTGGTTCAAAAGAGTTGTGTTCATACAAACTGGTTATATATTTATTTCTGTCCAGTAAAATGTTATAAATAATCTGCTGGGTTTTAATTATCTAATTGGTAGTTTATAGACATTAAAAAGAATATTTCACAGCAAAACAAAAAAACTAGGAAAGTAAGACACAAAATTGTGTTGAGATTTCTTTAGAGGAGGTGCTGTCTTGTTTAATTCAAACTTGTGAGAGAAATAAAAGATGTCCCATTAATTCTGTCTAGTATTAATATTTCAGAAATTATACTAGATAGCCACAAAAGCATAAATCAATCAACAGTAGTTTGACCATCTATTGAGCAAACTACAAAGAGTGCAACCAGCTTTGGCCAAGTTTTTTCATGACCATCTAATGCAAACACACATGACAGGATGCGAGTTAGATCAATTGTAAAAAAGCATACACTCAAATTTGATAGGAATCCAAAGTTCATTGCACACCCACATATTGGAACCAGAACTTCACTAATCTATGCACATTGCAAGAGATAAAAATTAAAATACAGCAAAAGAAAAAGGTATTTTCATTTTCTCCATCTTCATAAGCTGTCCTGTATCTTGACAGTGGAGAGCTTCCTTAGAATCTGCAGAGGAAGCCTAAGGAATCTGCCTTTATAACCTTTTAAATAACCACAGTTCTGAAGTCCCTCTTTGACTGTTCAGTCCTCAGCCCAAGATAGCTCAAAATAAAGTAACTAGTGTGAGACTAGCTTGTCACATCAGCATCATTCAAATTGGCAGAAAAAAATTTCAGTACCTGGTTTCCAGAGGTTTTCAGCCAAGAAACTGTAAATATGTCATTTCAAATCACAATTTATTTAATCATGGTCAATAAAGATATTTTTGTGTTTAAAAGTTTCCCTTCATGAAAGGACAGAGGGAATTTAATGTGCAGCTATGTGGTCAGAAACCACTGAGAATTTTTTCTTTCAACTTCTTCATGTAAATGAATAAGAACTCTAAGTTTAAGACTGACTCAGCTGTTAACCAGGAGATCTAATTCCATCTTATTTTCAAGAAAGCAAGGAAACAATCAGAAAGGAAGCTGAACCTGGCGAATCTATTCAGAAAAGTGATAGCAGTAAAAGATCCTGCTGACAGCGAGGAAGAGTAGAGCCAAACTGTAGGAACACATCTCAAGAAATTCCCCTAAATGGGAAATCTGCTATAGTCCAGTGGTCTCCACAATTGAGGGAGAATAGAGAAGTAGGAAATCAGGGGGAAAAAAATTGAGACAATAAACTAGGAACCTGCAGTGAGTTCCCCACAGCACACAGATTGAATAAAACATGCACTGCTGTTCTCACAGCTTAAGAAAGTTTCACACACACAATAAATTATTAATTCTTTAATCTATCATCATAAAAAAAACAACTGTAATTAGTTTCTTTCAGTTGAAATATTGAACTATATGAGTATCAGATTGCTTATCCATACTGCGCCATTAAAACAACCTGAGTTACTCCAACCTGTATCAGGAATGAATTTGTACAATTGCTGTTTAACGAGCAGGGATTGTTCAGTGCTCCATTTCTACTTGTGTATGAAAATACATTACCAAACTGTCTCAACACTGGTGACTTCTGCTTCAAGCCAGTCCTGAAAATTCCTTCTATCTGTGCTAAACAAGTCCATAGTGTGCCTTGCGTTTTCTCTTTTTAACGTGCACTTCAGAAGCTTAGCAGGAAAATTGAGCTCAATAAGAATCCCAACTTTTATCGTGAAAAAATGTATTATTTCCTCATCCCATTCTCTCCCTATTGCTTGTTTCCCTAACGTACTAATTAACTTCAAACAAATACAGATTGAAAATTCTTTGCAAGTGACCCCATTTTTGGGAAATACTTGCCCCATTCCAGGAAGGAATATTAAAGGATAGAAACAGCATGAACCTATCTGAAAAAAAGAAGAAAAAAAAAGCACAACCAATCCTCTCAACTAAAAATGCCATCTCTCTCTGGGAAGCCAAGAAGACTTATATAACTTTATTAAATTTGTCAGCAGTGAGCTCCTAGATGGTAAAACACTGATTTGCAGATTCTTGTATTAGAGTAGAACTCCAGCTGGTGGCAATTCCTTTCCTGTTCTAGGTCTCTTCCAAGTGAAGCAGCATATTTAAAACAAACAGTTTTCAAGGAAACATGTGGAACACACAAAAAATAAATGTCTCAGAGAATCAAAAGACTAATGAAATATCTATTTTGACTGCCAAAGAAAGCTTTGACATTTCATTTTGGCTTTGCATACAGTAGAAACATTGTGAGTCTTTTCTCCACCCCCTTCATCTCAGAAAGCTAGCCTCTTTGAGTAGTTAAAATTCTTTCAAAAGATATCAAAATAAGAATTTGTGTGACATTCTTCCTGCTTTACAATATTTGGAATTCCTTTCATCCTCAGAATTGTCATCACATGTGGTAGGAGCCATTGATTAATACTTCAGCGTCTTTTTGCCCCAACTGTCAGCATCTCAGCTAATCTAGAACTATTTTTACATACTTCTTGGGCAGCAATTTGTACATGTTCCTGAAGGCAAGCCAGATGTAGACTACTCCCCACAACTGCTTTTGTAGACTCTCTCAGATAAAAAATGACTTCTATCTCAATAATATCTTAAACTAGATTCTTGTCATGGTTTGATTATTTTTGGTAATTGGTATTCCACATCGTAACATCATGTAGAGCACTGAGAGTTAAAGAGTTAATGCTCCAGCTCTGTGGATCATTGATAGTTCTGGATATACCTGTCTCAGAAGGGAAGGAGAACTACGCTCCCCAGAGGACTTTGCATTGCTTTGTATTTTTACATTTTTCCACTCAGAGGGAAAGATAAAAATTGTTTGTGTGTCACAAGACACTCTCTTTCCTTTTGGATCAACCCAGCAGCGGGTGCTCGCTGCCGTCTCACCTTCAGCATTTAGCATAAGGCTTTTGGTTTTATCAGACACTCTCCCTTGCTCATTTTATTTGATTTATTAGCTTTAGTTCCAATTATATTGTATTATATCGTGTTATTTTGTTTTCTGATCTCATACTTAGTAAATTAGCTATCCTCCTCAGATAATTTCTGCTGTTTTGTTTTTAGGCCTATCTCCCTTTTACCCTTTTCCCCTTCTTTGGGGTGCGGGTCCCTGCACCAATTGTCACAGAACTGGGCCAAACCAGCCCATAAACCATTGACAGCTCCCATTCTTTTCCAAGACTTATTTGCAAGTGATATCCTTTCACTTAGCCCACTTCATTTGGGACTCTTCTTAAAATGTCACTTTAGACTTGTGCATTTATTTGCCTATGGAAATTTGGCCATTCCTTTTTATAAGAACTTTACTCTCAACATCTTACAGCAATAACCACATGCTCAGTGGATTTGTAATTTGCTGGAATTAAGGTCAGTTGTTTTCTGACCAACTACCAAGTTCAGTTTTTATTTATTTCATTACTACTCTTTCTAGTGTGGGGAGAGGGAAGAAGAAGGAACGAAGTGAAAGAACCTTTCCCCTCCTGAGGGAATCCTGTCAGAAAAAGGCTCTCTCCACTCATGCCCCTCTGTACAGTACACTGGGTCCTTCTGACTGGCTTCAAACTATATCCAGGATCCTCTGGTAGGATAGGATATTTGTACCCCTGTAGCTTGTCTGCACACTCTCCATACACAAACAACATTGAAGACATGAATGGAAGAAGAGGTGGAATCATTCCCATCTCGGCATCCCTCATCCAACTTCCTTCCTTCAGTTGGTTCAAAAATTTCAATCTCCAATACAACACTGGTGAATATATGGCCAGTTCAGTACTGTCTCTTACAGTAAATGGATTTGTCTGCTCATGGGCAGTTTTACTAAGCACATACACATTTGTGGGCAGTGTCACTAGCATAATTTTACTGGTATCGTGCAACTTTAGAGAAACAAAATTTTACATTAAGTCACTTCATAAAGTTATGCTCTACTGGGAGTCTCTGTAATACTACTTAATTGTTTTAATGCTATCTGTGTCAAATTCACACACAACTTCCCACTACGCAGCACAATGAAGCCAAGAGTACTGCCCCTGACATAATTATCAGATAGAACTGTATTAAATTACCCCATTACTACATTCTCGGTGCATCAGGAATGTAAGAAGCTTAGGAAACACTGAAACTTCAGCAAATAGGAATAAGTTTAAAAACAGTCCAGGACAACATCTAAAGTATAATGAAAGCTAGGATATCCAGTTAACAAAAGCAACCTAAGAATAGCAGATGTTTCTGTTTTCAGTAGCTACTCATAAAATACATAAGAACTCTATAATAATATTGAGGTCATCCTAGTCTACAATGTAATCAATATTTTTATTATTTCTGTATTTATCACAGAGGAAAAAGCAGGATTCTCATCTCTGTTGAGTGAGATTTCTTCATAAGAGAACTTCTGGAAGTCAATACAGACTATAGAATTACTGATTTTTGTTTCTAATCCTACTAACAGGAAGGATAACACATCACAATGTTTTTTTCCTTGGATAGGCCAGCAATATATTGTCATGGCTTGTTCCAGTTCTTAAATAGCTGCCATTCTAGCAGCACTAAAGAGCTTATACCTATGCTGACTGTCACATAGGGCATAAAGAAAAGTTTACAGAGGGCTGCTTTCAAGAATATTTTCGTTTTCAAGAGAGGCAACATTCCCACATTTAGAAGTTTCTCGATAAATTTCAATGATTATAAAATACTGCAGAAAAATATAAAATACTTGTCACCCAGCATCCATCATTCACTCCCTGCAAAAACTAATAACAGAAAATGTTACTAGTAAAGAAGAAATAAACAGCTTGACTCTTAATATTCATACAAGTTTTCTTACAAAAAACTCTTATCTTTCTTGCATAAAAATCTTTTTTCTAACATAGTAACTGTTGGTTACATTCAATGGCCATTTACATGAAACACATGATTCTGAAAGTATTTTTTTCAAGGCTGTGCAATGGCATAGCAATCAATACTACATTCACTCCACACACAATTGCAGGTTGTTTTGGTTTGTCTTTTACATTCACCATTAGGCTACTGATCACATCAACAAAATATTTTTTTCCTGCATTATACAAAGTTGACTTCGTATAACAATGCTACTGCACTGCTTAATCACCCTTAGTCTTTCTATCTAATCAGAAATTCTCTTGTTGCTTCTATGTTTTCACTGTAAACCTCAGAGAAACATCCTGGATCCTGACCCATTAATGGAGTAGGAAACTGCTTTTAGTTAAGTTCCTATCTGCAGTGAGGTTGTCTGAACCAATGGCTGAGCACCAGGTATGGAAGCATAGGTAACCCAGGGAGCTCAGGTGCAAGCAATGCCTCCAAGTGACTAGAAGAAACAGAACCTAGATCCATTCCTCTGCACCCTCATTTAAGGGTTAGCAGCTGAGGGAGTAGCAACTTTCCAGATAGAGACTGCACTCCCCTTGAACACATCACTGGAAGCGATGAGCCCATTTTCCTCCTTTATTACTTGTTATTGCTTGGTGGCACCTGTATCCTGTTCAAAGGTACTGTTATCACCATCTTTAGCCATACATCATTCCTCAGCCTTTCACTCTCCAAGGTAAACAAATCTAGTTCCCTTAATATCCGCTCATTTGTCAGGTGCTCCAGTTCCCTGATCATCTCATTAGACACACAATGAAGTCTCCATTTAATTAACATCTCTATCTCATTCACAGGCCATCTTAGAACAGCTATATTTACCAGAATGGCTTAAACCACATTCTGATGACAAAATAAGGCAGGATATATGAGCATCTACAGATACGTACGTTCCAAGTTTATATTCAAATTATCCAATGATTATCTTTCCATATGAAGAAAGGCCATGATTGTTTTGAACTCTATAATTCCATATAGTGATTAGTTAAAATATAACGTCACAAAAATTATTTCCCAAAAAGACTCTACCTTTGGATCTTCTGCTCATGTTCCAATTCAAGTAAGTTTTATCCTTTCTAGGACAGGAAATCATTTTTCCACTATACAACTAGTGCTGTAATTTGCCTTCATAAAACTTCTGCTTTTATATATACACACACAAACACACACACACACAAAAGACTTTTTTGTTTTACCCACTCTAATCCCTAAATAGGAAGAAAATATGTATTCTATAATGGAAATTCTGGTTGGAGTGAATTACATACAAGCCTGTCATTATTTAAAATTTATCATTGAATTATAACTTCTAATAACTAACCCATCTTCCAGAAATGCCTCCCTTATTGTTCTAATAATTTATTGCATTAATTCTATCCCATTGGTAAAAAGGAAATAACTGCCATTCTACTCTGGCATGTTTCATCTCAACTTTTACTCCCTTTCAATGTATTACAGTTCTTCCTTTGGCAGTCACAGAAACTCCATAAAAGCAGCATTTACTATGACCTCTTTCAGAGCCAAGGAATACGTATGCAGCTTGACATTCTGGAGTATGTTTTCAGCCATTATGCTACCGTAGTTATTAGTGCTATTGCCCTTACTATTTAACACCATCTTAAGGCGTTGCTTATACTAACAATTCTTGGTAATGTCTGCGTCCACCATAAAGAAAAGCAAACACATTGCACAAACAGATAGGAAGTCTTCACATAGTCACTCCAGACCCTTAAGATTACCACTCTAGTTAATGGACATCAACATTAAGAGAAATAAAAGCAGTGTCTTAGAACTACTAGAAGACCTTCTCTCACCGAGAACAACAATTAACTTGAACTTTAAGGTTATAATAACAGGTTAACTCTATTCATTTTTGAGGGTTGTGAATCTATTTTTTCCCAGATAACCTATCTATTTAAATAGTAAGAACTAGATGTAACACAATGGAAAGCACAACAAGACAGCAGAGCAGCAAAGTCCCAACCCATAGCAAATAAGGATTTGCTCAGATACGACAGCAGCAGATGCATAAATAAGGGAAAGAAACTACTTGCCTTCATAAGCCTGTAACATCCTCATGTAAGCAGAGATGTCCAGATAAGAAGCACTTGCCTCCACTGCCAACTCTTAAATGAAGTTTGGGAAGGGGTGGATCCTGGCTGCACTCCTAGTCAACCAGGTGCACTGTGTGCACCTGAGCTCCCCTGGGATGGCCCTGCCTTTGTAGCAGGACCTCAATCACTGGTTCAAGTCATGACATAGCATTTCCACTACAGTAGACAAAAAAAGAAAAAAGAAAAAAGAAAAAATACTATTTTTGCATTCCAATTTCCAGCTGTAATAAAATAAAAACAAACTTAAATCTGTTAAATGTTAACAGATTTTCAACAAAAGAAAAAAATGAAATTAAGATTGTTACTAAAAGACGAAAACAACCTGAGTCAGCCTTTCTTCTTTAAAGGAGTCACGATCAAGCCTTCCTAGCATTCCCCACGGATGTTACTAACAAATGAAAAGAACATAAAAACTACAGAAGAAAGTTAACAAAGGACAATGCCTTTCTTGTAACTAAAAATTAAAACTGCGTCTAAAAATACTAGATACTCCATACCAAATGTAAACTGAAAAATGTGTATGCACACAACTTATTGAATTACATTTTGCCTAGATTTCTGACCCAAGAGATATGTTTTCTAGACAACAGACTCTTTCCAAAATAGAAGAAACATAATAATGAAAACTCAATTTTACCCAGAGTAAGCAAAAAGATCAGATGTGTAACCAGAAGATCTGTATATATGTACATATCTAAAGACCAGATAATTTTGCAGTAGGAAAAAAATGTATCTAAAAAAGCAGAATTAGACCCTTTTATATTTCAGGGGCATGCATCACTTTTCTGCTGCTATTGTCTTTAAAGGGATCTCCTTCACAAGCGTTTAACAAGCCCATCCCCCACCAAGAAGTGTTCTATAGCATTTAACAAAATTGGCATCAAGATACTGGGGCTATAGATAAACCAATTCTCATCTCCCAGACTGCCTACTGCATGGAAAGCTGTCCATCCTATTAGGCTTATGTTATTTACATTAGGTTTAATCCAGTGTCTAAAGCAGAGGTTTACACAGTTTGGCTTGAAAAGCAATTCCATTTCTTCCCATAAGCGTATCCTTCAAAGTATTTCTCAGAAACACTGGCTTCTGTATGTTGGTCATCCATTATAAGAATGTGCCTCATTCCAAAGAAGGTTGGTTTTTTCTTCTTGGTAGAGTTTTACCACTAAAAACAGTATCACAACACTTGGTTCAGGTCCACAACGCATTTGTTTCATTATTGTATTTTATTTATGAAGATTAACTATTTTACAAAATCATATTGTGGAAAATCCCTGAATTGTAAAAAGCACACATTTTTGGAATTTCTCTTCACTATTTAAAAGTACTTTTTAATTTATAATTAACTGCACAAGTTTCAGCATAATGTATCACTTCTTGGGCCTTCAAAGAAAGCTGGTTATTTAAAAATTTCAGTTTTTGAATTTTCCAGCACACAGCTCAGGAAATGACATCATACTGCTCACTCCAAAAGATTGGAAGTCCTAAATCACGCACTCTTTCTCAGCCAGTAACAGAAACAGCCTGCTGAAGTGAATACAGCCGTTGTCCTATTTACTGAAATTGGAATTTTCATGCTTTTTTAAGAACTCTGCAAAATCTCCTTGCTGAATATACTCATAAAACAAGCTTTAAAAGACAAAAATTTTAAAAGCTACAGTACAGGTTTCGGAATAAGAGAATGAATACACACCTCTTAGCATTAACACCTGGGAAGATTCTAGTGTTTTTAAAAGCAATGATTTTTAGTTAAAAGAAAAAAAAAATAACAGCATTTAAAATCTAATCATTTGTTTTGAAATAATTAACAGCAAAAAAAAAAAAAAAACATATTCTGAACAGCAAAATAGGTACTGTAGTAATTAACAGCAACAAAAACAATGAGAGGCCACTTACTCCCACAAGTGTCATACCAATAATTCAGGAAAGACTTAATTTCAAGATCAACACCCCTTGGTACAGTAATCTAAGCACAGCCATCTAGATACGACTAGGGATAATGGTGATCAGGTAACTGTCCAGTAGGTGTTTACTTCAGGGCAAGTTGATGCAACTAACAATTTCCAACCACCATATGAAAGTAATCTCTTCAGCATGAGACAGAGAAAGGCCAGAAACTAGTGCTCCCAGCAGAGTAATATCTGAAACCACCTGTGAACAAAAAATAAGTCCTTTCATTCTCCCACAAACCTTTTCTTTTGAAATGATATGAAGTTGGGTGCAGTTCAAACAGAAGTATGTAACGTTCATTATACAAGTTAGGTCAGATGGAAAAGAATGAACACTATGACAACCACTGAAGTGAATGAAAACTGTCCATTTTTTTTTCAAGTAACAGACTCAGCATACATCAATCCTTGTCTATGAGTTACTAAAAAAAAAAATTTTTTTAATTCCCAGAGTAGGTTACTTGCTGCTAAAAGTAGTCACTGCTATCTGAGTTATAAATCCTCAGCATATTTCAGTGAATTTCTCCAACAAGCCAATGTCAGCAGTAACAGCTAATCATGTGTTTTTTCCTTGATAACGAAGGAAACACAGCAACCACCTCCAACTCCACAGCAACTGAAGTGCCTGTAAGGAACTACTTTGCACCTCAGGCATTTCCTGAAACATGCAACAAAAAGGTGAAGCAATATCCTGGATCAACATAACTGAGACTACTCCTTTAGCAAATATAATTCAGGTGCTAGAACTGTATAGGCATTGTTCTCTCCATTCATCCTTGCATTGCTTACTCTACATCAGTTAACTGGTGATAAGCAATACTGCTTAGCTCCCTACATCAGGCAGCCTATTTCAGATCAAGTGCTCAGAGGTAAAATACCTGCTTGTGTCTGCCCAGCTAAACGTCTAAGCTTTCCAAACTAAAACTTAAGAACCCGACCTCCCGCACTACCGGGAGAGGCCGCCGGGCAGCCCCCACCATACTGACGCTCAGTGCTGCCTCCTGGCAGCCCCGGTTGGAGACTTTTGATTTGTACCTCAGTCGTTTGCCACAAGATGGCAGTATGAGATAACACATCCCCCAGTTGTGTTTCCCCACCACCACCCCCGGCTAATTTCTGGTGTAATCATCCTGAGCAGGTTTGGTGGCAACGAAAACAATAGTCACACTGAGGGTCGTGGGGCACTGCGTTCAGTCCTGCTTTCACAAACGATAGGCAAAAGTGGAAAGAAATAATGGGAGTAAAAAATAGTCTAAATTTGCCAGAAGTCAGCAATCAGGTGTGTTGTAGAGCCACCACAGTTAACAATTCTATTGACTTTTGTAGACTTTTGCCTGTTTTCACCAACCGAACCTCCACGCACAGCTTCTCTGTGGGTAAAGAGTGGCTCAGTGGGAATGTGGCGGTACTGCAGTGCCTCCTACTGGTACACTGGCCTGGGGCACTAGATCTGCCCATATTTGCAGTGCACTCACCATGGTTCTGCAGCAGTTCAATAATAAATCCTTTTGCCAGGCTGTCAGCAGGGCACACTGCTGTTGGAAGTGGGGCACAATCCTCCCAGCTCTGCTGTGTCTGGAGCAGTCTGTACTTGAGGTAGTAGAATAAGATTTGCCTGCACATATTGAAGTTGAGCCTCAGGAAATTCACTGTACTTGCCAGTTATTATGCGGTGAAGGAGCGTGCCAGCTCGTTTTTCCCCACAAACAATGCTAAAAAAGGCATAGCTCCCAGGATAACACAAAGATTTAGGACTAATTCTCATTAGGAAAATAATTACATATTCAGTGTACTTTGAGAATTGCTAAACTACATATAACAAAAATCTTCTCAATTTTAGCACCCAAATATTTATTTAAATAGGAAGCTAAAGGCTATTCGGATTTTGTGATTGTGTTCTGATTCATTGATGCCACTAGAACTTTCTGCAAAGTACTGTGGATGCTTATCTGTCATATGAACAGTCTTAAAAACATAGGATGCTCTGAAAGTAATGCCTCCTAGTTATTTCCATGGAAACTACAACAGACAAAAAGAACACAGTATTGCTGGTTAATAGAACAAATTCTCAGCTACAGAACACTATTTTTTAACAATCACCATTAGCTATGCATATTCACCAGTGGTGAGCCAGAGCTTGCATGCTTCTGCAAATCTGCACAGACACAGGTGGCAATTGTGCATGACCAGAATGTGGCTTGACTTTCATGTCACTGTTGACACTGATGAAACATACCACCTAACACCTCACTGTGCTCACATCTGCTGTTTGGTCTCCATCAACATTCAGCAAGCACTGATGAATGTCAGTGGGTGCCATTTTTATCTCCTGGTGGAATTCAGACCCACACCATTGCTTTGTACACACTTTCATGACAGATGCCATTTTGTCAGACTCTGCCTCTGATGCCATCTATCAAACAGCAACAAAACGCTATGGAACATTTGCAGGAAGGTTCAACTTCTACTGCCATACCTCCAACATCCTCCTCTGATGTCATAGGCCAACATAATAAAGTAGGAGGCATTACTTTTGGAGCAGCCCACATACATTTGAAAACAAAGCTAATATTCAGTCTGGAAAAACTTTTTAAAAGTTACTTCTTGTCCTCTTGCTATAAGCCCTGGTAAAAAATCTCTCTCTAGCTTCTTTTGAGCCCTTGAAAAGCTGCAGAGCTGATTATAAGAGAGCTGGCACAGAAGACTGCAGCAGAGGTAAGACTGTCATTAAAGTAATCTCATATTCTTTCTGCAATATTACATTGAGGTGGAGACAGATAATGTTGGTTTACAAGCACTATGATAGGTAAGAGTATCCAGCTCTTTCCTGCTTGAGTGTGGGCTGGACCAAGTGACCTCCAGAGGTCCCTTCCAACATCAACTGTTCCGTGCTTCTTGATAGCAGCTCAGCATTATAACTGATACAAATAACTGATTTATGGTAGAAAATAATCTTTTGTGTACACCCCAAAAGGCAATGTAATGCTTCTGGGTCACCTAATTAATCAGCTGTATTAGTTACAAGCTTACTCAAGTTACCTACCATTGGTACATTATGCCTGCAGAATAAATTATTCATCTCACAATACTTCTCAGCTAGAGTCTTGCCTCTTCCTAGCTCCACTATTTATATGAGAACAGCAACTAAATACAACAGTATATATCTCAATTAATTAAATGTTAGGGAATTTACTCAAATATGCCTAAAAAAAGACACACAGGTTACAATTTGTCAAACAATAAAGTGTACAGCTCCAGGATTCAGAAAACGAAGACATACAACTCCAGGAAGTATGTGCTATTGCAATATCACAAATATATATACTTCACAACTTTTGTATGAGTTATTTTACTCTTCTTTTGGCAGAAGAAACATGTTTAAGTTTGGAAACAATAAAAACACTTGTGTGTGTTAGACTTCACTCCCGTGTGACTGAAGCATGTTAGTAAGCTGACTTTTATGCATGTTTTGAGTGAATGCCTGTGTTGCATATTGATGGGGATGCCTTCAATGTCCGAGGCAAGCAGTGAGTCTGTCTCACAATCAGTTAAATCAGCCTTGCTACATTTAATGAAGGTATTTTCAGATCACTTGATCCATTTAATGTTCACTGTAATTGAAACTACTATCCTGTCAGGTAGGTTTTGAGCAGCAGATCTGCTGCACAGCAGAACCATTGCTGTTAGAGGTTGTATCACCAGTTTGTACATGTGGCATTTTGTAATTTTTACATCTTATTTACATTTGGGATCTACCAGCAGCATGTTCTGATCTGGTATCCCTCTCTGCTTCTGGCTTCAAGAGACAAGGGCAGAACTGGAATTTCCTAACTAGAACTTAGACTTTCATCACACATTGCCCCTAGGCTTCACCTTGCGGCCCTGCAGTCCACTAAAGCACCCTTATGAGTGCCACCAGGCATATCTTCACTGAGCAGAGCATAAAGTGAATAGAAAGGCCACGAAGCAGGTAGAACCACTAGAGAAATATTCTATCAGTCAACATATTTTTTGTCATTGTTACAGAGCAATGTACCCAAAACTTAGTTCCTTTTTTATGAACTTTTCCAATAAATCCATATATTCATATGTAAATACATGCCTGTGCCCAAATACCAGTCATTCTTGTTTGGGAGAATATCTGACCTACATTTTTTTATCTTGTAATAGAAATGTTTCACTTCCCATCTGTTACTGATAAAATCAGCTTACATATTTAACTGGTGTAAACTCAATGAGTATTAGAAAGTTAATTGTTGTGAATTAGGAGTTTAACTAAAATCCATTAAAATTACATGGATATAAAGCCTGTAAGTGAGATGAAAATTAGGTCCATCAATTCTTAGCATTAACTCAAGAACCCATTTAATTATGGGATTTGAGGAGTTTGTAATTATCTCCTAAATGGGGTATTTACTGATTAAGAAATTACTAGCATAGTGTCGTCCATGTGTGAAATTTTACTGACACCTAACAGCTAGTTCTCTGACAGCGGCCTCCATCAGCCCAAAGGAATGTCATCTGCACACAACAGTTCATTTATTTTTCCCTCAGGGGCCTTTGGAATTCCTGGGAAGAGGAACCACTTCCATTTGTAAAGGCTTTGCATCAAGTGCTTGGTTTTACTAAACTGGGAACACAAATGTAAGGGAAGAATTCAAATACAACGGTATTTGAATACAAATGTATGTCAGTGAAAATATTTCCTCCTCAATCAATTCTTAATTTCAGTTTCACTTGCTGTTTTTCTCTATAACATGCTTTTCCTGCAGTGAAAAACCGAGGTCTGAGAACTTGAACATATGCTTGTTCTAAACATAAAACAGTGCAATGAAGACATTTGTAATTCCCTGCCAAGGACGGTGATTTTCTCTTTCGACATAAATATTTTTCATTTCCTTTTCAAATGAAGATTGAGGATATAATTTTAAAATACATAAATGCACAGTGTATGCACTGATCTGCCAACAGATGACTTTGGGCTTTTCTGTGAAATGTTTTATCTTCTAGGAGGAGTGGGAAATACTGAAAAAATCCTGCTTGTTAGTTTAGTTTAATTGGGCAGTGACGCAGGAGTGGCAGTCTGATGCTCAGAGCCCCATTGTTTGTTTGTTTGTTTATGTTTTGGTCTTGATTAGTAATACTGTGCAAATTTTATTTTCTTTTGTCATTTCTTGGAGTGTATCTGGCCTTTGCTGGAAAATTCAGCTAAGGAAAGATGTATGCTTAATAAGCACATATATTTTACACTTAAAATCAGTGGAAAATGTGATTTGCGTTAAGAAGATCAGCAGGGCTGAGGTCTAAGTGCATTCAGAAAGATCTTTGATTTTGCATGTAATACAGCAGAATTATTCTAAATACAGAAGGACGTGTGTGTTTGCTCCCTTGCAGCTGTTAACACACCAACCAAAAAAGGCTCGGCAGGAATGTGTGAGCCGGAGCCATTCATCAGAGCACCAGAAATGGAACTGACTTTATGAGCAACCGAAAGAAAAAGCACGTTGCGAGCATGCAATTCAAATTTGCTATCAGTTATGCAAGTCGCACATTTAGGAGACGATATTAAGTAATAATTAAGCAATACAAAGACTGTGGCTTTGTATCGAATGATGGGGTATAGAAATCCTATTAGCACTTAACAGCTGCGTGTCAAACTCCCCATTGTGATTTTAACACAACTGTTTAAGCTCCTTCGGCACGAGGAGTGTGATTCAGCAGGGGTACTGCGCATCCTTTGTTGTCAGCCTCGTGCAGTATGACAAAAAGCTCGTTCCTATCCCTGCTCGGATCCACGCTACGCGAAGCTGAGCCGCAGGTAGGAACAAGAAAACGCTTAGAGAATGGAAACTGCCCAAAGAGCAGTTTTTTGGAGCATTGCGTTGCAGGGCGGACTGCGAGACGGCAGAAAGCAGCGGTTCGCGTTAGCACAAACGCCGAGCAGCAGGCTCTTCCCAACGCCGTTCCTTTGTGCGAGAGGCAGCCCCCCGCCCCGAGCAGGGGTGTGGAAGGGGTGTGCCGCTCCGCCGCCCCCTCCGCTCTCCCCCAAGCGGCTCCCGCGGCTGTCCCCGTAGCCGTGCCCGCAGCCGGGCTCGGGGCTGTGGGGTCCAGGGTGGGCCTCGGCGGGACAGGGCTGAGCCGGGCCGGGCCTGGCAAGGAGCGGGGGCGCTGCGGCTGGGACGGGGCGGGGAGGGGAGGGATGGCGGCGGGAGGAGGAGCTGGCAGCCACGTCACTTTCCCCGGCCGCGTGTTTACGTGGAGATGAAGATGGCGGCGCCGGTGTCCCCGCCACGGCAGCTGTCGTCGCTTTGAGACGGGACAGGACAGGACAGCGCAGCGAGCTGCGTGCGCCTCGGCTGAGGGGGGTGTGCCCGCCTGCCGCCGCCCGAAACGCTCTGCTCTCCGCGCACAGGCGCCATGGAGGACGAGGAGCGGCTGAAGAAGCTGGAGGCTGGCAAAGCCAAGGTGGGAGGCGGCTGCGGCGCGGCGGGGGCGGGGGGGTACGGCGGTGCCGGGCGGCGGAGCGGGGCTGCGGGACAAGCGCGAACAAAAGCCGCGGAGGATGCGCTTTGTGCCGCCTTCCCTGCGCGCGCCCGGCCCCCGCCGCGGGCTCGCCTTGGTTCGGCGGGACCGGGAGGAGGGCTGACCGAGGCGCCCTCCCGTTTGCCTCTTAAGCCCGGGCAACTCCCTGTAAACCTTGAAGGAAGTTTATAGAAACGGCAGCTGCTCCTCAGCGCGGCGCTAATGCCTCTTAGGGCCCGGGATTAGAGCTGCCGCCGGCGCTGTGCCGCGGGGCGGGCGCTGGGCGCCCGGAGGAGCCTGCAGGGAAGCGCCGCTGTGGACGGGGATGGCCAAAGATGAGCGGCGGCTGTGGTAGGAAAATCAGGTGAAAATGAGTGCTCTGTCATCAGGCACCGTCTGGTTCCTTCGGGCGGTTGTTGGTGTGTGAAAGAGCTTTGTAACGCTACTAACTCACGTACGCATTGGCTGGAGTCTGGGAGAGGCAGCGTGAAGATCCGGCTGAGAGAGAGCGTGGTTGGCTCGCTAGTGTAGCGGATGGAGAGGGGTGTGTAGCTGAGCTGTGTAGTGTCATACTACCTTAACCTAAAACTTTGTGTAACTCTTTTATTTGTTTCTTTTGAAAGAGTGTTCCAAAAGCGCAGGGGTACACTCTTGTAGGTGAAGCTGTTGGAACAGGAACAACCAGCACATTAAGGAAGGTGATCTCCTCTACTCTGCCCTGGTGAGGTAACACCTGGAGCTGTTGGGGAATGCTTGAAGGCCCCGCAGTGCTTAAGCGCCGGAAGAACCGTGCAATGTTTTGGTTTGGAAGAGATCTGTGAGGTTTTCCAGCCCATCCCCGGCCATGGCCAGGAGAGGCACCTTCCGGCACACGCCGGGCAGTGGCAGCAGCAGTGCACACTCGGTAGCACGCAGGCTGGCTGATCTTTCTGCAAAGAAATGTTCACAGAGAAAATAACGGGAGTAAATTTGCTAATATTTTAAACCGCAATGAGTGATTTATCATCAGCTTTTCTGTTTGTGTTGGCCTGGTGTTAACACAGAAAGTTACTGACAGTTACTGAAAAGTGAACTAGAAGTCAAGGCTCAGAAAGGAAACCATGTCACAGAATTGCAGGGGTTGGAAGGCACATCTGGAGACTGAGTCCAACCCCTGGCTAAAGCAGGTTCCCTATAGATATCTCATATCTCCAGAGAAGGAGACCAGCGGTCTCTCTGAGCAGCCTGTTCTAGTTTCTGTCACCCTCACAGTAAAGAAGCTTTTCTTCATATTTGTATGAAATTTCCCATATTCTGGTTTTTGCCCACTACCCCTTGTTTCATTGCTGCACACAACTGAGAAGAGCCTAGCCCCGCTTTAGTTACTTCTTAATAAGATCCCCTGCTCAGTCTTCTCTATGCTGAACTGTTGCAGACCTCTTAGTCCTTCCTCACAAGGGAGGTGCTCTAGGCCCTAATCCATTTCTGCTGGACTCTCTGAGTTTTGAATGGAGAGACCCTGAACTGGACTCCAGGTGTTACCTCACCAGGGCAGAGTAGAGGGGATCACCTTCCTTAATGTGCTGGTCGTGCTCTTTTAAATTCTTGCTTACTTTGAGAAAAGGCATGTATGCATTTTTACTAACTTATTTTACACTTCAGGTACACTGTCGTTACTGTTTTCCTAGCCTTTTCAGGCTGAACCTTAAGGATGTTCTCATATATATAACTCTGAAGACTTTCATATCCTATGGTTGTAGGCATCCCTTGTGGTTAAAATCATTGCAGCTCTTTAAATCTATACATGCTTTACATAACGAGAGACTGTAAAAGCACTGTTAGCTTTTCAGATTTCACTGGCATTCTCTACACTCTTTAACCTTTTTTTCTTTCTTTTTTCTTAATGCATGAATAGTGTAATTAAATGTGTTGTACTGTGGAGACTGGGTCTCAGTCTTCCATTGACAACTGTCACTGCTAAAGACAGAAAAGAAGGAACTGTGTTAGCAGAGAATGGAAGCAGGAGTTATTCCTGCAGCTGCTTTTCTTTTCTTCAGGGATAGACACATTCACATTCGTGGTCAGTATGTGTCCCAAAACTGCCTGGCTTCCATGAATATTTCCTGCAAACCACAGCAACAAGCATCCAAAAACTTTTGATTCTAATCACAGAAAGCTGTTTAAGTTGCTGGAAAAATATGTTGAAATATGTGTTGCATTGCAATACTGCAGGTACCTTGATGCTTCTTCTAGGAAAATCTGAACTTAAAATATAAAACATTATAATAAGCATGGAATGAGTAGGAAGGCCAGTGATGGAGTCTGCAAGGTGCAGTGGAGATGGTAGGTACACTGTTATTATTCTAAAATGGCACTTAGAGGAAAATAGACCTAAGAATCTAAAAGTAATGGCAAGACTGTGTGTGTTAAGCAGTGTGATCTTTCTGGAAAGCAATCAGTGTGGTGATTTTCTGATCATAGTGTTGACTACTAGCTGTGAAGTTTGGTTTTGTGTGAGCTTTGTTTTTCTTGACATCTTAATATGCTGCTGTCTCCCTGCGTGGATATTTTGTAGAGAAGTCTATCACAAATGCATTCTTTGCAGTGGAAGTTTCCTTGGAGTCTTCTTGTAGTGTTTTTGGAAATGAGAAGCTGCAGTGTGAATCATACCTTGATTGAGTGGTGCTAAGAGTGCTCCAGCCTGGCAGAGAAGCCTTACCCAGGACGTCATCTGAAAAATAGAATAAGCTCTTGGTAGAGATGCATCAACATTCGTGTGTACCTGCTGACTTTCTGAGATTGCTTCATAACAAAAATTTGGTGTAGTTACAGCATACATCGTTCTGTCTGTTACAAACCCACAAAAGCAAGTGAGCCATGAAGTCAAATGTGGCAAATTACGTGCTCCCTTTTCTGAACCTGTAGTCATTCACTGTCCTTTACCACAAGATAAATGTGCTGGATATCAACCCAGCATTGATAGTTGTCTGTTTCCCTTAAATTAAAATGGTCTCTGTGAGCTCTTATAGAACTGCAGTCTCCTGAAACAAGCTATTTCTTTATTTAGAACCTGAACTGATTATCTTGGCTCAAGAAAAGCGTTTGTCAGAACCCAGGAAAGGTTCATGTCAGAGCAGCTTGCTGAGGAAAGCAGGGTTGGCTGTGGTAGAAGGGAGGTTTGTGCCGCTTATGGAAATATATATATGCATGCTATGAAGTTGATCAGTGCCCCCAAAACACAATGAACTCAGAAATCAATCAGGTATGTTGTGTGCCTTGCCTAAGGGATTCTGGAATATTGTTGATTGCCTGAGATTATGTAGGTACACATCTGATCCTGCAAAAGAAAAGGTTGGTGGTTGGATGTGTTGATTTATACATGTGGATACTAAGTGTGCCTGTCCGTGTGTATCAGTTTGCTTGGAAATCTCATGTAACGTTAAAGAGGATACTGTTTGTGGTGGTTGAGTTTGTTAATTTTATGTATTTAGCAGCTTGGGATCTTGCTTTCTTATCAGGGTGTTGTAATGTTTTGATCACCTTCCAGATATGTACACAGTAGTTTGCTAGTTTCAGAATGAAAATTGAAAGGAATCTGAGTCCCCAACAAGAAAATGGCTGAGGATTTTGTCAATTTAAAAAATATATTTTCATTTTCGTAACTATTTTATATTTAGTGTATGGCTTTATTTATATATATGTATATAATTATGTTAGAGGCAGACTCTTATATTCTTGCAGTGACAGAAGCATTGTTGCCACGTTCTTTTGCAAAGCATTGAACCTCACAGCTATTAAAACTGGTTAAAATAAGAGATGCAGGACCATCAACAGCAAGTTTTATAGAAGAGTCCAATTTACAATATTGAAAGGGAATAGAAAGGGTATTCTCTGTAGCTGTACGCTTTTCTTGGTGGGGGAAGTGAAGAAACTAATTAGTAAATTCTGTGAGTTGGTCTAGGATTTCACTTGTAATGTTAGAAATACATTATTTGTTCTCCTGAGTTCCAAAAGTTCTGTATATGTTTGTAATGCATTCTTGCTGTAGTGCTCAAAAAAACTCAGTAATTGTTGAACAGTCTTAAGAAATAAGGAACTGCCTGCTGTAATTAAAATGTAATTAAGCCTGTCTGTGCTGTCTGAGCACAGATGAGGCAGTATGACTGCAGTGAATGCTTTTGATATGTTCCAGTGAATCACTGAGCAGATGGGGCAGTGAAGTAGGTTTGGGAAGCTCTGATGGCACTCAGTGGACAAATAATACAGGTAGTATAACAAATCTGACAAGTCATCTTCACAAATTGAATAGTAAAAAGAAATAATTGCAGATTTTGTCTTCTGGTCACTGAAGATGAGAATGTGTCATTAAAACAGCATTGCTTGAGAGTCTGAGAGTGTTGGCTGTTTGCTGTCATACATCTTATTGTCTTTGGAGCAGAGAAAGACTTAACATCCTCATCTCTGGCCTCTTCAGACTAAGAAATTTTTGATTTCTCAGAGAAAGCTGTTGATCAGTTTTTCTTAGTTTGTTTGGTTTTCTATTTAGTTGTTTTGTGTGTGTTTTAAATTTAAGACTTAATTATTTCAGGTTTTGCTTATGTGCCACAGTGATTAAAGCTTTAATTTAAAGCCCCCAGAAGAACTTAACATATAGATTGTATTTATAAAACACAGCCTTTTAAAATCCCTTCCAATTTACTCAAGGAGGAAAAAAAAAAAAAGCCAGTGTCTTACTGGTTATTAAGAGCTTTTCATCACAGAAAACAAATTAAATACACTGAAACCTTATATTTTGTGAAAGACCTGGCCTACTAATGTGTCTTCTTTTGCCTTCAGGTGCAGAACTATTCATGTTGTTCATCATCTGTCTGCCTTCAATAACTTGAACAAAAACGATTATACAGACTCCTGGCAGGAAAATTTCCTTTTCAGTCTGCATTTCCTTACTCTGCTTTTCTCTTAAAACAAGAAATGGTATTCAACCATTTCAGAAAGTGCTAATTTCTTCATTCAGACTGTCTAACAAAGGTATGAGTGAGCTTTAGCTCATCAGATCTGAGCTCAAACTGCCTTATCTCTTTGTTTATAAAGAAGCAGGAGCGTGCAGTGAAACTATGAAAATGTGCACAAAGAAAAGAGCTTTTAAGATGATTTACTTGGGGGAAGCAGTTTTCTTGCACCTTAAGATCTTCACAAACCTGTGAGGATCCTGCCTCATCCCTAGGTACTCTTCTTACGTGTAATTAAGCTATTTCTCCTCCCAGGTCCTTCTGAACTCATGCTTTTGGTTCCTCTTAATCTTGTGTAAGCTTTAGTACTCACTTTTGCATCTCTGTCAATTCTAAATGCAAATAATAGGAGATTTGTCTGTGTGTACTTTGATTATGAACAGGAGTAAGCTTAAGAACTGATTTTTGTGTCACAGAAAATCAGATACTGGTGTTTGTTTGTTTTTTGTGTCACGGATGCAAGGACTGAAAATTACCCTGGGGAGAAAGTGTCTAATTGTAAAGGTAGATAAGGCAGAAATTGCCTAGATGTGAGAGAGGGACTTTGTTTTAGTTCAGAACAGTGGATATCTCTGCATTTTATCATTTGTATATATTTGAGATGTAAATGTGTTTTGTATAATTTATTGTTATTAGGGTGATGCACAAACTTCAATTAAAGATCAGGCCGAAGGGTAATCTTGTGAAACTGTATTCAGGACACACATGCTTCCTGTAATAGCAAGGAATTGAATGACTAGTTTTACTTCATGATTTTTTTTTAAATATAGCTTAGTGGTTCTGTTGGGTAAATACTAACCACTCCATACAGTTTTTCTTTGGTTATTTTTGTCTCTTTTTTAAGAAAACAAGGGGAGAAAAGTTAGGTTTTCTCCATTGTGTTCTTCAGGAGTTTATAGGACCCCTATAAAAATAGGACTTGGAGTACTGACCTTGAGCTCTCTTTTTAGTCAGTGGTGCTAGGATTCTAGGATTCCTTCTTTTTCTAGGCGTGTTCTCCATTTTTCTATTTCCTGGGTTTGAGCCCCATTTCCTTCACTCCAGGGATCAATTCTAGCTTTCAATACTGGGCTTAGTTATTCATCTTAAATTGCTCCTTTATACAAAGTTCTAAATTAGCTGTCTGCCCTACAGTAGTGACTCAAGGTAGGATGAGCTTGAAGAAATGTTTTCTTTGTTCTCACAATACAGATGAATATCACTTGAAAATAACCTTTGTTCTATACCTGATTTAGAGGACATTGAACTTCAATCCAAGATGCCCAGTGAATTTTGCAAAGATTAAGAAATTTTACAGCACAGTGTTAAACACTATGAAAAAAGAAATTGCATTTTGAAAAGGCAATTTAAAATATTTTCTTGCTGCTCGTGTGTAAAAAGAAAGCTCTGCAGTAAAGAAAGGACAAGCTTGTTCTTTTCCTCAATCAAAGTTTTCCTTTATTCTGACACTAGACCTCCCCTTGTCGGTTTTCCAGCTGCTTATTTTCTTAGTAGGAGTGTTGCAATAGCAAAACAGAGGTGACTGCAACGTTTGTTTCCCTTGGTTATAACAGTGTCTAGACGAGCTTGTTTGTTTATGCTGATTTGGAAATAAGCATGAGCACCAACACACATTCTTGAAGGGCTTTCAGCTAAATACATCTGTTATTTCAAGGGAGATAGATCAGACTTTTTGATGTATGTAGGTTTTGCTAAGACCTCTGAATGGTTATATGGTTGTTTTGGAGTGTTTTGGTTGGTTGGTTTGTTTTGGGGTTTTTTTGGTGTTTTTTTGGTTGTGGCTTTTTGCCTGTTTTGTCTCTTCCCCATTTCCCCACCCCAAGGAAATATCCTAACAAATAGTTTTATTTAAGTATTTGTATACAGAGATATTAACTGCAGTTTGAGTGGTTCCTGTAGCATCTTACTGTTTATGATAGTGAAAATCTAATGACATAAAAGAATAAGGCTTCTGAAGTAGGTCCAACTTTGTTGTTGCTATAGCTTATTTAGACTATAAAATTATGTACTAGAAATGCAATTGTTGGGAATCCTAATTAAGGACTTGAAAATGCTGTCTAAAATCTCTGCCCATAACAAGAGAGTTAAGTGTACTTCTATGTATTCATTTTTTGATCACTTATTTACTAGTACTAGCTAATGTGAAACTTCAAATTTGCTAAGTTGTGTTGGTAAGTATACCTCAGTTCAGTAAAATTCATCAGATAATTGCAGTCTTTTCACTGTTATGTTGAAACATAAAGCAAATAGATCTTGAAATTTATCACGATGAAATAGTTGCACGCTGCCTACAAAGTGCTGGCCTGTCGTATTTTTTTGATGGTTCTGATTTTCCCATTTCTGAAAAGAAATCTTAATCTTCATTTTTTACATTACTTTCTGAGTCTGACATTTTGTGTTGTAAAGTCAATAAAGAATTAAATTTAAAAATGCTTAGATTTCTTAGAGTTCTTGGTGTCTTAGAAAGATGGACTGTTTATTTCTGCTTTCGCCTCTTCCATAGGAGACCACCAAAAGCTTCCAGGAATAACACATTCAGCAGTTATGAGCTGAGCAAAAGTCTGTGAGAGTCCGGAAACCAAACACCAAGCACAGCCCACAAATGTAATAACCACAACTTGTTGCATCATCATGAAACAAACAGAAGGTGGTCTCTTGGACCATACTCCTAAACCTGAAAGCTTGAAGAAACTTCAACTCTCCACAATTCGAGATAATATTTTTAAAAGGATGATGTAGTGATATTTCCGGGGGAGGGGGGAATGCATTTGATGAAAAGCCTATTGCTATGGCAAAATTACAGTGTATATATAAAACTAAAATCCTGAGCTAAAGAAACAAGACCAGTGGAGCTGAAGAGGTGCAGTAGATGGAATTCTGAGGTTGTGTTTGTGTAGATATTGATAAAATAGGTATTACAATAAATAGAATAAGATGCAAAAGGGTTTACTCACAGCTGACTTTCCTGATAGGGCATAGATTAGCAGAAATGATTATTCCTCTATCCTTGGTTTGCTTTCTGAAGGTTTTACTTGTCCTTGCACTTGCTCTTCTATGGGAAGAAATCTTCTGTGTCCATCTACAAAGCAAGAGAAAATTGTTTAAATGTTTCTAAAGCTACTTATATTGCTGAAGTCAGGTAGCTGACTTAACATTGAGAATATATATTTTCATTTAAAAGTTATTTAGGAGAAATATCTACTATTGCAAGCAATGCTCCATAAAAATAATAAGTACACCTTGTCTTCATATGTTCAGTAGTATGTTATGACAGCTAGCGTGGGTTGGTGTGTTTTTGAGAGAACAGAATTCTTGATACAAGCTCTTCAAAAGGTGATGTTTCCTCTTTTTTCTTCATTCCTTTGAATATATTCTATGAATTAAATTTTGCATTTAAATTAACAAAGGAAAGAAAAGAAGCAAGGTTCATAGACAAATAGCTTGGAATTTGGTGAACAATATCAGTGCCTTTTGTGAGCCCACTTTTCCCTCGTGATTCAGCAATGTGTAAAAACAAAGAAAAATAACAGTAATAGAAGTCTGTCACAATCATGCATGTCTGTCAAGTGTTGCATACTGGGTGTGAAATTCATACAATTGGTTCTTCCCTTTTGTCTGCTCTGCTCCTTACAGAGCTGTCTCACAAACTTGCTGTGCCTGGGGGATTTGTTCTGTGGTCATTCAGACCCAGACATGCCACATCGTATGAATTAATGTAAGAGTAATATAAACAAAAGGAGAATATCAGTTTGACTTGTTAGAACAATTTTATAATTTATTAAAAAAAAAAAAAAGAAAAACCCAAACTTCATTTGTTGTAAAATGAAAACTGTAAGTTGCCTTTTGTAACTGGTTCAATGTCATCACATCGCAAGGAGTGTCTATTCTTCCTTGCTTAGCTTGAGCAGAATTTAAACTGCTGATCTGTAGCTGAAAAGCTGATTGCCTTGTTGCCAAGGATGTAACCTTGCAAATTCTTTATCAGTTTCATGTCATTTGTCAACTTGAAAAAGTTGATAATCTTGTGATGGTTAGTAATAAAGTCATGTTTACACATCACCTGTATGTTCTAAAGATATCTTCCTAATTCATGAGAAAGTAAGTATGAGCAAATATATTCAGATCTTATTGTGCATCATTCTATTCTCTTTTGTACTATTTCTGTCTTTAAATCAGTTTTTGATCTGAAACTCTGATATAGGCTTTTGTCACATTTTTCTTTAAAAATAAAAAAGTGTAAAGTAGAGAGAAAAAGCTCTATTTATGTATTCTACATAAGTACAACAGAAATAGTTTACAGCGGAGTAAATTTTTTGGCAATACATATTCTTTTTCCTCTTAGGATGAAAAAAGTTGAATTTACAAGAATCAAGGTAATATAAGCAGTACATAGACACTCAAAGTAAATCAGTAATTAATGTTTTTTTCCAACAAATGCTCTCTTCAACTCCTTTCAATCATGTTCTAATAAGCTCTTCTTCTTTGTTTAGCATATAGATTAAATGTTATAGTGCAGGAGAAAATTAAAATATGCACTGCTGTGAAGTGCAGAAGTCCTGCTGAGGGAAAATATGCAGCCAGCTACAGCTCCTTTCTAGTAGCATCAGCACAAACCAGAAATGACAAATGCTTCTTATAAGTTTTTCTTCCATTAGCTACGTGGAGAAGTCTGGACAAAGCCTCTTTAGATGCAAATTCTCCCCATGCCTGTCCTTAGCTGCCTCGATCTCTCTACATCTTTAAAGCTTTATACTCTAGATATGGTAGTCTTTTAAGTTAATTAATTAGAATTTGAAGTTCAGTATGTATCAAGTGTTAGAGAAGAGTGAACTGCGTTGAGTATTAAGATCCTATAAGCAGTATTACCTGTTGTCTGACTACTACATTCTTCTATTTTTTGTTTGGTTGGTTTGGTTTGTTTGTTTTTTCTTCTCATAGGATTCTAATCAGTATTAATGATTTTGAGAAACAGCTGTTTCCTCCCAACTCTAGCCCTCTGGAAACTACAATGAAGCTTGATAAATGCACTGTAACCAAGGCTGCCATGAGCAGCAAGACTGCTTATAATCAAGTAGTTGAAAAGATTCCTTTTTAAAAGAAACAAGCTTGTCTAAATGAGTTGTTATTTAGTCTAAATGTAATAATAACGTCCCTGGGGATCTGTGCAATTGTGGGTTTGAGAGTGCCTTTAGGTAGCTAGGGCTGATTCATACAGAATTCCTTGGTGAAAGTCAGTATGGTGTTAAGATTCTTGACGCTGCTGTCATCTTAGAAGCAAACTAAAGGTTTCATCTAGTTATAATAATCATTAGGTGGTTATGGCTAAATGAAAGATTGTTCTTAGGATTGTTTTTGTTTTAATGGCTTAATCTCAAAGTAGGTGGTCTGTCAAGCAGAATCTTTAAGGGGTCTGTGTCACTCAATAACTTCATTATTGTGTGTGGAAAGAATGTGTGGCTATATGCATGCAGTACTAAGCTGAAGTGAAAGGCAAAACCTGTGAAAAGGCTTAGAATTCATTGTAATCTTGACAAATGATCTGGTTACAAAAGGACATGGAAGCAATTCTCAAGGACTTTTCTGTTTCTTTAATGATTAGGAATGTTCTTGGACTTCCCAGGTCCCCAAGTATAATGGCAGTTGGAGCGAATGAAGCATTGTGTACAGTACAGAAAGTCAAGCTGGGATCTGCTTAAGCAAATCTCATGCACAGAAATTTATGGGACTGAGTGTGATGTATCCAAGCATCCTGGCAGGAGCCGTCTGCTATCATTAGGAGGCTATTCCCTGTCATCTTTTAAAGTTCATGGTGATTAGGAGATTCCAAAGGAGCAGAGAAAACAAACAGGCATCAAACCCATCTTCAAGAAGGTCAAGGAGGATGAGGGGAGCCATAGGAAGGTCAGCCTAACTGCGGTGTTTGGGAAGATTGTGGAGAAGATCTGGAAGCTGGTTTGGGGTACATAAGGGTGATAGTTATCAGATGCAAATTAATTGTCTTCTACAATGAGATGAGTGACTAGATGTACACACAAAAGAACGTTGGATGTTGTTTATCTTGACTTTAGGAAAGCTTACGATGCGATAAACTTACTGTAACCAAAATGTATGTGGATGTCTTGGGTGAGTTGGCAGCAAGGGAAGTTAGACAACTGTTGTGACTGCTGTGCTCAGAGTGATAATACAAAAGCCATCTGGTGTCCAGTAGCATTTTTCAGATACTGAAACTGTCACAAGTACTGTTTGATGTTCTTATTAATGAACTGGAGATCAGGAAGGAGTGTGCCTTGAGCAAGTTCACCACTGAAGTTAGGGAGAGCAGTTAGTGAATTGAAACAGAGGACTTCTTTTCAGGGAGGCTTTGACAGTGTGGAGAAATGGGCTGACTAGCATGCTTTACCAGTGAGAAAAAGAGGCATTTCAGGTTCTTATTTTGATACTAGGGTGGAATAGTAGTCTACAGCATCCTCCATGGACTTAAAACAAAAGAGTTGTTTTGTGATCTAACTTGTAGTTGAGGAAGTGAGAGAAGATGCCACAGTATTCCCAAGATTGGAGCTAGAAATGTAGAATACTATGTTATGTGTTTGGTTGTACCTGCAAAGGCAGAGCTGGTCTGCCCATAGTTTGTGTTGGATCTGCCAGGAGGCCAGAATGATTCCTTCATGCAAATAGTTTTTGTATATTAGCTGGACAAAGGTTGAGTCCTTTCTATCTTTTAAAGTGTTAAGGTTTCCACCAGCACCCTGCATGTTCATCTACATAGAGTTCTTTTGTGGTGATGTTGTAATTTTGAGCTTTTTAACAAACACCAACAAATCTAATGTCTGCCATTTTTATGCATAGCACTCATGGTATACCCCACATTTAAAGTTTTTGTAACTTTTTGAAGTTAACGTTCTATTCAATGTTAAGAATAAAGCAAAATTAAAATAACCTACCTTGAATTCATGGAATGGTAGAATGTTTTAAGTTAGTTGAGACCTTTAGATGTAGCCTGGTTTAACCCCCCTCACAGCAGAGCCAGCTTCAGTGTGGATGGGTTGCTCAGGATTGCAGCTACTCCCGTCTGAGCAAGGGGAACTGGTTGCTTAAACCCCAGTGATGTGACTTTCAATTCAATTGGTCATAAGAGGTTAATACTTCCCAAGGAGGACCTTAGAGTGGTTTGAGTACTACCATCTCATATGCAATAAAGGTGGTCAAGTGTTACGTGCTTTGATTTCTTTTAAAATATTTAATACATTAAGAATAAAAATAGAAGTTTACAAAGTCAAATATTTCAGTGTAAAGAACGATTGGATTGAAGGCTATGTGGATGTAGATGTAGTATTGCTTGGCTTGTTTTCAGCAGTTCTATCCAACAGAGCCTCTCCTTATTCTATCTGAAAAATGAACAGTGTTCAGTGAATGATGAAGCTGGTCATAATTACATCTCCATTAAATAGATTTGAGGAACTTGTTTATATAACGTTTGGTAGATCAATGTTTTTCATTTTTCTTACAGTCTTTTCTAGGGATGCTTATTGCTAACATTATAGATGTATCTTGTCTTCAGGGAGAAGTCAATCATTTTGTTATCCTTCCAAAAAACACAGTGCTTATGAGGAAATTAGTCTTCTCGTTGCACATCTGTGACTCTGCCTGTGTTATTATCCAAATGTGAAAAATTATGTAACTTTCCAACGCTGTGCTCAGTCTTTTAGGCCATGTTTGTTACTGCTAAGCATATATTTCCTATGTTTCACAGTAGTGGTCAGCAGTCAATTCACCAAAAACATCATTAGAATTTTGCTTCTGGGTGCATTTTTTTCTTATCTGGTTGCATAAGAGCTGTCATCTCAAGTGGCAATGGGCTGATGTGGTCAAATACTGACTGTGGACAGCTGGAAACCAGCACAGCCGTCTTTCACATCTTTTCTATTCCTTCCCGTGACAGTTTTTCGCTGCAGTGTATATTGTGGTTTTTTTTCCCCTTCCGTTTCTTTGCTGATGGTGTGAGCCATCTTTTAAATTCACATATTCATATTTAGCAAATACTCTGTTTTAGATTTTACTTATTCTGAAGAATTTTCAGATTTTAACATTCCATATAAATTATATTTAAACTCTAAAAATAGTTAAATACCAATTCATTCTTACCAAGCAACTGAAATAAGGTGTTCCTGTACACTGGGAGCATCACATTGGAAGATGTCCAAATTAGTTATAACTTAAGGCTAATTGAAGAAAACACTAATATAGAAGCCCATATTCTGTTATTTCCTGCTATACTGCATCCTTAAAGGAGGTGGTCTTACCAGTGCATTTGCTGTATTTTTAATGTAATGCAGCAAAATGTCAATCAGTTAAAATTATTTCTGATATTGCTTTACTTTTTCCATACTTTCAAAAAAAAAATCTGTCTTTTGGGATATTGCCTTCATTACTGCATTTAAGGAGGAAGAAAATATATATATATTATTTTATTTTGTATAATAATGTCCATGTTACTGCATCTGCATAGGGAAAATGAGTTATATATTTTATTGGGAACCCGCTGGGATTATTGTACTGAATGGAATGAACCTGGTCAAAGTAATTTTTTTCTATTGTTTCGGCTATTCTTTTCCATCCACAGTTGCAAATATAAACATGATTCTGCTTATTGTTGTCTCATACATAAATGCATCAGAATACAACTCAGTCTGCCAATACTCAGAAGGGTAAGTAGTTTATATTTAGGATCCCATTGCTAGAAGCATGAGAGTCATTGCTTCATGATGCTTTACATTTTCTGGTTTTTAGTTTAGTGTTAAAGACCATCCTTTGTAATAATGTAAAATGTCAGCCTTAACTCTTCCATGCGTTAGACAATTAGTAAGCAAAGACTGTATCTATGTTACAAATGCAAGTAGTTGGTTGCCAGTGACTTGATGGACAAGTGCTGTGTGGGGATTTGGCAACTGTTGCTTTTGCATAGCTTTATATTTTTTCAGCTGGTGTCTAACTGGCAAGCACAGATGGCCATAGCTTGTGATTTGTCTATGTTTCTGAGTCGGAGGAGATATTTGTGCAGTTGTTTTTAAGGTTGCATTGTTTAAATATCGTATGTTAACTATTCTATGTTTTTTTTAATTGCTGAGTTTATGGCACGGGATTTTTTGGAACCAACCACTTTAATTTTTTTTTTAATAATATGAAAGGTTTTTGTATCCTGCCTTTGCATAACTTGGAACATTTGCTTTTAAGTGATTTCTTCAAGTTATCAGTGTTATTTTGTCATGTTAGCAACTTTATGTTGCTCCTGTGAAAATTCATCAAGTTAGGCCCAGTAAAGTCTTTTTCTTGCTGTTAATGAAGGGTGTTCTACTGCAAAGTCAGAAGTGATTGTCTCAGCAGTACTTTATGACGAGAGGGAATGGCCAGAAGTTGCACCAGGGAAGATTTAGATTAGACCTGAGGAAACATTTTTTTTCTGAAAGAGTGGTCAGGCACTGGAATGGCCTGCCTAGGGAGGTGGTTGAGGCACCATCCCTAGCGCTGTTCAAGAAGCGTTTAGATGAGGTGCTAAGGGATTTGATTTAGTAGTAGTTGGGTAGGGATAGTGATAGGAGGATGGTTGGACTAGATGATCTTGTAGGTCCTTTCCAACCTTATGAACCTATGAAGCAGTTAGGACTGTACTAACCCACAGTTTAAGAACATCTTAGAGAAACTGTGAGCTTATGTTTGAAGGATCAGGATGGTTCTGCCCATCCCAACATACTATATAATGACACTGTTGTCGTTGGTTTTTGGACTACTACTGTTAAGCAAGATATGTATTTTTTACTTGATTTTTTTTAAGACCCAAATAGACATACTTAAATGCTTAACCTGTTACAGCATTGCAATTGTTTTCTGAAAATAAATCGTTACCCTGAAAGAATTCCAGGGGATTAATTAAATGAATCTCCAGCAGCTGATTTAACTATGTATAGTTAAATAGCTGATATAGGAATATGCTCATTGAAGCACAGGTGTTAAAACAGTTGTTTTAAGAAGTAGCTATTTAAGCAATGCTCAGATTGTTGATAATTTTTTTAGTGTTACAGAAGCTAACATGCTTGCTGATGTGTCTGATGCCCAAGCTATTTCCAAAAGTTCAAGTTCTGAATGCATTAATGACTTGGTGCCTGTATTTGTTCATTATACTGCTGCTATTGCTTCTCTTTGGAAGCCCAGTTGAAACTTGTTATCCCTTATGTCCATTGTCTAGTTCTTTATTTCTCTTTCCTGTGACGTATGGTATTCACTTATATTCTGTTTAAATCATGTATTGTGAAAATGAAGTACTGTTCTGAAGTTGAAAATAAATCAGTCCTGGTTATAGTTGAGTTGACTTACAGAAATGAACTGCAATAAGTGTAAAGTCCAATGTTGCAATTTTGTTGAATTATGGTACCAAAAGGAAAAGCAGTCATAAAACTAAATGCTAGAGCATAATTTTAATGCTTCTGTAACATGGAGACTCTTTCATTTGCCTTCTGTTCAGAAGGCTGCCATATATGCTTTTAAAACAGCAGCTGCATTAGCTAGTAGCACCTCATCTCCATTTACATCATGTTTAGTGTCCTGTGCTGTTCTTACATGGACTCTATAGCTAATGACACTCAGCGTCTTCTGCAGATACCAAAACACCCAAGGGGACTGGGTCCAGCTGAGGAGCGACTTGTTAGCCATGAGTACATACTATTCAGTTGCTGAGGTTCAGTGGTTTTGTTTGTGAATATAAACACAGTGGCACGTAGATCTTTGCAGTGTTAAAGACAGTGGCTGATTTTTGTGACTCCTTTGAAGACTGGGACAACACTTAAGATTGGTCAGTGCCTGAAGTTATATGTTGATACTTTTGTTTCTAAAGGGCTGTGAGATGTTCAAGCAGTCTGAAAAACAATAGTGTAACTGTATGGAAAGCAACTAATGCTTTTAGACTATTCAAATCCTTAAATTACGATTCATTTTCAACAGTTAATTAATATACAAGTCTATCTGCTGGGTGCAGAGTTTCAAAACTCTGTCATGAAGTGTGAATGTCTGATAATGGAATGCTGGTTCATCCTCAGAAGTTTGTGGAAAAATATGACTCGCGTTTAAAACTAACAGTTTAAGAAAGTAAGAAATGAAACTCTTGTTTTCTATTGTTTTCTTTTGTTAGAATAAAATATAACCGAAACATTTGTGCGTCCTTTGTTTTAAATTTATTTACCAGATTTTATCTCTAATGTGGAATTTTCTGGTTTGGGGAAGCTGGATAATTTTTTAAAAAATCTGTGAGAGGAGAGAGGGAAACATTTTTCCTTGTTGGGAACAGAAAGATTTTCATTAACAGTGTAATGGTTCCTTTTCTTTCCCTCCCTCTCCTCCAGATATTGTTTCAAAAGGTTGGTGGATGCTGACAACTAAGTTTGTTCCTATGCCATTGCTTTTTTCAGCCTAGCTGAAGAAAGCTTCAAAATCAGTTTTTAATTAAAGCTGGCATTATGGATGATCCTCCTGGAATGAAAGGAGTGTGTTTCTGTCAGTGTGTAAGTTCCTCTTTGCTTCCCTTTGCCTGTCCATTATTTCCAGCCCTTTGAAACTCTATCCAGAAGCGTAAGACAGAATGTACCTTGTGAGCAAGCACCAAGAGCTTATCTCTCTCTAATATAGGGTGAAAGTGGCACTGCTTTATCTCTACTTCCATGGTCTTGATGCAGCAAAGACTTCCTACATGTTCAGGCCTCTTGCACTGATGATCTGTGCTTTTCTTTTTTTACAGAGCAGCATGAAACAAGCTTTCTCTTGCCCTCTGATTTTTGTCATGAACAGGTTGTCCCAATACACTTATGTCCTCTTCATTTTGGGAGAGTACTAACACAAGCCAGATGCTTTTTTTTCATTGTCTGTTAGAAGTTCTGTCACTCAGTACAAGAACAATATAAAGTCATCAGAGCAATATTAAAAAAAAAATGTATGATATGTAGTACTAATTAGTTAAAGAGACCAGTCAGCCAATTTAGTAATGGCTAATTTGTTCTAATTGGACTTTTCTCATAGCAGTGCAGCACCAAAATGTTCTTGTTGTATTTCAGTCTTTGTCTTTATAACCAGACTCGAAAGTTAAGTGTATGAAAATGCTCTTATTGCTTACCCAGAAAATAACCTAGCTGTAATGAACTTAGCTGTTCCTTGGTCTGTTCCTATTTAAATTCTTGGGACATAGAAGACCAGACCAGATCAGAACCACACTAATTCGGAGGCTTTCCAGCTCACGGAGCCATCTGGAGGGGTTCATTCAAGTTCAGTGCCCTTGGTTATTAGCACTGGCATCAGTACTGTCTGAATCAATATAGACTGCTAAAAAGATGGAGAGAATTGCCCTACCTCCTGTTGCTTTCTGTGGCACTTCAGCTGGTGCTCTCACAGGCCTGTGCAGGGCACCACCAAGGAATGGCTGTTTCTGAACAGCCTGATGGGTTCAAGCTTGTATTTAGGTACAGATTATAACATTTCTTCTTAACAAATTGTCAGTCTTACTGGCATGCTCCAAATCTCACTTAAGACATTCTAAGGTCTTGCACGTTAGTTGGGAGGATATGACTGTGAGTGCTACATAATAATGAGCAGAAATATCTCATTCCTGGGGAATTATTTCCTTCTTCATTAAGCCTAATATTTTCCATTTATTTAATTGAGCATCTGTTGAAATGAACAAATAAACTAAAGCTTCATTTGCCTCAAAGGATAAGCAGAACTAAACTTGCAAAGAACATTAATTATTTACTAATAGTACAATTCAGATTTCAAGCTATGAGATGTAAATGTTGAACATACTTTTAGATGCTTACTCGATTATCTTCATTCTGTAGGGTTTTATCTCAAATTCTTATAAATTTGGAAAGAGTTATGATTATTTCTTACTAGTGATCATTGAATAGAGTAAATCAAAGATTTTGGGGTGACTTTAAGTGAACCACTGGAAAGAAGGTTGTCTGTCCTCTGTATTTGATTCTTTTCCATTCATCTCTATCATTCTTTCCTTAATATAGGTATTGGGAACTCGGAAGCTGCAGGCATCACTGTAAGCGTGCTCATGAGTGAATACTTTGGAAATGCAACCTTCAGTGCTGAAATCTGCTGTGAATAGAACAAAAAGAGATGTAGTGCCACTTCTTTCTCTAATAAGGTTGCTATTAGAGAGGTTGCTATAGAGTTTCTGCTATACAGTTGCTACTGTCCTGTTCAACACTTATTTAGGGGCAGACTGTCATGCATTTATAAACTTGGTGGCCTAATAGGAAATAAACAGCTTAGGTGGAGTTCTCTTGCCTTACTCTCATTGTTGCTGTCTCTTGGATTGTCTTCCTTATCCCTTCTTAGAGTCTCTTTTCTGCTTTTCTGCTGCTGAATGCAAAAATGTTATTGTATAATGAAATAATAAAGCCAGATGAGAGAGAACTTCTCTGATGAGAAATTACAATAGATATTTCTTCATTTGTTAAGGGGACAGTGAATTAGACAGCTTGAACATAGACCAGACAGGTCTCATACCTTTGAATGATGCCTAAACATCAAATTCAGACTTGCCTTTTTGGTTTTTTCTTGGCTTGCAAGACACCTGAGTCAAGACTTTATGAAACATATCTGTGATTCTTAATCCTAAGACAAGACTCTGCTTTTGACTTCTCTGTGTTATCAAAAGACTTTGTAGCAATAATTATTTCCATGTGGGGTGGTTTGTGATCTGTCATTACTAGCTCAGGTGAACCTTAAGTTAATACTTCACATTTTAAGGCAAGATAGCAGTCAGTCATATTCCAAATAATTTGGCTTCAGTTTCTTGCTAATCATTAGGTGATGAGAATTCAGAGCATTCTAATTGGAAATACTAGAGCTTCTCAACCAAAGAATTATTTTTGAGCTTCATATAGGCTCATGGTGCATCTGAGTGTCACCTTGCACTCCTGGTAAAAGTATTTCTGATTCTGGGACAAATGTTAGTTATCACTTATCTATACAGTTTGCTACAGTGTATGCTATAATTTCAGAAGGAGCTCAGAGCAAACTGTTCTGCATTCATTCCATATGCAGAAAAAACAACCCTTTCTTCATCAAATTTGTGACGCTTCTTTTAGGCAAGTCCCAAGCAGCACCTGCAGAGAACCCTACTTCGCTTTTGCCCGCCCTCAGTGTGCCTGGTTACAGATCTTGTTCCTGTGTAGAACTTCTGTCTGCTGGGTGGAAAATTTAACATTACATTCTCTGCTCTTAAGCATAACATTTACATCAGAACAGTTGTTTGTTGGGATTGCGACCTTTTTCCTTTATACTGTGAGATCAGATTCTCGAATAATGAATGGGATTATTGCTATCAAATTCTGATCCACAAAACAGGATTTGGGATTTTTCAGTCACACAGTAAAGTAAAACATTTAATCCCAAAATTGGTGTACAAGCAGTTGTATTCATGTACTTTTTATTTGCTATGGTAGGAATTAGCAGCAGCCATTTCAAAGGAGTTTCCCTTCATTGGTGTCAGGGCATTTTGCATGCCTCTGCTCAGCTCGCTGCCCACCAGGACTTCCAAACCCCCTTCAACAGAGCAGCTCACCAGGCTGTTCAGTTCCCAGCCCTTTACTGCTACATGACATAATTGCAACCCAAGCGGAGGATTTGACATTTATCTTTGTTACGTCCATGCAGTTCTTGTTGGCTCCATCTTCCAGCCTTTTGGGGTCTCTCTGTATGGTGGCACTTCCTTCTGGTGTATCTGCCTTTCCTCTGGTTTGATATCATCCATGAACTCGGTTGAGGTTCATTCAGTCTCATCATCCATGTTATCTATAAAGACAGTGAGTAATATAGGACTGAGTGTTTGTGACTGGCTAACAATTTGGCTTTGAACCGTTAACCACATCTCTGAGCTCTGGACAACATTCAGAAGTGCTTGTCTTCTTATACTGACTGATCCAGAAGCGTGTTGGTCCAATACAGTGTTTCTCTGGACAGCAGACTGAGAACTCCTGTTTAAGGGCAAGTCCTCTTCTGTGTGTTTATTCCATTCATCTGCAGTTCAAGTAGTATCTGGAACATCTTTCAAAATGATGGTAGATGAGATATGCAAGGCTAGATATGGCGTAGATCTCCTCTCATGCTTTTATTGTACATTGTAAAAGGAGAAAAGGAAAATTACTTGCCTGTAGCAACTCCTTTGAGGTGCTTTTTTTGTTTTTGTTCTGAAGCTCATCCTTCTAGGCTGCCTAAGAGGAGCTGTGGCAGTCAAACGGTCCCTGCTCCTTCTGTAAAATGTGTGTATTTGAATTTGAAAATTCAAAGCCAGTACTGATTGTGTGCAGGTAGAGGAAGTATAACCGTATAAAAGTACTTGTACAGGATGTGCTATCCATAATCTTTTTGTTCTAGTGGTTATAAGTTGTTGGGTTTTTTTTTTTTTTTTAGGAAAAGGTTATTGTTTCTTACTTCATACCAGCCTTTTTTCAGAGGCAGTGTGCAGTTTCTGTTAATCATTGTAGGCCTGCAAATGAGACCATGCAGATGTGATGTACTGTAGAAGAATGTTAAGGAGTGATAAGCAGCTGCAAAGAGTGATGGGGCAGCAACTAGTTTTAAATGGAGCTTAATATGTTTCTGTTTTAAAGACTCCTATCTATATCAAATAAAATTATAGCTATAAAAATAAGCTATAGTTCAATCAGACTATATTTGAGGTCAATCAATGTACAGCACATCCCCACAATTGAAATTTCTGGCACAACTGTCAAGGGTCAGAGTATGCTGAAGACGTTTTATTTACTGCTATAATTATAAAAACAGCGTTATTTATTTATTCAGTTATCATGATTGATATGGTTTACATGAGTCATCCCTGCCGCTCTGGGAGTTAGTGCACATCTTTCTCAAGAGCATTTAGTACCTAACAGCAATTGATTCTTCTCTGTTTTTCTGTTTTTCTTCCACTTGCAGAACAGCAGTGTTTAAAAGCCTAAGTTATTTTGTATCTTGTCTGTGTAGTCTTGCTATGGTCTGTCCTGTGTTCTGGGATTTTAAAGAAGAAGGAGGTTATGGTTCTAACTAGACAATTAATCCTCTACATATCTTAAGTTCTTATATCATTATAAGATTATCATTATTTTATTGTAGGAAACTATTTTGAAAAGTGTAGCCATTACTTGTTTGCATTCAGCATGCTGCTCTATTCTATGCCTGTGACTTTTAGTAAGTGTTTTTCTAAGAGGTGCTATGTCTTATGCATCCACAGAATTTAGTACTGGCATTCATTCACTTCCCGTTTATCAAACTAATGGAGAGCTGGGCAGCTGTTGTAAATGGTACCTCTAGAATTATAAGCCTGAAAGCAAAGAAATGTCCAGGGTAAGGTACTTAGTCCCTCTTGCTCCTTCCAGTTCTGAGGCTTTCAGTGACTGGGGCTGGATCCTTCCTGCTCCATCAGTAGCTGCTGAGTTTGCAACTTTTGCTCTTGCTTGGAACTTTTGTAACTTGATGAAGACATGAGTTGTTTCAGAACTGCAGAGTCAAAACTGGCAAGAAGCAATGTTAAGTTCTCCACAGGCTTCATTTTGGTACTAACGAGCTGGTGTACCTTGAAGGCAAGGTAAAGGAATGAATGGTGGCATCAGCTTTGTTCACGCTGGAAAAATTGTCTAGAAATACAAAGCAGTTCTGGAAGTAGTTTTCTTTTTCAATTCTAGAAGGTCTTTTTCCATAGTTCCCAGGACTGTTGGTGGAGTTTTTTTCCTGCTTGTCATTGAAATGTAGCAGGATCCTTGGCTTGAGCTCCTGAATTCCATTATCTGAAAGAATTCTGCATCTGAGATTGCTGTCTTGATCTGAGCACTATAGGCTGCATTTGCACGGCAGTAGCTTTTTGTTATACTGATTCTCTCGTGTCTAACTTTTTAATTTGTTTTAAAATGTGAATTTGAAGTTGTAAGTTGAGAGCTTGTGTAATATAAAATGCAACAGTTTCATTTCATAACAGGCAGATAGTTTTCATGGGTGCCCATCCATGGCAATGTTCAAAAAGCATAATTAAGGTGTGTTTACAACTGACCTTGTAGGGTTTGATCAGTGAATTCTTAAGTGTAAATTGACGATTTAATTTTAGGAGAGAAATCTGGCATCACTCTGTGCTTCAGCTGAAATATTCAAAATACTTGAGGGGAGCATTCAGTAATGGAGTAATTCAATTGTCCTTGAGATAGACATCTAATTTTGCAGACAAAAAAAGACTGTAAAGCAGCTTTAAAAAAGCCAACTTAATTTTCCACTCGAGAAGGTTTCAATCAAATTGGAAAAGAGAGCTCTTGACCAGTGGCTCTGTGTGTCTTTCATTATTTAAAAATAATGAATAAATTTAAGCAATTGGTCAAACTGAAGTCAGATACTGTTTTATTTCCGTGTGGCATTTGGACATAGTCTGCTTTTTTATGATAAATTAAAAACTAATTTCTGAGTAGAACTGATGTTTTTAAGTGAATGTGGCTGTATTGTAAGGGGACAGATCTGGAATATTCCCATTTTTTGAGAAGCGTGTTGTTTCTAAGTGTGTTTTATTCCTTCCACTTTGAAGACAGGAGATAATCCTTTCCCTTTTATTCAGATTTTGTGGAGTGTTTAAGATCTGATAGGTTTTTGTGAAATAATGAGGGTTACAGATTTTAAAAATAGAGAGAAATTCCTGAAGTTGAACTAATTGGAGTGGAAGTAAGCATTAAATACGTAGGTGAGCATATTTGGCTCAGCAAATCTTCAGGTCCTCTGTAAACAGAGCAGGAGCCATATGCCAAGCTGTCACTTGTCCTAGGGCTGCAGAGGATGCTGAAGGAAGCCACGGAGAAGTACAAATAAAGGAACTAAAGCATAAACTTGACAGAAGTGAGACCTGATCTGCAAGACACATTTATTTACATTATGGCCTCCCAGCTATCCTGAGGCCAAATGAGACCTACAGAGCTCTGCAAGGGACGGCTCATGCAGTAGTAGAACAGTGCCTGGGAAGGGACATCCTTGTGTCTGAGCGTGCTGAAGAGGCCGAATGGAAGCCTGGCTTTCCAGAGTGGTGAATATCATGTGCCAAATTCCTTTTTTACTATAGCTTTTACTTGAAATTACTGTGATTTTATAAAGAATACATGACATTTGGGTATCAGTTATTGTAAAAAGTATTTAGAGCTTGAAGGTCCTTGTTATGCTGTGTGTTTACTTTGGAGCTGTGTTTATGAAATATACTCTTGCTTAGAGTCATTGGATTTTTTATTTGGAAAATAACGTTGTCTGTTACCAGATTTTGTTGTTGGGGTTGTTGTAGTTTGAAATTTTAATTGGTAAAACCTACCAGGCTTGTTTTTCCTATTGGAACAGAAATTTTGTTGTTGTGAAGGAAAAATATTTTAAATGGATTTTCTTGTGTAAACCACTATGAAGTGATTAAAAGTAATAAGCTCTTCAAAAGACAGTGTCTTACAGTATTTGAATAGCTTATATACTAATTGGTTTTTCAACTGTGTGCTTGACTCACCTGTGACTTTTTGTTCATCAGCATGTTTTGCTACAAGGTAGTGTATCTTCTCATCTGCTTGCTGTCTGTAGATTATTCCCTTATTATATATTTTGTTGTTTATGATGTTTTCAGTGCCTTCAGGTGCTTTCTTATGTTCTAACAAATTTTAAAAAAAAGTTTATTAAAAAAACATAATTTAATAAGTGGTACAATAAAAGATTGCTTTTATCTGTTTCTGGAAAAAGAAAAATGTTATTTCTATAAATTATTTTTGAGTTATTAGGTACTCTGAGATCAGAGGCTGTTTCATCATGCTTGTGCTTTACAATGACATTCATACCTTTACCTTTGGATGTTTTGATTCCCTGGTTTCTGTATGTAAAGCTGTGACTGGCCAGTATGAAACCTTAACGGAATTCAGTAGCATAATGTTGTTTTCCTTTGAAGATTTTTTAAAGCAAACTATGTGAATAGAGATATAGTCTGAATCTGTGTCAAGATATGCAGCATTAACTTCCAGGTAGTGATTAGTTTGAAGCTTTATGCTGAGCAGCTGGTAAGCCACTCTACATAGGGGATGTCTTTAGTAATAAAGAGGAAAACTTTCACCTTTAACAAGATTTTGTCTTCTGTACAGCTTGCCCAGTTTAGGCAGAGGAAAGCACAAACTGATGGACAGAGCTCATCAAAGAAGCAGAAAAAGAAAAGGAAAACAGCAAGCGTCAAAGATGAAGAATCAGTACAAGACGGACTTGATATTGATCGATCTCGAGGTGATGAAACATCTACGTGCACCAACCGAAAAGGAGCAGCTGCAACTGCTGACTTTGCTGTTACAAGGACTTTGCATAGTGGAGAAATTATCAAACACATCCAAGCTTATGCCACTGAGGTAAGTTGGTGTAAACAATAGTTTACAGTTTGGGAGGCAAACTAATCTTATTAATTTGGGGAATGAAAATAAAGAAATTATTTGAGACTCCAGATTTTGTTTCCTTGCCTCTGCTTTCTGTCTTTTAAAATGTCCAGAGAAGGTGTTTTCTTCTTGTCTGCTGGCATCATGATTTCCATAATCAATGTACCATAGATTATAGAAATTTTGTTGGAGCTGCTGTACTCTATAAATAGACAAAAGTTAGTTTTGTTTTATTGCTTCATTTTATGCATTTTGTTTTAATAAAAGTTTACAAATTGCTGTGGATTTTTATCCCTGTAACCATGGCAAAGGTAAAATGCAAAGCTAAGCATCTTTCTTGTATGCATTACATACTTAGAGTCTTTCTTGTTAACAAGGAGTGAATTTAGAAAACACTACTTAGCACTGGATGGCTTAAGAGACTAATAAACAGATACTCTACTTTTACTACTATAATCCTGCTTGCTAATGATTGGAAACACATGCTCCGGGAAGGTTGTAAGATAACCCATGTGGTATACACTGACAGTCCAGGTTAGTTCTCAGTGGGCATGAGTTCAAATAACCTAATACGTTGTTACCAGCATGTATCTAGGACTAAGAGATGCTGATGTTATTTACAATACAGGTTATTTCATTCCTGAAAGCAGTGCCTCTGAAAGGAAATGAGTATCACTTTGAACAAGCAGCTCAATTCAGATTCCCAGCTCAGTCCATGTGAATACAGTCTTATCTGACAGTCAGTAGAAGTGGCAGTGTGTATTAATAAAAACTTAAGTAATTGATCAACTTACAATTGATCAAGTAATTGATCAGCTTACAGTTTTAATCATACAGGTACATTAAATAGACAGAACTTCATAGATACTTGTTTTTAAAATTTAGAGTAATTTAAAATTTAAATATTTGTATTTATTGTGGATTTATTCTTAAGATCAGGCGTTATTTTTCTTGGGTCTGTTTTATTCTGACCTGAATGAAAAAACCCAAAGCACTTACATTATATTTGGTTTGGTTCATTTGTTCATTTTACAAATGAATTTAAATGAATAAGCATGGAGATTACTGTTCATTCATAACTTACCTCTGCTGAATTCCCATGACTTACTGATTCCTATAACAGTATTCACTTCCACTAGAAAAACAAAGCTACTCCAAATTGAGAGAGCATTTTTCTTTGTTACGTGTTGTCTGTGCCCTGCTTATTCATTTAAATGAGTAATTGATATTTTTGAGTTGCAGTATAATTGCTGAAGTGTCTATCAGTGCATTAGTGATAGAAGAAGAAAAATTATGAAATTGTTTCAAAGAATTTCTTAATTTACTGTTTTTGTTCTTTTAAGCGCAGTGCTTCAGATGGTGAGTCTGTATTACACTAATTGGATTAGAGCTTGCTTAGCTGAAATGGCAGCCAATGTAACAGGCAGTTTCAGGCTAATCCCTGCAGTGGAGAATTAAAGACAGCTTCTTTGAGCTGTTTGCTTTTTCACCCAATGTTAAATCTTTGTAGGCTGCTGTGTCAGGAGAGTAAGCGAGATTACTGGAGGCATTATGCAGGATTACTTTCTACCTAAATTTCGATTCAATTTACTTATTTCACCTTTAACTGGAATTCATATTTGGAATTGTTATTTTTATACTATGAAATAGAATACCTGACTATGTAAAAATCCTGAATGGACTCTGTACTGGTAGTTATGCAGATAGAAACTGATGTCCCTGCACCTTTTCTACTATGAATTTTAGCCTTCAGTGGAATTAGCATATCCAAATGCAAATAACTAAGAGCTTTCTTATTTGCTATCAGTAACAGAAAGTGAAATAGAAGCACTCCTATTGGAGCTTACTCTTCATCTCAAGTAAATGAGGTCCTCTTCACAGAGAGCATAAGTCTGTTTGGAGTATTAAAAGCAGTTTTTTGCAGTCATCCCTTTTTCTCAACTCAGTTCTTCCTCTTTTTTTTTTTTCCCTGGTATCTTGTGGTCTTGAGATAAACATGTCCTTTCTTACATGACAGTAAAGACAATCTAGAAGAGAGAGCTCAGGAATAAATGGGATTAGTGGTCTCTTGGTTTTAGGATCACTTATTTTTGCAATTAAAAATGGAAGAAAAAAAATAAAGTACAGTTCCAGGGTAAATAGTTGATGGAAACCTCTTTCCATTATGTCATTTAAGATTTTGTACCAGACTGCTTTGCAAGAATGTACTAGTGCCAGGTGAGCAAAATAAATTAACCTGTGCCACAGTAAAATTGTTCTTGAGCCACTTGAGTAGTAAAAAATATTAAATAAAGCTTCTTAGAAGAGAAAAAATCAGAGGTCTGTGTTGAAAAATACTTCCTAATTGATAAAGGTTGCTATAGTAACTCTTCTTTTTCATGGGACAAATGTTTGGTAGTAGTTTCAGAATGGCTTAACTGCTCACTCAAGTAGATGATAAAAGTATATAGTCACATGTTCATTGTTTCATTTTCATAACTTAGTCCAATTGTTAGTTATTCTCTGAGATTTCACAGACAGGGAACAGAAATAATGTAAGAAGGAGACGTTGGATGGGATTCTTGAGGAGAAGGAAGAAAAGTGACAGTGATGATTATGGAGAAACAGGAGTACCTGAATGGGAAGTGTAGCTGCTGGATGTAGATAAGGCACTTCCATGTTAGAATTGTGAAAGCAAAGAGTAACCAAAGGCCTGAACTAGGGAAGAGATATCCAGGGATGTACAGTAAAGTGTTGGGCTTTAGGGGTGTGGTGAAAAGGAGGAATAAAGAAAGTGAAATAAAATGTAGTAAGAATTAGAACAGGTAGTTAAGCTCATTTAGCATTGAAACAGACAATTTGAAATTGGAGAGTGAAGATCGTTTGCTCAACCAGTGTTTGAAAATAATCAGTTCACTGATGAAGTGAGTGCCACAAAAGGAAATACTAGATTCTCAATATGGTTATTTCAAAAACTAACAATCTGGCCAAGGATTGCTGGGATATCTCACAAATTTTCTTTGGTGAAGCAAACTCCCTATAAATAGCGGTAGATTTACTAAATCTGAAATTACCCACATAGAAGAATAGTCTGTGCATATACAGAATATTTTGTATTTTAGCTTGAAAATTTATGAGGCTGAATTCTGTATTACCAAAGACAGGAGAACTCATTAAACACTCAGATTGCTTCTGTGTTGGTGGTGATTTCTGATGTGGGAAATTTAGACACTGAGTGGATATGATCACTGCAGATCATATTCAAATTTAGCAGTGATTTATCTCTGTTAGATGTAATCTATTTAAGTCTGATCGTAGTTGGTTGGTTTGGGAGATACATTAGAGTTGGTTGGTTTGGGAGATACTAGGAGATACATTCCTAAAATCTGTCAATTCAAAGGAACAAAAACAAAGAAAAGCATGACAATACAATCAATAAGAATAGAGCTGTATATTGAAAACGTCATACAGATATTAAGTGTCCATAAAGCTTAGAATGATCTAAAGAGAAGGCATCATTACAGTGTAGGAGGTTGATATCTGAGCTCATAGGATTGAAGTATTTTTAATTGAGTTTTAGCAAGGGATTAACCCCTTAGTACAGAAGACATAACCACTTAACTTGAGTTTATTTGTAGATCTTTCTATAGTTCTCTTTAAGTAAACCCCTTGGTATTAGCAACCAAACAAATAACTAGATTGTTTCGAAGTTGGAAATAGACAATTTTAAAAGATTATTTGTGCCGCTAGCAGATATTGCACATCTAAACTGTGATAGAAATCTGTATGGTTCCCATTAAAAATTATAATATGCTTTCTTATTATCTGTATAGAAAAAATGCATAACAATGCAATTTTCCCTGTTTTTAAGCAAAGTAATTTGCTTATATTTGAATCTGGGATTTCAAGGAAATTAAGGTGACCTTTGGTATATATATTCAAACGACATTCATGGATACAGCTTATGTATTTTGAAGACTGTGTACTCAAAAAGAAATGGAAAATATCTTCTTTAATCTTTTTGTCATCATTGTAAATATCTTAATATTTTGTTTTAGCCGGAAAGTGAAATTTCCACTACAGTAGAAGATTACAGTTCTGAGGTAAGACTGAAGTAACGCTTCCTTTCTAACTTCTCTTTTGATTTTTTCTTTTACATGTGTATTGAAATGCTGTACATTGTTTTCCAAAAACAGGAAGAAGGAAAGAGTACACATGATATTATATACAAAGGTGTTGCAGGTCATTGCTGGTATGCTTGATGTATTAAAAAGTATTAAAAATCATTGAAGCAAACGTAATAGTAGGGTGGGTACTGTTATCAATAATACTGTGGATTTATGAGCTGTTGTAACAGTGTCACCTTTATGGTTGCAGTAATTTTTTGTGATGCCATTGAACTGTGCATAATTCCTTCCCATTTACTATTAAAAATATTTAACAAGTTGATTATGTTTTAATGAGATCCAGATTGCTCAAAAAATGGCTGGTCACCACTGTGCTGTGGGTAGGTGGTGAATCCATGACTTTGCATCATTTGTTTGGGTTCTTTTGTTTGTTTTTCCTACACTTACTGAACTATTTTTGTCTCAACCCAGGATTTCTTTCTTTTATATTTCCAATTCTCTCCCCATCCTGCTGCTGGGGGAGAGTGAGTGAGTAGGTAGGGACCATAGCTACTGCACACCATGCAGTAGCTATCACACTATCTGTTCCAGTCACTCAAGAGGGAAGTAAGCAATATGAAAATTTGTTCTTGCCAAATAAAACAGTTTATTGTTTGTAAGAAGTAAACTGTGACGTATTCAACTCTGTGGCAAGAACATTTTTGCAAGAGGTAGCTGTTGAATGTCTGATAGTGGTAAAAATTGTTTTGCAGTTAATAAAAAAATAAAAATCATGGTACAAACAGTAGTTTTCTGTAGTTACTATACACTTTTTGTTGCATAGCACTTTTGCAAAATTGCCCAGAATCATAAGTCTGGCAACTAGTAAGAGAGATCAGATAATCAAGCATGCTTCCATTACTGAAGTAATTTGATTTAGGATACTTACTTTTCTTTCTCTGATTTAGCCTTTTCTAAGAGAAGATAATTTACAACAACTGTTTGTTCCATACTAGTATTATAAATACTTACCATAAACTCTAAGGGAATATGCACACAACCAGAGAATGTCCCAAGTTATCAAGTTATATGTAATCCAGCAAATGTGTCCCTGACCTGGCACACTATATGGTGTAAAAGTAGAATCATTGCCACAGCAGGCACACTGGACATACCCTGAAAACTGAGAGGATCTTTGTTTCTCCATCCCAACTTATAGGCTTTGTCTTCACTTACTCTTCCTCTCGGTCTGTTCTTCTGACCAAATCTTATATTTGCATTCTGTCCCTGAGCTTTTATGTTGTTTCTTACCTTTCCTGTAACAGCCTCTATTAATCTTTTTCCCTTTCCTTGCCCATCTCCTTTTTTCATTTCCTTGGTCTCTTTGCTTATTCCTGTAGGGTTCACAGCCCGTTCCTAGCCTTCCTTTCCCTTCCTTAAATCATTCCCAAGCCCAAACTCTTTGTCTAGACTTTCCAACTTCATCTAAACATTATTTTTCCTTCTTTTTAAGTATTTTTTTCCTCTCTTGAAGAGCTCTTCTCCTTTATTTCTTCCTAAGTCCAATTAATGTTTAGCTCAAATCATCCTAGGTGAATGCAATAGTTCTTTTCAGCCTGTCATCAAATTGCAGTTACAATTTATCCCATAGATTTTGTCTCAGAGTTTTTAATTTGAGTCTTTTTACTGTACCTCTCTTCCCCAATTAGACTCTTTCTCTCCTGCATCTTCATCCTGCCTTTGTTTATAAGTACTCTCACTTTCTTCTGGTGTGTCAGGAGAAGGCACTTGGGAGTACACTGAAAATATTCCTTCACATTTATTGTTGGTTACTTTCAGATATAGACTAGTAAACCAAATGAACCTTGGTCCAATCAGTTGTGATCATTTTAATGGAATGTTTGATGTGGTGCAAATAAAATAAAAAATCCAAATCAGGCACCTCTGGGTTGAAGATTCCAGTCCAGCTGCTTGACAGCGCTATAAATAGAAAAAAGAAAAAATAAATAGAAGAGGGATAGGTTCAAAGGGTTGAAGCAAACAGGAGGAAAAATTCAGGTTAAAGATTTAGTATTTGTCTTAGAGAAAATATGCATTATTTTGACCAGTGAATTAGGAAAAGGAAAGAACATAATGAATCTGAGTTTAAGTATGGTAAGATGATAGTGCAGCATGTGCACAGAGTTTGCTACTGAAATTGAAACAAAGACTTTTGAACTACTGTGACCTTACTGCAACTATTTAGAATATATGCATCGCTACATTATGTAATTGTTGCTAAATGGGATATGTTTGAAGAGTGAACCTTTGAAAACAGTTGACAATGGCATTGTGATGTCATATATCTTTACACTCTCTGTCTTTTTTGTAAGCCTCCTTTTAATTACTGAAAGGACCCGACCTCTTTTTGGAATTCTGTGAATCCATGCATTTGTACAAATACAGGCCCTGTTCATCCATCTTTTTCTTCATTTTTCAGAACATCTGTATTCTCTTTAGTGGCTTTTGTCAGAAGTTAAACTGAAGTAGAAGCTCACAGTGAAATAGGTCATAAATCATTCGCTTTGTTATAATTGTTAAAATAAGCCGTATGTTTTTAATTATTCAGTCCTTTCTCTTGGGGATTTGGATGAAATTCAGAGATAAGCACATCCCTCTTTGAGAGACTTACCAGACACATGGTTATAAGTAGTTTTCTAAAAAAAAATTAAGAAAAATTAAACAAAGTTGAAAGAACTAGTGAATGTTTCTATCAGAATTCTTGTCTTACGGGATTTTTTTTTTAATGTAGTCTCATCTCAAATTTTCTCTGACACCTCTCTAAATACCTTCACTGTTAGAGGTGGTACTCTTATATATTACCGCTTTATATGACCAGCTTCATTTCTGAAACAAATTATTCATTTTGAGCAAGAATTAGACCTACTTGAATAGTTTTAAGTTAAATGATGGCGATGATTATGTACATATGGTTATGATCTAACCTCTGAACTAAGGGAAATGAGGCTTTTCCAACAGCTAGTTGTTTGGGATTTTTTTATAATTGTGTAAGGTAAAATTGTTTCCATATATTTCCTATATTCCTTGATTTTTATGGTATTGATGTAGTCTGCCTGGACTTTTTTTTCTCTGTGTCCCTTCCCAATTTGCAAACTGTACCTCTAAAAACATTGATATGAAAACTTACAAAGTTATTTTTTTCCCTTTCCCTTTCTTGATCCTTATTCCTTTTGCTTTTCATTGTAAACAGTAATGAATTTCTATATGTTACCCTTTATCTATAGTTATTGCACAAAGAAGTCTTCTGTTTTAATACTGTATAGAAAAATATATTAAGCCATAATATTTTTGAAGGCTGTTAATTGTTACTTGTAAAAAGTTATTAACCTTATTTACGTTCTATGATTGTAATTATTTTTATGAGAAACTGAAAATGGTTTTCATTTACGGAGTTTAAAAAAATAACAAAATTATATTCACAAGTTGTCATAATTGCTAGTTTTAGCTGCATTCCATACAGTCAATTGTGATGAAACTAAAAAATTTATGAAAATCCTAAGAACACAGTCAGGAGGTCGAAGTATTAATTCTTTTAAATTAATTAATGTACGAAATGCACAAGAAAAGCAAAAACTTCATGAGGTAAAATGTTAATCTATTCCAGATACTTCTGTGTGTTTCTACTACTAAATCAAAGAACATTTTAAAGTAGAATTCTGCTTGCCAGTCTATAATAGGCTAAATTATTTTCATGCATTAAGATATTTTTACATTTTGCAATGAGCAGTCAATAAGTATTGATTTACACAAAGCCTGAGTTTGCAGTATATAAAGAGAATGCTTTCTAGAATGGACATCATTTTTAGTGTTAATAATATATTGTGTATAACTACTCAATATTTTTGAGATACACTTTCAGGTATTCTAAGTTCTAAGGAACATTAGCAGGGGAGTATTGAATCTGTATTGAAGTGCAATGATTTCATAAATTTAATCCTGACCTCTTGTGGCAATTGTCATAAATTGCTGCCTTACTTAGTGGTGGAAGTTTTTTTTTCCTTGTATTTTTCTGAAGAAGCTGGGGTTCCCTTGCCTAAGCTATATGTATTTACTGATGCAGTATAATTTATATTTTTTCTTTTAGACTAGGGTAGACTACAAATTGTATTTTATATGTTTTATATTAGTAAATACTATGGTTGTGAATTAGTTTGAAAATGCAGGGAGGGAAAGAAAACTTGGAGTTAAAATGTCATTTGGGGGACTTCTGTAACCCATGTGCCTGTGTTCACCCAAGCAGTTGTTCCTGAGTAGCTAATGTGTTGTAAAACTGCATTTTTTCCTTGCTTTGTGGTTTATTTTTTTATGCAGTTATAATCAAAGCACATTATTCCTTGCTTCCATTACCTTCATTTCTCTTATGTGGTTTGATTTCTTCTTCAAACACTTAATTGTATGCTGGGAGTATGTAACTAAGAACATCGTAAGATGTTCAGGTATGAGGAAATTTCAGAGTTAAAGGTGCATTGCAAAGCTTTAAAAGAAGAAATTAAAAGACTCTGCAGAAGAACTCTGTACAGGTAAACCACGGGACCCAAGAGAGAATGCCTGAGCCCAGTATGCCTTGTGCAGACATCTGTTAACACTGAAGTTAATATCTGGACTATACTTCCTATATGATAGAGGAGTGAAAAAATCATTGTGAAATGTGATATTTTGAAGCTAATATCCAGCTGTAGCCCTCTGCCTGCTCTGACAGGGCATGGTTCCCGTCCAGCCTGCAGCTGCCAGGCTGCTCGCAGGGCTCCCACACAGGCAGCACTCACACTGGTGGTTTGAGACCTTTTTGTGTAGTCTTTCTGTTGTTTTAACTTGCCCTTTAAAAGAAGGCATAAGACATTTGAAAGGAAAAGGTACGGGGTGAGAAACAAAGTGGACTGAGGTACTACTGTGGTTCACGTCTGTTACAGCTAGCAGCTACGCTTCTGTGACATGAAGCAGCATTTCCAAAGTTCTAGGCAGTTGTTTTGTATATGCCAAAATCCTGTGAGATTTTGAAAGAAAGGAAGATCTTTCTGTAGAAATCTCAGCTGCTAAGATGTCTGGAACATGTAATGAAGGCTTTTATGTCTGCCTAGCAGCTCTTGTTATAAAGTGTTTCACAGTCACTGGTTGTTCCACACTGAAATGATTTGTGGGAAGAGAAGTACATCCACTTCTCTGTGTGGTAGTTTAGGAGAATCACACACTACATCTTTATCAATTAAGTCTAAATTAAATAACTGTTAAAAAGAAGGAAAAGAAATATTAATCTGGGCCAAGAGCCAGAATCCAAATAAAGATAATTAGTGCCAGGCACTGTTTAGACACTTGTATTTCTGAATGAAGAGCAAACATCTGGCAAAACACAAATGATGTGTACTGCCTCCATGAGTTGTCTGCACTGATGTTTGCTGAAATCTTATTTATTCCCTCTAAAATAAGGTAGTAATAATCTCGTTGTGGAATCTTCTTTTTCATCGAGGAAGTCAGGGATTGAAAGTGGCTGTGTGTCAGCTCTGCAAATTCAAACCTAATACAGGATTATTCTTGCTCCTAATGCAAATTTGATGACTGCATTGATCCCATTTATAGCAGTATGCTTCCATGTCAGGTAAATTATTGATTTGCTCAGACATGATGGTCCTTTCAAAATAAGCCCTAATCTTAACTGTGGCAGATATCTGAGCTATATAGCCCCTTTTTTTGATGTGTACACAGTATTCATATGTGAAATGGTATGATACCTTTCCATTCTTACTGCTATTATTTTTGTTTCTTGGTCTAATGCATTAGTGAGCTCTGAGGAGAAGTACAGCTTCTCTTGCTTTTTTGTTTTAAGACGTTGGTCTGCAGTTTTAAAAACCTGCCTGTCTGTCTGACAGTTTATCGTGAATACAACAGGCTAATCCTTTTATCTTGGATTAGGGTTTTTAATCATTATTTTTTTGATACATAACTACTACTTTGACTTGTGCTTACCTTTTGGAAATATATCAGTATTGGTTTGTATGCTCTGTAGGATCAGAATTCTCATGGAAGCTTGATATGAGTTGCAGCGTTAGTTGAGTGAAAGGATTTTTCAAAAGTCTTGAGTTGAATATACAATTTCTGCTCCTTTTCATTCTTAAGAAATTCCTTCAGGCTGTGAATGTCAGTTTTTAATACTGACTTTTATCTCTTGTAGAGACATAGGTGCCTTTTAGGAGAATACTAGACCTTAGGGTAAAAAACATATATTTTTGAAAACAACTATGTTTTGTAATATTTAGTGATATTAAATGTGTAATTTGAAATGCTGTATTACTACAGATAAAGCTTTGCATTGACCTTTAGATCTGAATTCCTTTGTTTTCTCTGTATGTTTACATGTATTTTGGTTTTAGACAGCAGTATCTGGTTTCGTAATTTTGCAAGGGGGGTTACCTTTTGCAAGGGGGGTTACCTGTTACTTGTGCTAAATTCAATTCCAAAATCTTCCCAAAAGGTATTTTGTATTTCCAAAGAAATAAATTATTGTAGCATAAGATTTCATATGGATCTGCAGGAATCATCATATAAGGTTCAAACAAATTGAAAATAGAAATCAAGCTTTATTTCAAATAATAATGTATTTAGGAATTGTCTTTATACAGGTAAATGGTTGCAGTTTTGTGACAAGAACAGCTATACACACAGACTTGATCAGGGTACAGTACTGCAAATTGAATTGTAATACTAATAAAGAATACTAAAAACCTCAAACAGTTCATTTTGAATAAAAACTGTTGTTGACTAATACTTTATTATTTTGCATGCTGTGCTCTGTATCTGCATTGCTTGTTAATGAATATTGTTTATCTTTAAACTTGAAATGCAAAATGTTTTACTACTTGTATTAAGGTTAATATTATAAAGCAGTACTTGCAGAATGCTTCATGCTTTTGAGATGTGAATTATACTAACAAAGGAGGTTACCATGGCAATAAGATCTTCAGTGCTGTATTATATGTTAATGTTCTAAGGTGCCATTTGATACAGAATTTGATATTTCAGTTTACTTATCTTGATAAAGCATAAAAAAATGGCATGTTAAGGAGCTTGGATTAATTTAGGAAGAAGAATTTGGAGTTGGAGAGATTTGTTCAGAGCATGGAATGCAACACTCTCTGATGCAACTAGAGGTGATGGAGAATGAATTGGCTGGGAAACAACAAGAGATTGAAGATCTAAACAGAGAGCTAGAAGAAATGAGGGCAGCATATGGTACAGAAGGATTGCAACAGGTATAAATACCTTATGTTGCTTTCTACTTGCTACTCGGTTATGCATAAAATTGCTGAGTGTCACCTGAAAGAGTTCACTCTTAAGGGCAGATATTCAGAATGCAGTCAGTGTGTGATATAGAATAATATGTAATTTATTTTAATCACATACCATATGTTCTGTTGTTTGAGTGGCATTGTCATTGTTTGTCCCTTTTCTCCATATTTTGTGACTGAAATTTCAGTGTTCTTTGCAGTGACTTTCTTTGAATCAGGAATGTAAATACGATTTTCTTGAAGAAAAGTCCTAATTCTTCCTTTACTGTGCAAAGATTTCAATTATTTTGAACCATCTTATTTGACAAAGATAAAAAAAAATAAAAAATTACATTATATTTCTTGAGGAATGATATTACTGAGTTGGTCTTGAAACTAAAAAGGTGTTTGTTTGTTGGAATTCACAGTCCGAAATTACAAGGCCACTGTGTCAAGATGTTCAGGGAAGCATTTCTCTAGTTAGAAATACCATTGGCATAGGACATTAGATTTTAAAGTGAAGAATGTAAAATAATTTTTCTTCCAGTTTAAGCAAGCAGTACATTCTTAAAAGTCAGTGCTGTGTCATGCTTCATGTCTTAAGTCTCTCCTTTAATTTGCATTCAGGTCATCATGGTCTGCCTGTCTTTGCTTTGTGAAGTACTACAGAACACAAAAGTTGTTTTAAAATTGAATCATTTTTGCCTTCATTATTATTGTGCAGTAATAATTTTTTTGCTATTTCCATTTGTATTTTATCTGTGAAAATGGATGTCATGTTTTCCACCACACTGAAGTGATCTTTGAGTGGTTCCCTTGCAGGTGTATCATTGCTGGTATATCATTGCTTGGTCAGTTGGTGAATCTCTGGTGTTGCCCTTTAAGTCAGACTTAGCTTCTAATTACTGTGTCTTGTATCCATTGTGCTAAGCATAACAGTCATCATTACAGCATAGTAAATAACATAACATAATCTTAGTTTCAAACAATCATTTTAGTAGCAAAACTACTGTTAGTTTTGCATGAGAAGGTTTAAAGTGAAGATATTTGTGTTTTTAAATGACTTTGAAGTTAAAAATCTGTTAAAACAGGTTGCAGTGCAATAATATTTAAAATTGTTTTCAGCTACAGCATATTCTTTATGATAGTGGTACAGTGTGTAATACCCCATCTGAGAAATGCATACAGTGTATGTTTCAGAGGAAGCAAAGAATTTTTAAAAGGAGCAGCTGCAAAAGACACATTGTGTGCATTATCTCTCCCTGACTGTTAAACAGTTGAATACAAGTTGAAAAGGAGCATATAACAGTGGGTGGATATGAACAGATAAATTTACTATTAAGTTTCATTGAACAGATGTAAAGGGAAAGATATGACGCAGTTAAGTATCTGATCTATTCCTAAATTTCCTTTATTATATCAAGCATCTAGTATTTCCACTACATCTGTGACTTTAAATCAGGAATTCTCCACAGAGTTTTGAAAAGAACTTTCAAAGATTTTCCTTGAATTTTCATAGTTCATCACATTTAAGGGCCTCTTGGTTTGTATGTCCCACTGAAAAATGTCTCAATCCTCTAAATCAGCAAGCTTTTTCTGGAAGTATTATAATTTCGCTTCAAGGATTGGCATATGACCTGGAGAAACTTCTTTTTGAGAGCATAGTGTAAACAAAATAGTTGGAAAGGCAAATCGATGCTTTTAAGAAATTTTCAAAATGTAGAGATGAAGCATGTACTAGCCTTGACTGAGTTCAAATTGACAAAATGACTTTAAAGTGAATAATATATCTATTTATGTATTTGAATGCAGTCTCAGTTGTTATTGGAGAATTTCTGACTACCTGGATTTTATGTTACCAAACAAGCAACCTTGCAAAGGAATTTTTTTCTGTACTTTCATCATTTCTTCATCATTACAAATTACAAAGAATCTTTTAGATATGCATCAGATGTGCAACTTAAGTTAATTTTCTCATCTAGTTATATAACTAAATTCTGGAATATAAGATATTGAACAGCCTCTATTTTTTGCCTTTAATACAATGAACGCAATTTATTGCACTTTTAGTGAGGTGGCATAACTTGCATATATTGTGGGAAAAGTATGTGGACATGAATAGTTGGACAAAATTGCTGATACTTTATAATTAAATACCTGGACTTGCTTTATATTGGTTTGTTTAAACAGCCATACTTAAAAGCTAATTCTAAATTTAACTTCTCAAAAGCTCACATTTTGTCTTTTGATGAGTATATTTATGGAGACCTTGTACACTGTTGAATGAGAAACAAAAAAAAATTCTAAAATACTATATAAAAGTTTGTGAAAACAAACTATATATACTATATAAGAGTTTGTGAAAACATAAATTCCCTGGTATGTCTATGTGAGATCTTTTTAATAGAGTGCTTAGGGAACACGTATTCTCATTGAACTAGAATAAGTTAGTATTTTTTCTGCCTATGGCTTTGATGTGTGTTGCTAGTTTAAATTTAATCTTTTGTAGCTGCAAGAATTTGAAGCTGCTATCAAAAAAAGAGATGATATCATCACTCAGCTCACTACTAATCTACAGCAGGCACGGAAAGAAAAGGATGAAACTATGAGGGAGTTTTTAGAGCTAACAGAACAGAGCCAAAAACTGCAAATGCAGTTTCAGCATGTAAGTTACAGCACAAACAATGTTTGAAGATACATTAATAGCTGATTTCTGCACAAGCAGTTTTGTGATATTGTGTTTTTGGAGACTTGATTCCTTGGTATAGATTTGCAGCTGAACTGTCCTACAGTCATCATTATAGAAGCTATAAAATAATAGAGATTAGTCTGTTTTCTCTCCTACTCTGTAGTAATAAGTACTGGATGATGACAGTTATCTTAAGAAGAAAAAAACCTCATGTAATTACTGTTCTTAAAGCTTTGGGCTGAAATCCAACCTGTTACCTTTCCAATCAATACAGCCAGCCATTAGCTTTTGTCGGTTGCTGTTTAATGCTCCCACCCTATATTTTTGGATAATATCTGCCTCTTTAGGTGTTCATTAGTTTTAATTACCTAATTAATTAATTCTGTTAATAAATTAAAGTTGGATTTGGGAAACAGTAATTGCAACTAGTTCATCTTACCATTTGAGATTTTTCACAAGACACTGCTGTCCTATGCTAGTTCACTATAAAATAATTTAATATTAAATAATTCATTGACTGTAATAATATTTCAGTTCCTTCTAAGAGTTCTAAATTTTTATGATTATATTCATGTTTATGAGTGAAGTAAGAAAGTGAAAATCGTAGCTGTGTCTGTAGTGCAAACTGTTTCTTATAATCTTGATTTATTAATTAATTTATTTAATATATACAAGTTACAGGCAAGTGAAGCCCTAAGGAACACCAGCCACAGTTGCACAGCTGCTGATTTATTGCAAGCCAAGCAACAGATACTTTCACATCAGCAACAGCTAGAAGATCAAGAATGTCTACTGAAAAATTACCAAAAGAAAAATGAAGAATTTGAAGTTCAGATAACACATCTTCAAGGCAAGATCAAAGCATATGAAATGGTATGTTTCTTATCAGAAACGTATTTTTGCTATTCTGTTTTCATGATTTTCTAGTCCTATTGATTTTTTTTTGGCCCTTTAAAAGGGCCAAAACACAGATGATATATAATGCATACAGAGATTTAAATCTTAAAGACCACATCTGTTAATTGCATGTTATTTGCTTTGAATTTTCAGCTGAAATGCTTATGACAATATTATGTATTATGTTTTTTAAAAGCTGATAAAAATTTACAAGAATCATTGAAACTATGCAGAACATGAGAATGCCTTTATTAAGTGATGTTTTGTTAGAAAAAAATAATTAAAAATAAGTTGCCTAAACAATCTTCTGGCACGAGGAATGAATTTCTCATATACATTTAATATTGTCTGTAATTGAAAGCTTAGGAGTAGCTAAAAAAACTTAAATGCCAGTAAAAGTGAGAAAAAGCAAAGCTTTCAGGAAACTACAAAATAGCACAAACTGGAAAAAAATTGAAATTATTGTTTTATATGTTTGTTTTTGCTCTTTTTCTGTTGCACATGAAGAGAAAAAGTTACATATCCCAAATGTACAGAAATCCTTCCGGAGAAGGCAACAAATAATTAATTGAGTTTTTATACATTATCTCTAGTCAATGATACTATCAAGAAGGATGTTTCAATATGTTTCAGTAGCTAAGTGTATAAATGTTCCAGTGTGTTCAGAAAATGAACTAGAATTGTTTTTCTCATTGTTTCATTCTTAAGGAAAAGCAAAGAAACGAGGAAGAAGATATGAGTAAACTACAAGAGAAAGAGACATTAGTTGAAGAGTTGGAAGCAAAACTTAAAGAAGAAGAAAAAAAATCATTTCAGCTTGAAGAAAAATTATCAGATGTCAGTAAATTGCATGAAGAATTAAAAGAACAGATTTCACTAAAGAACCTGGAGATAAGTAACATGAGAATTGAACTTACCACCTACAAACAGAAAGAAAGACAATGTTCTGATGAAATAAAACAATTAATGGGAACTGTGGAAGAACTACAGAAACGATGTTATAAAGACAGCCAGTCTGAAGCTGACATTGTGCAAAGAATGGAATTAGAAACACAAAGGAGACTGGCACAACTTCAGGCTGAATTAGATGAAATGCATGGCCAGCAGATTGTACAAATGAAGCAAGAATTAATTAAGCAGCATGCGATGGAAGTTGAACAACGTCTTGCACAACAAAAAGTAGAAATGGAGAAAACTTCAAATCTATGTTTGAGTGATAATGTTAATAAAGATCAAATGCATTTAATGAATATTAAAATTAATGAACTGAATGTGAAATTACAAGATGCTGATAATGAAAGGGAAAAAATAAAGCAAGAATTGTCTCAACAGATGGAAGTCATTTCAGCAGAGAAGTCTCTTCAGCAAACTAAAATTGAAGATCTTTTCCAAGAACTGAATTTTTCAAGGGAGCAGGTTCAAAGAGCCAAACAAACTATAGCGGACATGGAATGTAGGTTGAATGAAGCTGAAAAATATCAGTTTGTGATCGAAGATCTAAAAACTCAGCTGGCTTCTGCTTCAGAATTTAGGAAGGAATTGGAACTAAAACATGAGGCAGAAGTCACAAATTATAAAATAAAACTTGAAATGCTAGAAAGAGAGAAGGATGCAGTTTTGGACAGGATGGCAGAATCTCAAGAAGCAGAATTAGAGAGGCTGAGGACAAAGCTTTTGTTTAGTCATGAAGAGGAGCTTTCCAGACTTAAAGAAGACTTACAAAGAGAGCACATGTTGAACATGGAAAGCCTTAAAGACAACTTGAATATGCACCATAAGCAGCAGTTGGATGGAGTAAAAAAAGAAATGAATCAAAAGATTGAAGCCATGCAGCTTGAAAAGGACAACTTAATCACAAAGCAAAACCAGTTGATATTAGAGATTTCTAAGCTCAAAGATTTACAGCAGTCTATTGTAAATTCTAAATCTGAAGAAATGTCACTTCAGATTCATGAACTACAGAAAGAAATTGAAGTACTTAGGCAAGAAGAGAAGGAAAAAGGTACTCTTGAACAAGAAATTCAAGAGCTACAGCTTAAAACTGAATTGATGCAGAAACAAATGAGGGAGACAGAAGATAGCCTTCAAAACAAATGCAGCGAACTTGAAACACGGAATAATCTTCTTCAAGGGGAAAACAAAACCCTTGAAGAGAAATTAAAAAGCATGTTGGTAATCTCTGAAGAAAACGTCATTTTGAATGACAGTGTGAGTTCTAAGTCAGAAAATGTGGATGTGCAAAAAAGAATAGAAAACCTAATTACTGAAAATGAGCAACTTAAAAAACAAAATAGTCAAATCCAAGAGGATGCTGAAAGGCAGAAAAGCGCATTTTTGTCTTCTAAGAAAGAACTTGAAGCTAATTACAAAGGGTTGCAAAAAGAATGTGAAAGTCTTCTGAAGGCCAAGAACTCGATAGAAGAGAGCATGAGTAAGCTGGAAGCCGAATATGAAATCAAACTTAAGGCTTTGATTGAAGAACTTCACCGTCTGCAAAGCAATAGAACAGTTTCATTTAAAAGTAGAACCTCCAGTTTTGAAGAGAGTAATGAAAGCAAGGTGTCTAGGGCAGACACACTTGAAGCTGGAGAAGTTGTTGAGAAAGATGCAACAGAACTTATGGAAAAGCTTGAAGTTACCCAGCGTGAGAAACTGGAATTATCCCTGAGACTTTCTGATCTTTCCGAACAGTTAAAGTCAAAGCATAGTGAAGTTTGTCATTTAAGTGAAAAAGTTAAATCCTTAAAAGATGAGAAAGAGAAAGTTCTAGCAAAATGTAAAGAACTAGAATTTATAATTAGCCATGGTAAGACAGAAAATATTAGTAGTACTGAACCTAAGACAAAATGCTTTAAAGGAAAAGCTCTAGAGACTGCTATTCCAGCATATGAAAGTAGAAATAAAGCATCTGCTCCAAGCAATGAAGTTGGTAAAGGAATAAATGTAAGAGAAAGTCTGGGCTCAGGTAAAGCCGTCAGTCATCAGGTAACAAAGGTACAGGAAGTTCAGCAGATGTCGAAACCAGAACAGCCAACTTTTGTAGAACATTTGCATGAGGTGACGGATGAGACGTCATTAATAGCCATTATGCAGACTGAAAATAATCGTCTTCAGCAGCAAGTGAATACATTAAAATCAGAACAGGTATGTTACATAAAACTGTAGAGAGGGAATCATTTACCTGTGATATCTTCTAGGAGCTTGCCCTTGGAAACTTGTATCATATTTTTCCTTTTAACTGCTTTAAAATGCATGTGCAAGGTGATGATTATGTGCCAGAGTGGCTAATAGTTTTAAGTTACTGTATGAATGACTGGACCTATAAACTGAAGTCAGCACATAGAAAGATGCTGCTTTTCAGTGAAAGAAATACTTTTCAATTACATTCAATTAAATCAACAACAACAAAACAATAGGGAGGAGAAGATCACTTCATCTTTTGATGTAGTGTGGAATTACTGGTGTTGAAAGCTTACTCAAAACGCCTTTTTTTCATTTGTGATTAGCTTTTCAGCTCTTGAAGTACTCCAGTAAACAATACATAGAGTGAAACTCTCAACTTCTTCAGTTATCTTTAATTAGACTTGTCAAATAATAATATTCCTCTATCAAATTTCCTGTGTATATGTGGTTATCACTTCCTATGTAATCTGTCCAGTTCTGAGTGTGAAGGGAAATACAGATTTTTGAAGGACGTGAGAAGATGGTTTTAACTGAAATTTATCTTTCAGTTAAGCCAAAATTGTCTGTTTCTCAAATGAGATTTCAAAAAACATAAAGGCCAGGCCTTCCCTGTGATACCAGCTTTTAGTCTGCAAGCACAGGTAGTCTTACTGGAACAGTTTAAGTTATTTGGGAATCCATTTTACCCAAGGTATTTAACATCACCTGTATCCATTGTAGCAGGAGCTAGTTTTCAGCCACTCCAGTCTGTGGAATAGAATAACGTAACTTGGAAAATACATCTAAAGAGCATCTGGTCCAAAGCAGCGCTGGCTTTGTTCAGTTATTTTTTTAAACTATTGTGTGTTTGTTACATTTGTCCATATCCACAGATAGTCTAGGGTAACATAGCAGACTGATTGGGTTGATGTGTATACTATTTAAGATTCTTCTTCTTTGTGTCACTGTAATTTCATTGGAAATTGGTTTGGCACTTAACCATGGCACCTGCAAGTAAGGTTCCATACAAAACAAAAGTAGTTTTCAAATGTAATTTCCTGTAGCGATTCCATGGAAAACAGGCTGTGTTCGAGCAATCTCAGGCATACAAATTCTCAACCATAGAGTAACTGTGAGGAAGTAGTTTGTGTTCTCAGTATGAAATGCAGCATGTAAAGATCACTATTGCTTGCAGCTCTCCTGCCCAAGACAGGAACTGAAGCATTTAGTGTTTTGTTATTTATTTTGTCTTCTTCTTATTGTAATTATTTTATTATTATAAGTTGAAAAAGTGTCTTAACTTCTTCATGATAGTTTAAGTTTTCAAAATGCACATATTTAAATTATTTAATATATAAAATATATGCAGCCTTTCATTCAACATATTAAGTATTATTTTCAGAAATTTTCTGAGATGGGCAGTCACATTTCCTCTTCTGTTTTTTCATTCTTTGTAAAATGTGTTTGTTTGTTTGTTTTTCCAAAGGCTGATCTGCAGTTACAGATGGAAGCACAGCGCATTTGCCTTTCCTTGGTTTATTCCGCTCATGTAGACCAGGTCCGTGAGCACCTGAGAGCAGAAAAAGAGAGTGAACTTCTCAGTCTTAAAGAAGAGCTTATACACAGCCACTTACAAGAGATGAATGATCTTAAAAAAGATCATCAAATAGAGCTCCGGACCATGAAAATACAGCAAGCAGGTAACCTGAGAAAATTAAAAGACTGTAGCTCTTGATAGAAGATACAGATAGTGTCTTTAAAACAAAATAAGCACTGGAAGGTGAACATGACTGTTTAATAAATTATTTTCAAAGAACATTTTACAGTGTTGTTTTGTCATATTTCCCCGTTATAAATGGTCTATGACTGAGGATATTTTAAAAAAGAATTAAAACAAATATTTAAAAAATGGGAATGTTAAGTATCACAGCTCATTTTTTCTATTTGTATTAGATCAATTAATTGCAAGGAACGATGTAATATATTCATATTTCCATTTTTATTATTTACCATAATATTAAACAAATGTGTCATCAAAACATTTTTAAGCTTGTTTCATTCACTGGTTTTTAAATTTGAGTTAGCTTCCTGCCCTATTAAGTAAGGTTTTTTTGTACTACTTTCAGGAACACTGTTCTTTGCCTTTTTGCCTCCTTGAGATTCTATGTTATCACATTTGTTTTCTGCCACTGTACTTGCTGTCCATACACTTGCCTATGTGTAATTTTTTTACATAATAAGTTTTTTGCTCTCTTATATGTTTTAGTAATGTTTGATATTTCTAGAGTTCATTGACACATGAAGCCATTTGAAAAATTGTGAGCATCAAGTGTTTAAAATAATAATACCAATAATTTTTATTCTTAGGTGATGAAGTCTCATCTTCTCAGAGACTTATAGAAAAGCTGAACGAAGCTATAACTGAGGAATGTTCTAGCCTAACACAGGTAAGACTTAACTAAAAGCTGTTTTTAGTCTAACACTTAAAAATGAAGAATTGTGTACAGTGAGTCATCGTGTTTTTCTGCATCATCTTTAACCTGCTCTAGCTGACACTACTTTGTGCATCATCTTTAACAGGTTTTCTTTGCAGCTTTTCTTTTTGACTTGATCTCTAGCTACAAACTGATGTTCTAGAATAATGTTACCAAGTTTTTTGCATTTTTTCCTAAACTGTTTCATGTCCTTCCACAGCAAATTCTTCTGTCTTATACTTAGTCTCAATCTTCAGTGCAGTGTTTTTCAGTAACTAAATGTTGTGATCAAGAGTTGAAGATTCTTTTTAGTTTTTGCTCTAGTACCAGCTACCAAGAGCACTAATTTTCCATGTTTTTGATACATTAATAAACACTTCTTCACTTTTTTCTGTCTTTCATTTGTTGTGCAGATTTTGTGTGATAGTTGGAATGAAAAATCTTCAACTGTGATAGAAGCTGGTGATAAAGAACAGGATATTTTCCATAGACATGCTGCTGAGAAGGAAATACTTGATGTGGAATTAACAAGACACAGAGGTCAAACTCAGGGTAATGGCATTGTACTGTCATACTGGTTAAACAAACATTGATTTCAAGTATTTCAGCCTAGCAGTTATGCCAATTCATCTAAATTGGCATCTGAATAGCTGTTAATAGGTGCCTAAATAGCTGCTTTTTTTCCTCACTGCTCTGAACAGCTATTTTTATGACTATTTTCTTGTGCTGTTTTCTTATAGTGAAAATTGATGAAAAAAAAAGATTATATTTTTCTTCTCCTTCTGTAGAAGCTAGCAGTTCTACAAAAATAATCCTATATACCAATGCTATATAAAAGTACATTCTAAAACTTGGAGGTGCCCCATTTGTTTCCGTGTATTGTCGATACTGATTAACTCTTCAGTGGAGAACTTGTAAACAATACATTGCATTGAAGTTTATGATAAAATGTTCATTAAATTTTAATTCCCTGATCATTGTTTAATTCAGCTATGGAAGAACATATGGAAGCACTCCTGCATAAAATACTGGGGGAGTACAGTAGGCTAAGAGCACTTCAAACACAGTTGATGAAGGACTGTAAACAGGTAAACTTTTTATAGTATTGCAGCGTATAGGCCTTTAATTTGTGTTTGTTAGATTAATCCCTCCTGTATGAGTGAAAGAATGTATTTGAAGTCATGTTTATGCATCCTGGTTGAATGGCATAGCAATGCTACGGTGAGATAAAGTGGAGAAGGCTGCTGCCTGTGTCACAGAATCATAGAATGGCCCGAGCCATCTTTAGAGTTTATCTCTTCCAGCCCCTGTACAAATCTGGGTCAGCTTAACCAGGCTTCCTAAGACCGTATCCTATTGAGTTTTGAGTATCTCCAAGGATGGAAACTACACATTTCCAATGGGCAATCTTTTCCTCTTCAGGCTACCCAGCTCTCTTGGAGCTTCATTATAAAACAATTACTCCAAGCTCCTCAGTTCCTTTAAGGCCCTCTGCTGGACTCAGTTTCTCTTGTGCTGGAGAGCACAGAAATGGACCCTGGGTAGGGAGGAAGTATCAGTTCCCTCTTCTTCATGGCAATGCTCTTATGCAGCCCAAGAGGCTGCTGGACTTTTACCTTATTGGAGTATTGCTGGCTTCTGTTTAACTTGCTGTTCACCAGGCACCCAAGTTCCTTTTTCATTCAGTCCCCTCCATGTACTGATGCAGGGAGGTTATTCCTCTCTAGGTGCAGACTTGGCATTTCCCTCTGTTGAACATCATGAGATTCCTTTCAGCCCATTTCTCTAGTAATCTAGTGTTATCAACCATTCCTTGCAATTTTGTGTAGACTTCAAAGCTGCTCAGGATGCACTCTGTCCCATCATTCAGTTCATAAATGAAAAGTTTGAACAGTATTGGTCCTAGTAGCAACCCATTAGATATATTTGTGACTGCCTTCTTCTAACTGGGCTTCAGGCAAGAACTTTTGAGTCCAGAACTTAATTCAGTTTTCAGTCTCTTACCATCCCCATTTCTGATCCATTTGTCTGTGGATGTTTTATGGAAGGCAGTGTAGAAAGGTTCATCTTGCATTTATCCTCAGAAACGTTTCCCAGACACCACTGCTTTTGAAAATAATTGAGAATGGCCTTACAGGGAAATGAAGCAGTGTTCACAGTACTCATTGGTGCATCCCATTAGGCCCCAAAAAATTGTTCATGTCCAATTTGTTTAAATGGTCCCTAACCTTGTCCCTTTCCACCAAAGGTAAGATTTTCTTGCTCCATGCTTTTACACTAAGTGTGAAAACTGTATCTTTGGACTGAAAACTATTAGGGTCTTCCTTTTCCTCGGAGAAGAAGTATGATATTTCTGGACACAGAAGAATTATAACATGACAGTTTATATCCCAGGATAAGAATTAGAGATTTGTAGTAGGCAGTTTGAACAGGCTGATCAGCTGGCTATAAATGAATACTTGATAATTCAAGCTGTAAAATGAAACATATTTGCTATGTCAAATACATTCTCTTGTGTATTGGCCACTGACCATTCTTATATGTCTATAAATACAAGGGTTTTTTTGTTTGTTTGTTTGTTTTGCATTATTGCTATGCAGATGACTGTCCTTTGTGTTGACTTGGTTATTTCTTAGGTCAAAGAACCATGGTTGTCATCTTCAGAACCTGAAAGAAGAAAGGAAGAGGAACCTAACTATCTGGAAACAAGAAAGGAATCTTTGCATGTTTCTTCACAGAGTCTAATGGGTAAAAAGATGCATATGCTATTTTAATGTATGCATATTCAAAGAGAGCAAAAGAACAGAGAATGACTAAACTATAACTGATTTTCAGTTTACAACAGCTTGAATCATCTAAGAGCTTTTTTGCAGATTTTACAGTATGATACTATATTTTCCTTAAATCTGTAAATTTTAATTTAGTTGCATGCTCTGAAGCAGTTTTAGTTTATTCTTGTTCAGTTTTCCACAGCCACAGTTTGTTACTCTTAAGGAATAACAGGAGGGGAAGATTTTATTCAATTTTTCAAAATGGAAGACTGTTATTTACTATGGAAAAAAGTAATATGATATCAGAATAAATTTTTAACTGGTGTAATTGTTCACTTCCATCACTGGTAATAGTATGGGATAGGAATGAATGTATACTATTACATTTTTTTTCTCTTTTCTCCATTAAAATAATCTGCATATAGATCCTAAGATTCACGAGCACTGTTGGAAGGAGATGGAGAATGTTAAAACACAACTTGAAGAAAAACACGCTCAAGACGTGGAGCGCCTCAGGTCGTATTTCCAACAACAGCTGAAAGAAAGTGAAGAGAGGTACACAGCAGAGATTGATCATTTACAGGATAAGCTTCGGAGTGATGAGGTATCCTCTGACTCCACAAGGTATAGTCAGTTCTTTAATGCTTACAACTTTTACTTCGTACAAGCAGAAATGTTCCACATAACCATTCATGTAAAGCTACATGTTTTACTTTGAAATTTGAGAAATTATAAATGCATCACTCACACTTTTTTCTTCTTTCAAGACATTGTTGATTGCTGTCAAGAAATTACGTAAACATTTTGAATAAGATAGTGCAACATTTAGAATTAAAAAAAAGTTCTAAAATATGTTGTATTATATTTTTCTAGTGAACAAAGGAAGATTTGTTAATTGGAATAATGTATAAGCATCACTTGGTGTATGTGAGCATTTTAGGTATAAGTTCAAAACAGTAGGCTGCTGAAAGCTTGGCTACCCTTGAAGCTTCAGGCAATGTACTTGGCATTATACTGTATTGTATGTACTCTAGCATACTTGCATGGAATCAATAGTTTTGGAGAATATATCTCTACAAAATTTGTAGCAGAATTGAGGTCAACTTAGCAGGTTGTGGCTTTCACCAAGTCATGGGCCATCAGATATGCTTATCAACCTCTTCCTGGCCTTGGCCAGTATGGCCATTCCAGCCTGAAAGAAGTAGAGTTCCTTGGGGGGAGTCCTGACAACTGCAGAGCCTGTTATTGATGATTCTTTCCCTGGAATCAGTGGGTATATTCAGGGAGTGGTGGGTGCTTTTGACTGTGGTCTGTTCAGTGTCCTCTCCTATTTGCTGCTTTTTTTCATTTGTTTCATTTGATGTACTTCAAATCTGTTCAGTATTTATGCATTTTTCATTTCACTTGCTGTACCTTTATTTGTGGGAGAGCTGTCACGGTTTGTTTGACAGCCAATGCCTGGCTGTAAAGGGAAAACAGACACAGTAGCAAAAAGAGATGTTACTTAGGAGGGAGGAAAACATGTTTTTCTATAAACTGTCTATTATTTGATACACTTACAATAGCACTCTTAAAATGGCTGAAGGACTACTGTGGTAAGATGAATCCTTAGAGGCTGAGAGCAATGAAGATAAAACTGCTTTCTAAACGGTTTTCCTTTGACTATTAAAACTCAAATAGCTGATTTACCCTTACTGTAAGAGTATCTTATAGTATCTTACTTCAGCTGTCTCTGTTTTTCTATCTATGAACAGTGTTCCTTTCATTCCTTAAAATATATTTCTGGTCTTCATTCATCAAATTTAACAAGAAAGCTAGTAATATTATGTTAGTTTTTGTAGCTAAAAATAGACAAAGATTATAAAATTAGCATTCTGGACTCCCATTTCAGAATTCTTTAAAGTGACTCAGATTTGAGCAAAAGAAAAGCTTTTTTGTAAAACCAAGTGTAGATAAAGACTGTAAGTCTCACAGACAAATAGCTACTTTCTATAAAGCTGTTCTCCACCCTTTCTCTTAGCAAGCAATTTATTTATTTGTGCTAGCAGATCACAAAGAGATTTTTCTAGTTGTCTGATACTGTATCTTACCCTTGTGGGGATGTATTTGTCTGAAGTCTTTTTCGGTATGATAGTGAAAATGAAACTGCAGTTATGAAAACTGGAACATGAAGGGTGTTTTTTTTATCTTTTTTTCTTTTTACTGATTTGCAGCACTGAATATATTTCAACATGTTGATATTTAAATATAAACTGAACCATATTGGATTTCTTACTGTTTTCATGTGTACACCATTTCTTACTGAGTCATAAGAGTGATTAATCAAATCCTAGCGATTCAAAAAAGGCACTGAAGTATTCACTTCAGTTTTTTAGTCACTGAGCACATGTTCTCAAGTAGCTATAAAACAGTTGTTTGGGTGGTATTGGCAAAATTGATGTTAAGAAGTTTTATATTGATGAAGCCTGATGTATGGAAGGCAGATGAATTATAAAGTAGAGTATATGAAATTAATGAAATGGGGAAAAGTATGTTATGAAGAAAATATTTGCACTTATTGGCACTAATGTGCATGCTTCATATGCATATTCATATAGGTGCGTATTTGAATGGAGGAAAAAATAATGTATATTGAAACGTATTGATATTTTAAACCCTGCCCTCTCTGCTTCTTTTTCCTTCTTAGTATCTCCCCGGAGTCACGAATGAAGATAAAAGAGTACTTCAGGAAAGTGAAGTGCACTGAAAATCCTCATCAGCAGAGAGCAGATGTAGCACTGGAGGTATCATATAATCCAGCTGACAACTAAAATCTATACTGTCAATATAATTTAGATGCTATGGGCTATCAGATAAAATTGAAATACTGACTATACTGTCAATATAATTTAGATGCTATGGGCTATCAGATAAAATTGAAATACTGACTAACATTTGATAGTATTAAAATAATTATGTCAGTACTATACTATAGAAAACAGGAAAGATAGAAATTTTGCAAAAAATAATTTTAAAAAGTTTATTTATTTATATAAATTATAAGCCATGAGTTTGCTTTATTGGTCCTGTCTTTTCCATTTTAATTTTTATTTTGTACTGATTCTCTGATACAAGATTTTTGGATTGGATTGCTTCTCATAAAAGTGGAAAAATATTAGTGTTCAAATTTTTATTTAGGAGTGTTTAAAATATTGAGACATTTTTTTTAAAGGCGACCCATGGAAAAAAATATATTTAAGTACTGTTTTAATACAGAATGCATAATTTAGAAGAAATTTTGAAAAAAAAATAGTTCCAAAGATTTTAGAAACCAAAGACAAATGGAAGAGATTCCATACATTCCTCCTCTAGTACTTCTTTAAACCTTGCCCATAAATGCTCCACTTTGAAAAATAGTGGCATTGTTTTCTACTGTGATCCTGTGGTTTCTCCCTTGCTTGCTCTCCATTTTGATAATTCAAATAGTGCTAGAAGATCAGTTGTTTCAAACTCAACGTTTAAAATAAATTTTGGTGTAGAAATGAGGAAAAGTCCTTTATCTGTTCTTTTATATTGTGGTAGAAAGTTCTGTTGAAATAAAGATGAGCCTGCTGAGGGGAAAATTATCTCTTAAAACATTTAAAGATCATGAAATAGAAGTGCAAATACATGATTTGAAATTGCATGTTTTTCTTACAGCTTGCTAATGAAATTGAAATGAGAAACGATCTGGATGTTGTTCAATTCCTAGAAAAACAGTACCAGGAAAGATTAGAAGAAGAAATAGCAAAGGTATTGCTTTTATTTTGTTACTTCAAAATACGCTATCTTGTCGCTATTATTTGTTGTTCCTGATAGTCCACACAATTGTAATATTATATACTAAAAATTTGATTAGAAGATTTGATTCCTTCTGATTCTGAAGGTGAAAGTCTTTTTAATAGGCTTCCTTGGTTGTGTGGGTGTTCTGGGATTTTTTGTTTGTTTCTTAGATTTTTTTGTTTGTTTGTTCTTTATTATGGGATTCACTCATTGTGTTCAAGGTGTCCAACAAACATACTTTTTGGTTCCATGCCTTTTCATTTGTACCCAACCAGTCCTTCAACTAATGCCTGGTTCCTACCATGTAATATCTGTTCCAATGCAGGTTGGTGTTTTCTTTTAAAACAGATGACGCACAACCATTTTCAGTACTTATTTAGAAAATCCAGAGACTTAGGGAGTGGGTTTCTTGTTAATTTAGGCTTAACAACTGGTCAGTTCAGAAGATATTTATACTTGACAGTTTCACACTGTGTTTTCTGATCATATTTAACAGTGCATTTTAGTGTATATTGTTAAATGCATAGTTTTTATCAGACCTGGTGACTTTCTTGCATTTTAGACTTTATAGATAAGAGAATATTAGATCATTGTTGATTTACTCAGTATTTGATTTCCAAAAACATTTTCACTTCTTTGTGGAACTATCCTTGCTTTTTATGCTTTTATGCCAGTGTGATGGCATAAAAACAGGTGAATTAAATTAATTAAAAATCAATAAAAAATAAGGGATGCTTCTTCAAAATGTTTGTGATCAAAGTTAAGAAAAATGTTATAGACAGCACCAAGTGATCACATTAATTTAAGCAATCCAAATTTCTGGAGTAAAAGTTTCATGTGTCTCATATGCTATGCTCATGTGATTGGAAAGGGGGGTTATTTGTATTAAATGGAGATGCTTAGCAATGAAAATTTACCAATCTGTTGTAAATGAAACTGAAACTTCATAGTACTTGTAGAAGTTTTCTTCTGGTCAAGTAAATACCTGTGCAGAGCTTCAGGCACGTGACAGTGCTGCCCAATATTAGTGTCAGTGAAATATTTATGGGTAATCCTTAGATATATAAAGGAAGCTTAGCATGGCTGCACTTCTCTAAGTCACCTGATAGATTCTAGACTATTTTATATACGTATGTATGTATGTAACAAAGAACTAGATAATTCCCTGCTAAATATATTTTAATTGAAAATAGCATCACAATTTATTAGACTGCCTTAAACACAGCATGTCTATATTTTAAGATATGACTTCATAATATTGGCAAAGTATCTATTTTCTTTCAACTTAGTATTTGCTTCTGTTTAAAAAATAGTAAAATCATAGATCAGAACTTTTAGTACTTGTATTTATGTTATTGTTGGTAAACAGGGAGATTTCTTCTGCAGTAAGAGATACTACAAATTATGAAGTAATGCATTTTTTTTTTTATTTCTTCAGGTAATTGTGTCAATGAGTGTAGCATTTGCCAAACAGAGTGAATTATCAAGAATTGCTAGGCAGAAGAAAGAACAAACACAGATTGTGCATCAGCGTGGAATGCATTTTGAAATGAAGAGGGAATGTAGCAGAGGAGAGGTTGACAGCCCCCTTAGGAAAACAACAGAAAAAAGCAAACATGAAGAATTGAAATCACTTTGCAAGGAACTCAGTGAAGAGTCTGGTGAAATGGGCTTGCTTGGAGAACAGCTTTGTTCTAACAGCAAGTCTGATTATGTGTTAGGACAGACCACACACGAGTCAGTGACTTCTAAAGAACTTTTCTCCCATGTCCAAGGGCATACAACAGAAGAAACATTGGTGAGTGTTTAAAAAAAAAGGTAAAGTATAATAACACATTTGAATAACATATTTGAATATAGTTCCATTTCAATGTGAAGAAGAAAGAAATTAAGATAAAAATTGGAAATTTTTCTCTTTAAAAGGGATGACAACTTTAGATCTCAAATTATCTACCTTCTTTTTGATGCTCTAGCACATTATCATAGCATTCTGCTATGCTGTGAGGAAAGGGAGTTGGCATTGTGGGGAAACAGATGGTTCCATTTTGTGTTAAAACTGTATTGCCAGCAGTGAATGATATAAAGACTTTTAAAGGCATTGTTTTCTAGTGTCTATGCATGGAATAGGTTAAAAATAATGTTTAAAGAGTTAGGGTCCCTTGTGATAAAGCATATCAGCTGAAAACAAAAATTATGAAAGCAATATGTAAAGAATGAATCTCATGCTTAGAAACATGAGTTAAAGTATAAGGTCTGTAATAAATAGATTAAAAGCACCCTGTTATTTAATCCTAGTGTAATTCTGTTCTTTACTGAATTTCGCACTAGCTGGAACAAAAAATTACTCTTTCAACTTTGTGTAACAGTTAAGTGTTTTACTCATGTATTATCTTGATAGTGAATACATCATGAATTATAGTGTTCCTGAGTTGTGTGATGCTGTTCTCTCAAACTTCTGTTGCAGTACACACACACACATACTTACTCACTCACTAACTCACAGATATGTGTGTCTGCACTGCATTTCCTGTTGAGATCCCTGTCAGATAGAAAGCATTTTGATAGAGTCATTTTGAAAAGCTTTTTTTAAATGGAGAATTGGGGCTTTCATAGAAAAAGGCAAAAAGTTAATGCCTTAGCAATATCTATTTTGATTTGCGAAAGTATTTTCTAAAACGTATTTAATGTATTTAATGTAAAATGTACATAATGTATTGAAATCTTTCCTAGTAACTGTCTTTGGGCGTGAAATGTTAAAATAATTACAATTTTTCAGTGCAACAGTGTGATGGCAGCATCAGACATAGAAGCATCAAGCCAGTTGTTGATATATGAGGAGCGCTTGGAGGATATGCGTCAGGAGCTGGTTCGGCAGTATCAGGAACATCAGCAGGCCACAGAATTACTGAGACAAGGGCATATGCAGCAAATGGAACGTCAGAAGGAAAATCAAGAGCAACTTCTGGCAGAGCTTGAGAGTCTTAAAGTGCAATTAGCCGAGGTAATGTGGTGCCTGACACAATGAGTTAACAATGGTTTAACCAAAAGACTTCACTAGATTATATTTACTTGTGTATCTATTCACACACCTTTAATATATATGTGCACACACATACATGTCTATCCTAATGTATAGACACATTGATATGTGCCACATTCCGTGTACATGGCCCTGTGCAGGATGCAGGATAGCAAGCACTGACATCAATGAAGCCCCGTCACAGCTAGAGATACTACTGAATGATTTATTTTTCCTCATGCCCACTTGAAGTTGTAACTTCAACAGTATCTGCTACTTCCTATAGAGCAATCTTTCTCACCACCCATTTTCCCTTTTCCCACTTCTGGCTTTAGTGTAATTGTTCTGAGGGCTGCGAAACACAAACCTGGTAATTTAGGGGAACACAGGCATTCAGTACTCACTTTGGCTTGTTCATGTGTCTGCTGTCATGTTGTTTCCATCACTTTTTTTTTTCTTTTCCCCTAATCAACTCAATCTTGTGACATAGAAGTTTGTCCAGTCTGTTTTTCTGCAGCATAATCTGCTGCTTCTTTAATAGAATCTAAAGCATGCTCGTAGGAGGTGCTTTGTTTTGCCTGAGTGGACCAAGGCTTTGGAAGCTGGCAGGAATTTCTGTGCGTACTTGGGTGCCAACTATTGCAAAAGGCATCCTGGAGGGGGAAGTCATTCCAAGTAGGACAAAGTGCTTTGTCAGTCTTTAATTTATTTTTTTAATCGGAAATGATGAAGTCTTAATGGACTATGATAGAATTAAACAAAATCAGTGTGGTTTTGTGGGAAATACTACTGTGTTTCTTTGCCTTTGAATACTGTGTCTAATTCAAAGCCTATAGCAGATATGCTAGTGGAAGTCGTTAAACTCATTAATCTATCTTAGTATTAAAGTCTTCAAAAAAAAAAGTTACTTACAGACTTGCCTTTAAACCCTTGAAGACGAATTGAAAGGCCAACTAAACTGAATTCAGAAGAATTTGTCTTGCTCTGATTTGTTTCCAAAACTGTAACATTACATGTGGAAATAGTGATCAGTGAATTCTCAGATTCTTTAATTTCACTGTGGAGTAGAACTTCATTTCTTTTAGACATTACTGAAACTGTTCTGCTTAATTTTGAGGTCAAGGAGCTTGGGAAACTAGAGAGCAAATCACTTGTATTCTGGTTTTCTGGTTCTTGTACAGTAGTGTCATTTGTCCCTCTCACCTACTTTATAGTTGTTTTTGTGTCATTTATCCTGTCAGTTGCAAATTGGCAAAGACATAAAGGCTAATGTGTGTGTATATATACACATATATACATGATGCATATATACATACACACACATTAGCCTTTATGTCTTTGCCAATTTGCAACTGCATTATTTGTCAGGGGTAGCAAATGGATGAGAAGTATTAGAACTTGTGCTGCTGGCTTTCTTTTTTTTGTGTTTGTCAAAGATGTTTATGCATAAGAACTGCATAGGAATTTACACACCGTGTTTAAGCCATGAACACTTCCAACAATTTTAAAAACAACATGTGTGTAGACTTTTTAAAGGAACATATTTTCATCATTTTTCTCTGTTGTTCAGAATGTATAGGTACAATGGCATGTGGCATTTAGAAGTTAAACTTCCTGTTTACATTGTGACCACCTTATTTCATGAAGAGCACAGAAATTGTAGGAAAATTTTAAATAAGCTATAAGATACCAAAAGTATTATTCACTGAGTTTTGTTCTAGAAGGCTTTCAGCCTCCTTATAACCATTTAAAGAAGTGGACTGAGTTTTCACTGTGCAAAATATGTAGAAAATTAGAAGTGACGTGTACTCAGAAGCTTAAGAATTAGTCTGTGCCTTTGTGCCACTTCTTTCTTAGCGTGTCTCAATGGAGAATGACAACCTGGCTGCAGAGAGAGAGAGAATGCTCTTGGAAGAACTGAAATCATTGAGACAACATCCTGTATCTAGAAAAGAGAGGCTCTTCTGTGAGCTACAGAACAGCAGCACGCAAACAGAGGTATGTTGTGGACTTTTGACTTTCTTGGCAGCTGTGATATGCAAAACTAGTAAGATTAGGTTTTACTGCAGCTGTTTTTGATGTAATATATTTTCCTAAAAGACGTAGGGTGCTTCTTGAACAGAACAAGTTTAAGAACTGTTAGAGTTTAAGGTACTGGTAGTTTTTACTTCAGGTCAGCAGAAGCAAGTTTAGAAGCTTGAAGGTGGAGATTAATGCAGCTGTTTGCTCAGGTAAGCTCATATTCATATTGCTATAGCAACCACAACTGAAAGCACAAGGGCTGTTTAATCAGCATAACAAAGTGCTAATACGCCCTGCCTTGGACTTCCTCTTTTGTTTTCGTTTGTTTTAGTTTAACTTTTTCCGCGTAGGAGAAGTATTTCTTGATTTGTGATTTCACACAAAATTTTTTTTAACAAAACACGGCTGATTTCATTTCTAAATTTTGTATTCTACTGCTTCTTGGAAGAATATGTGGTTTCTGTCATGACAGGATTTCTCTCTATTTTGTCTTCTCTTCCTCTGCAAAAACTTACTCAGAGTGAAAATGAAAACCAAAATGATGTGAGAGAGCAAATCTCTGAGGATGAAGACGAAGGAAGAAGGACGGATGAAGTATCTTCAGCTCTGCTTTCTAAAGAAAGGTGCTTAGAACTGTTTATTAAGAAAGTACTACTTAAAAAAAGAAAACATTCAGTTTTTTTTTTTTGTTATTAATAGTTATAAGCTTTATTCTTATGGAAGATCATGATATATTTTTTTTAATTTTAGATAACCATATTTCTAAGTTTACATACTTAGGATGAAACAAAATTTTATGTTTTATAAAGCCTATTTTTTAATGCGTAGAGAATTAACCAAATTTTTGTTCTACTATGTCTTTCCTGTATAGAAAAATAATTTCTACACGGGTGTATAAGTAACACATTGTATTTACATATATGAAATAAATTCATACTAATGTAATTATTGTATTTGATAATACATTTTGAGTATTCTGTAACTTCCAGAATCTGTAGATGAGCAATCTGTCATGTTGAAAAAAGAGTAAGTTTTAAATGAATACCAGGCAAAGGTGAATCTCTGACCTAGAAAAAATACCGTTATATAAGTACATATCTTGACTAAAACAAACCTGTATTTTAACACAAATGTGCTTTTTAATGTTTATGTATGTTGTCTGTTTTTCAGTCTTAAAAAAGAAGTCTTAATTTTACTGAGTTCCAATTTTTTCCTAGTTGCAGTGGTTTGTAAGGGGTAATACTTCCTTTGAAAGCAGAGGCAAACGAAACATCTGACCAGTTTCTGTCCTGCAGGCATGTTTATCGGAAGGCTAATGAGAAACTCATGAAGATTCTTTTGGAAGTTGTAAAGACGACTGTGGCCATGGAAGAAACAATTGGTCGCCATGTTCTTGTGTTACTGGACAGGTCTGGCAAAGTCCAGCCTTCCAAACCAGCTGGATGGGACACAGAGGCAGAGGATTCAGTAAAACCTAGTATCCGTGTGGGATATGAGAAAGGTACCTATTGGATGGTTTTTCTATTTCATAACAATTAGCATTTGCATTTTTTCTTTTTTATACTTAAATATCCTTCATTTAGACAATTTTAATCAAATACTAACTTTTTTAAACAAAGTTTAATTCATGTGAATGCACGTTATCTCTGCTTGAAAGCCAGCATTTTAGGAGGACTTTTTGGAGTACAACCCAGGCACTTATGACTTGTATCCAGTGTCTTTTTGCAAAGCCTGCAACAGAATGGGAAAGTGATTGAGAAATAGAAAAATAAATATGTTCCTGTTGAGAAAGGCAAAGAGTAAGAGAATGAAAAGTAGCTCCATGGCATCTTTCACCAGCTTGACACCTTCCTCTGTATGCATGTAGAACAGAAGCTGGTGTCAATGGCTGTATCTCTGCTAGTACACATATTGTATAGAGAGGGATGTTACTGGTCACTGAGGGCAGCTGGCATGGGACCACCTGTATTATGCTTATGCACTCCCTTAGCCTCCCAAAAAGAGGTTGATTGCCTGCAAACAGCCTTTTGGAAACCATTTTGGGAGCTTTCTGACTGCCAAGTCTTGCCTATCAGCTGTTTGGAATACTGCTGGCTGGCAGGAGCCCAGAGGACCATTTCACAGTGCAGTTAATTACTTACTAGTATCCAAGAATTTTCCCAGGCACTGCTTAGTTTGCTATGATTGTACTAAGGTAATGTCTGTTCATTTCTCTTTTGAGCAAGAATAGGAACTCTGTTATATTGTCAATTAGGTAGGCATGGCAAAAGAAGCCAATGTAAGGATGTGTATATTAATCCTGAGTCTTAGGGATGTGCAGTGTGCAGCAGATCAGTTCAGGCTAAAACATATCATATTCTGTTTTTTGTTTGAAATTTTAACAACTGTGAATACAAAAGAACCTGTAAGCCAAATACTACATTTCGCTATTAAGGGTGCATACTACAGAGAAATGATGCAAATGGTAAATAAAGACAAACTTTATCTCTTTGATTTGAAAAATAGATTATTAAATATTACTCATTCCTTTTACCATTAAATATAGGGCACATTAAGGTTGGAGACAAATTAAGAAAGGATGTATGTCTTGAAACATGGTGGCATCTCTTTCAGTTGATTTCTCTACAGGTTATCTGCAGTGAAATGTGTACAGCTGCAATCTAAGGATTCTTGAAGTTTTTAAGTTACAAGCACTTTTATGCTTCTCTAGTACCACTGCTTCATTAAAAGTCCTCATAACTACTATTTTCTGCACATTTTGCTGTATTTAATTGTGAGGGAAATTTACATACTCTTTGAAAGCTCAGATTTGTGAGGCTCTGCTTTTTTTTTTTTTTTTTTGCTTTTTTTCCCCAGTTTTAGATTGGGTTACTTCTGGACTAAATTTTTGTACTTGTCCACGTACTAAAATTGAAGGGATCACTTTATTCAAAATTGAGTACTTCTGCATTTTACTTTGGGATGGAAAATTAAGTTGGTATAGTTTGCTTATGTAGAAAGAATTAGTAGTATCTTCAGCAATGACTAGCTATCTATCTTCTACGCTGGCTCTTAGCCAAATGATAACAATAATTATGACCAGGCTCAAAAGTTTATCACCTCCTGCTGTAATACAAGGTAATCTTTAAATTTATATGAATTGCATTTTGAATCAGCTTGCCATATTGAAAATGACAATTCATAAGTATTTTTTGTATTCTTCATGTTCTCACTGTGTAGTGTAAAGAGTATTGGGATTTTCAAAGCATATTTTCTCAAAGAAATAGAAATGTGTTCCAGTTATGAAAGAACTTAGATCAGAGGTCATCACAGTTATACTTACTGAGTTGCTACCTGGTCCATTCACTGATGCTAGCTTCTAGTTACATCGTGCCTATTCATAGAACACTTTCTGCTGTTTTCTCCCACGTTCTTACTTGCTGAGAATATTGCTCCCTGTTTTCAGATAAAAAATACATGACTCTGTGTACAAAGGGCTAAAACATCATTACTGCCCTTTGCTCTGCACAGTCACACACAATACACAATATATGCTTTTGCTTTTTGCCTGCTCCTCCATAGCAATGTGCATACTTGTCATAAATTAGCAATTCTTAATAGGGATTATTGACATTCTATGTACATGGGAGAACACAGAAGACTACCTTTCTTTGTTATTTAGCATGAGCAAAATCTAAAATTTTGCCTTCACAATACTGTTATCTAAATGCACTACAGACTCTGTTCTTCTGAAGCTTTCTGATAGAAGTGCACTTTCTTGAATAAAAGGGAAATATATTTCATTCCGCAGGCAATGAAGGTCTATTTCATTGTTAAATCTCTTATGTTTGCTATTAATGTGTTTTAAAGATGTAACTAAGGATTCACTATTCTTTTAACAGAACAATTTGTCTGTTATTGTGATTCCCCCTTAGCACAGAGCTTCACTGGGCTATCAGCTGTCTACATATCTGTTGTTTATTGCAATATTCTTTTTAATGGTCAGAAATAATGATGAAGAAGTAGGAAAAAATAAAGAGTAAAGATTAAGCAGGACTCAAAGCAGCTGTGGTAGTAATGGGTGAATGCAGAGTGTGTAATTGACTTCTGATGTAGTATTCACGGTTTACTTTTTTCTCTCTCTTTCAAAATGTCACAACAGCATCCTTCCTGTGCTTGTAGTTCTGCCAGTCAGGTCAGACAGCCCTTCTAGTCGCTGTGCTGTTTCATCAGCTGAAGTATTCAAACCTGCTTCAAATACCCTGCTGGTGCTTTCAGCAAAAGGACTGACACTGCTTATTTTCTTTACTCCCACAGAATGACCCAAAAGAACATAATCGCTTAAGAAAATTTACCATTTATTTCTGGAAGACAGAAGTAGATAGATACTATCTGCGTATTTTAACCTCTGTGCGTTATTGTATTTTCTAAACAAACTTCCTTTTAAATCGCTCAGGAAATGTGTAGGAATAAATTCATACTAATAGAAATTTGGTAATAAAATAGAAGAAATAATGTATTCACTAAAGTAAATGATCTCTGACCTTCTGAACATAACCCATACTTATTGACAAGCAAAGTTCAGATTACTGTTTCTACTGTGTTGTTTCAGCATTTTACAGAGCTGAATCATTAAGGTCACATGCTTGTAACTGTTAACTTCATTTACACAACATGTAGAGGTTTACTTGAGACCTTCGTTGGGCTACTGGCTGACCCAGGACTTCGTTTCTAGAATGGAGAGTAAAGTTCCAAGTTCAGCCATAAAACATGTCATTTGAAGTTAACAACATTTGTGCAAAGTAATTGAGTTAGTTATATTTGGAGACTGGGGCCAGAAATCACCGTGAAGGAGCCCCTGTTCTGCTCTACCTGGTAGAAGAGAGATTGTTGCCTATGTGGTTGTGGCATCCCTTGAACATGAAACTCTCTGATGTACCGAGCTCCTTGTTTCCTGTGTATGAGGAACAAAGTAGTGAGTGGTTGTATCCACTGAACTGTACTGAATTTTTTCTTGGTTTTCAGCTTGTAACCTCTAATCATAATTCCTTGTGGATATGTGGGAGTAAACTGAGACCTTAGGTCCAAGTGGCTCAAAATATGTCTCAAATGAAATAGATATTGCTTCATAACTGTCAGTTGAGAGCTTATAAACAAGATCTATATCTGAAACTGAGTAAACACTACATCTTATGGTTTTGTGAGCCATGACATCTGACATGCTGAACTGCAGTGTTTTTTTCCAATGTTAATGATTCTATGATAGATAAATTATGATCTGGTCTAGGATTTATAATATTGCAAAACTAGATTTTAATATTGCTTTCTTTTGTATTTATCTGGGAAAAGAAAAAAAAAAGGAAGCAAATTGCAGCTGAATTGATGTAAGCAAAGCAGGAGTTTTAAAATATTATTATTACTTCTTGGAGGCCAAATTGTACTCTTTCTTCACTGATAGAAGAAATAATATCAGTGGTACTATTAGTGTAAGAGACATTCCAGACCTGGCTTTTGAGTGATGACATTCTGAGCAGGCATTGATGTTTTGAATCTTTTCTCTTAAAGTTTCGAAGCAGCCAGAAGTTTACATAATCTTGCAAACAGTCTGCATATTTCTGTAGTTTTTTTCTGTAATGTTCATTTTTCTGTTTGATTTACATTCATAATTGCATAATTCAGATGCACCCATCAACCAAGCAATTCACTAAAATATTAGGGTTGTAGAACATGAATTTTAGACTGAGATTTACTTGTTGCCAACTTCTTTAAAGACAGTATTTTTTCTAAATAGGAAAATGAATATTTGAAAGGTTTTTTTTTTTTTAAGTCAATAGGCACTGACTAGTCTTAACTCATCAGCAAAAGTTATCTACTTTTAGGATGCACTACTGGAATATTTCATACTTAATTGAGTTTTTAAGCCCCACCTTCTTTGGCAGGGAGGGTTTGACTGGATGATTCCCAGAAGTCCCTTCCAGCTCCTAAAATTCTGCAATTCTGAGTGTACTCTTACTTGTCTTACTTAAATAAATTCTAAATTTAACAAATTTACTGATTTCTAGATGAATTACTATCAGTTCAGTGCCATAGGCAAACTCAGCATCTCCTGCTTTCAAGCAAAATGGATAAAAGCCAATTCAGACTTTCAGAAGACTGAGAGTAGGAAGATGTCATATTGCCCATCAGTAGAGACAGTTATTGTACTTGCCTTGTTCAGATACCTATTTTATTATTAGTGTCTTGAAAATTGATTAATGCTGTATGTTGATGTTCTGTATTCTAGTCTTTGTACTGAGACGTTGTCTGAGTCACGTGTATATCATTCCTTTTATTCACTTAGTAATGCAGTAACAAAGACCCAACTTAAACAATCAGGTATTAAAGCACGCTAACATAACTGGGCACTGCGGAAAGTATGACTGATGGTCAGGGTTGTTTGTTTGTTTGTTTATTTTTTACATTTTATAAGAAAATCTTGCAAATCATTACTGCAGTTTATTCCTAAGAGTAAGGAATCCAAAGCATACTGAAAGGATGTCTAAAATATCCTCTTAATATCTCCTTTCCTCTCTCTCTCTCTCTCTCCAGATCATTTTTAGTTAACACATTGAGTATCTTGTTTATGTAGATTTTATTAAGTGATATTTCCCTTTCTGTCTTTGTGATCAAGACAGATATTTTTATCACGCTTGATTTGTAGTTCTAACCATATCTTGTAGTTCTCATGTATTGAAGTTGTAAGAGTCTGTGTCAAAACTATTGTTTTTGCAGAGTCCTGTTCCTCCTACCATGGCAGTAGTATGGGAGATGATATTAGTATGTGGTCAGGAGCTGCAGAGGAAGGACTGCTGAGCCAGCATCTTGCAGAAAGTGGAGTGGAATTATATCCTGAAAATGAAGAACTAGTTCTGAATATTAGTTCTAGACTACAAGCAGCTGTTGAGAAACTTCTGGAAGCTATAAATGAAACTTCCAATCAGGTAGTGTGTGATCTAATAGTGTGTTTTGAATTTTGTATCTTAATTTTTTTGTTTTATTCTTTCTTTTTCTCATGAATGTTTTCTTAATGAGCCTAAAATCTGTAGGCTCATTTTCAAAGCTGAAACAGTGCTTCAGATGCCTACCCAAAAATTCTGCTTCAGCATTACTTCACTGATGAATTTAGGTTCACACTGGGAATTGGGCTTGGACTACAAAAGATTCCTGAATTTAGGCATGTTTATCCATCTGGGACGGTCTTTCTTTTCTCATACAAGTCACTCGCATTTTGCTGTGATCCAGAGATGAGACAGGAGGTGTCAGGGCACATCTAGCTGACACATGTGAAGGGAGAAGTATAGAGGGAACTGTGCGTGGTTCACTGGATATTTTGGTCAATTAATTCAGCAAAAAGATGAAGCTCTCCAACTGTCTATTTGGACCTTGATTCTAACCTGGAAGGTTAAGCACATGCCTTCCTTGCTATCAGAAAAGGAGTCTGCACTGCAACTTTCTGGTATATGTTTGAGGTATGTGGCTCGTGGATAGCTTCCAAGGAGGCAGCATATGGGTATGGCTTTCTTCTTTGCTGTAGGGGTTTTTGCAAGGTGGGATTTTAGTTTCTCTCTAGAGTACATCTCAGTTAATCGAAATGGGAGTTATGTAGCTAGTTCAGACATTTTGAATCATACTGATTATACCACGTGCGTATCTGTAAGATGATGTATATCTCAGTTTGAAGGTACTCTGAGAAAATACATGTATCTCACAGTCTGATCTTAAGTCACTGTCATTTGAAGAACTCAGTCTTCAAATTCAGTTCTTTAATGACCTTCAACCTGAATTCAAAGGCTGCAGTGTGTTTATGCTACAGACTCATCTGTGAGTTAACCTAATAATGATATTATTTAAAAGCTTTATTGTGTCTGGATGTTAAATTTGTAAATTGTAGCTATTGGAAATGAAGGAAAAAAAATCTGAGGCAATGAAAATAATACGAAAATCCAGCTGTCTAATACGTAAATAACTGATACTTTTTAAAAGTATTTCCTAAATGATGTTGACACTACAAAAAAAAGTTTGAAGTAATTAAATTTCAAATTTATCAACCCCTCATGACATCCTCCGACAAGTAGCGTGGTGGATCTCGTGAATCCATTTCTTCAAACTGCTTCTTCAGTAGCTCTCTTCTGCTTGAACATAAGTTTGGTTAAAGGGAGATGATTAGCTTTTTGAAGTGTTTTTTTTTTCTCATCTTTCTTTCCTGAAGTCCCAGCATTACATAATACTGAATAAGGATACAAATACTCTAATGTATGTAGACCTTAAAAAATATTGTTAGACATTAGCAGGAAATCTTGCATTCGAGGAAAAGGTGATGCAGACAAACAACTTCCAAGTGTTGCAGTAATTAATAATTAATGTTGCAACTATGGAAGTATGGTCAGTTCTCTATTACAGTTGCTATTTCCTGAGAGTAATTTGCTGCTGATACTTAAACACCGTAGTTCTATGCATAAACTCGAGTTCATTTTATTTTTGTTTTTAAAGTAAGTACCTTTTATGATACCAGTGAAAGTAATTAATGTATTCTAAGCAGCTTATTTTTATTTATTGTCAATTGATCAGGAAGGTTTATTTTACCTTCATAAATTTGTAGCTGAGGCTTTGCCAATACCTGTTGTCAACATCTGTTGTATGGTTACTGAATTACACGCAGTTCTTGTATATACTGAGTTTGTATATGCCTTTACATCTTTAAATTACTTCATGAAATACTGCAGAATGGAGAAAGTAGCCTAAATCAATCACAGAGAAAATATTTTTAAGCTTTCCTCTTAGTAATTTGTGTTGTGCAAACAAGCCACTACGCATTTTCCTAAAGCAAACTTTAAGGAGTGACAGAAACCTGGCAACATCTTCAAAGTGGCTGCTTGAGACCTGTCTGAACACACGTTTCAGTCTGAAGTGCAGTTTGAATCCTTTCAGGCAAGGCACAGAGTGGGTGTATGAATTCAAATTCCACCTGCTGGTGTTAGGTACAGGTAAATAAATTGGGCCCCTCCCCTGTTCTTCAGTTGGAAGATACTAACAGGAAGTCTCGAAACGAGCAGAGTGTGAGAAAGCTCTTCCTGTTCAATTAACTTCAAGAACAGGAATTAAAGCAAACCAGGACATCTCTGTATTTCTCTTTCATTGACTATAGCGGAAGTGGGAAATCATTTTTAGTTTCTGTTCTGCTACCGTGCCTGTCTGCTGGAGTATACCTGCTCAGGATAAACAGAATCACGCTTCTCTGCTGTGGAATTTACTTGCCAGCTACTACTGGGAGATTTGTGTTGCTTTTTCACATGAAACTTCTCCAAGGAGGAATTTTAGGAGTGACCGTATGAGGTTTTTGTGCATCTCTCTCTTGGATTTCTGCTGATTTACTGCTGAATTACTCTTCTGGCTGTGGAAATTTTCAGTAGTTTGTCTTTGACAATACTGATGCATGTTCTCAGACTGCTGATTGTATGTGTTCTGTTAAAAATTGCTCTTAGCAATCTTTAACGGCAGCTTAGCTAATGCAAAATACAGATGTGATGGTTGAGAAGACAGTGGCAACTGCATTTGGGAATGGATTCTTACCACACCTATTGGACAGCTAATCTGTTGAATCCTTTGTGGACAGAGGGCCAAGAGGAAGACATTTATGAGGTTGAGTCTCGTGTGCCTTTGCCATATCCTTTTCCTTTCACTGAACACCTGGATGAGAATAATTCTGTAGTTGTAAATACTGCAATTTTTCACTACAGACACAAAAAAAGTGGGCACATTTTAAAAGTTGTTTCTAAAATTTCCTTGCCTACACCACCTTACTCAGTAAGTATAAACTTTGTAGTTTTTAGAAAATATCTTAATCTGCTTAAATAGAAGAGAACAGACGCAGTGAAAAATGATATAAACTTGCTATGTACTGCTAGCGAGAATTTTTCCTAGACAGTTTTAAATGGATTCTAAAACAGCTTTTCTAACAAAAGGAATTTTAGCAGACACAGATGCATGTTAATTTGTATAGATGTAAAATCATTTTTTATAGTATGCCAGTTCTACCTACTGCATTTTTTTTTCTCTGTGAACAATTTATGAAGTGAAAGGGCAGCACTGCAATCAGGAAAAACCTTTTCTTTGTAGCTTTCATGTACTGAGTGGTACCATTAACTAGCACAAGCCTACTAATGGTTTCTAATGATCCCATAAGAAAATTTTTGTACTTGAAAAAAATTGTTCATGTTTCTGTTTCTTTTTCTGTTTTGTTTTTGTATTATTTGGAATTTTATCTTAAGTTGTTATTACTAAAAAGAGCTGGTGAACAATTTTTGAGTTTTAACTAGAGTTGAATTAGTGTGCATTTGGTGCATATCAGTAAGCTTTTTTTATTGTTGTCTCCATGCAGTAAACTTGTTGTATGTTTCTCTTCAACTGGGAAGGGACTCTGATCTTTAAATGCCAAACTTTGAAATCTGAGAGTAGAGTAAGAAAGCTCTATAAATTTTAAAATATTTTAATCCACTGCAGATATTCAACTGCAGTGCTGCAGTGTCTGTACCATTTTTTTAACTTGTCAGAATACTCCTATTCAAGATAAAGGAGTGCTCCAGGAATTAAATCAAGTCTTTAGATTCTGTGTATTACAAAAGAGAATGCATTGAGTACTCAGTCTTTTCAATGTTATTTCAATTTGAATTTATTTATAAATGGATAATTTTGTGTGTTATCTTCAGTAAAATATTCATAACCTCTTTTTTGTCAGGGATTTTAAAGCAAGCTAATTGCACTCATGACCGGAGATGGAGATGGTCAGAAAGCCATTATTTTTAAAGAAACAGAGATATTTGTTCAATATAAAATGTAGCAAAGCCAGAAAGAGTTACTGTCTTACAAATATTCGCCATTTATCCATAATATTAAAGAGAAAAAAAATGGGAGGGAAGGAGGAAATATGTGTTACTGAAGTTGACATGTTGTCTGAGTTTGAATACCAGACACACCAAGAGCTCATGCCCCATTCAGATCTGTCAGTTTGTTTTTGTGTCCCTCCAAGAGATGGACGTAGACTGTATATAATAACAGTTGAGAAGTATGGGTTTTCTTGGTAATTGACCCATTTGCTATTACACACTTTGTGCAATCAATAATTCACTATCTTGGTGTACTCGTTCATTTTCATGTTTAGGAGAGAAAGAGATGAAAACCTTGTGTCAATTTATATCAAAACTTCTGCTATTTTTATGCACTATGTTTAGCCATTCTAAGCATATGGTGCACGATAGCTTACTCATATGCATATTTACTTGTGTAAAGAAAGGTGAATCTAGTGTAAACTCATAAACCTGAAATTACCGGAGCAAAGACTCATATCTAACCAGGTAGCTCATTCAGTTCAGGATACTGAGAACTGTTGGTTTGCATGTGCATTTATACAGAATCTGTCCTCCTATTGTCTGTGAATATCCGTTGGTCTTATCCAATGTCCAGTGAAATTCTGTAGGAATTCTCGTCACACTGTTAAGCCACTGTTTGTGAAATATGAGAGGGAGAACAATGATTTACCACAATTTATCTAATCTGTAATTTTCTCCTGTGGTAGCTTGAACATGCCAAAATTGCCCAGACAGAACTCATGCGAGAATCCTTCAAAAAGCAAGAAGAGGCCACAGAATTTATCAGGTATCAGGAAGAACTGCAAGAACGTCTCAGTGAAGAAACCAAGGCCAGAGAGCAGTTGGCTTTGGAGCTTAGTAAAGCTGAAGGTGAGTAACCATTCTGAGTTGTTAATCTTTGCACTGATTAACCTATTAACTGGATAAAGAAATTGCAAAATTCATGAATTTCAGTGAACTCCAGAATTTTACCAACTTTTTAAGCACTTATATATCCAAATTATTTTTAATAATGTTGTTATCCTGAAAATTAATTTTCTAATGTGCAATCAAACTGAAATATTAGCAACTTAGAGGCATAGAACCTTAAATAGTTCAGGCTGGAAGCCTGCTCAAAGCAGGGTCAGCTAAAGCAGATTTCCCAGAGCTATGTACGCTGTTCTAGCATTTCATCACCCTTGAAGTGGGGGGGAAAATGAATAAACCTTACTTTTAAATGTAGTTTCCTGTATTTTATTTTGTGCCTTCTGCCTCTTTACCTTAACTTAGGTCCACAAAACATAGATAAAAACATGGAAATTTCAACCTGAAGTTGGTGATACAGTGCTTATATATTTCAACTTGCATTTTGTTTGAAGTGATGTTTCTATGCATATTTGCAGCCATGTCAAGAAAGCGATCAAAAATGGCAATGTTCCAGAGTGTTACAACAAGGATATCTAACGTCTTTTTTGACATCAGAAAAATACATTCAAATCTAACAGACGCTTGATTTGTTTCAATACCTTTTTTGTAGTCAAAAGGCCTTATTGTCAAAGCAGCCTTACTGCTTCAGTAGCTGAATGTTTTGTTTCCATCTGGCATTTCTGTTATTATCTTTATAGAGCAGTTTGTAACTGACATTGGGAAAAGATGCAAAAAACATCTATCCTACATGTAAGATCACCATAGTAATTACAAGAATATTATATCAGATAGGTCGGCAGACTTCTCTGTTTCAGAGTGGGAGCAAGTAGTTTCATAGCTGAATTTTGTTGCTAGAGAATGCCACCTTGACTGTTCTCCTCTTCTTTTTAAGTAGATAATCCAAGTTGAGTTCACGTGCTATTAATAGTTGTGACACACATAACTGGAAAGAAAATGTAGGTTTCTAAGCCATGTCTCTAAAATCAGGGACTGTTAGTAGCTTTGTAACTCCTGAATACATTATGTCTTTTTTAACCTTTAGTTGGTCTTCGGAAATCAGTGCACTTCTAAATGGCATGCACTGTTTTGTGTGCTGATATAACAAAACAAAAATGTTGCAGTACTCTTTTTTTTTTTTTCCTGCTCATTGAACTGAGCTGTGAGCATAGTCTTACGAAGTGAAACTACATTCTCTTGTCCAATTCCTTAGATAGGCATGCAAAACAGTGTCCAAGTTGAATATATATCTGATGGTACTCCGTCTTCTCTTGAGATAGTGTGTCATTTTTTATCATTTCTTTCTTATCACAAAAGCTGCTGGAGCTGAGACATTTTCAAACCTCTAGTGTTTTAGTGGCATCAGGTATGACTTACCCAACAAACATGATGGAAAAGCTAACACCAATCAATTTGTTCACTGAACACCAACAACACTGACAACTTTCATTACATCTCTTTTAAAAATAACAAACGTGGATAATCTTACCATCATTTGTACCTTTTTGGTAAAAATGATTTTTTTTTACCTTTTTGGTCAGTGTGAGCACTTTTTAACCTCAGGATACTTTCTCAGCCTCCAGTCTGCTAGGTACTCATTGTGAACATCAGCTGTTATAGGGAAGTAATGACTACAATTTGTATTGTCTCAAATCTTTTGAAGTGCTGTTGATAAGGCTGTTTCAAAGCATTGGAATAGGCTGCCCAGGGAAGCAGTGAAGTCATCCATGGAGGCATTTAAGAAATGTGTGTATGTGGCACTGAGGCACATAGATTGTTACTGGGACTTGGTAGCTCAGGATGATGGTTGGACTCAATAATCTTGAAGTTCTTCTCCAACCTAAAATATTCTATGATTCTAGTTTAGTACCTTTTTCATCAGTTCATATCTCTAGGTGGCTCTGCACTCTGAATCCAAGTCTGGAAAGAAAAGGCTGGTCCGCAGTGCCTAATTGATGGATGGTATGCCTTGGACCAACTTCTTTTCAGACTGTATCTGCAAAAAACACTGTTACTTAATTTTCTTTTTGATAGCTTTCATCTGTTATGGATTTAAGTGCTCAGGGGAGTTTTACATTTTCTATGCTAACATCCAATGGAAACATCTTTACTTTTCCTGTATTCTCAAGCTGTGTTAATGTTGGCTCAAGACTATATATTTATACTGGCAAAACTCACTTGAGCATTGGAACAAACACTACATCAGTTCAGTGCACAGATTGAGACAAATCCTGTGAGATAGGGGTGTGTGTCCAGCTGACAAGGCTCAGACACTGTACAACTGATGTCTAGACTGTCCTCTAGAAACATCAGCATCAGAGATGATAGAACACGTTACCATGGAAATCTGTGAACCTTACCCTCAGTTTTCCAGGAGTGCACTCTACATATTTAGTACTTTCTTCTGCACAATAAAATTATGTTTCTGAGAGGACTGATGTGAAACTTCTCATTCATGCAGAGGCCAATACCTTTATAGGATCTTTGGTTAATTTGTACAGCCCACAGGATATTTACTGCTTTTTTTTTTTCTTTTTTCTTTTCTTTTTTTCTGTAAGAATCTAGCTTTGTGCTCACTTCTGCATCATTCCAAGATGGTACCATTTCTTATTGCTGTGATATTCATCAACCTAAAATAGAGATCTCTTTCAGATTCCTATGTAAACCTATGAAACCATTTTTTTTAAAGCATACAAAACATAGATGATCAAGTTAGTAGCCCAAATTCTCTGTTTAAGGAAATCATGAATTGGTCTGTGCAGTTTTAAAAATGAGCATAGTTAGTAAATAGATTTTCTTAGATGTCAGCTGTTACATTGCTTCTGGGAGAGTTGCAGCAGCTAAGCATGGACACCTGGGGCCAGTTTAGGTGCCTTATGATATTGGAAGCATCTGCACGATACCTGACATACAGAACACCCATGATCGTCCAGAAACTGTGGGACTGAGGTCAGGCAAATGTCTTAAGACACACAGCATGGTACTGTCCACCTGAATTTATCTGAAGTTTCTTGTTTCTTTCTCAGTTTATTACATACTTATTCTTGGCTTTTGAGTTCCTGTTTGCTACCATGTTGACATGGAGAAAGAAATATTTATGGTCGTGTGGTATCCTTTTTGTTTGCTCATTGAGTAAGAAGAGAAGAACAGGAGTAGGATTTCTCAAGTACTGAGTATCTAACATACATGTACATTCATGTGAGATTACTGCAATGACTTGATCATGCTATAAGTCCAAATTCTTATTAAATCCACCCAAAAACTGATCTTCTACAGGCCTCATTGATGGTTATGCAGATGAAAAAGCATTCCTGGAAAAACAACTGCAGGAAAGAATAGATTTAATTGACCATCTTGAGCAAGAGCTACTGTGTACAGGTAACAAATTGCAGGAATTAGAGGCTGAACAGCAGCAGATCCGGGAAGAAAAGGAGTTACTCGCCAGACAGAAGGATGCCATGAGAGCAGATGCGGGGCCAGTAGAGCAGCGTATGTATTTCCAACAATCTTTCTATATGATTCTCTTATTTTTTAAACAAGGTCATAAGTGAAATTTCTTGGTGAAATTGGTTGGTTGGTTGGTTTTTACCTCTTTTTAATCATTAATAAAAATACGAAGTGGCAAAATGTGGTATTTTCATACCTAGTTCCTGAAGTAAGCAAGATAACTTTACAGGATATTTCAACAATAAAAAAAAAAGTTTTGAGCAATTGTAGATGTTCCTGAAGCAAACAAAAGCCCTAGACCTGTGAAAATGTGTTATTTATATTGCTGCTAAAGATGGAATACCTCAAAGCTGACACCTGTGTATAAAAATAATGGTGTAAGTCTAAGTATTTTTGAAACAGAGTTTGAGGCACTAGCAAGGTTACCTGCCAGAATGTGATTGAATTACATATGATGTCCATACTTACTTTAGGCATCTAAGGTATGCTTCAATACCAGATTCAGTTGGAAGAATGGCTCAAGAGTTGCGTGATAAGGAAGGGCTGTTACCAGTACCAAAATCTGCTTACTCAGTTCTGAAGAAAATAAAATACATGAATTAATTTAGTTTTGTGATGGTGAAATCTTCAATAAATATCACATCACAAATATCACATCAGTTTAATCTAATTAACTGCTCACTTGGGGAAAAAAAAAAAAGCATTTGCCTTTTTATAAAGTTAATGTGTCATTTAATTTATTAGCTTAAGGAGGAATTAATGTTGTATGTGCAAAAGGGAAGAAAATTAAAACAGTGGTATTTAAGAAGTACTATTCCTTTGAGGATTGCAGTGCTTTCATGAAATTAGCATTTTATTTAATATCTAAAAATTTATGGCAATTTATCATGTTGCTGGTTTTGTAAATCTTACTGATTTTATTTTATTTAAATTTCATAGTGAAATTTTAATAACAGAAAGTCACTACTTTACTGTAATGAAGATTCTTGTATATGCTTCCAGTTAAATTGTGTTTGAGTATTTTAAATTATAGCAACTGTGTGAGTACTGTAAGGATAAACGGTTGTACAAGGTATGTTTAGGTACTTATATCATGCATTCCAGAATAACCTACCACATTCCTTAAGTTACCTCAACAACTTTGTCATTAAATGCCACACTCTCTTTGGCTTCATTTTCACTTACATTGTTGCATCACAAGAAAACTATAGCTGGCATGTAAATTACTTTGCTTCTATTTTTGTTTTCTCTCTCTCTCTCTATTCTCCTAGGCCTAGTAGATGCTGCAGTCGATGCAGCTTCCCAAGCAGGTGTGTTTGTATGTTGCATGGCCAATCCTGTAACTGGGTGGAAGATTTAAACGTATACTGACATTGTTAATCAGGATTATTGGGCTTTTGGCTTACTGACATCACTTGTTCTTACTGGCCTGCAGCTTTGATGTTGTATTTCATACTCAGTTTTACATTTTGCTAACAAGATTTCTTATGATTTCTACGCATAAATAAGCAAATTCATTAATAACCATCATCTTATTCACCTATGAATTACACATACTTAGTTGAAGTTGATATTGGAGGGATATTTTCGTAGGGTTTTTTTGTTTGTTTGTTTGTTTTGCTTTTGTTTCCAAATATAGTGAAGCTTTTCATTGTGATATCTAAACAATGTGTAACAGTGTGTTATATGGACATACAATGGTCACCTTAAAATAAGAATTGTTTCAGTATGATGTAAGATGATGGTGCCTAAAGGATATTTCTTCTATAGTGATTGTAAGTTGTATTGTTTCTGTCTAATTATCAATCATGTTTTAAAGACTCTCCAAATGTAATTGCACTTTACAGTTTGGATTTTACCTCAAGGGATGTTAACGGTTAGTTAACATGTACTTCAATGGGCTGTGGCTTAAGAGTCTTAATAGTGGTTTGGGGCTTTACTATATGTATGCCAGCATTTTTGTGAGGAATCAAAATTGGACATTCGGACATGGATTTTTGCAAAGGTTCAATTACAGGTCAGTAATTTCTCCCTCTGCCTGGCAATCTTTCTAAGTCTTTCAGTATTTCCTTCAAATTATTTCTACATATCACATTAAATGCTGAAGCCTGGGAGGTGATTGATCTTAATGATCCTGAGGAGAAGGAAAATATTGGATTTATTGGAAATAGATTGATTTGAAAGATTGGAAATATTCATTGCTAGCCCTTGTGCTGACTATCTACAGTTTGAATCCGTGTTTTTCTTTTTCTGTGACAGTTATACAAAGGCTGTTTAATTTATACATAACTTAAGTGGGGAAATGATCTAATATTTTACTGTCAGTCCTCTAAAGACTATCTAAAGGACAGTAATTCTAGTATGAATTTACCATAATGATTATCTTGATTACTTCTCAAAAGCAAATACATTTTCTAAAAATGAAAAATAGTAAAAACCCAAACCAGTTCATGTCCTTCTGCAGACTACAGCATGGATATATACAACCTTGGGAAGTGGTTTTGTTTTATAACATG